>NC_089141.1:75342801-76630804 GCF_009819655.1 Sylvia atricapilla
CCTTTATCTGGTAAAACAGAAATTAATAATCTGAAATCCATTCCAGCTCCTCTCTTCTTTGTCAGTGGATGCAGACAAAGCTTGCCTGTTTTCTTTCAGAAACATGAACCAATTAGAACCATTCTTTAAATTTCAGAGACTTTTCAAAAACAAAAGCCTTTTCTCTCAAATTTTGCTGTTTATTTAATGTACCAACAAATTCCATATCCTATTCAACAGGGAAGAAATGTAACTCAGTGTGCTTCAGGAAACCAACAGCAGCAGTGAGTGCTTTTCTCAGCCATCACATCAGAAGAGTGCAAGATGCTGCCATTTGCAATTTACAAGACAGAAATACGTTTTAGGGAAAAATTGCTGTCTTTTCAGATGTCAGTCCCCAGTTGCCTTTAACAGCCTTCAGAAGGCCCAAGAATAGAAGGGTTAGCTAAATAAACACACACTAAGTTGGCCATGGTTCCTAGAGAAATGCCCAACACCTTACCAACTTGAAGGTACACCATTCAAGACAGCATTTCACTGTCGCTTTTCGAAGTGTGGTAGGAAATGGTCAATAGCTGCAAGGCAACCTGTTACTTTTGTTCAGTGCCGAGAAATGTCATTCAAACTTGGAAGGCATTGACGGTGACATCATACATTCGAATTAGATTACAACAACTCTTTTGTTAGGTGCGAATGAGGCATTAGTGATCTGGAAGTGTAGATAAAAAGCACCAGGAAATTCTAAATGTTAAGTGCTGCCACTCTTGAATAAGAGTTAAAGCTGCTGACAAAGTAAGTATTTGGGAAAAGGCAATCTTTTTATTATGTCAGTGTTTTTAACCACAATTCTTATGGTCAGGCAATTGGACTAGCTTGTCCTCATAGGTGCCTTCCAACCAAAATACTCTCTCCTCTTACTCTATTTCTATTCTCTTTGCATTCTACATTGTCCGAATGAGATGTCTTTCTTCTGGATCTTCTACAGACCGTGCATTTTGCACGGAAGAATTTTTGCCGGAAATAACAATAATTTATTTATCAGGTATTGACAGGTAAAGGCAGTTTCCAGCTTTTAACTCAGTAATGTATGCGGTTTTGATTAAGGTTTCAGGGTTAACTAGAGAAATTAAGATCTCTTGGTCTCAGGAGGTTCGATGATGGCACATGCACTGAGGAATTTGTAGTGAGGTTTGTGCATGGAGAGGTATTGCTGTTGACAGCAGAGGAATTAGTCTTTTGGAGATTAAGCAATGCCAAGGCTTGGACAAAAAAATATAGAGTTTGCATATAATTTTTTTTTCCTCCTGTGATTAAAAACTAGATATAGCAGCACGGTTCCTCAAATAGCATTTAAATGCTAGTTGCTCAGAAGGGTTACTTTACAGAGATCTGTACATATCTAGTTTACTGCTCGCTCCTGGTCACTGAGAGAACTTCAAAGACCTGAAGGGTCTTCCCTGCATCACTCATTCCTGTGCACCACCCAATCTTCTTCCTGGAAAAACATCTGGCGAAAGACCGGAGAAGGCTCAAAGAGCTGTAACCCTTCACGTATGCAAATGTAAGGGAGCGATTTAAGAGTTGCTGTGTGCAGACAGCTCTGCTGGCCCTAGGTGTGACAGCCTTTTTGCTGTAACTCCAAATCTTCTCTGAGGGAATGCAGTCTCTGGAGGAGGCAGGACCCCAGCCCTGCCCTCTGCCTGCCCGGCTCCTCCCCGCTGATGTACTCAAGACTGCTGCGAGAGACAGAACCCGACGCCCCGATTGCTGCTACTGGTTAAACGATACTGATCCGTGTTTGTCTAACGAAGACGAAAATGGAGTTTATGACAAACCGGTAACCATAAATGTGAATACAGTTCACGCACACCCAGTCCTTTGGTATCTCTGGCTCCTCAGGCAAGCCGCTGGGACCGAGTGTGGAGAGGCATCTCCCCGCATGTGAGGCAGCACTCTTGACGCCTTAAGTTTTACCTTTCGTATTTTCCAGATTCTGTACTGCTTTAGTATATAACTCTGAACTTCATATAATGTGTTAACAAGATCCCTTCACTGTGTAGTTAGACAAAACAATCCCTTCCCAGCCCAAAAACCAAGGACACCATTGCAACTTCAGGCCCAAGAAGTATGAACAGGGAATTGAGGAAAGCAAACTGGGAAGATGGAACTTCACAGTAATTGGACAATTGACCCCAAAATATAAATGGACCAAAACTTATAAAAGTGTGAAAATTCCTAATCGGTCGTCCATCTTGCGTCCATCTTGGGTAGAGCCACTGCCGGGCTCTTGTACTGCCCAAGGTGTATCCTTTGAAGGCCCTTTAATAAATACTTTATTTCTTTAACTCTGTCTAGTCTCTGTTCCAGGTAACCTCTCAAGGCATCACGCTGTTCTCTGCTGGCTCCTGAAGCCTCTCTCCGAAAGCAGAAGAGCTGAGGTACCCATTAATGCGCAGCCAGCCCCTGAGGCAGTGTCCTGGTTCCTCCTGCAGGACCCGCCTACTCTCACAGCCTCACAACTGTGGGCGAGCAATTCCCTCTCCGAGGAAGGGCGGCAGGGCACAGCCCTCCTGCGGGGCGTCCCGCGGAGCATCCCGCTGGGCGCCTATGCCCATGGTCCCCAAAATCCACAGGAAGGGACAGGGACCTGCGGGGCCTCCCGTGTCCCGGGGCTGTGCCCGGGTTTAACCCTTCCCTTACACCGCGGCCACCTGGGCGCTGCCCGTCCGGAGGAGGTAGAGGAGAATGGGGATACCTGGAGCCCCCCCGGCAGCGCAGCGGTTCAGGGCGGTGGTCGCCGCCCCTCTCCGGCTCGGGCTGCCCGGGTCCCGGGGCCGGGGCGGGCTCCCCGCTCGCTGCGCCGCCGCCGGCGCTGATCCCAGCGGCCGCCGCCGCCCGCGAACGCTGGAGGGGGCTCTCGGCCGCCTCCTCCCGCCGGCGGCTCCCCCTCCGGGAGGGGGCAGGGTTAGGGGAGGGAGGTGCAGCCGCGGCAGAGCGGCGGCGAGCGGCGTCCAGTTCCCGCTCCCCCGGTCCGCGGGCGGCAGCAGGACCGGCCCCTCCGCCGCCGCCTGCCTCCCTTCTCCTCCGCGCCGGCCCGGTGGGCTCCCCCCGCTGCCAAGCCGGACATGGCGACCCTGCTCCTGCGAGCCCCTCGCTGTCCTCCTCTCCCTGCCGCCGCCACTCCAGCCGCCGCCTTCTCCTCCTCCTCCCCGCGGAGCTTTTAATGGCTCGGACCTCCGGCGGCCAAGCGCGACTGCCTCTGCACCAGCCGCAGCGAGGAGAGCCGGCGGGAGCCCGCGCCGCCCCAGCCCCGCGCACGGTAAGGGCGGCACGGCAAACAATGGGGCCGGGCGGGAGCGGCGGCGGGAGGCGCCCGCCCCGCCGGGCACAGCGGCCGGGGCTGCGGGGCGGGCGGCGGGACCCGCCCGCGGGGCGGCCGGCAGCCGGCGGCCCCGAGCGCCGCCCTCGGCACCGCCGCCCCCTCCCCGGGCGGTGACAGCCCGGCGGACACCCCACTCGGCCCCCCGTAATCCCATTACCGCGGGTAATCCGCGGGCGGGATCCGCGCAGAGCGGCGCCCGGACCGCCCGCCCTTCCCCGCGTCCCCGGGCTGCCGCGGCCGGGCGCAGCCCAGGCGGCGGCGAGGGTGGCAGCGCACCTCCACGCCTTTTGTTTCGCCCCGGGCCGGGACCCGGGCCCCGGTCCCGGCGGCGGGGCGGGAGCCCCGGAGGGACGTGCGGTGCCGGGCGGAGTTGTAGGGGCGGCCCGGGGAAGGGTTTAGCCCAGCCGGCAGCCGGCGGGGAGGTGCCGCTCCGGGGGGCGTGCGAGGGCAGCGCCTCCCTCCCGGCTCGCTCCGGGGCGGCTCAGCGGGGACGGGGTGGGACGGGACCGGCTCCCTGTCGCTCCCGGTCGGGGCCACCACCTGACCAGGTTTCCTGAGTGGCTGTAGCGGCTGCGGTCGCCCGGTTCTCCCTCCCACCCAGAGGTGCGCAGAGGTTCCTCCAGCCTAGTGCCCTCAGCACCTCTGCTATCACCTTGCTGGTGTCCGAGCTGGCCAGTCGGCCGGTTTCAAACCGAACGTTTCCTTCTTTCCCTTACGATCCGCCTCAGACAGCCGGGAACCGCCGGGGAAAGTTTAGCGTAAACTGCAGTTTATTTCCAGAGCGGGAGCTCATGTGCGGTAGGCCTACTTAGCTTTTGTGATACTGCTGCTTTCTCTCTGCTTAAAGCACGCGTAAACTCCGTGTTGTTGAGTTAAAGTTGTCGGATTTGCTTGATTGCCGGCACGAAATTACTGCGTAGTGTGTCTTTTTCGGTCACAGCCTTCTTACTTGGGTTACCTTCAAAGAGATTTGTCCCTCGAGAGTGGAAAGGTGATTGCTCTAAAGGAACAGCATCGATCAGCTGTTCTGTTACTCATACCTCTCAGATACCTTCACTCCTGCTCGACATTACTTCCAATTCACAGCAAGCAGCTGATGTTGAAATCAAGCCAAGAAGAATAAAATTCTGAAGGAGGTCAGTTAAGAAAAGCCCCCAAAATTCTCTTTGAACAGGATACCTCTTTCCTCTACTTCTGGATGTTTATGCGAGAATTGCAGTATCTAGCTAATTGGTGGATCTGAGCCTTTTAGAAATGCTCCCGCTTCCCAGGAAAGTCCGAAATCCTCTTAGCTGTGCCTCACGTGTCCGACCTGCCGGGGTGTCGGAGCTCGGGGCCGGCTGGCAGCCCAGCCCAGCCCAGCCCAGCCCAGCCCAGCATAGCCCACCACAGCCCAGCCCAGCCCAGCCCAGCCCAGCCCAGCCCAGCCCAGCCCAGCCCCGCACCGGGCAGGAGCCGTGTGTGCAGTGCCCGCAGCGCCGCTCGCACTGACCCACAGCCTGCCGTGCACATGGAGCGAGCGCCGGGCTCTTGGTGAGCCCAAATGAGAGCTGCTCTTCCCCTTTCTCCAGTGTCAGAAGTGTCCGGTGCTCAGCAAAGGGTAACAACTCTTTGTGGCTCAGGAATCCTGCCAAGTGTTTGCGCGTTCCAATTCAGAACTTCATTCTCATAGGTATGGTTTTGCTCCAGGATTTGGCAGACTCTCTTTCCTTTCCTTTGCAAATAACAAAGATGAGGGGTTACGTGTAATGCCTTGAATTACTGATGGCTATTCCCGAAAGCTTAGACATGGCTGTATCAGTCCAAACATGGTGCAAATTCTTTTATCCCCGTGGAATTAAGTTCAGATGTAGAGCTGTGGATCCCTGTGGAAGGGGTAGTTGGCAGTAGGGCTAGTTTGGCATCACGGGAAGGTGGTAGAAAGCTGTATTTCTCAGCTTGTTTTTGCACTGGCTTGTACAATCAAATCATTGTTTTTCTTCACTGTTTTTTGAACAAACCAAACACTCTAGGAAGGTGGGCAAAATATTTAACAAACACTAATGCAGAACTTCAAAATACCAGAAGAGTTGCTATGAGATTGAATGTAATATCCAAGCTTGACTTTTATTTAATGGCTGGACTTCAAATTGGATTTTTTCCTTTTTTTTTTCCCCCAGGTTGACACAGTTCATTAATCATTTTGTAATCAATATCTTTAAACATGCTACTTGTAACCAAACTTTTTGAAATAAAATTGTGGAAGATAAATGACCTCAGGGGAAACGCCACTTAAATGTGATGATTTGAAATAGGAAAAAGAAAAACTTGCCCTATGAGATGTATTTCTGCATTAAAATTCAGATTGAGAATTCTGAATTTATAGAGTTACTCCATAAATTTCCCCTGCTGATTTTTAGATTAATTTAACTTAGTAAAAAATCTAAACTTCCACTTGAAAAATTCATGTATGAAGATAATTAGCAGCTCTTCTAAAAAGAAAAAATATAAAAATTTTTGACATTGATGAATACGAGGCTGCCAGTTCTGGCAGCTTTGTAGGTTATGTGTGCTTCGTGATGGAGCTATGCAAAAGACGTGCTTCTCTGGTTTGAAATATCCTTACATCAAGTCTTTACTTTCTCTTGGGCATGCTTTTCTTAAAGGGACTGACTGTTGTGGAGACTCCCAAACTGTGATGTGTTAGGGCGTGAAGCTGGGGAAGGTGCTCCACAGGACCATATTATTTTCATGGTGTTTGCTGAGACGAGTTGGTTGTTGGGCAGAGAAGTCCCAGGGCTGACAGCGGGCTGAAGAGTCAAGTGCTCATTGCCAGCTGAGTGCGTCCCCTCAGATTTTACAAGGCAGAAAACTGAGCAGAGAACAATATTGGCTGCTCCCTGCTTGTTAGTGATTGTCTGTCCTTCTTTCCCGGGACTGGAATTTGAAGTGCAGGTCAGTGCTCTGACCTTGGCCTCCCCTCTGCTCCGTTTGGGGAAAAGCAGATCTGCATCTTGCTGACTGCAGTGGGGATCTGGATCCAGAACTTCGAGAGGACTGGCTCAACTCATCTTTTTTAGCTTAAATTCATATTTAGGAAGTATTTTTTTGTAACTGTAGGCTTGTGTTACAAACCTTGATTATATAAATAAATGAAGCTCTTAGTGGATGTTTTCAGCAGTTAAACCTCTGTGTTATTAATCTTGGTTAAATTCTAGTGCTGAATCAATGTGTTAGCATTGTACTTTCTGTGCTACGCTGTTAGCGTTAGGGACTAAATTTGCTGGATTTGATTTCTGGTTTTATTTTAATCCTCCAACTGTTTTTTCATGGTTCTTGTCTGTGCCAGTGCCCTTATTTTATATGGTCTTTTTTAGAAAAGCATGATAGAAATGCTGTTTATTGAATTTGGGTCTACCAACTAATTCTGCTTTTTCTGAATTTTTTTTTTTAGAAATTGGCATGTTTATCTTAAAAGGCCCTTTCCAGGCTCTATTTCATGACTTTGAAAGGTTGCAGCTTGTGCATTTTCTTTCTTTACATTTTTCTTTTCTTTTGTGTACTTTTCTGACTGGATGAGTAGATGGTAAAGTTTCTAGTTTGCAGATAGACCACTGAACTCAGGAGAGTAAAGAACAGCTTGTTTTTCTGGTTGTAAAGGCACAGAAGACTAATTACAGAGGTATAAAAGGTCATCAGGCTCAAGTCAGCTTTCAATTTGTGCAAAATATCAGTAAAATTTGGCCTGCAGAAAAGTAGGCAAATCAGACAGCTAGGTCAGTCTTTGTGGGCTGTGGGCACTATCTTGTTTGTCATCAATTGCAGCATGATGAGTTTTCTGACCTTGCCTGTAATGAAGTAGACTTGATTAAATATTATGAGAAAGGAAAATATGATATGCCTTTTGGGGGATTTGAGAAGCAGGGATGATCCTTTGCAACTACATTTCTTTTTCCTTTATTCTGGAAATATAAATGGAGGAAATTGTTCCTCGTGCCTTGTTGTCAAAAAGGGCTTAAAGAAAAGAAAAAGAATGGTGTCTCTGTTAGCTGGTACTCAAATAAAATGAAGCTTTGTTGGTGAAGTTCAGGAAGGTGCTAAAGTTCTGTTTTCTGTTGATCTCGTGTGGGAACTGATTTTTGTAGTGTGCCCTTCAGTGCTATGCAGTGAAGTCTGTGCAGCAAATTCTAGTTTTGTGTCACTGTGTAGTATGGAGAACAAAACTTTCTCAAGCCATGAAATCTGGATACTGAGGCTTACAGGAGAAGATTTTGGTACAAGTCTGTTACTAGGTATGAGGAAAACTGGGAGGTTGGGTGATATTTTGGTGTAAGGCAGGGATGGAGTTTGCAGACAGTGCTTTCTTTCCCAGGTTATAAATTTGGTGTAGTGGTAAAAGCCCCCTGGAAAGTGGGAGGCTGTGTCTCCAAGATGCTGCTTCCCTTGCTGGTGATGCCTTGCCTCTGCTCTGCTCTTGGTGCTCACCATTAAAATCAGGGGCTTCGCTACCATGGCATCAGCGCTGGAGGTTGCTGACCCATGGCATAAGATTTATCAAATGAGTAGCAATGTTAACAATGACTTCAATCCCATTTCCTTCCAAATATGCTGTTCTGGGGTAGGATGAAATTAATGGTTTGGACCTTGCAGGGTGACTGAATTTTTCGTAATGGAAGTATGTTAAGAAGTGATTACACTCCCATTTGACATGTGATCCTGCTGTCATGTAAGGCTCTCTAAATTACTGTTTCAAATTCCCTCCCTCCTTTGGGGTAACAGAAGTGAAAAGGCTAAACTGTGCAACCAAAGGGGACCTTCCCCTCCTCCCTTAGGTATAGGTCTCCCCAGAGCATCTATTTCTATAACACCAGATATTTAGGTGTATTATACACAATATATTACAGAAATTCAACAGCAGGTATGTCACATGGCCAGTTTCATCTGAGGAAAAGCTGTGACTTTCTGAACAGAGATAGCAGTATCAAGCTATCCTTGTGTAGCTATCCTCAAGCTTAACTGTGCTTGAGTTCAGGCACTGTGCTTTGTGTACAGAGGGGATGTAGCATCGCTGCCTCAGGGACAAGCTACTCGGGCACCTGGGTTGTCTTGCATAAAACATGGCTGGGGAAGAACACACATTTTTGTAGGTCAAAAGATGACTGACCTGTAAACTGGAAACCCTAGCAGTGACAGGAGGGAGTTGGCATTGTTGGATGCTTCCTTTTCTGATCTGGGGCTGCTGCTTCTGCTGGCCACCTCTGGCCTTTCTGTGTCTTTCATGCCTGATTATTGCAGGCCCAGTAGTTTGATCGCTGGTCACTAGTAATACTGATCACTTTGTCTCCTTAATCAAGGGCCTTTCTTTTCAATCACCTGCATCACAGGCATGGGTCAAGAATTCCAACAGCACAAAGGGTCTATCTGCTCAGTAACCTGAGTGCATATAATCGCTTTTTCTGTGCCGCATCCGGCATTTTTCTGTTGGTTGAACTCTTTCAAATAATTTATTTCTGTGCCTGGATTAAGAACCTGAGCTGCAGATGTTACGTGTTCACTCTTTCAATCTCTGTTATTTTTGGATGCGTCCCAGCCTCTGTCTCTCCACTGAACAATACTAAAGGTGTTCCATGGGGACCTTTGCTAGCTTAGCAATGGAACACCGGCAGGCTGCTCATTAGTCTTTTATGTCTCTCCTTATCAGTTTTACTGAGAAACTCCCTATCGCTTTGGTTGCACATGTTAGAATAATTAGGCTTCCTGTTCAGCAGGTTTATGTGGCATTGATTTTGGCCTGAAAGTTCAGGGGAGGGGAAGGACACCATAAAATTATATGAAATAGCAAGTATGTCTTCCTTAGTTGCCTTTTTTTCATTTTGAGTTGGGTTTAAAACATATTATTGCAAAAAGAGAGGCAGAAATCCCAAGCAGACTTTAATGCTACTTAAAAAGGAGGTGTTCTCCCTTGCGTTAACAAATAAGTGAAATAAAATCTTAAATTTCTAAGAGGAAAAGAAAATGTGATGATTTCACTGTTCAGTTGGAAGAGGGCTTCACATAATTCAGATACTCTGGGATCACAGCAGGTATCAGACAGACTTGGAACATTTCCCTGGCCACCCTGGTCTTCCTGTGATTATGGGAAGGGAGGACGGGATGTTGTTTGGGGATTAAATGGTTTCTTTTCTGTCCATCTCTCTCACATTTCCAATTATTCTGGAGTTTGCTGCTGCTTGTGGCTTACCATCAAAGTGAACTTAATTTGATTTGGTTTTATTTTGCTAATTCTCTGCAGTCTTATGATTGCAATAACAGTGATTACAACTGAGAAGTCTCTGGCCAGCTATTGCTCTGTATAATAGCAGTGTCTTTTTCAGATTAAAGAAAAATAGGATTTGTTTAGTTTGTTCTGCCTGAGGTTATTTTCTTAAACATCCAGGCTAAAAAGGAAGGTAAAGCTTTCGTGAAAGTAAGAATATACAGAAATTGTGTTTGGTTTAATTTTTTTTTCTCAGAAGTTTCCTGTTTTCCAGGAAAAGGCTAGTATTCAGGCTCCTAAAAATATGGAAAATATTAAAGGGAGAAATGGAAAAGGGGATATTTTATTGCTGTACCTTTTAGAGAGCGAAGAGTACAGATAATTTTATGAACCAAATAGTCTCCGTGCATTTTAGAAGTTAAACTTACTTTGTGTGAATCTGTGAGATTGGCCTCCTTGGCTAATATTCAGTCTTTTTCAGTTAGAAGATCTCAGTTTCTATCTTACCATAGTGGGAATTCCTCCTGAAAAATCTCTGTTTTACACCATGTTTGTAAGACTTAAAGCCATTGTGTTTGCCTTTAACGCATTCAACATTCAGTAGTGCTTGTTAAACACAGGCATCAGTTGGTGCATGTGGGAAGATCAGCTGTGGTTATGCCATTGTAACCTGTGTTGTTCATTAGCCATTTTGGCTGAATTGATTGGTGTAATGTGGAAAATAGCATTATTTAATGTTTTGGTGCGGAGTGCCATTTTTCCCTCCTGTGTCCTTTGAAATGTTGATCATAATTTTTGGCCTTACGAAAGGGAAAATGCTAGAATCCATTAAAAGAAACAAAATGAGCAAAAAGGAAAGTGTATCTACAAAGTGTGGTGAATAAATATTAAACTTGAAGCCAGCAAAACATACCCTCAAAATGTCTCAATAGCAAATAAATAAAAGAAAGACAAAGCAGATGGTGTGATAGTATTGCAGTGGAGAGGAGGGCAAGTGGCTCTACCATTTGAATGTAGAAAAGGTTTTAAAAGGCATTCTAATTAAGTGCTGCTCACAGCTCTGCTTTTAATAGTAATATTTGTATACTGAGGTAGGTCACAAATGGCACAATTCCAGGGGTATAGGATCCATTTGCCTAAAACATGTGAGTCGGAAGTGAACCTTTAAGGGAAGAATTTCTAAATAGACCTGTGAGAGAGGAGAAATTGTTGGTGGGGACTTTATGGGGCAGGCTTTTCCAACTCAGTATATTTTTTTGTCATCTTGTTTACAATTAAGGCTTGAAGGGTAGCGCTGCGTTCTGTTTCGGGGCGTTCTGGGGCTGTGCCTCAGTGACCCGGCAGCACCTTCAGCCGTGCTGTGGAGCTGGATTAAGTGAGCGGCGGGCAGGGCAGAGCAGAGCAGGGCAGTGCCCGCAGCTGTGTGCAGGTGCCCCGTGCTGCCTGTCGCTGTCCCTGCGGCCGCCGGGCACTGCCCCGGCTGCTGCGGCCTCCTGCCGTCTGAGGAGGGAACGGGACTGTCGGGAGCGGGCTCGGCGGGACAGGGAGGGTGTGCAGGGGGCAGGCACGCCGGCTTGTCACCCGCGGGGGCCTGTGTGGAAACCGGTGTGTGTTGGCTCTGTCGGGCACCACGCGTGAGCGCTTCCACGTGGTGGCTCTCGGCGGGAGGAGATAGATGTGGCGCTAAGGAAGCCTGTTCGGAAGGTGAAATCTTTATCAAAAACCTTGCCCGTATTGACAGCAAGCGCGATTTCCCACAGTTATCTGGGAATGTTTCCTGGAGCCATGAAATTGTGTGACTTGATCTAATGAAGTACCGAAGTGATGATGTCAGAGCAGGATATCTGCATGACTTTTAACTCCAGCTGTCCAGCTTTTTTAAATGCAAATCAAGGACTATTTCACATTCTGAACCAAAAAATTATCCACTGGCAGTGCCCTGGACTGAAGCATTTGTCCCTTAGTTTTGTGTGCAGTGTCTGCACACGGAGGCACCAGAGGAATCACTGGAGCGGTTTCTAGTTGTAATAACGCTTCAAGGATCATTTGAAGCAATGGACAGGCAAATAACACTTGATGGTAGCTCTCTGCTTGAGAAAACCCAACACAGGGAAGCCATTCCCGTCCTCCTGAATGAGGAGAAAGGACATGATGGAGCCGAGCTAGGGACTAATAGTAGCATGCTGCAAGTGTATGACAGAAAAATTAGATCACTGTTGTGATGGAGTAGGGTGTGTGTATGGTTTTCTACATCTGATGAGAAGAGGGAGCTCAGAAGAATTTTTTTTCCTAGAATGAGAATATGTAGACATTTCATTTTCTCTGCTTTAAAAAAACCCTAACAAACCCAACAGTCTATATATTCAAGAAAATCCAGATATGTATCTAAAAAAGCATGAAGGCTGAAGGCAACATTGTTCTTCATTGTGTGTTTGCTAGGGTTGCTTTGACTCCCTTAAATCTGTTAGTGGAATTTCTTTGGGCAGTACATACAACCATTAAAATTGCTTTCAAAGTTCTTGTCCTCAAAAGTGAGAACAGTATTTGAACATGCATGCATTATGTTATTATTTGAAATATTAAAGCAGAAAACGGGTGATATAATAAGAACAGCTAATACACAGAAAAAGAATAACCTATTAAAAGCTGGAGTAGTTAGCTGTAGAGATGGTGAGTGTGTACCACAATAGATGGATGTAAGTAACAGAACTACATTTTCCCCTTCCTGTGTCATGTAAAGAAAATAACAGCTGGGTATGCCACTTCATCTTTGTATTTGAATTTTCTGCAAGATTAGTGTGATATGAGGATATTTATAGCTGTGGGGTGAGATAATGTCTATCCTTCAAGAAAGCACAAAAAATTTTAGTTCTGGTGTAAACATAATTTGATAGAAAAAGTCCTGAGGAGGGATCTGTATTGTACTTTTCTGCCTGCTTTTGTCTAAACAAAATGCCTCCTTTAACCTGAACAAAGTTCTTTCTACTTAAAAGCACACCAGGATTGGAACTGATGCTTGGATGTATGCCATGAAGGGAAAATGGTAACTATACATTTAAAAAATGTCTACAGAAAAATGTAAAATGTGTCTAGAAGTTTTGAAGCCTTATATCTGTGGCACTTTTGGGCTAACATCAGAGAAGAAAGAATTTCAGAAAAAGAGGTGATCTGAGAATGGTTCCAGCTTGTCAAGGAAAATGTGATTTGGAGACATGGAAGAGAAAATTATTCAGAATACTAGCTCTAGCTCTTACAAGGAGATTGAGTCTATTAAGGAAATTATAATTTGAAAACTAATTATTGAACCAACCTCTATATATATGCATATATTATTAGGTTTGTTTAATGAGTTTATTATATATATATATATATACACAGAGAATATATATCTATAAAATAAATCTGTCTGTCTGTCTATCTATCTATCTATCTCAGGACCTAAGAGGATGTTTTAAAATCAGCAGGTTACTCCAGGGTTGTTCTGCAGAGGAGTTTGCAGGAGTGGAATAAGAATATCTGCTTTTGTTTTCTCATGGGATATTTGTATCACAGTAAGCAAACCCATTTCACTCGTGTGCATATGTTTCCTGCTGCAATCAAGTGACAGCTAGGCTCAGCTCAGAATCCGAGTCTGAAATCTTCAAGAACTGGATTGTATTGAATCAGCTAGGTAAAAGTTTTCTTAAGTCTTTCGGCAGTGTCCAACTTCTGTGAAATAAAGTATGCTGCAGCCATTTCTTGTTTGTATGTATGTTTGTCTGTTAACCAGTGAGTGAGTTTATTCTAAGCATTAATTTTCCTAATTTTATGGAAAACCCTGGAATAGCTTGGGTTTTTTTCACTAAACTTCCAAGTTAAATTTAATTGCAGTTTTGTCAGGAGGACAAGCTAGTCTGGTTGCTTTTGAATGTATTTAAAGAAAGTTTCATAACTCCTTCTTTGGTACTCCTCCAGTAAGGCCTGATCCTTTTTTTATCTACAAAGTTTGAAGCTTGAGGGAACAATAAAGACTCAAATCAATTGGAAGTAATTGCAACTAGATCATCAGCATAGTTTTGTTTAATTTACAGTGTTTTTTTAGTGCTCTCTTGTTGAGAAAGTTTAATCAAATTGCTTATGCTCTAGAGGACTACAGGGAGCAATAGCAATGGCCCAGGTGCTTCAGGTGCTTGTTTTGAGGGCTCCATCTTATTTATATATATGTATAAATATGTATGTACGCACAGATTATATATATATATATATATATATATTTGTGTTTGAGAAACAAAGATTTTTAATATCTGGTGCAGTGGCTGGAGTGTTTCCTCTGCAGGTGATCATAGGGACACAGGGGTGCCACTTGGCTGTGTGCTTTCCCAGTGGTGCCAGTCTTGTTTCCTATAGATACTCTTAAAACATCAGGAGAGGAGCTCTGCTTTTAGTTTAAAGTTGCACAACAACATAGGTGAAAAGAGTACTTAAAATCCGGTGAATAAGACTGTGTTAGTAGCATGTCTCTGCTGTTTTGGAACAGACTTGGGAACAGCCTTTAGAAGCTCTTAGCTCTGTGTTTATTGTTTGTACTTGTTTAATTGTGCTGTGTGCTCATCTACCCTCCTTGAGGTATGTGCCTGGTGCAGTATTTCACTGCAGAATCCTTAACCCTTGCGTTTGAGAGTGTCAGTGCTATGGGACAGCTTCAGACTGTTTTCTTCAGGGAATAACATGTGATGGGGACAGTTGAAAAGCAAAAGTCTTGACCTTTGAACACATGGAATGTCATGGGGGATTATCCTTATCCAGTGTGCAATTAGTTGGTGTTAGAGGGAAAAACAGTAACCCATTTCTTTGTGCCAGTTTCTTTTGTCCACTCTTTATTTCTTTGTCTTCCATCTCCACAAAATTCCCATATGCATAGACTCTTAGTGTTTTAGCAGTATTTGTGGGATTTTTTCTGATTCATTAATAAGGCTTAATTTCTTTCAGGGTAGAAGAAAAACATGATGTAAACTGAGGTTCTGAGATTCTATTTCTGTATGTCATGTGTGCTGCCGTTGACATACCTGGGAAGAACAATTCCTCCTGTCTTAGTTTTAACAACAGTTTAATAAGGAAAACCCAATCGAAACAAACCATACTGTGGCCGTTGCAAAACTGATTAGGGAAATTCATTTGATCACCGGAAATTAATGAATCTATGGCTTTTCTACTGTAAATAGAGGGAGAAGAGTTTGCCATCTGAGTAATTCCATCAGTGAAGGTGGGATGTTACTGATGCTACTTTTTTCAGGTTTTCAGGTTTTAAGGAATATTTGTTTTTCTCCAAACCTGGCTACACTGATTTTTTTGTTCAGTATTAATGTGTTTTCCTTCTTGAATTGTATTAATGTTTTTATTTCCCAAACTCCTTTTTTAAAATGCAGTTACTATCTGTGCCAGCATTCCATCATATTTATCCTTAATATCCGTAGTATTTATCTTTTCCATTGATAAGGTAAATGTAGTGGAAGGACACACTGTGTATGTGTTTTAAGTTTCAGGAAGCTTATAGCCAAAACTACTTCTGATATAGAGTCCTGGAACTTGTTAAGTGTTTGTTTATATCTTCAACAAAACTAGGTAAGTTTTGAGTAATACTCCTTTTCCATTAGTCCTACAGCTTTCTTAACAGTGAGGAAGGAATGCACATCCTTAGAGGCTCATCTGGCATTTTGATGGCCCAATAAAACTTGAGTTTTTTGGCATGAAGCCTTTAAATGTAACAGATCTTGTAAGTGACTGGTATGATTTAGACTGCAAATGGCAAGCCCAGATTTGGACAGTTATCTTAATGGATGTTTTAAAGGCTTTTTTGTTCCCCTGTGGCTGAATACCGTCAGTTAAAAGTGTTCTATGTGATCATCACAAGATTCAAATCTAATGGTTTTTAAAAATTCTGTTCTTTGTTGTGTAAGTGCTACATACACTTTGTTCTGTGTGTATGATAAAAATGCACTGATTTTGAGACCGTTATCAAACATTGAAAGAATATGACTATTAATGATCTGATTAATTTAGATATTTATTTTGTTCAGTATTTCTTTCTATAAAGAGAAATGGTCTTTTCTTCCTCCCTATGGATTTACAACTCAATACCTTTTTCTGTCATTTAACATGAGACACTTCAATCAGTAAACATCTTTTACTCCATGATGGACAGTCCCTTACATTCTGAATGGTTGTTACCCTTGATATTTCCTACTTATTTTTTTATTTGTAGGATGAGCTTCCTGTTTTTCCCACTGCCTGCAGAGCTGTTCTTTCAGTGATTGACAAATGTTTTAGGTAACTACAGGCTGGAACTAGTGTTAGTAAGGATCTTGGCAATGGGCTTTTCTGTGTCCATAATCTAGTTCAAGGGTGCTCCCTATAAGGACTCAAGTTTTTGTTCAGGCATCTTTCAGATGTCTGAAATACCAGTACTTCCATTAAAAGGAAAAGAAAAATCTACTTCATAGTTTGTGATCTTACTGTTGGGGATCTCTCCTGCTGGTAAACTGATCTGTTTCAAACTGCTCTAGTTTTTTCCTAAATCTTTAATCTTCCCACTCAGCTTGCAGACTACATCGCTTACATGCTCCCACACTTCATTATTCTGCAAATAGTTTGCTCTCTTGCTGCTCAGCTGTGTCAGTCTCCTCTATTCCTGAGAAGCTTTTTCTCTGCCCTGGGTTGTCCCTTTCTAGAGCAGAGAATTGTTACCTGTGGGACCGATCACTTCAGGAGGACTCACAGTGAAGGGGTTTTTCTTCCTTGCAGCAGCTGGCTTTCCAGAAAGATCATGAATAACCTACTTACTGGACCACTGGCATTAGATCTTCTGAGTTTTAATGATTTTTATCTAACTGCTGTCTTCCATGATACAGGAGATATTAAATGCATTTGTTTTCTTGAAGTGTAACTGCTCATTATTTTTATGCCAAGCTGAAGCAGTTTGTGATTAATAACCTCAAGGTTCCCTTTTGTTACCATATGCTTAGTCATTTTGTCTGTGTTAGTAAGGCATGATGACCTATTTTGGTTAGTACGTCTGGCTTTTGAGCTGCAAGATGATAGCAGAAACATATCTTGGAATTACTTGGGTATGTTAGAGACAAAATACCAGAAATATTAGTTGAGCCTGGATTCTGTTCTGTAAGATGTTAGAGGCCTGTTAGACTGTGAAAGCTTTAAAGTGCCAGCCTTGTTGTTAAAAACCGTCTTTAATAAGGAGTTTGTTTATGTACTTTAGATAATTTGAAGACCCTTGAAGCAAGCCTGACTTTACTACAGGAATTCAGTAAGGTGTCAATGTGCCTTATATACATTTACAGAGGTTCTCTGCTTCCTGGCAGTACTGAGTTACTGAGACAGCCACTAATTTTTTTTTTTTTTTTATTAGATGAATGCAACGTCAAAGGGTCCTTACTGAATGAATCCATTAGGAGAGCTAATGGATAGACCTAAAGGATATCTTATTTTTGCAGAACATGCGAAAAGTCAGAGTCACTTTGCAAGCTGAGGGATGTGGTAACATACTATTTATTTCCCTTAAAGCAATATTGCATTTGGTTGTTCTGCTGGTTCTTCATGCTTAGAATTTATTAACTGGTGGGCAAAGACTTTAAAAGGATTGAATAGTCATACTTTTTTTTTTTTTCATTACATTGTCTTCCGTTAGAAAAAAAATCAATTTTTTTCTTAACTTACAAGACCTAATAGCTTCATAGGTAGTTGGTTTTTATCCATTTCCCCATCTTACACACTTCAGAAAGACGAGAACAGAGCCATAAGCCTCCTAAGTTTTAAGCACATAGTATTCCCTAACTGACTGCTAACTAGTTCTAGTTAACTGCAAGACTCACACTTCATTGTAAGAAGGCTGAAATGTCAAGTTCATGACTGTGTGCCTGCTTTGTTTAGTAGCAACCTTAGTGCTTTTTCTGGAACTTTCATTGAAAATTGACGTGGTGAACGAAGTGTAATTCACATTGAGTCTGAGCTTTGTGAGGTAGTGAAACAGGAAAAACTGTATGGGCTTGGTAAATAGGCATGAAACCCATGATCCATCAGAGCGAGCCCAGGAGATAATGTGGGTGATGAAACTGCAGTGTTTGGCTTTGAGCACAGCTGATAACTGAAGGACAGGAGCAGTTTATCTGCTGTCCATGGGATGCTCCTGCTGGCCTTGCTACATTCCATATGCTGAGAATAGTGTGGTTTTCCTAAGCATGCCAGAGGTGATGCAGGGAAATCTTTCTGTAAGGAGGGGAGAATTAGGGCTCGTGAGACACCAGCACATAGTGTTCTTGTGGCATTTTTTTCTTTAAATTTTGATTTCTTGCCTATATCCATCATCCCTTTCTGCAAAGATGAAGTGTGTTGGTAGTTTTTCAGTACTGTTGTACAGTTACTGAGCAAAAGGAGTTCTAAGTCTGTAATCTCTTATCAGCAAGCAAAACTTATAAAAATTACTGCGAGGCTAGAAAACAGTCTGGTTTGTATTTAGGGTCTATTTTAATATAGTGAGGTCTTCAGGTCCTTTCTGGTGTGAACCTTTCATTCTACATAAGAACTGCTGAGCGCAGCTTGGCTGCTTGCACACCTTCCAGGGATTGCTCACACCTCCCCTGAAGAGTCAGCCTGAACTGTTCAGTTCACACTTGCAGTTGGTACCACAGTCATTGTTTCCTCTTTGGTACCGTTCCATAAGTACTTTGAAAGTTGACATAAGTTGCCTCTGTACAGACTTCCCTTGATTTCCCAGAAAATCGCTTTTTCCAGGCAGAAATATTCAAGGTGGTGTTTCTTGGAGGGGGGTGAGGAAGAACTTCCATGCCTCTCATTAGGTAAATGGGCTCTCTTCCAACACCTGCTACTTCTCTGCTTTATTCCTGGATAATCATCTCTGTGTTCCAGCATTCTTACAGGCTATTTTTGCAGAGTTGGCAGAAAATTTGGATTATGTGCATCAAAGCTTGAAGCACAAGAAGAATTTCAGGTATCTAACTGAAGAAATCACGTAAATTAGGTATCTCACAAGCTTAGTGTCTTTTAGATGATTAAAGAACTTCTTGGTATTTCACTATATTTGAATATTACTGAATCGAAAAATTAATTATGTTCCTGAAATCTTAATCTGCCTCTATAAAATTTATCATTCTGTTTTAAATAGCAGCCTTGTAAGTTTTGTGTTTTTTATTTTATTTCCTCTGATGCGTTTTTAGACTAGGCTTTTAGGGCATCTTAGTGATTTAGTAGTGATTTAGTTCCTTCTAAGTGTTGTAGTAAAACTGACATTTAGGTATAAAGAAACTAATTTCTAAGACAAAAAGTTTAAGGGTAGTACATATAAGCAAGATGATATAACACTGAAAAAGTGTGTAAATGCTGTTAAACCTACTGGTTGTGGAAAAAGAGGTACTGAAGTCAAATTGCAAATTTGCAATTTGCAAATTTGCAGTCAAATTGCAAATGAATCTTTGAGATTTATCAGCTGATATAAATGGACTCCTACAGGGAAATGGCAACAGCAGTTTTAGTGTAAAGTTTTGGTTTTACCTATTATGTTTGGTTTTCAGTAATGACTTAAGTCCTCTGCTTGTCTTACTTTCATTTGAACCAAAAAATTTATCTAAAAATACTAAAAAATATAATCTTGTGCTGTCTTGTTGTTGTTGACTTCACCAAGTTTCTTGTCTTGCTAGTGGAGTATGTATTAAGTCATGGAGAGGAGTGGAAAGGAGCACTGCCAAGCTGCAGGCTATAACATAAGGTTGTCTTTCTTAAATGATATGAAGGACATTTGCATAAAAAAGTTTGGCTTTGGGGGGATTTTTTTGGTTTGTTTTGGTGGAGTGCTTTTGGGGTTTTCGGGAGGGGTTGGGTGGTGTTTGGTTTTTTTTGTTTGTTTGTTATGTTTTTTTTGTGTGTGTGTGTGGGTGGTGGTGGGGTTTTTTTGTGGTTTGTTTGTTTGTTTGTTTGTTACATGTGTTTTGCTGCAGAAAAATAACCAGTTCTTGCCAAGCAAGACTTACTATGCTTCTGCTACTAGTCCTGGTCTAGAAAGTTCAGCATCTTATGAGATGGAAGATAAACTTCCCATGTGCTTGTCTCTGAGAGAATTTCACCTCACTTTCCCCTGCAGGCTGCTTTGTGCATGGCTGGTTTTGTATTGAGAAGGGACTTGTCCCCTGCACATGGGAACTTGAATTTCCTGCCATTTCACATGTTGGGGTGAAAATGAAATAAACTACAAGCAGATTCTCCTCCTAACCACAATTCCTGGAAACTGTATGCTGTTGTGGGCATGTTTATTTTCTACTTTTCTTCCTTGCTGTGATAATCTCAGCGTTTTGAGGAAGGGAGCAGACAGTTTATTTAAAAACCTGTTATAGCAAAATGTCATTTACATAAGCGACAGTAGATGCCTTCATACTTCTGAACTCTCTTTTCCTTTTCAGTGACTAGGAAGATCTTTTTATGAGTCTAATCAAAGGATGCCCTGTAATGTTAGAGATCCTTCTTTAGAAAGGCAAGACTGAAAACTCAGACATTTCTCATACACTTAAAGAAGGGCTCTGCTTGAGTTTTCCTTTTCAGAGTGATCGGAGCTCTGTCCAGTGCTCAGATGCCCCTTTTGTTTGTAGTCAAAGGCTGTTTTTGCCTTCAGATTTTGGTGAAGTTGAAGGATAAAGAAATGTTCCTGGTGATGTGATGGGCCTTTGCAGTGTTTTTTCATGCCCTTCTTCTCCCTTCAGCCAGCTGCTTCCCTTGTGGTTACATCCAGGCTTCATCTTTACCTTATTCAGATCTTTTTAGTTTTTGTTTGGTATTACATGATACTTGTTTCCATTTTTTTTGTAGAGTTTGAAAAATACAAGAGTTATAAGCTGCTGAAATTGGAAACATGAAAAAAATGCATAGGAAATTGTTAAGACTGATTTCTGATTATATGTGATGTATGGAAAGAGAAGTGTTAATGCTGAAAGCACGAGAGCATGGAACAAGGTAATGGTGGCCTGAGAGGGAAAAGCTGGCATCTTCCTTTTGTAACACAGTTTTAAAATACCTCCTATTTGGACCAAATAGTTGACCATACTAATGAGGTCTGGTTTTCCTGAAGGTGTTATGCTTGCCGTAAAAATCTCAGGTGGTGGTGCATGACTGAATCAACATGGTTCTGGGTGTGTATAGGAAAGTACAGGTCACACATTTTAATGGCCTATTTCTGTCCTGTTTGACTGGTTGCCTGAAAGTGGCTCCAGAATAAAATTTACCTGCTACTAAATGATCTGGAGTTGTATATTCTGATCTGTATCTAGCACTGGTAACTAGAGTAGTACCAGTGAAACATTCATTCATGGAGACATGCCTCATTTTGTTTATTTGAAAACAAAGCAGTGCTGCTTTTATTTAAGAAATAGCCTCAGAATTAGTGGTAGTTCAGAGTTATGCAAATAGAAATGAGGTACCAAGAGCTAGACTAGAGCTGTAGCCCAAACACTTTTATGGTTTTGCATAATCTCTAGATAAGGCAGAGTGTCGTGGGAACACAGTGTCACCAAGAGAGGTAGCATCAACATGTGTGATGTTGATGCTCTGGATGGAGCTGCAATTTAGTGAGTGGCACTGTTGTGAAATCACAGTGGAGAAGTAGGGGTGAATCATTGAATCAGTCATTTTAGTGCCAATATTGAAATTTTCAGGATTATTACTGAGTGGAGACAAGTAAGCCCAAGAATATGATAAAATAAACGCTGACAGATTTACTGTCATCTGACAAGTGGTGCTAATATCTCCATGAAGAGTTGACCTCTTTGCACAGCAGCATAAGGCATGTTGGTGGCTGAGCTTAGCTGTTTAACAAGCAGCTCAGATGTATCCCAAATCATGCCTGAGTTATTGTTGGTGTTATCTTTGGTGCAGGAGGGAAAATGTGGGCAGATGTTCTGTTGCAAGCCTATCATGGGAACCAGTAGGAACTAGCGGTGTTTTTATGTGTTTCCCATAATCAGGCTGTACAGCTGAGAGTCAGGGCAGTGGGTGAAGGGGATCTCCAGTCCCCCTGCCTTCAAATGGTTTGTGCAGAACAGAAGAGCCACCACACACTGTAGAACTTACAGGGTAGCTGAAATGGCAGTCCAATACAGTGTTGGAATAGACTGTTTGATTTCTTGGAGTTTGAATTATTCTTTTTTAAGTTCTGTGTGCTTGCATGCAGAACATAATTCTAAGAGGCAGTCTGTGAAGCAGAGCAAGAATGCACAAAGTAAGAGAGCTTGTTGATTAGCCTGCTATCTGGAAAGAGATTTCAAGTTGGGAATGTCTGCATGACTGATTCCTCCTTCTCAAGGGAAGGATTTTCTCTGGGTTTCAGCTCAATCAGTTTCTCCAAGAGAAATAACATACATACGGTCTAAATATTTTCTAGTTACTCCAGCTAAAAATGGGTGGTGATATTGAAAAATGCAAATTTACTTCTCTCTGGAAGCTCACTTTGTGAAAGGGAATCAGCATTTATATACTTCTTTTAAAGGCACTTTAAGCATGTTTTTTATCAACAGGTGAGAAATGCAACAGGGTAGCTGCTCTGCATGAACTATAATTGTATTTATAATTTGATGGTAAGGCTGTGCAAGTGAGTATCTCATCGTATGAGTGGGTGCATAAATCTGTTAGTGCCTCATAAATCTCATCAAGAGGTCATTTTCTTGACGTCTCCCAGATGCATAGTTTGCCTGATAGCCATTTTAGGCAGTAGAGCTACAAGCATAGGAGGGGACATGAAGACAGAACAAGGTTTAATGCTGGTTTGTAGTACCTTCAGTTTCTAAATCCCTGCAGAAGTAGAGCAGCCTCTTTCTTCTTCCTCCTTGATCTTCCTCATCCCTTTCTGCTACTGACTTCTGGTAACTTCTCAAATGGCTTTCAAATTCACTAGCACAGCACCATAATTGAGCTCAGCCACCTGAAATGAGGGGCAGAAGCTCCTCTTGTATAACTCAGGTCTAGTGAGGTTTTTAGTACCTGGCCAGAAAGCAGAAGTAGGTAAATCTGGTTGTTCAGCGTCGGCATAATTACAGACTTCTTAGACCTAACCAAGTCCAGAAACTTGTGGCATAGCTGCGTTCATGTAAGAGGAACGCGTTAAAAAACAAGCGCAGCTCTACAATAGGAAGCAAATCTTTGTCTGACTTGTGGCTTCAGCAGGTGCTGCTTATTCTGAAGTTCCTTCTCAGAAGATGGGGTTTTCCAGCAATGAAATGATTTAGCCCTGATATTTCCAGACAGAGGTCTGGCTTAGCCCAGCACTCCACTTCTAATAATAGTAGAAATACTTATGGGGAAAAGTGTTAGTAAAACAGTGATCTCTCCCAGCTTTTGGAAGGCTGTAGTTCAAGGACTTGGAGCAAGAAAGTCATGTCTGCTCCTTTGTTTAAAAATCCTTGACAGATTTTCTTTTGTGAATGCATCTAACTATGTATTAATGCATTTTAAATTTCTGCCTTCATAACATCCTGTGACAATGCCATTAATTGTGGTATGGAAAAAGTACCTCCTTTTCCTCTTGTTTTTAAACAAGCTGCCTGATAAACTTCATGTTATACTGCCTAATTCATTTATTCTGAAATATGGTTTCCTATTGCTTTCTCTGTAATACCATTCATGGTTTTATGTCTGTCATTCTATCCGTATTGCTTCCTAATCTAAATGCACTTGTTTGCTTGGTTCTCCTTAGGTTAAAGTTGTTTCAGACCTCCCATTGTTGATCCCATTGACTCTTTGAATCTTTTCTTGCTCAGCAGAATGCTTCTCTGAAAATTGCTTGGTGCAGCATCTCTAGGTGCAGAACTGCTGTAGTGTTCCCTGTCAGGTATCTCCCTCCTGCTGCTCCCTCTCCCAACCAGCACTGAACTTTGTCATCTGTGAGTGTTTGGTTCCTGACTTTAATTAAATTGCAGGGTTTCCATTCACTATATTGGCTGTGACTTTGTGGTGCATGTGAATAAATACATGACGAATCTATCTGCAGCTCAACTCAGTGAGTTTGCTTTATAATTTTGCTGCTTGCTCCATTTTTTATCTAAATAATGAATATATTAAGTAGCACAAATGCAAAAGCAGAGTTCTTGTGAAAACTGGTGGTATATTTCTGTGCTGTTTCTTTTAATCTAACCAATTTTAATTCACATGAGGACCTTCCATTTTATCCCATGACAGTTCAATTTGTTTAAAAGCCTGTGGTGAGAGACACTGTCAAAGGTTTGTTAGAGATCCAAGCACGTTATACATATCATACATACCACACTTCCTTGTATATGTCATGGCAAGTTTGTAAAAGAAGTCATGCCATGATGACATTCCTCTGTCGTGTTTATTTGCATACCTGCTGATCTGTTATACAGTTTCTATCAACTTACTCAGTGTAGAAGTGAGCCTATAGCTACCAGCCTGTTGTTCCCTGGAGTCCTTTTATTGAAATTGGCAGTACATCCTCAGCTTTTTATATCTTGTTTTTTGAGTTTGTCTTAGAGGGAAGCTGGGCAGCATGGTTAGTAGTTCTCTGGTGGTATGTTGATGTTGACGTGCCTTCAAAATTTCTGGGTAAGTAGCATCTAAATCTGGTGACCTGCCGTTGGTCTTAAAGTCTGCTCTGATGTTGCTGTGGTTTTGACAGTCTTGTGTCTGTACCATATTCTTAATCCCATACACACCCTGCATCTTCCTGAGTTGTGGGGGAGTGATGGCCAGTTTGTCTCCATTGTCCCTTGGCCCTGCTCAGTAGGTGAGCAGACTTTCCTTTGTGTCCTGGGTGCTTCCCATGTGTAAAACAGGAGCTGGAAAGGAGAAGGTTGCTGGAAGGCAGCAATACACAGCCATGGGGGAGCACCTCTTTCTGCCTCGGTCCTAGTTTGTGTTGGCTTAAGCAGGTCCAGAAGCCATGGCAATAATAATATATAGATAGTATGAATTGGCATTTATTGTATGAATTATTTGCATGGACAGTGTAGTTGAATGTAATTGTTTACAGTTCTTGTCACTCAGAATAAATCTTTGTTTCAATTAAAAAACTTACACAAATGGGTTTTTTCAGATTTTTTGATTGATAATGGATTTATTTAGTATATGAATGTAAACTGTTCTGTTTTAGATTGTATTCATAACAGGATTTAAATACAGCTCTTCAGATGTGCAAGACATGAACAGAATTTCGGATCAGAATTAAGGGGAAGATGTTTATTGTTCTGATGACTTGATGTGTATTTTGATTTTGAAGCAGTTCACAATTGAATGTTTCATATTAATTCCTGCCATTTGATCTTCAGTATTTGTAACAAAGATCCTCAGTCATGTGCAGGCTCTGTTTTTGATGAGGATCAGACTTAGCCTGCCATGTCTCTAATGGCTTTCTGGCTGTTTTACTGCTTTTTACTTTCTGTAAAGAAAGAGGTAATTCATTGTTCTAGTCTTAGAATACTTGAGGTAAGACTGCAGCGCTCTTCTCTTTTACCAACTTAATTTCCCCCTTTCTTCTGTCTTTATGTATGTGGTTATTTTTTGTTGTTCTTCAGTTTGTGTGTGTGTCCCCATGGTTTTCCTTAATTGCTTTTTGCTCTGACTGCAGGATCCTGGCTTCTGTGTGTGTGAGGTTTGTGCAGCCGTTTTTATCTATATTCTGCCTTTTTCAGTGGCTCCTGAACCAACTTCCCTCCCTTGAATCAATTGAGGTAATGTGGCGTGGTGTTGCTTAGCAATGCTGGAAGCTGATACCGCCTGGTGATGGGTGTGCTGTAACAGCACTGAGCAGAAGAGACTACCTGTCCTCTGTGGTCTGTGCAGGGAAGAAATTTTGCATTTTTGAATGTTTTCAGCATTCTTACCTTTATGTGTTCGGGTGGGGTTTTTTTCCTTGAATGTTGCTGGGTAACAGTTCCAAAGACTTTGGAGATGTTCCTCCCTTCCTTCTTCCTGATACATGCAGAAAACTTGGTAGCCTGTAGAATCAAAATAT
Organism: Sylvia atricapilla; assembly: GCF_009819655.1. Classification (NCBI taxonomy): domain Eukaryota; kingdom Metazoa; phylum Chordata; class Aves; order Passeriformes; family Sylviidae; genus Sylvia; species Sylvia atricapilla. Next base: position 75,368,413 of record NC_089141.1, read on the forward strand.
AATTGGGATGTCAGTCTTTAAATAATTGGGTGTCTAATTAACTGTCTTGAGATAGGTATGTTTTCTGTCTTCCTCCCCCACCTACCAAGCAAAGCTGTTATGAAGGCAGAGCTGAGCTTTGTAGGATGTTTCAGTCTTCCAAAGTGGCATAGATTGGCAGCCAATCTGGCGTGCATGGCGGCAGATTAAAAAACAGGATGAATTTAATACCACCAACCACATAAGAATTTAGAATGAGCTATTTTGGCAGCAGATATAAAGGTGTTAATGGAGGTTATTAGTTCTGAAATATTTCTTTAAAATTGTTGAACCTTCTACATTTTCAGCTGGGGGTAGATTTTTTTACTCTCATTTAAATGGCAAAAGAGTGAAGTATTGTTTCTTCCAGCTTTCTTGTTTTGTTGGTTTTTTTACAAAGCCAAGGGAGTATATGTTTTAAGAAAATTAAACTATCTGCTTGTTTTCTTTTTCATTCTTTTTAATAAGCACTAGAAAATGACATTTTCAGAATTTTCATTTTCTAGTCAGAATTTTCATTTTCAGTCAGAATCATTCATTTTCAGAATTAAATATCTTTGAGGCATATTTTTACCAGGTGGATGCTCTCATTTTCACACAACACTGAATAGCATGGGAGATAACCCCATATTTAAGTTGTACGGTAGGATAACTGTGAAGGTATTATTTTCCTCTTTTAAACCAATCAAAATACAAACCAAAGTTTTTACTTGCAATTCTGAGTGGAAGACAAGAGGGGGTGTTCTCCATCAGCCTGGTAGGAGTGTGAACCCTGACATCTTTCCTTTCTTTGGTGGCAGTTATAATGAGTATATCTAAATAGCAGGGGTAAAAACTTGGTCAGACTCAATTTCTTTGTTTCAGACAAATGCAATAATGATTGTGTTTCAATAAGGATAAATCTAAGCCCACCATTCTTTTGCAAAAACTCTGCCTTGGTGTTGGAAGGCTTGCAGACTCCTTACAGAGTTCTTAAAAAATTTATATACAGTTAAGCAAAGTAACTGGGGAAACAATTGCAGCCCTCAGGTGCTCGGTACCTGCTGTCTCAGTGCTGCTGCCAGATCACCTGTTCCTTTGAGCTTTAACCCCAGCACTGGACAGCTGATGAGATAAAAAAAAAGATAATGATGGGATGGGGGCGTGGACCTCCACAGCTGGATCATGAGGGCCCAGCCTGAAGAATGAACTCAGGCACTGAGGATGCACTTGATAATGTCAAAATACACCCAGAAGTCAAGGATGGTGGAGGTCTGGAGATGCAGATGCAGTCTGGAGGCCAATCCCACCTCAGTGCTGTTTATTGGGACTATAAAGGATTGCTTATGAGACATGGGATTGTTCGATGGGTTGGTCTCTCTGATTAGCTGCTCCTCCCTCTCTTAACCAGTAGTTTTCATAACCAACAAATGCATTTCCAGCAGCCTGATAGTTTATTCATTTCTGTTTTAGACCATTTAATCCATAGTATGGACTCATTTATCCTTGTCTGTAAGGAAACAAAACATCGAGCTGGCGAGGGGATTTTATAGCAGGTTCATTGCCATGGTTTCAGACAGCCTTACATAGCCTAAAAATAGATTGAGTAAAGAATATTCTCTTCCTTTCCCTGCCTCCCCCAGCTCTAACAAACTGAAATTTCCCTTTTTGTTTGTGTATTTTTGCTGTTGTGGGTTTACTGACTGACAGGTCAGGCAGATATGTTTGATGTTTTGTTTTAAAGAGGAAAGTTCATCATATCATCTAATACATTGGGGAGTGACTTCAGTGGTAGTGTGCCAAGGCTATTACCTCCTGCTCCTGTCTCCTACACTTCAGTAGTGCCACTCTGGTAGACTGCAGCTCATTACAAACTGGTGCAATAGTCCAAGATGTGTGAGGGACCATCCTGGGCATACCTTGGGTAATTATAAACTTGACATTGCCTTGTGCTGAGCAGGGGAAATGCAGAGAGTACACGTTGATGTACCTTTAGCAGCCCGTGCTGCTGCCTGAACAGCAACCTCTTCCAGAGTCTGGCTGGCAGCTTTACTGTGTCTCCTTCAACCCCACAGCTAGGATGTTGCAGACAGGTTAAGGATCATGGATGTAACTAGAGGGATAAGTTTTAAAATACTGCTTTGTGTACAGCAGTGCCTGGGCTGCAGCTGCAAGGAGCTAGGGGAGGCAAACTGGGGGACCTCTGGTTCCCCTTCTTGGTGTCCTTGCTGAGGCAGCATCAGAGCTACACAGCCTTGGCTGGCATGCCCAGAGCTTGGGCTACCTCCGGATTGCAGTGTTGTTTGTCTTTGAACATCAGAGAAATGGAGGTGGAGCACAGCTTGGCACTTAATATGGTCTCCTCTGATGTGTACTGGCTGAACTATGTTTAGCTTTAATTGAATTTCTCCCCCCCCTTGCCTTCAGCAGAGGTGTTGACCACTTCTGTTAGCGGGAGTCCTAGCTGCTTTTAGATCTCTCCCCTCAGACAGGAAGGGCATGGGTCGGAATCACACTGATGCCTTGGATTTCCTGCATTGCTTCCTGTTGAATTGCTGGGCCAGAAGCTAATGGGGGGGGGGTACTGTACTAACTGTTCCACTCCTGAGGCTTGCAGCATGCCTATTTATGTTGGAAAGCAAGTAAATAACCCCACAGCAGCCTTATCAACTCATGGGTTTTAGTGTCAGGTTTTGGAGCAAAGGGAAAGTGTCCTGGGTTGAATTGCAAAGGGGAAAAGCCCTGTGTGGTCTCTTAGCAGGTTGTTTGGTGAACAAGGTGTTGGTTCTGCTGATCCATTTCTCATCGCCATTTTTCTTTGGCTGCCCAAGAGAAGCTGCAGTAAGTTTATTTGTTTGTCTGTGTTGCTGCTGGTACCGGGCTTTGTCATTCTGCCGCTGCTGCTTTTGTGGTCAGGGTGCCCTGACCTTCCTCAGTAGGGACTGAATGGAGAAAGGCTGATGTGATGTCTGTTTGCAAATATGTTAGTGAATGGACTGCAGTGTATTGCTAATTCCTTCTCTTCTTGGTTTATTTACTGGTTGTAAATACTTTCAAGCTTTCCCATTTCTGAATCAATCCGAGTTGTCTTCTTTGTCTATATGCTGTGTTTGACAAAATTTCTGTATTTAGGAAGAAGGTGGTACCAGATACAGATAGATAGGACTGCTTAAGGTACAACTATTCAGAAGAGATGAAACCTTTTGAAGTCTTTTCTGTTGCTTGCATGCTGTGCTGCTTTGCATTTGGCAGCTGCAGCATGTGTCTATGCTTCCCTGCTCCTCCCTGTGATACTCTGTATTTATATGCCTGTTTTGCCACCTGGAGAACAGAAGAGCAGCCCCCCCAAGTACTGATGAGGGAAATGTGCCTTCTCAGGCTTCCACAGAGGCATCTGCCTTGACTTGTTCTTCATCAGTACAGGACAGGTGGGTCAGGTAGGCTGTTACTTTGTTCTGAAGAACATCTCTTCATCTTGAAGTGGAGGTGAGTTTGCCATCCTTTTGGAGGATGCATACTGGGATTTTCACCAAATACAGAGGTTCCTGGTTCTAAGGGGAGCAATGCATTGTTTTCACATTTGTCGATTTTTTTTCGGTGTCCCAATCCAAACATGAGCTGAAGGAGTTCCAAGGATGAGAGCATGATTACCATCTCTGTTCAGTGATGTGCTCCCTTGGGAAAAGTGCAGACTGCTTCATGCAGGCCAGCCCAGATTGCAGACCCCAGTCATGTTAGTGACCCTATGAAAATATAGTCCTGTCTGATGCTAGAGGGGAATATTTTCCATACCTGGTAGATGTTTAAATATTCTTTAAGTGGACCACCTTTCTGCTGTGGTGATTTAAACCCCTGAAAATATTCTATGCATGAATTTATGTAAAATAAAACAGCCTGCCAGTATTAGATCAATGTACAGTAGATGATAATTTCCTTCCCCTCCCATCTGTCCCACACTTACATCATTTTACATCCAATTTTGTTTCTTCCAACACTTCTAGCTGCTTCCCTGCCCTGCTCACTGGGCACCAGTGTGCTCCACATGGGAAAGCTTCTGTGTATGCATGCTCCTGACGTGTGCTGAGCTTTGCATGAGTACTCACGTCCTCCCCTGAAAGACGAAGAGACTGGGATGTGTGTCCGTGTGTGACTGGGAATGGTGGATGGCTGGAATCAGAGACAGGGTATATAGATTTAGAGGAGCTCTCAGGATGCTCTCAGGTGCATCTACAGGAGTGGAGAAGTTGAGGGCAAGGTGAAAGGAATGCCAAAAGCAAATCCTATACTGTTTATTTTGTCTCAGTAATGAGGTATAATTTGAAGGCAGATGCTTCACTTGTAGACCTTGTGGGAATTGAAATATTTACCTGCAGGAGTTATGAAAATCAGGGATACTGTTTTTTTGGACTCTCAAGGTAATGCCAGTCATGTGATTTGCTTTCTTTAAATTTCACATAAGAAGTCAACCCCTTTTAATGCTTAGAATGTCATTATCAATCAGATGCTGTATAAAGAACATGGTTAATATTGCAAAGCAGAAGTTCATAATGTAAAGATGTAATTCTTCCATATTGTGATTTACAACACAAGTGTAATTACTTAGTTGCATTTTCCCCACATAAGAATCTTTATGTTATTTGTTGGGTGTGGTGGTAGTTCTCCTACCGCAGGGCACTGTTGTTCTATTGCACTCTGTGAGAAAGCTCTCGTTCCTTGCTTTTTGAGATGTTGAAAGGGAAGGGTGGCTCAAGATGGTGGTGGCCTCCTGCCTTTAAGGAACTGGATTTAGTTCTCAACAGAATTCCCTGCACTGTTAGAAGCGACTTAAACACTCAGAAAATCGTTAAACTCTCAATAAGCTTGAGAAAATGAGCAAGAGCTAATTTTCAGAAAGCCTCATGCTCCTGGATGTAGCCTGCAGTCATGTCTTAAGAATGCTGTGAGCTGTGGAAATACTTGAAGCATGATTTGGCCCTAAGAATCCCGCTTTGCATGTACAGAGGCAGTGGATTTTCACTGTTTGACTTAGATCAATAAATGGATTAAGACCCCAAACTCCTAGTGGAGCCAGTAGCTACATGTCTTGGACACTTGGGTTTTCTGTCTGTAATTCCCCATTAAGGAAGTAAGGATATTGTGATGCCTCCTCCTCAATCAATCATGAAGTTAGAATAAGTACTTTTCGAGAGAGTAAATCAGCCTTCTCTACAGAAAGGACAGAAAGATAATTGTTAATTCTGTCTTAACAGTAGAGTTCAAGGAGTTAGTAAGCCTTAAGGATAGATCAGAGTGGGAAAAAAGAAATCCTGAGTGCTTCCTGTTGCTGGCTGAGCTTCCTTGTGCAGTGAAATAGGCAGAGTGGTCTTTGGCAGATCCAGGGAGGGAAACTGGTAAAGGTTACGGTGTGCAAGAACAGGAAAAGAGTGACTTGTTCTTTGATGACATGCTTAAATGGAAACAGTTCCTGATTCTCATCTCTTCCTTGTGCAGTGTTTCCTTTATTTGAAGAGGAAAATGAGAATCTGTTCTGTTTGAAAATGAAAGCTGCCATAGCAGCTGTAGCGTTTACACCCTTCAGTGGGGATTTCTGTCCCTGGGGTCAGAGATGGGATCAACAGCAGCAGCAGACAGTCATGATCCTCTGTGTTGCTCTCATGCTGAGAGGGAGAGACCTCTGAGTTGTTGTGTACATGCAGGATAGGGCTGTTGACTTGGGTCCTACTTCTGGAAGGAAATAATAGAATCATAGAATATCCTGAGTTGGAAGGGACCCACAAGGGTCACTGAGTCCAACTCGTGGCCCAGCACAGGCCAGCCCGGAGAATCACTCCATGTGCCTCCTGAGGATGTTGTCCAAATAGTTATTGACCTCTGACAGGCTTGGAATCAATCCGGAGGAATTTGCCAGGAGTAAAGCCTGATGTCATTGTCCACACACAAGGAAATAAGCTATTTTCTATCAGACATGACATACTTTCCCCCCGCCTCATTTGTCTTGCCCTTCCTGACAATCCTTTTGCGCATTTTGGGACACATCTTCAGTTTTGGTTTCTTATTCTCTTATCTTTCACCTGCAGTTTCACGTCCCTTGCAAAGTCATTGTCAGACCCCTTGCCTGAATGAGTGCCCCTTCCCCATCCTTGTCCAATTTTGGTTTTGCATTTAGTCAACCTTTTCCTTTTTCCTGCCTTGTTTTGTGTACTGCTTAGGGATCCCTGGCTCCCTTCCCTGCCTGTTGAGCTTGCTTTCCCTCCTGCTTTGGGCCCTTGTCCCAGTCTGCTCCTTCATTTCCCTCAGGTCTGGCATTTGTCCCTGCTGCACTCCAGATGCACTCCTTTTGCTTCCTTGCTGCCTGGGTGCCGGCAGACCAGACACGGCCAGCACAGGAAAGATGGGCTCCCTCTGCTCCAGGGCCTGGATCTGCTCCAGAGCCTGGACTTGCTCCAGTTGGGCAGCCATGGAAATGAAAGGAGTCTTGGGCTCCTCTGTTCCCAGGCTGGCGCGTGCTCGCCCGCTCTGTGGGCAGTGGTTGGGTTGCCACTGGGAAAGTGTGCAAGGTTGGAGTGCACTCAGCAAGGAAAGGCTCCTGGAGGATCCTGGGTATTGACTCTCCAAAGGTCTTTGCCTGCCGAGAGTGTGCTGTGTGCTACCATCGGATATGGGTATAAAAACTGATTTCCGTGTTCAGCATAATCTAAAGTTACTTGAGACTCAGGAGCCAAGAAAGGAATATGAGGAGTATAGGATGTTCTCCAAGGGAAGGAAGAGCAATCTAATACCCAGCATGCCTGCTTTGCCCAGCACAGCAGTGTCCTCTGCTGTGCTGCTTTCCTGGGAGCCCTCTATTGAGTGAGAAGACCTGTTAAAATCTTACAGGCAGCATTCACGTTGGATCATTTGAAATGTAGTATTTATTATGACCCTCTTCCTGCTTGATCTTTCACTGTCAAATTCTGCCTCTTGAGATCTGAATTTGAAAAAAGGATCTGAATCCTACAGTTCTCTCTCTCGCTTGGATTGTAAAGACTGTTTTGGAGTGTTGCTTCCAATGACATTTTGAGGAGGTCAGTGCAGATTGGTGGGCTGCTTTGGCGGTATTTCTGCTATCTCTCCTTTGCCAATGCTGCAAGAAAACAGAGGAAGAGAATCCGTGCTTTCCACTGTCCCCTTTAGTAGTAGAAAGTACAGATTCCACAGACAATGCTTTTTCACACCTCCAAGCAGGGGAGTAATTAGTTTTGAGGTGTAACAGGAAACCACAGGGATGTAATCTGTACTGAAACAGGTTTGGTGATAAAGAGACAATGGTGTGGTTGAACAGGAAAGCCCTTCTCTAGGTGCAGCTTCTAAAGCTTGCTCTAATAGTGCTGTGCTTTGGACACTTAGGTTCGTTTTCATTGGGAAGTTAGTTACAGTAGGAAAATATATTTGTTCTGCAGACGTAACAGCACCTCATATAGCTACATCTGTCTTATGTGAAAACCCACCCTTCATGCAGCATATATAATACTTACATATTACATTTTAGCCAAACAAAAAATTAAGGTGTGTCTGTAGCAACAGTATGACCGTGTATCTCTCAAGGTATCTCTGATAGCTGTTCACAGAATAAACACAGTATTGTCAATTATCTAAAGACACAAAAGTACCCTATCTTGAAAGATCAGGAGAATCATGTAGGGCAGGCAGTGTCTGGACTGTAATGCTTAGCACAGGTAGAGTCTTTCACTGATTGAAGTATTTGCACAAAGAGAAATGAGTTGGGAACCTAAGGAAGTTTGAAAGTCTTGCAGTGATTTTTAAAAGAATTTTTTAAGGAAGAATAATAGCATAATTATGAAACACTTGAGGACAGATACTATACAATCACGCATCATGGCCCATTTTATCTCCAGCAGGATGCAAATGAATATATTAAGTTTTTTTCTAAATGACAGTACATAAAGCAAATTTTTTTCTTCATGGTACAAGTATTTCTTGCTGGTACAGTGTCATTATTTAGTGTGGTATTTCCTTGGTCAAGAAATAATAAATTAATAAAATAAGCCTTAATAAAGGCTTATATAAAAAGACTTAATTAAAAAAACCCAAACAAAACTATCATTGTATATTTAATTATAACAAGCAGTTTTACAAACTTATAAAAGGTCTCTTTTGGGAACAGACATTGAAATATTTCAAAAGTCAGAAATTCTTTTCTGGTTTTATAGTGGGTTATATAGTGAGTGTAGAACTTTGGCCATAAATACGTTTTTCCTGGTGCACAAGCTATGTAATAATTTTGTGGGTGCCTGATCACAAGCTTTGGGCATAAAGGAAACTAGTCAAGGCCTTTACAGCCTCTATTTAACATGTTTGGATAGGCATCATCTGTGGCTGCTCAGTGCTGAGCACTGATGTCATTGCCTCTGTGGTTTGGAGCTGCTGGGCCATAGGAGAGTCTACCCCGGAGCGAGCACAGTGTGCAGCTCCTGGGGTCCCCACTCATGCAGCATGCCAGCACAGGTGTGGGGCTACCTGGAGTGACACCTCTGATGGCTCTCTGCAGGGCCAGGCACACTGACCACGGTGTTTTGGTCTCTGGTAGGGGTCTGTGTGCTCAGGGCAGGGAGAAGCTCCTCTGAAGGGCCACTGAATGCCTGAATTAGTCTCTTGTGCTCGGCGGTTCTCTGGAGGATCTGGCTTGCATTTAGGCAGTGTGAATACCTCTACTGTATACTCATACTTGGTTCAGAGAAATAGCATTTCCCCTGAGCTGTTTTATTTCTCAAAACCAGGACTGTATCAGATTTTCCCCCAACTGCTGAACAGTAGTATTAATGTAGTGTGTTATTTATTCTTTTGACATGTTTTTATTTCATGGAAAACGTCTGCGTTAGGCTTGAAGCTGGGTATGAGTTGCTGGATCCCTTTCAGAATTCTGTTAAATCTGGAAGTAAATCAGATTACTTTGTTCTACTATAAGCACATTCGGCTTGGCTTTCACACGAGGTGTTGTATGGGTGAATGAGCCCAGAGCACTCCAGCTGGTGCAACAGCTTTATTTATGCAGAGTGATGGCATGAAAGGGTTTTGGAAAATGCTTTTAATGGCTTCAGGATTGATTTGTACCACTATTGAACCACTAAACTGCTTAAAGTTCTTACTCACTTCGCTTGTGTTTTCTGGTGACAAACTGTGGGCTCAGGTGATGACCTGATTAATCAGGAAACTGCTGGTTGGAAACACAAGAGTAGAGGTTTTCTTGGACTCTACTTATATGTTCCCAGCCTTTACCATGTGGCAATAAAGCTTCCAAAGTCTTTCTGTTCATAATGTGAAATAGTTTTTTGCCTACATGGTGATGCTTTTATATCTCAACTTTAAAATGCTTTACGTCTTCCTAAACTGATAACATGTACTTTCTCACTTCTACAACACATTTTATCATCGGTGAAGGATTAGCTGGGTGACTTCAGCGTGTATTTCATGTACTCTTTACTCTTAATATTTTTTCCTCCATGGATTTTTTAAATCACATTTTGTAATTTGTTTGAGCGTGCTGAATTTTACTTTTTCATAGGTTTTAGTGACAGAATTGGGCAAGTTATGCAAAATAGACGAGGTGTCAATAAAATCGAGTATGTAAGTATATTATATGTATCTTATAGCTTCTTCCTAAGCATAATTTCTTATGCAGGCAGTTTTGTCAATGGGTTGAAAAACATCTCAGAAAGCAGGTTGGGAGTTTCACAGGGAGGATGAAATATCCTTTCCCTTTGCCCAAGATAAAGCAGAAATTTTGTAGAATAGGGGTGGTCTTGTCCAATTGGGAATCATCTAGCAGGTGATACTCAATAATGGAGTGTACTGAAAGAGATGAAATCGGATGAAACCTAATCAAAAATGCACTGTGAGTGAAGTGTCGGGGAAGTATTTTCAATGCAAAACAGTGTTGAACTTCATGTGTAAGTATGTTATAAACACCTACATGGTAGTTAACTGGTGATGGAGTAAGTGCAAAGCAAGTGGGCAATATTTAATTCAAATTTTAACTTGTCTAGTATCAAATGAAGCATTTGTGTGGAAATACCTCCCTCTGGTCTATTAAGGGATTGATTCATGGCTCCACAAGATCCCTGTTTTGCTCAGACTGTGCCTTTGGATGTGGAGGGAAAACATAGTTGTTGGGTGAGAGTCACTAATTGAGCAATTGGAGCTAATCATCCCCTTGGCTTAGCAGATGAAACACTAATTTTCCTTCCAGGAGTAGCCAGAATTACCTGTTTGTACAGTGCTGATTTAAAACCTGAATTAAAAACTTTAAAATTGGCTGTGTTGGTTTGAATATGATGTTGGCATTCCTGATTGAAGTAGGTGACGTTGATCATGGTACAGGGGTGCCAGGTAGGGGTGGTGAAGAGCAAAGTGAAGACAGGTCTCCAGAGGCTGGGAAACAGTCACAGTCAGTCCAAAGAGTAACTTTTATGAAGAAGTTTCTGAGGAGTTCCTTTGAGAGGGTGAGTGTAAGAAATTTTGCTTACTTAATTGCTTACTTACATATGTACAATGGCTTTGCTTGCTTGTGTGAGATGCAAGGGAGAAGAAATGTTTCTTGCCTGGAATGTTTCTTGCTTCAGTTTCTAATGCAACATTGTCCAGAAACGTAACACAACATAACACAAAGTGAATCAATATGCCTACTGACTTGTTCAATATCACTGATGGCCATCAAAAGTAATTGTAATGTTGTGGGTTGAAATAAAGTATTTGTAGACCAGATTGGTTTAATTCACAGAACAGTCTGTATTTGTGCTTAAGGGATGAGGATTTTCACCGAGGCAATTGGAAAAGCACAGATTTATCTATTGCTGCACTTGCTGATAGATCTAGTAACAGGTGTGTGGCTGTGGAAAGAAGATAGTGCACATCAAATTTGTGCAGGATGGGACTGTTCTTCGCTGACATCTGGCAGAAGAATTGGAATCTGGGACAGCTGCTAGTGCCACAGAATTGCAGACAGTTTTAGGACCTGAATGCAATGAAGATAAATGAGCTCCAGTTGGAAGCTGAATGGCCCTAAAGCCAGAAATGAACGTGGGCACTCTGAGTGCTGTGCTGATAGACTTGCAAGAGGTGTTTTTTATCCTGTACAGTCATAAATGCTCATTATTCTGGACTTCAGGCTACATTATTGGCATACTGAATAGTTTGAGTTTTTAAAGCTTTGTTACTGCTCAGGTCCCTAAATTTGACATTGGTTTCAGGCTCTAGCTGGTTTGGTCTCAACTAAGTGTACTTCTAAAAGGAAGTAAAAAAAGCTATTGCTTTCCAAACCTGAGCACTTGGTCTGTCCAGCTGCATAACCGTCCTACAGAAACTGGGTCAAGGGATAAGAAAGTGTTTTTTAGAGGTTTTCAGAGTCTGAACAAGATAGGCAACTTTGTGGGCTCTCTTCATTTTCAGTACAGGTGATGAATTTTATTCTTTTAGAGATAGTCTTGCATAGCTGAGGGAATTTCTTATTGCTGCAGATTTTAAAAAGTCTGCAGAATGCTGAAGAATCTGATTCTAAGACTTGCTTCTACAAGTCTGTCTAATTTTTGATAGGAAGCCATGGTATTTTCTTGGTCAGGCAGGTTTTTCAGGGTTAATTTTCTGCATCTTTAGGGGCAGGAAGGAGAAGAAAAAGATAAATCTGTGTTTAGAATTAATCATGGTTAAGGACTTCACCCTCCATCCCCTTTTCCACTGACTATACAGGGGACTAGGCGTGACCTGTCTTCTTGCTGATCTTGACCATACCTCGCCTTGAGCCTCTCTACTTCTGACTTCGTGAAACAGCTGTCACTTACAATGTTAACTTTTTTTGTTTTGTGCTAGAAGACAGTCTACAGAAAAATGGAAATTCTATTGCCTTCCTTCTCTATCTGAGTATTGTGGATGTGAGCAGAAAGGGCAGACAAGAAACTGAACACAGTTCCCTTTAGCTGCAAGGTTTCCTTTAGAGTCTGAGTCAGACTTAGTCTGCTGGGTGCAAGCAGAGAAACAGACACCTAGCACTGGTATCTGTACTACTGTCCTTTAAGCTTGAGCTATTTTTCTATTATGAGCTTTTTCCATTTCTTTGTGTCTGCAAAAATGCTGGGTTTTGTAGAAAGAAATTATAGGTTGGACTTCACTGATCCTTTCAGGTCCCTTCCAAGACAGGATATTCTGTGATTTACATGAATAATTTAAATTTTTTTAATCATCATATTTGCTTTGTACAGTTCTACCAGGGACTTGTGGAAATTAAGTGGGATAATGTCTCACAGTATAAAAACCTGAACTGTATTGGCCTTCTGTCTGCTTCCCATCATTTCAGACTGAATTTTAGTTTCAGCCTTTCTGGTCCTTTTGCCTTGTTATATTATTACTGTTACTTAATGTGGGTTCAAGATACTTGATTTCATTTTTATGGTAATTCTGAAGTTCTAATGAAAAGGCAGCATCATTGACAATTTATGCTGCATGTATAGAATTTTCTCTTACTGAAGGTGTACAGGTCTGCTGTGTGCTTTTGGTAGGGCTATACTCACACAACCCCACTGTGCCTCAGGCTTCCCCAAATTTAAGAGGAGTCTGCTGAGCACTGTGCTTCCTTCTATTTCATGCTGTGGAAATGTGTCATAAAGGAAAGGAAAAGAAGTGGAAAGGTCCTGGATACATGATACCATTCTCTCCCATAACAGGAGTCTTCAGGCTTTGGGAGCCTCTTGCATCAAAATCTGAGCCCTGGTCTGACCTAAAGAGCAGAGTAGGTGAGAGATCACAGTGGCATCTACTCCAACATATTGTTTCTATTTTCCTCAGTATTTTGTAATTTTTATAGCCTTTTATTCCTGCCCCTGTGTTCCTTGCCCAAACCCCAACAAGTGCTGTTTATAGTTATAGCTCCCATTAGACTGAGTAAGTTTGATACTTTTTCATCCTGCCGAAGAAAAATATGTGGAAATTTTAATTGGCCAGAGTCTTTCCCATGCTATGAAATGTGTGTGCTTTGAACATGGAGAACTAAGGTAGCTTTATGCTGAACCATGTTGTGGTTTTGTCCAGATACTGCGTAAGTGTATACAGACCTTAAATTTTTAATCTAGGTATTTGGTATGTGTATAAAAGGGTTATTAATGTGTGATTAGAACAAAACAACGTCTCCTAATCTATCTAATGGCAGTTGTAGGGTTTTTTTGTGCCTTCCAGGTGCTGTAAGTATAGAAAGCTTGAGTCAGCCCAGTGGCCTGACAGCAGCTGGCTGGGCTTAGTTCACCCTGGCATTGGGTTTTCCAGCCTGCCGAGAGCTGATTTAATTTGCTGATCCAGCCAAGAACAAAACACTGAATTGTTTTCTTTTGAGTTAGGGAGGTGCCGTGGCTCAGTCTGAGGAGGGTGAGAGTCAGTGCTCAGCATCAGGCAGGACTGGACTATATGGGTGGTAGCTGGGAAGGAGCAGAAGGGGACAGGACTCCCCCATGGACAGCTCTGCTGTCTCACACAGGTTAAGGACACAGGTTCGTTCTCTGCAGTGGACTCTCTCCATCTTGCAGGTGCTACAGCACTACTGAGAAGGGCACTGACATCCAGTGAACCTACAGCTGAAACAATAGATTTGATTTTGGCCCTGGGTTTCAACAGCTGTCAGAAAGAGCAGGCAGAAACTCTTAATTTTCAGAGTTCAGATGAATCCTCTTTTGTTTGCCACTCTCTGCTCATGTACTGGTTGTCTGTCTCTACATGTGTTTTGCTTAGATCTGCATATGTTAGAATCTAGTGGCTGCTGCTCTTTCTTCTTGATTAATACCTTCACCAATTTACTGTTGTGTTTCTACTAGAGTGTCTTTGAATTTCTCTATCGTTTGTACCTGATCCATCTCTTCATCATGACAGACATTAGACATCCTAATCCCCTCAGGTTTGCTCAATGTTTGCTTAATACTCTTCTGTGGCATTCTGTGACCTTAGTTCACTGTTTCCTAGATCAAAGTGATGTAGAGAAAGGTATACAGCTTGACTGATGTGCTGTGTTATTTTAGAGAGAGTAATTTTTAAGGCCTCTTACATAAAGGTATAGTAAAAATATTAAGCTGATGTTATGACAGCAGCATAGTGAGCCTAGTGTCACTATGAAAAGAACCCTAAATGACTTCCAGTGCAGCATGCTGATGTTTAGGCATATAGGTTAAAAAATGAAAGGTGGTCTTTTAATTTTCCAAGTAGCAGATGCTTGTTATCAGGGTAGCCAATGGTTCTTAGATCTTTGCTTTCAAAAGAAAGTGTGTGTTTATAACCAAATGGTTCAGTCTATATGTAAAACAAGCTTTTCTGTATTACTAACTTAATAATAATAAAAAAATCTCACAGCTGTACATATGGAGTGGTTCTGCTTGTACTGTTTCTCCATGATTTTTTTTTACTCCTAAATTTGAGTTGTTTTTATGTGTTTCATTAGGTTTATTGGCCTGTCTGATTATGTGTGTGGCCCACTGTATCATCACTCAGAAGAACATTTATAGAAGGGTTCAATGTCTGTAATATTTCCTTGCATGGAATATTTAATGGTATCGCTTGAACTGACTGGATTGATTCCTGTATTTATGATTTAATGGAAAGAACATAGCCAGTAACTTCTGTAGTAACACAGCAATTGTAGAGGTCCTGTCTGCCCCCCTTGGTGCTATCTGGGGTATGAGGTGACTTTGGAACTCCTGCTCTGACCAGAATCTTGGTGCACTTCTAGGCTGGGTGCCTGGGCTACCTTTTTACATGACCCTGTGTACTCCACACACAGGAAAAACAGATTTATTTGCAAAGGAGCATGGAGTCTTTCTACATAGAGCTTCGTGTCTCTTCTGGAATTCCTGCCTTGAACTGCAGCTTTCTTGTTGGCACTGCTTGCCCTATAAAAAAATTTAATTTAATTATTTTCAAAGAATACGATAAATATAATTGATTCTTGATAGATTTTTAGATTGCAATGATAATTGAGGAAACATTTGCCTCTCTGGTAGTGGCTGGCGTGGACTTGGGTAGGTTTCACTCTGACCTCGATGGGCCAGGTTACTGCTGAATTGTTGCAAAAGCTTGCTTGCATTTTTTTCTTCTTCTTCACTTGTACCCATTGAGCTGATATTTAGAAGTGTGGGATCCATAATTTTTAATTCCCTTCCTTCTCAGCTAACATTTCTTTTCATCCAAGTGCTGTTTTAAAATTTTTTACGCCTAGATATTTGTAGTGTAAAGAATCAGTGGGAACAGATTAGTCAAGACATGGGAGAGTAATGTGTAGTAAATAGTGTATACTGCCAAAGACAGGGCTGTTTTTATTCTATCCTTATGGTGGGAACTGGTTTCTTATTACCTATCACTATTCTTTATATTAGCCTGTAGCACTAGTGGTGCATTCACAAAGTCTTAGGCTGTCTTGTGCTTCCTTTTTTTCCCATATAGACTTCTCAATAATTGTAACTTCAGAGTTAAAGCCAGACACTGATTGGCAGTACTCTTCTTATGCTCTTGTTCGGCTGGAAAGTTACATTTCCATTTGTGCCCATCTGTGTGCTACATCTTTTGGTCCTTGATCACTGTGTAAAAGTCATGCAGAATGAAGATGATTTACCAAGAAAGATAAATGGACAGCAGAAGTGGGTTTCATCAGAAACCCAAGTAGAGTGTCAAAAAGCAGGGTAGGAAAAGTGAAGTAAAATTCTGGTGTGATATGTAACATTCAACAAGTAAAAGTAATGGTGCTTGAATTAAAAAAGATGGTTCAAAGTTGTGCCAATAATTAAGAATTTTCCAATCAGTGTTGGCTTTTTTTCTGGCCTTCCCAGTAGTGTGTCCTCACATTTCTTGGCTTATCAGTGAGATCAGGCCAGGCCCCAGGTCTAGAGCAGCTCTAGTCCCCTGTTGTATAATTGGTGTCATCTTGTACTCCTTGGTACAAATGGCCAGAGAAGGCTGGAAGGAAAAATTGCTGATGTAGTGAAGAGGGAATGATGGTCAGCAAATGCTGGGTTGTCCCACCTGCTCGTCTCACCTTCTTGCCTTCTCTGGGAATCCTGTCTGGGGGTGATAACAGCCTCATTCATAAATAATAAAAAATTTGCATAATTAACTGAAAGCTGGGTTCTGTCATGCTCTATTTCCAATGTGGTCTTGTTTACTTTTCCAGGAGAAAAATAATAATTTTCCCTTGTGCAGTACCATAGCCTGTCTATCAGCCTCACCCCCAGGAGTTGGTTAGCCTGTATATTTTGAAAAGTATAAAGTTTGCCTGATTTTGTTGTCTTCATATGAGACATAAGAAAAAATTGTGATGGCTCTTACTTTTTGTTAATGGTCATACAGTTTACTACCTGTAAGCATATGTACCATGACACTTATGTTCAAAACATCTTCTTTATGACTGATGTGGCCTTCTTTGCCCTTATTCTTTCATCAGATATAAGAAACGCATTTCCTGAAACATGGGTGAAACTGAGCAGAGACCAACAGCAGGATCCCGCTTAGGAGCTCAGGAAAATGCTGGGATCAGTACTTTGGAGCATGGACAGAAACCACCTATGACACCTCCAGGAAAACTTGTCTCTATCAAAATTCAGATGCTGGATGACACACAAGAAACTTTTGACATTCCGGTAAGGATGTGGAGGTTGGAGTGGCTAAAGATTATTTAGGCATTTCTGATAATGCGTATTCACAAACCACTTCTCTTTTTATTTCAGCTGTGATTATTTGGCTAATGAATTTGTGTTGCTGAGAAAATGGCTGTTGTGTATATCAAGTTTAAATAGATGATAATGCAGAAGAATAACATTAAACAGGGAATTTATCTGTAGATTACAGTTACCAATTCCATTTCTGTTTGAACAGCTTCAGAAGAGGTTTAAGTCTTTGGTGGGTTTTTTTCTTCAGATATTACATTAGTGATTTTCTCTATTTTCTGAACAGTTGATGTATTTCCTTGCTGCTGTTTTGCTCTTGATCCAGTAGACTGTAGATCTATACAGACTTTTTGTCTTTCCTCTGGCAAGTTCTTAGGATATTAATTTGAAATAAATGTTTTCCATCGTTTATATCACTCTTACAAGCACTGAATGCTCACACAGAAGTTGAGTGCAAGGAAAGAAGCAAAGAAGTCTCATCTAAGGTTTCTCTGTCCCCTGTTGAGATTAATCTAGGTTTGTTCTTGCCAAGGAGACAGAGCTGCTTTAGTGTGTGGTTGTGATCAGTAGAATCAGTTACAATTAGTTTTGATACCAAGACTGGTCCAGTTTCACATAATCCATCTGTTAGTAGCCACTAATGATTTTAACATACCATGCTTACACAATTAACATGTAACGTGGTTGAACACTGTTGCTGTTATGGAAGTGTACTGGAATGTATATTTTTCAAAGTCTTTAGGGTTCAGTGAATAGGAAAGCAGAAACCTGAGTTCAGATTTCATCCTTTGTTACTTGCATTTTCTGTGGCTGTGGTAATTTCTATGCCTTCATTGGCTCAGTTTTCCTATCTGTAAAATGGAGGATCACCAGTGAGATACAGAGGCCTTAGACATAGAATGCCCTGGAAAAATGTTATCCCTCTATTGACATGAAGGAATTCTGATTAGGAAAATTATAATATAAAAATGTTTATAATGTTTTTTATGACCTGCTTATGACATTTTGTTAGTCTGTTTTCTGTGTGTACATGCAGACGCTTTTTGATATGCTCTCTGCTGCTGTTTGTGATCCAACTGCAACTATGTGTTCCATTTCAGATTTTATTTTAGTGGAAGGTAAATTCTCTGGACAGGCAGGTTATATGTGAACTTAACTGACATCAGGTGAAATGCCCATGTATGTAGCAGCTTGTGATGCTTCTCTGCCTTTCAGAATGCTGTCAAATATCCATAGCGAGCAGTCTTTAGGTTAAAACAGTCTTTAGATAATTGTTGCTGTTCAAAAGTGTAGTTATAGTTTAAATCATCAAACACTAATAAAATTTTGGTGCTCTTTTGTGCGGTATAAATAACTCTATTATTCCAGAGACAAGTTTGGAGGTTTTTTTTACACATCTGTAGATGCTAATTCACTGCATTTTGAAAATTGAAAGTGGTGTGCAGACACTTAACAGAAATCTTTTTGAGATCAGGTCTCTTTCATTAAATGGTTTAGAAGAAAATAGAAGATCATGTGGATGCAGTGCACCCTATAACTCCAGCTTTGCTCCTGGGAGTTCAAGAAAACTGTTTTTTTGGTCTTTAATATTAGAAGATATCAACATTTCATTTGTTTTTATCTTCAGCAACACCTCGAAGATCTGGGGATTTAAACAACTCTCTGTTGAGATCACTACAATGTGATTGTTTTCAGAGACTTTTATTTCATAACCATCACTACTCAAGGAAAGCCCAGTTGGTTTGAAAGTCAAACCTTGTAGTGAAATATGAGGGATGCTTAGATACAAAATCTTTTACAGCAAATCTTTTCTAAAGCCTTTTGTCTTAACCTATGCATAGTCAAATGAAGGAATACACGTTGTTTTCAGTCTGCTTTGAAAGACATTAATTGTTTTAGTCCCATCTCACATAACTGAGTAAGTTTTGATACGTCTAAATTGAGGTGTTTATTCATGTTGGAAATCCCATGTTCCTATTTTTGAGCTTCATATTTTAAGCCAGATTGGTGCAGTTTACACAAAAAAGGAAAGTGATACCATTTCAAGAAAATATTTTAGGAGCAGCAAGTGTGGCTGTGGGCAGAAGATGTTAAACATACATGCCTAAGCACATCTGTGGGTTTGCTTTTCAGTGGAGAATTAAAGACTTTTTGCGTGGTTGAAGATCTGAACTACGCTTCCCAATACCTGAGTTGCTATGATTATAAAAATAACTTTGCAAATATGACACAAGTATAAACTGAGAAGGATTTGTGTTTCCTACAATTTCAGGAATTTTGCTGCACAAACCTTTCTGTGCTAGCAAGTGAGCCAAACTTTGGGTGGCTTTATTGATGCCTGTAGTGTCTTGTAGGATGGTATGAAGTTTAATGATGCCATTTTATTATTTGCTCATGAAATCTGTGTAAAAATGGGAGCAGATACTGCTGCTACTTCCTGCTGAGTTTGAGGGAACTAGTGAAGTAGTTGGGACTGTCCATCTGCCTAGTCCTACCTCTGTGCTACTCTTGTTATAACTTCAGTACCAGCATCCCATTAGCTGTAAGACCTTATCTATGTGGTATTTTTATTGGGTTTGTTATTGTTTTGTTTGAATGTTGTCATGGTTTTAGGTTTTTATTGTGTGCTCGTTTACTTTTTCTTGTTTATTGAATTTTGGTTTGGTTTGTTTTTAAATTATATTCCAGGAGATATGATTCAATATCCTTGCTCTTAAGCAATCCCTTTTCTCACATTGTATATGGATGACTTGTTACTATGAGTGCCAAATCCATCAGATTTTTATGTTTGTTCTGTATATAACAAAACAGGAGAAAAATATTGCCTACTTCAGTTACCCCTCAGTGCTGCTGCTCTTTGGGCTGTTTAAAAGTAAAGTAACTCCATTAATTTTCTAAAGGAAAATTAATTCTTTAGGTGTTAATGCTTTGATGCCATATAGTCATACCATGTTTGGCTCATTATATTACTTCTCAAGAGAAAAAACCCCAAATGAACAAAAAAGAGAGAAGAGACATCCACATGCCTATATATGGACCTGTAAATTGTATTTTTTTGTAGGAAAAACTCCACATAGTATGAGGAGAGATTTTGTATGGGAGACTTCAAAAACAGAAGCCACTGTGAAGGCTTTTTCATCAATTGTTGTAAATGCAGTCTTGTAAAAGAAAGGGGTACATAAGAAAAATCTTTTATGTGCATGGTGTTAACAAATAATATTTCATAGCGAAGTCTTCCAATATTCCTATATTCCAAAAAGCTATTGAAAACTTGAATAGATACTCCTGGATCTTTCACACATATCCAGCTAGCTGCTTGGGTACATATGCCTGAAGGAGGAGGGGGAAAGGTAGCCTCTGCTGTTAAAAAAAAAAAAAAAAAAAAAAAAAAAAAAAAAAAAAAAAAAAAAAGATTGCATACCTCTGACTTTTTATTTCCTGCCTTTAACATATAAGGAAAGTATGAAATTCAACAGTTACCTTTTTTGGGCACATTTTTGTCTCTTCAGCTGTTTCAGAGTTTTATGACTGAGTCTCTGTACCTTTAGTTTTTATCTGGCCATAAACTCTCAGACAAGAACTAGATGTCAGCTGCAGTTGCAGGTGATTAGTGCCTGAAAATCAGGCCATGAGTCAAGAGTTCATGATCATCCAGCACTTGCAGCTGTCATGATGTTGCGTGCAAGTGTGGAATATATTTCTCCTCTGCTTTTTGTTTCTAATTTCTGCTTTGGCTGTATTGACTGAAAAATTAGTTAGGTATGGTAAGTGGAGACTCCAGAGGTCCAAAAGACAGCATTCTGTTTCAGCTAATGTTTGGCTGAGTTTGACCATCTGATAGAATGAGCAAATTTCCTTTCTGCTAGGTAAGAGGGTAATGCTTTCGCTAAAATGACTAATGTGCAGGAAGAAGAACATTTTCCACCTGTGTACACATAATGATAATCATATATAAATAGGTCTTGGGCATTTTGAAAGGTTGACACTTGAACCTGAAGACCTGCAAAACCCATCACTGCAAAACAGAAGTTGTGTATTATATAATAGAAGATGGAGATGTACAGCTCTGTACTACTTGATTTTCTTCTGCTTTTGTTTCTCACCTAAGTTAGTTGGAGGAGAACAGGACTATTCCATAAAGCCATAGCAAAACTTAGATTTTCATATGCTTGTTTTGATATGATCTCCCCTGTAGACTCAAAGCAGTTTAAGTGAAAATGAAATAACAATTTTTAAAGAAAGTAAAAATAGCTGATGATTGCATCTACTTCAGATCCTTCTGGGAAAAAAGCCCCTTTGATGTTTAATGTCTATGCCATTTATGTTGTATTTACTTTTATAGTTGTTTCATTGCCAGAAGTAGTCTGTTTTAAAACTGCTCCTAAATGCAGAGTCAGTGTTGTTTCTGTCTAGGAAACGCTGAGGACAAGACTGATACTCTTGTTAGAATGCCAGGATGATTTGGTGACTCAGACCAGGTTTAACCCTGAGTGATACGCTGCTTGTCGCTGATCATAGCCTACTCTCTGGGTGAATGAAGGTGATGTGGCTGGGATGATACTATCGATGATAAATAGCAAATGAGAGCTGTTTCTTTCTTTTTGGCATCAAAGGTGAGATCAAAGTATGTCACAGGAGGTTAGGATTCTTCTTTTGGTTAGGATCTGATCTCTTTAATTAAAACCAAACCAAAGTCTTCTTTATTGTGTCTGCAAGAGAATAGTTGCTTCCTTTATGTGGCTGTCTTTTGGAATGACCAAAACATGCTTGCCTGTCCAATTACTCAAGTTTATTAAACATCTGGTTTTTGTATTGTGTCAACTTCCTTTCCCTTTGAATGGATGCAAGCTTTGTGAAATATGCAGGGTTGGAAAATGTCATCTGCTTTGGGGGATTAACACGGGTTTCTTAAGCAACAGGAGTGTCTTAATAGAAAGCAGGGTAAAGGTGTAATCCTTCATAAATCCTTCACTTGTAAACATTACATTTTAATTTGCTCTTGTCCTGGAAGAGAAAAGTTTCAGATTACCTGAGAATACAGAATAAAGACCAAATGGTCTTGGATCTACAACTGTTTATCTTCTACTGAAGTTTGAATGTGGCACCTCGGCAGGGAATTTCTCTGCCTCAGTCCCAAATTTTTCAGGAAGAAGGACTTCATAATCCTTTTGGGGTCTTTTCCTTAAGGATAATGTTCTGGGTGGGGATTTTTTTGTTTGGCTGGTTTGGTTTGTTCATGCAGTCATGTGGTGGTGGTTCATATTCCCTTTGAGGGGAAAATGCTGTCTATTAACTGTGCTTCCACCAGCTTCAAACTAGAATGTGTGCCAGAAAAAGTTAAATATTAGAAAGTTCCAGTAGTTAATAACAAACACTACATGTGCTTTCTTATAAATTTCCACAAGTGCTGTGTTACCTATTAAATTCAAAATCTCAGCCACAGTTTTAGAAATATTTGAATTACTTTCTGTAGCATTTGTGGGTTATGATAATTGCCTTGTCCTAGGTATTTATGCTTCTCCTCAATATGCAATTATAACCAGTGAAATAAACAATTTAATAAAAAGAGCATGAGACAGTATGGCAATGCAGAAATGTAAAACAGTGTTTTATGCTTTCTTAGCCAGCTTCAACTTCAGTTCAATTATGAATCGCTTTTTTTTCCAGCTTAGGAAGTGAACAGCAGGTCAAATGTCAGTTATTCATCAGGCTGAGACTTTCTTTTCTTCTCGTGCCTGAAATTATTTGGCCATTGCTGTCAGACTATTTCCAGTGAATATCAAGCATTTAAATATTCTCTAATTGTCACGCCAGCTCTGCTGGGTCTTCTGAAATTACAAGAAAAGTGATTTCTCTTCAACTCTCTAACACATCAGTTGTATTTTTCTCAGCAGAATATTGTTAGTGGCTACCCATTAAACCGATTTTTGTTCACAAATGTTTAGAATGTCTTTGTTGAAAGACAGGGTATTTTAGTGATGTGTGTTAATAATTTATGTGCTTTTCAAAGTGGGAGAGAGCATAATCCACAAGCAAACTTCTGTAACCTGAGGCAGCAGACTGTTTAAACTGCTGATTTCTTTGTTAAGATTCTGTGGAATGATTAGAATAAGTGGGAATGTAATTTTAAGTGCCAAGAAATCCAGTCCATTCTCATACTAGATTGATGTATTTGAAGATAACTGAGATGTATGTAATTTTCTTGAATAAATTAGTCTAACTTGTAATCATGGAAGGCTTCTCAAATATTGCCTTTTCACCTCTCTTGCTGAGCTGACTCACCAAGTCAGGCACCAGTGTGTGAGCCAGCTCAAAGTAGAGGATGGAGCTGGCACAGGAAGGGCAGCTGTGGATGAAGGGGCAGTGTGGGAGCGTTTGTGAACTCTGCTGCCCTGACTGAAGGGGTCAGTGAATTCATGCTGTGAATTTTGGTGGTAGTGTCTACACCTCTAAGTTGGTTTGCACAGTACTGGTGAGGCTGGATTGATGATCTGTGTGGGGAGCATGGGCATCCTCCCCAGTTACAGGGCATTTCCTTGGGCTAGAGGTGACAAATGTCCAAGAACAGTGGGAGGTGTTGGCCATCTCCCCTCTTCAAACTCTACATGTTTGGGTGTCTAGTGGTACAGACTCTGATTTTGCTACCTCTACATTTTCCTGTTTCAGGGGTGATGGGGGGGGATGTTCTGCCTCTGGTTGGAGGCAGGATGAGAGCTGAACTGCCTCTTGTGTGCATCCTTCCCCTGAGTCTGAGGTTCACCTTTTCCATCCTTGGAATGTTTAAAAGCTAGATGTCAAAGCCTCAGCTAATCATTTTCATCCATACTAGGGTGCAAGCATGGGGCATTGAATGGGCTGCTCATCATGCCTATCTCAAATGTGTATTTTAGGATGGGATTAATTGCTCTCTGGAGCTGCTTGCATATCCCTACACTTTGCTTTTTTTCTGTTCCAGTAGTAACAGGAAATCACAGAATCATTTGGGTCAGAAAAGGCCTTTAAGATCTTTGACTCCAACTGTATTTATGTTGCATTTAACTGTAAAACAGAATCATATAGTTTAAAAAACTTAAAGGAAAAATGTTGTGATGTATTATTTGTAGATCCAGTAGATGTGGATCCCTCATACCTGAAACAGATCAGCTGGATATCAGGATAAGAAACATCCTCACCACCTGCATACAGTCAAATGACATGGATATAATGGTTAATATCATCAATAAAATCAAGCAGAATCAGCAGCCAGACAGGGCTGAACGCATCATGGGAGAGTAAATTTCTCTTCTTTTTCTCCCAGCAGTTCCTTCTATGAGGATTGTCCTCTCACCAAGCTCCTCCCCATATCACTTACCTTTGGGAAGAGTGTAAAAGTTGCAAAATAAAGTGTGGCATGGTGAAAGAGTGCATTGGTGCTGTGCTGCAGTGGTAAACATGCATACATGATTTACTTATGCCCATTCTTTCTTAACACAAGGTGGTTGAGCTTGAGTTACTTTCCTTAAGCTCTTTATGAAAAATAATTGTCCATGCTTCTGGACATACGTTCTGGAGAGGCATAATAAATGAATGGGATAAACTTCTGGGAGAAAACAGCTGCCTTTCTCCACCTGGATTTAAAAAGTATGGTTGTCCACAGCTAGAGAAGTGCAGTGTAAGTGTAATGCTTTGCCAACAGCACTATCTCATGTTACCCTTGAGGCATTTTAAAAAACACTCAGTTTATAGTTATGCACTGGGCAAAAGAAGAGAAAACTTTGGCTCACGTGTGAATTACTACTGGTTTGTAATTGTCACAGAGTACGGTGAATGGTCATTCAGAGCACTGATTTTCAGTATCTTAAATTGCAAAAACATATCTGCCTGTAAGTTGTTCCCTGCCCTGTTTGAGGGATGAAAGTACTTGGATTTTGGGATCCCTGTGCAGCTGCTTTCCAGCGCTGTTCTGAGCAGAAAGCTGTCCATGCAAACAGATGCTTATGTAATACAGGGTGAAAGAACAGCAAAATGTTCTAAATTGTCCATTCTTTCCCTTTCAGTTTATTCTCAGTTGATCATGATCATCTATTAACAGTTTTGGCCTGGTGATAACATAAGCTGCTGACATTAGTTCAAGTTCTAGCACTTTCTTGGTTTTCTCATTTGGTACCTCTTGTTCCTTCCTTTCTTGGCACTAGAACATGCCCCTTTTATTGCTTATCCTTTTTGTCCCCTCTTCTCTGCAGCTCCTTTGTAACTGCTGGTTCAATTCCTTGCTTTTGGTATTCTCCAAAGGAACAGGAGACAGCAGTGTGGAAAGGTGCAGAAGTCCTGGGTGTATCTCCTGGGTCTTTACCCAGCTTCATTCTGTGAGGATGTCCTTCCTCAGTACAGTATCAGGTCTCTATATTACAAGCCTGTGCAGTGCTACAGAGGGGAGAAAGTGTTTATCACTTGTAAAGGCTGTATCTACAGTGAAAACTAGGGATGGTTTCTGCAATGGCATAGTCATATTCTCATTCATACTCAAACTCTCAGAGTGGGAGGAAATACCCAATTTTTACTTAACATAATTTGTGGTTTGAAAGTGAAATTTGACTAGCTTAAAATTATCTAAAGAAACCTTTACAGCTAGGATGCAGTGATTAAAGCAGTGTGCCTTATCTTGGTACAGTATAAAGGGCTCCACCAGTTTCTAGATTTAAAAGCCTTCAGAAACTTACTAATATGCTGCTTATCTGTAAATTTATCTCCACTGCCCTATTGAGCTGCCTCCACTAGGCTGTGATTACAATATGCATGCACAATTAAATTTGTCTTTTGCATGCCAGTGTGTAAATCACATAAAATACATGGCTGAAAATGTCTGCCAGAGCTTTTGTGTGTATCTGAATCAGGCTACCATGTTAAAATCATTCTTGGATAAATATGTCAATTTTCGAATAAAAAGTGATGCATGAGGCATGCATCAATTGCCAGATAACTCAGCAAATACAAACAGCAATTGCAGAAGTAGATTACAACATCTCCTTTTCTTATCCTCATCCCCAAAATGGAGGCTTTGATAGAAATTGCACAAACATAATGCTGCCAGAATATAAATAGCAAATGGCGAATTATGACTTAGTGCCAATTTGCTTTTTGATGGCCTGTTGGCAGATGCAAATATTCATGCAGAGCACAGCAGCAGGGAGTTTTTCTCCTCATTTCTTTCTCTCTTATCTTACCTGGTTTTCTGGTTGAACCTGGAGCGATTTCTCTTTCTCTTCAGTTTGCCTTGCTTTTATAATTCTGGTCTTGTTCTCATGCCATTATATTTTCATGTGGTTCTTATTGAATTTGCAATTATCTCCATTTAGTAGATAGTGGGGCAGTATGTATTTCTGTTTAGATGTTGCTTAGCATTCAGAGGCTAGTTCCTCCTGCATAAAGGGGGACCTTTTGTTCTTCAGTGACTCTTCACATTTCATTGCTTCATTCCCTGATGCAGATGCTCACTTTTGTTCCCTACTGTCATTGCACTCCCATCTAACATCTCGGTTCTGTCCTTTCTCAGTAAACATTCATCTTTATATCCTCTGTATGGACTGGTCACATGGCTCCTTGGTAGAGCTGTCTTTCTGGCCTTTTGCAAGGAGCACGTTTGGGCAGAGCAGCAGGTCCCTGATCTGGAGTGACTGGGTGTTAGGGATCACCTTGCCTTTCTGCTTGCTGGTACAGATGAGCTGGATCCTCATCCACTTTACATTGTCTCCGCTTGACTGGAGTTACTGAGCATAAGCTGGGTTATGTTATATATATATATGGTGATGTCTTCCAAGAGTCTCGTCTGAGAGTGCTGTCTTTTGAAATCTCAGATACAACCATTTTGGTGAACAGAATTGAAGTCAGAGGGATTTTGCAGAATTAATCAAGGTAATATGTGTGAACTGATGAGAATGTTTTGTCAAAGCTTATATAAAGATACCACTCAGCAAATATAAAAGGGCATTATCAAGTAGGTTTTTTTTACGGGATTCACATGGAGTAGCTCTGCAACCAGAAGTACGTGTAGCTCAGTATTCTGTGCTCTTAGATGTTCCAGAGTAATTCAGAAACACCTATGCAGTCAATGACAAACATGTGGTGGCTGGCAAAAGAAAATACTTTTCATGAAAGCACTTGTATATTCACTCACAGCATGATACAGAGTGGAAGGGACTCTGCAAGAAGTCTGGTCCAACTCTTGGCTCAAGACAAGGCCATTAGTGAGCAGATTGCTCAAGGTCCTGAGAAACACTGAACAGTAAGAATTCAGGACTAATGTGTTCTAGAATTTTTTTTTCTTTGATAGCCTTAGTTGGATTTCAGAGTCACCAGTTGAAGGTCTGAAGCTTTTGAGCCTGTGACCTTTAGTTCTGAGAGAGAAACCTTCAGGTTTTCTGTGCGGCAAATGAGTGTTTGCAGCTGTATCTGTGGGCTTATAAAAGAAATATGGCAGTAGTAATTTTATAAATGAGAGACATGTTATAAGCTTACTTATATTCCTGAGTTTGTCACACCCTTCAGCTTTTCTTTGTAGTTTTTTATTTCACGTCAAAGTATGGGTATGTGTTCTTTGGGACTATGGGAGATTCTAAAAATAAAATCCAAGTGGAAAGCAAACTCTTCAAGTGGTTGATTGTGTCACAACATACTCAATTCTGTGACTTTGCCAAAGTCTTGGGAAGAGTAAGGTAGAAATAGCAAGCCGCAGGAGAGCAGGCTTTGTGAACAGGAGAGGCTTTCATGACTGCATTTAGTTTTTAAAAGTCAACAAACACTTCTGAAGATCTCATGATTCACACCAACTTTGGAAGAGCTAAGTTTTCAAACTTTCTTTTCATGTGAAGACATTGGATTGCTGTCGTTAGAGAAATAGAATTAGGAGCAGGTAATCTTTCTGTTTTTCCTATGTAGGCTGAGTCTGGCCTTTGCCATTTCATTCTGTATCTGTTCCATGAAATGAGTAACTTTGAGCAGATATATATGCCTTTGTAACTTTGAACAAGTATGTATGCCTCTCAGTGGAAAGGTCACTTCTGTGCAGAACATTTCAGATCTGTGCTGCTTATGTTTCATCACAGGAAAGATGGTATACACACAACTTAGCCAGGAGAAGTGACAAAAGGTTACTGAGGAAATGGTTCAGCATTTCCTTGGGCTGAGGGAGCAAGTCTTTGAGGGTCATCTAACGCTGTTGTTGCTTGTTTCACTGAAATTATTGATTTCCTGCATAGGCATAGCTGTGAAGTAAATTCCAGGTATGTTTTGGATGTGGTGGTGTTTTTTTTGGGGGTTTTGTTTTGATTTGGTTTGGATTTTTTTCTTTGGTTGTTTTTTTTTTGTTTGTTTGTTTTGGCTTTTGGTTTTATTTTGCATTGAGCTTCTATTTAGGATGCCATGGGGGAAGAAAAAACCAGAGCTAAAGTCCTCAGCCTCACTGGTAGTGTTTTACTGAGAGTTAAACTGGAGGTAAACTCCTTCAGCACTCAGAATTAATTCACTAGCCACTGCCTGTTTATTAGTTACTTGAAAATTAAACTTGTTCACCTGACAATTAAGTAGCATAAAAGGATTGAATAACTAAAATAATTAATGTGAACTGATTTTTTGAATCTGTAGATAGCTTGGGTATTAATGGTTTAATTTCAAATTTAAACATTAGCTATACATTTTAATGGAAGATGCCTGGCTAATCTGACTGTGAATTATATGTATTTCTGAAGATAAATAGCTTGTCCTCCTCTTTAGAGGACATCTCAGTACTACTCACAGGTAATCCATTTGTTCTTTGTAGCCATCAGATCCTCACACTGATAATTCCCAGGTGAACGGGTGTCACCAATTATTGCTGTTTTCCTCTGGAGACATTTGAAGGCCCCAAAAGACTGGCTAGTGGTTGTGCAGTGACCTTTGAAAAGGTCATGCATGTGGAAGGCCATACAACATGAATGAACACCCTTCTTGTAGAAATGGTCCATGAATTCCTGGGCCCTGCTGCCGTCACCTGAAAACCACTTCACTGGGATATGAAATGTTTGGGTATGTATATAGCTCTGTTCCTCAGCATGTAAGCTGTTTCTAGTTCTTCTTCTTCTTCTGTCACGATTGTAGAGTTATGGCCCTGAAAATCACTGTAGCACTAAGAGGAAGAGGAGCACTCTCTCTCTAAAGAAAATGCCTTTGCCTTCACTTTCAGGTTTCTGTCCAGGAGTGGGTTTCTTTTACATTCCTTTACTGGTGTCTAAGAGGACCAGAGAGTGAGCTGCGGCCCAAGGCCGATGATTTTCCATGTTCCTTAATTTTTAACTGGATTTCTGGCTGTGTTTTAGGCTGCTCTGAGGAGAACTGACTGAGCTATGGCTGGCTTTGAGCAAGGACTCATCCTGACCTGTGGGTCAGTGTGTCCATTTCTGGACATTGGCATTGATCCCTTGTCCTCTTTTATTTGCAGCTATGAGAATACAACTAACAGCTCTAAGGATACAATTATATCTGTAAGGATAGCCCTGGGGTACAGCTGAAGATGTAGCAACATCTTCTAGCATGATGGATATAATAGAGCTTGTTGGCTTTGTGTTCTTGCATTTTTTTTTGTTTCCCTGACCATCTCTGATAAAATCATTTCATGGAAACATAAACACTGCACTGAGAAAGGCTGGCTTAACATTTTGTCTCCCAGCCTGTCACAAGCACTCACTCCTCTGCGTTTCTCTCCTTATTCCCCAGCATTCAAAGCCCCTTTTGGATCTGCTGATGCCTCCTGCCTCCACAGTCTTTCTGTGGCAGAAAGTTCAAGCAGTTTGCTTCTTCTTTTACTTCCTCTAAATGGATGAAAGTAATATTAATCTCAGCTTCATAAAGTTTGGACTATGCTGTTTAAACTTCATCACAGAAATGGGCCAGTTATTATTATCTGTGATGATTGTGTTTTGGTGATTGACTGACTAGAAGAGGGTGAGGTGAAGAAGGATTTGTTTAGAGAAGGGCAAATCTGCTTTAATGCCAGATCAAGTGCAGACAAGAGAGAGATGGAAAAAGAGTAGGATAGGTGGGAAAAAGGAGCGTCTGAAGATGGAGAGGTATAAAAAAGCTCACTAAGAGTAGGGGGAAAGCATTATGCCAGACTTGTATAAATCTCTTAACTTACCTGAATTATTTTTCTTTTTTTTTTTGGTTTGTACTTAAACACTGGAGGACTGGTGCTTTTGTGTCTTAAACATCACAGCATGACACAGTCAGGTAAAGGAAGGAAGAGCACCAGAAATTAACAGTGACTGCGCAGTGCAGTCTGTCAGAATTAGAAGCAGAACCCCTCACTCGCTCCTCTTTTTAATTGTCACCTATTGATGCTTACATACAGCAGAAAGTTAATGATGCATCTCTTTAAAAATTACTGCAAATTGCAAGTCTGTTACATTAACATAATTAATTTGAACTAAAAGCTGTACCTAAGATTCTGCTAAGGCACAGTTGCGTATTAAAGCCATGAAGTTGTATGTGCAGACGAAACGGCGTGCTCCTTACTCTGCGTGTTCTCTGAGGGCAGAAAGGGACCAATTTGTTAATTATTTTTGGCATTGTCAATGTTGATGTCAGGAGAATGATCTTTTAAGAAACACATTGAATCCAGATGACAGTAGTCTAAAACATATTTGAGTGAAGAAAATACCTTCATTAAAAATGAAGAGAAACTCAGCACAGGCCATTTCACATATCCCAAGACAGCGGACACTTGACTTCCAAAGTGGAACCTAAGCGGTAAATTTAACAGTAAGATGGTGTAAATCAGCTTATGTCAGTTCCATGCTTTTAAATATTGCAAGCTGCTGCAGTTTAAAATGGAACTCGGGCTTCTGAAAATGCAAGTGATTGACAAAAGAGTGATTTGGGGTTGTTTTAATTTTGAAACCTGTTTATTTGAGAGGCAGTTTAATGTTTTGAGTTCTCAGAATGAAGGAAGATTGGGGGATTTCTATTCTCACCAGGCATTTCCTGCCACAGCTGCTTGAGTGAGTTAATCTACTTGGCTTCACATCTGTTCATTGCCTCTCTCCGCTGACCCCATCTCCACACCAGACCAGGAGCCCTGTGGCTGTCCTGGCCCCTTTTTCCCATTCCAGGGCTCAACTTCTCATTTCCTAGGCTCCTGCCCTTATTTCAGCCTGTTGCCAGCTGCCAAGAGCTGCCATAGGATGCTGAGTGTCGCTTGCTGTGTGAATGCTGACCCTTGGGCGGAGGAGGGAGGAGGGTGGAGTGTGGCACCTGCAGGACGGACTGTCTCTAGAAGGCCTGGGAAATGAGGCAAGAGTGAGTAGCTGGAGCAGGTTTTCCAGCATCTGATTGAAATGGCCAACGAGGTCATTACCAAATTACTGGAAAGGTAGGCTTCCTGCTGCCATGGCAACTGAAGTTCCAATGCTGACTGAATTTGTTATTCATGAAGAAAATAAGGTAAGAATTGACAAGTGCTACTTATTCTTCCATGCTTTCATTTTCACTTTTTTAGTGATGCAGTGTTTGAGATAGAGACTTTGAAAGGGAATATTCATGTTTAAAACAAATTTGGAAGTCTCTGGTTTTCTTGCAGTCTTTTTAAGAGAATGGAAATGTTTTCACCCTTGATACAAGAAAGCTTTTATTGAGCCAAACTTGAGTTAAGTATGATGAGAAGACAATAAAACTTGTAAGTAGCTTGAAGGTTTTTCAAGTTCGCCTGAACTTTCATCTGGTGAGCCTTTGTCCTGGAGAGAAAATGTTTGGCTTAAAGGTTAAGATGAATTAGGTGACTTTTGATTATCCAAAGAATGAAGGCTGTGTTTGTGCCCTCATTCCTGTTTCTTTGCATATGGTTCTTTCATCCATTCAGTCTGTGCCAGTCAAGGAGGAGGACTGTTTGAAGAAGGCACTATAGAGCACTCTGTCTCTCATCCAGCAACAGCTGAATACTTTATGGAAGTATATTAAGTCCTTGACAGGAGAAGGTAGCCAGCTGGCTGCTGCAGCAGGATATTCTTGTTCTCCCTCACAACTGAAAAGAAGGAGTTGGCAGAGCGCCTGCCGAGCTTGCTGGGGAGGAGTAGAGACACAGACTCTTGCAGTATTTTAACTAGGTGGGCTGTTAACCAAAAAAATAAGAGAAGAAAGCACACATTTCAAGTCTGCCCAGGCCACCAACTGGAAAGTGGTAAAGGGCTGACTCTAATATGAATAATTACCATCCAAAAGCCTCCATGCTTTGGGATAGCTTAAGAATGTGGTTACTTTAAGGTTGCAACAAGTGAAGTAACTACACTGGTGTTTGTTCTGCTTGAAATAGCAC
The DNA here is from genome assembly GCF_009819655.1 of Sylvia atricapilla. Taxonomy (NCBI): domain Eukaryota; kingdom Metazoa; phylum Chordata; class Aves; order Passeriformes; family Sylviidae; genus Sylvia; species Sylvia atricapilla. Next base: position 75,400,411 of record NC_089141.1, read on the forward strand.
GTGGAATGGTGGTGTCTCACTGGTTAGAATAGTGCTGTGACAGTTGTACAAAATCTGGAGTCTGGACATAATTTGATTATCCTTTCTTGACCTATTAAATACAGCTCAAGTCAAAATGTCTGTGTCGGTCACCAGAAAAGATATTAAAAAAAAGGAATTCAGGTTAAAATCAGCAAATTTGGGAAAGAGAGAACATAATAACAGTGCTCACCATTTCATTAAGCCAAGTTTTGGAACAACGCAAAGCACTATCCAGTCAATCATCCATTTCCAAAAAGCAAGCAGGTGAAAACAGCCTTAAGGGACAACCAATTAGCGCAGAAATAGGTATGTATTTTGGGTGTGGATGACCAGATATGCTGAGGTTCAAGTGTATGAAACAAAACATGCCTCAGGTCATTATTTTATAGCCTGTTCTTCCTTATATGCTTGCTTTAATGAAGTCTCCCAGGAAATGCTGTGTAGATGCTCCATTGACTGATAAGTGAAGCTTCTCCTTTAAGCACTGAAACTGGTGGTCCAGAAGATGCTTTTAGTAATTTAATGAAGGAATCCTGACCTCTTATATAGACTCAGAGGATAAATCAGATCTGGGTTCTGTGTTTGTAATGCTCTTCGGTGACCTCCACTGTATTTTGGTACAGACCTTCTCTCAGTTTTTCCATGACTGGTGAAGATAAAGGTAACAGTAACTACTGAAGCCTGTATGGATTTTTGGTGATGCAGTCTTGTCTGCTTAGAAGCTATTTGAAACAAACATCATAGAGGTTCAACATTCAACATGCATTGAGATTATATAGTTCTTTGAATACACAGTCATACTAAGCTTTGATGTCCAAGATTCAGGTCACCATTTATGAAGATAACTAAATATTCACATGGTCTGGACTGACCTTTCAAAAGGCAGGAAATACTGCTCTGAATTGCTTTTCCCTAATTTACTTTTGATAGATCTCATGGGTAGAGTTGGAAAAAATACTTGAATGCTGCTATAAGTTTACTCTCCCTTCCTAAAGTGGCAAAATTAAAGTAAGCTCCGATTCCTTTTTCACAGTGAAATCATGTGTGTTAATAAAAAACAACAACAACAACAACAACAACAAAACACCCAAACCCTAACACCATACTCTTTTGACCCCAAAACGAAGTAGTTAAAGCTCTAGTTTAAGATTGCAGGTTATTATAGTAGGTGCTGACTTTAGTGCTATCTTATGGTCCACTTCACAAAATTAAAGGTTATCAGGCACTGTTTGATGCAAATAACCAATCTGCCTTCAACACAGCAGAACCTTACAGGACTGTGTGAACTGTGTTGTACATTCATCTGAAGTCTGTTTTTCTTTAACTTTGATTAGCAGCAATCGTAGTCTGGAAGTAATTAAAAATATAAGAACACTTTATATATAAATGTAGATGTGTGATGTAAATGTAACTCTTGACTTCATGTCAGGCATACTGGGTAGTCTTTGCTTGCAGGTTTATTTTGCAGCTTGCAGACCCACTTCAGCTGCTCATAGAGCTCCTCAGGCAAAGGCAGAAAGGAGAGCTGGGAATTTATTATGCTTTTTCAGTTGTTCAGAGAAGAGGCAATGGATACATCTCAAGTTTCTCTTAGCAAGTTGAAGGAATTTCAGTCCTTGTTTTTAGATTTGCAACTGCTTGAGGCTTCAAAGCCGTGTGTGTGTAAGAGGAAAAGAGGGAAGGAGGAACATACACCACTGCTAACCTTACGTTAACCTAAGGGTTGAAATCCCATTTGTAAGAAAGCAGCTGCAGTAGCAGAGGGGACATTCAAAACACGTGCATTCGCTGCTCTCAGGAACAGGTAGTACATCATAAAGACCTTGGTATCTTGTTCAGCAGGATATTGATTGCTTATTCAATTTTTAAAAAATTTGTAGCTACTTCATAGTTTTGCTTCCAAGAAGACCAGTATCATTTTAGTAATAAAATTTTATCAGCAATTTGTTACTGAGTAATCTGTATGTGATCTACAATATGGAAAACATTTAAAAGAATTTGTAATTTTGAAGAATCAGATATAATGAGAGAGATTAACTTAAAAAAATCACCTGTAGTTTCATTGGGAAGAAGAAAATAGGAAGCTTTAGTTGCTTAATTTTACTTCTGGTCCAAGTGTTGGGAGCACTTAAATGTCTCTCTGTCCTGGTTTTTTTTTTTTTTTTTTTTTTTTACTCTCTGTGTTGTCAGACTTTTAATGTCCCCAGCTGAAAAACAAAATTAACCAGGAATCCCAGTTCCGTCTGTTCTTTTGTACAATGGCACTTTCTCACAACAGGACAGCTACTTGAAGGGAAGCAAGAATGTTCTGCCAGTTTGTCACAAACTCTTGCTAACCACATGGGAAAAGCTCAAGAGGAGAGAGAAGAATCTTGGCCTTCGTCTATTTTTTCCCCTTTGCATGGGGGCAGAGGAAGTTACAGACATGAAGAAGCACTCAGTAATGAGTGCAGGAGCTAAAACTCCTTCTTGTTTCTGAGAGGGAGGTAGCTTTGCTGTAGACTTCTGCAACAAATCTAGCTCTGCAAGTTGCATTAAAAGAATACAGTTAATAAGCAAAATAAACCTGAAATTACCAAAATGTCTCATTTTTTCTCCTACAGTTAGGTAATGTGTTTTGAATTCCAGATCACTGAGCATAGAATGGTTTGAGTTGAAAGGGATCTTAAAGATCTCAAAGCCCCATCCAACCTGGCCTTGAACACTTCCAGTGATGGGGCATACACAGTTTCTCTGGGCAGCCTGTGCCAGTGCCTCACCATCCTCACAAAAAGTTCTTCCTAATATAAAATCTAAATCTACTGCCTTTCAGTATAAGCCATTCCCCCTTGTCCTATGACTATAAGCCTTGTAAAAAGTCCCTCTCCAGCCTTCCTTCAGGCCCTTTTTACTTAATGGAAGTCTGCTCCAAGGTCTTCCTTCCCCGGACCCTTGTCTTCTCCAGGCTGAACAACCCCAACTCTCAGCTGTTTGTCCTCGTAGGAAAGACGCTTCAGCTTCTCATCGTCTCCTCTGTACTCCCCCTAATAGCTCCCTGTCCCTTCTGTGCTGGGGACCCCAGAGCTGGATGTGGTGCTCCATCTGGGGTCTCACAACAGCAGAGTTGAGGGGAAGAATTACCTTCCTCAAATTGCTGTTCACACTTCTTTTGAGCAGTAGTTGGATTTTATATAGCAGTTGTATTGAGATACTATTTAAAGAGAGTGAATGTGTGTATCAGTAAATGACATTATAGTTTATCATTAGTATATGACAGAATCACAGACTGAGTGATTCTGGTGTCACCTGGTCCAACCTTCCTTCTCAAGCAAGGCCATCCAGAACAAGCTGCCCAGAACCATGGCTAGATGGCTTTTGAAAACCTCCAGGTATAGGGGCTCCTCAGGCTCTTTGGGCAGCCTGTACCACTGCTTGGTCACCCTCACCATTTATAGGTGGTTGATGGCTGTACCAGCAGTCGCTCTGCAGGGCCCCACGTGAAGCTGAGCGCAGTAATCACAGAATAACTGTTTTTTCTAATTTGAGAAATCGTGGTTGTTGTAGCAGAGTTCCTTGCCAAAGATTAAGCATTTGCATTTGTTTCTAACAGTTAAAAGATATCTGGAAGCACTAGTGTAATCCTCTGGGATGAGGCTTCATAAGCTACAAAACCTTTTGATAAATAGATACTAGGCTTGGTTAGGACTTTTTTCCCTAGAGCTATATTAAGCTCGGGTTTATCTCATGTGCCATTTGTTTGGGATGCTTTTATTCAATAAACTGTCTCTGATTAATCATAACATTTACTCAGACCCACTCTGTTTAATGTGCCTTTCTCTTCTCCCCCAGCTTACAAGGGCATAGCACTACAGAGGGATGTAAGTGCTCTTTCACTGAAGTGATTCTTCTCCTTGAGTCTGGAATAGCTCAGGTCCAAGACTTCTGTTGCAAACATTCCCAGTAAGGGTTTAAGTAAGTCAGAAATGTTGAGTTACTAACTTCATTGATTATTTTTGTCGCATTAACCTTGACCTACTAAACCAGGCAGCAGTTGCTGTTTGGAATGCAAGCAGAACCATAGCTGGCATCAGCAGCTATTGTGCTGTTCTGCATTCTCTGTCTGTACCCAGATTCTTCTGTTTCACTTTGGTACCTCCTGGCATCTACACACCCAAATTGTTGATTGGCAGGTGCACTGTGACAGTCAAAAATGTTTATGAAATGGAGATGATAGTTGAATGCCTTAATAAGGGAAGTGAACCCCAAATGCAAAGCCAAGACAAATTATCTGTATAACTTGATGCTATCAGCAGCTGTTGGCAAGGTCAGGAAAGTTATTAAAAGTTAAGTGTTTGTAAAGCATCTTTACATGTTTGTAAAATATCCCTCTTCCTGAATAATTTACTGTAAAAAAATGTTAAGAAGTGGAAGTATAATTCTTTTGAGATATCTGTAGAACAGGGTAATAACAAATTCTCAGACTACTCCTGTAATTTTTAAAAATGCCTTGAAACTTTTATGATTTAAGCTCTGATGCATATACTTTTTCTTTAAATTAAAAGGATAGGCAAGTCTTTCCTTACAGTTAATCCACTACTCACTTATTTGCAATGGGGTAAAAAACTGAATCTTCTGTTTTTAAAACATCGCTTTATGGAAATACCTCATAAAGGGATATTGACCTCCATATGAGACAGTATTTGTTTCATTTTTAAGTGTGCGAAAAATACAGCCAAACCAAAGAATCTTTAGCTTTATCATTCTTATTCCAGTGACTGCCAAACCATTGGTTTCCCATCACGGATCTGGTTTTTTAATATCCATCAGTTACAATTTCATGAATTCTCACTGCTGGCAGTGACACACATGTTTTCATTTACTGCATTATGGGTATTCTCTAGACAACCAGTCTGTTGAAAAGAAATTAATTCCAGCAGTGAACTAAGATACTGAATTCTCAGCAGTTTATGAATTCATGTTTTTACATTGAGGCTATTTATATCTGGATTGAATTAATTTGAATATGTAACCAGGTGGTTGTGGTTATGTCTTTTATTATCCACTGGATTTGAAAAGCCAGCAGAATGCAACTGCAGAATGGGAAAACTCACTAATTGCAGTTGGTAAATATAGCATTGTATGGTTGAAATCTCAGCTTGTATTTCTCTCATTTCTGTTCATGACTTCAGGCATGATTAGCAAGAAGGAGTTCAATATACCATAACTAGAGGATCCTGAGTAAAGCATACTATATACAATTTTTAGATCTGACTAATTTTAAATTTTTACTAAAGATGAAAATTTAATAACTTGTTTCTATTTTGTCCTGTGGTCCCCATTTCACCAGCAATGAAAAGTGGCAAAATATCCAGGCAACATTTTAGACAAGATCTTTTGGAAGAGAGCAGAGACTTTATAGATAACTTGCAAAGCCTGTCACTAAGCTGCAAATTCACATTTATGCTTTTGATGTTTGTCTTCTCCAACGAAGATTCAAAATTGTTGGCTCAAGGAAGAAATGGGCTTAGTCCTGAACTGTGTTTTACATGGAACAAAGGAAGTGAAAACTTTAAAAGTTGTTAGACAATAAGCACTTTACCCCATCAATTTTTTTCAACTTAGTTGTTTCTTTTAAGAGGAAGCTTGCATAGAATGTGACTTCTTAATCATCATCTTTATTTCAGTAAAATGGAAAGGATTTTTATCTCAATACTTGATTTGGTTTTGTGTAGTTTAAGAGACTTAACAAAACTGGAGATAACAAAAACTGGAGAAAGTGAGAAACTTGGAAGATTGTAAAGGCAAGTAAATTTCACTAAAAATTCTTTAGGATTACATTGAGCCTCATTTAGGTGTGTCCCTGTGCTTTTGGTCTTGACTGTAATATTTGGTCATTCTTGCTGTAACTGAACAGTGCAGGGTAGATAATAGTGATTGCTGAAATCTTTGCTTCTCTCTATCACAGGAAATACCTGTTTTGGAGATTGCCTTTGGTAGGACATGGGTGAAACTGAGCAGTTTCTGATCTTTGCACAAGAAGGGATTTAGGATGATAGATACTCTGGTCTTTTTCTTTCCCCAGAGATTTCATAGTAACTAGCCTTTCTTCCCTATCAAAGACTTATACTGTAAATTCACTGTTTATGATGTATTACTTTTAGTAGCTCTCTATGAACACAGTCTGCCTTTTTAAAGATATTCTGTCTGAAATCAAAAAGTTTCTGAAGTGTTAGTAAATAATTGCAGTTTGTTTGAAAGAGGTATGCAGGCAGTGAATCTGAGTACATGCAGGTAGCTCAGTGTTTTTAGTAATAAGAGTATGCATAGCTAGAGGATTAGAAAATATCTGTTTTAGAAAGAGTTCTGTTGGTTTCTTTTTCGGTATATTGATTTTAAAAATTCTTTTTATCTAGTGACTAATGTATGCATGAAGAATATTTTTGTAATCCCTTGTGTCTGAGGGGCAGCATCTCTATTGAAGTGTGTTTCCCAGATCAATCTCCGTCAGACTATTCTCTTCTATCTTAAGTCAATATACCAAGGAGAGGAAATATCGTGCAGTTTTATTTTTTAAGTGGTAAAGAGAGTAGAGGCTGTATGGTTGTTTTGATTTGGAAACACTGTGATGACTTTTTTTCTGCTACACATGGCCAGATACATGTTAATAAAGCAATACAAATGGTTTTGAGAATACCAGTCAGGTTCTTTGTAATCTCACTGAAAGCACTGACATATTTGCTCCAGAGAACATTGTAGTATATCCTGGTTTTCTGTCCACAAATTTCTGTATTTGAATGCAGTTGATGTCTTTGGTATTCATTCACCTGCTCCTGTGTCTGTCCTCCTTGGATTAAATAATTTCCACAGGAGCAGTTTGGGAATGCTGGCTGTGCTTTCTTACACCTCAGCAAATAGCATTTAATACAGAAAGTATGTGGGAAGAAACTTTTTCAATAAGAATAGCTGATGTCTCTGTAGTAAATCCCTCTGTATACATTGTGGCAATGCAGAGAAAGACATCTGACAGAGAAATCATTTGTTTTGAAGTTGAATTTATTTATGCTTCAGGGAGCAAGCAAAGCCCAGCAACTCTGACTTGTGCTGCTGCTGGGCCTCCCAGAGTTTTCTCTCCATGAAGAGCAGCTCCTGGCCGTGGCTGAGGCTCAGTTCTCCTTGGTGAGGAGCACATGTACAGAAGGTAGCTGCCAGGATATGGCCACTCCTTCCATGGAAAATGCCAAATCAAGAGCCACAGGCCTCCACCATGGGTTTAATACACACACTGTTAACAGCAGCCCTGGAAATTGTGAGATGCAGAAGAGCATAGAGGAGTTATTCTTTATATTTTCCTGGCATTGCCAGGAGGGAGGGCTGTATTGGAAGAGCTGTATTAGTTACAGTACATGTAGTGAAACCAAAGCTGTGGCTGGTGTAGGAATGGGGAAAGATCAGAAAGCTGATTCAGGGATGGCAATTGGGCTATTGCCGCACATTGTCTGTCCATGTGCTTCAGCCCAATTCCCCAGCAGGTCAGCAGTGTTGAATGGCAAGTGCAGATCTGACATGCCCCAGTGATTCAGAGGGATAGGTACAAGCAAGGAGCTCCTTTCTTGCGTCTGGTCCTTCCTTCCCTCTGCCCCTCACAAAGTTGCAGCTTCACTCCTGGCTAGAAGAAGAACTGCAAGTTCTGTAAAGTTGTACACTGACTTTCGTGTTTCTGCAACCATCATCTCTTTTTGCTGTTGTGTTTAATGCAGTGACTTCTCAGAGACTATATCCAAGGGTTTAAATAAATAAGTTCTCTGCAATTCCAGAAGTTGTCTTTGATTCTTCTGGTCTCTGCAGGAATGCCGCTAGGCTCTTATCTTTGGATTTTATCCATGAGAAAGTCTATGCAGGGTATACTAAAGCACTGCCTGGAAATGCACTATAATACAGAACATACATAGAGTGAAATTAGGTTGTTCAGAGCAGTCAGTTTTGGTTTTCTTCCAACTTCCAGAATAAGTACTGGGGGTGAGACAGGGGAAGACTACCACAGTAGGTTGATAGACTTCACATGTGAATACAGTTCTGTATGTATAAAAAGCAAGTACATATATTCTCTTAATAGATGACTCTGAAATCCAAATCTATGAGAGCTTCTGTATTCTTACAGTTTTCTAGCTAATACACATGCTTTGGAAAGGGAAAAGTCTGACAGAGGGGAAATTGCATGTTCGTGAAACTGAAGAGTGACCCTAGGCAGCTCTGTGTAAAAGACATCTATTGTTTTCACACCAATTAAATACTGAACAGCCTATTTCTTATTAGCTGTCTAATTTTGTTTCTAATCAGAGAACAAAATATCAAAGCAGAAAGGGTTTTTCTGATTTCTGTTTAGTGGCAATTGCATCACATTTGATTTCAATGCACCTATCTAGGAAACAACACATGAATGGAGCAGTTCTGAATCCTTCGGTTGTTGTTAGTCTTTCTTACTGCTACCACTGTGATTTAGAAAAACTTCTAACTTCTGAAAAAGGTTGACAGAAGTACCATCCAGGTAAAAACACCATTCAACATAGCTTTTTAAGAAAAGCTCTGCTTTTTCCAGTACATTAGTATACTGTGTTTCTCTCCCAAAGTTAAAACCTAACCCTTCTAATGCTATCAACAATATCACTTTTTTCTTCCAAAAAAGAAGAAGAAAAATCCTTTAAGAAGAAAAATCAATGTAGCCTATTAATTAGCTGAACTCAGTATAGTGCAGGAAGGCCAGAATGTCATTTCCCATAAGATTTGCTTTCAAAATACAAACAAAATTGGAGCGCTCGCAGGTTGTCATCATGAAGGGCTCTTAATACTTCAGAATGCACTGGTAATCTTTATCCTACCTGATAGAGAACTATTTAAATATTCTGATTAAATATTGTTGCATTTGTTCTGGTTTTGTTTCTGTCACATGGTAAATGTGAACAGGAACTAAAGTCTATCATTGTAGTCAGTGCCTGGGCAAAACATAATACAGCAAGCTACCAGAAGGCTGTATCTGATAATGGATTATTTTCCTGTGGTCTAAGGCTCTTTATTTTCTCGTCCCTGAACAAAAGAGATTATAAAATTTAGATTACCAACTCTTAAATAAAGGAAATCAAAATGAGAAAAAGTTATTAAATAAAAGTGGGTGTGTTGTAACTGTTGCTGTATATTCATGGTTACCAGGGCTCCTGTCTATGAAAGCTGCTTGGAGAGAGTTAATACATCTTAGTGAAAATCTGCTTTACTCTGTTGTATCTTTTTGTTGACAGTAGTGAAGTGTATTGCAGTGAACATTCAGAGTGATTTGTCTTCTGACCCCAGTGGTTGGTACGTGCAGTGTGAAGCAGGCGACCCTCAGGAGTAGGAACAGTAAATTAATCTCAGTGTAACCTTTTATAAGAGCTAAAGTATGCTAACACCAGCCATGTAATGGGCTTGACAGAGTAGATGGGTCCTATTCAAACAACAAAAACACAAACAAAAAGAGACTCAACAAAACCCCCACTTGATTAAAATGTTTCTCTCTCAGGAAACTTTACTTTCCTTCTTGCTTCCTTAAGAATTGTAGGGCATGTTTAGGACTTTAGCAATTCACTTAGTATAGTCTTGAGCATTGAAGCTTAATTAAGGACTATATGATTAAAGTAATAAGCTCTTTCTGTGGACATGCCATCAGTATAGTCTTCTGTCACTTTCCCTTGTCATATTGTTTGCAGGATTTAGTTCTGTCCTTTGCCCTGATCTGTGTCTGTATTGTACAGTCTTTTTCCAGAAGTTCACCTGGTTTGCATTGCTTAAAATAAGAAAGAAAGAAAACCTCAAAAAGCTGTTTATCCATTAAGTTCATATTAATCACTTGAAAAACTTTCCTTTAAGGAAGTGCATCTGAGTATAATTTAAGCAAAGATTGTGTTGTGCAGATGATCTGGCCAGGAAAATGCCAGTGGGATTCTCTGTAGTCACTCATAGGGCAGCTGGTGGGATTAAGACTGAAGATTCATTAAAACCATTCAAATTTTAAAATCTTTTTCAGGAGGAAACAAAAAAAGAAAAATGGAAACCACACTAGTTACAAAAAGTGAAGCTTGTTGTCACTTCTTCAACTTGTATGTTTAAAAAAAGGCAGAAATATCCACAGGTTTGCCAAACCCAAGAGTTTAAACATCCACTTGGGAAGACTTAAGAATCATGTTGGTAGTTCTTATATTCACAAAAATCTTTCTTTTTCAAGTGTTTAAACTTTCTCTGACCTTCCTCACAATGGATATATATGACATTTAGAAATTGAAAAACTCAACTTGCAGCACATACAGAATATCCACATGAATATTCTTCACCTTTTCTCAGGTGCCTTCCCCACCTTGTCATAGATCCAAAAAGTGATTGCATCTTTCTGCCTTGTGCCTGTGAAAGGATTTGATACTGGGCTGACTCTTGTCCTCCCAGGTGGTGAGTGAGAAGAAATTCAGGTTACTGCTGCCATGTTCAGAATCTTGTCTACTTTGGAAGTGATTGGCATTGGAAAGCTACTCTGGCTGCATAGGAACACTGGCACCTGCTAGAAAAGTCTTGCTTCTTAGATCATAGTCTTGCTAGATCCTGACAGAGTTGGTTTTTTTCTTCAGGCCCCTATAGGAAGAGAGCTACAGCAAAGAAGATAAACTTTTACATGAAAAATAATGCCTGCATGGAGTAATGACCTATAGTCATGTAAATGAGAAGTTTGTTCCACATATTTCTGAAGTTTCGTTCTGTTCTTAAGATGAGACCATTTTAGTTCACTTGTTACTCTGCTGGGTTTTTAAATATGCACAGCGCTTTTTGTTAAGGGTATTTGCCTGACCTTGAATTTTTCTCTGAACTTTTTCAACAAAAATAGTTAATGAAGCCACAGAAATTCAGTTAAGTTATGAGGTGCTGTGCATCGTCATAATCATGTCCTTGTTCATCTCCCTAGTTCATAACAAATGTAATGCAAATACAGAGGCTTCACTAAATTTTTAACTAATTCATTGTAGTATGTTTTATTGTGGGGTTGAGTTTTTTAAGATTGTTCTGATATACTGGTTCTGAGTTTTGAGCAAGAGAGAAAGGCTTTGCTGTGCCTTTTAATGTTTTTGCTTTGGTGGGTTTTTTTGGGTTTGTTTTTGTTTGTTTGGGATTTTTTGGTGGTTTTTTTTGTTGTTTTGTTTTGGTTTGGTTTTTTTTGTTTTGTTTTGTTTTGTTTTTGTTTTTTTATTGAATGCTCCTAAAGTCACAGAGCTCTACAGCAGAGGGTCTTGAAATTTGTGTATTGAGGGCTCATGGAAAAAGGCTTGGCTAAAAGGTTGACTACTATTTATGTCAACTTTAGCAAAGCTTTTTGATACTGTCTCCCTTAACAGTCTCATAGATGCTGGTGAATTATGAGCCAGGTAAGTAGGTGGGAGAATGGACTGAAAGGACTGAAACCTGTCTGAACTGCTGGTGGATCAGCAGCACAGCATTCAGCTAGAGGCAGGTCACTGTTTCACTCTGACACCAACACTAAAAATTCTTCTTGAGGGCTTAGATGATGGAGCAGGATGCACCCTTAGTAAGTCTGCAGCGAGTTCAAAATTAGGAGTGGTGATTAATGCACCAGTGGCTTGTGCTGCTGTTTAGATGGACCTTGACAGGCTGGAGAAATGGGCTGATGGGAACTTCATAAAGTTCAGTGAAGTCCTGCTGCTGGGAGGAGTAACCCTGCAGACCAGTTAGAGTTGGGACACACTGACCGGGAAACAGTTTTCCAGAGAAGCCTCCGGGGTCCTGGTGAATTACAACATGAGTCAGTAATACATCTGTGACAAAGAAAAATCTTTTCCTATTAAGGTGATCAAACTTTAGTTACCCAGAGAGGCTGTGCTGTCTCCATCCTGAGAGGAGATACTCAAAGCCCTAAGGAACCTGATCCAACTTTAAAACTGGATCTAACTTTGAAGTTGGCCTTGCTTTGAAGAGATGGGAGGATGGCTGAACCAGATGATCTTCAGTGCTCCCATGCAACCTAAGTTATTTTGTAATTCTCTGATTGTAGCACAAACGTTATAAACAGTATTCCTTTCCCTGAAAACAGCCCCAGAGGAAGATACAGGCAGTGGTCTTTCATGTTTGCTGTAACACAAACTAAATCAAAACAGATGTTTCTGTGCCTTACAGTTTAATAAAGATTTTCCCACGTGTTGAATGTATTTAGACTAAAAATGTACAGTTTACTCTAATGTCATCTTCAATGTTATATAGTTTCTCCGCTGCTTTCTGTTGTTTATGCTGTGCCAAATGCCTGTTCCAAGTCACTTTTTCATTTCTCATGGACAGTGTTTTACTCTTTTCCCCTGTAAATGGTTCTGTTTCGAAGAATTCAGTATTACAGTTCTCCGGGACAATTGCTGGAGTTGTTATTGCAGTTCCCTTCCAAAGGCTTTGCTGAAGGTGTTGCAAACCAAGCTCTCCTCAATTTTTGTTGTGACTTAGCTGTAATGGGGGAGTATAGCATAATTACGAAATTTCTTCTTCACCACTGTTTTTCTTCACCCCTCAGTGAAGCTGGGTTGATCCTGCCTTCACCATCTAACCTGTGAAAACTTAGTATAGACCATACGTTGATGTTCCAGACTTTAGTCTGGAAAAGAAAAGAAAAATTTCTTCTCAGGGGACCCTACTTCTAATATCAATTAGAATTCTTTTCAGTCCCTCATAAGGTTATTGTTCTCTGAAATCCACGAAGTCTTACTCAGTAATGTTAGATTTTTGCTTGTGTGCAGTTCTCACTCTTGGCTATCTAGATATTTGAATAGAATGAAAATTTTGTAAAGAAGGATTTTGGGAAATACTACATTTGTTGAGTCAGAACCAAACCTGAACTGTTTGCTTAAATCTAACCAGGACGCCTAGTGATATGTTTAATTCTGGTCAGTCTGAGGGCTGGAGATAAATGATTAAGATAGAAAGAATTATTTAAGGTCCTAATTTCTTGTTGATCTCCATAGAAGGTTAGGATTATTAGTATCGCTGGACTTAAAACAATTTGCACGTTAATTTGTTTTGATGGGAAATTAAATTAAAATATTGAGCTGCCTGGAGGAAGAGACTGTAAGGATTTTGCATAGGTTTGCTCTATTTTATCCTTGTGATTAAAAGAGGAATCAAGTTTTGGCATGTGAATTCTAGAAGTACTCTATCTGAAACTTTCCTGCTAGAGGAGGTGAGGTGCTGGTATTTGGGATCCACTAGGTACTAAATTTGCCATGAGACATCATCATGAAGATGCATCAGTTTGCATAAGATGTGTTTGCTGTTCCTCACACTGGGAATGTGTAGTGTTATTTGGAGTTACCTGCTGCCAACAAGAAAACCAGTCCTCAGGCTTGGCAAAAATTAACTCAGATTATATTTGCTTCTGAATAGTTTGTTTTACTTAAAGCTCAGCCTTGTGCATAGCTCTTTGAAGGGTTTGAACCAAAATTTGTTACAGGTGAAGTAAATAGCTTCTAACATGTACCGTAAGAACTTTTAAAACATTTTGGAAATCTGGGAAGCAGTTATAAAGCCCAAGAAAGTATCTACTTTTGCTAGAGGGAATTGAAGTCTAGATGTTTTCTTTACCCACAGTGACAAGCTAATGATCTGTGGAATGAAGGGAAGACGTGCTGAACACTCCTGCACAGTCATGTCATTTATGGCATCTTGCATTCATCTGCACTGATGTCACCCTAGATTATAACCTATTCTCATTGTGGACCCTGTAAATAAATTAATGTTTGTCTGTTGCTACATATAAATATTGTTAGAGTTTTGACCCTTTGAGACTCCATTTTTAAAAGATAGTATTTAAGAGCCAACATGTTTTAACATTCCAGTTGGTATTTATGTTAATTTGAGTTCAATTCATTCCCTAAGCATTTGAGATCAGCTATTTTTAGCCTGGTTTCCTGAGGAACTGAAGTTTATAGGATGGCTGTATCTATCCATCTGCCTTCCACTGAGCTTTTTGAAACCAATGATCAATTATCTTGATTTGGCAGAGAGAGTGAGGTTTTAATGCTGCTAATCTCTGGCAGGTTTCATTGATAGCCTTGGTTTGTTTGAGGAGATGCACACAAATAACTACCCCATTTAAAGGAAAAAGGTGTAAGGTAAGCTTGTCAGTGGTGTTGTGTGAGGGTTGGTGTGAAAACAGCTGGGCCATGACTCAGTGCTGCTTCTCACTCCTGGGACAGTGAGGGAACATGAGCCTGAGTTGCTGTGGCTGGGGGAACTGGAAATATGTAGGTTGTGAAGCATGGGCTGTGCATGATCACTACTGCGGGGATGATGCATGGAGAGGATGGTCAAGGGCCCTGTGTTCCTGTGGTGATGACAGTGTATGAATATGTAGCAAGGAGTCTGTTTGGCATCAGTTTTATTGCTCAGAAAACTATTTGCCTTTAACAAGGGACGCTATTGTATGGACACTATTCATGTCTCTGAAAGCCTGCAAAAACATATAGCTTATTCTTCATGTTGGGAGAGGATTCTTGGGTATGGCACACAGGCTTTTTTATGGAGAATGTACACCTACAAAACAAATGATCTCAAAGTCCTTTAGAAACAAGTTGGGCTTTGTTCCTCCTTAGCCCCAGTATTAATAAAGTTAGGCTTTATTTCTCTTTGGGAGTCTGGGAATGGGGGTAGAAATGAGAATGGAATTTTAGTTTACGAGTGGGAACATGATTGTGGAAATGAGTTCGGAGCTCTCATATTAAAAAAGAATTTGTCTAGCCAAGGCTTTTCCAATAGAATTTGCTGTCAGAGGACAGTTCTCTGGTTTCAGTGACTGAGTTAAAGTATTTATGTACTAAAATAAAGCAGAGTGTTGGAGGTGGGGGGAGTTTGGGTATTTGACCTTCTTTTCTTCAGTATTTAAAACCTTTATTGAGATCATCATCTATGTCATCAATATCCATAACACTTACTAGAGAAAGAGTGTTTTCTCTACATGTGAAGAAAAGTTCCATGTGTCTCTGCAAAGGGAGAGTTAGCCCCAGGAATCATCATGTGACCACTGCAGTTGTGCTCATCATAAAATACAGGATGTAAATTTTGTTCAAATGCCTGTCAGCTGAGATACTCTGTTTCATAAGCTGTGTTACCAGCAAAGTCTGTTGTCTTTAAATCTCGAAATTACTGTCTTGGGCTTTGCACTGCCATTTCACTTCTATGAATACTTTTAAACAAGAAGCAGGCACAGGACTAAAATGTTGCACTGCATTTGTCTGTCTCCTCCATAAAGCATGCATGCATTTTTCTGCTTACAGATAGGCTTATACTGAAGCTTTCACAACAGGTGGACACTCTGTGCTTCAATGTGGTTTAGTAAGTTTTGGGTTACTTTACAGAAGCTATTTCTCAAGGAGCAGAAAGTGTAGATTTTGGTTATAACAAACTAGCAAAGGAAGACAAAAGTGTGTTTCAGTTTCTCTTCTTTAAAGCTGATAAGCTGATTATCTCTTCAATTTTCAGAATCCAAATCAAAACCCCTGCTTATAAGCCTTAAGTCGGCTTGTGTATCCATTGAACTTGAAGCAGGGGTGGATAATTTGTAACAGAAACTTAGAGATCACACCATAGTCAGCTGGAATGCAGAAAATAAGGTTGTGTTTCTTGACCTGCAGCTGATTCTGCATTGCCCTGTTGCATCACTGACATGCATTAATAAAAGTCATTGCATGCACAGTTTTGAGCATTTGGAGGTTTTGAATTTTATTTATATATACATATATATACTGTTTATTTATACAGAAATATACTTTTTATTTCTACATTTGCACTTGGGATATTTATCTGAATTGACCTTTATGTATACCCTGTATAGAGAACACAGATTCTGTAAAATACTGGCAAATCAACATGCTGTACAGATCTGTCTGCAGTAAAGATCTGTCATGATCTTGTATTACAGAATGCTGTAGTTTTTGATAGTGACAGTGTATTACGAGTTATGGTTTTGATGTGCCAGCTCCTAGAGTGAGTACTTAGTTATACTTAGGTTGTGCCAGCAAAGCTGTTTCAGCAGTGAAGATCAGGATGTAATCCATCCCAGCAATAATGCCCCTTCTCTTCTTTTTTTCTTCTTCCTCCTCCTCTTCCTTCTTCTTCCTTCCTTCCTTCTCCTTTTCCCTTTCCATTTGTCAGACTGTTGCCTTAGCTGAATCAGTTCCCTGAATCCCTTTGACAGCCAGAGAATTTCTGCCACGTATGTGAAGCTCATGATGCTAATCTGCAAAGCTGAAACTTGAGACTCATTGAGAAGTGGTCTGCAGGAGACTCATTGAGAAGTGGTCTGCAGGAGCCTGAGCCGTGTGCTCTTGGCTGCCTGTGCTCTCACTGCCCGGAGTTTGCGCTGCCCGTGTGCCATTGCGTGGCCAGACCTGCTGAGTGACCTGTCCCTGGAGGACAGTTCTGCTTGGAGGGCCTCTCTTTGTTGCCTTCTCCGGGCAAACACCCAGCAGTCCCTCAGCTGGGTCTAGAGGTTTTTATTGACCTTCCTGGGGGAACAGCAAGAGCTGAAAGGAGAGAGGTATGGGATTAAGCCAGAAAAGCTTTGGAAGGCTCTTACCCAGGAGAGCATCCGCAGCTCCTACCCTGGAATTGCCTGGCTGCTTTTCCAGAGGAAGGCAAAGTGCTGAACAGTGTAGTTTGGAGGGGTTTATGCAGGGATGTTGCAGGGTCAGGCAGTTGTCATGTAGAGCAGCACCTCTGCATCTGTGTGCTGCAGTTCCCCCATTCCACTGAAGTGTGAGAGAGTGAAGCCAGGCTCTTTGCTTTTGCCTCATGTCACTTTCACAGCACTTTCCTTACCAACAAGTATTTAAAAAAAATCAATATTGTATTACTAACAGAATTTCTCCCATCATTTATTTGTGAAAACACAGTTAACTGAAACTTAAATGCCTATTTGAGAGTTCATAGATCAAATTACTAGTGTACGACCTTCATCTTTTTGTAAAGGAAGTTGAATATACTGAACATAGTAGTATTTCCTGGGCTATCTGAGTGCATATAGAACTTTTTTTTTGTCAGATAAATATTACTACAAGAGGATAAATAGTTTTGTGCAAATACACTGGCAGTTTAATAGAATTATAAATGTGTGTACTGGTTCGGAGGGGCAGAAAATTATATTTAAAGGCATGCTGAGATCCAAGAGCTGAGTATTTACTGACAGTAGTAGTGCATTTGCCATCAAATACACAAGTAGTGCATTTGATGTCATGCTAGCAATGTACATAGGCTGCACACCTTAGTATTTTGTGCAAAAGTAAGCATAAACACGGATGACAAGTAGGAAAGTTTAAGCGTCTTAGCTTGATGTTTCCTTGTTAATTAAGTGTCTAAGCATACCATTGTTACTTGGCTTCACAAAGCATCCTTGTGTGTTTTCAATATAGGACGTGCATCAAATCTCTAGTCACTGAATTTCTGTCAGTGTATTTACCTAAACTATAATTGTCCCAGAGTTCATATTTGAAGGCCACAGCTGCTCTCAAACCTGCAAAATAAGAATCAAATTGCATTTTTTAATCAAATGTGTCTTCCATATTTCACACCTTTACATTTCTCTCATTCTGTTTTTTCCTGACCAGAGGCTGAAGAGGCATTTAGCACAGTAGTGCAATATAAGCAAGAAAGTTTGAGACTATCAACAGCCTCTACTTACATTTTATACCTTTATTGCAATCTTTGCCCTCAGTGCTAGGCTTTAAAAATCCTTTGGGTAATCAAAAGCTTAGCCAACAAAATTAATTGTATTTTTTTTCACTACAATACTTGCTGCTAGAGGGGAAGATAAGGAATCAGATAATTCTGTTATTTTTCTTAACAGTAGGTAATTCTTTACTATATCAAGAGTTATGCTTGCTAAGGTAATTGTAACAAAAATCAAAATTAATCAGGGCATAAACTAGTTTTGCTAGGAGATTGAGAAGAAATCTGTGTTCTCTTGGACCTCAAGCTTGCTAGATCATAGCTAGCTGGGAGGTGACTAAAGACTTTGCTCTCCTGGGCAGGGTCACATGAGAGGCTGGGTGTTGAAATGGATTGACTGTTGATAGGATTTGCCATAGTGGATCATGCTTTCAACTGTGTGCTTCTCTCCTAGCCTATTACAAGCAAGCAGACTGGACACAAAGGCTGCATTGAAATATAGGTTAGCTTATATATAGCAGTATAGTTAAAAATAGCCTCTGTTTCATGAGAAGTGTAGTCTGAAAGTGTAATTTTATTGTTATCTGTAACATGGATCTGTTCAAATCAGAATCTGTGTTGGGGTGTTTCACAAGTATTTTTCAAGTATTCCTGAAAACAAAGAATTGAATCAGAATTTATATATATACTGAAGAGATAAAGTAAGAGTTTTCAGCTTATTCTTTTGCATTGAAAAGTAGATGAAGTACATGGAAGGGAGAAAATAATAGTCCAAAGTTTTCTGTTCCTTATTTCATCCTTCTGGAGTATGAATACAAATTGTTGGTTAGAGCTTTAAAAGCTGACAGAATGCATTCAGAGATTTTCAAATTACTTTTATATTTGCTTTAAAAGAAATCCAGACCTGACACTCCAGCAGAGTTTAGAGATGATGGACTTCATTTTTTTCAACTACCTTACATACTGGTCAGCTTCATCAAGTTCAGTAATTGAAAGACTATCAGCATGGCAAAGCAAGGTGAAGTTGGCAGAGCAAGGGGAGAGCAGGTTGACCTGGTAATGACCCTGAGTTTTTTTAACTGCAACATTATATTCATGCTTACCTGTATTGTCAGTATTTAAGGGACGGAGGTTCCTGGGGTGATTATAAGGGTACCATTGTTACAAATGACACACTGTTCTGCATGGAGTGCTTTCCTGTCCATTCATGCAGGGGTACCACAACCATGTGCTGAGTGCAGTTTTTCTGTAACTTACGATTCTTTTGCATTCTGCTCGGTGTTCAGTCAGTTCAGATATGCCTTTCAAGACAGTCAGTAATCCCAAGCAATTTGATGGTGACCCAGGTGTGTTCTGACTCTTGAGGCTCAGAGCAAGAACCTTAGCTAAAGACAGAGGAGCAAGTGATGCCCAGTAGAAATGGGCATCTTGGCAGCTGCCATCTCAGTGTCATCAGAGGCCACGACACCTGGAAGAGCTGCTGAGAGTCTGGGCTGTGTCCTGGCCATGATCTGGTGAAGCACTCTAGTCCTGCAACTCTTGCTAAACTGGGAGATACTGCTAGCTGGAAACAACATGAGCGATGACAGTGACAAAGGAAAGGCTTTTCTGACAGCTCATTTAAAAATGTAGCACATTTAGAGAATGTACAACAATGTTTTGTGTGCTAGATAAGAAATGGCCTGAGAGGCTAAAACGTTTGTGATCTGCTTATATGAGCACCCCAGTCCTTGTAGGATCTAACAAGATAATTAGATAATAGGCTTCCAGCAGCTGCTTTTGTTTTATCTAGTCACGAAAAGAGAAAGAGGTAGCCCGTAGCATATCAGAAAGTGATGTAGGAATAAACGGAATGTACAGATACAATCAAAATCCATAGAAAGGCATCATGGAAAGGTCTGCACACAACAACCCTGAACATTTTGATTACTCAGCATTATGTTCTTGGCTCCATGAGACTTATTTTACCAAAGGACAGGGTGACAAAACCAAGCAAATTGCTCTCAATCAGGGAATATCTAAAGGCCAGGTTTCTAAGAGCATTAGAGGTCATTCCTGACAAGGCAAAAGACATCTCTTGTCCTAAATGCTTGTGTTAGTGTGAGTGACTTTTGGTTTTTTTGTTTTTAGGAGAGCCAAGTGCTAATAGTATAGATGAAAAAAACCACAAAAAAGTAATCAGAAATTCCTTTGTACATCTGCTGCGTTTGTCTGTATATCTGCTTCAGTTCTGCATCTGCTGCTATTTCTTATGGAACATTTAATTTTCAGAGATTAGACAAAAAATGGAAATACACTTAAGCACTGTTTGCCATCCTTTTTTCCCCCAAAACCTCCTTTCAGGCTTTCTTTCGTTTTGTTTTCACAGTTTTGCTTATTACTGTCCATTTATTAGCTTTCCTTTCATTCCGTTCAAAACTCATATGCATAATATAGTGTCTCTGTAGGGTCCTTATTCTGAGCATATTTAAATCTCTCTTAACTCAGTTCATGGAAAGGGAATTTTTTAATTACATATTTATTGCCATTGTGTTCCATTTCCCTTAAATTCTTTATAAATTATTTGACTATCTTTAGGTTTTGACTTCTCTAAGACAGTAGGTCCTATCTTGAAATACTAGGTAGGCTTCCCTCTTGTTGTTAGCCTTCATAAAGTGACAGCTGAACACCGAAGCACTGTTGTGGCAAATGGGAGTATGACTGAGTTGTTTCCCACTGAAAAAAAAAAAAAAGAATGGCAGTGGTGCTCCAAGACAAAGCTGTTTGAGTTATCATGGTAATTTTTCTAGCAAGCAAAGTTGGTTAAATAGAACTACCAACTACAGATACAGTAAATGAGGCACAAATCATGCTCGCTAGGCTGGATGGTTTCAGGGAGGAGGATGCAATTTGCAGTGACATTTCTGCATGTAATCGAGCAAAGCTCTGGTCTGTAAAAAAGGTGAAGGTATCTGCTCGCAGGTCGTGCCCCGTGGTGAAAGTATATAGAAATTTGGGAAAATTACAGTTCTCACAGTCTGTGGATTATCACAGATCTATGGCTCTACACATGCATTTGCTTCAGGTAATTAAAGAAGCAGAAAAACACATGTGCCTTTTCTCATAGAAATATTTTGTTATTTGAGGTAACTGGTGTCACTGAGTAGCTACAAAGCGTGCCTTGTCCCTAGCGTGTTCCTTTTCAGATCTAAAATATTTTGAAGTTTGTATCTCCATTAGCTCCTGTCTCATGTCTGTCAGCTCCCTACAACTGCTGCCAGATCTGACCCTGTTGTCCTTTGGGCAAACTCATGTTGATGGGCCATGTCTTGTCCAACCTGATCATACAACCTCAGGAAATCATTCATCCATGTCTGTTTGCCCTGTAAACATTTACATTACTTTGCTGGGCTGAGCACAGGGGGTAACTTTCATTCTCTGTAGCCTGTCCATTGAGAAGTGCTAATTCAGAGTAGTCCGGCACTGCTCACCTGTTATCTTCAGCTCAGATCACACTCTTGATTATTTAGATTCACTTAGTGGCTGCCTGCCTGAGCTGTGTCTTCCTCTGTGCTCGAGGATTCCTCTGGGAGCTTTGCTCCATTCAAGTGAGATATACTGCAAGCTTTATAAGAGGCCTGTTTTGCTATCTGTATTTTCTGTTATAGCTCCTCAGGGATTCAACTGCAAGAGTTAAGTATTACGGTAGTGATTTACAGCATCTTGATGTTATGTATAGGTCACTTGAATTATCTACAGGTGATTTGAATACAATTGAAAACAAAACATTTGAATGCCTGAAGAATTAAGAGATGCTTCCCTTTTGCAAAACCACCAGCCCAAAAGAGGTATTTTCAAATTAACGCCGCCCCCGACATTAAATTTTTTAAAGCCTATGCCCACTGTTGGGAAAGTATCATCACTGCTGGGAAAGTTTCAAATGTTACTGCACATACTGTAGCCTTTCTCAAGAGCTGTATGAAAAGATGATACTTTGATCTGAAGTTGGATCACTTGGGGAAGCACTTTCTGCATGAAGTGAAGAATTGTTCCACATCGTCAAGGGAAACTAATTAAAAGGAGATTTTTTTTCAGTCTCTCTTAATCCAGTACACAAGAAGGAGCATTTATTTCAGTCCAAAAATATAAGATCTAGTCAGTAGATTATATGAGTGTTGTTGTTTATCCACAAAGACTGTAGGGAGAAAATGTGATAGTGAAGGCTTGTCAGTGAGATCCTTTTCTCTTGGAGAACTGAGACAGAGCCTAAAGTAAAAATGGCATTTTCTTGTACTTGTGAATTTAAAAAAAAAGTCTTTTAAAATGCAAAAGAATTTTAAATAAAACTTGCAACAGGAGGTTGAGTAGGCAGAAATGTAATTTCTGGTTTAAGTATGATGGTGTATTTAAAAAAATACACCCCAAGGCTGAAGAATTATTTTCTCTCAAGCATAATAAAGGTAAATTTGCTAGTAATATGGACAAAAGTTTCAAAAGTGCAGCTGAAGCAAAAACTGTCATTGACCTTATTGTAAAGATTCAGCAGTGTTTAAAAGTGTGCTAGGCAGGATTCATTCCCACTTAGAAGCAAATTTAAGGTTTAGAGGGGGGTTGTTGGAAGGAGACATACATAAATAATTGCCTCCTGATCTGGAATTTCCGCTTGGTTTCTGGCCAGCTGAGGAGTGGATGTTTTTAGACAGGACAGCAGTTGTTAGTTTTTCTCACCATTAGCAGTCAAGAAAGTTTGTCCTTCGACTTGCAGTTAACTGAGAAAAGATGTTGAATGGTAAAAAATTGAGCTGTCCTTGAGTATGTTCTGTTTATGCAAGAAGCTGCATCTTTTAAATACGTTATCTTAACTTAGTCATTAAAAATAGTTACCTTTGAGGGGAAGGAGGCGTATTTCATCTACTTTGTTTCATTGCATATGCAAGACATATTTTACTACACATTTAAATTACTATGTACTATAGTGTTGATATCTCACACTTGCTGATGCGCTGCATGCTCTGATGTATGTGCACACATGGCCACGTTTGTAGCTCTGTAAAATGATGAGACCACTGATGTTAGGGACAGGCCTTGCTGGATCAGAGCCTGGGGAGCAGGTTGTCTATTAGCACTGAAATAAGTACAAGGGAATTTGATTAAAAATTAAAAAAAAAAAAAAAATCAATTTCACCAATTTTTTTTTGGGTGCATGTTGGAGAAATGTTTGGCTTGGTTTGTTGTGGGCTACAGGTGCGGCTGCATTCTTCTCGCATGAGCCCAAGTGGCATCCTGAGCTGTGTCCATATTGTTGGTGCTGGGAAGGATCTCATAGCCTTTCCCTCCTTGCCAGGCCTGCCTCCTGCACTCTGGCTGGCCCAGCAGGGTAGGAGTGCTTCCTTTCTGCCTGGCTGCCAGGGTCCCCCAGGGCACCACCAGCCCTGGCTGTCCCTGCCCATCTGCAGCACCCCATGGCAGCCCTGCCCCAGCAGGGCTGGTCTCCCACAGCCTGGCATGGCCGTGGGCCCCCTGAGCTGTTATCATTTTCCTTCTTTAATGCCTGGTGGGAGTAATAGGAGTCGAGGTTGTTTTCTGTTGTCACACAGTACTTTCAGTGCCAGGAGCCCTGCTTGTGCTCCCTTTATTTACTCTGAGTCAGTGTCTGACTTTCTCCTGAGCAATTTCTGTTTAATCCTCCCCCTTAGTCTTCAGGAAGAAGTTGTCTTTCTCCTCCACTACTCACCTCCCCCACACTCTTTAAATGAAAACTCATTCACTGGCTTTCCACCCCAAGCAAAACAAAGAGAAGTTTAAGGCACTTAATTATTGAAGATGCGCTGTAGTAAATAAAGGGATTATCAACAGCAGAATTAAATCTTGGACAGTAAAAAATTTGAAGATCATGTGTGGAAAAACGATCTTTTTCCACGGTCTCACAGGAAAGCCAGTTAAAATAAATAAATTACGTCTGTGAGCCCTACCTACTGTCTGTTGCTAATCAAAGCTGTTATTTTAGTAAAAACTCTGATAATTAAACAAATTCCTTCCTATGTGGCAAGACACCATTGCAGACACAGTTGTATCTGCAGTTGTCTACTTATTCATATTCCTCATTTAGTTCTGTATTGCCAAAACTCCATGGATTGTAGGAAAAAAAGTGCCAATTATTTGTATACTTAAATATTGTGGTGTGACATAACGTAAAACAAGTAATGACCAAGGGGTGCGTGAGTGACCATCTCATTACAAACCTTTCTGTCTTCCCCACTGTTCAGCCTTTGGGAATAGAAATAGGGACTATTTAGGCTGCAAATAATGCGCTTACCCAGTAAATTGCCATGAGAAAAGTCCCTCTGTATATATCTGTTTGCTTATGCCTTCCTGCAGGGCATAATGCATGCATAAGATCCTACATAAGGAACACACACTTCGTTGTGCGTAAGATTTGTGTAGTAAATTTTATCTATGCCTGGAATCCTTTTGTTATTAATGATTGTAATTATTAGAGTGTGTGAACCATAGCTGCCATTCCCACAGGCAGCAGTCCCACAACCCCTGTCTACAGAGCCTTGTGGTAGAATCATCCCTTTAGCAGCAAACTCAGATTTCCAGGTTTCTTCATCTTCTTTCCATCCTATCTTTACTTTGCCCTGTCACCAATCCTAGCTCTGCCCTCTCCACTGCCCACTGTTGACTCTCAGCCTAGACATGAATGGTATGATGCAGTTTGCAAGTACTGCATTACAAACCAAATATGCTATGCTTTTCCTGGGTTATTTTCCACTTCTTCCAGGGCCCAGCTATCAATTTGTGGTTTAAGCAACAATTCTTTTTCAGGTTGTACTTGGGGAGTCATAAGTTTTTTGCAAGTTGTTTTCATGTCATGTTAGATTTTTTTTTCAAAGATATATGCTTTTAAAGTGTTTTTTAAAAAAATAAGGTTCTGAACAATTTCTGGTACTCTTCCTTCAAAGGCAAATTCACAGAAAGAAAGTTGTTTAAATTTTTGGTTTTCTCTTGCCATTGTAGACCTATGTGTTACAACTTACCTTCAGTACTCCAGAACTCCTCCTGGTGGTTATGTGTCAAATTATTCTGACAATGAAAGTGTCAGGGAAGATACATGCCCTTCAAAACACCTATATGTGAGACAAGTACTAAAGAAACAGTTTTTTTACAACTATGGGAAAAGTTAGGGATGGTGCTGCAGAAGAAGAAAACCACTGTAGGAGTAATTTGCCTCTGTATGCAGGAAGTGCTAACTACTTTCCTTGTCCTTCAGGTTTCTGACTGAGTAGAAAAATAAGTAGTACTGTGAAAATCAGAGGGGTAGTGGATGCTACTGATACCTAAAGAGGCTACCTGGAACAGAGGGTAGACAGAGTTAAAGGAATAAAGTAGGTATTTATTAAAAGGCCTTCAGAGGATACACCTTGGGCAGTACAAGAGCCCAGCCGTGGCTCTACTCAAGATGGATGACCTGTCATGAGTTTTCACACTTATATAAGTTTTTGGTCAGTTTATGTATTGGGGTTAATTACAATGCAGCATCAGGTTGTGAAGTTCCATCCTCCCAGTTTGCTCTCCTCAGTTCGCTGTTGTTCATACTTCTTGGGCCTGAAGCTGTAATGGTGTCCTTGTTCTCAAACTGGAAAAGGATTGTTTTGTCTAACTACACTCTGAAGAAAACTTGCTAACACTTTATATGAAGTTCAGAGTCACACACTAATGCAGTACAGAATCTGGAAAATATGAAAGCTAAAACTTAAGGCATTTCTGTTTTCACTGGTGCTCATTGACCTGTTACATTAAGGCCATACTTGGTATATGTAAACACCGTTGACTTTTTTGAGTATCGGAGTTTCGAATACCAGTGTCCTGGTAGCACAGTCAAATCCAGAAATACTCACTGTGTCTCTCTTTCTCCTAAATGTTTGCTGCGTGTTTGGAGTGCAGATCTTGAGAGTGAGCCAACCTGCCTCCATAAACCTGTTGAGGAGTCCAGTCTCCACTTCTCCCAGACCTTTGTCTCCTAGCCCCACTAGTGGATATCTGTGTAGGCAGTGTGTCCTTGCAGTGGGACATGGTGTCCTTTGGTGGAGTGTATTGCAGGACCTGAGAGGTAATTTTAGCTCCAACAATGGCCTTGTGTGGTGCCAATCTGATAACAGCCATCCTGGTTTACGGAGATCACAATCTATTTTATGCTTGGTGTGCTGTCAGTCTTTTGCATGTTAAAAATCAAATACTGTTTATATAAAGAAACAAAGTGGAAAAAATAGTTTTGTTCCTGTTAAGAACTTGTCAATTTATGTTACTAAATGTCATGTTTTTCCTGCCTGCGATCATTTTCTGCTTCGTGGACTTGCGGGGGGAAGCACTGCACAGAGTCTTGTGGAGAGGAAGCTGCTCATTTGCTGCCCTGACCTTGGAGTGTCTCCTGGCAGCCCAGCCTGGGCCTGCTTCCTATGGGTTTTCCCACTGCAGAGCTTTTCCTCTGGGGACCAGTCACTCTGGTCCGGTGCAGCTTTTGCCTCGGGATGCACTAAGTCTGCTCAGTCTCTGCACAGCACGGGAGGTTTTTAGAAGCTATTTGCTGAGTGACATCAGTGCAGTGGTTTCTCTTCCTTTGATGGGGAGAGCTGAGGATGGGTTCCCAACCACAGAGCTGCAGCCTTTGGTGGTCTTGCCACCCACCTCCAGCTGGGTGTTTGGCAGGACATGCAGCTGTGAGCCAGCTGGCCACACCTCCCACGTCATCTCCAGCTCTGGGTGAAGCGCTCAAGGCACAAGGCAGAGGAGAGCAAGAACAGCAATGCAGGAGGTACCTGTGCAGTCAGGGGTTCCTGGTTCTCTGCCAGGTCCTAGACTGCAGTCCTACTAAACCCAAATTCTCTTAATCCTTCAGCTCATGCTTCTGTATCTATAAAGTGCCATTGCCTATTGATGAGAAGAAAAGCCTCCAAAATCTTATTTGTACACTTAAAGTCACTCCAACCGAGCAGCGTGCAGATGCTCTTGCCTACTCCCTCAGTACTCTGAGGTGCAGCCAGACACTGTTTCTGCTTGTGCTGCAGAAACAGCTGGTGAGCAGGTCTTATGCTTCTGCACCATCATTTAGTAATTAAAGGCTAATCTTACAGCTGCCTTAAATGGCAGAATGAAAGCCAGCTCTGCCTCCTCAGGTTTTTGTTTTTTGTTTTTGTTTTTTTGGGGGGTTGTTTTTTTTTTTTGGGGGGGGTTTGGTTTTTTTTTTTTGTTTTTGGTGTTTTTTTTTGGTTTTTGGGGTGGTTTTTTTGTTTGTTTGTTTGTTTTTGTTGGGTTTTTTTTTGTTGTTGTTGTTGTTTTGGTTTTTGTTTGGTTTTTCTTTTTTTGTGTTTTTTTTTTTTTAATTAAATAGATTACAGTGCAGCATGACTGCAAAATCCCCTTTTCAAATAATGTTCTTTGCTTAATACATATCCTGTGGTCTTGCAACATGTCGATGCACTCACAGCTTCAGATCTTTATATGATACATGAGAATATTTTGCCAGTGTGGAGGAATGGCATCAGTGATACAGGCCTGGTAATTTAGAGTCTCAAATTGCATTTGTGTCAGTAAGAGCACAGTATTTCCTTCACGCCCCTAAGGAAGAGGAAATTAAATTGAAAAGTCTTTACATTTCAGGTATTGAAAGATGGTAAAGGGCCTGCTTGTGAATTGCCTCATAAGAAAAAAAAAGAAGACATCCAGCACTTTTGCATGTAACTGAGGATAGTTATTTGGGTATCTAAACCCATTTCGTGTTGGACAAAGACTGTAGGATCAAGCTTTATAGCCCCTTGTTGAAAGTCTGCCATGGCATCAAGGTGTGTGTGATGTGATAAAATCAAGACAAAGAGCATGTAACATGGCCTTTCTCTTTTCTTATTTAGGGGGATGTTTGGTGTAGTCTAGTCACCCCTCCACATCAAGAATAAATTGTCACTGGTTTCTTAGTCTGCTGAGTGTGATTGATCTCACAGCAGTATGTGGTGTTTCATTATTTTCTTCAGTATTCTTAAGAAGGTCTGTAGGAGAGGTGGATTTACCGTAATGGCGGCTAAGTAGTTTAACTTAATCCTGAATAAACAAACAGATGCTCTCACCAAGGACCTGGCATCTGGGACTGTCAGCATTTATTACTGCAAGGCTCAGAAGAGATAAAATTATCATTAGCCTTCACAGAAAGACCGTGGATAAATTTTGGAAGGCATGTACCTCAAACTAGCCTCTCAGAGAAACTAGTTTAGATCCTTAGATGCCTGTATTAGTAATGACACAAGCAAAATGCTTATCTCTTCACTTGATTTGGCTTCAGAGCTCTCATTTTTCATGTTTGTGGTCCTTTCCCATGGGCCAAGGCTGAAATAGGTGTGTTTACAATTGCACATATATGCATTTACAGTTGTGTGAGTTTGTACTCAGAGGTTTTATCTATGGCTTCTGCTGAAATAGCTCCGTGAGGGAAGGTGTATTTAGTAATTAAGTGTGGTTTGGTGGGGTCTGGCCATCTGGCAGCATGCTGCTGTTGATTAGTAGGCTGGGATGCAGTGCGCATGGACTACCAGGTCCAGAGAGCTGTGTTGAGTGTCATTATTACAGACACTTGCATGAAATACCAGGGTCTAGGATTATTCAAGCTTTTGGACCATCAGTTGTAAACCTGTATCCATCAAAAACCCTAAGCTCACAACTACACATTCTGTTTATTGCAATGAGGTGGTGAGTTTGTTTTCCATTTTTCTTGTTAGTGGTTTAAATAGTGAACTTCAAACCTAGACTTCATTCCTAAGAAAGGAATTGTAGCAAATTGCACAAGTATTTTAAAGGGAATGTGTAATAAAAATAATAGGTTTAAAATCTACTCTAAATATTTTTCTGAGGGGGAGCCCCAGCCCACAACAACCCTTGGATTTCAATGAGTGGTCTAATACTCCTTGTAAGCCTGGGCTTAAGAGTCATCACTGCAGTTCCAATGAGAGGGGAAATGTTTTCTGAAGAAATCTCTCTTCTTCCAACCATGCAAGCTTCCCTCTTTTATAGCAAAGCTAAAACTCTGAGGACTCTGCTGGGAACACTTGTGCGGAAGATTGCTGACCACTGCTGATTGCACCATGCATCAGCCTGGGTCAGAAAGGCTGTGTTTTTACATAGGAAAGCCAAATACTCAGTGGAACTTTATGCCATCTGAACATCTTGTCTTCTATTCATAGCTGTTCTTCCCTAAAAGAAACAGATAGACAGACAGACATCTCAAAGCAATTCCGTCCTTCCGAAAGGCTGGAGGGATGTGTGATACATTCAAACTGGATCTGCGCAGCAAAGTTTCCCAGGAATGTATTAGGTGATTGAGTTCTGGAAGGGTCAAGTTATTCATAAGAGGGAAGGATGACTTTCTGGTCAAGCTTGACATGAACAACTATGCTTGATAGAGTGGAAAATATTTTTGTTACAAATTCCTCCAAGATTAAGCATTAGGGTTTTTTTGAGAGAGTATCTGTAGCAGGAGTGTAGGTACTGAAAAATGGCTTGAACTCAAAAATGTCTCACTGCATCAGTGCACTTTGGTTCTTGCTTTCTTATTAAATTGAAATTAAAATTTGTTTCTGAATTACCTCTTTCAAAGAATGACCATAGAACAGACATATTGAATTGAGCCGATCAGAACAGTTTGGGTAAAGCATTTGGAAACTGGAATTTCCTCCCAACATCTGAGAGCTCTCCAGTCTACATTGCTTCTGTTTTCTTCTTGCTCACAGTTGGCAGTACCTTGTGCTGGGGCAGTTGAATTAGAGTCAATAGGCTAGATTATGTCCTGAGGACTTGACCCACAGTAATTGTGGTACGTTGCTGAGCAACCTTGCAGGGCTCCCAAGGAATGAGCTGTGCTTACTGCACCACAATTTACTCTTTTTTTTTCCCGGCCCCCCAAGGGTTTTAGCAATTTGTTGCCAGTAAACTTCTACTTAGCTTTGTTCTAGTTCTTCCACAGTTCTAAACCTTAGCTGTTCCCGAGCTGCCTGTCCTAGGAGAAGCAAATGGGGGCCTGTTCCCCAGTCCCCCACACATTCCAGCAAGCAGCTACTTAGAGGTCTTGTTCAGAAGCCCACCACATCAAAATGAACTTTGACAGCACCGAGTTGCTCATTAGTTGTAAAAAGACAAATTACCGTCTGGGTTAATGTTATGATAAAAAAACAGAGGGTGGGGGTTGTTTTTTTCCATGCCTACCACGACAAGCAACTTCTTAGTTTTCCTTTGTACAAGTTATTTGCATCAAGTTCATATTCTGTGATTCTTTCTGTTACGAGCTGAAAAGAGCCAGTTCTTTCAAGGCCAGAAATACCGCTGAGCTTTGTGAGGGAAATAATTATTTTCAGAACAAAGTGGCTCATTTCAGATCAGCATGTCTGTAGGGGAAGTGGAGCTACTCCAATTCAGTTTATTTTTCAATACCTCTTCCCAATAACTTCTCCACATCCAGTCCATCAGTTTCAGGAGATGTGCCACCACCATTTAAACTGGATGCTCATCAGAATAGTTTATAGAGCAAACCAGCACCATGGTTAGAGAATGCTGACATAACTTACTGAGACTTACAGTATGTAACAGGTGTTTGTCCACAAACAGTGTTGTAAAGAGTTTACAGGGAAATGTTATAATTTTCAGAAATAATAAGCAGAAATTTTTAAGCCTTTCTCAAAGAATCATAGAATATCCTGAGTTGGACGGGACCTAGAAAGATCACTGAGTCCAGATCCTGGCTCAGTGCTTGGAGATGCTTGGACAGAACTGCTAGGCTGAGAAACAGTTTGACAGTGGGGCCTTAAATGTTTTAAAATAATCTTCCTGCAAACCCATGGTGCATGCTGTTAATGTTCAGAGCGGGAAGCAAGCCTCTGTAATATGTTCTTACTGTTTATGTGAACTCTATCTGTTTGGACCTACAGGTAGTGACTGCTGTGAAGCTGCTTTTTCATTCTTTTAATGCAGAGAATTTCATGTCTCCCATCTCTGTGTAAGCGTCAGAAACTTGCAAGAGGTATTGTAGCTTGTAAGTTTTTAAAATAGCTGCTTTGCTGATGGTATGAAATTTGCACCTGCAAAAGGTGAAATCTCTCCACTGCTGTCTTTCCTGTGAGAAAGGAAAGACATTTAACTGCTTTCCATTAAACTGCTCCAGATGAGACTTAGTAGTCTTGGAGGCCTTCTGTATATGAATTCTACCTGATAGCTACTTTTTGTAGGTGTTAGGTAAGTTGCCTGTTGGGAAGGTGCAGAATGAATCTCAGAAAGAGCCTTTTTCAAAGAAAGGTTTGAAATGTATAAATGGGAAGTCAGGAGACTTTTTGTTTAGTGATGCTGGAATTGCAAATTATGGCTTAGTCTGCTCACGTTTTCTTTGAAAACCTTTTTGTGTTTCTTGAATTCAATAAAGAGGAAACAAATAAAAAGCGGAATGAAATGAAATTAAGGAAAAGAAGATACAAAAGGACATTTTAGGCCTTGACTTTGGCAAATTTATCTACACAATAGAGGAAAGGACTACAGAAGCACTGATAGCAGAAATGAAGTGTAATTAGCCAGCTCCATTGAGGGAGGACTTGGGGGTTTCCTTCCCCTGCACAAATTGCCTGAAGCTGAGCATGTGGGAGCTGTTGTGCACTGCTCTGATCTCCCACTGAAGCACCACTGGCTTTTCTTCATTACGAACTATGGACTGCTGCGAGTCTATTAAGCAGCTGGCTGTTAATCATTATGGACTCTTATCAGGTTTGGGTTTGGGAAGCTGTAAATAATCAAACTGAGGTTACCTTTAGCTATGTCTACCTATTGGTCAGTCATCACCACTTCACACAGAAAATGGGGAGCAGCTGGCCCACATTTCATAGCAGACTGCTGTCTCAGTCTGTGCATGTCTGCTATGAAGGGCATAAGCAGGGAAGCTGGTGAAAGTCTTCTTAAATGGGTGCAGTATTAAAGGAGTGTTTGTGTGTGGTGGGAGGAGGGCAGGAGATGACATGTGTTGCTCGACTCGAGAACCTGTTTAGTCAATCCCAACTTAATCAATCCTAGTACTAGTACACTTCAGTGGAATACCTGGAAAAAAAGCCCTGTTTGCAGGCTCCCTGCAGGCTCTTCTCTGTTCTGTTGCTCCTATCCTATGTTCTCATCACCATTACAGTCTGTAGAACAAAAAGCCAACGTGACATGGTACAAGATCACAATTAATAGGTAAGCAAAAGCTGCAAGTGTGGTCCTTCTGTCATGACATTTGGTGTGCTCCATGAATCCATCAACAGGAAAATGCCAGGTAGGTCTTGGAAGACTGTACCACATCTGAATTTGTCATTAAGAGAAATGATGCTGGAGTGTAGTGGCTGGATTTGGTGCATGGCATTGAAGAAGATAGCTGAATAATTTGCAGATGTTTCAGAAAAGAACTGCAAGAGTGAATAAAGGAAAATAATAAAAAAACCCCTTAATTCAGAAAAAAGGAAATCTTTTCAGAGAGAAAGCTTGAAGTGGTGATTGTGTTGGAGTAATAGAGGAAAAAACATAATATGTAGCATTCTACTGCAGTGAAGGAGAGGCTGTACTGACATGCAGGTGAGCTACAAGCAGCAGTTGGACCTGTCCTAAACGTTACTCAACAGCAAGATCAGAGGTAAAAATGAGGATGTGGGACACATGTAGAAAGAAGCTGCAATTGGAAGTTATTCCAGCCATCAGTCACAATTTTTCCTTATGCTTCTTGCAAACTCATTCCTGTCACTCTGAAGCGAACCAGACATTTTCTAACCAATGTCAGTTTATCAGAAGTTCACAACTACATCCATAAATTCTATTTCATATTTGCTTGGCAGAACTCCTCTGGGTTGTCTGGCTTCTGCAAGCTTAAAATAATTAATCGGTTTCTTGCCTCCAAGACTTCAGTCAAGCTGAGATTCACTGATTTGTGATGCCACCAGATACTGGAGTGTGAATCCATCTGCTCTCCATGCAGAGGAGAAATAAAAGAAGGAACTAAGTGAAAAGCTTGGCAGCTGAAGAAATATTGGCAGCAAAAGCTTCTTTGGTGGTATTTCTTCTCATGTCCATTCTTTCATATGTGTAGGTCCTTTCTCTTTTCTTTCAGACTTCAAATATTTCAGAGAAGACAAACTGGAGGAGCAAAACAAGTACAAAGTAAAAGTAGCTGAATTTAGACAGTTTGCAAAATGATTTAAGTTTGTTTTGGCCATATTGGTTGGAAGCAGATGGTGATTGTCCCTCTGAAATCTACTTCTGGCTGTTAGTTTTGGAGATCTTTCCTGGTGGCCAGTGTTTGGGGTATTTTTTAATCAGAAAATTATTTGGTAAGCTGCTGTCTCCTACTCAAAACACAGTATGCATTTCAGCATAGTGTCAAATCACGCCTTACCACAAATTTGTTGGTATTGTGGCAGCTTCTCCTAAGAGACTGCCCACACAGTTTGCTAACAAAAGAAAAAAATTGCATAAAGTAGTAGAGATACTTAAATCTAAGGGCAAGGGGAAGGAGATGTCTTTGGTGCAGCCATTACAAATTTGTTTCTGATTAAGGTAATGGCTTGACACTACATTACTGCAAATTTTTTTTTTTTTTTGCTTAGCTTTTTCAGCATTTCCAGAGCGATAGGGAGAGGGTTGTATTTTATTGGCGTCTCCCCTGTGATTTTGCCATAGAAGCATTTTATAAGTTACATCTATTTTTCTTCCACTGTCTGAGATGTAGATGTGTTAGTTTATCTGTGCAAAGGTCCAAGTTAAAACATCTCTGAAGTAGAAGGGGTTTATTCTGCTCTGTTTTTAAAACTGTGGTTGAGGAGAATTTCACGGGCATGATCACCATCATCATTTATAAAACTCTCCACTCTGGAGAAGATAACTTTACAGGAAGACTTCAATAAAATGAAAGATACAACTCTATCTTGTATTGCTTTTTAATAGTTCCTATTAATCTGGTGACTCTTTAGGAATTCTGCCTTTTTTGACTTATTATTCTTAGCTAATGCATTCAAACTCAGGCCAGTCTTAATGCAAACTAACCTTATGTGTATAGTGAGTCCTTGCCTTAAACTTCTAAGCTTCATGAAGTCCAGTTATGAGTGACACAGTATGTTTCTCTACTTACATTATTCAGTATGAAAATAAATATAGTAATTTAGTTGTCTCTATGATAAGTTGGTCAATGGTGTGATATTTAAGTATGGGTAAAATATAACCAACTTAATTAATTACATCCTGTTACTAAAGTAATAACCAAGACAGCAGTTGTAGTTTCTCTATAATTCTTATATACAAGGGACCAATGGAAATTTTTATTATTTGTTGTTGCTAGATTTTGCAGTGCAGTAGCATGTATGATAATGGAGTAAGGAGCAGAAAGGCAGGTTTTAATTTAAACTTTCCATGTTGCATCAGGATAACTTAACACTGTAGCTCAGTGTGTGGCCCGGAGGAGACTTCTTGTGAACATAAATACAGCAAAAAGTCATAGCTGTCTCATGTAGGAATGCTCCAAGACAGTTCACACAAAAAAAGTTCCAAGTTAGATACTGTTTTACAGGTTTTCTACAATGTAATTGACATTGCTGAAAGTTTGTGTGCCAGTATAATTGGATGTGAGATAAAAAATATTACTTGTGTGTGCAGAGCACCTAGTGACTAGGAAGAGGCAATCTTGTTGCCAAGTTTTTATGTCCTGGAGAAGTGTGATCTTATAACCACTGAAAGGACTTATTCAACCAGCTGAAGAAATGAAACAGGCAGAATGTGACTTTCATGGTAGTCTGTGTTCAAGCTGAGCAAATTTGCTCAGCTAAGAGTTCATTTAAAAACAAATTCCTGAACATTTCTCTAACCCCCAAAAATTTAGCATGAGGCCCAACCTGTTTCTCCAGTAAAACCTTTCCATCTTGACCAGGATACCTGCAAAACAGACTTTCCTACTCTTTCCCTTTCCAATAAAAAACAGACATGCTAAAGTACAACAGAGCAATGTGTGGATGATTCTGTAGAAACCTCCAGATACTATATGGCAGCCACACTTTTGATTTGGAAGGTAATCAGGTGTTAGAACATTTTCTAGAATAAAAGTAAACTCTTGTTAATTAGGAAGAGAATGGATTTTTAAATTAATAATGGCCCATGATTAGCATACACCTAGTGTAGGATCTAGCCATAATTTTTAAATTATTTTTGCTCATGTGAAAAGTTGTAAAGGAAGAAAAAGTGTGGTGTTTTAAACCATACAGTGTTACCCTGCAATTCCCCCTTTATCTGTTGTACATTTCAGAAGCATTGCCTTTACTTAGGAGCTTGTATATTAAACCCTCTGCCCTCAGTGTTACAGATTAGCTACTGCTTGAGACACTGGAAAAACACAAAAGCAAAAGAAAACAGAAGAATCTGCTTTTTTCACTTTACACATTGTGAGTTATCATGCATGTAGGATGTCTGTCATTGTTTAATACTTTCTGTGTTTCTGTAAGCGGAGTCATCTTGACAGGAGCAAGAGCACATCTGTGCTGCGTCCGACAGCCGAGTGGAGCCGAGGGAGATGTGGAAACAGCAACAGCACTGTGACTGTGGCAGCAGTTCCCACTCTGTGTAAAAGGAGTTGTCCTCCACAGAGACAATATCAGCCCCCACCTCTGTGTTCCCGGTGGCACATCTCTTCTGGTCCCCTAATTAGCTGGGCTGTCATGTAGGTGTCACACAGACATATCTTTATCTTGAATTGGGAATGACTAAAGTCACTGTTTCCCAGTCATACAGGAAAATAAAAAGGCAATTAGCTCCCATGGTAAGTTTGCTTGTTGACTCCTACAGGGTCCCTAATCCTGAGAGCTAGCATAGCTCCCACCTACTTAGTTCATGCAAGAAGCTGCCTTTTATAGTTCATGTGAACAGGCTGCTGTTAGTCTGAAATGCTATGTGTAGTACTGACAGTTCAGGCTGAGCAGCTCTTTGCTCTTTTGGTAGTGACTTAATTTTGATATTTATGAATTTAGATGTGGTGACTAGTTCCCACAATGATTTTGATTACATGATCTACTCACCTTGGGAATATGCTTCCCCAAAAAGTTAGCTTTCTGCACAGTCCTCCTGTATTGGTCTTGATCTTTCCTAGGTGTCACTTTACATAAATAACGCTTTTGTTCCTGGTAGGATGGGGGAGGGAAACAGCTGATTGCACAAACAAGTTAAGGTGAAATGATGCTAAGATAGTCCGTTTGTTTCTCAGAAGGTGATTCCCTAAACTTACAGATCTAAACAATAAAATAAATGTGCCTGCTTGTTCTGGATGTTCCTTCCCTAACTTAGTTAAGGGACCTATAGCTCTCACTGCTTTCACTGACTATTGATTCTGATACTGCTCCAGTTTTATGTGAATTTTGGATTCCAAACTGTGGCACCTTCTGAAATTCTGTCTGAGTTGCTTTGATTTTACTGCAGCCTTCCTGCTTTGCTTACACATCCTTTGTAGGAGGTACTTCTACCTCCTACTTCTACCTCAAAACAGGTGAGCTTTCTGTGTTGAAAAGAGATTTTTTTTTTGCGATTTTTCCCCCAGTGCACTATTGAAATTTCCTTTCGTTCCATGTTTTGTCCCTGTAACAATTCCGATAGAAGATAGAGGCACTGCACTTTCCACTTTTACAGTCTTGCAGTAATGCCATTGCTTGGGGCATGTTGTGAAAAGCTTACCATTTCCTTGTTCAGTGCCTGGGTCTGCATTCCCACAGCAGAGAAACAGACGTTCACTCCAAGTGTATGCTTTGGTCCGGTGTTTAAATATAGCACAAATATTCAGAAGGAGTTTTCCCTTCTCATGCCCTCCTACCCTTGAGCAAATCTCTCGTATGGTGTTGCTTTCCAGATGTTCTTGTGAGAAGCAGAGGGGAATCACTGGGGTTTTCATGATGGGAGATAAGTTGTGGGGTTTTTTCCATTAGCTCAGCGAGGCAGCCTGAAGTGTGAGATCTCAAAAAGTTAGATGGGCTTCAAGACTGGAATGGAGGAGAGGAGACAAATATTCCATCAGTAACAGAATTTCCTGATGTTACTGTCTTGTTCTGTAAACTTTTCTTTATTACTCCTGTTCTCCATGCAACCAATAACCACTGGTGCAAAGGTGAAATCTGTAAGAATGAAAGATCTGTACATAGGTCATTTCACATTCTGGGTTTGCAACTGAATTTGTATATATAACTAAATATAAATGTGCAGATTTAGTTATGCCAGTCCTGAGACTCAAAGGCATGAATCCAGACCTAGGAGTTCAGTGGCAGGCTGTGAGCATCACGAGTTGTTCTGCCGTCTCTGAGGTCTTTGCAGGGAGCAGTGGAATACTAATGATGGAAACAGGATAAATCCCTCCAGAGTCCAAGTGTTCCTCTGTTCCCTTTCTGGCAATTTCACTCCTTGAAAAACTGCACCCTTTCCTTTTGGACATACCCTGGTTGTCAGAAAAATACTTCTAAGATAATACTCCTGCTATCTGGTTTGTTCTTCCCCGCAGTTAGAAGGGATGTGGTGGAGAACCTGCTCACCTGCACTGTCCTGGCTCCTTTCTCTTGCTGCCTCACAGATTTTTGCAGAGACTGAATTGTGCATAGTTAGTCTTGGGTTTTTCTCTGATTGTATCAGTTTGCTAGGGTCATTGAAGAAATATTCCTGGTAGTATTCCACAACTTTAGAATTTGACTTGATACGCCATGCACTCATACATTTTTTCTTGCCTTTTTAAGGTCAGAAAGGTGTGTCAAGCACCGTTCAAGACACATAAGCCCATGCAAGACTTTGCAAGACTGATTTTTACCATAGTTACTATAGGTCAGAAATAAAATACTTGGTCAGAAGAGAGGCCTGACTTACTGGTGTAAATTTTTAGCTTATTAAGAAATACAAAATATATGCATTTGACTCCATTTTTGTGTGGATACTGTGTTAAAAAGAGTCAGCCAAGAGTCTTAGCCAGGGTAAGCACTATCTGTGTGAAGAGGACTGAAAAGGATAAAGAAGAAGCTGAGAGAAATGAACATATTGGATGTTGCAGATTGAATTAATAATGGACCTGTGTCAGTAATAAGATACATAGAATATGTTTGACCTGTAGGAGGTTCAGCACTGAATCTTCATAGTTTCTAAAGAGCTTTCAAGATTTCCCTTTATTTCCTCAGAAACTTGCAGTTTGCAGCAGCATGTTGGAAATGTGGAGTAGTTGTTTTTGTGGCTCTTCGCTATATGTTCCCAGAACATCTTTCCTGAAAATGAGGATTTCTGCAATGGATTCAGTACTGGCTTTCCTTCTGTCATTTCCAAAGTTCTAAGTATTTTCCAAGTGAAGTGGTAGCTTAAGTCAGATGAATGCTTCTTTCTTTTGTTGTGAACCTAAGAGGGTCACATTATGTTATGTTATGTTGTTTTATGTTATGTGCCATTCATTTCCACTGACTCCAAATGGGAGAAGAGAGTGCACAGGATCTTGCCAATTCTAGCCTTTAAATTGCAAATGAATGTAGTGCTTTTGATGTTCAACACTCAGGAATACCCTGCTTCTTACAGAGTTGCTAATTACCTGGTTCATTAAAAGTAGTACTGTATTACTGTGAATGAGAGTTAAGCCTTCCTTTCAAACCTAATGCTAAACTTCCCAAAAGCACAGTAACCTGATGTCAACCACCTGCTTACTTTCAACCTTACATGATGTGAAAACTGGTGGTTTCTAAAAGGCTCCCCACCTTTCAAAAACTGTATTTGACAAAGCAGCTCTAACACCACAGTATACATGCTTGACCTACGTAACAACTCAGATTTCTGAAGTTTCATATGGTGGGATTGGTAGATGCTAAAAGATTCGGAAGGAGATGGTGAAACGCCACCTTCATTCTCTTTGTGTGTGTTCTGATAAATTTGAATCTCTACTTCCCTCTAGCTGCTGTTCTGTCTCTGTGTCCTTATTGCTGGAGGGCCAGCAGAACTTCTAGGTTTTTTTCTCACTTGCGTGCTGGGTCCTTCTCCCTGCAGCAGTGTCTTGCCACCTGCTGTGCCTGCTTCTGCCTCAGTCACACAGCTATTGATGTTGAGCAGGTGTAACTCCCACAGTTGGTTTGGCCACCATGCTCTGTCAGTGTAGCAGCAGCTGTGCCATTTGGCCTCTTGATAATTCCATACTGTAGCTCCTTAGCTGCACCTCAGAACATTCAGTTTACCTCAGACTCTAGAATATGGCTTTGCATTGATACATGCTTGGCTGAACATCCATGGAGGTATTTTTGCAGCCCTGAGAAGCCAAGGGTAATCCTAGGCTCTGCAGAATTAGTGTATTAGGTCCGTGCCCACAGCATGTGAAAGATGCTCTCAGATGTTCCCAGTGAGTTGAATTCCCATGCACCTCAGAGGTTTTTTGTCAAAGCACTGCCAGAGTGATTTGCAAGAGTGAGAGCTGATCGTGCAAGCCCTGTTTGGCAGAAAATAACTGTGGTAGTGGAGGTAATCTCACATGGCTGGCGTTTAGATAATTTCTGCTCTGCTGCCTGCTTGCAAGTGGTTTTTACCATCTCTTAGTTGTTCTAGGTGGAAGACAGAACTTCCATGAGTTCAGCCACCGGATCAGTTAATACACTTGGTCTGATTTATTTTCTGCTAGCTTAACTGCCTGATTTTCTTTCAGTTGCAAATAAAATGTGCTTAGAAATAGCCTAAAGATTACTTCATCAAAGAGTCATATGGGGCTGCATATCTACAACAGTGAAGTAGGCTATGCCTTTGTAACACTATGGAAGTTGCAGAACAGTAAGCAAGAACATCGGAGTGATCAAAATTTATTGTGTAATTTCTAGATTCCTCTGCTGCTAAAAATGGTTCTAAGACCTAATGAAGGCTCCACAGATTAATGGAAATGTGAGTCTGTTTGGCACCATTAGGTGGAATATGATTCATATCGCTACCATCCCTTAGTACAGCAGTGGCCTGCTAAGTTTAAAAATTACTGAACAAATTAGTCTGTTAGTTTGCAGTCTTGGTGGAAGAGTTGAGACATGATATGTAAGTGTATGTATTGTAAGTACCATCTAAATTTGCTCTCTCCATCTCACATTTGATCCCTCTAAATTAATGGAAAGGCAGCATGAGGAAATCTGCGCTCCCTCTCCTTTGTTATAAAGTGACTGGAGTTTATGAACTCTGCCGTGCTCTGTACTTGCTTAAAACTGTCCAAAATG
The DNA here is from genome assembly GCF_009819655.1 of Sylvia atricapilla. Lineage (NCBI taxonomy): Eukaryota > Metazoa > Chordata > Aves > Passeriformes > Sylviidae > Sylvia > Sylvia atricapilla. The sequence goes on from NC_089141.1 coordinate 75,440,385, forward strand.
TTTCTTGCACAGCATCACAGCCATATAGTTACAACTCTGTCCTGGTGCTCAGCGATCAATACAGCTGATAATCCTTTAGTTTGAAAGTGTCTTCTGCTTCGCCAGTAGGCTGGATGTGTACTTTTGTGAGAACAATTTTTTGGCCTCCTAGAGAGGTGTGCTTGAGGAAACAGGCACCTGGGGTAGTTTGTGCAGCCAGGTCCTGCCCCAGGGAGGAGATATAGGAGCCCAGGTGCCTCCTCTGCTGCAGGCCAAGTGGGGATTTAAGTGAATAGGTTAAAATACCTGCTGTTCTAGGGACTGGAAAAAGTGTCCCAGGGACTGCATGGTTTCAGGCATGCCTGCTTTGGTATGCCAGCTGTGACCTTGAGAGCAGCCAGGAAAGGTTGCTGGGATGTGCCAGGATCCAGCTCCCCAGGAGATCGGGAGCACAAAGGAGCCCAGCTCCTTGCGTGGCTGGTGGGTGAGTCATGCATTAGAATAGAGGGCATTTTTAACATTTGCAGCCCTGAGTTCCCTACAGCTAATGAACTTCTGGATTCAGTGCTGGGACTTCTGTGTGTCTCCACTGCCAGGAACCCAGGTAGGTCCTCCTGGTGCATGTGGGCTGAACTGTTAAAACATCACACGTGGGGCTACAGTGTTAAAAGGAAAGCAGCCTGGCACGGTGGTCTGCAAAAACACCCTGTAAGAACGGCTGTCTGTTTTGTTTGTGCTCTGTGCTGTGCTCACGGGAACTGAGCGAGACCGCGGTTCCAGCAGTGTTTCCACTCCTCTCCATGCTGGCAGCATGACTGCCCACAGCTGATGCTCAGCCCTGCTGTCACAGCCACCCCACCAAGGGGAAAACATGGCTTGATTTCCCCTCATCCTCCCCAGTTGTATGCTTTGGTCTAATTAAAAAACAAACAACACAACTTGTCTAATTAAAAAAAAATAACGCTTCCTTTTTCTCCTACAGATCATGCCTCAGGATGAAAGTGTGCCATATTAATTCCAGCAACAATGGTTGCTTGCAACTGATGCTGCAGCCAATTTGAGCTACTCTTGTACCCATTTGGGTTCTTTCCCTCCTCTTTCCCCTTCATTTGTATATACCAATTACCAGTGCAGTCAGTTCTGTAAATTGGTTGCTGTTCCTATTGATCAGAGAATTGATCAGCCAGTAGCCTAATTCCTCCATGCTTTTCCTGCCCCTGAGGTCCCTTTTGGTTATCCTGTGCACTGAATGGTTCAGTGGGTGCAGATGACAGCAGCATGGACAGCTGGGATGAGCCTGCTCCTTTCTACAGGAGGTCAGAGTGGACTTGGGTCTGCTCTGTTTGTGAGATTCAGCCTGGGGAGGATGGTGATGGGTCGTGAAACATGTGAGAGAGATTGATTTTCATCATCACTGAAAGCATGTGGTTAACTACATCCAGTGTGGGTCAGATCACATGGGTTCATATCCTTAATTATCCTTTTTTGTGTTGACCTCTACTGCTAATTAACATGGAAAAGTAAACTGAGGTGGCCCAATATTTTTAGTATTTTACTGGTAATTGATGATTGCTGGTCAAAGCAAAAAGCAAACAAGCCCTTTATCAGTTTTATTTTATGTTTACCCTGTGCACTTAAGTGTTTGCTGAACTGCCCAGAGCTTGTGAGAACAGGAATGGGATGCAGAACACATTCCCCTCATAGCATAACTGCTTCAAATGGTTGTGGTAGAAGAGAGCTGCACAGCCCTTAGCAAAGGGCCTGGCTTTCATCAGAAGGGGTTTTTTCACCTTTCCTTAGCACTGTGTTCCTTGATTTAATTTTCTCCACTGCTTCACTCCAGCTGCTTTTGTTTTTTTCAGAGAGAGGCAAAAAATCTCACCAGCTCTTCCACTTTTGTTTTGAAGTTGTTCCCTCTTCCCCCACTCACCTTCCAGCTCATGGTTTGTAAAGGTGTTTATGTATGGGAGCACTTTCTTGATGAGAGGTTCTTGTTATACATATTGAAGGAAGTAATTGCTTAAATATACCTTGGTGACATGGTCTGGAAATTGTTTTACACCAAAAGACTTCTTTTCAATCTCTCAGAGACCTCAGCTCTTAGATAAGAACCAATTTTCTATGTTCTTTTTCATGTTTCTTTCTACTGTTTTATTTGGTCTTTTCGAGACTCCACATTAGTAAAGGAAGTTGAGATAGAATGCTATTTGATACCTGGAGTTTTGTATTCCTTTGGAAATACGTTGCTCTGCATGTTTAGAACCCAACAGCAATGCTGAAAAGGCAGTCCTATGGCAGCTTCAGCAAGCATCTCTAAAAGTTGCAAATTTACATTTACTTGGGCTGCTTCTTAATTTTCGTAGCACAGTGTGGTGAGTAATTTTGTTCTTCAAAGACCTAAGCACTTTGCAGAGCTCATGTAAGTCCCAAATGTAAAAAATACTGTTATTTCTCAATACACTGGGCAGGGAAAGAATTTTAAAGATTGTACTGTTTTCCCACACCAACAGCCAAAACATCATCTTAGTTTGTACACATGGGAGGCTGGATGTAAAAGATGTCAAGGAAGTGATGTGGATGGATTCCCATACCACCTCTCCCAGAAATGTTTTTTGGTTATTACTGTGTTGTAAGCAAACAGTTGTTTCAAATAAGATGGTGGCAGGAATGTTACCTGTTTACAGTCGTTGCTTCATCTGCCTCTTGAGTATTTTCTTTTCTTTCTGCCTGTGTTTCTGCAAGTACCACTGTCCTTTCTCTTTTAATGACTCTTCTAGTCTCTCCTAGAAAAGTTCTGATTTAGGTGAAAAGAGAAATCACAAGCTGTTAGCTGATAGCATAAGGGGAAATGTAAATGATGCACTGTTCTCCTTCCTTTGTCCTTGATGCTAGAGAGGTTTGTGTGGTGAGCTGTTAAAATAATCTGGTCTGCCTTTATACAGTTTGCATTTGTTGCCACTATTAGCCAGAAAAACCTCTATTATTAATATTATTTATTTGGTTTTGGCACAGTACTCAGTTTAAATTGTTTTGTCAGCTCTAGATAAAGGTGTTTTCAGTTTCCTGTTTCGGCCTTTCTGGGTGGGTGGTTTGTTTTTTTTTTTTTTGTTTTTTTTTTTTTTTTTTTTTTTTTTTTTTTGTCTAAATCTGCAGGGGATCATATCAATGCACTTGAATTTTGGGTGTTGTACATTTTATCTTTGAACAGACACCTCCTTTTCCTATCTGGATAGATCTGGATGACTCACGGTTTGCTTGACGGGCCATGTACGTTTCATTTCACTCTGAAAGAAGAGACTTCTTGAAATACGATGATTTTATTCTCTGTTAACAAATTTGCAGTATTATCATTATGACCTTAAAAATGTTGATATTTGGTCAACTTCTAGCTTACGTATTTGTAGCCCTTCTGTTCCAGGCTAGGTATCCTCCATGTCAGTCTTGCAGCTTTTATTTTGCAACTTTTTCTAGGAAGTTTGACTACATGTATTGTTAATGTTTATATGTGTATAACAGTAATCACTACGTCTGGAAACTTTCTCTGTTGTAGAAATGTTGTAGCCTTTGGGGGTTTTTTGACACTGACAAGCTAATTACTAGCTTCCTGTGGCTTTCTTCACAGGCTTCTGGGCTGGCTAAATAAGAGATACCAGCTTTCATCAGGAATCTGCTCTTTGCCAATGCTATGGTTCTCCTAAACTCGGGGAGACACCGAGATTTTGCCTAATTTGCTTCCTACACTGTTGGTGCTTTCAGGCAGCTGATCTTCTGTTAAAGCAGTGAGGCAGTGGAGTCCCTGTGATAAGCATCTCTCTGATGTTTATCCAGTAGCTGATCTTGCCAGAGTGAATAGACCAAGAAATGGAGCCTAGTCCAGACCAACTCACTTGAGATGTCTCTGGTGGTGTGAGTGCAGTTGTGTTCAGAAATGGAGGTCATCTTGATCTGGTAATTTCCTGTTACCATTTAACACCATGGTGTACCACTGACAGGTAGGTGTTTGTGTGGATCCAGATACATATCAAAAGAAACGACAGCCAGAAGTTTTTTGATCCCTCTTGTTCTCTGGTTTCTGGAGTCTTGGAAAATCCCCAGTTCTCTCCTTAGTACCTGAAAAATAAGGACAAATCCCTTTTTCTGTTTCCATCCCCCAGCGTTTATGGATGGATGACTGTAATTACACGTTGACTTACTGATAGCGGAATTTGACACAGATGAGTACAGCTGAAGGGAAGTCACTCAGCCTTGCTCTCTTGAGGAGGCGTAAGCAGCACTTTGAAGTTGGAGTTTGGAATGGGAATGGGTATTTATTAACAGGAGTGCAGGCTGTGCTCCCCACCCCATGAAGCCCAGGGCTGTGAGATGCCAGATGAGCTGTGGCAGAGCACTGCTAATCACACACTGCCCAGGGTAAGCGTGTATAGATTGCCCTTGTAAATCACTCTCAGAAATCCTTTTAACTGGATGATGGGCCTTAATTTTGTTTTATGACATTTGTTCTGGCAGCTCAGTAACTGTTTATGGATTTGATGACATTTCTGCTGTCACAAGTGTCCTAACAGAAATATGTCCATTTGCTTAGTTGTCCTGAGAAGTTACGGGCATTTGGCAGAAAACATGACCTGCTGGGATTTATTTTAACCGAATCATTTCCCTTTATGGCAGTTGCTCTTTCTCAAATGTGAAGGCAAGGAGCATCCCAATGGAGAGTAACAAGCCTGAATGGAAGTCAGGAGCAAATGAATGTTTTAAATATTGTGGCAAAACCAGTCTGTTTCATCGCCTTTACGTTAAAATAAGATGTCAAGATTTTTGAAATAGTGGTAATTTCGGAATATTCCAATTAATCATTATTTCTGGAGGGTTTTGCTGGGTTTTGTTGTGGTGATTTTTGTCGTTTTTTGTTTGTTTGGAGTTGTTTGGGTTTTGGGGTTTTTTTGTTGTTGGTTGCTTATGGTTTCTCTTTTTTTGCACCACTTACGCTTTCTGTCAATGGTCAAATCTTATAGTCAAACCTTATAGTTCTTATGGAGCATCTACTGTAGACAGTATCATGCCATAATCGCCACTTACATTACAGAACGTGGAAGTATATGTCTAGAGTTACTTGCTTGACATGGATCTTACGTTCCCTTAAGGGCGTTAGATTTGTGAGGAAGGATTTGGATTATGTTTTTGTCCTGTCAGGAAGTTTTTCCACTTCAACATGCAAGTCATGGAATTACGTATTAACCCTTAACAATTTTTTTACATATGCAGCAGTGCAGAACTTGTATTAAAATCTTTTGAATGTACATTTCTGCCATCAGTTCCATTTCTACCGTGGTGCAGAAACAGTCCTGCAGGTCTTTTGGAGTGCTGAAATTATCTGCTACTCTGGGAGTAAAAGTTTGCACGTGTTCATTTAGAGAAAGCTGCATTTCCAATATAATGGGGTGCTTCAGCCACCATAGTTCTGAGATTTGAAGAGCCTAACAAAGAGAGTGGTTGTATACAACTGCTATTACTGATATAAACAGCTTAGCCATTTTGTTTTGTTTTCCCTCCATCCTAAAACCATATGTTTGATTGAAACAATCATGTAGTGGCCTTTTATATATGTTACATGGCATGCTAGACTAAAACAATGATCCCAAGTGCCTTTCTGGCAGGAGATCATCGAGCCAGCAGCTTTCTTTGCCCTGTTCTCAGAGCTGCTCAGAGCTGTAGAGGGATGGAGCTGTGGCACTACAGACTCCTGCAGTTTTCTCCCTGGGCTTTTTCCACCACCTTGGGATGGGACTGAATCTGCCAAGGTGCTCAGCAGGGATGCTTGCATGAGTTTGAGGTGTATAGGGATGTCCATAGGCAGGTGAAGCAACAAGCAAGTCATACCATAAAACTGTGGGAAAACTGCAGAAACTTGCCTGGCTCACTGCAAGGAAAGCTCTTGGACAGAGCTGTTGTCCCTGCTCTGTTTTCCTGGTTGAAAGAGAACTGACTTCACAGAAGAACGGTTGATATTTTTAATGTCTGTTTCTGAGATGAGTCCAGAACTGAAGAACCGTGTTTAAAGTTCTGAATGGGTCAATGTCAGTCTTGGGGGATCTGTTAAACCTTTTTTTAGCTCAGCCTTTCTTGGGGCAACCTGTGGAGGTTTAGTAAGCCAACCCTCTCTAATTGGCCGACTATTTTTTAATAGACATGACAGTAGACAGCCGATTTTTTTTTTTCCTAGCAGGTAGACAGCTCTCATGGCAGAGCTGAGCTTTCCTCTTACTTAGCAAGATAGTGAGTACCTGTTGCAAGCTATCCTTTTGCTGGCACCTTAAGGACATCAGAGGAACAAGGACTGCTTTGAAACGCAGCTTTATCTCTCAGTGTGGTTCTGCCTCTTCTCCAGCCTAAGTACTGCAGAAATTGAGCAGGACTGAGGTAGGCAAATGTTGCTAAAAGCATCTAATCACAGCCTGAGTCACTGGAGTACCTACTTGGTGCCCACTGTCCTGCTTCACAGACTGAATTTTCAAGAGGTTGAGCCAGATTCCGTGGAGCTGAGTGTCAGACAGAAAAACATTTGCTGTAAAAGGCAAGGGCACCCTCTTCCTGCCTGGAACAGCCTGAGCTGGTTATGAGCACAGAGCCGCTATTGTTCTGCCCTGGGAGATTGTGCTAAAAGCTTTGAAGCGGCGTTTGCATGTAGGTGTCAGTTTTCTAAGCATTTTTTTTTTTCTTTCTTTCTTTCTTTGTTTAAAAAAAAAAAAAAAAAAAAAAAAAAAAGGAAAGAGAGAACCCTGCACCCTCACCTCCCAGCCTTTTCTTGGCATGTCTCTTTGACTTGGTAATTGTTGATTTTACAAGGTGTTGTTTAGGCTTCCCAGTTTTTCTTTGGCCTGGCTATTAAACTTCTGTTCCTTGTTGGATCAAAATCAGAGTATACTCAGTGAGCTAGTGCAGGAATGTTGCCATCACAGGTAATAGAGGTCCATAACATTATATGATGCAGTACATTTTGTGGAGTATTACGGGTGATAACTGATAAACTATTGTGTCTATCTAGCACTTATATTTTTAAATTCCTTTGTGAAATCAACAGGCTGCAATAGAAAATGGGCAGGAGTTTAAGGATTGTAATGCACAGCACTGCTGTTGTGTCTCAGCTGCACTGCACAGCTCTTGGGCTGCTTGGGCTTGGCTTCTATGAGCAGGGTTCAGTAAAGTTTCAGTCCAGTAATCTGTTACTCTAAAAGGTGTCATCCTGCTCTGCCTCTGCATAGATCTCATTTAGGTACTAGAGGACGCATCAAAACTGTTTTTAATTAGAATTTCAGGGCTGCTGTAGGTAATGTAGGATAAGCAATAATCCTCCTTCCTATGTGATTTTTCCCAGTCTGCTGACCTGCGCCTGACTTGCATTGTATGGGGAACAGCAATCATGGATATCTCTAAAACATTAAAGTTCAGCCAGTGTTTGAAAAGGGCTAGGGAAGAAATTCTTTTCTGCTTCACCATGTGATAGTTTCCTGTTCTCTTTTAGCAAAATGCAAGCTCCTACCCAAAGTGGAAAGAGAGAGGCATCTGTTTACAACAAAGAACATGAAAGTCAGTGGGAGGGGGAAGGGTAGTATAGGAAAGAGCCTGGTGTGTCATGCTTTATTACTCTTATCCCTTTCAGAAGGCAAATCTAGAGTGAATTAGAGCAAATGTGAAAAGCGTGACCTTTCTTTCTTCAAAGAGCCTGTGGGGAACCATGGGGTGATTGAGCACTGGTGGAGAGAAACTTCTGAGCTGGTACATGCAGGTTATTGGCCATGCAGGACAGAGTACTGCCTGGTCTGCTCAAAGATATGATATTGCTGCATCCAAAAATCAGAAAATAAATTCTGCAGGTGTAAAAACTGGGAAAAGTAATTCCCCTTCTGTGTTTTTTGATATTTTAAAATTGCGTTTGAATTGGTCTTTAGTCTTTCACATGAAACTGTGAAAGCAAGGCCAGGGTTTTTTGTTCTAAGTGGATTGTCAGTGTATTGGACAGTGTGACTCCAGATACTGAAGTCTTAGGGAAATCATCAGGACGCATGTTTAAAAGGGTAAGAGCTGGCAGAGTGGAACAGGGCTTACTAGAGACATTCCTTGTATTGATTCCTTGACGTGAGCAGGAAACACTTGACTTCTTCACTCTGGTACTCTCTTGGATGGTGGATAAATATTAATTACTCCCTCGTTTGAAGCAGTGCAACTATGAAGACTGACTGTGTTCCTGTTTGCCTGGGTGTGAGTGCGTTAGGAGAAGCAAGGAGGAGAAAAGTGGAGATCACTGTCAGGAAAGGTCTGGTGCTCTTGCAGAGATTATGCTGACCTTCCTTAGAGCCCTCCTGATCTGAGCTGCCATTAGGCCTTTGATTTTAGCAGTCCTTAGGCAGCAGAAGAGGTGTCTGGAGGGATTGGGCAACACTGGATGATTTGCTGGTGGCTGGAACCATTGTGAGCCCAGAAGGATTCACATGGGTGTCACATGGAAGGTGCCATAAGTGCCCCAGAGAAGTGTCTCAGGCAGTCAAGGATTTGCAGCATCTCGTGGCTTCCCTTTACTGCGTCCTTCTGTTGCCTTGTTGTGACCTTGCTCAGAAGCTGTGGTCTGTTGATTGGCATGGTACTGCCTCACTGGGATGAGTGTCCCTTCACCCAGGTAAAAAGAGACAAGATGAGAGGACGTGGCCTCAAGTTACATGAGGGAAGGTTTAGATAGGATATTAGGGAGAATTTCTTTCCCAAAATGATTGTCAAGCATTGGAACAGACTGCCCAGGATGTGGCAGAGTCATCATTCCTGGAGGTATTAGAGAGATGTGTAGATGTGGCACTGAGGGACACAGTTTAATGGTGGACTTGGCAGTGCTGTCTTGGCCTTCATGATCTTGGAGGACTTTTCCAAACGAAATGATTCCAATGCTTTGGCCCAGGTTTTGCCAAAGCGCTTAGCGACGTTGCACTTTGCTACCTTCCCCCTTGCTCTTCCAGAATCCCATGTCATCTGTGGGAATGTGCATGGAGCTCATTTGAGAGAGGTAGAAGTCCTGCTCCATGGGAATGGCCACTGCAGGGTTGCCTGCAGCAGCTGCCTTTTGTTCTTGGCCAGTGTGAGTGGAGCAGGCTGGGTTGCAGGGAAGGGAGGAGAGGTGAGGGGGTCTTGCCAGGTGGACCTGCCTGGGCAACCCTCTTACACAGAACATGTGGAAAGGAGCAGGAACCATGGTGGAGGTAGGGATGCACAGCCTGTGGAAAAAACAAAGTCCTTTGTAAGTGCGGTAAAGAAGCTGGAAAGAAAAAATTAGTAATAAAAAAACCCCAGTGTAGTAAAATTATGGAGAAGAAAAGATGCAACACATTAAGACACACTTAAAAAAACTAAATTATAAGGAGTTTAATGGATTGCAAGAGATTTTGGGGTGGAAAAAGAAACTATAAATAGTTCTGCATGCATTTAATATCCCATAGTAGGCATAATATTCAACTAAGAAACTAAAATATGTGAAACCTCATTTTATGGCTAATAAATACTTTTCTCTGGGATACTTATTAGGGATGTTGGATTAACAGCATTGAAAATGAGGCCATTTGCCACCTTCAAATGTAAATTTTTTTTTCCTTTTGTTCTCAAATAAATAATTCAGTAACTTCTTATGAGCTTTAGAGAGCAAGCACTAGCATGGCAAAGTTAAGTTCTTTATCTTCTCTTTTGATCTCTGCTAAGTTGCTGTTGTGAGAAGTGTAAATTGTCCTTGAGTTGAAGGTGCTGCATGCAGCAGGTAAGTACACAGTGCTAATTTAACTGGGAGCACATTGCCTTTGCACCAACCAGCTGAGGGGGAAAGGGCAATTCTTAGGGTATGCTTTACCAAAGCAGGATGCAAAGGTTTCAGTGGGGGCAGAAGATAAGGTGCTCTTCCAGAAGACCTGAAGGTATTGAGGATGTGTGGAAAATGCTCAGGAAAATCTGTTTTGGAAGAATAATGTGGAACCCATCAGAAAAAAAAAAAAAAAAAGACAGAGTGCAAAGCCCTGGTGTGTGTCTGTGTTTGCCCATTCAGAGAGCAGATGTGCCCAGAGAAAAGTTATCTGTAAATGGCACTGCCTGCCCTCTGCTGAAGAGGTGCAGCTGGGTTTGGCAGCTGTCCCCTAATGGGATGATTAAGGGCAAAAAAGTGCTATTGCTAAGTAGAAAGGGAGGCCAGTAGACTGATCGAAGCACAGAGAAGGAAAGTATTTTCACCAAGTGTAAGACATTCACTTTCCTTCTAGTCCACTGAGCTTATTTGAGAAAGCCTTTTCAGCTTTGTGTTGTGGAAAGTACACATCTCCATGTTTTGAAAATACTGTCTTAAAATGACACCTTCATTGTTCAATCTGATTTTTATAGTGTAGGTTTCAAAGCAACTCCTTAAACAATCTTAATTGTGTTTAAACCATAATGAAGGAAGATCTCCTTGTGTTTGTGTCTATCTTTCCAGCCTGCACCATGGAAAACGAAAGAAGGTTTTCTAATGAGCCTTCTCCTGTGGTGGGACAGGAGACAAGATAGAAAGGAGAGAACCAGGGTTGTCAGCGGCAGGGGGAACATTTGGTAATACAGCCCTAAAATGAAGAAATAGTGCACTTCGATGTGGTTTTTTTCAAGCAGCTTGGGGGAAAATTTTGTATTTAATGTAACAGAATCATTTTATTTGTAAAGGGTAGATTATAAGGAAATAAACTCAGGAGGTGACCTTCTAGAATATATTACTTCTTTCTGGTTTCAATAGGAAAAAGAGCAGTGACATTTCAGTGTTCTTGATGTGCCAATAACAGAATTTATGTTTATTATGCATTTTTCAGTTCACTGTTGAGAGTACTGCATACTTTAGGAGGAAGAGAAGTCTGGCATAATCCAGGCTCAGAAATGTCCCAATCGTCTTAATTTCTCTTTGTGTAAGGTAGAATTTTAACTTCTTTGCACCCTACCTGAGTGATCTTCACACATCTTAGTGAGATATTTGACAGTAATCATATTTTTTCCTCTTGACAGTTGAGTGAGGAACAAGATGTTTATCTCATTCGTTATGTCTAGTTAATGATTAGAAAGATTTATGTGATGTTGATACAGATGGATATGAGATGTTTCCTCTTGTCCCTGATTCTGCCCTTGCTGTGGTGGAACACTATGAATCCTTGAAAGGGAAAGGAAAGGGAACCTGTTGCTGCTTCCTTAGTTCTGAGTACTGCCAAGTTGCTAGTGCACAGTCCACTTGAAGGTTCAGTGTCCAAAGAGTCACAAAACGTGGTGCTCTGCCATTTCCCCTCCTTTGTAATTGTAGAATAGAAATAACAAAGCTGTTCCAACACAGAATTTTGTTTTTCATCTGTGTCATTCATTTTGTGGCAGATTTCTTAATGAATTAATAGAAATGTAAACAGACAGTAAATAGCTTGTGATTGCTGTACAATAGGAAAAGAAGATGCAATTCTCACATTAATTAACAGTTTACAGTCCTTTTAAGCAGAATATGGATAAGGATTTTACAGAATTTTTATTTTCTTTTTTGTTTGTAATGGTAGAAAAGGGAGGGACAAGGTCTTGTGAACCGATTGAAGAGGAGGGTTGTCTCAGGAAAGTATGTTTTTTTCAGAGGGAGTATGTAATATTGCAGGAATGTTACAAATTTTCCATGTTGAATCTGGAGTTGGTTTTGCTTGATAAAAATTGTGATTCTGTATGTCGAAAGCAGTGTTTCAAGTACAGCTGAAGTATAATTGAATGCCTGCAATTATTTTTCTGGGCTCTACAGGCATGTCTCTTCAGAATGATGAACTTGCCTAAAATTCAGCCTGAGAGAAACCAGGTCAGAGAGACATATAATGAGGCAGGGAGGTTGTTTGGCACGCTGGGATTGCAGAAGAGAAGCTGGCTGTGGCAGTAGAGCGTGCTGCTCAGAAAACAGCTCTTCCAGTGAAGGCCTTGCCAAGAAGGCACAGCCCAAATGACAGCCATGTGGAGCAGAAGGAAAAGTGATGAATTTGCCGGTGTGTAAAAAAGCATGGCTTGGACAACTGCAGGAGGCCAACTGCAGGAGTCACGCTGGGAGTATGAGACATTACAGGCCTGTACCCTGATTATGCATAAAAGTTTTGGTGTAAGAGAAATAGGAATCTCCATTTCTGACAAATGGAAGGTAATACAGATTCCTGGAGACTGTTCTTTGCTCTAGAAGATGGGGGGAGTTTCATACATAGAGGCTGTATAACTCTGCATGTCACCACTAGTTACCTTCAAGTACCAGCCTAAGAAGGAAAAGAAGAAAACTCTTGTCTTCAGGTAAGTGTGACTGGATGGGGGTTTACCTACCAACTGGGGTCATCCCACCAGAAGGCAGAAGGTTAAGCAGAAAGAAATAAGCGTAACATGTTTAAAAGGGTCGACTCATTTTAGGAAAGCTTGCTTGTTACAAGTGGCACCCACATCCAGCAAACCCACTTGGGTGTACCAGGGATGGGCATTGTGCACAGAGCCAGCTGGAACAGGAGCTTGGGTAGGATAGTGGACACAAATCCAACCTTTCCTTAGAGGTCCTGCCACCAGCAAGGGTCTACGAACATAGCAAACCTCAAGGCGTATTTCAGAAACTCTTCCTTTTTTGTCTGGGTTTGGTTCTGCCGAGTTGTATGTACCCCAGCCAGTGCTGGGGGTTGTGGTTTCCTGACTCTTATTTTCCTGGTTTCTGATTCTTGTTTTCCTGTTTCCTGACTCCTGGTTTTTTTGCAAAGTTATGATACTATGTGTTCTAAAAGAGGAGCTAGCAATAAACTGCACACATTAATGCCGTTTATTTGCTTTGATAGAGTACACTTGTCAAGTGACAGTGTTTGAGATCTATTTCACCTTCAGGTGTGAATGTCATCCTGCCAAAGGGAACGGAGTGTTTTCCTTTGACAGATTGTTTCTTCTTGGTTAATCAGCAGGCAGACACTACCTTATTCAGTTTACCTCTGAAGGGGTGACTAGACAGTTTAATCCTACCCAAAGAGCATTAACATTTCTACAAGTTTGTTAAGGGCAGGGAAATAACATTTTAATTAATACTCTTTTCTGTCCTTCTGCAGAGCAGAAGATTTGTGAAGATTTGCCTAGATTTGTGTGAAGGTCTCCCAGGGAAGCTCTTTTTATGGGATGTGTGGCCTCTGGGGTAGGCAAAGTCCAGGACTTTGGACTAACCTAGGACTGGCAGGGCTTATACCTTCAGAGCTAGGAATACTGACAAAGGGGAAACCCTCATGGCTTTAATCTGCAGTACAGTAAAGGTTGATTTTGGTCTCCCGTTCACATCTTGCTAAAGAAATTGTTGTTACACTCCCTCTGTGTTCAGATTGTGTAAAGTGGTTTTCAGCTCTTGCCCTTTTCTGGTTTTAGGGACCATTCCAGAATGGCTGTCAAACACAAAAGTCTTCAGTTGTCATCAGTGTGAGGGATATTCAGGTATTGGGCTTCCCAGCACAGCTCTCCTGGGCATTCGAGAGATGATACAACAAGAAGCTGCAGTCCCTGTTGGGAATTACTAATGCAAGCTTCTCTGTGATTGAGATGACTTTTAATGGGACACAGCAGTGTAGTCACAGGGAGAGAGAGGGGTTGAAATGTATGAATCTCCATGGGGGTTTTGAACAATATCTCGGTTTGGTTTTGCAAGCCTGTCTGGGTGTATGCAAATGACAGCTTCAAAATAATTTCATTGTGTGCTCCTCTCTACTGCCAAAACATCTGATGCATCAGTAGATTCCGTGGTCATAAAGCTGAATCCTACATTAGTTTCAGACTATGAGAAGCTGAAATCATTAAGTCCTTCTAGAAGACAATGTTGGATGCAAAGAGAAAAGGATCATATGATAGTAATTTTCACTCTGTTCACTGTCTTCAGCACTCAGTCAGTCTTTTGGATGTTTTCTGGTGGGAGGAGGTGGATGTGTGTTTGTATCAGTCGTTTTATTACAAAGAATTTGATTCATTGGGATGGAGCAGAAGTGATTTTTTAAAATTAATAAGTTTGAAATTGCTGAATAAAAATGCCAAAAAGAACGTTCCCATTGTGAACTGGAGCCTTCAAACATAAGCACATTGTAGAATTAAGGTTGCAGGCTTGTTCCACGTTCTGATACAGGTGTTACAGGCCATAATTTAGACTTTCTCAAAACATTATAATTTTTTGTGCAGTGGTTCTGACAGTAGGCTATTCCTTGTCTAGATTTTAAGCCCTTTCTCAGCAGCCTGATACCACCTGGAACTTTTTAATTAAATACTTGCAATACAGTGAATGTTTCCCACTTCTCATTTTTAGTAGTGTACCTAAACTGCTGTGGTTGAAAGCTCCCCAAGAAAATTTGTTTAGGATGGAACATGAACTAGGAAAATTTTAAAAGGAGCTGAAAACTCTTTAATAATGGAAAGTGCCTGACAACCCAACTGTAGATGGCACTATCCGCTTCTATGGCATGTGACGTGTTTGTCATGCGCCATCTAGTTAAAATAAGTTACCTAAGCAGTAGCAGAAGCCTTTATCACTTGCATAGCTGCCAGTTGTGTTTGTGCTTGCAAGCATCATTGCACTGAAACTGAATCCAAACTGAATTGCTAGCACTCTACCTTTTTCCTGGGCCTCCAGTCTCCTTCATTGTTAGTGGCTTCCTAGAGTTGCCATCTTCAAATTTTTGTTGACAGAGTGTACTGTAAAGACTAATAAAAATCCTCCTGCTGTTGGACATATCCAGTTGATTTTTCCAGTACTGATGGTTCAGCAGCAAATGCTACAGCAATGTTGATACCTGTTCTGCTGCTGGAATACAGTTCTTTCCTTTTGTGTTCTTTATCCCAGTGAGAAAGTGGTATTTTACTGGATTATGAGTATCCCTCTCCATAGCAGAACTGAAGTGTATTCCCTCTCTTAACTGATGGCAACAGAGTCCTGTGCTCAGTGAAAAACATTCTTGTAAGGACTTTAAATCTGCAAGCACTGGGAGTAAACCTGAGGGTCTTCATTAGAAGCAGACAGATTCAAACAGAGGCAAAAAGATTATTTTATTGAAGAATTTTGGGTTGCAGAGATTTTACATTACAATGTAATTCCAAGTGCACAGAATTTAGGAGAAAGATGATGAAGTGGAGAAAGAATGATAGTTTCATTACTAGAGCAACAGTTTTGTAGGAACTGGTTGCAGACACAGTGGCCAACAGTGAGTTGAGTATTTTGTGAAATGTTCTTAAATGCTTGCATTTTAAATGTGGCTACAACTTTTTTAAATGAGTGGGCATGACTCAGAAAGTCATTGTATGGGTTTAAAAATTCAGAGCACATCAGTGTTTTGCTGGATATGAGGTTTGATGAGAAGAATTAATTCACAGCAATGCCTGTGGTGGGTTGAGGAACATGGGCATGCAAATTCTTACAATCATTCTTTAGGAAGCAAAGAGGAAATGGCCTCGAGTTGCACCAGAGGAGGTTTAGATTGGATATTAAGAAACTAATTCCTCATGGAAAGCGTTAACAAGCATTGGAGCAGATTTCCCATGGAAGTGGTGGAGTCACTGTCACTGTAGGTGTTTAAAAGGCATGTAGATGTGGCACTGTGGGATATGGTGTAATGGTGGACTTGGCAGTGCTGGATTAATGGTTAGACCTGGTCACAATAGAGAAATTTTACAAACTATATGATTCTGTGATTATGAAAGTAAAATTAAAAAGTTAGAGATTTTAACTGGTGATGCTTAACAATTCTTAATTTCAAAGAAAAAACTAGTTTTTACCTTGTGAAAGCCAATGTTATTTATATTGTTAGCTGTTTAAAATAATGCTCTTTCTTTAATTTTTAAATTGTCTCCATATCCAGCATAATTCAGAACTACTGTACCTTTAAAATATGAATGTGAGATGGATGAATTACAGACTTTAAATGCTGTTGACATTAATTATAGATTAAGGATTTCTTGAAGATTTTAGCAGATTTTTCTTCTGCTTCTCTTCTGTACTGTAGTTTGTTGTTTAGATTGGGAGGTGGACAGACTGGATTATGCTTGTGTAATTTTCTTCTGATAGTGCATTCAGAAACAATGTTTAAAAAATATGGAATGGGATTTGAATTCTCATTTTCTGGACTGCAGACACAACAGGCTAATGCAGCTGTACATCTCAAGTAAGAGGTTTATGTTACGAAAAAGTTATTTCTGAGTAATTATAAACAAAACCATGGCCCTTGGGATAATATAAAGCTATTACTCATAGAATAGTTGTTTTGTTACCATAAAAATATTTAACTTTTTCTTGCTAATTCAAGGTCAGCAGCTGCTTCCAAGGTCTGAAGCAGCAATTCTGCTATAGCAGAATATAGCACAGTATGTGAGGGAAGTGGATAGCTTCAGACTGTTTCCTAGTGACCACCTTTCCCCAATGTACAAGCAGCAAATACCAACTAACATGAATTTTAAAAATAGTCTTGTTTTTTGTTTTTATAATTACCCTCTAAAATACAGAGGGACCCTGACAGGTGAAAATTAATGTGTGAATCTTTCTGTTCACAGATGTGACAAATGTTCACTTCTGATTCTTTGGTAACTCCATGTTACAGCATCTTTGGGAAGCTTTCGCCTCACTCTGCTGGGCATTAGGCATGTGGAGAAGGACAAACAGACATGAGAAATGTTGACAAGCAAGAGCAGAGTGCTTTAGTTAAGTGTCATTCCTTGCACTAAGTGAGGACCCTGAAGCCAGCCAGCTGAAAGTAAGAAAGTGCTACATGCTCATCTGTGTTTTTGTGGCCTCAAGGAGAGCAGTCTGAGGGGCCTTGGCTTTGGACCATGCCTGTGAAATGTTTCAGTTTTCCATCATGAGCTCACCTCCCTGCTCCAGAGGTCATGCATGTATTTTCTCACAAAACTTGGTTTTGATATGAAGTGTACTTGGTGTTGGAATGTAGAAGACCAAAGCCCAGGTCTGTGCCTTGCTGGAATGTATTTGTGAAGGGTTTAGAGGCTGCTATTTTATTAACTCCTGACTCATATTGCCCATTGATGTAGGTTAGGATAAAGCTAGAAAAAGCTGAAGAGTTTGGGTATGACTTGACAGACCTGAAAAACAAAACAAGTGTAAAACAAGAACTTACTCTTTTCCTACTGACACACTGAAGTGCTCTTTTATGTAGCCCATTTTAAAAAGAATTTTCTCATGCCTCCAGTTTATCAAAGCTCTTGAGATACCTTTCCTGAATTTTCCTTTTGGAGTATATAAGAATGTGTTCCTGTACTTGTTGTCAGCACCTGACAGTCTCTTTAATTTAGAAAAATATTTTTTTTGGACAGTAATGGGGTGCTTGCTTACCCACTAACGTGAGTCCAAATGCCTTCAAACTCATCAAGTATAATTTGAGTGTAAAGAATGGCACCTGCCTTGCATGAAATTCAAAGCAAATTGAGTTGTTCGTCACAAGAGAGAGTGAACAGCTTGGAGGTTGGATCTTCCCATCAAGGATCTAATCAAATTTTGAAGCATTTGTGCTCTGCAAGCAGTGCAGGGCTTGCTGTTGTTAGTGTAGCAGACAGGATGGCTAGTTTTTATCAGGTTGTTTTTTTTTTTTCACCTCGTAGCTGCACTTCCTTCAAGCTGTCCAAGGTGGTGATAAGGTCGTACTGTGTACCCTAGGAAGAGATTCCTGCTTCTCTGTGTCATGTCAAAGGTAGCAGATCATATAAAAAGACAGAGCAGTCAAAGCTGGAAAAATATTAGGAGAGTGTGAAGGGCTGAGACCAGAGGAGCAACAGCTGTGGAGGTACTGTGAGTAGGGTAGCATCCCACCATTTGTGCTTGAAACTCTTATCTGCCCACATCTTCAAAAACATGAGAACTCTCAATCATCCCCATTACCTCTAGCAAATACTTGGGTTAGCTTGAGAAATTGCTCTCAGGAGTCTGCTGAGAATAATAGAAATGAATTTTATAATTGTAACTAACAATTAATTTTAATATTACTGCAGTACATGAGTCTGATTTGCGTGCAGATATGCAGAACCAATGTAAGTAAACATTTGAGAGATAAGTTGTCTTTTAAAACAGATAAAGAAGCAAGCCTTAACCTGAGAAGTGCAGGAGGTTTTACAATTAGCTGGAGTTTTAGCAGTCTATCCTTCAGCAGAGGATAGAGTACACGATTTACCTCACATATCAGCATAATTTTAAAGGGGTTTTTTGGGGTTGTGTTTGTTTTTTGTTTTTTGTTTGTTTGGTTTGTTTTTTTTTTGGTTGGTCTACCAACATTTGCTTAGTAATGGCCGACCTCTAGAGCAGGAGAAACTATGACTGGCAATGAATCAGGACAAAACCAAGGAAGAAGACCTCAAAACAGCTGAAAAACAAAAAGCATTATGGCCAGGACTGGCTGAGCAAGAACTTCTGAGCAACCAGAGGGCTGTGGTCAAAGCTCATAGCTGCTTCCTGCACTAAAGCAGCAACTTTCAAGAGCTCTCATTTGGAAGTTGAATGTTTAAATTAGCCATCTACACTCTTCCATTTTTAGGCATAGTAGTGCTTTTGTGTACTGAGTTTTGAACTCCTTCACACTTTGCGTCTTTGAATTGTCAACCTAAGCATGCAGAAATCATGAATCAGCCTCCCTCTGCCTCCAGTGGCTTAGAAACTATGAGATTTTAAGAAGTAACAGATGTTTTGTTCTTTTTATTTGCCTTCTGGTTTTTGAGCTTGAAGAGTTCATATTTTAAAAGTGTTTCACCTCAAACCCCAGGATAACACTTTATTTATTCATTCTTCAAATATAAAACGGATTCTTCCATCAGCCTGAGTAGTGGGGGCTTAGAAAAGAAAAATTCTGAAAATTTGAGAAAATCATGACTTGGTATTGCTTGGTTCCTTTAGATTGTCTTTGGGAATACAGGATGAGGCTTCATTTTCTGGGTTACTGGGAATGGTCCTATCTTATTGCAAGCACCCGTATTACATAATCCCATCTGAAGTTTGTTTTGACTACATTTATTTAAAAGTACATTTAATTTAAGTATATTTAGTACTTTTGTTTATGACCCTGTTTATTCCCTGTGGAAAACTCTTCCAGAACCTCACTAATCAAACAGTTAAAAATGCCTTCCAGTTTCTAGTCTAAACTTAATCGTGGCCTGGCTAATACCCACCTTCTCTTGTGTTAACATCCTGCTGCAGCTGATGTGAGTGTGTAAATGAGTTGTATTTCTGCTTTTGCTTGCTTTCCTGACACCTGGATTTTGTTCAGGTGTGGTCAACGTCACCTTCATCATTGCAAACTGTGAGAAAATCAGTATAACCTCCAATTGTCTTGAGTTTATAAACCATCCCCAGTACACAGTGGCCTCCCATAATGTTCAAATGTTGACTCAATTACATTAGAAGTAGCACAGTCTAGGACAAGATAAGGTTGTACTGCCCCTGGAAATCAGTGTAATCAAAGGTATGTATATGCTTTTGATTAACATTTCATTCCAAAGATTAAGTAGAATTTAATTTGTGAAAAGTGATTTAATGGCAGTATGAGAAAAGAGTGGGGAAGGTATGCTTCTTATCTCCCAGGGGCTGTAGTCTAACCCAGTATCCTGTCACTGGTGTAACTGGTGCTGTATAGGAAGTTGGAGTGGAAATGGTATGAAAACTCAGGCAGAATGGGTGTTCTCTGGAGATTGTACCAGGTAATCACTGTAGATTATATTTCAATGAGCTCTAACTTTGAGAACACACTTTTCAAACTTGAATGCTAAGAATAAAAAAATTAGGCTGACATTTTGGGACTTTCAGTGACTATTTAAATGCTGATTGAACTGAAGACCTGCACCTCAGTCGCCTGAAAGATTTGGTTGGAAATTTGTCCATGTCCTGGGCTTGTTTGATGTACTTAAAGTGATGTCTGTGGACATGTGGGACATTGTGTCAGACCTTTGGTAATTAGGGTTCTGGTGGATTAGCTCTGTGGAAGCTTCTATCTTTATCTCAGACTTTCACCTGTGTGTCTCAAATTCTGGGTCAAGGAAGGTGAAAAGTGAGATGCCTGGAAGTGAGAAAAAGCCTTTCCCATGGTTATTTGTTCTCTGTTAATAACCAGTCTTTTGATAATCTGGTTCCTAAAGAATCATGCTTCCTAGTGGCTGGCAAGTAAGATGTCCACAATGAAAGACACAAGTTTGAAATGACAACATGAAGATCATTAAATATAATTGCAGGATCATTTAGACTGGAAAAGACCCTCAAGATCATCAAGTCTCAATGGTCAGTTGCTGCTTGTGTTAACCACTTTCCTGATTTAACTGCACAGTCTTAGGGAGTCGTCTCTTAGGGAGATAATTAATCATTTAAATACGTAAGCTAATGTTTTTTCATGCCTACCAATCCAGTGTGTTTTGACTATATACACAGATTAATTGCATTAATCAGTTCACAGTACCAGATTTCTGGAACTGATTTGCTGAGTTTTTACCAAAAAGACTTGAATCATAATAATAATGGGGGTTTATTTTGTTTTGCTTTTCTGAATGGTTATCACTATATGTAGAAACAGCAGTATGTGACCAGACATACCAGATTTCAGCTGCATTTGTGGAAGAGTATTGATGCCTTTATCAAAAACGTTTATTTGGGATATCTTGGTATTTTGGGATACATTTTTAATTATTTATCTTAGAATTTTTTCTGCTTTCATCGGCCTTGCTTTTATTTTGAATTTCACATAGAGGATGGTAGTAGCCTAGAAATATTGTTCAAATAGGCGTAAGGTTTTTACTTTTTGGGGCATCAGTCTCTTTGAGGAGGGATCTGCCACTTTGAAGATCAAGTGGCAAACTAAAGAACATTGAAATAGACTGTGTGCACTCTTGTTTTTATTTTGCTGTTTGTCTCCCACCCAGAGTACGATTTTGTTTGATGTTCAGCTGTCTGCTCTTGTTCAGCACAGAATTTCTTTAAAATCCACTTACATTTCCTCCTCTCCCTTGCACTTCAGTGAAGGAGTTCTTTCATCACTTTCACACTTAAGTGATGGGTGTGAGTCACTAAAGCTTGTAGGCGAAGGAATTTTGGGTCCTTCTGCTGCTGAGGCTTGCCAGCTGTAGTGCAAGAAGGTGACAAGGTGATATCCACTTACATCCCAGCAGCACCTGAAAAAAATCATCACCTGTGTAAGTCCTTGCACCAGGGATTAGTTAGGAAGTTTATTGCCACTCTTGTGACAGGGTCTGTTTTTGGACTCTGCCTATTTGTGAGAAGAAAATAATCAAGGTAACTCTGAAACTGACCGTTCAGTTAGGCTCAATTTCTTCCTCAGATCTCCTACTTAGACTTCTGTTCACCTCTTGGGGTATTTACCGTAAGTTTCTTTGTTTTTGTTATTGCAGACATTCAGACTTTTGAGTTGAAAGCATCAGTAAACTCAGATTCAACTCAGACCAGCTGTTGCTTTAGTTCTTTCTCTTTGTTATGGTACTTGGCTAAAAGGTTGGGTTTGTTATTTGTTTGTTTTAACCATATAAACAAATGTCAAGAGCAAAAAGAAGATATGCCTCTGCGGCTGAGGAAATGAAATATTTATCATTTCAGTATTGATATAATCAAAGGTTAATTTTTATTCTACTGGACATGAACTTCTATCTGCGAGTAAACTGCTATGGAGTGGGAAGGGCTCGATCTTCTATTTATTTTTGTGTGACTTTGAGAGGTGCCTGTCTGTGATAGTGTGTGCCTTTCTGTAGCACAGACTACAAGTAAAACATATATGCGCACACATCAGAAATGAAGTAGAGCAACCAAATGAGTTTTGGCCCTTCTCCTTGTAAGTGCGTAGAGGAAATTCTCAGAGAGGGCTGCCACCAAGTTCTAGTGGATATTTGGAACCTCCTCCTTTTACCTCGCCTTTGCTTGTTCTTTCCTTAAGGACACAAACTTGATTTTCAGTAGCAGTAACTTCCTTGCAGAGTTTTAATGTAAAGGCTGGTGTCCTTAACATGGTTGATGCCTTTGTGACCATTACCCATGTGTTTAAAAAACAGCCATATAGTAGCCAGCACAGTCACTGAAAGGTTTATTTCTTAAAAAAGAAAAATTAAAAAGAGAAGAATGTGTTGCTCTGTTGCTGAGTGTGAAAAACCCTGTTTGGTGAAAATCTTACTCACAAATTAATCCAGACATAGTGATGCTTTTGAGGTAGGGGACATTCCAAAGACATTAAGAATTTCTGGTTCAAGGTGTGTGGTTGTAAGGGACCTAAGTCTATAGTTCTGGGGTTTTCTAGTATGAACAGTGAAACTTCTCAGAAAAGTACAGCAGAATAGTAAGTATTGAAAGGTCTGAGCACAGAATTTTGGGTGATATTTTCTATCAGCCTTTTTGTAGGTGTTTGATGGTTTAAAAATTTAATATTTGGTGTTGCAGCAGTGTCTTGGGATTCTCTATGAAGAGTAACAATTCTTTTCCTGTAAGAACCATCAGAAATAGTACTATATCCTGTGTGTCGAGTATTCCATTGTTTGCTTCAACTGCAGGATTGAGTCTTGAGTTTATGACACCTGTTGAAAACTTAGCGAATTATACTTTTCTTTCCAAAGCATGGTTCCTGGCATATAATTGTGTTATTATATATTAGCATGTTACTTATATGATGATTTAGAAGTTAGAGGTATGGTTTTGTTGAAGACCTAGTGTGACGGAGGGTCACACGTGCGGCTGCTGTCAGGAGCACGAAAGGACAAAGCAGGCCAGCAGGAGGTCAGGCAGGAAAGCTTCTACTTTATTTTTCTGACTCCATATTATATACAATTTTACAGACATGCCAAGATTGGCTACACAGGTAGCCACCTCTTCGACCTCATTGGTGAACATCATCAATCATCTTTCTCCTCATAGAGAGGAGAAGTATGTCAACAAAGATAATTTTCTAAAAACATACATAGTTTACTTGAAGCTGCATGAGAACAAAATGCAAACACAGAAAAGCAGGCAAACTTGAGGCAACAGACCTAGTGCTGTAGGCATCTGAATCTCTAGCCCATTTTTGTTGTCAGCTTTGAAGAGCTTCAGATATTCTCAAGAAAGCAAAGCCTTATTCTGTTTGCTTGATACATAATACTGATGTATCGTTTTATGGTGTATGGACTTCTATAATGCTTGGAGCTGTGATTTACATGCAGTATTTCAAGCCTATTATGAATCTTTAGAGGTCCTTCTAGCCTCTCTGTAGGATTCTTGCCTCATACTGACTGCACAAAACATCTTAAATGTAATCACAAAACCAGATTTCACAAACCACTTAGCAGCAACATAAAAGGTTAATGTATGTTTTATGCTGGATTTGGGTCTTTTGCAAAAAAACTCTGTCCATTTAATCCAGTATACTATTGCTGAAAATAACAGTAACAGTAGGCAGATTTTTGCCTGTGGCAAATGCAGTCATTAAAACAGGGCTATAAATCTCCCCTTGTATAACTGCATGTGTGGTGTGTGTGCCATGGGTATTTTTCAGCCTGGTACACTAAGTGGTGAAGGAAAAAAAGCATGGCTACATCTATTTTCAATGTAACTATATAGGTATTTAATGGTTTTTGGAGTTGTTTCTTTCCAAAGCACTTATTTGATCTATCAGCGTGACCATGCTGGAATCAGAGACTTGAGTGTATTGGTTACTTAGCTGTTACTTTTAATTCATAATGCCAGTTCTTCACAAGTAGCAAAGTATGACTCTTGGACAGACATGTTGTTCCCATTATTTGCCATTTATTTTAAGACCTGAAGCAGCAGCTTGCACATAAAGAGCTTGGTTTACATTTTTCCTACTTGAGTTTCTTTGTTGTTTTTGAAGACCACTGCTGAGTAATTTTCTGTTAGCAAAATTTTGCCCATAGGGCCACGTTTCTCTGGAAGATACTGTGGGAGGTTCCAGCTGGCTGGCCTTGCAAGCTGCTCAATTCCTGAAGAGCATCTCCATATGTCTGCAGCACTGGGGGGGTCACTCAGCACAGGTTCTCAGCACCTTACAGGGTAGTTCTGCTAAGCTGAAATTCGACCCTTATTTATTAGGCTGCTCTTGGACTCTGCATCTCCTTAAAGCCATTGCTTTAAGTGTAAAATAACATGGAAGTCCTTTTTTCATAGAACTATAAAGTCATTTAGGTTGGAAAAGTTCTCTTGAGATCATTAAGTCCAACTGTTAACCTAGCACTACCAAGTCTGCCATTAAACCATGTCCTTAAGCACTACATCTACATGTGGTGGTCTTTTTAAACCTCCAGGGACGGTGACTCAAGCAATTCCCTGGGCAGCCAGTTTCTCTGCTTGACAACTCTTTCAATGAAGAAACTTTTCCTCATTGCCAATAATTTGCGCTGTTGTGACCCAAGTGTGGGACCCAGCAATTGGCCTTGTTGAAACTTTGGTTATTGATCTCAGCTCATCTATCCAGCCTGTCCAAATCCCTCTGCAGAGCCTTCCTCCCCTCCAGAAAGTGGATCAACACTTTGCCCAACTTGTCATCTGCAAACTGACTGGGGGTGCCCTTGGTCCCCTTGTCCAGGTTATCAGTAAGGATAAAAAACAGGGCTTTGTAGTGAGAACCCCAGTAGTAAGAACCCCACCTCCAGCTGGATGATCAGCCACCAGCTGAATGTAACTCCATTCACCATCACTCTAGGCCCAGCAATCCTGAGGTTTTTAGCCAGCACAGAGTGCACCCATCCTAAGCCACAAGCAGCTAATTTTCTCCAGAAAAACACTTCAGCATACTGTTGAATGGAATTGGTTATTTTTGTTTTGAGAAATCTTGGGACTTACAAACGAGAATTAAAAGCAAAATGTAAGTGTTGGTCAGCACATGTAGAAAAAGGAGAATTTTGCTGTTGCTAATAGCCTGTGCTGTAGTTCAGCTTTGAGAACCTGTCCTTGTAATATGTTCTCAGTGCTACTGTTTTTATTTCTGCTTTGTCTGGTGTTGTCTTCAGGCCTCTAAAGACCATCATCTTGCTTAAATTCTCAGCTTTATAAAAGTGTATCTTTCTTCCTTTTCCCAGGAAAGCAAATGCCACATGTATGGCGTCTCAGGCATGTGGAAAAGTTGCAAGCAAAAAGTATGGGACCATAAAATCCCACCTGTGCAAAAATTTTAGATAAGAATATCTTGTCTCATCTCATCTCATTTTAGTTTTTGGAACATCAGATTCACAAGGAGTAAGAAAGGCTCTCCCAGTTGTCGGTGGGGTGAGAGTTGTGCCAGTGGACAATACACCCCAAGTGTGTGATTCATCTCTCTCCAGATGGGATGAATTTCCTGTCACGATACCTCTCTCATGTCCAGCTGTGGAGAGACAAGCCAGACTATAAGTTTAGACATAGCACATAACTTTTAGATGGCTGAAGTTGAGTGACTTGAATTCCACTGTGGCCACTGGCACAGCTGTGGGAGTGCTCTGACAGAAATCCATTGCTTTTAATGCACTCATTGCCATTTTAAAAAGCATATTTTGGCACATTTGGGTACACAAGTGTATTTAGGGACATGCGGGGACACTGTTGCCAGCAGTTATGAGAAGTGAAGTAGATTTTAATAGTGTCATCTCTTGATCATAATTATCAGGAGTGGAGGAGCATTGGTTGTCTTTCTGCTGGAGTGCAGGTGGTGGGGGAAGTTCAAGTTTCCACTGCTTTCAGGATGAATGGCTTTTTGTACGATGGCAAATATGTGATCTGTAGAATTTTTATATTTGGTATTGAATCCATGTGTGATGTCAAACAGATCTTGTGATTTCTCAAGCTTTTAAAATTACTTACTATAATCCTAACCCTAATTATAAATCTCCAGCAAGGGCACATATCCAGATATATTCAGCATCACTCAAAAAGAAGTATAAGCCCTTCCTTAAATACTTGATTTAAAGTCAGGATATCCTGAAATAGCTGATGGTGAGAGCTAGCCATTCATAATGGATGTGAACTACTTTTTTTTTTTTTTAATTGAGAAATATTTGTCTTTAGTAGTTTAGTCATTTGAATTCAGTTTCAGAAGAGTATTTAAAATATGCTGATTATGTCCTCTAATATCTTTTATGTAAGCACTTATCTGTTTCCTACTAGCAAGTAGACAAAATACCTCATGAATGTTAATGGTAACAAGAAATAAGCGCACCACCACGTTGAAGATAATATAATCCAAGGGGAGAAGCAAAGTAGCAATGAGATGAAGGCCAGCTTCATCTGTCCAGTTTTGCCTGGCCTAAGTGTTTCTTGACATGAAGGACTTGCAGGGCAACTGGATGCTTAATTTCTGTTAAAATGGATAAATCTCAACTGAAAGCTCTAAGGGTCATGGGTATAAATATCTACCGTAGTAACTAAGGTGAAATTGTGTGTCCTGGTTAGCATTAGCATGTAACGGGGTGAAGAGCACCCTGTTTCAGTCCTGGGAAATCATGTTTCTTTATGAGCAAGAAAGAAATGTGTGGGCTTGGAATGAATGGTTACTGACTGGCTAGTGATGGGCATAACTCACCTTTTCCTGGCCTTAATTGTTCACAGTCTGCTTATAGTTGTGATATGTTACACAAAAGGAGTTATCTGAGAGGGGGCTGAATTCTTCTTTTGGATCACTTTCTTGTTTTCAGCCCTTTTCCCTCTCTCTGTAGACTGTGGAAAGTAGGGGCAGGTTATGACTGTGGGCACATGCCAGCGTTTGGGAGCAGCGGGAGGTGTGGTCTGTTGGCATTTGTGCTGTCTAAACTGCAAATACCTGTTGTTTCCAAAGCCAAGATGGTGTCCAAGTATGATGGTCCCACAGGGTGAGAGCCATGCACTAAACCTGTCACTGGCCTAATCTCTATATCATACTGTCACCTGAGTAAACTGCACTTTGCTCTTGGAGCTAATTGTTCTGTAGCTACCTGCAGCACCTACTAATTACTTTGTAAGATTTTTATTACCAGTAGAGGGGATGCGATGCAAGTTCCAGTTATGACAGACCTCTGCATTTGCTAATATTTGCATTTCCTCAGCATGATTTAAAACCTGCTGTTTTAGTACAAACATGAAGGCTTTTTATCTTCCTTTGTGTTCTCTGGGTAGATAGGAGCAGAGCTGCAGCACTTTGTTCGATCAATAAATCTTTGGCTTACCTGGGGACATGATGGTCAACCTCCTCAGCTCCTCCCCACTGTGGTCTGAAGGAGTCTCCCACTGGGACTCACTCAGAAGCTGCTGCCTTTGGTTAGCTTGAATGGACCTGTCAGGAGTATTGATGATCTGGGAAGAGTTAAAAAGCCAGAAGGACACCAGTGACATGTACCTTCACTTACCTTTTTCATCCCGCAAAGCCTATGCTTGATGCTTTAGTGTGGACAGGCTGCCTCAAGCTCTTTGGTAGCAGCAATTTGAGAAATACTTACAGTCTGAAAAAAACAAAAGCTGATAAGGTTGTCTCCTTAATCCACATCAAGGTTACATCTCTCCCTGGTTTAGTCATGTGGTAATTTTGTCAAGCGTTATTACACATTGTGATTAAAAATCAAGGCCAGTGCAAGAAGTATATTAGCAGTAATCATTGGTCAATGCCATTTTGGTCTTCTGTATACAAAAGTTCTTTCCCTAAGGAGATTTATTCTTGAGTCTGGCAGAGTTGTCTGACTTCTCTACGTAAATTATGATGAAAAAAGATCATTCCTGAAGCTGGTAGCAAGACAGTGCTTTGGCGGATATCATTGAAGTATTTATATATGCTGGCACAGAACTTCACTTGAGGGCTGGTGAGAACATGGATAGCCTAAACATTTTATAAATAGGCAAAGATGAAATATATTTAGTGTATTTAGTAAGTATATGAAATATATTTAATAAGCTTCATACCAGGCATCTTGGTAATAATCGCTTGTAGCACAATCAAGGAGGAGGATTGTCCTGCTCCACTCTGCACTGTTGTGGGCTCAGCTTGACTCCTGTGTGCAGTGTTGGGCAACACAAAATAGGAAAGGTATAAAGCTATTAGAGAATATCCAGAGGATGGTGAAGGGCCTGGAGAGGAAACTGTATGAGGAGTGACTGAGGTCGCTTGGTCAGTTCAGCCTGGAGGAGACTGAGGGGAGATCTCACTGCAGTCACAACTTCCTCATGAGGGGAAGAGGAGGGACAGGCACTGATCTCTTCTCTGCGGTGACCAGTGACAGGACTGAGGGAACAGCCTGAAGTTGTGTCAGGGGAGATTTAGGTTGGATATCGGGAAAAAAGTGCTCTCAGGCACTTGGTGTGACTCTTGGGGTGTCCTGTGCAGAGCCAGGAGATGGATTCCAGTAATCCTTGTGAAGCCCTTCCAACTCAGCATATTCTGTGTTTCTATGATCCAGTTATGTTGTTAGGTTGTAAATTAAATGTATTGCTCTCCCATAGCCCAGGAATCTCTACGTTACCTGGGTATTAATATTAAAAAAAACATATTTACAAATGTAGATTTAAAATGAGTTGTATGCTGCCTCTTAAGACGTAAGGATTGGTGTTTCAGCAGTAAGAAAAACCCACAAATGAGATAAGATCAAATGCTTTTCCAGTTACACACATTATCCTCAAGGTTAAATGGATTAAAACTCTTTCTGGAGGAATTCAACATAAGACTGAAAATGTAGTCAAAAAAGTCTCATTGTGGCTGCCTGATGTTTGACTTTCGATAGCACATCCCCAAAGACTTCTCTTTGACGTACCTTGAACAGAGAATGCCTGTTTCTCACAAAGTCTGTTGTTGCTGATAAAGCTCATTTATATCTAAGTGGTATCTAATACGGCCATGCTGTATTCTGGCCTTAAGAAAAAACACAGTTGAATGGCTCATTTGCCTTTTTAAACCTGCTATGCCTAAAGATGTATTTTAGCAATTTTGTCCAAAGCCCAAATCATAGTAACTAATTCTGTACAACACACGTTTTTGAACAGAGTGCGAAAGAAAACATTGTTGCACATTAAAACAAAATAGAATCCATAAAAATTGTGTTTCAGACGCTGTGTTTATGCACTCGTGATAGTAAGTAGTGATGCTTTCCTTTGATATTCAAGGCCTCTGTGTTAGTGACACAGAGCAGATCTCCTAGGAATCTTCTTAGCTTGAACAGTTGGTATGACTGAATGAGCAATGAAGCAGAAAGGGTGTAAGTTATTGTCTCTGAAGTATTTCACGTTAACTGCAGGCACAGGCAATTCTGTAAGATACACACACATATATATGCACAGACACACACACATGCATGCAGAAGTGGTGGGAAAACAGGTGAAAGTGAATGTTCCACCTTCAACATAGGTAAAAGTAAAATCTTGCTCTCAGTCCAGGAGGAAGCTCTCTAGAGATTAATGAGAGGCTTTTGCCCAGCTCAGACCACGTGCTGTTAACAGACACCATGTACAGCTTAGAAATCCTGCTGGCCTTTCTTCCCTCTTCACCTCCTGCTGCCCCAGAGATATGAGCACAAATCCCTTCTTTCCCTGGTTTGCCACAAATGTATACGCAGATCTCTGCTCTGTCTGTGCTGCTTTGCTGTTTGATGCTGGGTTGAAGATACAGGTGAGTCCCAGCAGGTTTGGACTTTGAAGGGGCTAGAGGTAGAGTCACTGTTTCCACAGTGCACACTGGCACCACTCCGCTTGTGCTGCCCCCAGTGATGGCTGCAGCTATGCGCTGTTTGCTAACATAACCATTCATCAGACACGTACAGTCTAGAGGCAGTTCAACCTTTCAGAGACCTGAGATCACCCATGGATGGATTTTTTAGAGCATCTGCTGTGTAAGGAGGACTGCAAGTTGCAGGCAGGCTGCAAAGGAAGAGGGGAGAAACTCTTGAGGATCTTTCTGAAAGCTGTGTAGTTGTATTAAAAAGGTAGGCGATTATTTTTTATCTTCCCTTGAAATTGTGACTTGACTACATCATTTTGAGGTACCTCTGAAATCTGCTTGTAACAGCAGCCATTACTGTAACTCTTACCATACCAATTCCCCTAACTCATCTGTCCACTCTAGTTTGTGTCCCAAACTAAAGGTAGCACTTTTCAGTGATGCTCAAAGCAGAGCTTGTACCTTCTCCTTGCAAACACTCTAAGAGTATAGACAAATCCCACTTCTCCTGTGTCTCTGCATGTTTAAAAGACAGATCAGACTCCAGGTACATTCAGTTTTAAGGTCTTTTGAGGCTGCTTAGAGAAATCTTTAATACATTTCCTATACATCCATCAAGTTGGTGACAGGTCTTGCATAACCAAACCAGAAACCATTGTGTACTGGGGACTTGACTGACGAAAAACTACTCAAAAGTTCTGCCTTTCAGATACTTAAATAAGGAATTGCTTTTGACACTTACGTTTTGGCTTTGCAAGTTTTGCTTCCATTAAAATGTGTTGTTAGTATGCATTTTGCTCATTAGGAATGAACTCAGATCATGTCTGTTACAGTTTCACACATAAATACTCCATGTCCAATCTGGAGCAGTTGCAGAATGCTGCAGACAAGCTTTTCTTTAGACAGTCCACGTCTATTTTGGAAGACAGGCTGGTACAAAATGGATCCTATAGAAATTCTATTTAAATTGCATCCAAGTTTGCCTTCCTTACCCTGCCTTGCACTTTGGCTGTGAGAGCACTGCATCCAGCTGGAGCCGTGGCCTAGCTGAAGACAAAGAAGATTAGGGTGTAAAGATTTAGAGTGTAAAATTATTACGTTATAGCTTATCAGCAGCCACAGCCTGAAGGCTTCCTCTAGGAGTGTCCTTTTTTGGAAACTGCTGTATCCAGTTGTTAAAATGTAACAACTTTCCTCCCTCTGATAAAATTAAAAAAAAAGTAAAATACATACAGTCGTGGGTGGTATGAGCTCTTTCTGAGATTAATAGTATTGTTGAGACTGATGAAAAGATTTTTCCTCTTGCATTTGGTTTTACTTTAGACATTAGGATTTAATATTTTTCTTCTTATTTTTTGTCGGGGTTTGTTGTGGAGTTTTTCTCTAGGTCTTGGACTTCGTGCATTTAAATGAATTTATTTTCTTCAAAGGATTTTACTACAATCAGGGGTGAACTAAAATGTATCCGAATAGAAATAGTAAATAGCTGCTTTGCATCTCAATCTGATTTTATAGTAATAACTCCCATATTCTCATAACACTTCATATCCTCATGTTTCCCGTCTGTATGTAAGGGTTCTATTTTCACATTTGATGACTTAAGAATTGCCTACTCCTTCATTCTAGCAAAGTGTTTGCTTATGTGTAAAGAAAATTAGGAAAAATGAGCAGGCAAAGAAAACAAAACAGAAAAGCAAGCATTTAACATTTAAAAAAGAAAACTTAAAACAGTGGTTAAATGATTTTTGCCTTGAAACAGAGAGAGGAGTGGTAAAAGTGGGAGGTAAGGGGTGAGGGGTGTCACGGAGTTTGGGGTTTCCATCCCCAATTACGCGCTGGCTGCTGCGCTGCTGAATTACACTGAAAGCGCTGAATGGTGCCATTATATTCCTTTTCAAAAGTTGTGGGCTATGAAATTCAATCTGAGGTATTTTTAATGAGTGTTCTGAGCCTCGGTTGCAGCTCTTCCCAAGAAACAACGAGCACAGTGTGCCACTAAATAGCACCAGGGCCGGGGGTTAAACTCATTCAGTTTTTTGCTTGCAGGGAGAGAAAGTAGTATCAACATTTATTTGACAGGTATATGCTTGGTTCCAGAGTTGAGCTTTAGTAAAACAGCTTTCCATAAAGAAAATGTTCTGAAAAATGAGGTTCTATCAGCTTCACATCAAACTCCCATCTAGTTTCTGAAAACAAATCTTGTGGTGTGTTTTCCAAAGCCAGTGCCCACAGTGCACATCCCGGGCTTATTCTGTGGGCATCCTTGTGCTGCAGAATGCTGGCAGACACATCCCCATGGGCAGAGCCTCCTGGTGGAGGTGCAGCTCATGCCAGATGGAGACATCTGCCCAGTTACACCCCTGAATTGAATTATCTATGTCAATTAAACATAGATAATTCAGAGGTAGTCCTTGTCAGAGAGATGCCTGCTGGCATCCCTGTGTCTCCACTAAGGGTTTTGTGCCATGGAATGGCTTTGGTGTGACTCCCTCCTTTCTTGCCCTCTGAACTGGACACAGCTTTTCAGAGAAGAATTTTTAGTGTGTACCTGGTTTTAAAAAAGCCGTGTAGCACAAAGGTATTGTTACCTTCCACCTTTCTTACATGCTGATTTGCAAAGTAGTTTGCTTCAGATCATGACAAAAGGGCTGTTTAATGCATCTGCTCTGCAACTCACACCAAGATCTTAAATTCCTCATGGACTGGCTCTGGTTTTTGCAAGTCATCACCATGCAGTGTCAAGGCTCTGAGGCTGGAATACATCATGTGGGTCATACTCCTCAGAAAGGAAAATAGTCTTCCAGCAGTGGATGGTTGCCTTGCTAAGGGGATGAAGAACAGCCACAAACCACTTCTAGTTTTGCTAGTAAAATTAGGCAGAGATGACTCAGTATTTACAGGAGCTAATTTAGGGAATAAGATGCCATATTTTTAGTAAGTTTTCCCATTGTTCTTTTGATGCCTCATTTTTCTTGTCCCCACTTCGCATTTTAATGATGTTCAAGGAAAGTAATTTTGGTTTAGGAACAGTGGTGCTGCCAAGAGTTTCCCACTGGAAGTCTAAGAATTTAATTGTTGGTGTGTGAAATTTTGCACCCTTAAACAATTATTTAAAAGACTTGTTCTGCCACTGCTGATTTCCCACAAATGTTTTACACCTATGTCAAGGAAGTTATGGTTGTACTACAAGAAACAAGGTCTGTTTTTTTCCAGGAGGACTAATTAGCTTCTGCAGAGACCTGGTTTTGCATTTCAGTATTTTTTGGGTTTAGGGTTTTTTTGGCATTGCTGAGATCATCATTTACATTTCATGGGAAGGATTGTGTTGTCCTCATTGGGGCAATTTCTTAGAGGATTTTTAGTTTAGTTTTCCAGATGAATTCATAAGCAGATGTGATCGGAGCACCACTTTTAAGTTGATAAAGTAGATTTTAGGTGCATATGTGTGAAATCCTAGGATTTTGTAAAATCAGTACAGAAAAGTTAATACAAGATCAGTTGTACTTTCTAACTGAGAGTCGGATGTCAGCCAGTTTAAATGCTGTAAACAGAGCCAAAGGAACCAGTGAACCAGGAAACTAATCATGAAGTATTTTGTTAACGCTTTTCACCATGAGTAGTAACATTTTGTAATAAACAGATGTGTACTTAGACTACTGCGGCCAAAAGCTGAATATTTGCTTTGGTTTCTATGGTTTGTGGTGTTTAGCCAGTGAGTTACAGTTTTTCTTTGGCATTGATAAAAGAGGGATGAATGTATGAAATAAATTCTGTAGAATTTTGTCCCTGCAGCTACCTGAGGAGGAAATTCTCCAGGCTCCAAGAATCTGCCTCTTTCTTCCTCTTTCTTCTTTACAAAGTGCTCCGCTGGCTTTGTGGTGGTTGCTGCCAATTCTGCAGTAACAAACATCTTGTCCACTAGAAATTTGGATAATTGGAAGATGGCAAACAAAATCAGTATTAGTATCACTTTGCATTTGTAAAAACTGCAAAGAAATCAAATTATTGGAGGATTACACCTGAAGGTGACAAGTTGGTTTGTAATGTGAAAAGCTCAGTCTTGAAGGTGCCCAGCCTTCAGGCACCTGAACTTCTCCTGCATTTTTATGTCCTCTCATGCACATTGAAATGGAATATATAATAAATACAGTGGGGGTGGTGTTTGCCCATTAAGGTGCAAAGCTATAATTTTATGAGCCAAGTGAATACAGACCAAGCAGAGGCTCCAAATTCCATAGCTTTACCGTACTGTAATTATAGAGATGTACCTGAGGATTTACTGTAGCTGAGTTTTGTGTTAGTCTGACTCTGCTGTAAGAAAAAGCTTAACCAAGCAGTACTGAAAATAGCCTCATCATAAAACTTTTCATTAGCTTTGCTAGATACTATTTTTCTTTTTCCTTCCACAGCATTTAACTATTAAAGAGGATTATTATGTTTACTGTTCACCTGAATTTTACTGTTAGCTATTTCTACCAAATTTGACTTTTGGGCATTGGAAGAAAGTTTTGAGGTGTAGCAAGAGCAGTCCTTCTGCTTCTGCCTATTTTAGAAAATATTTTGACATATAAACCAGTTTGTCATGATCAGAAATCCAAGAGCGTGGTTACAATAACAAATCCATATTTCAAATGTAGAAAACTGCAGTTTTATTTTGGAGACCATGCCAGAAGTGCAAGCAAATGAAAAGGTTTTTAAGCCCCTTCTCTTTCTATTCTTTGCCTCACTAATTGTTTGCTGTGCTGATTTTTGGATAGCAACGAAATTCCTAAAATAGTTGTTGTTCAAGTTTGTCATAGCTGATTTTGGGGGGGGAGGGCACAAAAGTTTAAGTTTGCAGCTGCATTTTTTAAGAGCTGTATAACATACCTGAAGTAAAAACTATCATACCTTTAAATTGTGCTGGTTAAAAAAAAAGGTGCCACCACCACCAAAACTGACCAAAAGGTAAAAGTGTACATCAGAGACTGTGGAAGGCAACTGCTGGTATTAAGGGAATACAGCTTATGTGGTGAGTGTAAAAGCAGTCCACTAAAATCTTGAAAGGAAAGAACACTAAATAGTCTCATTGTACACATGCAGCAGATGATCAATCGCCTGTTTTTAAGGCAGCATAAGAGACTCATTCTGTTACTGCTTTTGGCCTCAATCCGCCCTTTGATGGTATGTGCACAGTCTGTGCAAAAGCATGTGGGATACGCGCCAGGAGTGGAGCCCTCAACTACATTCAAATGGAAAATATCTTAAAAGGAACTAGGTGCCTTTAGGTTATCATAAAAATCTGCCTCTTCTACACTTTGTTTTTAAATGGGATGCCTGCCTGGTGGCTGCAGATCCACTGCTTGAAAGTAGTGGTATGGGAGCATGTGGCTGCTCTGTTCAAAGGTGTCACTTTGCTGCTGTTCTTTGGTCTGGTATGTAGGAGTGATGAATTCCACTTCTTCCAACACTTCTCCACTACCCAGTCTAAGCTGAACAGCCAGGTAGAAACTAGTAAGCCAAGGTGTAGGAGCTATCTTTGTGGTCCAGTGCTATTTTTATAGTCATCTAATCCTTCCTATTGGATTAACACCTATGCTTTGAAAGGGAGGAGAGGAGAAGAAGGGCAGAAGGTCTCTCAAGTGTCTTAGGTACAAAGCAACCAGTGCTTCTTGCCTTTAATCCCATCTTTCAGGAAATAGACTTTTGCTAAATATGAATAATGCATTTCATTTTACGCCAGAATGGAGAACTGTTTAAAATAAGAAATTTGTCTTCAGATGCTGACAGCATTGTTCTCCTGTGAGTACGTTTTGAGCCTTCTTTGAAGTATAAATTTCTGACAGGGTTATTTGTTTAAGAACCTTGTGCTCAATCTCATCTGTGAGGTTATTTTTATACTGTTTGCTTATCATGAAGAGTTCTTGGTTGGTTTTCTTTCATTTCAAAACTGTAGATACATACATAATTTTTAACAGTTTGAAATAACTGAGAAAGTTATGCTGTTAAGAGTGTGGGGTTATTTTTAGTAGTGATTACAACTGTGTATGACTTCAGAAATAGTAATGAAGTTACTGAATGAAGTTTTCACAATCATTTCAATGCAGTTGTTAAATTGGAGTGTAAAAATAATTTGGCCATCCGATTTGGCTGATCTGATAAAAGGCTGATCAGTACAAGGAATTTCTTTGGTGATTAACCCTGAAAGAGCAAATATATTTTAAACCTTGTGTTCAACCTTTGTGCTGTATAGTATTTAAGTATTGGAAAATATTTAGCATGACCAAATTTTTACATTTCATTTTAGACCATTTGGGCACCCTGAATGTGATAGGAAGAGGGCATCAGTGAAGGAAATGCCTGCCTTTATGTGGTGGCAGGTGAGAATAATGAAACGAAATCTTTCTTTAAGATGAACATAAAGGAATTATTTCTCTCCTATGAGCTGCTGCTACTACTGTACAAGCAAGTGTAATTAAAACCCAAAGCAACCCAAACTTCTTTCTGACCCTTTTGCAGCATTTTTGAAGAAGAGAAGGAGAACAGAGTAGTCTGTGTTTCCACATGAAACTATTTGTTAATTCAACCAGAAATGGGACTTAACATTTTTCAATGTTCAGAAGAAAGTGTTTATTTTATTTGGTTCTTTTAACCTGGTATTACTGCTCAGTAATGTAAAAACAAACAAATAAAGAAAAACCTTTCAATCGAAGATTGTGTTCAAGCTGGGATCAGAGATTATTTGGCAAAACAGATAAGAAATGGTAAAACCTCTATTTGAACATAAACTTATTTTTTGGTACATAATTAGTGAAATAATTGCTGAATTAACTGTAGGAGGCGGTGTAATGTATCCAAACCTGGACACATTTAGAGCTCTGGATTACACATTACACCTGGACACATTTAAAGCTCTGGATATCTTCCAGATACAGCCATGTACTTTCTTTTTTTTAAAAATATCCTCAAAATGTATTTCAGTCTGTGTCAGAGAATGGTCTAAACAAGTATGTAGAGGGATATTTTTTGAAAAGTTATTGGCGTTTGCTAGAGCATGAATTGTTGAACCTATTAAAATATTCACCCCTGGAAGATCATAAGCAGCATACTGTTTTGGGTTTTGGTGAGAGTAGAGTGAGGCTGAATTGAGTAAGGCTGAGATAATGAGCAGATAGCAAAATATTGAATACATAATGTGTAAAGCAGGCTAGTTTGACTTCATAGCTTGCAGCTAAATGTGGTGATGCACATTATTCATAATTTAGAAACTTGACGTTCCCTGAAAACGTAAAGCGACTTTTAAAATGTGATTTCTTAGAGCTAAATGAAAGACCGGTTCAAAATGCATTAAGCAATAAGGATATGTAGCTGGAAGTTAGTGAGCTTCTTTTCATTTTAATAAATTTATAGTATTATTTTGGTTTAAGTAAATACCACATCAAGAGAAAAATGGTAATTCTCTGGTATATCGGTCTGACTGGGGCTCACCTCATCTCAAACGGTTAAAACAGATGTCAGGGCTCCTTGTTGTCAGAGTGAAAGATACACCTGTATTGCTCAGGAAAACTTCCCTGCCAGTGTGCTCAGATGGCTGATTTGGGGTGGGAAGAGTTGCTCTCTGGAGCTGCAGTATTTTTCCATTGATCGTACAGGAATCTGGCTGTCAACAGAAACAGGAGCAGGGGACTGCCACCTGCTGCAGGTCCTTCCCAGCTCCTGGGATTGCACGTGACCCTTTCCCGGCTGTATTCCATCGCTATACCATGCCCTCCTGTTTCCTTTCCCTTGCTGTCTCACAGGGTGAGGTGTCTGTGGCAGCAAGGGGTCTGGAGCTATAGTCTTCCCACCAGCCTTCATTGCTTCTATACTTCCATGTCAGTGTCCCCCGTGGAGCAGACTGGTGCTGGCATGGAGCAGGGAAAGCAGCCCAGCTCTGGCTTATGCAGGTGCTGCCATGGGGCTGAGGAACAGGAGCCAGTGAAACTTGCCTAGAACTTACTGTCTGAGGCATGGCAGCAGGGCCATGCTTCATGGTTGGAAAATGCCTTCCAAGTTCTGTTGTGGAAAACCGGTGTTTTCTTATGGGCCTTGTAACCACGCTTAAGTCAGGCACAACTGCTGACTTCAGATGATGTCATCCATGTGGCACACTCATTCCTGAATGCTCTCTCTGTCAGCTCATGTTTACTGTGCCCTGAATGACTCCTGGTTTGCTTCCATACCCAGTAGACTGAGCTTTTAATTTATTGTGTTTAAATTTTTTAGTAGGGATGTCATGGAACTGCACTGAATCAAGATCTCTCTGAAACCTTGTGAGTTCCTGCTTTTTTCTCCTTCTGGTCCTGCAAGACTGGAGTTTCATCAGGCTTTAAATCTCAGCAGATTTTATATGCACAGCATTTCATTTGAGAGAACTCTCAGATTTTATTTTGAGGTAGACTGATCAAAGATAAAATGAGTTTAGAATAATAATATTTACAAATACTTGAGTAAGAAGCATTTCATTTTATTGAGGCATACTCCAGAGAAAGTGCCAAGTGACATAAGTACTACAAGACTGCTGTTCCATCTTTTAAATGCCTATAAGAAAAAAACCTTTATGAAAACACTCAGCAGGTTTTAATCAGAGGGATTTACTCGTGGTCTGAGATGAGACAGCCATGTTCTTCTCAGCTAACCTTGAGTGGTGTGGTAATGCAGTGGACTTTCTGCCTTTATTCCTGTTGGTCAAAAATCTCCACTCAGAGACACTTTTTTTTTTTCCTTTGAGGAAAGATGAAGTTTGGTCTTTATCAGATAGAAATCCATCAAATACTTTAGTTAGACATAAATACATACTCACTGGCATGTTACCATTCCTCTGGTTGTGCACATGCAGGAAAGCTTCTTGCACTGAGGATAATTGATTAACCCATTCTTGCTCTCTCTATCAGCCCCAGCCAAACTGTAAATACCCTGAGACTAGTCTGGAAGCGCGAGTATTTACTTCTAAATTCTTTGTAGGTGCATTTTCAGAACAGTAAAGTAATATCATTCTTACAGTCAGTCTAATGTGTTTAATATTCTTCTGCTGCCTCCAATGAAATGTGCTTGGCAGGAAGCTCTTTCATTGAGACGGTGTGTGTTTGTTTGTGCCTATGTACAGTGATAGCATGGAGTGGAAAGTGTGGGAAGCTTTCTCTTAGAACTGACATACAATGGTCAGTGCAGGCTGAGTGGTGAACACTGGGAGTGCTTTTGGTTTAATGAAGCTGGAGAACATGAAGTGAGTGCATTCAAGTATACTTGTACTTGAGAATTATTTTGGATGTCATTGTGTCAGATCAAAAGTGTTCCATCTAAAAAAAGAGGTCTTTTTTTCCCTTCCTTCTTTGCATCATCTTGCCATTTTACTATGAATTACTTTAGTTATTGCAAGGTTATGGTGAATGCTTAAAAAATTTTGTACATTTGTCAGCAATTGTTCTTTATGTGTTTTTGATGGTATTCATGAGGCAAATCTTTGCTACAACAAATGTTAACAAACAGTTAATAGCTTGAGTGAGTATTGCTTTCTGGAGGCTTAGGTCTCTAAGAAGAATTGGAATATGTTGGGTAAAAACCTGTTCAGCAGGTTCTTGGAGAAGTGAGCTTGGCTCTTCCTTTCAGACTTTAAAAACCAGCCAGCACTGAAGGGTTCAGTCATTGTGTCCTGCATGACCAGGGTGACAGTGCTGCTGTGGTGGCACATACATCCTGTGCTTTCCCTAGAAAAGCATCATCACTTTAATTTCTCTGGTGTAAGCCTGACTACTGGGTATTTACATTTCACAGTTCATAATAGATAATGTTAGATAAATTACCTTTGGAAAGATGCTTTTTCCACCTAGTGTTACCCTAAGTGGAAAAAGCCTGTCTTTATTTTTTGGTATCTCAGTGAAACAGAGACCAGACTGCATTATAATGCTTTTGGAAGGGGGTGGGATTGAGCAGCTGCCCACTCTCAAATAAGCTTTGCCTGGAGATGCCAGGGCCTGGACTCAGGCTCTGAGCTGGTCAGCCTACCTGTAATGGTTCTTTTCTTCACTTGGTTACTATTGTTTCATTTTACTCTATTATTAACTGGGCTAAAAGGAAAGGGGCCAGTCTGTAGGTTGAATGCAAGACCAGTAGTCCAGGGTGTGATTGTTCTCTTGTAATAGCAGGGTTTGTGCAATTTAATGGGTTATTATTTGTTCTGAAGTGTGTGTAGACCTGTGTTTCAGGGCCTCTTGAGTTAAAATAGGTGCATTTGTCCAAGGAACAAAAATATTTGATTTCAGTGATTGGCTTTTTTATACAGAGACGGGTTTTTTGCAAGAAGACTTGCTGGTGAACTGTAATTTGTAGTATTTTCTGCAGGTGTGGATTTAATGGATGGGCTGATGAAAAGAATCCTTACAATCAGCAGAGCGATGGCGCTGAGAGCTAATATCGGGCTAGAACATCTGGTCTTTATAGAGGGGAGGCTTTCAGTGTGTTTGACTCCTCCAAATTACTTGCCAGCTCTGCCAGGGTAGCACAGACAGTCCTGGAGCAGCCTCAGTGCCTTCCAGCAGGAAGCTTGGGGTAAACTCACAGGGCTCGAGCCTGTTGTGTATCAAGCAAAACCTCAGTCCTTGGTGTTTTGGATGACAAGTCTGTCCTGGTTTCACTGTGTTGTACACAGATGAACATGCACCACCTGACATCACTCGAAGGGCCATGGGATAAAATAAAAATTCACAGCAGAAGTTAGCCTTGGTGGACATAAGAAAACTATATCCCAAGTCCCCCTCTTCTGTTCCACAGTACTTTTCCCTCAAAAACTAAAAGTGCACTAAAGATGGATTCAGAGCCGCCATCCATGGATGGATGGATATAGTCTTTAGCTTTAAAACTAGAGTAATTATTGTCAACTGCCTTGTGGCTATGGTTGTAATATTCACTGATTTTGTAAACAGTTTTGGCAATGTTGTTTGATGAATAATTTCTTAGCATAATAATTTTTCTGCCACTAATTAAAAGCATCTTCGTAACCGTAGGCTTTGTTTTCTTCTTACAGCAAAGAGCTCCAGGGAAAGTTTTGCATGATGCTGTTTGCAACCACCTGAACCTTGTTGAAGGCGACTATTTTGGCCTTGAATTTCCAGATCATAAAAAGATGATGGTACGTAAAAGGATTCATTTTCAGCTGGTTTTCATCTGCATGCACACTGTATTCTCTCCTTCTGCTCCTTACTTGTAAGAGATGTTTAATCCTCAGCCTTCAAAAGGGAAAGGACTTTTTTTAAAAGAATTTGTTCTTGCCTAGTGGAGTTGAAGAAATGTTTTTAAAACCTGATTGTTCCTGTCAGATTTTATCTGCATTGAAAGTAATGACTAACTCAGACACAAGTTGAGAAAGTGTTTTGTTTTTCTAAGTTGCTGTACAGAAGCCAAAGGCTGGACTGTTACAGAGCCTCAACTCTTGATTTTACAGTCCTGCTTGATTTGAAAGAAATAAACTTTCTCTGCTGATAGAAAAGTTGCAATGGTTGTGACAGAGTTCATGGAAAGCATTATGGGGCAAGAAAAGGGATAGGTGAAATATTACAAGGTTAATAAAAAGGAAAGCAAATCTAAGAACCCTCCCAAAATTTGATGACAGTCCTTTCTGGGAGGCTGTGTGGCACAGGCAGGTATCCTGGTCTTGATGCTTAGGAGAGTGAGATCAGCTGCAATATTCAGGCATTGCACTATCCATATCATGTACCAGAGAAAGCCACAGGCTGATGACCTCTTTCTTAGTCTTTAATGATGTTCTTTTGAAGTTTGTTTTATTTTAGACTTATCATGTAACCTACTAGCATGTGTGCTAGTTATCTGGATTGCTTTGCCAGTACATTCTGATGTACATTGGATTTCATGCGTGTTGGGTGAATTTTGCACCAGTAGTCAGGATGACCTAAAAGAGATGACTTAGGGAAATTATTAAAAATAAAAATCTGTTCTTTTCATCTAGCTAAAATATGCATAAAGAACAATATTTCTTAATGAAATTAACAGTAGAAATCTCTTGTCTGTCATGCCTTAGTTCAGGCACAGACATTAGACAATAGGCATTAAAACAGAATGCTAGTGGTCATAGTGTTCTAGGCTAACTATATTTAAACAGGATTTTTTTTAATGGATGTTAATCTTTAGAAGGGATCTGCATCACAGTGTGCTTCTATGTTGGGAAAGATGGGACAGGAAGGGCTTATGGATATGATTGTCTGGTAAGAAATACTGGAGATATAAAATCTGTGAGTCAAATGGAAATGAAGGCCAGCTTTGAGATGTGGGCATGGCAGGCAGGAAGATGGTGATTAACTGGAGACAGGTTGAAGGACAGAAAACAAAAGGACCCAAGAATGCAGCCCCTCTCCACCCTGCCAAGGCATCAAGGAAAAAGTAGATAAGAAGAGTAGTCTTTAGAGTTTAGAATATAGGATGATATGGTAATTTAGTAGTTCTCATAGGTTGCATGCAAAGTTTGTAGGTTTTGTATCTTGCGCCTCTTGGTCACTGTAAATTAGAATATTCAACACAAAAGGAGATATAATATATTGTAACAAGGTCCTTGCTTTCTTCTCTTCCCGCTCTTTTTTCCTCTTGCCTCTTCGCCCCTTCTCTTGCCCACTCTCTCCCTCTGCTTCTTCTACCTCCCTCTCTCCTACCGCTCTGACCCCAGCACTCTTCTTACCTCTCTTACTGCTTGTAGCTTTTTTACCTCCCTTACCTCATACCCCCTCTCTCTCTCCCTCTCTCTTTGGGGCTTCCCTTCAGCCGAGGCTGGTGGCTGACAGCAGCCCTCTTTACCCACCACCCTTGCAATAAAACCACGTGTTTCTAGAATATCTCGGGCCTGCAGAGTTCCTTATCCCTGCTGTCCACAGATGCCTCTACACTGCTGGAATTACGTAAAACACAGTTCACTAGAAGGGTTAGGATTCTGCCATATACCGTCGGCTAATGCTTGTGGTAACTTGAGAGCTTAATGTAACTTTTCTAAGCAGTGCAACTGTACAGTACCATTTCCGTAGAGGGTCCATGTAGCTGCGTTAAAAATGACATTCTGGCATTATTGATGTATGTATGTAAAACTGAAACAATTTCTAACATGTTTTGTATATGTATTTTGTATGTACAGTTGCTTTTTATTTTTCTAGAAAATAGAGAAGGTCGTTTCATCAACCTTCTCTACTTCATAGGTCATTAAGTTTTAAATAGATTACTGTCTGCACTTTGCTCAGAGACCTGAAGTAAACTAACAGTTTTCAGTCTTGTGAAAACAAAGTGGTTTATTTGCTTGAGGCAGAACACAGGAGAGATTGAGGTGCTGCCACTGCCTGAGGCCCTCATAGTGGCAGGAATTGACTGTCTGGAAATATGTCCAGACAATCACAGTGGGGGATGCAGGGCTTTGATGAAGAGGAAGGTGGAGAAAACCCTTAAGCACAGTGCCAGTTCCACATGAAGGAAAACGGCATCTATGCACTGAGCATGGCGACTCAGCTGGCCCCAACTCTTGGAAAAGGAAGTACTAGCCAAATATCTGAGAGCACCAGTCTGTGTCCTTGCTGGTTGGTCCAGTCTTTGCTTCTGAAAAATGGGCAGCTCCGCAAACCTTGCCTGTATCTGTGGACATAGCTGTGCCCCAAGAATGGCGAAAGTCAGTGGAATTAATGCCTTCAGCCACCCGAAAGCAACTCGCAGAAACTCTGAAGCAGAAGATTTGATTATGAATTGTTGTTTCAATGTGGAGCAGCACTCTGAGAGTATTATTTACACTTAAATTATTGTAACCGGTTTATATGATGCAATTGAGGTGAATGTTCCCGTGGCATTTAAAATTTTCTGAGCTTCATAAAGGCCATAATGTAGAACTCAACCATTGTGCAAATAAAAAATCCTGCAGTTAATCCTGTTTGAGAAATAAAACACACATGCATATTTTATATTAAAATCATCTGAAGAAAATGAGTTGTTTTTGCAGTGTAGAGGGTAGAGTAAGAGGAAAAATAAATATTTAGAGCATATTTGTTTGGATGTAATCATATGTATGTGAAGTCATATATTCATAATTTGGCTGTGTTTATTTCAACATGCAAGGCTCCAGACCTCATATCTGACATATTGACAATGGTATGTCAAGTTGCCTGGCAGTTGTATACATTCAAGCATGCCATGCTTGGAGCAGACAAGATCTGCATGGGAGATGATTGTGGAGGGTCTGAGTGCTCCACTTCCTGCTGGGACAAGGAGAAAAACGAGGCACAGTCGCCAAGCCTGGGGTTTCCCAGAGTTTCATCACACTTGATGTCTGCCCCAATTCTCCAGCTGCTGAAATCTGGTCACCATCATGGAATGCCAGCCTTTGTTTAACAAATAAATGATCTAGCCTTGTAGTTCTGGAGAAAATGAAAAACATTAATCTTAATTAAGTCCTCACATTAGTTTTCCTTTCCAGTTTATAAAGCAGTCTCAGACTGATGGTGTTTAGGTATGATGTGGGAGCTGCATGATGCAGTTTTGATTGCTTGGGTTTGGCCATAGAGGTGACACTGTCATTTTGCCCCACCTTTCTCACTGCATGCATTCAATACATGGGTTTGCAGTATCCAGCAGTCTGTTCAAGGATGTTGTAACTTGCTAATAGAATGGCTGGGAAAGTAGAGAAAGGAATGGTGCACTTGTGGGCTCATGCTGTATCATAAACCACCTCTGCAGAGGAGAGAGGGGTTGGGGTTTTTTTGGCATCAAGTAAACTATGTTATTCTCATAATCTTGTAAATCAGTTATTTCATATCAAGATGTCTTTTCCCCCTCATTAAAGTTGTCAAAGTCTCTGACCTTTGTTGCAGATTATGTACACGCAGACTTTGCGAAACAAAAAGTTTTAAGTTATTCAAGTGTCAAAGTGTGTCAGGACCAGTTCAACATGTGATAAAAACTGTATTGCTGGTCTTGGATAACCAAGTTACTTTAACCTTTGAAACAACAACAAAAAACTTTTGTAGACTGAGAAACATAAGAAGAATTCTATTGAGTAACATTAGAGTGTGGGAAAGGGCAGGGCTGTGAGGTTTTTGCTAATTAGAATCACTCATATTAGTAATGCTAAAAATGGCGCATGGCATTGGAGCAGTTACCCAGCAGTGATACAGGCCTGCTCCTGTCTGGCTTCTTGGGTGATTTTGGGAAATGGATATTTTGAGTATGTTTCAGTCTCTGCATAATCTAAAATTATTAAAGGTCAAAGAAGTAATAATTTTAATACATACTCTTT
Organism: Sylvia atricapilla; assembly: GCF_009819655.1. Classification (NCBI taxonomy): domain Eukaryota; kingdom Metazoa; phylum Chordata; class Aves; order Passeriformes; family Sylviidae; genus Sylvia; species Sylvia atricapilla. The sequence goes on from NC_089141.1 coordinate 75,485,295, forward strand.
TTCTAGAGGAAGACTCAATTAATTTGTTTTTTGAGGGCTTTAAACCTTTGCAATGGTTGTAGGGTATTCTTCCATATTCTTCCACAAATTCCAGATGTCTTCAAGGAAGGCCCTGTGCAATTTAGTGAGACAACAAAATATAAATCATGGGCATGGGTAGTTACCAGCTGAGGACTGTGAGCTGTCTCCAGGCCCTGTGAATCGTCTGGCTTTTACCTTCTGCACAATTGTCCCTTGGCTTTCTGTAACATTTTGCCCCAGCCTTTCTGACTTGAGACTGCAGGATGGGGAGATAGGCTCTCAAAACTGTATTTCCACCCACTGCTTTGCTTCTGAAAGCTGAAGGAAAGACCCACACACTGTCCTGGAAAATGGGCTCTCAAGTGAACTACATGCAGAAGTTATTCTGTCCCCAGTCAAGAATGTCTGGGCCTGAATTTCCCAGGTTTATGGAAAAGAGAAAATGTTCCATAGTTCAAAAGTAAGCTTTCTTTCACCCATGCCTTGTCCTGTTGTCTGCTTCACACCTGTGATCTGAGAGGACATGCCTCCCTGCAGGTGGTGGGAGGGAGGCTCCTTCATCTCCGTGAATGCAACAGAGCTCCACAGTTATGCCCAGACCTCCTACTGGGATTCCTGTTGGCTCTCCCATACCAGTAGGCTGCTGCCATCTCGTTTCTCTATTTGTCCAGCATTCCCAGCTTCAAAGGCACCAGCTCCATTCACTTTCCTTTCTCAAGATTATTCAGGGTTTGGAACTTGATGACAATGTTGGACTGTCTTTTCCTAAATGCCTCATTTCAGTTGTTCTTTCCACAAAATTAGTGGTTCCTGACCATGTGCTGTGATTGTTGGTGTCTGGGACAAGTGTGGGGGAGATTTCCTCACTGTTTCCCAGCTCTCTGAGTCTCTACTGCTTTGAAAGCTGTGCCCATTCACAGTGCCATTTCCTGAGCATCTCTCAGAATTTTGGGGAGAAAATCCACTGTGTATAATTAAGGAAAGCATAATGACCACACTGGAAAAAAGTAAATAGGTAACTGATAATCCAGGTATTGCAATAAAAAATGCTCCTCTGGTAGTTTGTTTAGAGATGATAACACTACCCTCTTTTGTTTTCAGGTGTGGCTCGATCTTTTGAAGCCTGTTATGAAACAGATTAGAAGTAAGTACTTCCTTGTTGACGTTTCTTTCCTCACTCTGAGAGTACTTGAATAAATTAGGACTCTGATGGTTGCAATCTTTATATTCTCAACCTTCTGCACTAAATGTTGTTGGAATTATATTTTAATTCTGGCCTGTCCTTAGAAGATGTACCTGTGTAGTTATGTCACATGAGCTTATGGATGGCTGACCCCACCCCATGGGAGACTGGGGTTTAGTGAGTCACTGGAAGGGGCACTGGTGGCAGTGGAGGGAACAATTTTGTAGGGAAAAAGAGATCAGTAAAAAAAGGACTAAAGGAATGTACGTTGGTGATGGTAGTAGCAGGAATCAGAATGGAAGAAAAAGAACAGGAAGACTTTATTACTGGGAAGGGGCTGGCAGATGTATGACGACTGTGTGGACATTGCTGCAGAACCTCTGACTTTTGGAGACCAAGAGGGGGGAAACTGTTTGGATAGGGGAAGCTACAGTGGGTGATAGGAAAGAACAGGAACTTGTAAATCTCCACCAGCTCTGGAAAAATTTGAAGTGAACAGGAAAGGGTTTGATTATTTTGTTTCCCTGTCAAATATCAGCCAGGTTTTTAAATTTATTGAGCTTTGCCATTGAGATTCAGGTTTCTTAAGTGCCTTTCTGGTTATATTAGTCTGAGTGTATGCTCTGGCATCTTTCCCTCTAACAAGACAGACAGGTCCTTTTGTCACTGGTCATACTTGTAAGAATTGGAACAAATGTGTTGTTCTTAAAACAGAAATAATAATTTGGTAGTGGACTTAAAAAGTAGAGCGTATTTTAGCTCTCTCCTGTTCTGAAGCAAGGAAAATAGATACACTTACTTTATTGAATCAACTGATGTAATTGCTAAAAACGTACTTGGTTTTAGCAGAGTAGCCCTTGACCAAGTTACTGTTCTCTTTTATTGTGTGTAAATTTTATTGGGCATTCTCTAAATATCCTGCATACTAACAGAGGACAGAAGGTTAGCATGTCTGTATGCACTGCAGGTTACATGAATCATCCCTTGTACATCATTGTGCATATTTGGCCAGCATGTTATTGATGTTTGTTAACTTCTTTGACATCTTCCCTAGGACCGAAGCACGTTGTTGTAAAGTTTGTGGTAAAATTCTTCCCACCTGACCATGCTCAGCTGCAGGAGGAACTGACAAGGTTAGTAGCTGTGTGACTATTTCTTGTTAAATCTCTGATGGACAGACGGGAGAACATGGAATGTGAGACGACTGGGTAAAGATCAATGACTGCCTCTTACTTTTAGCTTGGTGTTATTTTTCCCAGCCTTGAATGCATCTGAAAAAATAGGCCCTAAGATTCAGCTGCAGTCTGTGCTGAGAGGTTCTGCAAAGTGCAGGAGTCCTTTGCATCCTTGGATATGGAGTCCTGGGATAGCTTTACTAACCCCAGGAGAAGTCAGTTTGGCATGGTGCAGTCATGTATCGGTGCCCTGGGGTACCCCCCTGCCAAGGGACGTGTGTGACTCTGCACTCTCCTTTGGGAGAAAGCTGTTCTGTGTGAATTGCTGCTTGCAGCAGCATTGGGCCCTGTCTGTGTAACCAACACAAATGCCAAAGGTTTGCACAGGTGGAAGTGTGACTTCGAAGATGGAGAAATGCAAAGGAGAAGGAATAAAATGAAAAATAAGAATGTAGAGAAAGATACACACATATGCAGACAGAGTACCTTAATACTTAGGTTTAAATGCTTTTCAGTGTGTTTCAAAAACTTTATTTAAGCTTTGAATTTCACACTGTTTTGGCATAAAAATTCCTATTTCTCTGTGAGTAGATATGTGTATGAGGAGCCTGTTAAGGTTCTTTCTCACTAGGGTCCTTCATTTATTGTCAGAAACATTGTTCTGTTGCAGTATTTTTTCACTGCAACTTTTCACTCTTTCTCTGGTCTACAATATTATTAGCTTTTAATTATATGTTTCCATTCTGATTCAGAATTTTCACTGTTTTTATTTTCAATCTTCTCAAAAGACAAAGTTCTCTTTTGCAAAGAGCTCTGGTGTCCTTATGACTTGGATTATAAAGAACAAGTCTGCTTTTGTGATGGACACTGTTATTCTTTCGCATGTTTTATTTTGGCAATAGAACGTTGGAATAGAGAAGAATAAATTATTGATATTGCTTGATGGCGTGGAAAGAGAAAAGTAGAAATGTGGGGTAGGAAGAAGGAGTATTTACTTAGTAAAGACTAAAAAAAAAAAGAAAGAGTAAAAAGAATAAAGGGATTAACGAAAACTTGCAACATGATGTTATTAATGAAACATTTCTGTTTCTGAGTAGATATTCTGCATATCTGTTTCTTAGTATGTGAACTGAAAATTAGTTTTTGGTGATTTCTCTCTGTACCTAGAGATGTGTCTGTTATCCTAATGATTTTTTTTGTTAGATTTTAAATATATATGCTAAGGGACTTGAATATATATATATATATATATGTATATATATATATATATATATACACACACACACACACACACAGCAGTGTGTAGGATGTGAAAGCATATCCTCGGGGAACTGCTTCATCACTTAAAGAAGAGACTATAACAATTTTGTGCTATGTTCCTCTACCAGGCTGAATTTTGTATGGGTAGACAGATGTCTGCAACTTTCAAAAGGATGTTGTGTAGATTTGCTGTATTATTTCAGTATGCACACACAGAGTATTTTTCCATACTCCTCAAATCAGCTTGTCCTTTTCATTTGGTGTACCTACATCTTCTCATTCAGAAACTCACTTTCCAAATGAGGGCTTTTCTCTAAACCTATTAAAGTCAAGTCTTATTAAAATTATTGAGATTGTAGTATGAGTTCTCCAGAAGAGCTGCAGTTTTTGGAAGGCTTGTTAAAATGTGTCTCACCACTTCAGGTTTCATATCAGCTGTAGGAAAAATGCCCATTGGTAGCTGTCTTTTTTGTTGCTGTTTTTTTGGAGGGAAGAATTGGATATTGCGTGGAACTGAGCCAGTTTCTATTGAAGCTAAGAGAAATTTAAATGATCAAATAATGTTTTGGACTTCTGTTGTCCCTGCGTTTAAACTGGCCCTGTAGAATTGCTCTGCTGAAATGGTTTTGGCAAGGTTAGAAAGGGCTGGTACATGGACAATGCAGATGTTAGGGCCACAAAGGTATCAGAGCTAGCTAGAGTTGTTTGATCAAAATTTTGTGCCTCACTCTCAAATAAGTGCTAAGGTGGAGTTTACTTTGTATTCTACAAGAGCCAACTGATAACTCTACATTACTGGTTTATCTGTCATTCCTTCACGGTTAGATGCAGCTGCATTATCTCTTGCTGAGTACTTAATAGCTGTCACGTTTGCTAGCACTGTCCTATCTCGTTGCTCTCGATTCCAAACGGAGGGAGGAAGAGAGAAAAAGAGAGGTATCTTGGTTCTTCAAAGGAGCCACTGTGTACAGCTGTAATGGCTGTAATGCAGTATCTGCTGTGTTTTATTTACCCTCTAAACTTAGGTAATTCAGATCACTTCTGTAGATTCCAAAACGTGAAGGGAACATGCAGTCGAAGCCAGAGCTGGGATACTTTCCCCTCTTTCCCTCCTGCTTTGTGTAAGTCTTTGTTCACTTTTGTTTTGCAGGTACCTATTTGCATTGCAAGTGAAGCAGGACCTGGCACAGGGAAGGCTAACATGCAATGATACCAGCACTGCCCTCCTAATCTCACATATAGTACAATGTAAGTTCCCTTTTTTCTTCTTTCCAGACAGATAAACAGGATGATTGGTTGGACATGCTTTGCAGGGTTACCTGTCAGTAGCTGCTGTAGGGACAGGTTTAAGCCGTATTGACAATTTATTGTAGTTCTGTATAATGGCATTCAAATACAGATCATTTACTATTTCAAATAAAGAAGAGTTTCTGGTCACTGGATTTGAATTTTCAGGGCGTTTGATAGGCTGCCAAAGACCATTTAAAAAGTAGACTTTGTGGGCAGTGGCAAACATGTTGAATTCTGCTGAAATCCTGTTTTATTATAATTTGCATCATGTCAGCAGGGTATTCAAATTCCTGGAGATCTGTGTGCTGTCTAGAGAATGTAGTAAATAAACATGCTTAGAATGCCAGTCTAAATCACAGTCCTAAGAGGAAACTGATAGGGAAGAAAAGAAAATGATGGTTTTAACCACCCTCCTTTTTTTTTAATTGCAAAGTATGCACAATAACGCTGTCCAGTAGAATCATACATCAATTTTGTTCATGACATCAAAGCTTCTTTTAGTTTCCACATCACTTGAAAGACTGTATGTTTTCCCTTTCAAGACTATGGATACTCATCTTGAGAATAACATTAGGAAAATCCAATTAGCAGCAAGTATAACATAATAGACATTGTTTTGCATGGTCCTTGTACAATTCCATATTGTGAACTTCCACTGTAATGCTGTTGTATGGAAATTACAGTCAACAAAGACATTGGGAAGTTCTTTGGAGGTGAGCAGATAAATCTCATGATTCTTTGTCATAGTCTGTTAGAGAGTTAGGGTGGTTTCTCATTAGTTGCTGTTGGAAAGGCAGTTATTTTATGGTTCTGTTTGCTATGGGCATAGCAGAACATACATTGACCAGTGTGACTGAGTAGCAGAAAGATGCTGTGAAATTATGTAGTCCTCATACCATCTTAAAATTGAGTATTTTGACAGCACAGACTTAAAAAAATAAAATCCTTGACTCATGAGGTTTTTTGTCTCTTGTTTTTTCCTGTTACAGTGTCCAGCAATCCAGCTGTATTTCTTTCCTTGGCTAAGCTAGTTCTAATTTTCTTTAATTTCAGGCAATAAGAAAAATCTTGATCATACAGGGAAATTGAGTCTCATTTGCTAAACTGCCTTCTAGGAGGCTGAGTTTTCCTACTAAATGTCTGCATCAAAGAAAGACGTTGAGCAGTGGGCACCCTAATGCATGTGTCTCTCTTCATTTGAGCTATTGCTTTATGATTGTGTTTCTTAGAAACCTCTGCTGGAAGTTTGCAATTGTCCCTTTTATTTGTCCATCTTGTGTTTCATGAATGCTTTTCTGTGAAAATTTTCTCCAATAAGAGTCTATAGCTGTATCTTACCTGCATTTATTTATTTCGTCTCTAGCATATTTTTCGATGGCAAAAGAAATATTATGTATTTGTCTGCAATAAAAATCAGAGTAAACAGATGATGAGAATAATGGTATCAAAAGGGAGAGATTGAGAATGTAGGTTAGTTATTGTATGTCTTACTAATGCTGTGCCAATGAGTGGTTTCCATGGGGAATATCTGATTCCAGGAGACCCATGTATTATGTATGCAAGCTTATGTCAATGTTATAGACTGCTACTTATCATAAAATCACAATATGACAGCAAATAGGTTTCTGCTAAATTAGCATGTATATTGCAGAATGAAATTTTTATTTGAAACATTCGATTTAAAACTACCTTAAAAGCATTGTAAAAAGTGTTAGAAGTGAGAGGACACTCGGATAATGCAAATGATGCACTGCAGTGGGTGTATGAAGTATAAAAATGGGCTGACCAAGACCCAGAGTGTTCCCAGGTTCCCAAGAGGGCCAGTGTCATCCTGACCTCTATCAAGAATAGTATGGTCATCAAGACCAGGGCTGTGATTGTCTGTCTGCCTGTATTTAGTATTGGTGAAGCCACACCTCAAATCCTGTGTCCAGTTTCGTGTCCCTCAGAAAGACACTCAGGTGCTAGAGTGTGTCCAGAGAAGGGCAAGGAAGCTGGGGAACGTTCTGGAGCAAAGGTCTTCTTAGAAGCAGCTGAGGAAGCTGAGATTGTTTAGCCTGGAGAAAAGGATGATTGGGGGGGGCTTATCACTCTCTACAATTTCCTGACAGGAATCTGTAACCAGGTGGGAGTCAGCCTCTTCTCCCAGGTAACAAGTGACAGGACAAGAGGAAATGGCCTCACGTTGTACCAGGGAAGGTTTAGATTGGATAGTAGGAGAAATTTCTTCATGGAAATAAGAAATTCAAGCCTTGGAATCAGCTTCCCCAGGAAGTGGTAGAGTCACCATCCCTGGAGGTATTTAAAAGACGTGTAGCTGTGGCACTCGGGGACATGGTTACTGGTGGACTTGGCAGTGCTAGGTTGGCAGTTGGACTTGATGATCTTAGAAGTCTTTTCCAAATGAAGCAATTCTATAATTCTGTCATAAGAAGGAATGAGCTGAAATACAAAGCATTAGATGTATCAGAAGTCTAATGCAGACACAATGCAGCGTGGTGTAATGCACTTGCAAGGTAACAGAAAAACCATCTGCAGTGTAAATAAGTCTTTGGCTAAATCACACCATAAGATTTTAAAGAATAGTTACATGTGAGGCTGACAATATTTACAGTATAACTTCCTCTCATTCTCAATGGAGTGCTACTAGAAAGTCATTTAACGTGGAAAAGGAGGGTAAGGCAGTGAGTAAAAGCTTGTGGAGTACAAGGTCAGAGAGAACAAATTCAGAAGTAACTTGAAAGCCAGGAAGACAATTTTGATAATGGATTAGCAGTTGAAAAACGCTGAGAACATTTTAGAAATCATGTAGAGGTGAGGAAGGTGTCTTCTGTACTGTTGACTCTGAAGAACGCCCTACAGGAGGTGTGTTAAGCTCATCTGTGTAGACAGACATAGGGGTTTTGAACTGCATTTTGAAGAATCAGGCCCATGTTATTTGAGGTGTTGCAAACTTTGGTGGGTTTATGGCTTCATTAAAGAACAGAAACTTACTGTTTGTTTGAGGTAGGATTAAAAATAAACCTTGAAGATTTTTGAGTCTAGGATGAGTAAAACTGGAAGGAGAGAGCTATTTCTGAGATGGGGACAAATGGGACAGTTTTAAAAAGGGAAATTCTCAAAGGTTATGTAGTATTTCTGCTGTTTTAAGGAATGATTGAGAGCAGATGGGGTGAATGAGGGGGTGTAAATCAGACAGTCTCAGTTTTCAACTCTTTCCCACCTCTGACCTTCAAAGTAAAAAATGTCATCCTGTGTCTGCAAGGCAGTTTAGGTCAAAAAAGCTACTGCTCTGTCATTCGCAGATGCTTTGGTTCCTCATTTTCAGTGCAAACACCAGGCTGCTGTTCCCCCTGTGCATTTAAGGTACATCTGATCCCAGTTTGTCAGAAATACGGTGTTTTAAATGTGATCTGAAACCTTTCCTTTTTCTGAACAGACTTAGTTTGCACAGAGCTGGATCCAGGGGTTCGTGTTCATGGGCAGAACTGAGGATGAAGCTGGTGTATCTGAGTGTGGGTCTGTCATATTCTGGGTCAGCTGTGCAGCAATGTGCCTGACTACAACCTGCATTTAATTTGAGGGCACTGTATTTTAATTTCCCTGACGTTACCAAGGTAGCAGCAGCCTTTGTTGCAGCGATGTTGCTATTACTCCATCAGGTTTGCAGGCAGAAGCTGCTATGCCTGTTCAGTGAAAAAACTAACTGCAAGATTTTCAGAGACATTCCAAGAATAGCAGGCAACAAGATAGTAATTTGGCACCCACAGATAGATTGCCTGCCCCTCACCCCCACACCTGCCAAAAAAAGGAAATTTCACTGAATGGGCTGCAAAATGGAAGGTGGGTGTGCCATACTGTTGCACACACAGTGTTGAATAACTGCAGCAGATGGGAGCAGCTTTGAGGAGGAGGGAGACAGAATGTGTCTCAAACTGCTGCAGAACTAGAGGAAGACAAAGGTTTCATAATCCCATGAGGTGGATTAGAAGATGGTGTTAAAACAAGCAAGCAGAACCGTCTTTCTGACTTTCTCTCAAAGGTTACCATGTGGGACATGGGCCTGTAGAGGAAGCCAGTGCTTGCACCAGCTGTGCACCATGAAAGAGTGTGAGAGAGATGGATAAGTTCTGTTATAAGTTCAACCAGTGCTGCACTCCCTCTTGCCCCTGCCCTTATACCCCCACAAGTCAAGGTAGCGCTGATGGCTTCACCTCTTCAGTTGACGTCCAACAACTGACTTAGTTGAGGTAGATGGGAGAAATCCTGGGGCTTCTTCTCGCATGTCAAATCCTAACACAGAGGAGAAGAGAGTAATCTGTGGAAAATAATGTAGTGGGAATCTGAATCATAAAACCGTGACACAGGTTGCAAGGAGCTATGTTTGCTTCTCTGCCCTCTTCCCAGCTGTGTGGGTCTCTTGGATTGACCAGATTATTCAGATGTAATATAGTGTTTTAACAGATTTTTCTTAAAATTCTTCACAGCTGAGATTGGGGATTTTGATGAAACCATAGATCGTGAACACTTAGCGAAGAACAAATATATACCTCATCAAGAAGCACTAGAAGACAAAATCATGGAATTTCACCGTAACCACATGTAAGACTTCTTTGTTTTTGTTATTTGCCTTCTTTTCCTGTAGAGTAGTTCTAATGGTAAGTATATGCTAGATCTGAAGCACAAAAGAGCTTTGGACCTCTGAGTTTCTCAAAGATTGCTTTTCAAAAACTGTTAAAGCCTATGAACTTTCTGAAGGTTATGCCTGCCTTTTTCCCATCATCATAACAAGATGTTTAAAGCACAGTTGATTCGATATTCATTCAAGCATGCTGCTATTTTACAGTCTATTTCATACAAAATGCTTTACTGCTGATTTTGTGCATGCAGGTATGATTGCAAATCACGACTGATCAGTCAGGCACTTCTGACAGTAGTCCTTTGGCTTCAAGGACACTGAATGTTGTCTTTCAACCTTTCCGTGCCGTATTTTGAGATAGGTTGAAGAAGGGGTTTAGTGATAGTTTTAGGAAAAGCACAGAGTACTTGCAGAATTATGGATTTGGGAGAACAAAATTCAAGATGATGATGCAAATTGCTATCCTAATGTCTGGAGAAAAGGCTTGTACTAGGAAGATGGTGAACAGAAGTACCAGTAAGGCATAGAAAAGTATTTTTTAGCTGTCGAGAACACTTCAAGATGTGAACAGTTTCATTTTTGAGATAGGTTGAATAATAGGCAAGTGGTAGTGATTTCTTTGGCAGTAATAAAGCTTTGTGTAATTTCATCACAATTAATGATGGCGGTGCTTATGGCTTCACAACATTTATGGTGAGGTTTTCATTACTTCTGTTTTACTTCATTTTGGTATTACATTCACTTTTACAATGAATAGCATCATTACATGCTTCGATTCATGATTGTTTTTTTTAGGAATATGGCATGTTTTCCAGTGGAGAAAACAAAGTGTAAATTCTATTACAGCTAATGGTTTAAAATCTAGCTGTATCAGGTGTCTCAGAATTGGAGCAATCAGAATTTATAATAGAGTGTAAAATCTGTGTATTCGATATTTGTTTGGACTAAGTTGTTGTTCCAGTTGATATGAGTCTGGGGACATAGAAAAACCATACAGGTATTATACCTCTGACAATTTTCAGTCTCTTTGATCAAGTGTCTCTTTGTTCTCTAGAGGACCTCTTGATCTCTATTTAAAAGGTGTGACAAGCTTGTGAGTGTTGTCTGTTTCTTTCTGAAGGGGACAGACACCAGCAGAGTCTGACTTCCAGCTTTTGGAGATCGCCCGTCGGCTGGAGATGTACGGGATACGCTTGCATCCAGCCAAGGACAGGGAGGGGACGAAGATCAACCTGGCTGTTGCCAACACAGGCATTCTGGTGTTTCAGGTTAGAGCTGCTCGGGACGTGATTTTGTACTTCATAAAGCAGAGAGGCTTCTGACGGCAGTAAGAATTCAGGAACTCAACCATGTCTACAAGTATTCATTTGAGAAAATGCAGGGACTTCCAAAGTTTTTCTAAGAGTGATATTAAGCCTGTTATACCTGCATTAGGTCCTTTACTTCTAGGGACTCCTACCTTATGTGAATGTAGTGTAGAATTCCATCTGCATCCACAGTGTGCTGTTCAAGATGCAAACTGAGCCGTGGCTCATGATTTGTAGGTTGCTCATGCTGACTTCTCCTACATGTAGGAGCAGGTGGGTCTTGTAGGTATGGTGCACATTAAATTGGTGAGAAGCAGAGACAAGTAAGAAAACAGACAGCTGGAGTCCATGCAGAAGGATGAAGGCAGTAAATGCAAATTCTCTGTAATGTTACTTCGTCGGAGTTCTTACAATTTTCTTGACCTGCCTTGGCCATTGTATCTTTACTGAATCCATGGATGTTACTTCTTTCCTTTAAAGATCCAAACTGTTTTCCTTTTATTTATTTGCTCTCCTTTCCTACCCCAGGTAGTCTAGTAACTACTCATGAAGCATCATTAGTAAATTTGTCAAATTCTTATTATGCAGTTCCCCTTATGTAAAGAACAAATTCAGCTTTTACAGTTGTGGAGCTACACGTATTCAGCTGGTGTCAGCTGCTTTTACTTTAGATGCTTACCTGATTCTGTGCTAAAAACAGTAAGCTGTTCTTTAAAATGTCCCTTTTTACAATTGTCAAAAAAGACTATTCATTTTAACTGTTTGACTATGATGAAACTACTAGCGTTTCCAGCCTTACAAAGTACATTGAGTCCTTCCATAAAGAACAGTAACAGCAACAAACAAGCCCAGAAGTATCTGACCCAAATGCTCTGAGATAAGATTTAAAAATCCCAAACAGCCAAAAAGAGGCAGCAAATTAAAAAGATCCCTGATCAACTAAATGAGTTGACAGTAGAACCCCAAAACTGAATCATAGGTTGAAACATGAGAATGCTAGGACAGTGTTGTGTTAGAAATGCATATAACTCAAGCAATTGTATGTTCAGGCCCTTCCCCTTCTCCCCCACAGCATTTTCATCAGCTGAATTAATGAATTGTCAAGCCTTGTAAATTAAGACTCTTTTCACGGTGAATGTGTATGTCCACAGAAAGCAGCATGGACTTCTGAGGCCCAAGCAGGCAGCTGAGATCCTTTTGTAAAGTGTAGCTGCAGGTTGATGGCCCAAGGCTTGATTTGTCAAGGTCTGAAGTCATGTGTCCGTGACCTAATGTGTTTTGGAGTTCCAAAACAGTTTTGTTTTCAAAGTTTCTGAAAAGCTTGGAAATTTTGCTGGGTCAAGCTCCAAGACTGAAGGCTGAAAAGGAAGTTGGGCTCTGACCTGCTGGAGTCTGCCCAACAACTGGTGTCTGTCAATAGGCTTAGGGCTCCCTTCAAACACTTCTTAGGTCAAGAGCTAAGTTCTTATTTTTATAAGAAATATGAGGATCTCATTAGAATGACCCCAATGAAGATGAAGGTTCACTCTCAAATGCCATAAGCTGTAGTCAGGCTTATTTTAAAGTCTGCCATTTATTTATAAATCAGTGTCAGTGCTGCTGATTATTTTAAGTAGATTAATTATGTGATTCTTAGACAGCTGGTTGACTTAGCAGAGATCATTACACTGTCATTACTCCTACAGCTGTCTAGCAATGGTACCCAGATCAACGTGAGTTTCTGCGTTTAGCAATCCTGTAGTAGTTCTCTGAAACTTCCGTGCTGTGCTCTAGGAATGTTTGTATTGAAGTCCTAATTGAACAAACTGCTGTTGTGAATATTTTAATGTAATACCTCCAATACCTGCTGACATAGATTGAGAATGAAACTTTTAGAGGCTAGGGGCTAGCGCTGTAGTGGCTGAGAGTTGGAGTATTATGAAGATAATTTCCTTCTTGCTGTTTGCTTATGGTATTGGTTGCATTTTCCCCAAAAATCATTCTCTGACTCTTCAGAGACAAATAATTTATTTAGATGGCTTTTGCTTCTGGTGTTCCCTGTGAAAGGTCAAAATGCACACAGTATTTTGTACTTCCAGTACAAAACCTGCAGTTGCTTGTTCTTTCCACAGCAATATTTAAAGGGATATTTATTTTGCCCTGCAGACATAAAAAGAGGGAGGAAATCTACTTCATCAAAGTGAGGCAACATGTCTGAATTCCCTGCATTCTCTGTCACTGGTGGAAATAGAGTGAGGCAGCTTTAGAAGGTGATTTAGTCCACAGAAAATACTGAGTCTGCATAGTGGCGCAAGATAGCAAAATCTGGTCCACCCCGTCTTCTGCGGTGATACTGGGTTGAATGTTTTCACAGTAACTAGTCGTGTATTGCAAGAGTTTAACCGTAAGTGCCTGCCTTCAGTCATTGCACCAGATGTTTATGGTTTACATTATCAGAGGATGAGTTATAAGAAATATCATCATTTCAAGTTAAGTGAACAGATGATTAATCTATGACAAACTTCTTTAGTGGTTTAGATTTTTCCATTCGGATCCGGAATGATTAAACCCAGCTGGCTTTGTTTTCTGTAGGGTCACACCAAGATCAATGCCTTCAACTGGGCTAAGGTTCGAAAGCTGAGCTTCAAGAGGAAACGTTTTCTTATCAAACTACGGCCTGATGTGAATGTAAGTCCTTGTTAGGAGTTGATGAAGTTAACAAAAGGTCATTTGATAAATTTCTACTCACAGATCACATGTGATTTTTATCACCTCGTGAATATTTTAATTGCTTGTGTTCACTGTTGCTACTGTGCACATCAACCTGGCATCTCAGGTGAGCAGTCCAGGCAGAGGAGACATGTAAACTGAATCCATCGTAATAGAATGTCTCAGAGTCATCTTCTAGCTGCAACTCTGGTACTGTATCATCAATTATTAAGGCATAGCATATAATCAACTTCTCATTAACATTCAAACCACTGCTTTATCTCTGTCACATTTTTCAATTAAAGGAAGTTTGAGGAATAGCTTTGATACTGACAGGCAGACCAGTAATGTCTCAACGTTAGGAGGATAGGGCCTGTTAAGCCTGAAGCCAGTAAGTTGGGAAGAAACTTTTGGGGTTTTTTTTTCTTCATTTCTTTCTTTCTTTTTTCCTTTTTTCCTTCTTTTTTTTTTTTTTTTTTTTTTTTTTTTTTTTTTTTTTTTTTTTTTTTAGTGTAGCACCTGATTTGTGAATGCATTTCTCTAATCTATGTTGCTTACCAGCTTACATTGCAAATGCTATCCCAATTTTCAGAGTTCATTCCAGGACACCCTGGAATTCCTTATGGCCAGTCGAGATTTTTGCAAGTCTTTCTGGAAGATCTGTGTGGAGCATCATGCCTTTTTCAGGCTTTTTGAGGAACCTAAACCAAAGCCTAAACCTGTTCTTTTTTCTAGAGGTTCTTCATTTAGGTTCAGGTAAGACATGCATTCTTTCCACTTTTGTTGCCTCTCCATTTCAAAATCACATCCATAGCGGTCTAAGATTAAACCTGTTATTTTCACATCGCCTTTTTTACATTGTAGTTTGCTTCTTTATATTTTCCATTGGATCTTCTCAGCCAGAATTGTGTGAAGAACACTGCAGGAGAAAACCCTGAATTAATTTTGTAGTAGCTGTTGCAAAGTAGCTTTCTGAAAGAAAGATATTAGGTATATAGGATCCAGCTGGTTTTGCACAAGAAAATTCACCTGTGTCCTAAGCAATACTACCTAGCAATTTTTGGGGATTCTTTGCATCCTCTGCTCCTAGGATAGGGTCTTTCCTATGTATCAGAGTAGAGATTTGTATTTTTGTTGCATGTCCGTGTGATAAACCCGTATTTGTGCAGTTAAAAGCAGTGGCTTTATGCAGGAACCTTTATGCTCACAAAGGATTTATGTGACATGACCACGTCTGATAAGGCCTGATATACCTACATACAGGTAGACCTGTAGGAAAGCTTTCAATAGTTGGGTTATTGTTTGGGGGTTTCGTTTTATAACACTGGCAGAAGCATCGCTGTAGATACTGCATTGTGTATGCCAGGGGGGAAATCCTTTTATTCATACAGTTTATTTTGTTTGTGAAGCTGATACAAGCTGTACGGCCAGAAACGCTCTTTGCTGAGATGAATGATGCACTCTAGATGCCTTGCACAAGAACACAGTGTATATGTAGCCATTATGATTCTCTTCCCACTTTGTTTGCTGCCTGCAAAGTAAATTAATCAAGATGGAAGGACTTATGTTGGGTAAACAAGCTATAACTTGTTAAGTTTCTCCCTGAAGTAGATAGAAAACTGTACGTCATTCAACTTACCTCAGACTTTGGAAAGCAGGTTTTGGCTTCATCCTTCACTCACTGTAATCTGTGTTACTACATTCAGTAACCTTTTCCAGGCCCTGAAAGCCTCTAATGAATTGGAAGAACTTGGCTCTCAATGGAGCATTCTTGAGCTGTGGGTTTCCTGTGCTGCTTTCAGTTTGCTTTGGAGTTTATAGCTTTGCACAATAGATGACACTGGGCTTTCTCACTACTTCACACCCTGTAGCAGAAGGGGAGAAAGAGATTTCCAGACTAAATCTCTGCAGAACAGCTGTGTTTTATAGTAGCAACCAAAGAATGAAGTGCATGTCAGGGGGTTTCATCTTGGTTCCAGCATTTACCAATATCTGATAAGGCTGGTATTTGACTAAAAAGGATTCAAGAATATATGAATTCATGAGAGGAACGCTTAACCCCTGCTTCACTTTCCATTGTAGTGACTTCCCAGTAATGTTGTACTCTATAGGGCCCACACAGCTGAATTCAAGCAGTTCTGAAATGACTTCAAAAAGTAGCTCCATAACAAAAAAAAGACGCAAGTAACATGCAAAATGCTAAAAATCTATGTATATCTGACCAGGTCCCCGTCTGTATAATCTTAACATGAATTTCTGCTGATAGTGACAATTATTTTTCTGATTGCTATGACTTTATATGCAAGCCAAATGCAAGTTTATGATGACCAGGTGGTATATTGTATTAAATACTTTAACTCTGTTTTTTTTTCCAGTGGTCGGACTCAGAAGCAAGTTCTTGACTATGTTAAGGAAGGAGGGCACAAAAAAGTGCAGTTTGAAAGGTGAGAGGAAATAAATTTATTATCCTAATATGCTGTAATCTAAGAAAAGTAATGATTTCCAGTTAGTTATAGTCTGAGATCTTGGCACCAGTCCAAAGCAAAAATTCCTTTTCTGCTGATTTGACAGTTTATTACATGTGTAATATCCCATGGTCCTGAATGTTTTGGCAGAAGTTTCATAATTTATAGTTCACCTAAAATCAGTAGTCTTCAATCTGTTTTTCAGCAATGAACATCCTACTATCACAGGTAACTTTCTCCCAATTTGATTTGCACCCTCTTTGCTGGGATGTGGTTAATGTATGTGAACAGACGTATTCAGCTCTGAATGAAATTGAAAGTAAGAAAAAGTACAGCTAAGTTCAAGGGAGAGGTCTCCAGGGAAACTGAAAGTCTTCTAGCTTGCTAGAGCCTGTTCTGTCTGAACTCATCATGCTCATGGTGAGCTGAAAGTAATGGCCAAAATGCCACAAAGACCATGATAATAGTTCATTGCTTATGATTCATGCTTACCTGATAGACCATTTTTGCTTCAATGCCTCCCCCATTTCTTACAGTGTTATGTTTGCAACTCATAGCACATTAAAATTTTGAAGAAAGGAGGAATGTTAATCTGTTTTGGAGCAAAATTTTATGAAAGCTGTTATTCAAAGGTTTTGTTTTAAAAGAAGCATATCTTTTGATTCCTGTTTGTAGAAAAAAACCCTGAAATAGCTCTTTATGTGATTTTCTTTTTATCTCCAGGAAACACAGCAAGATTCATTCCATCAGGAGTCTGACTGCACAGCCTTCAGAACAGCATACAGAGGTGCCAAAACAAGTCAGTGATGTTGATGAAACCCTGGAAATGAAATCCTTTTAAACATTTCTTGTTAGATTACCCTCCACTGATTGCTGTTTTGAAACCCTAGGAGCATAGTTTTCTGCTCAGTTACCATTTAACTGGGAGCTATGGAGCCCTGGGTGTCATAAGCTTTAGGTTCTGCTGAGTGAAACAGCATTGCTTACAGACAACCAGGCAATTATGAATAGTGAGCTTGTCTGAACTGTACTAATGACTATCTGAAAAATTGCAACCCTCAGTGTTGCTGCCAGGGGTCCTTGGTTGTAGCTGGCTATTGCTTCTGAGGAAAGTACAATTACTTTTTTTTGCTGAAAGGTCTTGGTTGCCCATTTCAAGGTGTTAGGTTAGTGTTAACCAGGTATTAACCAGGGAGGAGAACAATTACTTCCTCAGAAAAATTGCACCTCTGGCCTTCTAAGCCATTATCTCTGGTAGATACCATATGTATTTATCTTTTGCTGACAGCTACTATGTGCTAGGAGTTCACAAGTTCAAAAGCCCATTAGTGGTGAGGCTGCAGCAGCTGCAAGTTCCCAGGTCCAGCTGGTAGTGAGGCTGAGCATGTATTCACTGCAGGCACCCACATGAATGCACATATACAGTACATGAACACATAGCCACCACACATGTAAACACAGAAAACAGCAATCCCACAAGCACAAACAATGCCAGTGGCCTCACCCTCTTCCACTCTTTGGCTCTTATTTCTCTAGCTGCTGACCTCCCAAACACTCCCAGGATATGGGTTGATGGCTCTCCTGGGACAGCCTTCAGAGGAGACTTGGTTGTTGTGGTTTCTCCACTTGCCAGTGTTTTCTGTGTTCATCTGTGTCTGTGGAGGTGAACCTTTGATCACATAACCTTATGTTAGGTAGAGCTTAAAATGTCAGGAGCAAGCTACTAGGTTAATGCATTTTAAGAATGCTACCTGAATCTTCACCTTCCATGCATCACTTCCTTTTGATATTCATAGGCTCTCTCCTTTCTGCAAATTCAGAAACTTCAGAGAATTTTGTTATAGTTGAAGCCCATTCCAAATAGCTTGTAGCCTTTTAATGTTGCTGAGACAAGCTCAGGTAGATGGAGCATGGCTGCTGGGCAGATGTGTGCAGAAAAGCCAGCCTAAGAACCAGTGGCAGGTATGTTCCAAGGAGTAAAGGTAGGGTGCTCAAAAGCCCACACATAACTTTTTTAGTGTATCTAAGTAGGCTGTGCAGAATTTGTTTTATGTTTTTATCTTTTCCTCCAACTTCTCAGGGTAGTGTGAACAGGTTGATGTTTTTAGAGTGTTAGTGGCCGCCTTAGAGCATGGAAACACCACAAATACCCCTTTTTACATTGTCACTGCATTGTCTGCCTTCTCTTCCTTTGCTTAGCCTATGGTTTTTTCTGTTCATGAAGATCAGAAACCTCTTTTTTTTAAATTTTAATTAGTTTTGAGACTTGGGTTACCTCTTTCCTTTCCAAGAGATACCTATGTTGCTGCAGATGCAAAATTCTGGTGCATAATTACATGCAGCCTTTTCCCTCTGGCTCCCATCCCTCCCAAACCTCTCCCCTCCCACCCTCCCTCCCCTTTTGTCTTTCCCTTTGTCTCCCCCTTGCCTTCCCTCTATTATCTTTCCAGAGTGCTAGAGCCTATGGAGACAACAATGATGCTGCAGCAGTGCAGAGCTGCCGGCAAGGGAAGGAGTTGAAATCTTCAGCAGAAGACACTGGACAGCACAAGAGCCCTTCCTTGAAGAAGAGTCCGAAGGAAGGCAGAAAGGTGGATGGAGCAGTGGTCTCAACAGTGGAGGAAGAAGAGGAGCCTGCTAAGGATAGGATGCAGCAGAACAGACCTCAATCACAGCAGCCAAGCACAGGTCCAGCTTCCAGGGCTGCTCATGGCAGCAGCACCTCCATTCCTTTCATTGACTGCAGTGATGTAGATAGCGAGTATGATCTCCTCAGAGGACAAATAACCCGGTCATATTCCCAAACAAATGACAATTATGAGGGTGATTTGACCAGTGGTGCCTATATTCACTACAAAGATGAAAATCGCAATAGAAGTAGATATAGGGATTCCTCAGCTTCTCTAAAGTCTTCCCAGTATCTCTCCGAAGAGTACCTTGATGATAACACAGCTAATCTCTCCTTCTACCCTGGGGGAAGCCCCAGGATGCCAAGGCATAGCTCTCTGGTTGATGAAATGTTTAGAGGGCCGGGCAGCCGTAGTCCGCTGGCCACTCCATTGCCTCCCAGCAGCAAAGAGTCAAGCCCTAACATGAGCCTGAGTAGAACTGGCTCTCAGGGTTATGTCTCAGAAAACGGACACGACTGCAGGGTGAGGGCTGGGGAGGAGGACAGCCATGCCACTAACTGCCACGGGTATTGCAGATATTCTCCAGGTTCTCAACGGCCTCGTGCACAGAAAACACATAATCTCTGCAATAAGTCAGTTACAGATCCATTTATCCTGAGCCAGATATCCTCAACCCCTGGGCAGGAGTATAGATCAGAGAGATACTGCAAAGGAGGTGGGGTGGCTAAGATGTCTTCTCCAGAAGGCAAAATGATGGCCAACGGTATGCCAGCTGGGGCACAGTCCAAGCAGAGCCCAGTGATGCAGTCGCTGCGTGCCAGTGGCATGATGGATCACATGGCTGCCATCCAGATGATGGAGGGCTCCACCAGCAGTGGGACAGAATCTAGTGATTCTGACTCAGAGGTCATTAATCCCTTCACTCACCCCCTGGTGTTTGGAAACCCCGTCGTGCTGAGCTCCTCTCCCATGCCTAGAAATAAGTACTCCTTTGGAAGCCTTCAGCTTGATGAGGAGGTAGAGGAGGATGTGTCTGTTGGCCTGAGTGACGAAGACGGTGTGCAGGTCTTCAGCTGCTAGGCACCAGCATGTGTGAGACCAGGGGATACTGTGGTTGCTCTCTGTAGTGGTTGCATCTCCTGGGGCTCATGATGAGTGGCTGGTAATAATTTCAGTGCATGGGCTACTTCCGACGTTAGTGTTGTACAGACCATCCTGAGGGAAAGGATGCTGGAACACAATAGTAAGTCTCTGTGATGCTTAGCAGTTTGCATCTCCTCTGAAGGGCAGGAGGAGAGGAAAATTATTACTGATTTAGGTACCTCTGTAAGACTTTATACTCTCACCTCTCCTTTGTGTGAAGTCTTGTTTTAGGTATATGTTGTAGCCGCTTTGATATTTGACTAGTTATTTTGACAAACAATCAAATCAAGTAGGTACATTGTGCTCTTTTGTATGTCTGTTACAATCTTTTTCTCTCCCATGCAAGGAGAGCAACTTACGAGTGCCTCAACAGAGTTAGGAGAAAAAAAAAATTGCGGCCAAATGCAGGCAGCTTGATATTCAAGACCAGGACTTGTTGAAATCTTGAAATATGCTGGAAATTCTTTTCATAGCAAGGATGTGTCTGGTCTACTCTTCTTCATAACTCATTTTATAATCTGATGAACTGAGGGTACAAATCAAGCATGTATAAAATGACAGTATTGTCAAGAAAAATGACAGTATTGTCTGTTTCTTAAGTGGGTTCAACAGGCTGATAGGGTGATGGAGATTTTGAAACTCCAAGCTCTTCCTTGGGCAAGAAAAAGGATGAAAGATCTATTTCAAGTAAAAATACTTTGATCAAAACAGCTCTAATTAAGAGTGGTATGAGTATTACTTGCAAGGCAATCCTTTCTATCCTTTATCAGTTTAATATAGAGATATATTGCAAGAAATTTTTTAATCGCTTATACTTTCAGTGAAATTATTTTAGAGACATCAAAGTTCTGTGGTGGGTGGCTTGGACATGGTGGCTGTTTTATTTTTTGCTTTGATCACAAAAAATCTTTATCTGTGTAGGATCAAATTACTCTATCATAGGTTACTTCTTCAGTAGTGCCACCTCAGAAATTTTTCATCCCCTGACAAGAGAATGATAGAAATAACTGTATTCCAGGGTGATTGTCCTCTGTTCTATCCATAGAGTGGATATGGGCAGAAGGACAAAGAGACTTATTCTGTGTATATTTACTTTTCACAGGCTAAAAGCATTGAGAATTAAGGTATCCTAATAAAATTATGTTAGTTTCTCCAAGTTAAGTAAAAAAATCCAAATGAAAGGTCCTCTGTGTGGAAAGAGGTCCTCTGTATGGAAATCCAGATGTATGGTCCTCTGTACTAGAGCTGGGAGACAAGATGTGCTCTTTATAATTGGCCTTATTTTTAACTTATATATATTTTCCTTGTGGAAGAATGGAAATAAATCCCAGATTTTTAAGTGATGAATAACATGATTGACTGAACTGAAGGTCACTCCCAGTGATCTGCATCATGAAGTTCATGCATGCAGCAATGATAAATCCATTCACATAAGTACTGATGAAGAAGTGACAGGAGTTTGTAAATTTAGACAATATAAATTTTTCAAGATTGTTTTTATGAAAACTATAAAATGAGAAGTCTTTTTAATTTTTCTAATGCCTTGGTCTATGCACACTTTAACAGAGTTTAATCTGAGTGAAGGATATTTAAAAATATATCTACAGTACTTAGGCATGTGTTGTTATATACTGTTTTGAAAGTAAAACTTATCTTTGTGTAAATATAAGTATTAACTCTCTCATCTCCTTTAGTGTGTTGGTTTTCTTAGAGATTAGATACCTCATTCTTGAACAGGAATGATTTAAAGCATCTCCTTAGATATTGATATTTTGGGGACAGGGAATACTCTCATTTATTCCTGTAGTTAGGAGCATGAGTCTACAAATGATGAGGTTGATAATTAGGGAAAAACTTGCTTGTATATGATTCTAAAAGAGGATGGGTTTAGTATAACTGTAAAATAATTGCCTTGAAGTTACAGTATATAAGATGAAATATAAATAGTCGAAGCTCACATTAGCAGATAGTGTGAGCATGGGGAAGTGGGTGTATGACTCTCCTTTTGATATTTTTTTTATTGGCTGTGCAGCAAAAATACCAGTAGGTATACAGTAAAATAGCAATCTGGACAGATGAATTAATTGCTTCATTAGCCAATAAAATTAGAGTTCAAGCAATGTATTTTCAACAAAGGGATATGCAGTCATTTCAGCTACTTAAGAAAAGTGAATAGATCTCACATTCTTTGGATTTAAGTGAATATAAAATTTTATAAGTGGTGTTTGCTATTTTGCATCCTTTCAGACACTGTTTCCAGGCCTGATTCCTCTCTCATATGTCTACAAAGATATTGAATTCATAACTTTCTAAGAACAGACCTGCTGGGTAGCTGGAGTTAGGCTAGTTGCTAATAAAGTATCTCAACACCTTTTCTTTCCCCACTTCAATATTATCCTCAAAAATGCAATATGAGAAGTTTTCTGTCTTCTGGCATTTTTTCACCTTTGAATGTTTAAGTAATTGTTGTTTTAACACGTGGAATTCTTCCACTTAAAAGAAGTGAAGTTTATAAATGACATAGGAAATAATTTCATTTAGGATTAATTACTTCTGCAGCATTCTAATGCCAGAGAAGCTCCGTCTAATATCAGCCAACAAGGTTGTAATTAAAACAGTCTGTGGGCCAAATTCCTTCACCAGACATGTGGTTCATGTCTGAGCCTTTGCCAAGAATGGTGAAGTGAGAAAGGAGTTTTAAACTTACATTTTTATCAAGGATCAAGCCCCTTAAAATTCATCTGGGAATTTGTTTGGGATAATCAAAAGGACCTTGTGGAAAAGAACAGAAACCTTTAGGACAAGACTGCAAATGAGGTGAGATGGAGGAATTCTTGTCCTGGCTCACAAAGTGCTCGTGGTAAGAGGAGCTTGTCAGTTCTAGTTTGTTGTTGCAAACATTTATTAATGTGAATGCACTGGACAGCAGCTGTGATCTAAGCATACCTTCATCTCAAGTATAGCAGGTTGTTATTGACAGAGTAACTAACAGATTCTCCCACCAATTCCAGTAGATTTTGGAATGTGGCTGATGGTACATTTAATTCACAGTTCTAAAATTTTTGTTGTCCATAATGAACTTTCAGTCCCATACCCATCGAGTGCCCAGATATCCTTAGGCAGTTGGTACAAAGGAGGGAGCTGAGTCCCAGTGAGTCTGAGCAGCTATATCCAGTCTGAGCTGTGTAGTCCTGAGCCATCCATCTCCTGTCTTTCCAGAGGATGTAAAGAAGCCTCTTGTTGGGTTATGAATGAACTCTGTCTGTGTGGTTGGGTAAGTATGGAGATGAGTTGTAAAAGCAGTTAGGGGTTTGTCCATAATAATGTGGAGATCTAGGTAATCTCTGGATGAAAGAGCCTCTGATTCATTCTTTGCTATTCCAACTACTTGGCCACATTCAGCCATCCTCTGCAATGGCAGTAGAAAGGTCATGTCAGACAATTTTAAGTTTTTCCTACCCAGCAGCAGCTCAAACTTGTGATGTCCTCTTGGGATCTTCTGGATTTTTTTTTTCATGACAGCCTTTCCTAGAATCTAATTTTTCTCAGTGACTTAGGATATTAAATTTGTCAATAAATAGATGAAGGAAAGATGAAGAGTGGTAAGTTGTTGTAGGAGCTGAGAACTACATGGGATATATTCCAGGTACGGAGCTTTGAATAATTGATATCTGAATGGCCTAGGCTGCACTGTTTTCAGTTTAAGTCCATATCCCCTAGGAAACATACTCTTTGTGCATGACAGAGAGGAGTGTTCTCTGCAGATGATTTACACCTGATGCTGCCATTTCACCTGTGGCTCATAGCTTGCCTGACTATCTATGCCTGACTTGCACCATCCCACTAACCATTGCAGTGCACACTAAATGCAAATTATATCAAAGAAAAACTGGAAGAGAAATTCCCATGGATGAAAAATGTGAACATGTGACTAAAAGTTTTTAGATTTGCTTTATTCACATTTACTTTATGTGAGCTTTACAGAGCTGAGTTATAGGAAGATGGGCATAGTGAAAGAATTGCACGTCAATAGTTTGGAAAATCGTACCAGTCTATTAGTTTTCTTCAAAATTAAAGAACATGCAATACTAGAAAGAATTGTCTCCACAGAGCAGCATTGGTAATGTTGAATGTAATCAGTAGAACCAGTAAAGAGTGAAAAAACCCAATGGTTTGTGAATTTGTTCACTAAATGGGCTAGTACTACTTCAGGACCTGTATTTTTTCCACTGAATATTTGTAGGATGCGTTTTTGTTTGCAGTGAGGCTTTTATTAGTTGAAGCAGCTCTGTTCATTCTGAAGCAAGAACATTCATGGCAGAAGTTCCTTTTCTGACCTCTCTATCAGTACATGCAAGTACTGATGGTGGCCAGAGAAAGTCAAATAGAAAATGGGTGAGACACATCTAAAAGCTCCTTATAGGCCCTCTTTTTCTTCACTAAGCAGAGATGTTTTAAATTCTGTTTTCTTTAGTCTCACAATAAGCACATGAACATAGAGTCTCTGTAATCACCAGAAGTTTATTCTGGGGAGCTCCAGGAAGACAAGGAAAAGAGAAGAATAGAAAACATCTTAAGGACACAAAAAATATCTGGCCCTATTTATTTGCAGTTCCCTTTGGCATAATGTGCTTTCCACTCTTTCTGAGAGTTTAAAGTCCCAGTAGTTTATAGGGTATCCAGAGAGCTATAATTACGTTGATCAGTTGAACTGATGAAGCAGACCCAATTTTGAATTTTGGTAAAACCAGTGATTCAGATCTTATTGGTATGGTCTACATGCAATTAGCATGAACTATGGCTATTTCTGGAACAGTTTTTAACAGGGAAAAAAAAAAAAAAGAAAAGAAAAAAAAAAAAAAAAAAAGGACGCCTGACTTATAAATTCTGTGAAATTCTATGTTTGTTTAACTAATCTCATTTATCTTAATGAGCCGTTAGACTGCTGTCAGAGGTGACTTTAGAATGAGATTTTAATTGCTGCAGTTTAACTTCTAATGATGAAAAACAAATTACCAATCCAAGTTTCTCCTGACCTCCACACATGTTTGAGGAAGCTGGATGTCACAGCCTTGTGCACAGAAATGTGGATCACTGGAGATTCGCTGTCACTCAGCAGCATGGTTGTCACCAGCTAGAAAGAGCAGTGAATGTGAAGGAAAGAGGTTCTAAGAGGTTCTCTATTCAAACATGTAATAAGGTTTATTAAGCCAAAATCCCTTTTAGTCTTCCAGAAATGCTTCTCTCTCTCTCTCTCTCTGAATAGTATAGTTTCTTAAGGCAGCTTCTGTATACTTTAGCTCATCTCTTTCCTCTTCATTTAGGGGATCAGTTGTCTTCTCCATAAAAAATAAGAGAAACCCTAAATATATGAGGGAAATTGAACCTTCTGGAACTATTTTGAATATGTAGGCCTTGCTTTTGTTAGCTGCTGTCAGACACAAGTGGTAGGAGAAGAGTCTTTTTCTCAGAAATCCAGCTGCTTGGTGGTGTCTCCTACTTGGTGGTGATGGTTGTGGGTCTGCTGATGGTAAATGGCAGATTGTTAACATCATGAGGACCCAAGGCTCAGACTGGTGTGTAACTTTCCCCAAGTGTGAGTAGCAGCAGACACTGGTTTCAGTCAAGCTCCGTTAGGAAAAAATTTTGCCCATACTGTCAGGTTCTAGAAAGGAAGGAAATTCAAATTCTATGAAACTGACATTAGCAAATCCTTTCCTCTTCTGTTTCAGTCGTTTCTATAGTTACTGAAGTATGCCTAGACAAAGGCACATATCTTAGTTACTTATTTGTAAGGGAAATAATTATTGTGCAACATGTGCATCCTGAGCAAAGGTATCTTAGGTGTTTCTCACTGTGGTTAGGCTGTGTGGTGCCATTGATATTTTTTAAATACAGAATTTTTATTTAAAAATCAAAGGCATCATATGAACAAAAATCCTAGTTTGGGTGACATGTAGCAGTTTTACAGAGTGTTCTGTATTTTGTTCTAATTCTGTGTTCTATAAAGAGCATGTAGAATAAGCTTGGTTTATATTGTTTGTTAATAAAAGCAGTGAGCACTTTCTTTTAAATGTTATGAAATCTGGAAAGCCTGTGTGCCTGGCTGAGCTATGTATTCACAGGCATGTTTTTCACAAGTATGTGTGTAAATAATGGTGGTGTTATTACAGTAAAGGGAGTAAAGACCTTAGGATCATAAATTTGCATGACATAGGGGTAAATAGTTTGCTCAAGAATGGTTAGAGTTTTAAGATGTAATTTTCGTTGATGATTTTTTTTGTAAAGTTTTGGTCCCTGAGAACCATAAAAAATAATCTACAGTTCACACTGATAAAAATCAAATCTAAAGGCAGTAATGATACAGCTGTCACTGACTAAACGTGGAAGGTTGAAGGAAAATGAATGCTTTCTGATTCAAGAGCTTTCAAGCTTGTTAAAATTAGATTAGATGCTTTCTTTAAAATGCTGCAAATCTTGTTTTGAGAAGAGAACAGGCTTCTGCCTTTGATGGTTTTCAGCAAGATCAGAGGTAGTTCTTTCTGTTTAGTTCAGAGAATGTTAGAGTGCATGCCTGTTGCTTTTCTGTGAGGCACTACAAAATATTTGATTAGCTGAATCTTTTATTTCTCTTCTTTTGCTAAAAAAAAAAATCACCTGGGCCCACTAACAAGAGTTGATAAGCTTGGCAGTGTTTCACTTACCCAGCCCTTTCCTGATTTCTGTGTATGCATATGCATAGATTTTTTTAAAATAAATCTCAATAGTAAAAATTTATATTCAGAAGTGGCAGTGCTGGGGACTTCATTCTCATTTTTGTCATTTGTTTAATACCTTTTAAAGAGAAACATTTTTTGTTTCGTTGTATGCACTGTTTTGTCAGCATGTACCTCTCTGGGAGAAAAAGCCTTTTCAATGTTCTGTCTATCCTCAAAGCATGGTATATCTTCTGTTCCTTGCATTGTTTGGAGCACTGTCTCAATGTCCTTTTACTGCAGAAATGCCTATTTTGTATTGGGAGTTCCTAATTCCTCCTATTACAGTGATCCTGCCTCACAGAGCACTCCTCACCTCAGAATTCATGAAAACCCTCATCAGGCTGTGACTCTCAGGTTGAGAAACCAGTCATGTTGAGGAGCAAAAGAGGAGAGGGAAAGGAGGGAAGAAGGTCTCTTTTGCAGGGCATTTGGGCTCCATTGAGCACAATCAGGTTGCCCTTCATTTCCTAATGAAGGCTGCACCCAGCAGTCAAGGCTGTCTGCCGTGGCTAGTGAGCAGGATCACTGCAGTCCTGGGGAGGTGTCTTGTTGGAATGGACAGTATCTGTGGCATAAGCTTACATGGGGGCTGAAGGTTTCCAATTCTGTTGTAGCACTGTGTCCTGTTGGTTTAAAGGCAAACAAAGGCGAACTAACCCTAACCCTGGGTACAACAGGAAAACCTTCTATAGGTTGCTCTATTTCTGTCTGGAGAGATCAAGGCTAGACAAAGGACTGATGCCCAGTGACCTTGTATTCTCCCCCGGACTGTAATGCTCACTCTTTGTTCTTAAGATGTGAGTAGACCCTGATGTAGGCCAACAGCAGTTACTGTCTGATTTCATACCCACCGCTGTCTAATACTGCAGTACACCAATAAAGCATGGACCTTTACCAGCTGAGAGGTTGCTGGCTACTAAACCAACACCAAGCTTGATGAGACTATAAGCATGTCAAGCCATTTAACTGTGTATGCATGGAATTAATTTTTTTATTATTTTTAGTTTCACCTGTACCTGAAGGCTTTTACTCATTCTAACTGGTATTTTGCTGTAAAACTGTCACTGGTTTAATTGTTCTGTCCAATTGCTGGCTGATGCTTTGTCCTAAATATGAGGAAATTGGTTCATTGAGAAGGTGCACCATTTTCCCAAATTCTACTCACTGCCATGGGCGTGCATTTTGAAGCTGTGAAGTCAAAGTGAGCCGTTCCTCCTGTCAAGTTCCTCTTCAAGCCAGGCAGAGTTAGTGGTTATGTGTGACATTGTATTTCTTCATGAGTTTGTTTTTAATTCCTGTTCCTCCTCAAAATCTTTGCTATTGCATTCAGGGATGTTTGTACATGAATTTATGGCTGTTGTGTAACTACTTTTCAAACTAACAAACTGTATCCACTGCTCCAGCTTGGTTCATGTAATGGGGAAGAGAAGTGCAGCTTGATGAACTGGTACCCTTCAAGCTATTGTGGAAGTCAGTGGGATTTTTTTCTTACATTGAGGGAGAACAGAGCAGAATCTCCATCCCATAACTCTTCAGCAGCATGACTGTGCCTGGTTCACAGCTGGGGAGAGAAGGGATGGACACCATTATTAAACTCTTCTTCAAAGTACTTTAGTGATTGGTGAAGTGCATATGAAAACTCCTGCTGCTTCATCTGGTGCTATCTCTCCCCCATGCCCTTTTGTACTATGCATCTTCTCTGACCAAAATGTTTAGATATGCAACCACTGTGAAAATAGAAAATTAAGCTAGACTGTGTGACCACAACAATGGCAGCTCTGACAGATACTTTCTTATTAAAGAGGCTTTGTAAGTGATATGCTCAGTAATGCCAAGGAGAAAGGGGAAACAACTTGGGTTTCCTCTGCCATACTGGAGTTTAGAAAACACAGATCTGATATTAAAGCTGAGTAACTGGGATATGGATGTCAACGCCTCCCCTGAATGCAGAGCAGGCTGTGGAGCAGGAGTAAGAAAGAATAAGTCCTACAACATTCCAGATATTGAGAAAGGTGCTTTTCTGGCTCTTGACATGTTTTTAATTTATAATAATAATAATAATAACAACCTTGAGAGGAAAAACAAACAAACAAAACAACAACAACAACAAAAACAAACTCTTGATGAGATCTTAAGCGGTACATGAAGTTTTCCAGCAGAATTTCAGTCACCTTTAATAATGCTTGATGTTTTCTCTCAGTTTCCATAATTGAATCATTTTCACTTCTTGGTGCTCCACAGAAAAGGAACATTCCCATGAGCATCTTAACACTGCTGTACTCCTCCTCTCTGTTCAAAAACAGCCTATATGAATGGGAACTGTCCCTTTTGAAGCAGATGCAGAACACTAAATGTCCTGAGTTTGTTATTCTGCAGTTTCAGGAGAAAAAAAAAATGGAGGAGGAGTATCTTCAGGATCCATTAAGTCCCATTTGTCTCCCTTACAAAGAGGGGAGCTCCCATGTGTTAGTTTAGTTTCTAAGCAGGGATTTCAGGTCATCTTATGCTGCCTATGTAGTCAGCAAAGAGGCAGCAGGCAGTTCAGGTCACCTATGATGTGAATTGACCTCCAGGAAAAACTTCCTTCATCACCTGGAAAGTACTGATTTTAACTGTTTTTCCTTTGATATGAGCCATGTTTAAAACAGTATCACGCTTTAAAGCCCAGCACTCCATAGGCACCACCTTCAGCCCCTGTGGGTTCACAGCTGTATGTGGCAAGAGTAACACAGGTACAACGAGTCAGATGGATCACATCTGGTGGCCAAGGGCAGAGCCCAGCCTGTTCCTCTCTGGCAGGGCACCCACAGCTTGCCAGCACTCTGTGCCTTCCTACCACCAAATTGCAGCAAGCAACTGCTGTGTATTTTGACAAAGGTATAGCTATTAAGTATTTGATTTTAGCTGCTGGCTTCTTTTTGTGTGGCACATGGAATACGTATGTTGATGGGGAGCGATTTGAGACACGTGTAAAGCTAGGAAGATAACAGATACTTTCATGTCCTGTGGCCAAGTAAAATGCCATTGTCATTGCACAGATTTTTTTTTCCCCAAGTTAGATTTGAATCAAGTTTTGCTTCTTTTGTCACCTTCCCTACTGCAGCACTTTTCTCTGGTGTCTGGAGATAAGACTGGCTCAGTGGAACTAAGAACCACTCCCGGTATTTTGGCATTGATGGGCCAGTCTGGCATACCGCGGTAAAGTGCATTATTTGCCACTGTCATCAACCAGTGCTGGTTTCTTAAACCCATGCTTAGAAAATAATTGGAGCACATAATTGAAGTGCATAATAATTCCTACCCACTCCTCCAAGGGTGTAATTTTAGTATATACTAAAATAATCCTCAGATAAACATTCTTTTGTACTTTCTCTTGGTTTGTGTGTATACAGCTGACTCCATTAAATTTGAAAGATGGCCCAGTTCTGAATCTAAATAAAAATCACTTGAAGTACAAGCAAAGACAATTCCGTGTTACCAGCTACAACCATTTAGGCCTCCAGTGTGCAGTAGCATTTGCTGTCTGCAAATGACATGCTAATAATTGCCTGTCAATCCATGAGTCCTTTAGGGTGAATTGTAAGGGATTGCAGTACCTTGTAAATAGGATTGGTCTTCTCCCTTCTGCTTCTGTTTATATTATGCCGTATGTAGTTGATGAGTAGAGCCTGTATGAATATATTCTTCTGTGGCAGGAGATCTGATGAATCACTTTGTTAATTCAGGTTATTTATTCCTCACCTCTGTGAAAAAGAGAAAGTCTCTTTGCACCACTGCCATGACCCATCAGCATGACATGTGTCCTGATTGATTGATGATGTGGGAGGGAAGATCCTCCTTTTTCATTTTTTCATGGCTTACTGACGTTTTCACACCAAAATGATCTTGTTTCCCACATTTCCCAGAGCAACATCCAGTGTATTGATATCTCTGGCTGTGTTGGTTGTAATTAGGCCCCAGAATGTACTAATGTAAGAGCATTTTGATCCCCTTTCGTAATGCAACCATTCCTTATAACTAGTTCCAATTTTCACTTGTTCAGTGTATTGGCAGGTGGGGTCTGACTGAGCTCTTGCTTGTAGGTGGTGGTGGTGGTTGGGTTTGGTCACTGCTCGTGCCCACCTTGGTACCAAAAGGGAGGATGCAGCATTTCAGCTTGCTGCAGAATAACTTTGGGAATGTCAGTGATGCACTGAAATGCAAAGTCTTTTATCAGTTTGGTGTATGTGCAGTGCTGTGAGCCACCAGGCACATTTTTTCTGATGCTTTCCATAACACTTTTCCCAGGTTAATGTCTTCCAACTGTAAGATAGGGTGTCTTTCCAATTCATTGTCCTTTTGATATTTTGTAGTTTGAAATACTTGAGTTGTACTGATAAAAGTTACAGTACATCATAACTTAGATCTAGGATTAGAGATAGGTAGGTAGATATGTCAATATATCTATATCTATCACAGATAGGTGCTATTTAACTTCTAGACTACAATGCTGTGAACTTCTCACAGAGGTGCAAATCATTTATTCGCTGTCGTATGACAGGCATAGTGCCAGAATTTCTTTGTTTCCACATTTGAGGTGATATCACTTTTCTTATGTCTTTTGTAATGTAGTTAAGTACTTTTAACCTTACAACCTTGCTATTAATCTGTTTCACTATTTCTCAATGATGAATTCCATTTCTTTGGAAAATACTGTATACAGTTGTGTTCTAGTGTCAATAAAATTGACATTTGTGTAACAAGCTGTGGCATTTTCTCAGATTTCACTGAACATTGATTTAGTGTGAAACTGTTGGTAAATCCTTTCTTGCTAGCTGTAATAATACAGACCTTTATTTCAGACAAATACTGCTTTGACTTTGATTTATAATAGGCTACATAACTGTCATGATTACATAAACTGATAACTGTGCTGTTTTTTTCCTTCTTTTTTCAAAGGAATGATTTATAAACATGAACTGGTTTGAAACTGGAAAACATTCATGTTCTAGCAATAAATCCTGAGTTCTTCCAGAAAATAAATAGGTTTTACTACCGGCCTAATTATATTTATTTCATTTTATATTTACTGGAGTATCTCAGCTGTGTTTTTAACAACAGGAACATTTGCCTATCATAATTTAGGGAGGACATAATCACATGATAGTAAATTGTATTTGACCCTAATTATTTACAGCAATGTATGTGTTTTTACATTTAATCTTAGACAGCCTGTTAGCTGTGATAGTCAAGAGCTTGTCACATTTTTTTTTGGTTGGATTTTAATGTATGATGCCAAAATGGCACAGACTGTAAATGTTCTTCCACATGACAGATTCTTCTTCTAAAACAGGTTTAGATTTTTAGATTTATGGAGGAGGGGATAACTGGGAGAACACTGGGCATTTTTGGCAAACTTTCTGTGCAGTCGTTAATCTGGCTGCCTCCCAGAAGAAAAAATGCTAATTTCAGTAATTTAATGTAGTGTATATGAATCCGTGGAAGTGTAATTAATTGTCTAATTCTTTAATACTTTTAATCCAAAATGGAATGGGACTTTATATCTGTGAAAATCTGAAATTGTCATGCTTTGTGCATTAAAAGTATTGCTTTTCTTATGTAAATGTAATGCTAGCATTTCCATCCCAAACAATCAGAGGAGCATGGAAAGACTTACAAGGTATAATATACATACTTGTGTTGTGTGTAGAAATTGGGGAGCTAGTAGTTTTCTCCTTTCATGTTAGATCTGACTGCTCTTAGCAGCAACACTGCTGTAGAAAGTCATCCTTTTTCTCTAGACTTCAACTAGATAAATTTGTGCTAACTTGTGTCCTGTAGTTCCCTATGAAGTACTGATTTGAGTGTTTGAAGTTCTGCTTTGCTGGAAAGAATGGCACTCCTGGAAGAATTCCTGTATTGTTATATTTATTCTCTTTTATAGAGTGGATTACAATGATGAAAATTTTTATATTAAGTTGATATTTAGAACTATAGAATGGCCTAGGTTGGAAGGGACCTTAAAGACCACCTAGCTCCAGCCCCCCTGTCATGGGCAGGAACACCTTTCACTAGACCGGGTTTTTCAGAGCTCCATCCAGCCTGGCCTTGAGCACTGCCGGGGATGGGACAGCCACAGCTTCCCAGAGCAAGCTGTTCTACTTCCTCACCACTCCCACGGTAAAGAACTGCAGCTCAGTCATCTCTGCCTTGATCCCTTCCCTACAGAGATAGTAATTTCAGCCAGTTTTATCAGCTAAAAGACACTTACCTAGTCCCATGGTGAATGCAAGTGGATGCAGTTCCTCTGGCTTCAAGGCCATTTGGGCTAGTTTGAGGACCCTGATGGCTATGTCTTGTAGCATAATTTCACGTACTGCAATTTAAGATTATAACTCCTTGTGGTACTTTCTTGAGAAAGCTTGTCCTAATTGATTTCTCTTTTATCATTTTCTTAGCAGGTTCTCTGACTGGCAGCCCTCACCTTTCAGAGCTTTCCATCAATTCCCAAGGAGGACCATCAGTGGCAAATATGACTTTATCTCCAAACTTGAGCCCTGATGCCAAGCAGTCATCTCCCTTGGTCAGCCCTTTGCTGAATGACCCGTCATGTATCAGGGCTGATGATGAGGAAGAGGTCAAAAGAAAGGTAAGGCAGATGAAGTCAGCCTTGCCTCTCTTCTCTCTGATGTGTTGTGGTAAATCTGGGTCATTCCTTTTGGTTGCAGCCTCAGGAGCTTGTTTGGATGGATGTCCTTTAAATCTAACTTGGTTTTAGAGAGTTGAGTTTGGTAGTTTGTTGTAACAGAACAGTCAGCTGCACTGTCTTACTGGAGAAAAAAATTTCCAGGTGACAGAAAGAAGAGGAACAGTGTTGAGCCTGTTGTGAGAGGATCCAACCCAGGCTCTCCAGTCTGTCTCAGCTGGGGGCACCACTGGGAGCATCTGGTTGTGGGAGTAGAAAATGCTCTCTCTGAGCCACAGCCTGCAGCGTTCAGCTGGGGGTGTTTGGCTCAGACCCATCATTGCAGCAAAACTGTAACGGAGCATCACATCCAAATCTGCTTTTTGAAGATAAAGTGTTTGAGCTGGGTGTTCTGCTGGCTCATCCCTCTTCTGCCGCTGAGTGAGAGGGGCTTCCTTTTGGCCTTCTGTGGTCTGTTTTTTTCTCCTCAGCTTGGAGCATCTCAGGAGGAAGAAAGAAACTGATGGCTTTGCTGGAAAGTGGGAGTCTGTGTAAGGAAGATCTCTTTTCCCACTGTGCATAGTTAGCAAGATGTGTGAAAGAAATTTGAGAAGAAAATCTGAGAATCAGTTAATAGAGTCAGGACTCTCTGTGCCGGTCCAAGATAGAGCAGCCAGTGACTGTGTATACCAGCTGATGATGTTTCCTATGGGGATGCATCCTGACTAGGAAATGCCCACACAGACTCCCTTTGCAGGGCATTCACAGTGTTTCCACTGCATCATTTGTCTTCAGGGCAGAAACAAAGGAAAAATATCTATAGATTTTTTTTTCTTAATTTTTGCTTCTTGAGCAACACAGGGAAAGATCAGCTGGGTTCCCTTGGCTCTTCAAAATTAAGAAATTTTAAATCTGTAGCTTAATCTAAAATCCTTCCCCTCTCCCACTGTTAGGCTGTCCAGCCTGTAAGAAAATCGTGCAGGTTTGAATTTTTTTGGAAGTGTTTTTTCCTGTGGATTACCATCCTGATGATGAAACTTACAATAATCAGACACAAATTTTTGTTGTTATGTCAAATTTGACACTTCATTCAAATGGTCATTTAGCCTACAAAGGATTTCTTCATGAACTTCACAATATCTCCTGCTCCAAAAATAAACTGAAAGGAACATTAGCACCCCAAAGCAGTAGAAATCATCTTGGCAGAAAAAGAAATCTCTCAAAAACCCACAGAAAGTTCTTGTTCTCTTGTGTTTGCAAGGAAGAGTTGTTTTTAGGCTTCAGGGCTTAGGAACATTCAAGCATGAGTCACAGCATAACCACAAGCAAGGGTCACTGGTTTGTAACTCTCTTTGTGATTTATTATCTACAGTTTCTTTCTCCATAGAAGCAGAGGAAAACCTAATGTGCTTGCATTTACAGAGGTTCCCAACTGAGAAGGCTTACTTCATTGCTAAAGAAGTGGCGACTACGGAGCGAACGTACCTGAAGGACCTTGAAGTCATCACATCGGTATGTTTGCTTGAGCGTTACTCACGGAGCACGTGAGGCTCCAGTCACTGCTGGTATTTCATCTGCTCCATTGAACATCCTAGCTGTTCTGTGCTGCTTTTATATCCTGCACTTTAGGTGTTCTCTGCTGTGCACAGGAGTTCTCCTCCAGGGAGGAAGTAACACAAAAATCAGAGAGTGGAGGTTTGCTCTGTGGTTAGTAACATGCTCTAAGAAACTGTATCAGGTTGAGGGACTTGGGACACGCTTCAGTTACATTTTCCTGCTCTCATGCTTTGTGGTTATAATTACTAAAAATGCCTGTGGGTTTTCAATGGCTTCTCTTAAAACTGAAGTAGCTCCTTAGGGGCACATATAAATGTATGTTTTCTACTGTATTAAACGCCCTCCATTTAGCATGAAATATTGTGGACGACTTATTTGAATGATTCTGATTTTTCAGAAAGTTAAACAGTGTGATAAACAAGTCAGTCATCTGTAGCATCTGATCAGAATGTGATTGTTAAAATCACCAAGGCAAATAGCTGCCATCTTTGCACACACAGCAACAGTCTTGTTTCACTTCCAAGAATAATGTGTGCAAGACCTGGTCTGAAATAACCATTTTTCTGTGAAATAGCACTGGATCCAAATCCCTTCTTGGCATTTTGGCCAGCTCCAGACCTCTCAGCTCTTAAATCACCCAGTGAGGTGCATTGCCGACTCCTGTGTTGAGTGCTGTAGTAAGGAGGACATGCTTCAGGGGTGAATGTTGGGACCAGTTGGGAACCAGGGACAGTGAACCAGTTGGGAACCTTTCTCCTCAGCTTCTTGTCTGTTCCAGGATCCCACATGACAGATGCAGCTAATCAGACCCCAGCTTAGACAGAGCCAATATAGAATGCCTGTAAAAGGCAGCAGGATAGCTGTGACCCCACTGCTACTTAGCCTTGCTTTCTGGGAAGCCAGCCTGCTGGGAGAAGAGGCCAGGATCTGTGGGACAGTTCTGCAGTCACTGTTGCAGTCTCAACAGCAGATATGCTGTTTTCATCTAATATTTCGTCCAGTGGCTGCAGAAATAGGAAGTTTTAGCTCTTCAGAACAAAAGCCCGTTTGCCACCCCATCCTTCATTCTCGTGGTAGGCAAATTTGAGTGTGCTGGATCACCAAGAGGGATGGGCCTGATGATTACCATACACTTGTATCAGCTGTGCTCCACAAATGACTGGCCCAGGAGGCCACTGAAAGTGAACAAGTAGCCAACGTAGTTGGAGAAGGAACAAGTGCTGTGCATGAATTTTTAGACTTGGTAGATGAGCTTCAACTTTAGTTCTGCTTGGTGCTGGGATAAAGCAGGGGAGAGGAAAGCTTGGAGGGATCTCTTTTTATCCCAGGTCTGGCTCAGCTCCAGCTGATGCAGTGTCAAGCAAGACTGCTCTAATAGTCTTCTATGGTCTCAACAGCCTTCTAGGCACTTCTGGAAGTCAACCACAGATAGCTGGAACCCCTCAGGGCAGTAAAGAGTGAGCAATATTACCATGTTGAAGATAATAGGCATCACTACCTTGGCAAGCTGCCTAGTCCTATGGTTTTATGTCACCCATAGTCTATTAGGATGAAATAAAGAGAATATGGAGCAAGACTGAGCAGGAGCCTGTTTCAGTCTTTACAGTGCCTGGCACTGCTGCTCCTGTTTTGTGATAGCAGTGTCTTCCACTTGTTCACTTTGCAGAGTGCACAGTCTTCTTGTGTGCACACAGCAACAAGGGTGTGGATGCTTACTGAACCAACTCCTGCCAAAGGCATTTCAGACGGAACTCAGCAAAAAGAAAATGCAGAGCTCTTTTTTTTTTTTTTGTTCTTTTACTGAATTGTTTATAAGGATTGTAATGCTCTTTCTATTGTACCTCCAGCACTTGCAAATTCAGTTTGTATTGACTAACCAGTTTGGGTTTGAAAAGAAATTTTGAGATTTGATCAGTGATGGCAAAGGGGAAGAGAGTTCCTTTTTCAGCTGTGCAGGGTCTCTTCTCTGATACGAGCAACAGTTCAGCACACAGGATAGTCTGGGTTGTATTTAGTGCCAGCTAAATAAGATCCTTGCTGGCTTAGCTGTTAGGAGTATCTGGGTTAGATACATAAAGACAGAAAATGATCATACCATCTGCATTCCACCCACTGATAATTTTGCTTCTTTTTTTCCTTTGTAGTGGTTTCAGAGTGCAGTGAGTAAAGAGGATTGCATGCCTGAAACACTGAAAAATCTAATTTTCTCCAACTTCGAACCTTTGCACAAATTTCACACTGGTTTTCTCAAGGAAATTGAGCAGAGACTTGCTCTGTGGTAAGACTGTTGATTGTTATTTATCTGTATTTTTTCATGCGGTTTAGCATTTTTGCATTCCCTTTTTGCTAACTCCTTGTGATCTACTGTAGTGCATAATTTGTGAAAGTCACAGATGTTGGTTATTAACAGACAGGGTTTATTGAATCGTGCTTTGTTCATGTTTACTTGACAAACTCTGTTGTTCAGATATCTCAGTTGCAGACATATGCAAATGAGATCATAATTCTGGATGAAGCTTTCTCTTGCCAAATGTCATTGTTTCTACATGGCAGCTCTTTTGAAGAACATGCTGCAAGCAAGGCTTATCAGTAATAAAGAGGGAGAGGCGAAGGACCAGGTTCTGTTTCTGTCAAAATAGGTACAGGCTGAGGATTTCACAGACCAGCTTCTCATTCTGCAGCATCACAGCTGTGACACACACAGGGTCTACAGCGCACTCTACAAATTGACAAGAGTGTTGGAAGAGGACACTGAGCTTGAAAATTATCTATTCTTAGCATAATAGTGACAGTAAAACATGGCATTTTTACAAAATAGCTGTGAAGTGAATAATTCTTCCCTGGCAAGGCTGTTAATTCATTCGACCACTGAAGTCTTTGCAGAGGCAGCAGCATAAGCAGAAGCCTTTTACTTGCTCTGATTAGACCTGTCTGGACTAGATTGTCTTGGTCTGAGTAGGCATTTTTTTGTAACTTTTCTTTGGTTCTGGGAGCTGAGCTTTTTTTTCTCAGTTAGAAAAGTGACAATGAGAATCACGTGAGAACAGAGCAGGCAGACCTAATGGGTGTTAATCAGTTTAATTAAGACGGGTGCCTCTTTAACTAATGAATCAAAACAAAAGCAAAACACATCTCAGAGTGTGTGAGTTTCACTCTTGTGATGTATTGAGATCATTAAGGAGGGCACAGTACTTTGCAGACTAGTGCTATCTAAAGCTACCCTGCACAGTTGCAGAATTAGCAAGTGTTTTCTGGGAAGAGGGGAATGTGATGCTGCCTCTTAGAGCTGACATCCTTACCCAGGACTTAGGTTGACTCCTAATATAATTATTTATATATATATATTTATTTTATATATATATGTATTTATTTTATATATATATATTTATATATAACTAACATAGTTACTCATAAGGCTTGTTCTGCCCTGCTACCCTGCCTGTATCACTCTGTTTTTTCACTGGGGTGCTGCTGGTGTTAATTGCATTGCACTAAGCAGTGTTTATTACAGGTACTCCAAGAAGGCTATTTCAGATGTTATAAAACACTGATTGTTTCTTCAACCTTGGTGTAAGATTAACAGTAGTTGGAGTTAATCCCCAACTAGTTTGGGTTAACATGTGTGGTGAGAAAAGGAAAATGTACGCAGTTAGTCAAGACCAAGTTCTGCTCTCCGTCAGACCAGAGTGATCTCTCTGGGTGCTGACTCCTGGACACACGTTGAAATAGAGATACCCCCTATATCCTTCTGGTAGCATTAGAGGTGGATGCAAACCTCCTGTTCAGATGTGATGTTTTTCAAAAATTGGATGATGGCTGCACTACCAGCCTGCTGTGGAAAGGTGACATTGTAGTAAGGGGAGGGAAGGACCTGTTATGTTAAAAGAAAGAAAAAGTATTTAGGCTTCTAGACTTCCCATGGTTTCACTTTGTTTCTCCTTTTCAGTTAGCTTCCTTTAGACCTGGGTAACTCTTCTGTTTTTCAGCTTCTCCATAAAGTTTCACAGGGTGGTAAACCTCAGTTTAAAGCTTTACTAATGTCATATTTTAACTGCGCTTACCCTCTGATTTAAAGTGCTGATCTGCTACAAAGTTACTTTGCAATCCAAATTTGTTCAAAAATATTCTGCTGAGGTAACTTTGTCCCAGCTGGGCACCTCGTTCTGACTTTGTCAGCTCAGCTATTGCATGTCCTTCCACAGTTAGTGTAAAGCCACTGGGATTTCTCTTGTCAGCTGCTCTGAATCACTTGACAGAGAAACAGTCAAATTCCTGAATTCAGTTTGCAACCAACAGCCTGGATGCACCTAATGTAATACCCCTGTTGTAGACAGTGATTGTTGTTAAAGTTCTGGAAGATTTGAATACGTGTCTTGGGAAGGGAGGCAGACTTGCTGACAGGTATTATTTTGGAGGTGCTGATGTTTCTATATAATGCCGCAGATGCTGAGATAAGCCACAAGTAATAAACTCTATCCTATAGAGATTAGTGTTTAATTAAACAGTGAGTGACAAAATTAAACAGCCCCTCAGCATCTACAAGAAGCTGGTGGCAGTGTGGTAGGGAATTCCTTCAGCAGCATGGTCAAGGTCACTTAGCTCAATGTCCACACTGCCAGAATGGTACCTCTCTCTTTAGTCCCAGCTGTTTTTAAGGCAGTTTTTTAGGGCTCTGGCTTTGTTCATCACCTCAGGGCAGGTGCCAGCAATTCATGGGCCTGGCTGAGCTGGTGGCACAGCTGCAGGCAGGTGTGGGCAGGATTCAAGCCAGCTCATTTAAATCTGAGTCTTCCATGTCAGCTCTTAAATTTCTAGGCAGGTGGCTGCGGGGAGGAAGGTGAGACACTTGTCCTGAGATGTGAGCTTGCTCTACATTTGTCAGACATGTCCTACAAAAAAAGGGCCCTTGAATGAAAGGGTTGTGGAGTTTATCAAGCTGCTGGAAACCCCTGGCTACCAACATGCGCTGTGGGAGCTCGTGAGAGAGAGAGCCTCCTGCAACCAGTCATCTCTGTTCCCCTACTGAGTAGAATGCTGGGTTTTAGCAACTTAATGTGCAATTCAGCCTGGTCACTCTGCACAGACATAAACGCAGTTCTATAAGGTTTGTTTCAGACTTCATGCTGCATGTTGGAAGATCTAACAGGAGGTCATTCCCTGCTCTCTTAGGCCTTGGGTCGTACTGATGCTGATGCAAAAGAGCTGTGATGAGAGCAATGCTCGGGGGGACTGCACATGACAATTGTTAGATGTCTCCATGCTTTTAATTTGTTAAAACATCTATAGACATCTAGTATTTGGCTGGAGGAAGCTCAGGTTGTGTATATTATTTAAAAATATTTCTGGCTTGCTTGAAGGCTTCTAAGTGTTTGAATCTGCAGTCAGGGGCAGGCTGTTTGCTACAGAACATCTTAAACACCAGTATCCTGTTGACTTGGTTATAGATTCTGGCAGATCTGATCTGCTTCTTTGCGCAGTTCACCCATTTTTCTCACCCATCTTTCTCTTGAGTGCTGCATTTCCTAAGAGCAGCACATCTCAGTGTCCAAGGCCTGGTGATAGTTTTTAATCTGACACAGAGTGATTCTGACACCAACAGTCAGCTGCCTAGTCAGTGCATTTTTCTCAGCCAAGGTTTCTTTCTGGCCATGAAACTGAGAAGATTCCTGGTTAGTTTTATTGCACAGCATCCTGAGATGAGTGATACCATGCTCTGGGCCATGTTTCCAGCCCTGCCTGTGCTGTTACAGGGCTATTAGAGAAGCCCATGCATGTCCTCAGTTGCCCCAACTGTGCTGAGCTCTGGAGACTGGCGGTGTTCCTGGGAGCAAGTGAAATGCTCCACTGGAGGCTGTGTGGTGTGAGGAGGGGAAGGATGACCTTTGGTGGGTGCAGGCAGGCATGGTGCTTTGCACTCTCTCACACAGGAAGGGAAGGGAAGAAGAGAAGAGCAGGAGGCTGCCTCAGGTGGGAGAGGGAACAGCACACATCAGGCTGTTTTATCAGCAAGTGCCAGAAGAGCTGCATCCAGCACTTGGGCATCCAGATGCTGGTCCTGCCTGCCAGGACTCTTCAGCAAGGCTTTGGGTGCAAGGCCAGGAGTTCCCAAGCCTTTCTGCTGGGAGAAAATATGAGAGGCATATGTCAGTGACTTCAAGCTGGCTCCTGTTTCCCAAGACCGCTGAGATTTTATGGCAAGGAGGAAGAGGTGTGCGCAGTGCAGGCAGAGTGTGACATACTTCATCAGTTTCTGGGCAATTGAATCTGAGAAGTCAGTTAGGTTTTACTCCTTCTTTTAGCCCAGCTGTGTAATAAGCTATTCATTTGGGCCACAAGCACCATTTTCCATCCAAAAGAATTGCGCTCATCTTTCCACACCCCATTACAAGTTTCCATGCTGATTTCTTTAAATGGCGACAGAAAGTGGCAAATAGAGAACTGTAGGTATCCCCCTTTTCTGACCACTGAGCAGCACAGAGAGCAATGCTGGGGCAAGCCAGGATAGCTGTTACTGCCCAAGGACGCCCTCATCAGATAGT
The DNA here is from genome assembly GCF_009819655.1 of Sylvia atricapilla. NCBI lineage: Eukaryota > Metazoa > Chordata > Aves > Passeriformes > Sylviidae > Sylvia > Sylvia atricapilla. Next base: position 75,526,614 of record NC_089141.1, read on the forward strand.
ACAAATCTGTGTTTTGGGCCTTATCCATGTGCTAGAAAAGAAAAGCGTTATGTACTTCCCAGAAGTGCAGGCAGACTCATCTTCTCCCAGGGAAGCTGCTAGTTAGACTCGCAGATCTTTCTGAGGAAAGCTGCTGCTCAGTGTTACCAGATGGGAATGTGTGGCTGGTAATTTGCAAAAGAAAGGGCTCTTAATCTTAGCATATGAAAGGAGAAGGCGCAATCAGGATTTGTGGAAGGAAAATTGAAAACCTGTAATAAAAAAGCACTCAGAGTGTAGGAAGATGAGCCAAATGTTGATTTATTAACCATTTTTTGTTTGAGAAGAAATACTTGTGCTCAGGAAGAGCAGCCTGATAGACAGTTTATATAAACAAGGCAGCAATCTTACCTGCCTTCTCAAAAGCAGAGTGCTGGCTGTTGGGCTGGTTCTGCATGCCTGCTGAGGAGGCACAAGGAGGGCAGTTTCCAAAGTGCCTTTGTCCTGTGCACAAAAATGAGGTATGTGTTGCAGTACAAACCTCTGAGTTATGCACTGTGGATTCCTGGGACCAAGACATTGAGAGGGGCTTGATGCCAGCACACTGGGCTTGATTTTGAGAGGATAGTTTTCACTGCTGAAGTCACTTTTGAGTACCTCTGGGGATTGGAGTTGTGCTACGCCCAAATTAACTGGAAATCGTGGGAGAGAGCTAGCACATCCAGGATCTGTTAGTCAGAGTTAGAGCCATGTTGCATCTGTCTCTGGGGTTCTCCCAGCAGGATATGCCCAGGATCATCTCTGAGGCTGTTCCACAGCAAGATATGGAATGCTGTTGCATTTACAGCATATTTTCATGCAGTGGTGTTACTTGCTCAGATGCCTTACCTTTTAAAAGCATTACTGATGCTGTAGGTTGGGTTTCTCCCACAACAGGGGTAGCCATCCCAAAGTCTTTAAATGTATTCACACTCTCCGTGGCTCTGGGAAGCTCAGATGGCTTCAGCAGTGTGTTTCTTAGGCTCTGAGCAGTGTGTCATGTACCACTCACTCACTGCTGAAAGTCCAGCTGCAGTGCCAGCTGGAACAGGCAGGGCAGTAAGAAGGGCTGTGTAACAGCAGGGTGTGAGCAAGGGAGGGGGTGTTTGCTTTCATTGACTCTTCTTTTCCAATTACAAAATATTCCTGTTATTTAAAAGGTAGTTGTAATGGGGAATGTTTGACCCTTTTTAATATTAGAACGTTAGTTAATAAAGTCATGAAAAACTTCAAAGTGTCTAGGTGTTCAAAGAACTGAGTATCGTGTTCAGGAGGGAGTTCCTGAGCATGTAACACAAGGTCACACATTGTAAATATAGTTTGTTACAATTGATTTATTATTATTTTGGCTGCAATTCAAGGGCTGCAATCAAAGACTTCTGTGTTTGTCTCAAAAAAATCTTTATTGAGATATCTTTCTCTTCTTTTTTGCCTTTCCACCATCCCCACTGAATTTCTGTTCCTTCTGATTGAAGATATGGGCTGACTTGAGATTTCCTTCTATTATTTTTTCAATTATATACACCAAGAACTTTATGTAATTCAAAAATCTGGCAGGACTGCTTCTGTAATCCCTGTAAGTCAAGCTGATAGCTGTTTGGAGTAATATATATAAGGTAGTGTCAGAATTTCTTACCAGGTCTAAGTCAGTCTCCTCTTTTCTTGCTGTTGTACACTTGCATCACTGTAAAAAGGAATGGACTACTTGGATAAAAATGGGAAATGACCTAATTATACAATAATGCCCTCATTTTTCAACATGATTTTCAGTGGCTTTAGACCTCCCCCACAATGTCAGTGGAGTAAGGGCACATTATGTGTGGGGAAAGCTGCTACATCTTTTATGGAGACGGGCATCATAAATCAGCTCCTGATGAAAAGCTGTGAGACCCTAGGCCCTAAGCTTTGTCCCTCGTCACTGGCAGATAGATACCATGTTCAAACAGTGACCCATGAAAACAAGGAGTAAGAAGAACAATTTAGCCATTGGTGCACAACAAATGAGCAGCTCCTTCCCTCTCAGCAAGCTGAGTGTTGTTATTCAAAACATACACCACAGGGAGAGTTCTCTTTTTTGCTTTGGGCTGTTGCAGCAGTAAGACATCATCTGATGTGTTGTGGTTTCGGGTTTTGCTTTTATATTCTGTGTATTTTGATGCTCTTTTCTCGGTATTACTTCTTGTTTTCTTGGGATTTGCATGTTGAGGAGCTGGAGAAGATGGCAGTGTAGCATTGGGTATGCTTTGGGGTCTCAGCATGGAGCTGGGGTAAGAGTGGAGGTTGGGTTTTAGGAGGCAGATGGAAAGCTGTCATGTTCCCTCCTGCCCAGTTTCGGCTTTCCCTACCTCTCTGTCTGTGTTATAGCCTGCATGCCTGTGCACCATCCCCAGTGGGAAAATCATCTCTGTTGCAAGGAAAATTTATTTGCTTGGAAATAAATAACTAAAGCAAGAAAAGTGACTGGAACAAGGAGCAATGCGTAGCCATCACATTTCTGTATTTTCTCCTAAGAAAACCCTGGGTTTATTTCTTCCGGCAGGATGCCTCTGTGTGCAGCACAGGTCGTCTCTGTCAGCCTGGGCTGAGGGCTCTGGTACCATTCAGCTCTTCACTGTTCTGCCTACAGCTGGAGAGAGGCTGTTGTTCTGGGGAACCCCCTTCTCTCTGTGTCTGTCACTCTGCCGAGATGCAGAGTAAGTTGTGAAAGCCCTAAAAGTCTGTGGCTGATTCCAATGAAGGGAGATCATTCCTAATGCTTTGTATGTGACTGATGTGGTGAGATGCTGTGCAGGCAGTCAGTGCTGGTGGTGCTGAAAGGGTCCAGTGGGTCAGCTTTTAGGAAATAAGGACCAGACTGTTCCATGAACAACCCTGCTAATTACTAGCTGTTGGAAGCACTTCCTGTGACTTTTGGAGGCTTGGGCTCAGCTGAGTAGCTAGCTAGTAGATAAGACATTTGCAATGTGTATTCTAGCCAGTCTGTATCATAGCCTTCAGATCAGAAAAGCAATATCTATTTAGAAAAAGCAGTCTGTAATGATGTACTTAATATTTATCTTGGCAGTAAGTAGATAACTCTATACTTCATACTCAGAAAGGGTACACAACTGCTGAAGTCCATTAGATTAAATCAAATGTAGACACATGGAAAAGGATCCAGGCAGTGCCAGAGAACAAGAGAATAACACATAAAGCAAGAATTCTTATAGAGATAGTTGCTGAATACCATGCCATTGCTGGCAGCAGCACAATTTCATCTGACTTTGATATTCCTGAGCTTGTGTGTAGAGGCACAGCATGAACTATTTGGGAGAGGATGCTGCATGCTGGCTCCATGGATGGAGGATGGCTTTCCCTTGCTTCCTGCCAGTGTGGGGCCACTGCCTGGGATTTCAAATGGTTGTGGTTTTCAGTCAGGAGCACTTGGATATGCACCACTTGGAGCAGAACTTTAGTGGCTGGAAGGTTTTATTTACAGCCTGTCAGAGAAAATCTCAGTGAGGAGAGCTGCTGGATGAGTAGGACATGGAGGAAGGGAGAATTAAGGAACAGCATAGAGTAGAGATGATTTGACAGACAGAGGCTTCCTGAAGACAGAAATGGTACTTTTATCCTTAGGTGATGTGAAAACTGTAGTCTTGTGATGTCCTTACATACCTTTGCTGTTGCTTTCAGTTTAGACATTTCTTGGGCATGATTTGACTATGGCGGTGTTTATATTACATAATGTTTTTGCAAAACAGCAATGGTAATTAAAGTTACCACAGACACAACCCAACTTCCTACCCCCAGTGTAACCTTTGGGTTCAGAAAAAAAATTTAAAAATCACGTCGAGAACTGTTATTCCTTGCCTAAATAGGCATGTGAGTGCCTGGGAAGGTTAACACAATAGGAAATCTTTAAAGACAGCCTGTGAAACTGGGTGTTGTTCAAATGAACATGGAGTAATCCCTTGTTTATCAGTGGAGTCTCTTTGTCTCTTGAAAGATAAAATTGGAAAGGGGAGCGGGACAGTCCTTCTGCCTTCACACTCTTAGTGATTTTCTTTTGAAAGCATAGCTTTGTTGAAACAGATCTGTAACAGTTAGGTTCTTATGGTCATGATTTTTCTTCCTGTGTTTTCAAAAAACATGTGTTTGGTTTCACTGAGAATGTGGTATCCTTGTTTGTCTCACACATGGATTTAGATACAGGAATATCTTTTTTATCAGGAGCTGTGCTGCTCCCAAATGCTGCAGTGATCAAAGTGCAGCTGGCTGGGTGGGAGGCAGCACTTTGCATTTGTAATACCATAAGTGAAATACTGAAAATTCCTGCCAGTATGTAACACTTATGAGTGAAAGCCAGATGCTGGATGGATACGGATTTTTTTTTTTTTTTTTTTTTTTTTGGCCCCACTGTCCCTTGGACAAGCAGAAAGCCTTTCAGAGGAGGAACACCCCCCCGAGGTCCAGTTCTGGGGTTCAGTCATTATATCTGAACAGAATTAACCTTCTGCTCTAAGATGGCATATTCTCATGGGACTCTGATGTCTTCTTTTTCCCCAGACCATTTCCAGCCTTCTCTGGTGTGTTCAAAACCACTAGCAATTTTCTTTAAAAGTCTAATGCTTCTGTAAAGGGCCTGCCCTCTCTCTTGTTAGGAGCGAAAGCCGGGCTGGGTGAAGGGTGTACTGTACCTGGAAATTACATGTCTGTCAGGAAGATTCCTCACACACTTCTGAGAGAGAGGCATACAGGGGTCAGGATTTTAAAAGAAATGAGCTATTGAGTTTTAGTGCTTATAAGTGATTATGCGGTTTTATTGCATGACTGAAGTGTGTGGCATTTCTGTTGCTGACAGGGAAGGCCGCTCTAATGCTCACATTAAAGGAGATTACCAAAGAATCGGAGATGTTATGCTGAAGAACATTCAGAGTATGAAGGTAAGAACGATCCTATAACTACTGAGCTTTGACACAGATTAACATTTTTCATATGATGTTGCCTCTTGTGCTGGTTTTTGCCAATTGTAATGAAGGCTTATGCGGTGAAAGTTTCCTTTGATGATGTAGAAAGAATTTGGTGGGTTTCTCTGGGATTTCAGAGTTGCAGGCTGATTTTAAACTGTCCAGCCCCTTTCCTCCACTCTCCTAAGAACAGAAGCAGCAAACACAAAAGTTCAGGAATATTTCATTTCTATTTCTTTTTTCCATCAAATAAGAAGGCAAAACTTTTGAATTTGTGTGGCTGAAGAGACTGTTCAAATGCTGAATGTGCCTTTTTTTTTTTTTTTTTCCCCTGCAAATATTCATGTTAAGATACTGCAGGATTAGTGACCATAAGCTAGATATTGATTTGACTTGGGAAAGTTATATTTGTGCACTACAGTGCCAAGTTAGGTGAAAGGTTTTTGAATCATGAGAATAATTGCCTCTGATGCCTTTAAAACTAGAAGTAAAAATACATGTATAAACCATAAATCTAGGTGTAATGTTCAGCAGACTTTGCAACTGTTGTTAGTCTGGCCAGAGCAGTATTCTCAATGCTCTCTATTACTGAGAAATTAGCATGGAATGCAGGCACAGGAGCCTGTGAAAAACTCTACGGATTTGTACAGCCTGGATGTAAACTCACCTTACTGTAATGGATCTACACATCCAGGTCGGTGTGGGGCAAAACCTGGCATTTCACCTTCAGCAGACAGATTTTGAAACTCTCCAATCAACCTTTCCTTGGGGATGGCCACTAGGGTATTCTGCAGTTAGTAAATGGAGCAGCCTTGAGTCCTTGGCTGGAGGAAAGGGCAGTTTAATCATTACAGCTCTCCTGAGATGGTCGCTAGGACTTGGTTCCTCTGTCAGAAGGACAGAGAGAGACGTGGCGAAGTGAAGTGACACACAAACGATTATGCAGCAGAAACAGGGAACACAGAAAGCTCAATTTACCATCCCCAACACAGACAGCCTTGTCACCAATCCTTGCTCTGTCTGCCGTGTACTTAGCCAGGAACTGCTTTGTCCCCTCACATGCATTGGAAGAAATGTAGTAGGAGACTTTCCTTCCTCCATCTCTGCTCTCAAGAAGTATGCAGCTCTTCACAAACAGTTTTTAAAATACCAGAGAGCTTTGGACAGACTTTGTCTCTGCTCTTGGTATCTTGCAACATTAAATTGTCTGTCCTTTGCTGTCTGCGGGTCCTTCTAGGGCACTAGTCCAAAGGCAGTGTACAGTCCTCGCTGTAACTTAGACCTGGTAGCATGCTTTCATCTTTCCCATTTTCCCTTTCCCATTAAAGGGTTTTACTTCACTTGCTTTGAGATTCACCACCACTGATCAACTGATATGTGGAGTAGAGACAAAAGCTAGTTTAACTTAAAAGAACTGCACAAGAAACAGAAATAAAGTTAGTTAAAATTGTACTTAGTTATCATGAGACCTGTTAAAAGATCTGCAAACTGACACTACATGTTTAATTAACATAGGAAAGAAGTTAAGAGCAAGTAATTAATGGGCAGCCTCTCTAGCAGCCCAGAGGGTCTGCTATGTCTTTTCCTGAGTCACAGACTTGTAAAATGAATATACAGTGTGTGGAGGAAGCAGCTTGGCTCTAGGGAAGGTATGTTTCTGGTAAACATGTCACAAATCACAGGAGAGAGAGAGTTGACTGGAAATGTGTCAAAAAGCACAAGCTTCAGATTAAGCCAGAATGTCTTCTCAAGTCCATTCAGTTTATGCATTCAGTTTCTTTTTGCTGCTGCTTAATATTCTACCATATAATGGAAAACTTCAGTTGGCTGTGCAGAGAAGCTCTGTACATCCTGAAGAACCAGTTCACCTTTTACAAAACACAATTCATTCCCTGGGTAAATTGTTAAATAAACAAACTGCTGAATTGTTCCAAGGGGCAGTTGTGAATATCTGTGATACTGAGACCTAAATGGAGTTATATATTTCATGCAAACCTCATTCATTGCTGGTGTGCAGCTCCCCTGCTGCCAGTGAGATTATTTAGAGACTCCTCTAAGGAGAAGAGGATGTAGTCCAAGGATGAAGAGCTTGTAGCCTGCCCCATTTCTGTTGGGCAATGCCTCTGATTTTGTGTTTGTTGAGTTTCCCAAGAGATGCAACTTCTCATTAATAAGAGGAGGGCAGAAGCCAGAAGTCCATTTGCCTGCATCTGAGTTCCCCAAAACTGGGGCATCTAAATCCCTTCATCCTTTTAGAAAATCCCATTCACATTTTTTGGCTCTTTCCATTGCACCTACTTGCATGAGCTGTGTTCATGTCATCCCCTTGCCTTTGGATTTCTCATTGATAAGAGAATTAGTTTTGTTGAATTATGTACTTTAGTTTTCCTGGGAATGCAGAGGGGGTGGGGGTCTGCTTCAAATGAGTCATGCCTTTCTCCTTGGCAAGTGAATATCAGAGCCATTGTGTTGTACAGTGATTTTGTTTGCAAAATCCCCACTGCTGTGCTAGTTGGATGTGTTATTGGATTAGGTATGGGCTGAGTCATGTCTCTCAGTGATTGTTAAAAGCCTCCTCTTTTCTTCCATGCATAAAAGCAACTGACAATTCACCTGCGAAAGCACAATGAGATTTTAATGGAGCTGGAGAATGGGATCAAGAACTCCCGCAAGCTGGAGACCTTTTGCAGAGATTTTGAACTACAGAAAGTCTGCTACTTGCCTCTCAATACCTTCCTCCTCAGACCATTACACAGGCTTATGCACTACAAGCAGATAATGGAGAGGCTTTGCAAGCACTATCCTCCAAACCACGTAGACTTTAGGGATTCAAGAGGTAAGTAAGAGAAATTATGTCAGTTCCTGGAGCTGGGGAATGGCATCCAAATCCGTTAGAGGTGTATGGCTGGAGAAAAATCCACATTTTTTTTAAGCTTACATCAAAAGAGGATTGAGTTGCAAAATCCATCACTCAGAACACCATAAACAGTAGGATTAAGGTCGCTCTTCTGTACACATCATGCCACAGTCTGGGCAGGTACTTGGAAGAGAATTCTGCTGGGGGTTATTAAAAACACAGAAATGACAGCAGGTTCAGGATGTCTCTTGAACTGAAAACTGTTGGGAGGTTGGGAGAGAGCACAGGGAACATACCATATGTGCTTTTGCCGTTCCTAACTTTCCCTAGAGATCCTTTAATAAGACAAAATACTAGCCCGGGTGAACCCTTGGTCTGACCCAGTAGGCTGCTGTTGTTAGGTCTTTCAGTGTTGTCTTTTTTTTCCTCAAGAATACAGTTTGCTCTGTTATCATTTCTGTGATTTGTTTCAGGAGCTCAAAGCAGCCAGCATGGGTTGGGTTTGGATTTGGGGTTGGTTTTTTTTCAAACATGAAGAAATTGCCCTCCTGTAGCCTGAACTTGCTGCCTGCCATTTCTTTCGGATGGTTTGTTCCCCTTGCTCCTTGTGCCCGTCCCCCACACCTGTTGTGAGCTGTGTGTTTCGGGGTAACTCCTTCATCTGTACAGCATTGCTGCAGATCCATGGAAGAACTTGGGCAGGGAGCAGTGCTCAGCACAGCTGCTCCCAGGCATAACATGGGAGCTGAGCTCCCTCAGTTTCTCTGGGATGAGACCCAGAGCAGGCAGTGCACAGCATGCAGAGCTAACCTCACCTGTGGCAGTAAGAAATGCCACAGAAACTTGTGACACTGGGGTGCTGTGTGACACAGGTGTTGGCCCAAGCGTTGCTGCTCCCTGAATGATCTTAAAGAAGGCAGTGAGTAGTGCCTGCATTTCTTTCAGCCATAGCTAGAGGATGAAGATGATGTGTCCATTCTCCTCTCCCCAGAGAGTGTAGCAGTCTGATTCCTGCTTCACTTTTGAAATGGATATGAACATAGGTTTCACAGGTGAAAATAAGAGAACATGAGGACAGTGTGACATAGAGACCCCATCACTCTGGGATCAGTTTCTTACTAAGGTGTTTGCAGATTTTTTTTTGAAGGTCAGAGTCCAAAGGAAGCCAAAATAAAAGTGAATTGAGTCCCAGAAGAGAGCATAAGTCTCCCACTAGCAGGTGGGCGAACTGTGTACTGAGCAATGATGTAAGAAGGAGGGTGGAACCACTGTTACTGTTCACATGACTGGTTTTTTAACCCAAATGGCTGTAGCTGCTCTTCTGGCACTGAAGTCAGCCATGTCTTTGGCCCATTCAGAGACTGCCCACCCAGCCAGGTGTATCAAGGTTGGTGCTCCCACACATGATGGCACAGGGAGTTGGTGGTGTCTTTGGAGAGAACGAGGTAGAGCCATGAGTGACTCAGTGACGTTCTGCCCTTTAGTTGTTCTCATTGGTGGGACTGAGGACAAACCCCAAGTTGTTTGCCATCTGAAATGACACAGTAAGTGACACTGCCATTTCCTGCTGTTTACAAATACAAACCTGACCCAGTGTGCTACAAGCAGGGGGTAAAATGCATTTTTTTCAAGCATGAAGAACATCCCTAGATTGATCAGAGTTGTAGGAATTTAAGTCCTTTATGAGAATCCATTTGTTGGTGCTCTGGATTGACCGTGCTCTTCTTACAAAGTTTCTGTGGCTAAAATAGAGCAAATTTTTTGGAAATAGACTGTCTTTTCATCACAGCACTCCACCCCTTCCACTGTATAAGATGATGTCCAGAGATTGTGTGGGTTTTAGTCTGCCTGAGTAGCTTTATGCTGTGGAGGTGAAGAGTATCACAAGAAGGTTCATGAGCTGAGTACTGCTGACAAAAGCCGTATTTCATTTTGAACATTCTTGTAAATTTTTAATAAGCACTTTATGGATTTGTCCATCTAGCTGCTTTGGCTGAGATTTCTGAAATGGTGGCTCAGCTCCATGGCAATATGATAAAGATGGAGAACTTCCAGAAGCTGCATGAACTGAAGAAAGACTTGATAGGCATGGACAATCTGGTGATCCCTGGAAGGGTAAGTAACAGAGTTGTGATTAAGATTTGATACAATTTCAAATCATTAGGTACGTTTTTAAAACCTGCTTAATAGGGGCACATGTGAAATTGCCTTTCCTCATCTGAACCTTTTTCTGTCACCAAAAACTCTCAGATGTAAACATAATGCCAAATGTCATTATTTAACCCCAGCCAGCAGCCAAGATCTGCACAGCTGCTTGCTCACTGCCACAGCAGCAGGACCGCGTTGAGAGTCGGAAGGGTAAAAGCAATCAAGAGAACTTGTGGGTTGAGAGAAAGGCAGTTTAACAGGGAAAGCAAAAGCCATTTACACAAGCAAAGCAAAACAAGGAATTAATTCACTGTTGCCCGTGGGCAGACAGGTGTTCAGCCATCCCAGGAGAGGAGGACCCCATCACAAGTAATAGGGACTTGGGAAGACAAACACCATCACTTCAAATGTTCCCCCCTTCGTTTTTCTTTCCCCTACTTTATATACTGAGCATGATGTCACATTGTCTGGAATGTCCCTTTGATCAGTTTGGGTCACCTGTCCTGGCTGTGTCTCCTCCCAGCTTCACATGCACCCCTACCTCCCTCACCAGTGTGGCAGTAGGGAAAGCAGAAAAGGCTTTGGCTCTTTGTAAGCCCTGTTCAGCAATAACAAAAACTCTTTATTATCAGCCCTGTTTTCAGCTACTTGTGCCCAGCAGAAATCCAAGATAACCTCCTCATACCAGCCATGGTGAAGAAATTAACTCTACCACAGCCAAAACCAGCACACCATAGGAAACACCACCCTTAAAGCAGGGAAAAGCAATTCTCTTTCTTACCTTTTACTGACTTTTTAAGTTCTGTCTTTCATATAGATTTGGACAGTTTTAGGCAATTCCAAACATCTTTAGCAGCAGAGGCAGTAAAAATGTGGTGTTTATCACAGCATTCAGAGCTTGAGCAGTTGCACATTTCATGCTGCCCATTTTCTTTTCCCAGCCCTTGATGCTAGAGCTTGAGAGATTAAAGGCAAGTAAGGCATTTGTGCTGAAGGAACTTCAGCCCTTTCACTATGCCTTGCTTTGAAACTCATGGCCCCTGGGGAGGAGCAGTCTCTTTGGCCTACATGTAACATTAGGCAATGATTTTTGAGACAGTGTTGCCTTAAGTAAACACTTTTAATTGTGCTATAAGAATACCAATATATCTCTTTCTTACTTATCATGCCTTTTTAAAATCAAAGGCTCATTTCAGAACAAATGATCCACAGTGTAATATTTGTCGCCTTTTTTATTTTCTTAGGCACAGGTATCTGTGTGTGCAAACTTGAGAGTTGTCTGTTGCTGCAGTTTCCTCCCCACTCCCTTGACTTTTATGTGTTAAACACTAGACCAGAACTTGTGACCAAATTTGAAGTTGATGTGCCATTGGGAAGGCAGTGCTGAGCACAGCTATTTCTGGATTTGTGGCTGTTCCCCACTCCCTCCCTTTACCTCTTCCCTGTCTCCAAGCAGCTGCCACAGTTCATGTTTCTTTCTAGTGATCCACAGACTGTTCACATCCTTGGCAAGTCCCTCAGGACGTTTCGCAGCCTCTGCATCTCTCTATCACATGAAATTAAATGCTGTCATCGGGTGTTTCTGCTGCCCTAGTCTATTTAAAGTCTGAGCCGTCTTCCTGTCCTAGGAAGTTCAAGGAGAAGGCAGTTGGGGGCCAGAAGTTGTTTGCCTGCCAAGGCAAGAAGCATTGGCCACCATGCTCTGGCAAGTGCCCAGGGTGTTGCTGCTTCCAGCCCTTTAGCTGTTCTTCTGGCTTGATTCAAGTCCCTGCCCTGGTGCAGGAAGGGCTGGGAGGCAAATGCCACTGTAACCCCATCCTCTTCAGGCTGTCCCAGAGCAGGATGTCTGCTGCTGAGCTGGTTCCTGTACTGGATGTGAAAAGGCCCCGTGGCTGGTTGTCCCTGCAGGTGGCAGTGACCTGCAGCTCTGGGTCCATGCGGTCACCACCGCTGGCCGTGCTGGTGCCAAGCCTGCTGGGGACTATAGGATAGTACCCCGTGGTCCTCATTATCATTAATGTTCCTTGGTGCCAACAACAGCTTCTATGGCCTCTCTGGTGCCATTTGGTATAGGGATAAGCACCTCTAGCCACTTTTCCACCCTTCAGCCCTTAGGCAGTGCAGGTGGAGGGACTGGACACACCAAAGCAAGCCTAAGGTGTTTGGATTTTTTCTCTGAACAGGTTGATCTAAGGTGCAGGTGATTTAGGTGCTTTATATAGGATTTTACATCCACAATTATGAACAGAATGACCTTAGAAACACTGTAATAAATAAAAATAAACCTCTTAGCAGAAGCTGGAGGGAGTGACTGAAAAATTAAATTTTTGTGGGTTTCAGAGAAATATAAGGGTGAATTACCACACAGTTCACAGTAAGCCCAGGAAATCCAGCATTTTGAAGGTTTCAAATATGCTACTTTTCCTCTATTTCCATCCCTAAACATTCCTGAACACTATGGTCTGAATTAATGTGCTGTATTATATGACATGGATGGTGCTGGGATAACTCCCACTGCCAGGCAAATGTCTTTCTTTGTCTGCTGCTAATGGTGATGTTGAGTCATGTAGCTGGTTTTACATGGCAGTGAATGAGAGCAATGTATGCCTGTATGCCGTGTGCACCACAGAAGATTACCAATGGCTAACCAAGAACACATATATCATTAGTTTTTATGTCATTTGTGCTGTGAAAGATACTAAAAACTGATGAAAGAGAGAGCTGTCTGAAGGAATTAATGTCAGGTAAAGACAATTTTGCTTAGCTGAATTTTCTTAATATGAATGAAAGGAGTTCATGCCAAAGACAGATACAAACAGAAAGGACTTACCTTATAAATTAGATTTCTAACATATTTGATAAAATTGAAAGTCTTGGTAACTGATAGTCTAGTCATTTGTATGACCAAGTAGTCATATTTCTGTTTGCATACTAAAAATTCATAATTTGTGCAGGAGATACATTTTCATTTTGTATTTGTTTCCCACAGGAGTTTATTAGACTGGGCAGTCTTAGTAAGTTGTCTGGAAAAGGTTTACAGCAACGGATGTTTTTTCTGGTAAGCAAGAAGACAGTTTTTCTTTGTACAATGAAATGTAAGTCTAGGCATCTACTAGACATAACTATTAGTCTTGAATTTTGAATTACAGTATTTTTAAAAATTTTGAAAATTACAGAATTTTTAAACGGCCTTATTTAAATTAACATAGTACATCACCCGTGCAGCTGGTTGTTAAGAATCTACATTTCTGTTCAAATCCAATATTCTCTTTGTAACTGCTTCTTACAAAGATAAAACTATTTTTCATATGACAATGTGAATATAATGAAAAAATAATACCTCCTTCCACCTTGTCTTAGATAAAAGCAGAGTCATTACAAAATGAAAAGTGGTACCAGGGATAGTGATCATATTCAGAAAAAAAGATAAAGAGTGACTCCTGGTGATAGGAACAATAATTCACATAATGCTCTCAGAAACATAACAGAACCAAATTTTTCCATAAACAGTCCAGTTCCAAAATGAGTGCCCAGCATGTGGATGGACCTGCCTGTACTTGGAGATGTATTTTGCAGGTTTTGGACTAGGGAAGTTTTTCTCCTCTCACCACTTTGACATTATGGTGATCCCACTCAGTCTCTGATCCCCAAGAGTCCACTGGATAGTTCCTCCTCTCTTTTCTCCCCAGGCAGCTGATTTGCTCCCAGGCTCCTCATGTTACTGCTGTTGTGGCCTTGGGATGCCCAGCAGAGTGCACCGAATTTTTAGTACACAAAACCCTGAAGAGTCAGTGCAGTGTGGCAGAAAAATGCTTCCTTGGCTTCTTATGTACAAAAAGGTGACAGCAGTGGCCGTGTAGAAAAGCTTGTGAGTGTGCTAGATTTTACAAGGTGTTTGACATTTAATCTTTCAAATAGCCAAAGATGTAACCTGATAAATCTACCTGAGTAGGATTATCCTCTGCCTTTAAAGGCACTGAAGAGGAAGCCTAATAAATATAGTGCATATTTTCTTGCATACCAACAGATACTAGATGATGCCTTGGTGTTACACCAGTATAAAACATTAGAAATCTGACAACTAGGCTCTTAAGTCAGTTGCTTTCACTGTCAAAGAAGTCTTTTGTCTGTCTTAAGCACCAGAATCTATTTGGAGGTAAATAAAATCCCGGGTACTGCAGGATTCCAAATACATGTGTAATCATTGGCAAAATTAAATCCCCCTCTAGTGGCTCATCCACAAAGTTTCATTAATTACTGCTGCTGCATCATAGAGGTCTGTGGTGAGAGCTCTGTTTCACATACCACAGAGTGATTTTCTTGATGCAGCCATCTGGTTTCAGAAAAATACCCTTTGACCCAGGTGGCCCAGTGAAAATACTCCGTTTCTTTTTATGACAACAAAATGCAGGCAGTCATATGACATGCTTTGGACAACTGTTGTTACCTGCAGGAAGCTCTACAAATTGAGATTCTCAGTCTCTTCACCTTGGTGTTTTTAACCTATGACCATCTACCTTAAAACAGGTCTCCCAGCTCTCTTCTGAGTATGGGGAGTAAAAGACAGCCACTCTGTTTATAAGGGCTGAGCTGGACACACTTCTTGGGCAGGTTTACTTACCTTTTCTCTCAAAGCAGGAGAAAATATTGGTGAAACACACACCTTCCATAGCTTCCAAGTGCAGCAGAGTGTGAAACGTATTGCTTTGTTTCACTGCTGTTTGTGGCTTGATAGTTCTGACGCAGAGAACACAAAGAGCATTGGAAGGCATCGGAAAATATCCAATGTGGAAAATTATGGAAACAGACCTTAAACTAGCCGGAAAGGAGGGCAGGGAAGATAATAGGTGTTAACACCAGGTAGTGGTATATTGTGGAAGCCAGTATTTTGGATTCGTGCTTTGGGATTGCCATATAAGTACTCAGTCTTCCTGTATTCACTGTTCTGATTTTTTTTCCACATACATACATGCCAACCAACACCATTCTAATGATGCTTATCCTTGCTTTTTAGTTTAATGATATCCTGTTGTACACAAGTAGAGGCCTGACGGCATCCAATCAGTTTAAAGTCCATGGGCATCTTCCACTGTACGGCATGACAGTAAGTATTGTGAGAACTTAAGGGATTGGTGCTTAAGTGGCCATTTGTGGTCCCATCTTAATTGCTTGATGAATTTCTGCTGGGCTGAAAACAGCAGCAAAGGAGGATGTTCTCTAAATCTGTCTTGGGTTCAGCATCTGTTCCTGCAGCCTTCTGCACAGAGGTGATCACATAGCAGAAGTGAGGGGGGAAAAAGGCATTTTTGAGGGCTGCTTGCTCACAATGCAGACTTCTCTAGAGATGGATTCTTTGTTTTTTTCAACCATTCATTTGACCATGATTCTTACAAGTAATTAATCACCAATTCCTTATAGACACACACAAGTAAACAGTAGCGACAATCTAATTGCTATGAAAAATGCATTTCCTAATGTTTCCAGCTCTATTTCTTAAAGCCAAAGTAATGGGAATCTGGCAGCAAAATGTCATTTGGAGCTCTTGTTGCAATTCTCCTGGAAAACAGCCATTTCAAGCCTATAGCACCTATTTACCTCTTCTTGTTTTGTTTCAAAAATATTTTTGCTGATTTCAAAAGACTTTCATTCCCTCCATTATTTTATATGGAACATCTCACTGGTTTGTATCAATTCTATACTGTTCTCCTGAGAATTGAATTAAATTGTCACTACCACAGCAACTGATTTTCTCTGAACACTCATAAAGTTTTAAGTTTTATCTAGCATTTCAGGGAATCTACTCAGTTTTTTATGGCCATTTGGCCTGGACTTGCTCTCAGCAGAACTGTGCTATGCTACAGTTTCCAGAGCACTCCCAGCATTTAGCACATCCTTTTCTACAATAAATCATTCTCCTGATAAAAACACCGCTATTTTCTTTGACACAAAGCAGACAAAGCCATGCTTTTGGTTCAAGACATTATTGCAGAACTAACTGACTATTCTTCCAAATTGCAAGGCACTGGTTTGTTCCTCAATACCTAGCTCAAATTCGTTTGTGAGCATTTCTTTGTGAGCAAAAGTTTTCTTTTCCCCAATGGTAAGAGCTTGTTCAGTTCACCATTTCACCTTGAGAAATATGTACTTCCTGCAATCTGAATGCATTTGGCCTTTTATTTCTTAGATGGAGGAAAGTGAGGAGGAATGGGGAGTTCCTCACTGTCTGACACTACGAGGTCAACAGCAGTCCATTGTTGTTGCTGCAAGGTAATTCAGTGGAGAAAAAGTCCACATGTGAATTGTATTTCTCTGCAGTTGTCACAGTGGGAGAGAGAGGCATCATTTTGTTTGTATTTGTTCCTAAAACAATCTCTTCAAAGGTATATTCTTTTATGAAAGCCACTTGTTAAGAAAAACGTGGATGGGACACAATAGAGTGGCAATTGTGCAAGTTGGAACTAAGTTATCAGGGAAAAAAGTAGCATCTTGTGTCTGAATTAACTTATTTCAAGAAAAAATAAGCTTGGCTTGTGTCTGTTTCTTAGAGTTTGCTTTAAGCCTGTATGAAAGTGAATAAAACCTGAATTTTCATTGTTAGTACCCGTGCTGAAATGGACAAATGGACTGAGGACATCCAGATGGCAATAGACCTGGCAGAGAAAAGCAGTGGCCCTGCCCCAGAGTTACTGGCAAGCAGCCCACCTGACAATAGTAAGTGAAAGCCAGAGAGCAGGTTTTATTCACTTTTGTCAGTATGACTGGTGGTTGCTTCTAAGTGGTGAAAGTGGTGAAAAGTGCTGGCCACAGGTCAAACTGAGACATTTGAAGTTGATTTATATGCATATATATGAATAGATATATTAATATGTGTGATAATGTTCTTGTAGATGTTAGCAGAAAGTTTCATTGAATAGAGAAGTGACTTAAGCATAATGATTCCAGGAACTATTTGGGCACTGACTGTCCTTGGAAGGTATTAAAAACACCAACAAAGCATGGTAGTTAGCCTTTAATTCTAACATTAGCAGAAACACGCAAATTAATTGTTTTAAAGATGATAATCTATTTAAAAACAGCACAAAATTATTTCGAAAATGGTGTTTTAAAATTAGTTCACAATACTGCGGACAGAATCGATTTGTTTAATTTTTCCAATTATATATGTTGTTGCATAGAGGAAGAAAGATGCTTTTTCCCTGCATTTCATAGAGTCTCCTGATGAAACTACTGTAGACCAGGAATCTGAGGACGACCTCAGTGCATCCCGCACCTCACTCGAACGTCAGTCACCACACCGTGGCAACACTACGGTGCACGTCTGCTGGCACAGAAATACCAGTGTTTCAATGATCGACTTTAGTATTGCTGTGGAGGTATCTGCCTCAGAACGACCTGAACTGCAGCTCCAGGCTCGCTTTCGAATGACAATTTCCTTTTTGCTCCTCCTTAACAAGTGCACTGTTCCCTTGTCTCCTCCTGGGGAAGTTTGAGGCACGCTTATTAAACCGCTTTCCCATATTCTCAAATGATGGCATAAACCATCACGCAAGAAGCACAGATCGGGTCCTGTAGTCCACCTCTGTAAAATCAGTGATTTTCATAGAAGCAGCTGTCAAAAAAAAAAGCTGATCCCCTTTAAAATGTAAAGCAGTTGAAACTGTCTTAATGCTTTCAGTTACAGAGGCATTAAGTCATTGTTCGAGCGGAAAGGATATTGTCTTTAGCTACTGCAGCCAGAGTTTTAATTATGTGTATTACTAACTTACTTTCTTTACCTAGCCATCTTTTCTGGAACCTTGTCTCATTGCTCAGTCTCATCTGCTTTTCCTTTATTTGCATTTTTCACCTCAAAATAAACACCCTTTTTTACCCCTCTGATCACAGCTAAGCCAATTTGATACACATTTGTTAATTCTGTACTCAGCAGCCAAGGTGCAGACATTGTCTTTTCAAAGATTGAAATTAAAGACTCCTAGCTCAGTGCAGGTTTTAGGATGAGGTAGTAAGCCTGCTGAGGTGTCCTTCCTTCACCAAAGAGTCCAAGGAGCTCTGCGCACTTTATCATAGCCCTCAGCAAATGGAAATTTATGCTCTATGAAAATGGAAAAAGGAATCTTAAAGCTGAGTGGATTTGCACTTGAGTGGCAGCCCTCAGACATAGGCCACCATTACTCTATAGAAGAGATGCTGATGCAGAACACAGTGATGCAAGGACAAACATATTCATAATTTGTGTAACTGCCTCTGTTTTTAACCAGGAGGTGAGTTTGCTGCTGAAATATGACAAAATTATTCTGTACTAAAAACTGCTGACTTTTGGTCCCATGTAGGTGGGATTTTCCATTCCTCATGCCCTTAGATCCTGCAAGGGTGGAATAGATCAGCACAGGACAAGGTCTCGTATTTTTCCCTAAAGCAGAAGGCTTGTTATAAACAGAAAACTTATACCAGTGACTCATTCTAATGATTAAAACATTTAGTTAGGCAAATCTAACTAGGTCTGAGATCAGTGCTCATTGTTGCTCATTTTTGTTCCTTCCCTGTGCCTCAAATGAACACAAAGCAGTGAAGACCAAGCACGCCCTGGAGCCATGCGTTGTTCTGTGAAAACATCTCCAGCTCCACTGCTGCTCCATGCGTGGCAGGTCCCGCTCATGCTCACGTCATCCTGTCGGTGCCTCTCACTTCAGCATTATCGTTTATTTTCTTTGTGTCTCTCCCTCCTTTCTGTCTCTCTTGTGGTAGAAGATCCTCTCTCTGTCAGTGACTGTTCCTCCCTACCTGCTGGACTGATCAGTGATCAGCGGCCTGTTTCCATTTCATATGTCTGCTGGTACCGAATGCAAAGCCTGTCCTTTTATGATATCCTCCAGAGTAATGAGGTAACAGAAAATTAAGGAGTACATCTGTAACTTAGGGCAAGGAGGCAGTAGTCCAGATATCAGAGAACAGGATGATTTAAAGGAAAGGATTTAATGCATATCTAAGGCTGGTGAAAACAACTTTTTAAGAATACTTCATTTGTAGTAGCTGCATCAGGCACCCTAGATTTTGAGTATTAAGCTTTGTAGATTAAGTTACTAACTTCTGCATTAGAAAAAGAGAATGATGTAAACAGCTACTGTAATCCAGGCAGGAGCCCTCAACAATCAACAAGAAATGGGAAGTCATTAATAATGCACTGAGAACCCCCCTTCATTTGCAAGGAACAATGATGTTTGGCTTTCCATCTTCACTATGTGAAGAGCAATTGCTTCAACCAGCCATTAAGTACACATACTTGGTTACAGCTTTCTGCTCCTTTATGTTAAACTATCCAAAATTCAGTGAAAAATAAGGTGAACAGTCCTTGTTTTTGAAATCTTTGAAAAGTACCATGTGAACTACCTGGGTATGGAGAAATCAATCTCTATTTGCAATTCTAAAGTATGTCATAATTTTCCTTTGCATCACAAATTCATGTCAGACTTTCTGTTTCCATTCTATTCAAGTATTATTCTAAAAGAAGAGAGTAGGATTCACAAGACTGAGGTTTAGTAACAGATTGCCAAAAATCACCTCAGTTGATAAAATAATTAGTGCAGTAGCTTTGAGTTTTTGGAAGTACCCAGCTGCAAACAAAACATACATTACATGCTCAGCAGTAGAAAAATGCAGAAGAAAAGTACATCCAGTCAATCAAAGCATTTTCATTTACAACCAGGTCACATAAAACAGATAAAACAAACAATTTTTCTTACAATAACTAAGCTGCAGGCACCTTTCACTGTTTAACTTGGCTGCTTTTGATCTGTTTCAGAACCAGCTGTCTGGAAATCTGCTAAGAAAATTCAAAAACAGCAACGGGTGGCAGAAGCTTTGGGTGGTGTTCACCAACTTCTGCATGTTCTTCTATAAATCGCACCAGGTAACCCACTGGGCAAGTATGATTGGCTGGAGAAGACAGTGTGGGGTTCTTTTCCAAAGAGGGAGCTGAGAGAAAAGTGGATATCAGTCGTGGATTCTGTAGGCTGGAGCAGCAGGTGCACTGGTTATGGCCTGCACTGCCACTGGCACACAGAGCAAGGCTTGTTCTCACTCTGCTCCCGTGTCAGTTCTTTCCTGAAGCTTTTAACAGTCACAGTACAGATATTCTTGAAAGCACAGCAGAGCTCACCACTGCTAAGAAACTGTGGTGCAAGTTTAAACCAGGCTTTTCTCATTACAATTAAAAACTTAATAGTGACTTAAAAATTCTGTTTACAATTACTGACATGCTAAACAGTGGTCAGTGATTTAATCCACCTGAGCAAATATCCTACAGCAAAAGTGTAGGGGATGTCTGTTTACAATCTGTTGGACTTTTGAATCTGTTTGAGCAAGGCATAAGCACAAAGTAACTTGAGTTGCTACAGTGTGCTTTCATTGTTATAGAAATCCTTAATGATTAAAGGAGGAATTGGAGGACATACTACGCATAAGTGGGATGAAGAAATCCTTTGCCATGCAGTTAAAAGGACTTAAGCAAGTGAACCTGCTGGGTGGCCGGCACAGCTCTAAAGGAGTAGGTGTTTGCAAGCTGAGAATGAACCTGTATGGAGCCCTGCCAATGGCAAATGATGAGCCGTATGTTCCTCAGTGTGAAAGCAGTGAAACTCCAATATATTAGCAGCTTTCCTTCAATACTGATAGGATGAGCCTGTACCAGATGCTTATGCAAAGGGTCTGTAGTGATGACCAACTGAAACTATCAGATAATTAGTTTTATTGCAGTTGTATAAATCTGGTATTTTTCTGCACAATGATCTTTAGAGTGTGTATATGCTTTCCATTTACTTTTGTGCTCTCTTTATTTAAGGGCATTTGATCTCACAGCACTTTCCATCATATCTTTTCAGGACAATCATCCTTTAGCCAGCCTTCCTTTATTGGGATATTCACTTACCCTTCCTTCTGAATCTGAAAACATTCACAAAGATTATGTGTTCAAGTTACATTTCAAATCCCATGTGTACTACTTCAGGGCTGAAAGTGAATACACCTTTGAAAGGTAAGTTTGTTTTCTGTGAGAGAAAATTTTTGTTAAATTCCAAGAGCATTCTTCCAAAGGTTAGTAGATGCAATTAAGCTGGTTCAGCAATACAGGCAAGTGGTTCAGCACAACTGGAGAAAAAAATTTCTTTTAAAATTATAAAAGAAATTTTAAACCTGACATCGCTAAAATCAAGTGATTGGTTGTGATAATATGGAAGCAGTAATAGTAATTACTGCAAAACCTAGAATTATCCAGTCAAAATCGATCAGGCTTGGCTATGGAGAGCTCCATGTCTCACACTTCAGGAAGCATGTGAACAGATCACAGGACACCTCAGGAGCTCTTCAGAACAGCTTTGCTTCCTCTAGAACAACTGCATGGAAAATCCACACCTGAAATAAAAATACGGTTTTTATAGAGGCAGCTGTTCCTACTACAGATTTATGCCACTTCACCATGTAATTTTTACACCTCCCACTGAACTTCAGATACATATAGGCAGCCAGGGAAAAGGCACTACTCCTAATTTGTGGTTTATGATTATTCATACAGGGAACTAATTTACCTCTTTTATATGAAGCACGAACATGTCAAAAATTGTGATGTCTTCATCAAAGAAAGCTGTTCTTAACTTTTAGCCATGTCAGTACAAAACTATAAACATGCAAAGTGTGGGAAAGTGGTGATAAAATAAAAACACAAAATGCCTTTATCAGTTCTAGGAAAAAGAAGCAGAAATTACAGCTAAAGTACTTTTTTTTTCTCTCAAATTAGGAATGGTTGGTCTCAATTGCTCATTGCTTGGACCACTCAGAAAAAAAGATACTTGGTGTCTGCAGAGCTAGTAGAACCACTACTAACTCCATGAGTTTTGGGTCCCAGACCTGCTGTCTGTTCACTCTAAACCTCCTTATAGTTGTGGCAGTTGTCTGGATTCTCTTGCTTTCAGATAGATTTAGGGGTGATGTAGGAAGATGCTCCTGCAGGCACTGAAAATCCAACTGTACAACCAATAGCACAGACCGTATCTGTCAAGAAATTCTGCCCTGGGAATTGACTTTTTTTTGTTTGTGTCTCTTCTGTTGCCTCCTCACAGATGGATGGAAGTGATCCGAAGTGCCACCAGCTCTGCCTCACGCACTCGAGCTCTGAGTCACAAAGAGCCTCACGCCTATTGACGGCTGAATGAGCCGCTGTGTTGATTGTCCAGCAGCTGCTGATTTTCTAGAGGACATTTGAAACTCTTTTTCTCCCTCCAAGTTTAGGAAAACTTACACTTTGGTAAAAGAAGAGAATTAGTATGGTTTTGCAGAAACTTTCACAATTCCTCAGCAAAACTGTTTAAGTTCTCAGTATATACAAACTAGCTTACCATCATCCCAGTGGCTGCGGTTCATTTCATGTCTTGTATTTTGTCATTCTGTGCTGTTTTTAGCTTGTGCCAGTATTAAAATATTGTCCTTATTAGAGTGCCAAATGCCAAAAGACATTTTGTTGCCTCAAAGATTGCACCTAAAAGAACTCCCAGATGACTGAAATCTGAAAACTTTTTCCTCTGAGGCAAACACTATTTTCTTCTCTTTTCATAAAAATATATTATTTTTTTTTTACCATGTTAATCTGTAGACTGCTGGGCTTTTAAATGTAGATGGATTTTCACAGTATAGAATATAATTATATATACAGCAAGCAGTCTAACAGGAATGAGAGAACTTTCAGAGATTTCATGCTTTTTTTCCCAGTCTTTTTACATTTAATCAGCAACAATTTACTCATTTTCTATGTTTAACAAGAAAACAGTTTACAGCTCATTCTCATTTCCCTTTGGGGTCACAAATCCATGTGGTATAAAGAAAGTATAGGGTTCTTATCTAACCATTTTTTTGGTGCAAGTTGACCAAATTGTTCATCTGTTGGCTTTGAAAAGTGAGTACTACTTGCAAGACAAAAAAATTTTTAAATAATCCAGTGCAATATTATTTGGGCTGTTAATGTACTGTGAATGGTTATGTACAAGAAGAAATTAAAGGCTGTGGTGACATTCTGCTGTTTGTTTTACGAACTTGAAAGAAAACCTGTATGCTACAAGAACCGCAGCTATTTGTGATTCATTTGTAGTGTTTTGATAACCGAATTGCTCTAAGCTGGGGGCTACTACTGAAGCCCCAAGTTTTCATCCTGCTTGCTACACATCCCAAATTGACTTCCAGTTTATTGTTGCAATTTCAGTCTCTCCCTCTCTCCCCTGGGGCTCAAGCAGACAGACAGCGACTTACACAACCTGCAGCAGGATTACCCATTTCATGTGCCTGGCTTTAACAGCAGCTGGCACCACATTCTGGGTAAGTTTGGTGGTGTGCTGAGAAGGGTGGCAGCACTGTATCCACAAGGCTTAGACTCTTTCCCTCATGTTTTAAGAAACACTGTCACTAGGGTGATGTAAAACTTCCATTGGCAGAAGTTTGATGTGCTGGTAACACCTATCACCATTACAGGCCTTGGAAGAAGCACGGTGCTAAGCAGAGGGGGGCCTGAAAGTCAGTCTGGGAAATGAAGCTGGCAAAGTTCTAGCCCTGCTTTTTCTCCATCCAGCTACTTGCTTTGTTAATGGCTTGTCTGTATGCAATGTGTAAAATGGCTTCTTACAGCTTTGCTCACAACAAAAGGGAATAAAATACCTCACACCACCACTGTACAGATGCCTGTTTCGAGACAGTAAAGCCTTCTTTCTGTTACCCCCAACCCCAAACATGCCTCTGTCCAGGATGAGGGTGGGCTTTAAACCCCTTAGGACAAGCAGCAGTCCCTGGGGAGGTAGCATGCTGCAGTTGCTGTTTGCCCTCAGCCATTGCCCCTGGCTCTCCATACCAGTGCAATAATCACACCTACCCTGGAGCATTGCCTCTGCTTCAGATGTGCTGAAGGACAAACTTGGAAAGTGGGTAGGAAAGGCCATTTTCCTAGATGCAGGTCCCACTGCCTTGTCCATTCCAAGCCTGTGACCCTGTCCCGTAGTAACATACAGGAATTCCACTGCTTCAGGACTGACCAGGAATGTGAGCAATGATCTGCATAGTGAGAAGAGGCAATAACACAGCACAGATGAACAGCAACTCAGCTGCAGCGTTACTGGTCCAGGAAAACAATGCTGAAAAAGCAACAGCACTTGATGTTGCTGTGAAATAAAAGGTTGCAGACCTGGTCCTGCCAAAAATTGTTAGCGGTATAATAGTACCTTACAAGACAGGGCCCTGCCTCTGCCCTTTAGAATTATTATCTAGAACAGTGAAAAGAGCTTTTGTTAAATGGAAATTATGTTGAGGGCCATGCCCTTAATTTGGCCAAAACTGAGTTCTAACATAGAACCCTGGGGCTTGTTCAATGCTCATTACTTGCTATCTGCTGTGGTAGTTCATTCTGAGCTCTCCAAAGAAATCAAGTAATACCTTTTCTCATTGCCTTACTTTCCAAATTCACCTTGTGTAAAAATGAAACAAAGGCTAAGATACAGTGATATTTATTGTTAATGGCAGAGACCAACCTAGGCTGTGGGTGCAATTTTCAGAGTACCCACGTAATCACCATTTTCACCTTTCTGTATTATTTTTCCTATTAAAAAAAAGTTTAAAACAGGAATTTTTTTTCTTCTCTAGTAGTGTGATTTTTAATTCCTTTTTAAAATGGAACCATGTGAACTGCTGTCACTTATCAGCATTTTTCTAGGTGTCTATTCCCAGGTGTCTAACCTAAAACTGAAATGATAGTAAGAGAGTAAAATCAATTGTCTTGTATCTTGGAAACAGGCCGAGTCCACGTGTGTGAATAAAACTCAATGTACAACCACTTATTTTAACCCTGATTCAGATCATATCACTGCCTGTTCAGCCAGGCAGGGCCTTGCAGGGAGGCAGGGCCACTGTGTGCCAGGTCAGGAGCTATCATTTAACACACCTCTCTCAGCTGCAGGAAAACCTCGAACAGGGCACTCCAGGAGATTTAGTGCTGGTGTTATTACTCACCATGAAATAGTTGCCAGTTTCCAATACTGAACAAATGAAAACAAAACAGGGGCTTTATTGCCTCAGGAGGTTGCACCACAGGCAAAGGGATCAAAAAAGCCTGGACTCCTGTGGTTTATTCAACAAGATTAACCATCTCCACCATTCATCTGCTGTCTAATTTAACCTCTGTTAAGATGTGTTTGATAATATACTTCAAACTTACCTCTTCAGAAGACATCACTGACACCTTAATGCCTTTGTAAATTCAGCTGAAACCAGACAAAAATGACAGACTGAAAGACAAGCCAGCAGGTAAGGGAACACATGCTGTGATTGCAGAAATCTTGATAAAAGTCTCTGACTAAAGAGGAAGTAAAAATTCATTTAGAGACAAAATCAGATGTAATAGCCTACCATTTCATCAGCCAAGAACAAAACAGAGGATCAAGAAAGGGCTGAAAAGCCCAATTTTGCCCATTCTTTCTTTTTGTACAGGACGAATTACATGATCTTAGCCCTCAAAAGCAGTTGCCAACATGCAGGCAGATGCACAACTCAAGTTGCTACAGCACTGATAGGACACTGCCTCTGCCCTGGGGGCACAGGACAGCTGGCAGGGGACAAAATAATGGGCAATGTGCCACATATACGGTTTTTAGCAGTAGAAGATAGTTATGAACTACAACTACAGGCATGCAGCTGTCACACAGTTTGTCACCAGTTAAAGGTGCAATCCTTGCAAGGGGTGAGCAAATGTAATTTCTTATGAGCACTTCCATCTGGGCTGGCAGGATGGAGACTACAAGGTGGGTTTTAAATCACTGCCATCCGCAAGTGCTACAAATTCTGAGCTGATTACCATTAAAAACCAAACTTTCTGCATGTCATTACTGACACGTGGGCAGTAACTGCTCTAGAAACCCACAGAGCATCCCCTCCAGGGAAGGGGCCCTGAATCTCATCTCTCTGACCACTCAGGTGGCAACATCTCATGAAACTTTTCCTTCTTTATTTCTAGGTCATGTAGTTTACAAGAAAGTTTACTGTGTTGGTGTGGAGTGAAATAACTAAAATTTAAATACACAGTTATAAACAAGCAGCAACATTACAGAAAACAAGACACACACTTTAATGGTCTTCTGTAATCATGCATTAAAGGCAGCAGGAAACCCTTGCATACAATTTGTCCATGGCATATGCTCAGTGCAGTCACCAGCATAGCTGCACAACACAAAAAAAGGAAGCAGATTTGTGCTATACCTTTAGCTCCTCCCCAGCAGCTTACAAACCCATTTGCAATTGTCCTGACCCTTGCATTATCAGCACTCTGGATAAATCTTCCAATGATGACATTTTGAAGGCAAAACCACATTTCCTTCAAAGTCAGGTTACTATCTAAAACTATTACTAACTGGTACCAAGCAGTTTAAAAAGTAGTACAGAACATCACATAAAGTAGTGAGAGCTAAAGAAGACATTGCCCAAGTACATTAAAAGCAAATTAAGAGGCAGATGATGGGGGTGCCAGGGTACAGGAGGATGGGAACTCACACTGAGCCAGCTGCTTTGCAGTGAGCTGCCAACACACCCAGCCTCACTTTCCGTGTCCACCCGCCCCTCTTGCACAGTGCTGGCAGAACACACCAGTTATGGCATTCCACAAAAATCAGTTTATCTTCTGTTCCCACAAGATCATACAGAGTGATGGAGCTGCAAAGGAACCAGGGCACTGCAGAGTGAAGTTACTGCATTGTTACTACACCAAAAGCATTCTGTGCACTAGAATCTCATCCTTCAATAAATGTCAGCAACTACAAAGTGCAACTACATGGAAAATTAAAGTAAAAAAATAGATCTGAGAGTTACAAAAAAGCAAGCCTTCAGTTCAAATAACTGATTTTATTGTTTTTAAACAGTGAATTTATTTACTTCCTAATAATGAAATCCCTGACAAATAAGCAGTTCTACTAATTTAAAGGTTTGCATAAATAGGGATAGCTTGTAATTTAGTATAGTCAAGACTGAGTGAAGTACTACCTGCACAGAAAAATCATCAGTGCAACACTGTAACACAGGCATGTCTTAAGCATGAAAAAACCTCTCAAAAATATCAATACACTTCTTTTTCTCTGAGAAACTGAGGTGGTGCTTCTTTCAAATGAAGCTCCTCTTCTGTTACCAATATAGACCTGTTTTTTAAAGCATCAATACTTTTCAATAGCAAATGATTGTACTTCTACATTCAAGATACAGCACACTTCTTTTTTCAGTGAATCTCAGTTTAAGATAGTCTATATTTAAATAATCTGTATATTACATATAAAAATACACATCTCTACCATAAATGAGGTCTTGTCTTCTTCTAAAAGCCCAAGCCTTTTGGCCATCTGCCCTCACCATAAGTCATACTCATCTTAAGCTCTGACACATTCATCTTAAGCAAATTCTGCCACCATCTACTCAGAGAAGTACTTCCTCAGCATACAGTCCTGGAACACAACTAAAATGCAACTCAAATCACATATATATAACTTTTCAAGTGAGTGTTCAAAGAGTGTCACTTAGAATTTAATTCAACTTGCTGATAGAGAAATTCTTGAGATTCAAGCCAGCAGCATAAATTTAACTCCTCCACTATGTCTCACAGTTCTGTGCATCTCCAAGTAAGCTCACTTTAATTTCCAGTCCCTACATTAACAGATGACTAGGGAACAGCTTACACTGATCAATTTATATTTCCAGTGCAAACACACCTGTTGATTTCCTTCTGCAGTCATAGCACCCAGATCTATTGAAGGCTGGATGTTCTCATGTTGAGACATCAACAGGTAAATTTCCTGTTGCACTATATTCTGACGCACTTTTCACAAAAGCAGTGCTAAATTTATTTCCTCAAGCGTGAGCCTATCCATAACACTTAAGAGCACACTAAACAACAGAATTAAAGATATTAATCAAAGTAGAGTTGTAAAACATTGCTCAAACTTTAGCATTGTTCAATTTATTTAAATTCCCTTAGCCATAGAGAAAACCCATTACCTCATTAGGCTGCCAAATGAGTAGTGCCTGAAAGCATAGCCACAAGATGAACACACACCCACATTTCTTCTAACTGTTGTTTCAACCTGGGCAGAAGTTTATTAACTCTGTTAGCAAGACAATGTCCTCTTCCTGTTAAATTCTTAAATTAATAAATTAAGGCTATTAATATGCATAGACTAAGGGCTACCATGGTGATAGAAGTTCTGGAAGGAGACCTCACCAGCTTCTACAATGGTTAGTGTACCTGGGTTTCTTGTACCAAGCCAGGCAGATATGCCTGTACTTTAAAATGTTAATCCTTTCTGTTCCAAAGCTCCCATCTATATATTTTTGAAAAAGTAAATATATAAGTTACCTCACTGTCATGCAAAGCATAAAGTCATCAATTTCTTCATTAGAAGAAGGCAAAAAATGCTCTCTTTGCTACTGGAATAAGAAGTACCTGAATACAGTCTTGGTGAAACCAACCAAGGTAAATCTCAGAGTTATACTGTGGGGGAAAACAAATAGCAGCTATTCAACTAATAACCTAAGCAACTGTGCGTACAACTAATGAATTAGTGTTACTATTTTCAAGATCTATAACACCTGAAGTCAGCTATCTAGAAGCCCTCACAGGAATAGCAGAAATTTCAAAATTCAGCATTTCAAGAAGTAATTTTTCTCTGGAGAGGCAAGCAACAGGACCCAGCTCACAGTACTGGGGCTGTTTTGCAGTCTCGCTGTCCAACATCTGTCAGTTTTGGTAAAGAGATGCACAGACCGAGGCAGCGAGACTGAATATTGAATCTGTGGGTAAATTTTCTTCTATGCTGAAAGACATTTGTTTTAATGATAAAAAGAGGCATGATAAAGAAATACTTGCCAGTGCCTCAGAATCTACACCTTAAGGAGATATTTCAGAATAAATGAAGGGAATAAAAATTTGTGTGGGCACTTAAACACGTTCAAGTGGAAAAAAAGAGACTTGTGTCTCAATTTCACAAACTTCATAAATATCTGTTACTAAAACTGAACTATTTCAGAATTTGTGTTGGCACAATTTGAAACTGAAGATATGAAATAACTTGTTTTCTAAGAAAAACAATAAATTTAAAGCTTTGAGAGACCAGGTGTATGAAATTTAAAACAACTAGAAGTAGTACCATAAATAGAAAGTCACGCTCAGAATATAAGTAAAAAGAAATGCTGGAGAAACAGAATAAATTTGTGTCTGTGCTGAGGTACAAATAGAAGGTTCTATAATACAGGATTAACTCTTTCAATGACAAATACTTCACATACAAAAATCTAACCGAGATTCACTTATCACATAATTCAAACAAAATTATTCATGTAATAAAGGCAAGGCAATACTCAGTTATGGCCTGTCAAATGTTTAACCCACTAACATTATCTACAAAAGCACTTTACCATTTTGTACACAGTGATTCCTTATGCACATTGAAAGGCTTTCTGTTAAAAAATACATTATATACATATCTGTACACAATTCCAACAACCATGTTCCATCTCCCAGTGGAATTCTTAAAGCAAGATACCTGAGGTTTCTCAATATCTTCAATTTCTCTATCACAAACCTAAATATACATTTCAGATTTTACAAAAGGACACCTCCCTGGAATATGTTCATTATCACTTAAAAAAATTAGAACTTTAAGGAGCTGAAAAAGATTGCCTCCATCCAAGAGACTTCATTTTCACTCTTAGGAATGTCCTTCCTCCCAAGAACTTTACAGAGACTGAGAGGCAGAACATGAGGGTACACTTCTTCAATGCAGACACCATGGGATCTCTGCTGTCTCAGGAAAGCCGGAAAAGAAGAGTATATCAGTAGGATGAAGAACTTCCTCCAGCTAGGGAATATCTGAAGAGGAAAAGAAATAGTTACTGTTGCAACTTTTAGCAAGGCATTCAAAGGCATTCTACAAGAAGCAGTGATGAAGTTACTCCATTTTGTGCTGTTGAAGTTCTGGCCTTTTTCCTTGCACAATGACACTCACCACTGCCACCACACGTAAAAGGAAGAGCTGTGGAACTGAACACACCTGTTAAGAGTATCACTGCTTTCCTAACAAACAGCAACAACCTGTGTCCAAGTGAGCAGCACTGAATGATGGAAGAACATTTAGTGATTGTAGCTTTCCTACTTCACAAGTTTACATCAAATCTTTTGAGAATGTTACTGGGCCAGGAAAACTGTATTTCTTGATCTAAGCAGATTCTTATATCATCCAAAGAAATAAGAACACCTTTTAATCATATTAAGTTTCCAGTAACCCTCATGAAACATCTAAGATCAAAACTGGAGGGGGAAGGTAACAGGATTCACTCACATTACTGGGCAGCTATTCTGAGGGTCTCAATTAATTCACTCAGACAAACTTACAAAATCCAGTTCTAACCAGTCATAAGAGGGAATGAAAATGTCATCAGAAACTTGTTGAAAACCTGTCTTCAGTAATTAGCTATCAAGTTGAGAGGATATTGAATGACCTGATGATGTAACAGAGCGTACTTCTTGCAGCACTTGAACAAGAAGGAATTATTTTTTCCGAATTTGACTAGCTCCAAAAAACAGCTTTATCCCCAAGGGATACCCACTAAGCTGTGAAATGATTCAAGCTCCTTTTTAGTGGGAGTTCTTGCTATTCACTCTTTCACTCCCTTTCTGGAGTCATTATCCCATACTAACTGGAATACCATCCCTGAAAAAAACAGAAAGTTCACCCAGATGTGATCCACTGACAAATATTCTCTATGAATAATTCTCTCCTTGAAAGAGAATGAAGTGCCTGCCTTCACTGTTCTAAGACATTACGATCAAGAAAAACAGTAACAGTCTAAGGAAGCAGAACAGAAGGAAGGCAAATGCTAAATAGGTATATAAAGGGTTGTGAAATCTTCCTCATAGGACAAGTGCGATGAATGTTGGTGTCATGACATAACAAGTAAGATCACTTCCAGCATCCCCAAAAATGCCCATGTCTGGGCACTGTCTCCACATGGTCATTTTCAGCCTCAATTGCAGCAGCAAGTCTTTGAGGTTTCCAGTTCCAGGAAGATCCTGTACCAGACTGATAAAAATACAACATTGACATATTAGCTGATGAAAGAGACTGGATTCAATTTTGGAACCACTAATGGAAACAACTGCCAGGATCAAATGAGACAGGACAGGACATCTGGCATTAGAAGTAACCTTCCAGCACTAGAGATGCTGACTGGGCTTCATTTTTAACAACCCATAAAGCAACAAACACAATTGCTTGCAGGTTCCTTGGCATTGGTTTTTACTTAAGGAGAAAATGTCAACCTGGAAATCCTGTGCTTCAACCTCAAAGCTGTGAATTTCTGAACTTTACCAAGCTGTGGTTAGAGACAGTATAAGGAAGACACCTGCTCAGGGTGATCTTTTTCCATGTAGTGGTCCACGATTAATCATTGACATGGAGTTTTTTCTAGTACCAAAGCAATCCAATCTGGCTGCTGTGAGATTCACAACAGCTGCGGGCTCCTAGATTCAAGGTTGCATTTACAGCCTCTTCCAGCAGCAATTCTGATATTTATACCCTTTATCTTTTCTTGTGAAGAATTTAAAGGAACAGAAAATTGAGTATTTGTTCATAATATATTCCTAAGCAAGGCAGTTAGAAAACCTCACTAAATTTGGCTTTTTGAACTAAGGCCAAATATTGGTTTCAGAGGTGGCCTTTCCACCAAAAGGCCACACAAACTGTCTTTAATAAATGAACAAGGAACCACTGACTATGTGAGTGAAAGAAACACAGACCAACTGAATAGTCAATTTACCCACGTGGGTAAAAGAAACTAAGAGTGACAGGTGTTCTCTGCAACACACACACAGACACCAAGAAAGTGTGTGTCCCTGACATGAACTGCAAAGAGAAAAGCCTGTCCAGTCTCATTTGACACACAATAAGCACACCAACAGGATGAACATACACATGTGCTATCACCTGAAGTCAGAAATTAGAACTGCTGATACGATTAGGTTTTTTCCAGTAAGCAAAGACAATTGCACAAACTGCAGACATAAGTGCTTTTCTGCTCCATTAGAAACAGAAATTAATTTATTCAATGTAACATAAGTCAAATATTTATAGAATTAGATTTGCAGCTTTCTGTAAGTCATACTGAAACAGTTTCATTACCTCTGAAGCCTCTGCACAAGGTGAGACACCATGGTGTCTACAAAGCCGGGACAAGCCTCTTCCGCTAAATAAACTGCCTTCCTCAGTTCCTCTATGGAATCTGTGTTACCACCACACATCTCACTCTTCTCTTTTAACTGAAAGGAAACCAGGAAGAAATATATTTAAAAGATATTAATAAATATTTCTATACACAATATAACACAGAAGCTTGTTAGGAAGTGACCACCACAACATCAGCATTTGACTTTCATCATATAACCTCACATACTGAAGACATTTTTCCAAGCAGAACTTTGTCTTTACAGTACTTATCAGGATGTCATTCATCTTCACACGTCTTCAATCTTCAACACATCCTTTTCAGCATGCTCACAGTCAAAAATGACAACAAAGTATCCCAAGAAAAAAAGCAGTATTTACCCATTGCTGTTTGGTTTCAAGATGTGCCTCCTGTAGTTTAGTATCCACACTTGCACACCTATAGCTTATACATATACACTGCAGTAATTTTACCAACTTTTTAAAATTAATCATATCTTCATAAATTCTTCTCTTACCCTTCATATATTCATTTTCAAAGTTGTTTTTAAGTATTTGGGGGGAAGTATAAAAAATATAAAACTCAGAATAGGAACAAAATACAGTTTACAACATCGAAATTCAAAAGTGAAATTCTTGATGGTCTGGTCCACAACTGCATCTTGGAACAGTGAAGAGCTTGAAATTTGTAATAAGATACATACATAAAGTAGTGTCAAAAACAGAATGCTGGAATTCAAACATTTAAACACCATTTTTTTGCCATGTTCATTGCTTTAGGCCAGCATGGCTGATGTTACTACCATGCATATCAAGTATTGTTAGGAGCAAAATACAGATCTCAGAAACAGACATACCAAAGGCACAATTAAAACTTAACACAGCAAGTTCAAAATGGCTAGTAGCAACCTTAGGTGTCATTCATGATATTTTTTATTTCTTTTCAGATAAACCTTGGAATTTTTAAGTTTTAAAGCAATAACTTACCTCTGCAAATAAAGGGGATATAATTGTAGACAGGCATTGGGATAGAGGCCTCTTTGGGATATCCTTTTCCTTTAAAGAAAAAAAAAAATCTGACCATTTTTATTTCAGAAAAAAAAGTATCCTCATTGTATTACAATAAAGACCAAGTGTAGTTCCAACATGCTACACTTTATGAAAGCTGTTTCCATATTTGGAAAAAGTTCTGCAACATACTATTCAAAAGCACTGTGCAAAAATAGAGGCTGAATTAAAATGTAAGACTTCAGCACCTCAAATGCATACAAGCTCAAAACTAGAAGGAAAAAACCCAAACGAACCACAAACCAAAACCACCAAACTCCCCCAATCCTACTGACCATGAACTAAATCATGGACATGGTGATATTGACTAGGTTCATCCCATATGATATAATACTTTTCTAGTATTTTTTCTTGTATTTCTCCAGAATTTCCAGAGACAGGACAGCAACCACCTGCTCTGGCCACACTGCAGAAAATATAATGGAGCAGTTCCTAAACATCCCTTATTCTAAGTTGTTGGGGTTTGGGGGTTTTTGTTTGTTTGGCTACAGACACATTCTATTCTTTGTTAGACTGTAGTCTTTTTCCTTAAAAGACCAAAATGCCTTCTCCAAAACTCCAGCCTAGATTTGCACTGTACTGGTTTTACCTTACTATACAGAATGAAGATTTTAAAAATACAATTTGCCTAGACTTCCTCCAGTGGCTGAATTTCACAAACTAGAGAAATGTTTTGGTACATATTTTGTCAGCTACAAAAAAGGATACACTAACAGAATGCCCAAACTTCAAGACTTACTGAGAAAGTTTTGTGAAAGCTGTAGAAAATACATTTTTAGCAAAAGTTCTGGAAGTTCCACAATATAAATGCTTTTACAGGCATGAAATAAAACCACCTCACTAAAATATTAGAGCAAGAATCATCTCGTTGTATTATAAAGTCATTATTTTGAGCACCTTATTTCTTTGTAACTCCAAAGGCTGGGCTGCTCCGTTCTCTAGATTCTTGGGGTCTTTTTCTCTTATTGTAAAGATCCACTCTTCTGAATCACTCCCACCTGAAGCCTGACCATCTGCTTCACTTCAAGAGAAAGGAAAATAAATAAATTTTTATTATCTACAACTTAATGCTGATGTTCATTCAATATACACACTAAATATAAAAACCACATTAAAGACCAAGATCAGGATTCTATTGAGCAGGCCACTACATATAAAGACCAGTGTGAAAACTAAGGTAACTTCTCTTTTGGGTAAATTTAAAAAATTAAACCAAGATACTTGATCAAATGTAAGGAAGTGAGTAAATACAGACTTAAAACATTTTCCCAAGTCACATTAACAAGTCACATGAAGTGTTTTATTGCTATCTGGAAACTGGCTTTAGCAGAGTGCCTCTAATCATTAGGGGAAACGGAGGGAATTAGAAAACTTATTTAACTTTTCCTGCCTAGAAAAATAGCTAAGACACTGGAACTGTGGTCATTGGAAGGCATGAAGCCGTTAATACTGTAAAGAAATACACAGCTGTAATGTCATCCAAGAAATAACCTGATGCTTGCCATTAGCATTTGGCCTGGAATTGCAGAGAATAGTTGTGTTTTCTTTGCTATGAGATATGTAATCCATGTGTGAATAAGTTGTGGCAATCTCTTCACTTGAATTTCATTTGCACGGTGTTACTGAGGCCAAAACAGCTGGTCTCTAGGAAGAACCTTGGACCCTACATAAAAGAGAAGGTAGCACAGAATATGGGCAAGAAGAGGTTCTCAGTGACTGTTACTTGTATGAAATCCCTGGCAATACTAAAATTAAGACTGCACTCATTTACTAAGGCCACTAAGCTGAAAAGCTGCAAATAACATAACACAGGAATATATGTGCTAAAAATAAGTCCTTGGCTCCTCACAAAGGACATTTTATAGACTCATCAAACTTACGTATCTGAGTCATCGGAACTGGAGTCATCATGACTTTGCTCAGCCTTCCATCTCTTGTGCCTGTCAATGAGGTCAGCCAAGTAAGATGTTTTCTTGGAGTTGCGTAAAATGAATTTGTGTTTTAAAAGCTCTTTTGCAGTAGGTCTCTTAAAAGAAAAGAAGAGAGAGTTGGAGGTTTTTTTACCGTGTTTGAGAGTGTTGAGTGACTCACTACAAAAACAAAGACATGCAGAGTGTAGTCTTGATACAAATGAGATTATAAATATATACAGTATCTAAAAATATACCTGTCACTTATGTCACACTGTATCAGAGAAGCTGAATGACACTTATTCATGCAATTTGTGTAAAGCAGTCAAATTCTCTACTACACATCGACAAACGTGAAACTCACAAAGCTTGGGTCCTTGTTTAAGCAGGCTTCGACAAATTCTTTGAGGGATTTACTGAAGTTTCCTTCCAGCGTTGGTGGATTGTTCTTAGGAATGAGGAACAAAACTTTCATTGGATGTAATTCTGAATGAGGTGGCTCTCCTTTTGCAAGTTCTATGGCTGTTATGCCTAATGACCAGATATCTGCCTGTAAGAAAGAATGCTTTTAAGATTAGATCGGAGAAAGAAAACAACAGTGTTGGCTTGCTACTCTAGTTTAACCAGCAACGCACATCTGCTTGCTCATACCGTCCCCTGGTGGAATGGGGGAGGAAGAGAATTTGAAGGGGGTAAAGGGGAGAAAACTTGTGGGTTATGAACAGTTTAATAATTGAAAAAAATAGCAATAATAAAAAATTGTAATGAAAAAGAAAATAACAAAGAGAGAGAACTAACACCCGAGAAAGGCGAGTCATGTAAGTGGAAACAGCTGCTCCCCAACAACAGAAAGATGCTCAAGCCAGTCCCTGAGCAGCAGACCCCAGCCCACCTTCCCCCTCACTCCATTGCTGAAGAAAGCTATATGGTGTGGAATATCCCTCTGGCCAGCTGGGATCAACGGTCCTGAGTCCCCTCCCAGCTCCTTGTGCATCCCCCAGCCTGCTCACTGCTGGGTGAAAAGCAGAAGAGGTCTTGACTCTGGGCAAGCACTGCTCAGCAATGATGAAAACATCCCTGAGTTATCAACACTTGCAGCACAAACCCAAAACACAGCCACCATACCAGCTACTGTGGAGACAATTAATTTTGCCCCAACAAAACCACCACATTTGTAGATTTTTAAGCTTTATTGTAAATAACTTCATGTGTAAATTAGTTTTGTTATCGTTGTTTTATTTGATTAGCCACATAGCCCAGCAAACAGAGTTTCTTGGTTGTCTCCACTCTTCAGTATAAAAGTTCTACTACGTAGAGTTTAATTTTTAAAAAAATCAATTCTGCTACACCAAAAAGCAATGGCAGAGTTGTTATAAACTAGCATTTTATCTACCATATTCAAGTACACTATGTAAATATGGGGTAAGTCTAAAATATTTACATAAAATAAAATGTTTTAACTTTCACAGGATTTTTCCTCAACATAAATTAGGTAGTACAACCAGCAGATATTTAATACATCAGAATATAACTTCCCTGGGGTTTAATGCTGGTTTTATACATCATTCTTATTCACAGACTAGAGAAATGCAGTCTTGAACAGTAATATTCAGCTTTTTGGTCTAAGTAGCCTCTGAAAGTTTTCACCATCAAAACTCTTTCTAGGGAATGCTGTCTCCCTTGATACAAATCCTGTTGCAAATCTGCCTGAAGAAATGTGAAGTAATGCATTATAATTCTCTTATGTTTTGCTGAAATCACAGACCCAAAAGTCAAGAGAATAGATAATGCATCTGTTAGAAAGGTAAAAGAAAAAATTTTTCACAGAAATGTCTGGTCCAAGGACAAGATACCAATTAAAAATATTTATGTTTGTTGTTTTTCTGCTTCTTTTTAAGTCAAAGCAGAACAAAGACTTATTCACAGGAAAAATCTGACATGAGCTGTCTGGTTTTACTCCCAAACAGAGGAGTTGGAATTTTGCTCTGCTGTAAACAGATGTATTTCCAGGTACTGGATAGAGCAGAGATTTCATTTATCACTGCTGTCTTCACTAAGTACCCCTCAACGCCACCTGTGTCAGCCCCACGGATTCTCATGGTTATCATTGACTGACGTGCACACATCCATTCCACTACCACAGCCATAGTGCCTGGCCAGAAACAAGCTCCTCCTTCCTTCTTCAGACAATATCCCACTGTTATGAGCTTAGTTACTTAATTTTGCAAGTGAGAATGAAAAAAAAAAAACACAGTCAATTAGCATACCATCAAATTTATGAAATGCCATTTTGTTAATCCATGTTACAGAACAGTTCCTGAGCATAAAGAATTACATAAGCACATGAGCACCAAGTTTCATTTATCTTAATAAGAGCATTATCAGCAAAGCTCTCCTCAAGCCTAATTGTGAGTAACTTCCCTCTAGCAGGAAAGCTTTTCTTGGTTACAAAAGAAAAATGTCACCTGTGAAGATGAGTTTTCATGTTAACAACTGAGCATTATTACTTCCAATTTATTCAGAATTTCAGTTTCTCAAGAGTGAAGTGTTAAAGCCACATAAATGGATGGATTTTCTTCTGCCAGACTTTCAGCCACAAGTGGACCATGTGTATATACAAGTATAAACATCAAATTTACATGTGTATGAGTG
Organism: Sylvia atricapilla; assembly: GCF_009819655.1. Taxonomy (NCBI): domain Eukaryota; kingdom Metazoa; phylum Chordata; class Aves; order Passeriformes; family Sylviidae; genus Sylvia; species Sylvia atricapilla. The sequence continues at coordinate 75,564,490 of NC_089141.1, forward strand.
CATAGATATCCACTTGCACACCCACATATGTAGATAAATACTTTCTTCTTTCTAATGCATTTATAACTCTACTGCTAGTGACCTTCTTCTACAAAAATGAACAAAAAGAGTGCAGCAAACCATGGCTGCATACTAGATTCTTTTAAGTCCAAGTTTTGGAAGCTCATTCCTGTTGAAAACATCAAAAATAACTCCTCCCATATTCCTCTGGAACCATATCCTCCCCTTTCACATATAAGAAAGGAAGTACCAATAGCATGTGTATCCAATTAGGCATTTCTAGGATGCACTTGATTGTGACAATGAAACCCAATCCAAGCACAAACAGTTCTCTAAATGGAGAGGGGTAAGCATGACCTCAGGACATGGTGACACTACATTAAGTTTTATCACATGTAGTGATTTTTAGAGTTTCAAATCTTGAACAAAAATTCTTCTTCCAAGTTCACATGACAGACAGCAAGTCACTGGTAACTATTATTTTCTGCAGTACTGCCATAAGCCCTTCCTCTTCTAATCTAATGAGTCTGGCTTTCAAGTCCTTGTAAGTCAAAGAAAGCAGGCTACGCATAAGAGAAAGCCGTTTTCAAATTAAATATCTATTTTTTACAGTACAAGTTTTATAGTAGAAAGAACAGAGAACTAGATATATGATAAAAGAAGCATGTTAAGAAAACATGTTTTCAGATAAGACAGGAATCAAAACAGGAAGCAGAAGCACAGCCAAAAACTAGAGCCCATTCAAGCTTTTATTGGGAATCCCTCATCCAGTATCCAAGACTCTTATGTCCATGTGACATTGCAGACTGAAACAGCCAGAATGGAAAACGTAAGGCAAAGACAAATCATACTTTGTCCAAGTGATGGTCATTCCCAGGAGCCAAACTTCAGAAAGCCAAAAAAACCCAACCCCAACCAACCAAAACCAACAGACAAACTAAAAATCCCCCATGAAAACACACAAAGGGAAAAAAACCACCAACCACCATTAAAAAAAGTCTACTCAATTTTAAATTGAGATTTTGGGGTCATTTAAGCTTCTACAGGCTCTACAGTGTTTTGCTTGTTATAGCCTCTTTGCACAAAGATAGCAAATAGGGAATTAAGCAATACTAAAGCCTAGACGAAAGTCAGATTTGGCAAGTGGAAAAAAACATCCCAACCTATCTCATCACATGGAGATCTGGCCAATCAACAAATCCCTACAGGGAAATCAGAGGGGATGGGCAAGGAAGATGAGCTCAGGGGAGAACACAAGGAAATACTGCTAATTCTCATAAAGGGCACTGATCTTAACACAAGTTGGGCTTGAAGGTGATCTTTGTTTCAGACCTTCAGCTGCAGCAGTGGGTTGGGCTAAGAGCTTTTCCTGATAACATGGGTGTCATGCCATGTGGGGCAGAGAGAAGGCAGGAGCAGCAAAGGGCTGTATATGTACCTCAAACAAACAGAAGCATAAAAACCAAGTAACCAACACAGTGAATTTTGAAAAAAGCAACAGGTTTGAGCTGGCTTTAATGGGCATATTCCTTCCTGGCAAGTAGGGACATGCAATGCTATACTGGTGAGAATAGGGAGAACAGTAATGGAACCACATTTCTGTTGTGACCCAACTATGTATTACAATTGATATATCGTGCTTGTCCTGAGATTTCAGTATGCTGATGTGCCACTCTGCTAAATCAAAATCATGTATAGATAAGAGAAATTTGGTATTAAATATTAACACCTCTTAAATGACAAATCTGAAAGAACATAGTCAGAGTAGCACAGACCCACACAGCACATTCTGCCAGAGATGAGTAACAGCCCTTTCAAACAACACTTTCACATCCACCAAATCCATATTCTTCAACTGTGTTGCTGCCTTTTTTTTTTTCCTAAAAACAAGTGGAAGAATATTAACATTTTGTATATATTTGCACTCTTCTACTTTGAAACAGCCAAAAATACTCATCAATAGAGTGGGATAAAAGATGATGGAATGTACTCGTGAATACAGCATAATTTCTTGCCATCTGGATTGTCTTAATAAACTAGGAAACTTAAACTCTGGATACAAATTAGGAGATCTTTTCTCACCAAGAGCTTTTAGATGATAGGTGTCACCTGAACACACCCTCATGTGGACACAGCCAAAGTTATTAGCTGTGTTCTGAAGACCAACCTATGCAATTCAAGCTAGATAAAGGAAAGGACTTTGGTAGAGCCTGGAAGTACCTTACCTTTGAATCATATGCTGATTGCTTTATCACTTCAGGTGCCATCCAAAATGGTGTTCCCACAAAGGTGTTCCTCTTTATCTGTGTATCTGTTAGCTGTCCAGCTACTCCAAAATCTGCCAGTTTTACTTCTCCTTGTTCAGACAGCAATACATTAGCAGCTGGAATAAAGAAGAAGAAATACCAGAAATTAAGATATTTGACACCATTTGACCATGTATGGGGGCTCATTTCAGATTGCATGAGTTCTTATGATATTCTTTCATGATAAATAATAAAATAATTTACCTTTAATATCTCTGTGGATTTTCTTTTCTGAATGCAAGTAATCAAGTCCTTTGAGTATCTCCCTCAATATTGTAGCAATTTGAGTTTCATCAAGTGAGCCAGGTTCTAACTAGGAGATGCAAGAAATGTTTGGATATGTATGAAAAAGGGACAAACAGAGAACAGAAATAACACTGTGACTATAAAAAGAAATTATTACTTCTGTCACCCCTCAAAACTTCCAATTTTTTGACTTCATAACATGAGACAAAACAGAATATTCTTTTTAAAAACACGTGGTTCTAAACTAAATGGCCTAATGAACAACAGGCCAAGAAATGATTTATCCAAAATATTATGTAAAATTTGTTAAAGGTGCCATAAATACAGTGTCTCAAGTTATCGCTTTGTAGTTAGGTCATAGATATACTATGCCCTTGAAAAGCATCTGATTGTTAACATTACACTGAACTTAAATGTGCAACTCCACAGACCCTGTGTGGACCTAAATCTCAAAGCCTGAGCAAGAAGCATTCAAGGTACTACATCAGTACATCACTACATCACAAGGTACTATGACTACGTGGACTGGATTTTGACAAACTCTCTAAATCACAACTCAAACTAATAGGCTGAGAGAACATTACATATTTTAAAATGTTAACAATTTTCATGTTATACTGGAAGAATAAATTTGCTGATTGTTAAAAGATTCCAAATAATTCTTCTTATGAGAAGAATCAGTAGTGTTAGATGATCCCAAAGATCTTTACATCTGATAAAATTCTAAGAGTGAGAATAACAGAGGAAAGGTCACTACCCAGAGGGACTCCTTAAACAATAAGGGCATCTCAAGACAGACACTGAAACTTTGTGTCCACCAGTTAGTACTGGAAATATTCTACTATTCTAGTTTACTCCATGATAGCATTCACTGAAGCACAATCAAAAAGTTGTACCTCTAAAGCTTCATTCTGTAAGAAGGAAAGCATTTCAGAAAAGGATTTTCAGATAAAAATTAAAAATAGTACATCCCTCAGAAATCCTCCTGCATAGCAACAGAGGTAATATTTCATGTAACAAAGACAATGCATTTGCTTTATCTTTGCAGCTTTAGTTACAATCTTACTTGCTTTTCCTTAGCTCTGATAATACACAATATTACCACTACCTGAAACTCACAAAGACATTCTCAAAGCTTTGCTCCAGCCAGACTGCAAGCACCGGTTTGAGACTTGGTAACATGACACAGCACATCCAATGGAGGAAAACCTCTTATGTCAGATTCAGCCCACCTTAATAAGGAGGAATTACTGAAAACAGAGTCAATCTGAGAATACTGGCACTTGTCACGAACTTGAACTATTGTTACCTCAGTCACAAACTTGAACTATACTCAAAGTTTGAACAAAAATGTATATGCAGTGGCATTATATGTACTTTTTCTTGTGAGGTGGGATTTTGAAATCCAGTGCATATTCAAGTACAGAAAAGACCAAGCTAGTATGACATGTCTGCACTCTGAACATGGAATTCAAGGCTCCTGGTAATTCTTGCCTCAAGTATGAAACTGTGGCAAAGCATGCCAGATTCGAGTTGAGAACCATAATGTGCATGTTAGAACTAGGAGCACATGCACCAGAACATAAACTGAAAATTAATGAAGCACACAAAAGGTGCTTCATAGACACTTAAATGATGTTTTCAGTTCTGTGGTGCAATTTCCTCAATAACATTTTAAGATGTCAACAAAGACTTTTTACTATTTCTAGACAACAAACTTAGAGAATAAACACATAGTCATCACACAAGTGAAATTTGCATGATGAAAAAAAGGAATAAAATATGGTAACATGTTTTTATTCTCCTCTTTTGTACCATACCAAGAAAGTAATAGCTAATTTATAAAAGTAAACACGATTTCTAATGGCTTTTCTGTCAGGAAGGAAAAAAAAAGCAATCATAACAATAAATAAACAAACAACTTTATGATATCTTTATGGGGAACATCATGAACTTTTACACAACCACAGAACTCCTAACAGATGTGGAGGCTAAAGGTATAAATGGGTTCAAAAATACACAATTGTGGGAACTCCACATTTAATACCTACTCTTGTCTTCCGGCAGAATCCCTCTACAGTGACCTTGTTCCTTTTGCTCTTTCCTCAAGCATTTATCAGTTACTCAATTTGACTCCAAATTCTGCTACAAAAACATTCTGCCTCAATTTGTATAACCATTTTCACATACTGAAAACATGCATTATGACTATTTCTATAATAGCAAATGTCCTCTATACTCACTATTATAGTGAGTATCCACAATAAACATAATAAGGTGTGTCATTTGGGAGGAACCCTGGGTGCTTTTTAATAGCTAAAGTGAATGTCACCCAGCCACAGAAAACATGATCTGCACTGATCTCTTCATATTCCAGTTCAAGCCTGGGTACTCCATCCCATGTGCAGAATGAGGCACTTGGCTCTTGTTAAATTTCATGCTTGGTGATTGCACAGCCCTTTGGTCTATCCAGAGCTCCCTGCAAGGCCTCTCTACCCTCCATGGAGTCCAGAGCTTCTCCTATTTCTCTGATGTATTATTTTTAATACCAGCCTAAACTGTATTTCTGTCTGTTTAGACTTCAGAAAGACATCAAACAGGGAATATTTTGTTTATTTGTTTGGAGGAGAGGGTGGTGAGGAAGATACATTAAAATGTATAAACTAAGAAGAGTTGTGGTGGCCGAATTAAGAGATACAAAAAACTATTTTCAGGCATTAGTGCTCTCTGGCTAACAGCAGATTAGCATTCTAAGATGTTCATATCCTGCTTCCAATATTATGTTGCTTAGTTCCCTTCTATTTACACAAATAATCAGTCATGCCTCATAGAAAATAACATTTTTCTGGCATCGACAAACACTTTTCTCCTTTACTGAAAGGAACATTGCCACAGCCAAAAGTGATCTATTATAATTTCCAGAATTATAAGATAAGAAAATAATTATATGAAGTAACAAAAAAAGGTATCATTTACTTACTAGATCAAGAGCAGAGCCTCCACCCAGATATTCCATTATTATCCATAATTTTGTATCCTGCAAAGCAACAACAAAAAATGTTTTAAGGTTTAAAAAAAGGAAAGAAAAAGAAAGAAGTAGTAACATTAACTTAAGTTAATGAGACCTGTTCCATTCTTTTTGCTGAAGAAATTATCTGTAGTTTTGAAACACCACTAACATTTAGCTGTTCCTCAAAAGTATCTTTGGATTATTTACTCAAGAGTCTGTGCATGGAGAAGAATGCATTTTCATTTTAAAATTCCAATTACGAACATTCCAAACATCAATAGTGTTACATATAACATATTTCCTTTCCTTAGAAAATATTATCTCGATTTTGTTGATCATTATTATTTGTACAGACACCTCAAAATATTTTCTTTAGTAAGCTTTACTCCTGTCTAGTTTAAATTGAAATAGAATTTATTCTTCATTTTTCTGCATTGTTTCATTTTCTTGAACAGCCAGGTTTTCTCCACTAATGCTTATGCATCTGATATATGGTATAGAATTTTGCACCATTGTGTTCAATAAAGAAGAAGCAAAGTAGTAATAAAGATTGTTTAAGATTACTATAACAATTTACTAGCTGCACCTAAAAAAAGAAAAGCAAACAACAACATCAAGCTACTATAATCCTAAAGAAAATCTTGGTACATATTACAGGACTGTTTAACACAAAATATACAAAACACTCTGCTAAGAAAGAGACTGGACCATCTAATTTATTTCCACTGTTTGCAGCATCTTTTTCCCAAACACACTAAGAGAAGCTGTTAGTCCAGCTTTTCCTTGCAGTACCAGCCTTAATACACACAATAAAGCAAAGCCACAAATCTACTACATAGGTATTCAAATGAAATTGCACAAAATACACTGGTGGCTTAGTTTTTATGATTATCAATTTGTTTTAAGCTTTGCCAGTTTCACCTCTATCGTATGCACCAAATTTTCACAAGATCTTTAGCATAATAATATAGATATCTCTCAGAGCAAGGAGCACATAAATAGCAACAATATTCATTTACTTTATCTGACAGAATAAAACTTCACATAAAAATAATGGCTCACAGCCATTTTTATCTACGTGGATACATTCAAAGTTTTAGGAAAGTAGTAAACATATTGCAGGACATAACTTTGTCTGAATGCTCTGAGGGATTCCAATTTTAGTCCTTAGGACTCACTTAAATCTTTTAGTCATTATTATATCTATAGCTCACTACATCCACCCTCTCTCTACACTCAGAATGCACCTGCTGTAGGTAAATGTTCATTTTTCCTACCTCCAGTTACACATACCTCCAGTTTTTCCTACCTCCAGTTACACATACCTACATGTACTATTTTTAGATAAGATCCTGGATTAGAGCTCCTTCATCATCCACTATTTTTAACACACAGATTCAGCTAAATTTAGATACCCTTCTTCAGGAATCAACTCATGCTATTTGACAAGCATAGTCTTCTTAAAAGTATTTTAGGAGAGCCAGAACGCTTCTTTTTGAAGACTAATTTAAAAATATAATTATCTCAATACTGACAGACAACATCCTGATAGTGCTTACTTTCTGCAGACACCAAAAATATTCCAAGACCTGTAACCCATCTTGACAGAGTCCCTTACAGTACTGAAATAGCTGTTTTTCTGCTAAAACTTTTTCATGTTTTCCCTGTCCCTTCAAGGCTCCAGGTACTAGCAGTTCCAGAACAAGAACATTACTGAGATGTGTCTTATAGTGAGTCACCCTAAACTTGATCAAAATTTTGTATTTATATTTTGCTGACAAAATATGTTTTAAAGCTACACGAAATTTCTTGAATATTCAAAACTTGCACTTCATTTTAGTAGTAACTTAAACACAAACATGTCAACTGCATCACTACTTTCTAGTTCACTGGAAATGCCTGGTTGGGAAAGAACAAGTAAAGGAAGAAAAAAAAATCCTTGACCCTTTAAAGAACAGAAAAGAAGAAAATTAAAAAAAAAAAAAAAAAAAAAAAAGGAAAATCTCCCAAACATGCACACCTCACACAGATGTCAACAAGAGATGCATCTTCCCTCTTCTATTATCTCAAGGATTTAAAGAGTTAACAACTCAAAATATGATACAATTTCCCAAAAGAGAAAACTCTATAGAATGCTAGGTACCAAATTCTCCAGCTGAAAACTGGAAATTGGAGGTAGAAAATAACTATCAAAAATATTTAAGAATATTATTTTAATTACATAGTTACACAATCATATAACACAATTACACTACTATATGTTATATTACTCATAGTCTTTTAAAATCATCATTTATGGTTTCAATTATTTTTCTAGTTCAATTAGTCTTTGCTCCTGAAACTTTCATCATCAGCTGCCTAAGGCCACATGTCTGAATTTACAATACAAAAGCCATTGATCCAGTAACCTCAGTAATTCTACATTTAATACAAATGAAGTATGGAAATACACTTAAGAAACACAAACACCCAACTGTATCTGTATCCCAGTGTAAAGCTAAGTAACAGCAGTCTATTGCAATTATGGCATCTTTTTATCTGGATCCCTATATTCAAAGTTATTTTTAATTCTCTATGGATCCCCCTTTGCCTCAGAAATAATACTCAACTTCATTGATGGTTTTGGGGTTTTATTTTTAAAGTTTCCATCATTCATATGAAGTATCTGAACATATTCATATGATGCACTCAAATAAAATTAATTACTATGGTAGCAAATCTTACTATCACCTTTCCCTATTTCTTTCTGGAATGTTTTTGTAAACTTTCATATATAAAATCTGTATATATTGCTTAACAAGAAGATGTAAATGCATCCTTTTGGTGAGACAGCTGTAACGAATTTCTTGGTATGCATTTCATCTTAGAGCCAACAACCTGAATATACTGACTTCATGTCTGTGGGGGCCTGGATGATAGGTATCCCCCCAGAAGCACCCTGTCACCCCCTTTCTCACCTGGATATGGGTGAGAATATAGCAAAAGGCTCACGGAGTGAGGTAAGGACAGGGGGAGAACAATCCTCAGTTGTCCTCATGGGCAAAGCAGACTAAAACTGGGGCCATCAGCTTAATTTATTACCAGTTAAATCAGTAGCATAATGACAAATAAAACCAAATTGTAAAACTCATTGTCCCTGGCCCCTTCTCTGTGGGCTTGAATTTCATTTCCAGTTCTCTCCATCTCCTCCCCACAGTGGAACCGGGGGATGCGGAATAGGGATTGAGTCAGTTCATCACATGTTGCTTCCGCAACTCCTTCCTCCTCAGAGGCAGGGCTCCTCATGATGCTCCTGCGCTGCTCCCACAGGACACAGTCCTTCATGGACTTCTCCAACGTGAGTCCTTCCCATGGGCTGCACTTCTTCATGAACTGCTCCAAGTGTGGGTCCCCTCCATGGTGTGCAGTCTTTAGGAAGAGTCTGAGGGTCTCCCACAGGGTCGTAAGTCCTGTCAAACCTGCTCCAGAGTGGCATTCATCTCCCCTTAAGGCCAGAGGTCCTGACAGGAGCCTTCCCCAGTGTGAGCTTCCCACAGGGTCTCAGTCTCATTCAGGCACATCCACCTGTACGGGTGGTGTGGGTCTCCTCCACAGGCTGCAGGTGGATCTCTGTGCTCCCACTGAACCTCCATGGGCTGCAGGGGCACAGCTGCCTCACCATGGCCTGCACCAGGGACTGCAGGGGAATCTCAGCTCCAGCATTTGGAGCACCTCCTCCCCCATCCCTTCTCCACTGACCTTGGTGTTTGCAGAGCTGTTCCTCTCACTTACACTCACTCCTCTCAGCAGCTGCAGTTGTGGAGGTTTTTTCCTCCCTTCTTAAATCTGTTATCTCAAAGGCACTGCCACAGCCACTTACAGGCTCAGCCTTGGCCAGCAGCACATCCATCCTGGAGCCAGCTGGCACTGGCTCTATGGGACCTGGGGAAAGCTTCCAGCAGGTTCTCACAGAATCTGCCCCTGTGGTTCCCCACTACCAAAACCTGGCCATGCAAACCAGAGATAATGCCTTGTAACAATAGCACAAGGCCAGCACAGTGCTACTATCAATTGACTTTGGCATCACCACAGCAATGGGCCTCCTTCTTTCCTTCTTTTCCAAGTATCTCTGGCATGCTTCACATTCCCTAACACCTACCATCACTTTCCTTTTTAAAGCTGCCCAAAATCTTTTTGCTTGAACTTCTCACTCTCTTTAGTATATATTGCCCTTTTGCTCTCAGTAACAGAATTCTGAAAGGACTACATTTTTCTTCCATAGCCTAGATCAGTAATTATATATTATACATAAGCACTTATACTTTCAAGAAGATACTACAGTTATATACTGACACCAGCAACATTTAGTGCTCCATTTTAAGATTTGAAACAAGACCATTTTTCTTCTTTTAAGCATCAGTCAATACACAGCATAGAATTTTTTTCAAAATAGAGTGAAGCCATGGTAAATCATCCATCCAAATTTAGGATTATTATTTCTCTGTAAACTTACATGAGCAGATTGATGAGAACACATGGAACATTTTCCTTTTCACAGCAAGAACAAGAGGTTTTCCTCTGATACCATGAAACTGAAGAAAAGAACAGCTTTGGAATCTAGAAGAAACTGTGTTAAGAGTTTCTATAGATCCTTTCCTAACTATGGTTGCTCTTGAGATCTGACTTTTGATTTTACCTCTGGAACCACAGAAAACCTTACAATGGCCTCTTTACCTCTGATGAAGTTTCCTTCATCAAGTTACTTCTATTCCATGAAAGTACTTGCAAAGTAAGTGCAGATACAGTAGGCAAAGAATTTCCAGTATGTAAAAATTGAAGACAGTACACTGAAAAAAAAAAAAAAAAAGGCCATCCACCAAAAAACTTCTATAGAGTCTCAAAGGTACATTTTAACTGAAATCTGAGCAGGACAGAAGACTTACAGAAACAAGTACTCAAGATTAACATGTTTCTTTCGAAGTTCCTACAAAGTTAAAAAAAAAACAAACCTCTGAATAAACATAGGAGAGGCCTACCTTCAGAGATGCTTCATATTTCTTTTATGTGAAGAACATAGACATTTCTTAGCACAAGGGTATTATACAGGAGAGACCAAGCTAAAGCAATCAACAGAAGTATGCAGAGATGAAATTGTTTCTAAATCTCCTTTTGCATGGGAAGGAGAGACTGCAGAGGAAAATCTAACACAGTCACAAAAGTGAAGGACTGGAAGGACCCTGAAGAGCACTGAATGACCAGTGCAATTTGAAAAATGTAGTAACAACAGTAAGCACATACTTGTTTTTAAGTGAAATAAAATCTCCCCACACCTACTGTGAGAAAGAGCATTTCCCAACTTGAATTCACTGTGAAAAGAGGCATTTCCCACCTTAAATTTATGGTACACAATCAGCAGCAGAACAAAGTGTATTTATAAACATGTGTAAAAAGCTTGTTTAGTTATGGACACAAGCCATGTTCAAACTCAACTTAGAATGAACAATCAGAAGCTAGAAATAATATATTTGATTGAAATAACATAACAGATCTGCTAAATTCACCTATATACAGAAATTTTACCATCACTGCATTAGGAGAAAAACTTAGAATACTGAAAAGCAAAAAGACACAACGTCAACTGAACTGAAAAGAACAAGCTAGTACCAAAACTGATATTCACTGCACAACTTGATGTGTGATATTTTGTTTAATAAATTTTTCAGTTACACCAAAGTAATAAGGGCCAGGAAAATACTCTAATATCTCCAAGCATAAGAAACCAGATTAAAAGAACCTTGAAATACACAATGCACGCAACAGGATAACTTCTCTAAATTGCATTCCTGCTACAAGTCGTTACTGTTACATGAAGATTTGTCTTCTGTTAATCTGGTATTTGAAAACCAGAAATTTTTAAAATACTTGCATACTGATTCTTAAATGCTTGACTTGAAAAAGCATGAGATGCAGACATCATGGATCTTGTCTTCCATATCTACTTTAAGCCACCTTTCCAACTGATTCCCTCCATTTTTGAAAGAAAGAAGGACTTTTGCAGGACAATTTCACCCTTGTGCTTTTAACTGCATCTGAAGCCCCTGCTGTTTGTCAAAGCCACCAGGTGGCAAAATCATGTAATGCCAAAGATGCTTTCACCTACCCCACACCCACAAAATAAAGAAGGGTCTGCCCCAAAACAAGCCATGTAAGCCACCAAAGACAGAAGCACAAAACTACATGTTTAAAATGAATCTGAAAACATTTATTGCTCTGACACCCTTCATAAAAAGAGGGAGACTGATTAACAAGAGAACTAACTACACCTTAAGGGATACGAGAGTTCATATATCTAAATTCTTCAAAGTGCCTTCCTTTCCTCACAGTCATCAAGCCCAGCTTCAGGCACCATCTTATTTATTCACCCTCTCTTTCAATACCAAGTCACAAATGTAGCCACTATCTTATTATACAGGATGAAGAACCCTGGTATTTGAGCTCTCATTATTTATTAACACACATGGACATTGGGAGATTACACACAAAGATACTGATCAGGCACAAAAGAAATAGGTTTTTGTATGATGTCACAAATGATGCATTCAGGCAACAACAGGAAATGGCATTTATGCATTTGTGGTTCCTGCTCCCAAAACTTTCCACAATAAAGGTTACCAACTGTCTCAAATCAGAAAACATGTATCAAGAAGTATCAAGACCTCCAAAACATTGTAAATGTCCATGCCCTGGAGCTCATTCCATCATAACAAAAAATACACATGCAAGAAAATAATTATTTAATGCTTTAGAGAGAGGACATCTATGAGTTGATGTATTGCCATTATATCCTTGAAATTAATCGGGATTTGGGAACTTCCCAATAGCTGACTGCTCAATTTGTAGACCCACAGATTGTTATTAGAACAGATACCAACTGCCAAAATTGAGTTCTTCAGGAGTAGGCACAAGGTGGCTATTACTGTTATTCAGCAAATGAACAATTTTGCTAAGGAATAAAGGAACAGAATAAGTAATAGAGGGATCTACCTCATTACCTCAATTCTTGTCATTTTTTGACTAATTATAAATGTTACACACACATATATACACATATTATATATTTTTGGCTCAATTTAAATCTAATCAGAACTACACTCAGTGCTGCCACATGTTAATAGCACAGAATGAGTAGCATACCACTACCTGCTCTTTCGTTCCATTCTTTTCAGTACACAATCCTTGGAAAGGGACAGAAGGTAAGCAATGCACTCCTGAACCTCAAGCAGCTTATCCAGATACCAGTCTGATTGCTCAGTGTCATAGAGTAACTCTTTCAACAAACAGCAAGGATTTGACTGATACCAAAATTCAGATACTCGCACTAAATCTCTTAAAATTTGAACATTATAGGTACCAAATTCTGTTAGTGTAAGAAGTAAATAAAGTCCTTTCCACTGCAAATGGACAAATCAATCCTATTACTCCAAAACGCCAGTCCTATGGCTGTTAAACAGTTTCAGGAAAGGCTATAATGTTTTCAAAACTTTGTGAAATTGTCTTTGCAGAAAACAAAGTCAGAAAAAATATCTTTCTATGCTAATTCCCATCACCTTTCTAAGACAGTATAGTTTATTCTTGAAGGCAGCCTCAGTAAGCACTGTATTTTTTCTCCATATCTGCAAGAACAGAAAATTTTTAGCTTTCATTAATAAGGAATAAGAATACCACCATTATCCCATTATTCCAACACTTCCTATGAAGCACAGAGTTCTACAGTGCACCTAATCCTTCACTTGAGCTTTTCTTTGACAATCTAATCACCTGCTAACGTTTTTCCATCTAATTCCTCCTCCTACTACAACATGAAATTGTATAGATTGGTGTATTATTTGAAAACTATTTGCTTACGTTATTACCGATTTCATTAAGTAAAATCAAACACTAGTATTTTCTACAGACACTTGTTTCAAAGCACTTGAAAATCAGATGACATGGAAAGACATTTGAATACTAGTATAAATTTAGTAATATTCAAAATTCTCCAAGCATAAGAAACCAGATTAAAAGAACCTTGAAATACACAATGCACACAACAGGATAACTTCTCTAAATTGCATTCCTGCTACAAGTAGTTACCGTTGGTTTCAAAGAAGAGAAACTGTTTTATGAGATAACAATGCTACACGGACACAGGTATGTCACCAGAGACATCCTCTGGATAAAACGTCCTCTCCCTCCCTATCCTGACACAACTAACAATCCGTGCTTTAGAACAATCTTCAAGTACTGTCCCGTTTTCTTAGAAAGGTGAAAAAGTATTGAAACACCAACAGATGCCATGAATTAGTTATCTTTAACCTTGCAAATTAATATACCACCTTGGAGTTTCGAGGTGTAAAACGAGCAAAAGCAGATGGTATGAAACACAGATTAAGATAAACTATTAATCAAGAAAGTATGGCTAAAAATCTTGCCATTCTGAAGTAGATTATCTCATATACTACTAAAGAAAACAGTTAAAATCGGTTTTGCCTCCTAAATGAATGAGTAGTTCTATCAATTTGAAAGGCTCCAAAGTGAAATAATGTTGCTTTGAATATCAGCTTCCTACAGGAAAAACTGACAATAAGATGAACTAGTTCTACCTTTGAAAGGAATTTATAGTATTTCATGAATTCCAAAGCCTCCAAATAATATAACGCTTTCCATCTATAGCTAGGTCTCTCATTTTACCAGAAGAGATGTCCATCAACTGACACTTTTAGACTAGAAAGCAGTTCAGCAATTGAGTCCTGTTTCTACTCTTCCTTGCTGAATTTCTAGAGAAGCAGGTATAAGACCAAATTTATTTAAAAATATGTCCCCTGCCCAAAAAGAAACCGAAGCACACAGACTAGAAAAAGAAAAACACACTGAAAAACCCCAATGCCCCCCCCAAAAAAACCCCAACCAAAAAACACCAACAAACCCCACACTCAAAAAAAATCCCAAACACAACCAGCTCCACTTTCACTGACAGTAAAAAGCAGATCAAATGAGGGAAAGAAAAGCTGCCTTTATTTCCATGTATGTAAGTGTAGAATTAGGCAGAATATTCTTTTTCAGGACAATCCACTTCTTTACTACTTCAATATAATTAAATATAATAAAGCTTAAATGGTCTGAGTGCCAACTACACTCTCCAAATCCACACCCTTAGAAAAAAAATAGTAAAAGAATGTGAAAAGAAGGATCTAGAGCTGAGTATTCATACAATTCACCTGAATTAGATGGAGAAGGGGTCAATGTCACCCCTGAAAAGTCTGCTTCTACAAAACAACAGCTTTAAAAAAGCTACTGTGGGCATTGTGTATTTAAATTTACGATATCAAAGTAAATTTCTGTTTATTTTAAATTGCTTTCTCTACTGAATTACTTTTCCACAGGCATTTGGAAGGCTATGCTTCATGTAAGTAGCACATCTAACAAATTTATGAATTTGGACTAACAAATTAGGAAAAATACTTCCTAAGGACTTATTTCCCTCAAGGAGAATAAAATGCAGCAATTTACTTCTATGGAACTTTTCTGGAATAATGCTCACTAGAAATTCAAGCATACAAAGAGTTATGTGGAAATCATCTGGCTATAAAGGGCTAATTCAGAAATCTATTTTAAAAATGAGTTTAAAACTGTGTGAAGTAAGCAGCATTTGGTTTTGGTTTCTTTTTTTAATTCCTCCAACTTTAACCTTAAGGAACAAGAACCGAGAAAAGCTCAAGTTTGGACCTCATCCAAAATATGAAAATAAAAAACTAAGGGAATGAGGTGAGCATATGTCTGAGTTATACTCCAGAATTGTAACATGTCTTTTTTTCCTTCCACTGGGGGCACATTCTTAAGCAAATTGACAGCAATGGACAACTTCGTGAATCTTAAGGGGGCTGCAACCAGCTGATGAAGCCCCATAGAGTTCTCAAAAAATTGTCTCAAAGGAGCCAGGAATGGTGGCAGTGCTGTAGTAAAGAATATTACCACGCTGGGGTGCAGGACTGACAAGTATTTTTGTCTGGGGAGCATTTCTGAGGCGCTTACCTCCTTTGAAGTCTCTTGGCGTCAGGATGAATGCTAGCTGTCCTGGGGCTGCCATCCCTTTGAGGGGAGGGAGATACGGAGGAGCCCAAAGGTTCTCTTCTAAACACAAGTCCTTACTGCAAGCTGGCCAAAAGGTCCCTGCAATCAAAGAAATCATTGTGGTTTTGCATGTGGCGCATTTATGTCCTTTCATCAAGGTTTGTCAGCCATCTAACATGTTCAACCACAAAGGAAAAAATAAAGGCATCTGCTGGGTAGCCAATGCAGAACAGAAACTAAGTAAAGAGAAGATCTGTTCGTTCCAGTTTGGACTCTGTGAAGTCCATGAAAATCACAGGTAACAGGACACTTCAGACTAAGCAGAACCACCTAAGTATACAGTATTTTATACATGTATACAAGTATAAAAAAGCTATTTGCCTTTGGAATCATTCTCAAATGTTCTGGAGCTCCTGCCTTCTTCATGTCTCAAGAAAGCAGTCACATTTTAATTCCTACACATACATACTAGTCAATTCTACTGTCTAATGCAGTAGACACTCTTCAACGATTACCTCTTGCAATCACCACAGCAGTATACAATTAATATTTAAATGCATCCTTTTTGCCATAAGCTCGTTCTAGCAGAGCTAGCAGAGCCACTTGCTTGCAAAATAACCCCAAACAATGAATGTTCTGTCACAGCACTGAAAAAAGATTCCTTCTCCAGAGCATTTAGCAGACTCTTGTGTTTGCATGCCAACATGCTAAAGCCACGAGCTCCATGTTTTTCCTAATGTGAGTCATCTCTAACAGTGTCCATATTCACAGCCTCCTTGGCACATTTCCTTTCACCATAGAAATTATTCTTTACAGCCCAGCTGTCACAAGCCTAGGCATGTCATATGAAGCACATGATTTCCCAGAGCTGCAAACTAGTGGGCAGTCTGGATCTGTAGCTTCTACCAAAGTATATTACAGTAGAAGCACTGTAGACATATATAGACATATATTTCTTGAATTGGCTGCAAAACCAGGTCCTAGCTAGTAAATTCAAGAAGCTTGCACAACAACAGAAGAACAGCACACATTTCACTTCATAAAGGAATGGGTAACCACTACTTTAGAATACTAAATGTACATGAACCCATGCTCTTGCTCTTCCCACCTGCCTACAGCCACTTTCCCTTTCCTTGCTTCATAACACAATGGCGGAAAACTGAAAAATCCTGTCCCTTAGAGCCTTTTAACTGTTACAGTTTTTATCCTTAGTGGGACTGACAAGATTCATCCTTCCTTGTCCACCAGGAAAATAAGTACTTCATAACCATATCTACCAAGCCATTGTCTTATGAGAGAAAAAATCCTAACTGCTAATTGGGGTAAATCTTTTCCCAGGAAGTCCACTTAACAGAAACACACAAGGATTAATGAGTGACTTATGTGGTCCTATGACAATCCCAACAGATCATCTACTCACCTCTTATAAATAGTCACCAAGAAGGCAAGTAACACAAAAATGTAACTCATAATCAAACCTCCAAATGGAACTGAATTTTACTGAGTGATACTGGTTATTAATGAACTCTACAAGGTCCCAAAACAGAAAACTGGAAGCTAAAGCAAATCAAGAAATCGGAACCAAAAGTAAATTAGCATTAGTTCACAAAATTCTTTATCTCAGATAAACTGCATTACATCTAAAGCAGAACTAACAAAAGAACCTTGCAGCCAATGAATACTGAGATTAGCAATTTCCCCCCCACCAAAATGTCACCATACACCTGTGAATCTTAAACCTTCTTTGCTGGAGTAGTTCACATCAATAGGACTCAGGGGGTTCATAATGACTCCCTTCTCTATACCTGAAACAAAATTCCAACAACAAACATGGGGCACAAGAACACCTCCTTCTCCATTGTCCAAAAACATAATTGCTCTAATGCTTGCATCTGTCCTTGTTTACCCATAACATCAAACTAAAATCAAAATGAAAGTTACAAATAAGATTTACTTCTTAGCCCAGATATCAAGCCATTTATAGGTTTAATCCCTTTTTTACCATTTACCACAACTTCCAACATCATCTGCACCCCTGCTCTGCAGCCTATCAAGCTATAAAACCCTCTTTTCCTCCCCTTTGGCATTCACATGCTAAAAAATTCCACTACTCCCTTTACAGAACATGCACAGGCCAATCCTTCTTCAAAACTCTTACTACAAACGGCATTGTACACATACATCAACCCTACAATAGCTCAGGATCTTCAAGTCAGATTTCTGTCAAGCTCATCATTCCAGTCCCAAAACCACATAATTTTTCTGGAAACCCCTTATTATTTTCCACTTTTTTTTTTTGTCTTTAAAAATTTTACCCTGACTCTAATTACTGGTAAAAACACCTTCCAGTCACATAAATAACTTCCATTCTCCCTTCCTCTTTTATGTTTTTGTTTTGTTCTTACAGGTTGATGTTTCAAGGAACTGTTGAAGGAAGCAGAAAGGGAGAAAGCTCAGTGCCTTCAAATGATCATTTTAAACCCAACTGTTATGTAACAGCTTAGAATTTAACAGTATAATGAAAGAACCTTAAGAATTTGTTTAAAAACACTGGCTACTGAATACAAGAACTGCAATGTTTCAGAACTATTACAGTCCCTAAACCTATTCACGGGGAAACTTCCCTTGGGAAGTTCAGTATTTCTCAGTCTAATCAACTTTTTTCCAAATAACTATTTTTAAAAGTGCAACATTCAACCATTTAAAAATGCTTACTAACATGTTTTGCAACATGCCATAATGTCCTTTAAGTGTAAAGAGTGTGACTCTTCTGCTTTTATACCACTATGTGCATACAGAGCACAAGAATACTTAGAATAAGTAATTTGACCCAAAAAGCTGTATAAATGCCAAAGTATACTTAAGTAAAAGAAAGTTAACCGAGCAATATAGACTACCTAACATTCATATTCAAGATGCAACAAAAACATATTATGTAAGAGCACCAGATTATGATGAACCTAGATAAGAAGTTTTCAACCAAAATGTTTTAGAGGTTCATGAGAACATCAGATCAATAGGCTGTCAGCCACCTGATGGATTCTAGATGACAAGCTTTGTGCCAGGAAGTCTACTGAGCAGAAAAAAAAAAAAAAAAAAAAAAAGGGGAACCAGCCCACAAAACTAATGCATCTAAACCTGGGCATAAATACATACACACATTCTTTTTTCAGCTCTACTGCTGGCTGATGGAAGAAGATCCATAAACAGTGTATTGGCAGTGGGCTTGCATAAAACTTTAGACTAATCTGAACCATCAGCATACAGTGTTCTAATCCTTAAAACAAAAGATTTAAAAATATAAGTAAAAAAGAGGTGATTAGTCCCCTGCTTACTCAGTGAGCTGAACCGCTTCACCGAAAGTTCCAACAGCCCCTGTGACCCCTTGCAAGGCAGAGTTGGACCACCCCTTTGCAGCAACAGCAGCAAAAAGCTTGCACCTCAATGCCACATTAATACTCTCTTTTAAATTATTTCAGAAGCCTGCAGCAAGAAGTGTAGCAGTTAACACACAAATGACAGAAGGACATTTGACACAAGATTACATACAGCTAGAAAGCAATGCTATGTCATCCTGATCTGTATAGTCAAACTAAATACAGGGCTTCATGTTACAGCTAATCTAGAAGCAAGCCACTACCAAAAACTGCGACAACTTTTCTTTTCCCCCACCTCCCAGTCTTCAGGCCACCCAAGTCTACCACTTCTTTTTTTTTTTTTTTTTTTGCACCTGACCTAGCAGTTCCATAGTCAGAACTGGCCAACCTGTAAGTGTTTGTGGTTCACTCATCTCAAGAGCAAGGTTATTTTTGGTAGGGATGGGAGAAGACATTGAGGAAACTTGTTCTCCATATGAACCACATCATGATGCAGCTAACAGATCCAACACAAGCAAAATGGCAGGGCCATGTAAGTGGGATGGAGAAAAAGATACTACTGTTGACTATTTTTCATACCTGTTAGACCTGCCTAAAAGCACGTACCGAGATGTAAAATTACACAGACACATCATATGGAAGCCAGCAATCACAGCAGTAGAGAGGCAGCTTTTAAAGCCATCACAAGGACAACACAAACATATTACTTCCAATAAATGATATTTTACGTTAAGCTTTCTAAATTTTTATTTAAAGCAAGATCAGAATAACATGATACAGTTAAATACTTACACAAAATACAAAATATAGTTATTACAGACTCTCAGTTTTCTATGAAATATACTAGGTGAAGCTTTCCAACATTGATATATTTGTACAGTAAGAATTACTTAGCCATAAAAGGCTAAAAGTGCAGAATCAATGAACAGCAAAATTCTTGAGGTCATCATCGTTTACTAGGCAGATTTTTCAACAGATGTGAAGAAATACGACAATATGATGCAGATTCCAGAAAGTGCTAATAATCCCTTCCACTGCTAAAGGAAAATACTGGAATAACAAGTTTCTAAAACTATAATTTGAAACAGTACCTTTGAATAATGACAATGAAAACAAGGGATTTTTTTCTCATTAAGAGCACAGCAAATGACTACAGGGAAAGACAGAAGTAGTAAAGACTATGGGGAACAAAAGTGCAGAGTTCAAGTCAATCTGTCTGAAATAAGAAGGGATCAAGCTATTTTAAATATGAAAACAGGACTTCATAGCAAAACAACATGACTCTAGAAACAGAGTTTATGGGTTCTTTGGCATCCTTTTGCCTTTATCTTATTTATGGCTACGAGGGGCTCTATCAAATGGAAGCTTTCTACTCATTCTCTCAATCAGACTGATGAAGTCTGAGAGCCTATCAGAACCATTACAGAAACCTTCTTGCTACCTCCCTCTGAGCAGCCCAGACAGACGTCACCTCCTCTCAACATCAGCCTTCCTCTCATTCCTGCTGCAGGAAGTCCTACAGGTGAAGACAATTCCTGCTAGCTTGGGTCAAGAGAATGAAGAAGGCATTTCAGCACCTCAGCCCTTCACAAAGTGCAATTATGACAATATGGCTCCAATTGTAGCAGGAAAAATGAAAGATAATTACGGCTTTCTTTTCATTTAATCCTGCCTAAATGAGTCCAGGCAAGGACAATGGGACTAGGGAAGAGTGTGGAGCACAGATCTCATGATGATTGCCTGGGGGAGAAAAGGAGGCTCTCTACAGCCATCTGAAAGGAGGCTGCAGTGAGGTGGGGGTTGGTCTCTTCTCCCAGGTAACAAGTCACAGATGAGAGGAAACAGCCTCGAGTTGTACCAGGCAGAGAAATTTCTTCACAGAAGGGGTTGTAAAGCATTGGAACAGAGTACCCAGGGAAGAAGCTGTCACCAACCCTGAAAGCATTCAAAAAATGTGAACACGTGGTTTAATGGTAAACATAGCAGTCATGGAGCTGTTTATGGCTGGACCATATCTCGAAAGGTCTTCTCCAACTTTAACAATTTTATGACTCCATGGTTCTGATGCCCATCCAAAGTTCAGAGACTGGAGTTTGCAAAAGTCAGGTGTGCAAGGGCACGAGCTGCCACTGTGGCGCTGGGCACTAAGCACAATGACGGATCATCAAGAAACTACTCAAGTGTTTCACTTCTCCCTGTGCTGAGGTAGCACCTTTGTTGCAGTGGATTCTACAGTCTTAAAGTTAAGCAGGAAAAAATCTCTATTCTGTCTCCCACCCCAGCAAGCATGATGAAACCTGCCAAAGGCTGCCTGCTGTATCAAATGATGACAGAAAGCACCAAGTCCATTAACTTCTGGCCAACCCACAGCATACATTTAAGGTCACATCAGTTGAGAGATGCTTGTAAATGTTAAAGTAAACTAGTCAAACCTGTAAAGCAAAAGAACATCAACTTTAAACTTATTGAAGTCCCACATAAACACCCACATTCCAACAACACTACCTAGAATATTCAACACATCCACATTAAAGTTCATAAGTCTCCTAAAGCATTTCAAGCTCAGGCTTCTTTAAATTCAGCAAATACTGATGTTAAAAAAACCCAAAAACCTGTTAGTGGCATAAACCCCATCTCACATAAGCTGTTCCAATAAACTGTCTTCCCTTTAAAACAGTACATGAGATTATCAGATGAAATTTGCTTATCTTGACGACTCAGCAAGTACATCTTGTCATATTTCGGCATAACTGATTAGAAAGCACTAAACTATCAGCACTTGAACACAGAAGGGCTTTCCTATATATATACACTGAGTCACTTCCAACCTTCTCTGAAAAGATAACACCCAGCCTGAACTTCAGTCATCCTGTGGAATACAGGCTTTCCAAACCTTAAAACTGTTCCTGGGAAGTTCTTTACTGACTGCACTGCAGTTTTGCAGCCCACTGTGAACTGGCCGTGTTATTCCGAGTATCACTGATCCTGTGTATACCAAAGCCCTAACCAACACAAGACTTGCTACAGCTCAGCCACAGCACTGTTTACCAACCTCACATTCATCTGATCACCAAAAATAAAACCACAGATTAATTTCAGAATAACCATTTTTCACAAATAATTTTTTGTTCTTGCTGGAGTTCATTGGCCAAAACTCATTGTACAACAGAATTCAGTTAATTAAACTTCATAAAAGAACTTTTGTTTTTTATTAGGGTAGACTGTGTCACTCATAGAAGTTAACCAGAAGCTATTTTCTGTGTTCTTGCTGTCTCTAGAAACACCAGCTTGACTTTCAGCAGTAGGTATATTACATCCTAGACATGAAATAAAAAGCCATACAGGTTTTATATAACATAAAGCCTAAAGTTAAAGTTATTGGCAGCTATCCTTTATGAAACTTCTATCACTGCTTCCTATAAACCTTTTTAAAACTTCTTAAAATATATTTATAAAACGAGAAGTTGTCTGTGTGAAATAAAGGGGGAGATTTACTCTAAGTCTTATTCTTGTTGGGTCAATAAATTTAAACAGTTCAAAAGAGGGTATTCTCTGAAGCTCCAAAGTGTGCTACAAAAATATATTTGAAGGATGAAGAAACACAAGCTTAGAGACAGTAATATTTTTTAAAATACAGTAATAATTTTTAAAATACAGTAATAATTTTTAAAATACATACTACAAAACTAGTTCAATACCAGTTTGATATCATTTGCACCTAGTTACAATGATGATGATACTACATATAAATTATTTGCTTTGCCACTACAAACATATGCACAGAAGTCTAAGACAAGGAAATGAAAGAATTTTTAACATATACATACGTATAAACACATCACTCTCAGCTTTTGACCATATACACTTATTAACCTAAGCTTTGAGTGTAACGTACATATACACATATAGAAAAAAGTCAAGGGTCTTTAATCTTCAATGTTTTAAATAAAAACACAGACTAATTTGGTCATATATTTCTAAATAACACAAGATGAAGAAATATAAAAGTATTACTGAGTTATAAGAAAGCCATTCTTAAAGTTTTTAACAAAACTGAAGAAACATTACCATAGAGACATCTGAATCTTGAAAAGAAAACGGATTGCAAACAACAAGGACAGGAGAAACAACCACAGAACCAAATCTAACTAAGCTCTTGAAAAATTGGTAAAGCAGAATAAGATGCAAAAAGCAGAGCTGACAAGCTTCTAGACTGAAAAAGTTTTAGAATAAGTAGCATAGCAATACTTCCTAAGAGTTTCAGCACAGGCAAAACTCAGAAGAAACAGAAAATTTCAGCCAAGTTTTAAGAATTTTTTTTTTTAATTAACAAAACCAAAAGAATCCCTAATCCATTACAAGGATGAATGTGGGTGCTGCTAACCTAAAGTCTAAAGCAGTAAACAGACCCAGAGAAGTTTCATGAATTAATTCTATAAGGATCTAAAAAGAACTACTCTTCTTCTTGGAACATTTAATCAGATCATAGAGGAATAGATGAACCTTTCACTTGGAAGGCAGCAAGGAACATTAATACAGGTTTTTAACACATCAAGGCAGATAAGGAATGGCTGTCCCTGTATATATAAACCATATATACATAAACCATTAAACTGCAATTTACTTTAAGAGCAACACTGCAGTTACTTACTATATCCTACAGTAGACAAAAGACCTTTTTTTCCAATAGAGTGGGAATTTTAAGACATCGTATTTAAAAATACAATCCCTTTAGAAAAAGGCATTTCCATTTCTGTTTTATATAAATACATCTTGATTTCTGACAAAAAGGTGTACCACAAATAAATTCATATTCAGAATGACAATCTAAACTTATACCATTTCACTATTGCTTTTGCTTTATTTGCATGAACTCTGACTACAGCAACAGCACACAAACCTCCAACAACAGATGCACAGAACAAAGTATAGAGAGAATGCAAGAATTGCTTTATGGGAGCAATAAGTTGCTTCTTAAATAAGACTCATTGTGCTAAAGCAGTTATATTTCATATGAACAGATATGGCTCAGTTACTGAATATGAAAGAAGAATTTGCTATAAAGCAAACACATTTCCAAAATATTCAATTAGGATATACAGAGAATTGCAGAGTAAGAAAATTTAACAAGGCTATTTGGTATATCACACTATTCTAGGTAGAACCTAGAAATTAAACAATGTTTTTAAAAAGTTACCAGAACACAGTAACTTTCATTCACTCATTAAATCATAATAGTTATTTCAAGCTGTCCTACCAAGTACATCATGCAGTAGACACCAAGAGCTTGACAAGCTCTTCTCAAATCATCTCAAGGCAGCAAGATGCCTCAGGCAAGCACAGCAGTATTATATAAGCCTTTTAAAATTTCGAGCAACAGGTTCCTGAACACAATGGCATATAAAATCATGTAGCTTAATGGAAGAAGGAAGTGTGGAATAACACAGAATGAAGCACAATATAAAGATTTCTCAAAGACAAATGATTAGATTTATTAAAAAATAAACAAATATTAAAAATCTCAAGCCCAAAACATTCTGCCTACCTAGAGAACAAATAGCAATTCCAAAACCAATTTCAATATGTCTGCCAAAATAATTAATAAAAAATAATTATTAGAAAATCAAATTAAGAGTTCCCTATACAGTACGTCTTTCTATCCAACATCCACCAGAAACATAGTTGACACACATGAGGCTGCACAGACTAAAGGATGATAATTGGTGAAGTGTCTGGGCTGGCAATATAAACTGAGATCCTATTGTTTTCCTGCTTGCTTACTTCAAAGAAGTTTGTTCTGTGTGACAAGACATGATTATCTTTCTCATAATTAGTGCTAAACTGTCCAATCACAGAAGAAAGAATGTCTCCTAATCACTCAACACATGGAAATGTAATGCATTGAACATTCTCAGTGACAGATTATCTGCACTGTCAGAAACAGAGCTAAAAGATGGTCAGACACTTAAAACCTCATATGGCAGTCCTTGCTTTCAAATACAACAGAGACATCCAGCAAATAAACTTAGAGTTCTAGCCAAGAATATGAACCAATTAATTTAAATATTAATTTTGTGTGTGTATATATATATGATGACACATTATCTCCATCTGATAACAAGACCTGACTCTTTGTTTAGAAAGCAAATAGAACTGCAAAATGTTTCCTTTGCAAAGATTCTACCACTTCAGCATCCATAACCACCACACATTAATTTTTAACAGCATAAAGAATGAGCTTTTTGTTTTGAAGACCAAAAGTTCTATAGTACAAAGTGTCTTACAAACAATACACATTGACAAAAGAACTGAAGCAATGAGTACATGAGTAGTTGCACATTCTGCTAACTGTAGAAAGAGCTGTATTTTACTGCAAAAATAATTGAGTCACACACAGTCACTGTTGGTGCAGTATCTTAGAAAGCTGACACAAGTTGAAAAACTCACAGGATACTGCATTGAACAGAAAAGGGATGTGGAAGGTATCAGAGGGTCCCCCTCCCAGCAATAAGCGCAAGTATCCCTATTGACACCGGGATCCAGCCAAACTCATTCAGGGTACATAGCCCTATAGTCTCCTCTCACCTTCCAATAGGAAAAGCAACCACTACCAAAACACCTTCAAAAAACATCAACGTTCATTTAGTTCAAATTTGAACACTGGATTTTCTTTTTCAGCTTCATTCTAATTAGACATTTTTAAAACTAGTAAGATGTTTTCCCATCAGACTTTTTCTTATATTCTACTTCTTATCCTCTAAGAGCTATTACCTCTTGCTGATTTCTCAAGTGGGCACAAACAACAAGGGTAACTAGAAACCATCATATTCCATTTCAGGGCTCTGGAGATGATATTCAAGGGTCTGGAGGCCCAGGTAGTCTTTTCCTTGATTATGCCAGTTTGAGAAAAGACGAGAGGAGAAGTAGATAGATTTACAAAGTAAATTGGCTGCACCACTGGTGCTGGCAACAGGGTTTTGGTTTAGAACTCTGCTGACTGGAAAAAGATGGAACCCACCTCACAAAACAGGCCACACAAGCCTTTGCCAACAGAATGGGTAATGTGGTAAAGTGAGCTTTGAACTAGGGAAAATGGGAGAGGAGGAAAGGACTGTGTGACATTCCCTTGCACCCCTAAATTTCACAGACACACTCAAATGCCTCTGTGAAATGCTGGCACATCAATGAAGGCAGTATAGGGAACAAGCAGCAGGAATTTGAGATCTGTGTGCAGTCACAAGGCTTTGATCTCATTGCAATTACCAAGATGTGATGGGACAGCTCACACAACTACAATGTCACAGGGAAGGGCTACAACTGTTCAGAGCAGACAGACCAGGAAGGCACAGCGGTGCAGTTGCCATACTTCATTTAACTATCAATCCTTGACAGTGCAATTTCAAAAGTATTAGTAGAAGCCATGAGGAAAAATTTATCCAATTTACTGTGCTCAATTAACTGCCTTCTGAGATCAAACCCTATACATAACATCTAAGTCCAGTTCTGGTAACAGGTTATCAGCCCTAAAATCCATTACCAAAGCTAAGATATCCAAGCAAACTGGTTCAGAGCACAAGGAAGAAAGGAAAAACTGTCTCTCTGTAGAGTAATGCATCTCCCAGATGCAGAAAAAGTCCTTACTCCTTTAGAAATTAACTGGCAATCTCAGAAATACAGAGATAACGCAAGGTCTCCCTTTCAGAACCTTCATGTCTTTGCTGATAAATAGAATACTTCCACAAAAGCAAAAGCAGACTGAATTATTTTCTGTCCACTTCTAACTACAAATCCTGCCAAGACAGCAATCTCTTATCCAGATTCTCATCTCACTGTCATAAAAGAAAGAGCTACTGAGACAGGAACAAAGTCTGCCCAAGGAATAAACACCAAAAGCTTCCAGATTTTTCCACTACCTTCAAGATGTAATAAATTGCAACAACCATCCAATTAAAAACAACAACAAAAAGAAGAAAACCTAAAAACAAAAGAGCAAACTACCTAGCACACTAAAAAACTGAATCCTGACAACAATAATATGGCAGTAGGAGAAAAGGGAAACAAATTCACAAGACAGTTAACAGAAATCTCTTCCATCATTAGCTTCACCTATGTCTAATGTGCAAAATAATTTACCTTCAGATTTTAATTTGTAAATCATTCAGACCAAGGTTAGGTTCAGTCTCTTCAAAACGACAACCTAAGAGCTTAGAATGATCAGGGATCAAACCTTGACAAAAAATTTCAAGCTTCACAAGAAAGATTATAATTGCTTTCAATGTTTTGACAATTCAAATGCAGACTTAGGCTGAATTTTCTGATTTTAAATAGCTTAATATTAAGAGATTCTAAACACACAAGAGCTCAACAAACTCCTGTTATTTAAAGGGGATTTTGTACAGAAATAGCAACAGATGTGCATTTTTTCCTATTAAGTTCTGTCACATACTTCACTAGATACAGTAACTCATTCTTTCTTTAGAGTTGAAAGGACAAACATACATTTTTCTTCAGCCCAGGTTTGACAAACCTCACGAACAAAACAGGCATGACTGGATAGCCTGGAAAAGAATTACTTGTAAAATCAAATCACCGCCATCTGTGAATATCTTACCTTTAAATAGGATCCATAATATTTAGTTACATATGGACTGTCACACTGACTCAACACCGTGATTTCTTGTTGGATATCTTCTATTTCATCTTCTGCTTCTTCTAGGTCAATAATTTTTATAGCAACAACTTTCTGAGTCCGATTGTCAATTCCTTTAAAAACTTCACCAAAAGACCCCTTACCAATTCTCTCCAGTTTCGTAAACAGTTCTTCTGGATCTGCCTTCAGAGTCTGTTAAAAAGAAATATAAAGAGAAAAGTCACTCACCATTTGTAACGCTAGAACAAAATGTGGTATTTTTTAAAGGCAACGAACACTTCAAATATCACATATTCCTATTTATCTAGCTACCTTTTTCTATCTCCATAATTGTCATGTTCCTTCTAAATCCTTTATATCCACACACTGATAGGTTTATGTTTCACTGTATATAAAGAACATATTTAACATGGTCCTTGTGTCAGGGTTTTATCCTACTTGGCAACAGAAAATGCTACCCTCTTAATTTATTTTTCTTTGTCAATAAAGAAATTAATCCAGAATGAAAGATCATTACAAAGATTTGGCTTTTTATTAATATCAAATAGATCAAACACCACTACCAGTAAAAGACAGCCTTTTATCTAACCTTTTCTCTTGAAATTGGTTCCCTCCTAGATCCCAGAATCCGTCTTTTGCATTTTTCTCGTATCTCATCCTCCTAAGGACTTCACTTTCTTCAGTGGACAGAGCACTATTTCCTTTTGCTTGATGTGACAAACAATCCTCTTCAATTTTCTCCTACTAAAGATCACCTGCATGAATAGCCATGCTTCCTCCTTCTCCCTGACACCAAGGTTTTCTCAATCAGGATTTACTTATCTTTTTCTTCTTCTCTCAGTTGCATAAAGTCATTCACTCCTGAAAAACATCCTGTTCCCAGCTTTCTTGATTTGAGCAGTCACATAAAAGCTGCAAGTGCTCACACCCAAACATACAAATGTAAGACTTAGGTGGACCACAATGCCACATTTGGCTTTTCCCCATTATTAAGTATTCAGCTCGCTAGCGCTGCTCAGACTTCTCACTTTCAGTGCAGAGATGGTAAGTTCCACAGCTCCATAACAGCATGGAGCCTCATTAGCTAACAAAAAAATACATATATTAGAACTACAGGGGGGTTGGACTGTATGACCTTTAAAGGTATCCTTCAATCCAAACTAGTCTATGAATTGAGTGGAAAAGTCATAGAGGGAATAGTCATGAAATGAAGATAGGATAGGATTACTTAGAATCTTGTCCTTAAGAAATAAAACTAATACTTTAAAGGACTTGCTTGTGTTTTTAGAAGGATGACACGCTTGCTAAGTCAAAATACATTATTGATATGGAAAAAGGCTCATACAAGAAGAATTTAGTAATGCCTAAATATGCATAAAACCACAGTTTACACTTAGCTCAACTGTGTAGTGGCATGAAGAGGGGAATGAGAATTTCTAGGTTACCACTGACAAGGACTGAAATAACATTTTCTTTAACAATTAAATTTAGCTTATAAAGCACCTCCCACCTATACTTTTCTGCTCTCACATCTCAAAGATTACATAATTAACCCATACATCTGCAAGAGGAAGATAGCCTAGAACATAGTTTCTCTGGGTGTATCTAAATTTCACAGCTGAAAGAGGTGTTTTGAGGACCAGGTAGCTGGGACTGACTGAACCCAAAGATAAACCCACTTCTCAGAGCATTTTATCATCATCTGGCACAAACTGGGAGTACACAACTTCTAGTACTTTAAAGTCAGCTATAAGATATGACAGCTTCCAGAAAATCATTCCAGGAACACATCACTGGTGAGATCAGTCCAAAGCAAAAATACTTCAAGTGGGCCTACTGCAAGACTTCACCAGGTACAAGAAATTCCCCCGCTTTACATCTTACTGATCCATCCTTTTATCCACAGTTTTAGGAAACAAACAGAAGGGTTTAAATCACCTTTCTGCCATTAAAGGAATGGAGCAAAAGATCCACATCCCTTTCACCAAAAACAGCTTGTTCCTCCTTTAATTTGTATTAATGTAACGCCTTAATTAATTTGTATTAAATGTAATGAGAAAAATATTATTACACAGTATTGAATATTACATACATAATATATGCATATATGTACATATATATATATATGTCTCCCCCACTTGGAAACCAGACCAGGGCACTTCATGTTTTCCCACAAACAGCCATCCTTTAGCTGCACATTAAACCTTACCAACACTTCCAGGGACAATTTCTAAGAGATTACAAAACTACAAACCAAATTATGCATACTGGTTCTTCTCATGCCTCACAGAATGTTCTGCTGTCAATATTTAAACCAGCCTTCTCTGAGAACTCTCCATGAATAAAAATAACCTTAACGCCTGTATCAGGTATTTTCCCTCCTGGAAAACAATTATCTGTCTAGGCTTTTGTTATAAATGCCTATTATAAAGTTGGCTTTTCGCAAGATGTGCACTATATGATTAATAAATCTGGGGTAAGGATATAAGTTCTTATTTCTGCTGTCAGTAAAGAAAATTAGGCATAGTGGTAGTACTGATATAGTATGCTTAAACTGTCTGTTTGGCTGGGATAACATCCAGTGAACATGTAAAGAAGACTCTGCTACTGATACACCAGCTATCAGCATCTTCCATCTGAAGAAAGCACGGACCAAGGCCCAACCTGGAGGTGATAATGAAGACACAGCCAAGAAACACGCAGCTCTAAAAAGGCGGACCCAAGGAGGGGCCATGCAAAACAGTCCTTGGAATATGGAAACTAGTTTATGGAAAAACATTAATATTCAACAGAGTGACAGAATACAAAGGGTATTTAAAGAAAGTCTCTGAAATAGCAGGGTATGGACTTGGCTGAATGTCAAGTCACCCGGCCGGCCATACTTTGCTTTTTTATCTCCTAATTGTCTTATCTTTTATTAAACCTATTTTTTAAAATTCACCAAAAAAAAGTGAATCTTGTTTTTCACAGCTTTCACACATTCTATGTTGGAATTTGAGATTATGTGCTGTAGACAGCTGTGCACACCTAACCCATCCACACAAGCCTTCTAGCTTCATTCACTAGCCACAGGAGTCTGAGCATTACATCCTTACAAAGGCATCTGGGTAAGCCACAAACCAATCCCGGTTGCAGCTGCCTAAAAAATTCCATGTTTCACCTCCTGAGACTAAAAAGCTAGTGCTGCTCAGTTGCAGTGCACTGCCGTTGTTCACACAGAGAAAATGCAAGAAGTACCTGACAGCAGTTTTTTTAAGTTCTGCTGGCTGTATATATACATCTCCTATTTTCTCTTTTCCCCTTAACAATCTATGACTATCACATATTAAAGCCCTTTCCTTCAAAACACCACAGTCTTCAGAGACTTTCAGCAGCCTCACAGCTTCTTTTTTAGTGTCAAGCTCTTGGGATTCTAGTGTTAGGCTGGCAGTTTTATAAGGCAAATCTCTGTAAAAAAGAGAGATTTGCCTTATAAAACTCTGTAATTACAGAAAAGCGAGGAAGATAACTGTTCCTGGAAGATCTAAGAAGAAGGGAACAACTGTTTGTTGGATTTTTTTCTAATTAAAATTTTGCAGCCATTTTGAAATGCTAATTGTCCAATAATAACAGAACTTACTGGGATCAAAATCATTATCAATAATAATGTTATTCCAGAAGTTTACTGTGAAATGACTAATTATTAAACAAACAAACCTTTCCTTCCTAGTTCACAACTTTTGTAAATTCATTCCT
This sequence comes from Sylvia atricapilla, assembly GCF_009819655.1. Taxonomy (NCBI): domain Eukaryota; kingdom Metazoa; phylum Chordata; class Aves; order Passeriformes; family Sylviidae; genus Sylvia; species Sylvia atricapilla. The sequence goes on from NC_089141.1 coordinate 75,595,903, forward strand.
TCGTTCTAAAATGCCATTCCTGAATTCTCTTGTGAGCAACAGGAGGTAGTTTCAAAAAAGGTAAGCTGTTTCAAAAAACCCAAACAACGCCCTCTTGCTCTGTAAGAAGGTCTCAGTTTTCTTCTCAGAGCAGCAGGTATTTGAAATGAGAGCCTTAAACTACTGGCAACCTGTATTTTTTCAAAAAGTAAGAGTTGATCTCTTTAATGACTTGCTGTCTTTCAAAAATATAGAGATCAGGCCTCTAGATACATAATGAACTGCTTGAATCTGAAAGTTCATGAGTGGCCAATTCCCACTCATTTTTCCAAGATCATATCTGGAAAGGATTCTTGCCAGATTTGTGCTTAGTTTTGTAAATACTTCCAACAGAGACAAAATAAACAAACAGCTTTATAAATATTCTCTCTACACAACTACATAGAGAAAATTACTTCCACAGATCCTGCCACTATGGTTTTGCTGACTCTATTCTTTGCAAACTTTTACTAATACTAGAGTTTATTCCTACTAATATTAAAATAATGAGAACTGATAAAAGAACCTTCATGCAATGGAGCACATCAAATATTCCTAGAAATCACAGATTAGAACATCAGTATCTTCTGCAAATGGGTAAAGCTAATCACCTTGATAAAGAACTATATCTCTACCATTACAATATTTTTGAAAAGCTTGTCACAGAATACCGACTGCAACAAATCAAAAACAAATCATGGAGCATTCAGATTGAACAATTCCAGAACATTCAATTTCCATAGACACTTGAATTACTTTGGTTTTTATTTCAAATGGTTTTTCACACTTCTGAACACAAACTGCAGCCATCTTGTCTCACTGTCCAGCTTGTTCAGCCATGCAGAACAAAGTCCTTTTCACCATAAGCAAAGCCACTATTCATACAATAATTTGAGTAATCTCTCTGTACTTGTTCCACATTGGATTCATTACTTTTGACCTTAATCAGCCAGAAAAACATACTCCATTTAAAATTAACTCTTCTTAGTACCTAACAATACTGTTGCCTACTTCTACAGATTAAAAATAGTCCGATATATTCTCAGATCCTATTTGTTCAATCTGGCCTCATGGCTCAAACTCAGCTGCAACCAACTAAATCAAATCACCTCTTCTTAATGCTCTGCATTTCCAACTAATGAGCTCCCAGAGTTTTGCAAAGCCTCTTTGTAATACTCATACTTATGACAAGCTGTACTTTACACTGATTTGTTCAGTAATTCCAATCCCCAGGGTTGTACAGCTCTTCAGCACTGCCTCTCACGTGTAACAGGTGCCTTTAACTTTTGTCTTTTTCAGGCACTGCCTTTTTCTATGCAAAGGTCACTTTTCAGTCAGCAACTGTCGAGAACAATCCTGGAGAAACCTGCAGCATCAACCACTCTGACACACATCTGCAGTACCCTCCTCACAGTCAGAATTACACACATCTTGCAACATATTTGTTTTTATGAACCCCCAATTCTCATCCACACTAACTATCCCTTAAAGCTCAATATGTTACAATAAAGCTCAAAATGTTACTGTAATTCAAACTAGTTAGATCTAACTTTATCCATAATCATTCTGAGAAGATACAGCATAGAATCTTTTTCCACAGCTCACTCCACTTCTTATTTCTAACCTCTTTTTATGAAGAGTTATTCCAGTTATTGTAGAAAAGCATTAAAAATATTTCTCTTTATCTTACAAGAATTATAAAGCATCTCCATAATTCAAGTTCTTAAGCTTAACTGTGCAACTGATTTTACTTGCAGATCTCTGTAATCTCTCTATGCAGCTCTTGGAAGAAGGCAATCATCTTTTAACACCTCATTTTGTTTACTTTTCATTTCACCAAATCAACTTCCGATTTGTCAGTCCAGTTCTCATTCTCCATCCAAACTGAGCCCCAATTATGATAATCTGAGGAGGTTCAGAAATTTCTGGGGATTGCTTAGCTTGGAAAAGAGAAACACGGGGAGCTGGAAATTTTATTTTGTGTGACTATCTGACGGAAAGGAGTAAAGAACACAGGGCCAGACTCTTCTCAGTGGTGTCCAGCAGAAGGACAAGATGCAATGGCAGGAAATTGAGTTATAGGAAACTTCATCTAAACTTCCAGAAATGAAGCGGGGGCGGGGGGGGGGGGGGGACCCACACACACAAACAAACAACCCGCCCACAAAGGTAAAAACTTAACCTTCCTTAATGTAAGGATAATCCTACACTAGACTAGGGCTGCCCAAGCTGGTTGTGGATCCTTTAGGTATTCAAAACTAGGCTGGATGTGGTCCTGAGCAATCTGATGACTCTGCTTTGAGCAGGAGGTGGACTCAGTGTGCTCCACAGGTCCCTTATAACGTCAGCTATTCTGTGATACGCTTCCTATCACACCAATAAGTAATTTTGCCACTAAATTTTCTGCACTCATTTCTTCAGAAATGAGAACTGCTGCACATAATTTCTTTAACTTTTTTCTTTGGTCAAACCAGAGAACAGAAATCTCCCAGAGAAGTTCACACAGGACATTTTCCCATGTATTCAGAAAACTTTGAGCCTAAAGCCAGTCAGAGTGAACAGCAGGCACAGCTGATGTCATTCTCTTTCACATTTCAAGAGGCCACTGCAAAGGTTTCTCCTAGATCACCACTTGCAATCTTTCGAAAACCATTTAAAGTCTCTTCACCTCAACACAGACCAGTATTAAAGAGCTCACCTTTTTATTTTGATCCCCACAAAGTTAGAAACACAGGGGGCAGTAGTAGAGATACGTAAATTTGGGTAAATTGCATAAATTCAAATCAAGCAGTCCTCCCACAAACTTGGGCTACTAAGGCTAAGGCAGGGGGCAGGAAATAAACCCATGACCAACGGGGGAAAAAAAAGCAACCACAAACTCCCCAAAGCACCCATATAAGACGGTTTTGCATCAGGGAAAAAAACTACCTCCAGGAAGGAGAAGCCTCAAAGTTTACTACCCAGCATTTCAGCTTTCTCAGAAGTGCACAAGTTCTTCTTTTCAGCAAGATATATACACCATATATGAATAACGGATATAACACACAAAATTATTTCCTGCACTTGGTGTGAAACTGAAATAAAATAGAGGCAGTAGGCGGGGTAGGGGTAGGGTAGGGATTGATACAACTGACTGATAATACTTTCAAAGAGCAGCTAACTAACCCAAAAAAGACAAAACATAATCTAGTATTTGGATTTATAGTCTGCGACTTTTAACTAAACAAAGAAAAAATACATTATTAAAGAGCCTTAAAATGGAACCAAATTTGAACCATCTCTCAGTCTTATTTATCAAAAATAACCTAAAATGAGACAAACTACCAAAGCCATCTTATAATTGTCATGAAAAGAAACAACTGACTTTTATTTAAAGAAGACCAATCAGCAAAACACTGACTGAGAGGTACAAAGACTAGAATGAAAGCATTAATCTGTAATAACTAGGTGCAAAACTAAGATCCAGCTCTTTCATTGAGAATTTGTCAATTATAAAAAGTAACATGTAATTGTTTTCTTTTTTCCTTCATACACATTCCATATTTCTGACTTTCCATCTCCAACACTATAATTATTCAATTCAGACACATTACCATAAGGAAATTGGTTTTTTTCTGGGAGAAATACAATACACCAAAAATACAGAGATTTAGCGATAGCAATACTTTAACTATAGAGAAAAAGAACAACTGCCATAAATTCTGCTGTGAAACTTCCATGGGCTGAAACAGGTGAGAGAGGAAGCAAAAAATAAAGCTGTAAACCTTGCATCTCATACACTGAAGGTAAAAACATTTAGCATTAATCACTGTGGCCTATTAATACTCATATTTGTCACACAGTTCAACTCTCTTGTTCTGATTCCTACCTAGCTTGAAACAGGGTGTAAGCACATCTCCAGCAAGAATAAAAAAGTTGCCTTAAAGTTAGCCTATCATGAAAGTATTCCTCAGCCCTTGTGTAACTCTCTTGTCACTTATTTTCAAGGAAGGTGCACTTATCTTAGATTCAGAATATAAAATATTTGATTCTTTATCAGTAACACAAATATACAAAGCATGCTTCCAGATTTCTAATTAACCAATACCATTTTCTGGGTGCAACGTCCCCTTGCACAAATCAGTCTGAAGTTTTCTGATATTTTTCATTCAGAAAGCTGCTTAGTGGCACAATCCTAAGAGTTTAATACCGAAATGAATAGTTACCTAACTGTAGCATGCTTCCAGAAAGCATATTTAGTTGGAATTTATTCCTAGTTTCTGAAGTTTCTCAGTTTTTAGTGCAATATCACTAAAAAAAATTCATAACCTGTACCGGACTTCCTCCCTTCCATCCATTACTCTTCTAAACTGTAAATTACTGCAAATCAAAATCCCTCCATGCCTTGGGCACACAGTGGAAACAACACACAAGTATCAACAGCAGGTAGAGTATGGCAGTGAAACACAAGATTTTAGACACCAAGAGAAAGACAGCCAAGGAAAAATATCCCAAATACAGTTTTAGAATAATGTCTCACTTGTTTACACTTGTTAAAAAGCTAAAATGCTGTAAAAATCACTCTTCATTAGCTAAGCTACTGATAAAGTAGTGGTTCTTTAGGAAAACCCCATCATTATGACAAATGGCTGAATAAAGAATGCTAATAAAGGCTAATAGAAGGTTATGTTGCATTAATACTACTTAAGGAATATAAAAAGGAAAAATAAGGAAAATAGGAAAAAAGGAAAATAAGGAAAATAGCCAATTTCAGGTTCTACAGCAATCCCATAATTTGAGGGGGGACTCATCTTGCACCCATTGTATCTGGCAGAAAACCCAGATGTCTGTCTCAAGAAGCTGCCAAGCAGCCAAGAATATAACAAATTCTACTGATTCAGCCCTTGCTTTTTATCAAGTTACACTGCAGAAGGCTCTTAGTTCTGTACTAAGAGAAGTATTCTAGTTAGTATTCCTTGGTTTTGCCATTTTTGGTCTTTATATACCTGGTTTTCATGCACAACTATTGTTAATAGATTTAAACATATTAATTAGAATACTTTCTTACAGATCTAGTGTATTGGATAAAAGCTTGGGATAATGGCTCCCCCCAGTACTGTTTAGGCTAGAAAGTCTCACATTTGTGCACACATGCACATGGAAACTTACCCAGACCAACAAAGAGTATACAAGTAAAAACAGTTTTGATTATATAGCTGTATCCACACAAATTATTACTTTTAGGCACAGAGAACAGTGCTGAATTAAACAGTACTCCACAAAAGATGTATCATCACAAAAGCAACAACCAGATCAAACTCAATCACAGAATCGTAGGATACCAGGTTGGAAGGGATCTCACGGGAAATCTGGTCCAACCTTTCCTGGCAAAAGCACAGTCTAGACAAGTAGCCCAGCATCCTGTCCAGGTACGTCTTTTAAGAGTCCAGCATTGGGGAATCCTCCACTTCCCCAAGAAGATTACTCCAGTGGCTGACTGTCCTAATTGTGAAAAATTTTCTTCTTGTGTCCAGTCAGAATCCTCCCCAGGATTAACTTGTACCTCTTACCTCTCATTTTCCTATGTGACTCCTAGTAAAAAGGGAGTCTCCATCTTCTCTGTAGACATCTTTTAAATACTGGAACATGGTGATAAGGTCTCCATCCTGGGCCATTCTTTCTCAAGGCTAAACACATGCAACTCACTAAGTCCTTTCCCACGTGAAATGTTTCCCAATCCTCCAGTCATCTTTGTGGCCCTTCTATCGACCTGCTCCAGCTCTCCACATCTTTTTTTGTACAGCAGAGATCAAATCATTATAGGATGGATGCAGTATTTCATATTATTATTAACTTATTTTAGATGCCTTGTTGACTTTGTCCATCAGTGTTGTGCACGCTCTACTCCCCTTCCCATTCCACCCCCAAGAAAGGGAGTACGAGAAGAATTTAAGCAAATTTTGAAAGTGCAGCCAAGATACATACTTACATTTTCTACTTCACAAACACAAAAGATGCCACTATGTAAAAGCTGACATCAGAGCCTTGTACACCACCCATAACACAAGGCCAGATATTTAAATGTGTTTGCTACATCAGTAGCCTTTTGTCTCTCTGGGGAACAAAGATGCCAGCTGGCCAAGAGGGTATCTTACTCAAACATGAAACTGGTACATAAAACTTGCCACAACACAGGGCCAGTCTGACTCGTCTATGAGGATTCTGAAAGACACAATTGCCATAAGCTGTATCTATTTACCTATTCTGGAAGGCCACCCAATGGAAACAGGTTTTGCTGATGCCTCTCAAACAGCTCCATACATCTATTACATAGCCCTGAAACAGCCTTTGACTACAGAGTGAGAAGAAGACCATTTCCACCAATTAAAACTCTTCCGTCCTGGCACCCAAGGGCTGAGCTTGTAGTATGTCACAGAAGCATGACATCTGTGTTCAGGATATTTTAAAACTGATTAGCCAAGATCATAACGTAACTGTCCTGTCCAGTATATAAATGCTCTAAGTTACTGCAAAGTATTTGTCAAACTATAACATAACGAGTAACAGTGAGCACAAACTCTAAAAAAAAAAAAAAAAAAAAAAAAAAAAAAAAAAAAAAAAAAATCAAACTGGGGAAAGCTAATCTTCTATCTCCTACTGCAAATGGAAAGCAGGAGAAGCTAAGTGGCCTTTTCCACAACGCCTTTGATTTAGTAACACAATATTTTGCAGTTACCAAACACAGAGCTCACACAGGAAGTAGTTAAAACAGTTTATTGTAAAAGGAGAATGAGTTACAATAAGGGAGACAGTAACACCCACAGTGTGTAACTACCGAAGGACAGCCATGGCAGGTGTGTACAAAGGATCCTCCGGGCCAGGACACTATTCCTACAACAGTCAAAAGCGAACATCTTGGGAACAGCACAAAAATAGACAACCAAACAGCAGTATTTCCCAAAACACCCTTCCAGCCTCCAGCAAACTGACACTTCAGACACTTTCTGAGCCAGAAATGGTGCCTTTATAGTTAACAATCTTTTTTGCTCATTTGTCAAGCTCCCACTTAAATTTAGTTAAACTTCTAACATTTCTTGAAGCAAGACAGCTTGAATGTCAATGCTTATTTACATTTTGCATGAAGAACCCATAGCTCTTGTACTGAAAACACAATGAAGAGTGAATAAAAATAACTTACTGCATAAGCACTGTTATTGCTAAAAAAAAAAAAAAAAAAAAAAAAAAAAAAGCTGAAAAGGGAGGAAGAGAAAAAAGGAGTTTATCACACAGAAGAGGCTTGTCTTAAAGACTATGGAATTTTAAAAGGACCACAGGAATTTATTACCATAAATTTATAAACACAGTACTTGATTATTTAAAATACAGCTTCCAAAAAGAAGCTCCAGAAGCTTACCACAGCCTTGAAATGCAGGCCAGTCTGAAAATCAAGGTCATATACACTTACTCCGAGCCAGCCTTGCAGGAATCTTGCACATTTACAAGCAAACACGCACTCTCCCCAGGCCACTTCCGTAAAGTATGAAGAAGCAAGACAGCACAACCTCAGTTTAGTAATGATGCAGCTTCACCCTGCACACTCAAACTCATATCTACACAGAGCCTTGAAACAACAACAGCAAAAACTTCGTGTCCAAACTTAAACTGCACACACAGAAATTTAGGTCAAAACCCAACTCTGTTTTTATTCAGGTTACAACATGCCCACTGTGCAGCAGACAGCAAATCTCAGGTTTTGACAATCTTCCAGCACCATCCTACATTTCCTTCACAATTTTTCATTCCTTTGGCTCTCTCTACACCCACTCACTTTTTATGCATCACTCTTCAAACATCGATCAGACATCTTGTTCAGGGAGAAATATATTAATCCTTCATTCCTCTGCTCTATTGACACTACCATGCTCATGCCAAACAACAATAGTAAGTGATGTCCCTCCAAATGATTTTTTGGGGTCAAGAAGTTACTCTGCTCACACAAGCACAATGGCTGCTCTCTTGTGTAAGTACAGCGAGGAATGTCAGAGAAAGCTGCATAACTTGTCACTGACACTGCTTCCATCGTTTGTGGCAGAAGCTGGTAGGTGGGGAGGAGGGATCACACTACAGAAAAAGAGTGTCCCATGATTTAGGCAATTTAATTATAACTCAGAGAACTAACCTCTATTCCTCTCTTCTACACGATGAACAAGTTCCAGATCTCTCTGTTATCTAAGCAGATGTTATACATTGTATGTACTTGACTCTTTGAACTCTCATTTGGAAGGAAATTCAAAGAGAATCGTGTACTGAAAACTGACTGCTATAAAACTATTATATATTCTGACAGAATGGAAATGGATATAGACATCTTGAACTAGGCACAGAAAATTAGTGAGCAGCATCCACACTGCTCACAGACTTTATGCCTCTACCTATCAGCAGATCTCTAGTTTGGTGTTCTGGGGGGTTTTTTTAGACTATGAAACTTGAGCAACTCTCATAGTAATAGAATAAAAATCATGAGAAAAATAATACCATTGTGAATAAAACTACTTGAAGCAAATCCCAAATTACATAGACTAACAAGAACCCTGAAGATCCACCCATTTAGTACAGCTAACAGTACTACAAACTAAATAATAAATCAAGTCAATGAAAAGCACAAGTCCTCAGATCAGGCAGTGACATTCATCATCAGTATATGCATACTAATGGAAAAATCTTCATTCTCTCATTTCCGAGCAGCTACAAATCTGACTTTTAAATGCTAAAGCGTTATAGATTCCGTCTCAAAGTAGGTAGTTGTCTTGGTTCTAATACGTCTCAAAGGAAAAAAAAAACAAAAAACCTCAAACAATATTCATAGTCAATCAAGACACCCTCACTTCTCTGTCTCTGGCAATCAGCAAACTGCTCATATTTGGAAGGTGAACTTGAACTCTCAACAGCAGCACCTACACAGCCATTAATTAGCTCAGAGAGTGGGCCTACGTAGGCTACGGGGCAGCCAGTACTACGTATGAGTATATAATTCGTGCTATGCCCAAGCACCTAACATTTTCAATTCAAATACTCAGATTTTGCGAAGAAAAGAGATTCATGACTTAGAACCTTGACTCACAATAAAACAAGGCACGATAAATCAATACCCAAACCAAATGATGCACAAACACTTTCGGTCCAGGAGACAAACTGAGAGAAACTCATACATGTCATTCGTAAGTTGTTCCTTTGGAGATAAGGGCGAGAAAGCTTCTAATCAGATGTGGAAAAATATTAGACTAACAACACACAGATACCAATGACCTTAATGTTTTCCTGGCAGCAGTTTCCATTCAAACCAAGAAAAACGAGGCGGGGGGGAAGCCAGCTCAGTCAGCACAAAACCGCACTAGTTATTTCAAATATATAGTTAAGACATAGAACGAGCAAATTCCGCCATGTAACAGCAGCAGCTGAGCAACTCTCGGAACTAAACAGAGCAGCCAAACACGATCCCCGAGCACCCACCTCAGAGCAGCAGCACAGACATGGGCACTGCAGCATGCGCTGAAGGTCAACATTTCCAGGCCCCGCTTGTACGGACTGCTTTCACGTATGTTTTCCGTACCCACCTCGAATTAACGGGGCCGAAAATCGCCCACTGAGCCGCGGTTCGCTTCAGGAATTAAAACACGGAGGAGAACTCCCGGCCAGGGGAGGGGGCACACGCCACGCTCCGCTCCGCACGCCGGCAGCGACACCGAGGACGGATGGAGGAGGCAGGGGCAGGCAGGGATCCACCGGGCGGAGGGACCTCCCGGGCACCACGCCGGGCGCTCACAGCACGTTTCGTCTCCATCCCGCTCCTCTGCCCCCAGCCCAACCCCCGCGGCCGAGCCAGGGCCAAGAGGCGCTTTCTCCCCTGTCCCTGTCCCCCCAGTCCCGGGAATCCCCCCCTCTACAGCCACCCGGGCCCGAGGTGCGTGTCCGTCCCTGCCCTTGGGGCAGCTGCTCACCTGCATCCCCGGCAGCCCCGCCTGCACGGGGGAGTGAGCCATGGCGGCGGCGAGGGAGGCTAGGCGGGAGCCGGGTCTCCTCAGGCGGCTCCAGGGCACAGAGCTGAGCTCATCTCCACGCTCTCTCACACACAGCACCACCGCCGCCGTCCTCCTCCTCCTCCTCCTCCTCCTCCTCCTGGCCCTTCCCCCGGGCGAGCAGCGCCTGTGCGCCGGCGGTGGGAAGGGGGCCGTCCCAAGCCCGGGCTCTCCAGGCCCCCGTCACGGATGCAAAGGCAGCAGCGGCTTCCTCATCCCTCCTCTTCCTCCTCCTCCTCCGTGCCGTGCCGGCGACACGATGCCAAACCTGAGGCGGAGGAGGAGGAGGCGAAGGCGGAGCGGCGGCGGCGGGCCCGCCTCCCCTGCGCGGTACCTGCCCGCCCGGCGCCATGGGCGCGGCGGGAGCCCCACAGGCCGGGCCCGGCCCCGGGAACGCTCCGCTCCGCTGCGCTGCCGGGACGCGCTTGCCTTCCTGTAGAAGCTACAGGAGCCCCAGCCCAACATGCCAGTCGTGCTTCTCCTGTAGTTCCTCAGCGGGAGCAGAGTGGGTCAGCACTGAGGTCTCTCCCACACAGAAGTTCTGCGTACATGCAAGTCCCTCGAGAGCTCGACGATGTTCTGTTCTTTGTTACAACTGGAATTTAACAGCCGAGTCACACAGCTTCCCATGTGCCATGGAGAGCCCTAAGATTCTCTCCTTTTATCCGCCCCGGCCAAATAGCCTAGGGAATTTCCTAAGTGTTAAAGTCTTTGAAACCGGTCAGCCGCTGGGGCTCCATTGGACAGCGAGGCTCTGTTGCCTCAAGTTTGCCTGCTTTTCACTGTTTGCATTTTGTTCTCACGCAGCTTCAAGTAAACTATGTATATTATTAAAATTGTTTACATTCTTCCTCTCTAGAAGGAGAATGATGAGTGATGGTGATGTTTCACCAACGAGGTCGAAGAGGTGGCTACCTGTGTAGCCAATCTTGGCCTGTCTGTAAAATTGTATATAACATGGAGTCAGAAAAATAAAGTAGAAGCTTTCCTTCTTAACCTCCTGCTGGCCTGCTTTGTCCTTTCGTGCTCCTGACAGCAGCCGCAACTGTGACCCTCCGTCACAAGGTTCGCTGTCATCACAGTCAAGTGATTTTTTAAAATGATGTGAGCATGCACGGCAGCATAAGTTGCTTTTTGTTCGATAATTCACTAGAGTTTGTACAAATCTCTTAACTGCAAGAAACAGTTGAAAATAGAAAATGGTCTTATTGAAAAGTGGTTGGAACTTCCACTGAAGTTTTTCCTATAGTTATGATATTCTTTGTTGTCTTACATGAGCTGAGTTAATGCTACACTATCTGGTTTTCCTGAAACTTGGAGACAAATAAATGTTCCTAAGATCTCCACCTTAAAGTATTATTCAAACAAAATTAGCCAATGGCCTCATGCAGGCAAATAAGTGTGCCCACACACAAGCACATTGGTTTTTTACCTGAGAAAATAAACTAAATATACCAGCCCTTGAGTACAGAGAAACAGGAAAGAATGATGGCTAGAATCTGTATAGAAAATTGAATTATTGGAATTCTTTTTTCAGTTGCTTATGAAGGAGTTGATAATTTTGTTAATGCTTGGATGGAGTTGAGATTCTGTGGGGTTTGTCTTCAGGAAATATGAAGAAGTTTCTACTGTTTACTGGTATGTAATTTTCAAAAAAATGTAAAGTCTTTTCATTTGTGTTCTACCTCAATGAAAAATCAAAAAAACAGTCATGAGAATCAGTATCAAAACTCTCTATTGAGATTGTTTTCTGAAGTATTTTTGCAATCTTCTAAAAAAAAAAAAAAAAGTTTTAATATCTCCATGGTTGCTCCACTGTTTGCAGTAAGTTTTTCTTACTTCTCTTTTCTAACTTCTCTTTCTAGGGAGAGAGTCGGTGGGCTACAAGTGAACCTTTTCATTTGTCTCCTGAATATCATTGAGCTTTTGCTGCATCACATAATATTAAAAATCCTCATTGAGAAAATGTCAGTTTTACCATGGCCTGTGCAGTTTTATTTGGATGGGTTTCTGTATATAGTCATTACAATACAAATTTTATCAGCTGCTTTACATTTTCTGCAGTTGCACATTCAGTTTGGAGGCAAAATAAAAGAAGTACACAAGTTTTCTCTTTTGTATTATAAAAGGTGTACACGTGTAATTTTCCTTCCATGAGTATATTCTTTGGGACTTAAATAATTTTCACAAGGAATATATACTTGACTTGGTAGAGGTGATTCTGGCTTATCTTGTTAATTCCCTTTCTACATTTAGGCTGTAGATTCTCTAGCTCAAGGCACATAAGGACAAAAAAAGTTCCCATGCTGCTCTGAAGTGACTTCCACTGCCTAAGCTCCAGGCCTGGGGCCACCATGAGGTCTTTCTATTGCTTGTATACCATAATGGATTTATTTCATCTCAAGATTTTGAAGTTCAGCGTTATATGCACAAGATTCTATGCTTGAAAAATTATTGTTTCAGCCATGGAATAAACTCTGTGGGCAGATTTACTTGTCAAATGCAGGAAAACAAAGGAGTAGATTTGAAACTCTTCAGTCATAAACAAAATACCAGTCCAAGTTCTAATGAAGTCAGAACAATGTCTTAGAAGGTCTAATATCGTATCAGCTTCTAAATTTTATACTGTAGGTCATGTTCTGATACCCTTCCAATTTCTCCCAGGACTTGTAGAAATTTTTAAAAATAATTTTGAATGTAATTTTAAAATAATGAATGTTTGTGTTTGCTGTTCATCTTGTAAATGCTAATCTTTCAGTCTAAAATTCAACTCCATCTCACAGGCTAAATAACAGAAGCCTTTCAAATTTTCCTCTCCTTTTCTCAACCTTTTGTGGGTTTTTAAAAATATTTTATGAGAAAAAAAAATATTTTGTGTATTATAGTTGAAAGAAAGGCTAGTCTTGCAGAAATCTTTATTAAAAATAGAATGATTACACGTTATGCTAGCCACCCCTCCCAATACAATGACTGAGACTTCAAAATTAAACACTTCTTATCATTAAGGCAGTTCCCTGATGTGTCTTTTTGAAGCCAGATGTTGCCAGCATTTAAAGATTAAATTTATTTTATGTGTCAACTTCTCAGTAACTAGTTTGCTTTCAATTTAACATGATACTTTGAATATGCAGAGATTTTCTGCCTTGCTGGTTATGTTTAAGCCATAAATTATAACATTTCAGCCTCCAAGAAGAAGAGTTACAAAAGAAAAATATAATTACATGATTGTAAAGGCTGTGTCTGTCAATTTCTGCTTAATAAATATCTGTGAAGAAAAGATGTGTTCCTTACTGACAAAGGAACAAACTTCTCAAATGAACAATGTAAGGTCATTGGTGTTTTCTAAGGTGAAAGGTGCACCAGTCACCCAGCTCATTTTTCATTTACAAAAGTAAACGTGTGACTTTTACCTGTATCACACAATGCACAGCAACTTTAACAAGGCTCTTCACAAATGGATCTTTAAGGATTTAAGTGTTTCTGGGGCAAGAGGAGAGGTCCTCACGAAATTCTCTGACAATAGAAAGGAAAGAAAAAGAAAAAAACCTTTCACCGTGGGGGATGTTACCTGTAGGCTGTAGCAGGACCAATATGGGACCCATCTTCCTCAATATATCCATGAATGAGCTAGGAAAGGGACTAAAGAAAATTGACAGTTTCATATTGCCAATCATCATAAGGCAGAAACTGAAACAAAGCCCGAAGAGTTGAAAATAATCTCAGAGTGGCATGGCAGCAGTTGGGGGTTCAGCATTGAAAATGTGCTCCTTCAGCAGAGAAGAAGAATGTCAGAATATAGGTGCTGTAAATATCCTCAATGTGACCCTACAGAAAAGCAGATTTCTGGGAAAACTTTATAAACATGAAATACCTGAATCAGTGAATTAAACCCCAAAGGTATAATTAATATTCATTTCTGCACACTGAGTCATCCTGACTATGGATTCTCTTTTCAGATCAATGCCCAGTCCTTTTGGCTTTGCTTACTGGGAGATATGCTCAAGCAGCAACTTACCCTCAGGAATGAGCCAAAGAACCAGACAAGGGTAGGATGCAATTTTATTTAAAAAAATATGTTTAGTGATAAAAAGCACATTTCTCTGTAAGTAACAAAAAATATCCCTGTGTTGTTCAGGACTGATATTTTCCCTGCCTTTGGTTGTATATGCTCCACAAAATTAGTTTCCAGTGTACTTTCAAACTATGCAGCAATGATACACCTACAAAACATTGGGGCTTTCTCTGTTTCCACAAAAGTTTTAAAATTTTGGTTTTCAATTTCTGTAGGGTAAGGTGTCCCTTCTACAAACTTCCTGATGGAGCCTTTCTTCCTCTCAAGATGCCATGGGTAACCCTGCAGCTGTGTATTTCTTCCAGCAGAGGAAGCTTGTGTAGTTTCAAAAGCACACAGCTTGCCTTCCACAGCTAGATTTATGTTCTGGTTCAACAAGCCTCTTGTCAGAAAATAGTTTTGTCAATTACAGAGGTAAAGCTGGAAGTTCAAACAACGACATTCTACTTTGGATCTTGTGAATACTGAAGGGGAAAAAATTGGTTATTAAATTATGTTCCCCAAAGAAAAAACCCTTTCTTCCCTATGTTTGTATAAAACATGCCATTATGTATATTTCCATTCATACACTGATGTTAGTCATATCATTCAAAGAAAATAGCAGGGTTTTGAGATTCATAATAGAAGAAAGTTCACTTTCTTGTAGTACTGAAAATCATACTGGATAAGCCAGAATGAGGCAGGAAATGGAAGAAACATCTTAAGTGTTATATGCTGTTTATAATGAGCAGAATATAAGTGCCTGAAAGTATTTTAGTATTCCAGGCAGACAATTAAAATTAGATGGAGACCTAGAGCTCATTAAGAAACATGAGATTGATTTTATTGTCCTGTGCATCTGCCCCTGAGGAGCATCATTGCATTATATCTTGCTTTTTATAAGCCTTTTTCTTATCCCCTTGTCACATAAACCAAATATATGCAAATGGAATAAAACATACCTTCTCTATCTTCTTCTCACATTTCACATTTTATAATGGAGACATCAGTTCTTATCTCAGGTTAATGTCTGTGTAGACAGCAGAATAGCAAACTCCCTGGATTAAATGGATCCATTAAGGGTGACCTTTAATGGTTTTAACCTAAAATAGAATCAATTTAGATTAGATAGAAGGAAGAAGTTTTTTACAATGAGGGTGATAAAACACTGGAACAGGTTTCCCAGAGAGGTGGTGGATGCCACATCCCTGTAAACATTAAAGTCAGATTGGACTGAGCTCTGAGCACCCTGGTCTATTGGAAGATGTCCCTGTCCCCAACAGCGGGGTTGGACTAGATGACCTTTAAAGGTCCCTTCCAGCCCAAACTGTTCTGTGATTCTGTGACCCTGTAATCATGCTGAGACACGCACCTTGGACAGTCTATGTCATCAGAGATGAGAAATGTTTGCTTGTAGGCTACAGTTGTCCCAGCAGAAAAAGTTGCACTGTATCTCATTGATAACCGATAAGTAGCAGTCTTACAACTGACTGCACTACTTCACTATTTTAATTTAGGAATTATCTCATTTTTCATTCTTCATTAATTTTATTATATACCAGTTGTTACCTGTAAAATCTTCTGTTGACAGAAGTGTTTTGTATTCATCTGTTGAATAAATAAACATATGGATTCCTGCAAGAACTAATTGTCACTCTGGGTTGTTGTTACCAAATGAAATCATCATGATGTGATGAGTTTTTCAGAGTACGGCTTTGTGCTGTGTTTAATCCAACTTAACTTCAGTCTACTGCCAAAGTGCTGATCCCACTCTTCCTTTCTCCCAGCCCTCGCTCCAGTCCTTGCATTAGCAATCACATGCCCGCTTGGTGATTTGAATCAGTTCACTGATTCCATGGGAAATGCATCCACATCCTGCAGGATTAATCTCCTGTGGCAGCAGTCTCTGGGTGTCATGCAGCAGGGACACCATATGTAAGGGAGTTAGGGAGGGAGGACAACATCCTGTGTTCTCTGGTAGCCCATAGTTAGCTCAGATGAGCTAGGAGGTGAAACTCCATCCAGAATGTCCTCTATGGAGTGGGATGATGGCTCCAGTTCTGTCATACCACAAAAGCCACTTTCTCAGCTTGCAGGAATGAATGCTCCTGCCTGTGGTTTAAGCCCAGAGCTGCATATTCATAGCAGTCAGTCTTCACAGAGAATGTACAAAGGAAACAGTGGAGGGATGACTTGGCTGACAATAAACTTCTTTGTTAGGCAATCAGAGAACCTAGCCTGCAGCCTTCATGGCCCAAAATTTAAAACCCAAGAAGTTAAATTTTAAAAAGTTAAAAAAAAGTTTCCAAAGGAGAAGCCAGAAATCAGACATCCTCAAAAAAAAAAAAAAAAAAAAAAAAAGCTTGTTATTTTGGAAAGGTTTCTATTAGGCCATGAGCTGTTTTCTAGCACTTGAACCTGCCATCATCCCCATTAGGTATGTGTGGGGGACCGCTACAGCTTGTAACTGTGCCCCACAAAAATCCAGCTCCTGTGTGTGTACCTTCCTGCTCTGCCCATCATTCCCATTCCATTTAGCCTTCTTAAAGTAATTACCCAGTAAGTTCCTGTTTGGCTCACTATGCTCTGACATGATCCAGCCATCTTCCACCTCCTCCTGCAGACTTCCTCTCATTCACAGAAATCAGCTGCAACCTCCCACTTGCACCAGACCTTTGGCAAGATCCCAGAGCCTTGTGCTCCCTTGGCATCCACAGTTGCCAGCTCAGTTTTCCTCCTATGTTTTTCATGAGAGCAGGCTTCCTGGGGATTTTGGATTGAGTATATGTCTTCTGCCACCTGAGGCAGTGACTACCTGATGCTTTTATTGCAAAGAAGAGCAGATCTTGCTGTTCTACATAAGCACTACTGTTCTTTCCTGGACAGAGGCAAACTTACAGGGTGAGCTATGGGCTGTAGGCTTCTATTTATACTTCAGTGGAGTAGCAGAGCTACAGTCTTCCCATCCCACTGTCTCCTGACAGCAGAGGGATTTGCCTCAGCATCACAGCTGCAGAAGGCCACAAATCTACATTTTTTCTGTTGAAGCTTAAGTGAGAAAAACACATATAAGTCCTTGAAATTGCAACCAAGAATTAACATCACAAGTAAATACAGAGATGACTCTTCTAGACACTTTGTATACAGACGTGCTTGGGTAAATGCTAATTTCTGCTACATTCAGTGCGCAGAACTCACCTTCACTGGAAGGTGAAGAAGTCTGTTCTTCCTGGATGAGGTTCTAGTTTCTTATCTGAATACTGCCATTTTTTTAGACATTTACTCTCAGTTCAGCTCATTCTGCGTCTTGGACCTGGAATATATCCTGCCCCAAAGAGCACCTTCTTCCCAAACTCACCAGATGCAATACATGACCTTCCCTACCACTGTCTTGACAAAGTCTTCAGTACCAGCTCACAGGTACTGTGGATCAGGTATTTTAGATCTTTATATATATATATGTGTGTGTGTGTATACACACATTATAAGTACTTCTGCATATATACATATATTGTGTATACATATATATACACACACACACATATATAAAATCATACATATATATATATATATATATATATAAGGTGATGTGGTTCTGTGCACTGATATCATACTGATATCAGCACAAAGATTCTCATCAGCTTTACTGAACTCTTGATTTCTGATGTTTGTAGGTAGTACATAGGTTTCTCAGCCCATGGAACATCTTTTTTACCTGCATGTAAGTTGACACTATTGTCACTGACTTATTTCCATGAGCAATTTTCTCAAAGAATGTAATACAGCCCTATGCTTGGAGTTACTTGTATTTATGGAAGTAAAAAAAAAAAAAAATTCTAACCTGTTCTTTGCTATAGCTCAAGGTTTTACCACGTGTCTTCACATCATTCTTCCAGCAGAAACACAAGATCACATAGTTTTTATGTTCTGACTGTTAAGCCAAGGAGTACTTTCAGAAGAAGTTTCTCTGTGGTCTTTACACATATGAAGTGTTTATATTTAATGACTTGAGTGTTCAACCAACTTCTGTAGAGATTATTTCTAAAGCATTTCAGTTTTAAGATTATATTCCAGGCTTCTCAAAAGTCCATGTAAAGAGGAGGGTGCAACATCATTAGAGTGTTTAACTGCTCAAAGACTGTCCTTCCCAACAACCACGTCTTTCTTCAGCACTGGCATCATTTCATCTTGACTTAATTTGAGCTGGAAACCACACCTCTCCCCTACGGAGATCCTAAGCTGAAGTTTCCTCTGCTTTCCATGGAGCAGACACAGTGGCAGACAGAGCAGGAAGGAGCAGCCTCGACAGTCCTAGTACACAGGTCCTTGGCCCCAGTTGAAGATCTGGTTAGAATTGCCTGAGGAGCTGCCATCCAGCTAACTCCTCCCATCCCAAAGCTTTGTCACTGGGCATTTCAAACTCCCACATCAGCCCTTCCCAAATTATTTCAGGTATGTGATGCTTGTGTAAAGCAAATCTCCTCTGAGCAGTCCTGCCTCCCAAAGCTCTCCTATCCAAGTCACAATTCACTGCAAATCCCTTCTGCTTTGATTGCCTCTCCGAACCAGTTGCCTGAGGGTCCATCCAGGGGCTGATCACAATTCTCTCAACCCTTACAGCAGCAGCCATATCCTCACAGGCTATGGATGTTCTTTGCTGTCCTCTCAAGGACTATACCCAAAGCTCTTTTCTTTCTATACCCAAAGCATGGCAGAGTTTAACTGTAAAGTTTGCAGGATAGCTCTAAAGCCTGCATCTGTATACACTTGAGAAGATGTCAGGATGACAAGTGGAGTGCTTAGGAGATGTCTGAAACAGAATGTTATTCAGGAATGAGCTGCTCTTCCAACAAACTCCCTTAATGAACAGTGTCTAGCTAGCATGGCCTCACCAAGAGCCATCTTGGAGAGCTACAGCTCCTATCAAATGCAGTGATTATGGTTTTCTTGTTAATGACAGGGTGAGCTGAGTAGTTGTACAACAGATTAACACTCTGGGAAGCCATGCAGGAGGCAGGAGTCTGAAATCAATGCATACTCAGTCTGTCAGAATCAAATGCAGCCCAATTCAGCCCAAATTTGTATCGACTTAAAATAATGGTTTGCTGAAGTGTCTACACGTCCATCTAATAGGGTACTGGTTTTTTCTGGGGCTGTTTTCTCTAAGGATTAGTCTGCTATGCCCACAGAAGCCAGTTTTGCTTTGCCTGATTGACATTTTGCTCAGTTACCCAAAAAAAAACAAAAACCCAAACTTGCTTGTGACTTTGTTTCTTAGGGCAGAGTTTCATGCCTAGTGTTTGAGTCCTTCGGTTAAATTGGATTAAGCATAACATGAAGCTGTAGCCATTGATTTTATCATATTTTAGAATGTGTTGGGTGCTGCAGCACAATCAGCTTTATTCTTGTTCTTTACTATTCTTCAATATCAAAGTCTTTTTTTTTTTATAATACCACGTGGGATTTTGGCAATTTTAGTAAGTTTTTAGAAGTTTGTGAGAGAGGCAATTTCTACCAATGCTGCCAGAGACTCTCTCTTGCTAAAATCCGCCCAAATATTTTGATTTTCTTAAACATACAGCAACCCTATGGTCTCCAAAAGCGATACTATGATCTATGTGTCTGATATGATATAATAGTGATCTAGGTATTTTCACAGGATAATCTGAAGCTTGTGATACCTGCGAGCGAAAAGTGATTAAGTTAATGATGTAAGGGGTTTTCTGGGTGTGCATCTCCTTCCCCACCCTCCCTGACACTTGTATTTTTCTGCCACCTGGTGGTGGAAAATGAGGTTCTGGGGAGCGAACCCGGGCTGCACTTAAGGAAGATTTACCGGAACAAGAGGTTTAGAGTCGGCAAAGAAAGAAAGGTTAAATAAAGGTAGGAAAGTGTCGTGTATTTTATATCTACCCATATTACCTAGAGTCTGTAGTCACAGGCTGGCGCTTCACTGCAAAAAGCCCAGTCCGGGCAAAACAAATAAATCCTTCCTGTTCCACCAGCTGCCTCAAGGCAGATGGGAAATTGTTCTGGACTTCTCTAATTCCTCCTGGTTCTGCCAAGCTGCCTGAGCTGGAAATAGGTGGCAGAGAACAGCATCTTGGGTCTGCCCCCTACAACAGAGGTGGCAACAAGTCAGGGAGGGAGCAGAGTTCATCACCTGTGTGCTGTGGGTGCTGGAGCAGCCATCTGCTCTGAAGCTGTAGTGGAGAAGTCATGAGTCACACTTGCAATGAATGAATGAAATAAACCCCTAAAGCTGAAAACCAACCAACCAAAAGATGCCAGACCCCAGCTTGGGTTTCTGTAACTCAGTCAGGAATGAGTTGGTGAGTGATCACAAAACAGGGTCCAAAACAGGGGGAGGAGATGTGGCAGTAACATCTTGCTACAACAGAGAATATAATGACGATTAGTCTCATATTCTTGCTCCCTGCAAGACAGCAGGGGCAGATGTAGAGGATCTGGAGGTTCTCCCTTCCCACCCATTCCAATTTCCATGCTCAGTTTTTTAAACAAAATCTCCCCCTCCAGTTTGAGCACTCAGCCAGTCCCTGTCACCCTGGGATATCCACAGTTCTAACTTGAGTATACTTGTGTAGCAGCATTCTACTCCTACCCTTGCATGTTTGGGATCTGATTTCAGTAAAAATGCATTCAGTATCATTAGTTCACTTAGGTGGTTATAGAACTGGCCTCAGGCACTCTGTTGAACTAAAGTACCAGCCTGAAGGAGCTGAAAAAATTGAATTAACCTTTCCTTGAAATGTTTTTTTGTACAATAAGACCTTTAGGAAACAGCACTCCCATCTAAGTAGAAAATATTTCCCATTTTCTCTGCCAGTGAAGGATGGTATGGCTCTGGGATACCAGTATTGATGTGGTTTTTTTTTTTTTTTTTTTTTTTTAGCATTTTCAAGGCTTAAATAAAGTATTTTTCCCAGCTGGGAAAGGACTATGTTCAGCTTAGGATTAAAAAAAACGAAACAAATTTATAGGCTAAGATGGAAAGAAGCTCAGAGAGGAACATACATTGCAGTCCTCTGAATCTTGCAGGAGGAGGATAAACACACTTCCACATGAGAAGATGACACTGTTGTACACTACAACAACATGGATTCTGAGTTCTGAAAATGACTTTTTTTTTTTTTTTTTTTTTTGGATGTGTTTCTTACACAGACCAATTCAATTGGTGAAACAAAGACAATCTTTTTTAATTACATTGGTCAAACCAGAGGGACATCAAGAAGAAGTCCCTTCTGGGGAAAGAATGTAAATATAGGTACAATTACAAAAACACTTCTCCTGTTTACAGAAAATTCCCTGGGAAAACAATTTCAGAAAACTAAAACATCTCCAGTATGGACCAGGGCTACAAGCAGACAGCTGAAATTTCATCTTAATTTCATGAGAGTTTTATTTGCCACTTACAGCAGCACCAGACCAAATGAGGGACTGCAACAGCAGTTTGAGAACAAGCACTGTGACAGTGCCTCAATATTTTGTGCTTATTTTTTGCATATTTTTGCATAGTTTTTATTCATTATTTTATTTAGTTATGCATCTTCCACCTCCATCTTCCATCATCAATTTTTAACTCTCCCTCACCCCCAAAATACAGCAATAGTGTTACACAGAGCCACCTTCACTGCAGACATTCTCCTTATGAGTATTTCAGAAGGTCTTATGACCATTTTGGCATTTAAGGGAAAACCAGCTCTTTCATCCCAGTACATCTGCCAGCAAATGCAAACCTGTCTGATTAGCATCTGCAATAATTAGGAAGTAGTTGCTGGCTAGCCAATGTGACGCCCATCTGCAAGAACAGTCAGGAGGAAGATTCCAGCAGCCTGTCAGCCTGGCCTCAATGCTCAAGGAAGGTTATGGAGCAGATTATCTTGAGTGTGACCACATGGCACGTGCAGGAGATCAGGCCCAGCCAGCAGAGCTTTAGCAAAGGCAGGTCCTTCTTGACCAACATGCTTTCCTTCAACATGACAAGGTGACATGCCCAGTAGATGAGGGAAAGGCTGGGGTGGGTATTTACTGAGAATTTAGTAAAGCCTCTGATGCTGCCTCCCACAGAATTCTGCTGGAAAAGCCAGGAGCCCATGACTTTGACAGGTGCACTCTTTTTGCAGGGTAAAAAACTGTCAGGAGTGGTAGTGGATGGAATTACATCCAGCGGTGTTCCCCAGGGCTCAGTATTTGGAACTGTCCTGCTTAGTATCTTTATTGATGACCTGGACAAGGGATCAAATTCCCCCTCAGTCAGTTTGCAAAGGACACCAAGTGGGATGGGAGTCTTGCTCTGCTGAGGGGTAGGAAGGCTCTGCAGAGGGATCTGGATATCAGGGATCCATGGGCAGTGGCCAGTGGTATGAGGCTTAAAAAGACCAAGTGCCAGATCCTGCCCTTGGGTCACAACCAGCTGTAGTGTGACAGGCTGGGGTAAGTGGATGGAAAACTTCCTGGCAGAAAGGTACCTCAGGGTGCTGGTCAACAGCCAGCTGAACATGAGCCAACATCAAGCTCAGGTGGCCAAGAAGTCCAGTGGCATCCTGGTTGTTCACTTATTGATTAATGTGGTCAGCAGGACCAAAGCAGTGATTGCCCTCCTGTACCCGGCCCTGGTGAGGCCACAGCTCAAGTCCTGTGCTCAGTTTTGGGTCCCACATTCCAAGGACATTGAGGTGCTGTAGTGAGTCCAGAGAAAGGCAATAGAACTGGAGAAGGCTCTGGAGGAAAAGTCCTGTGAGGAGCATTTGAGGGCGCTGGGGTTGTTCAGTCTGGAGAAAAGGAGACTCAGGGGAGACCTTATCACCCTCTACAACTGCCTGAGAGTGTAGCCAGGTGGGGATCCAGCTGTTTTCCCAGGCAGCCAGTGACAGGATGGGAGGAAAGCACCTCAAGTTGTGTCAGGGGAGGTTGAGATTGGATGTAAGGAGAAATTTCTTCACTGAAGGAGTGGTTAAGCATTAGAATGGGCAGCCCAAGGAGGTGGTGGAGTCACCATCCCTGGAAGCATTCAAAAAATGGTTGAATGTGGCACTCCACACTATAGTTCAGTGGGCAGGGTGGTGTTAGATCAAAGGTTGGACTTGGTGATCTTGCAGGTCTTTTCTAAACTTAATGATTCTTTCATTCATGTAAACACACAGCTACTGTGTGAAAAGCACAGGCCCTCTTTCGCTCATCTTCCTGTCCTCTCTCTCCCCCTATACAGTCAGAGCAGACGTTAAACTCCACGGGACATGGACTAAAGCCTACCTCTGGGGTTAAGGTGGTTTATGCAGAGCTTTGACTCAGGACTAGGAATGAGCAAGGGAAAGGGATAACATTTAACAACAACATTAGAGAACCCACTGAATTGCAGCTCTCATGTTACCCTTGTGCTATGCTAAATTACACAAAATCCTATCATGGAGTGGTGTCTGTAAGAAGAACTGCATTGATTGAATTAGGGAGAAATGAGGCATCTTTGATTTTCCTGAACCTCCAGTTGGAGGAGAATGATTTTACTTGTTAATTCCCCTTTGCTAATTTGTCTCCCTTTCACAGGTTAAGGCAAGACCAAGTTTTTTTTTGTTTGTTTGTTTTTTTGTTTTTTTTTTACCAGTATTGTAATCTCTGCATGATGCTCAGTTAGTATTTTGCTAAAGTACTACTTCAAGCTGTGAAAGAAAGAGCTAAAAGCAAGTTGTAGAGTATGTATAGCTGACGTGCAGTTGCTTCCAGGAAATTTTAAAAAACCCAACAGCTTTGTATGGACATTTGTCTATACCTACAGATAAGTTTTTCCAAGGATTATGCTGCTAAGAAGCCAATTTTTAAGAACATCAAATGGCAGAGGATGGATTCACATAGCTCAGAGAATATGATATTGAACTATTTTAAGTCAAGTGTCATTAGGCTGAGCTAAAGGGGAATAGGGAAAAAATATGGAAGCTTTACAGTATATTTGGAATATTATTAAGCATACAAACATACACATTCTGTAGCTACCTGGCCACACATGAGTGCAGATTGGATTGCTAGAACAGGATTTCATAATTCAATACCCTTGCATATTGTTAGTTTAGAATGATCAACTGTTAATTTGATTAATTTCAGGCTGTCTTCTCTGTAACAGAAAATTATGTACAAAAGACCCTCTCAGCAAGTCTGATAGTCTAGACAGCAGAATGCTAAAATAAACACTGTCACATTTAGAGGTCAACTGTACCTCTTAAATACTTAAAACTAAGGAACTGAAAACACTTAATTTCAGCCCAAAGATCAATTCCCTGCACACAACTTCTGACAGTCTCAGCAATGCTGACTGGAGCTACCTGGGTGAGCATATGGATATTTTAACTTTAAGTACTTAAATCCCTGTTGAAAATGAGATTAAAATCTTGTCACACACAACAGTCTCTCTTCTACCTTACAGGTAGTTTTCACCTCATCAGAAAGATTCTCTATCTAATTTTACAGTATTATTGGCTTATAAACATAAACCACATCGATCACATTGTAGACAAGGTAGTGGGTTTGCTAAAGCACTAAGAGACAACAGCTTATTGTATAAAAACTAGACACATAAACTGTATTCCAAAGGGAATAAAAGGTAGTGTTAAAATGATAAACATTTCACCTGTCATGGACAAAGTACTAGGCAGAAGATGCTATTCTATTGGATATAGTTAGGAGATAATTTATTTTGCTTAACTTGCATGGCAGAAAAAAAGCTGGCTAGTCTGCCATAAATAAAGCTGGTATAAAATTCCCTTAATTCCTCAGGGGATGGCAGGGAGCCAGTTGCTCCTGTGGCTGTTACAGTAGACCCTCAGTTCCACTGGCTGGGGGACATGGAGTATCACATGTCTGTGGGAAAGGCTGTCCCCAGATGACCTGAGAGACCAAGAGGGGATTACTGCCTAAGGGGTAACAGGACTATCCCTAATACAAGCAAAGAGCACCTTGGACTTGCCTTTTCAAACTCCATTTGAAACTGTCTTTGTGAGTGAGGGACTCTATTCTCAGTGCATATGGAGGTCTAGGTGCCAGCAACTCCGGTGGGAACAGGGAGTACAGGGGCCCATGCCCCCGCAGTGCAAACAGAACACACATTGCTTGAATATGGGTGCCATCATTTGCAAATAACAAAATGGAATTGCTGTAAAATAGGATAAGAGTAGTGGAAGACAGGTATGAAAGCAGCTGAAAGTCTGGCCAGGCTACTGGAGAGGCCAGTGAGTCCAAGCTGCTGGAAAAAGTGTAGGATGTAGACCCTAAAGAGCATCAAACAACACTGGCACTCCATAACATGGAGCACAGGACTACAGGAACAAGTCCTGTTAAGCAGCAAAATTTAGTCTCCCCTATGGATAAATTTGGTGTTATGGTATATTAATATAGAAAAAACCAGCACTGATCCATTAGCTTTAAGTGATGGAGTGCGTAGATAAAGGCATCAGGGAGGTGGTATTGAGTTTTGTTAACATGCAACTGTACGCCATATTCTTAAAACACTTTCCTTATTTTGCTATAACACAGGTATTATTGCTCTTGCGTGTTCCAAAGGTCATTTGCTGTTATCAGTTTACCTGAGTGGACACTTGTAATTTTAATTAAAGACATAACAGGAGTTAAATGTATAGTTAACAGGCAGATAAAGCATTATATTACAGTGCACATCCAAGTTACTTGGAACACAAACAACATTTTAATCTGATCACTGCCAGAGCTTTGCTCTCATTATCTATAAGGAAGTACAAAAGAATTTGAGGTACATGTGACCTGCTGTTTTCAAGTAACAGTAGAAATCAGAGAGATCATGCAGAGAGCTTGGCTTCGATTGCTGGTTCTTGGCAAGTCTTGTTTCTTTCACAATATAAAATTGAATACAGTATAAAAATACAACTTTTCAAAGGGTCCAGTAGTTCCAAGTCTAATTTCAATATTCTAATGCTATAATATTTAAGAATGAGGTACATTAAGAGTGCAAATTCTGCTGGAGTTTCTTCAGGATACCACATTGAGTACAAGAGAGAGACTAATATTTTCCTATTGCTTCCGTAGAGAGGCTGCACTTTAACTTAAAACGGTTTTGCTTAATATCTCCCACCAGACATGTAATCCAGAGGTGTTATTACTGATACCCTGATTCCTCTGACTGCAGGAGGGTGAATGGGATTTCCATAATTTAAAGACACTAATTTTTACATTGGAGAATCAGCTTCAGATTTCTTTTCATTGTCATCTTGATCCTTCTTGTCTTCTTCCTTGCTGAGCTGGGCTTCAATCTCATTTGGATCAATATAGGTATAAAAAGAAGCCATGATAGCAAAAATGATGCAAACTACCAACAGCAGGGCAGCAAACAGCACATACTCTATCCACTGGAAAAAAAAGAAGAAGCAGAATTTATCCACCAATATTAATTTGTCAAGAGTATTACACCATTTTAGTATTTTCAGGAAATAAACTCAGAATGTGAAACTGAGTATACATAACAAGTATCATATGGCTTACAGGATTAAGTATATAATGAATATTAAAGCAACTCAGAATTGAGGCTTTTTCAGCGTTTCTATCTTCACTAAAAAGCCAAAATTCTGTGAATGCTGAAAAATTCCGCAATCTCCTTTCCCTGGAGAAACTGCAAATTGAATGAAAGACCGAGAAGGAAACTCAGTCCCTTCGTTTTGGTCAGATAATCTCACTCTAAACCAAGCCGGCACTGTTCCAATTCCACTTTAAAAGTTTTACTGCTGACCTAGTGACCACAAATATGGGCGGAGATCAAGATCAGAAACTGAAAAGCCTCAACATCTGTTTTGATGCTCTTTCTGATTTAATTTAGCTGAAACTGCCAGAGCTGTTTCAGAGACAAGCTCTTCCCTCTCTCAGAGAGCCATTTTAATTCATAACAGAACACCACTAATAAATATAGTCTTGTACAACTGCTCTTCACCGGGACAGCCACAGTTTTTATGCCCCGAAGAATGAGGTTTGAAACCAACAGAGCCAGAAAAAGGGATGTGGCAAGGATGTGGTACGAAGGTGAAGGCTCATTAGCAGTTAACAGAACGTTGGTAGGTTTTAATTCCATTCATGCAGAATTTCAGCTCAAAAGTTCACAGACTTTCTACACTGCAAGAAGAAATTTAATGCAGAGATGCTCGAAACTGCTGCTTGCAAGCAAAGCAGCCTGATGAGAGTTAAGGATGACAAACAAAAGGTAAGTAGAAACCCTTGCTGAAAAGCTATTTGTATTATCTTCCATGATTCCCCCCTGGATTAGAATTGCTTTCTCACAGTGTAATATAATTGCACACCTACTGCTTTCATGCTTACCTGCTCTTTGATTGTGGACACCCCAGCCACGATAATGACAATTATGTTACCAACAGCCACAGAGAGCAGCCATCCTGCCTGCAGCACTGCCTTCATGTTAGACGGGGACTGTAGAGACAGACATTTTAGTTTTGGTGGTAAGACTTATTTTCTGATGCATTTACTGCATTATTTACCTTGCAATAAACACTTTTTCTCTTCAGGGAAGAGGATTTCATGGTTTGGTAGGTTTTGGTGGTGGTTGGGGCTTTTTGTTTTTCTTTTTTTTGACGTATCAAAAAACGCTTTGAGAAGTAAGAGACCACTAGCACACTAACATCTTTTAGTTTATACACACTAAGAGGCATATTTTACATCTCAGGAACACATGGCACATCTGACATGAAGAAATTGATTGCATCACCTAGCAAACCACACCTCACAACATTTCCATCACTGAAGTTTCTAGATTCAGAATTAAGAGAAGAAATACACACAGATAATAAACTGGAGTCAGAAGACAAAGGAATTAAAAGTGTATAACCAAACAGTAATAAAAGAGTTACAAAAAGGCTGTATGGAGTAAATTGGTGTGGAGATAAAGTGCCTATAACCTCCCCATTTTGTATTTGAGAGCTCTCCAGTTTGATTTTACAGCAGCAGTACAGTTGCACTTATTTGCAATGGAAAACCACATGTGAGAAGGAAATCTGAGGACTGATAGTCAAGTCTTCAAATCATATAATTCAGCATAGCTTCATGGAAAACACCAAATCCTAGTGCAACAGGGCCAACTTGCATCACCCTATACAATCCTTCTAGGAACTGTGAGGGACATAGCTGATCCAAGCAACAGCACAAAACCACCACTTAAAAAAAAAACAATACATCATAGAAGATCTTAACTTGCACCAAGATTCTTAACATAAGAAGAATACTTACCTGTGAGTATGAAAACTCCAGCCCAGTGACAGAGAACAGTACTTCTCCACATGTTA
The DNA here is from genome assembly GCF_009819655.1 of Sylvia atricapilla. Classification (NCBI taxonomy): domain Eukaryota; kingdom Metazoa; phylum Chordata; class Aves; order Passeriformes; family Sylviidae; genus Sylvia; species Sylvia atricapilla. The sequence goes on from NC_089141.1 coordinate 75,624,348, forward strand.
GAAGAAAATACTGAGGGATCTGCCAAGCCATATGGACTGTATTTGGTGCCATATCTTCAAAGTATTTTATGTTAAGTTCATTTTCAGCACACTGGAAATTAAAATAGCATGTTAGGAACAGTAATAATGAGAGGGTGCAGTTAAGTCATTCTAAGCAGTTCTATAATCATATAGAAAGTTCAGAGTAAATAACAAATATTGCATATGAAGCACTGAATACCTAGTTATAAAGTATAGCTTTTTTACAGCAGTCAACATGCAAATCTCTGGTGTCTAACAGGGCTAAATCTTTAAAGCCATTAGTGGTGATCACAAATTCTTGCATTATGTTATTTTCATAACCATCATTATTTTTATAGTTAACAATGGCTTTATGTCGTGTTCAAGATTCCAGAATTCTACCATATATACTTAAAGACAAGAGGAATAATTCTACAAGTTGTTTGTTTTTTTTTTAATTAAAGTATCAACATGGAAAATAATTTATACTGGCCATCCAACAAGTGGCAACTCACATCATCAATTGAAATGGTGTAGGCACCGCCATATCCAAATGTCTTTGAAAGAACTTCACAATGCGGAATCAGAGGCGCTGAAATACTAATGATATATCTCCTGAAAAAGAAAAAAAAAACCAAAACCCACAGTTGAGACCATAGGTATAGTCAATTGCATGTATTACATATTTTTAAAAAGCTGTGTGCCCTTTTCCCTAGGACAAGTATATCTAGGAGATTAAATTAGGGTAAAGGAAAATGCTTACCCATCTGCTTTTGGAACGTCACTATAATTACTGACAGAAAGAGGATCCAGTGGTCCAAAATCCGCGTCACCCATAGTAACATTGACAGTATAAGGGAAATTGTTTATGAACCTTTAAAATGGAAGAGTGATTAAATAGTACACAAAACATCCATAAGTCAAAGAATACAGGTTTTACTTTTAATTATATATTGGCAACACAAGAAGTATCCAAGTCCTCCCATTTAATGCGCTCTTTTATTTTTTTCTTTTTTTAATCTATAACATTTTGGAAACAACTCTAAATCTCCTAGAAATGTGACTAATACAGAAAGCCAATTAGACCCCCATCAGCCCACTGCCTTCAGAGAACATCAAAAGTGAGCCACTATACCAGCAGTAGGTAATGCATCTACAAGTGGGAGATGTAGAAGAAAAGCAGAGAGGGGAAAAGTAGGAAGATGCTTCTTACCTAATATTAAAAAGGAGGTATAGATATGTAATTCATGCCATCTATCCAATAAAAAAGTCTAGGCAATGGGATGAAACATACACTTCCAATTTTAGCTAAATTATACCCAAAGCAGGTGTGCAAGATAACTTAAGTGAATCATGACTCCGAAGTTATCCCATCCCCTGAAACATCAGGTGACCTGTCCAGCAAGCCATGAGTTCCTACAGTACTGAAAACTGTACTTCAACAAGAGGAGTCCAGCAAAAGATAGATTGAAGAGAATCACACTACTGTCAAAATTTAGACACAAAAACCCTTCTACCTTACGAGACTTTTTCCGCTTTCTGGTTTTGAGGTGACGTTGTCCTGTATCTGGTGGAAGAGACCATTATCAAAATATGTTGTTGGCATCAGAGAACAGCTTAAACATGCAGTATTACACAGCAGTGGGAATTAACAGAGGCTTTTGAGGAGGATTCCAGACCTTCCTCTTTAGGGTCTTACTAGCACACTTCTACTAGAAAACACTATATGACCACACATCTAAGTCTTGGTGGAAGGGTAGTTGTCAAGGCACATAATGAACTGGTTAATTTTTTAAAGGACATCCTGGTGTACCCTCTGCAGCTCACCAGTCTTACTGGTAGTGCAGACACAGAAAACAAGACAAAGGAAAGAAGCTATCCAGAGCTTGTCCTCTCAGCTTCACACACGCCACATAGATGGTTGTCAAAACATTGATTTATATCCTACGAAATAAGCAGACTTACCAAATCAACACTGATACTCATTTGACTCCATTTAAATGGCAAAGTGTAGCGTTCTTTCTCTAGCAGGTCCAAAGTCATAGTTTCACTTACATTTCCAGAAGTTATGTGTAATGATTGCAGCTTAGAAGTCTCAAATGTCATGTAACCAGCCTATAAAGACAAATTGCCATGGATTTCTGTGCAACTGCATATTTGTTTACACTTAGATTTTTTTTAGCTTAATTAATTTTAATTAATTAATTAATTATTTCTCATCTTCCCTTACTTACCGCTTCATTAGGTGCTATCTCCACAGTCTGAAGTTGAGGCTGGAACTGAACTGTTGCAGGAACAGCACCCAGATTTATTAATTTGATTTGAGATTGCCCAGCTTCAGGGAAAACTGGGTAAGTTTTCTATAGGACAGAAAAAAAAAGAAACTTGAATCAAGTTCTATTACTAGTCTCACAAGCTGCCTTAGGAAAGTCTCTCATCCACAACAGACACCTCTAGATGGCTGTTCAGGATCAGCACACAGAGGTGTTGCCAATATCCCAGCTACAGGGGAAAGCTTCATTGGGTTCAGGCATGGTACCTCCCTTTGGGGCAAGGAAGGTTAGGGGAGGCAAATTCTTGCTTCAACAGCTGTCATCTTTGCTCCTGCTGTGATGATGTTTACCAGACTGTAATACCTCACCTCCACTCTAAATATCAGAAGAAGTCAAACAAATAAAGCAGTCCTCTCGTAGGCCAAGCAAGAGTGTGGTTTTCAGCTTTTAGTCTCAGTTTAAAGATTGAGGTTGCCTTTAATGCATGATGTATATTAACTGCAATGTGGTGTTTTGCAGGATGTTGTTCATTGCTAGTTAATTTTACTACACCAACCACAGTATTGCAATGTATTTCCCCTCCTTCTACTTCTATGCTTATATGATTGGCTGCAAATTTAGGAGTCTTGGTTCATTTTCCACTGAAACACAACTTTTTTCCTGAATTAACAACTAAATATTAATAGTAAATACTCCCGTGGGGCTGAACTTACATCTATTTGCACTTGCACAAGGGCAGCAGCAACAAAAGCCAAAGAGCCAAGGAACATCCCCACAGTCATCTTCTTCAGGGGCCTAGTACAACAAAAGACATGAGATTTAAGAGAAATGCCAATTCAAACCTTCAGCTGCTTGTTTTTTCCTTATACTCTGAGAAACTCAAATGGCCACAACTAAGCACATTATCACCATTGAAGGGCTGATATTATTACAGAAAGTGCTCTGCTAAGCTAGGTATCTCTCAATCCATAGTTACACTATCAGGACATACATCTTTCCTGCAGCATCTTAATAACATGTTACTCTGCATCTGCTGGGCTCTGACTGACCATAATTATTAGGTTCCTGAAAAAAAATATGGTTTTGCGGGAAGAAAAAACCCAATCCAATACAGTTGTTGGATTTAAAACAAGAAAGAGACAAGAAGATATGCCTTAAAAAAAGAAGAGTAACAACTTGTCTCCATATTGCTATGTTAAAATAAGATTGAACAAAAACCATCAGGGAAATTTGTTGAATTAGGAGACATCTATTGGAATGCAGTTAAGCTGTAAGGATAGATTTAGATATCTATTTCATTTGTGGCATCATTTATCCAGTGTAGAATATCCACAAATGAATGGCAGTGTTTCCAGCACAGCACACACCAGAGATTTTTCACAGCTATACAGAAAAATAGCATGGCACCTTAGCTCTCTGAAAATTGTTTTAAGAACTGTGTTCTCTTCTGCCTTTCCAAGCACTTTTGCAACTGCTAGTCATTTCATTAACAACATTGAAAAATAATGTGCAATGCCCCCAAAGCTCCACCTAGAAGGATCTACTGAGCCAGACTTCCAACTGAGATTGAAGGGGAAGTGTCTCAGGTCTCAGTTACTTTTAAGCCAAAAACATGGCAAATACTTAGATGTGTCTTGTATTCTTCAGGAAGGAGAGAAGGTAGACATAGGGGATGTGGAAAACAATCAAGACCATCTCTCCTGCAATCAAAAGATTTTGTCTTTTACTGAAAAACATTGTTACTCTTCTATTAGATTCTCCACTTCAAATCTGTGGTGCCTCTACATACCATTTGCAGTATTCTGGATTTCTATATTTTAATTTATTTAAAATAGTAAACCATTTTTAATATACTTATTTTTTACCCTTAGCTGAATGCTTACTCTTGTTACATTAGGGCTGGAAGAGCCTGTTAAAGAAACCACTAAAATGAGCCTCTATTGAAGTCAGACAATTGCATCAACTTACGTAAAATTCAGCTTGCATTTCTTGATTAAAGGATAAATCAAAGAATCTACAACTGGGACCATTATAACAATCAGGATTGGATTCACAATCTGGGGAAGACGAACATGAGAAAAAAATTAGGTATTTTTCAACGTGGCTTTTATAAGTAAGGACAATATGTGTATAATCTTTCAGAAATACTTGAAATAGCCAGATAGAAAATTAACATACCTGCATTTGGTCTGGTTGAATTTGAAAACCCTGGTGAAGAAAAACAAGAAATAGTTATTAATATTGTGACAACAAATAAAATGGGTCTGAAAAGTGTTAATTCAAGAAAAAAATTAATAAAAAGTAACCTACAAAATGCCCATCCATTGCTGTGGCTTGCAGTGTCCATCTTGACCCCTTAATAAGAGAAGAAAAAAATTAGATGTCACAGTAAATCAATGTTCCAAAGTTCCTTTTGAATTGTTTCCATAAATGAAGGGTTGGAAAAGACATGCAATACAGAAAAACGTAAAGCTAGCTTGCTATGGGAGTATTCTTACTATGCAATGTAAACTTTTGAGCCAAGTGGGCCTCGTGGCCCATTCTACTTCATTTACTTGTTTGTGAAATAAGGCAGAAAATAACTTAGATGCAGAAATCATCTGGAGAGAGGGCAGGGCCATCTTGTGCAGGGTACTGCCGTGTGCTGTGCACAGAAGCCACCCCAGGGCTCATATGCCACTGGCCTGAGCCCGAGCAGCCCATACATCCCACTCATCCATCCCTCCTTCATGCAGCCCAGAGGCAGCAGACAAGCCAGAGCTTGACCTGCCTGCAGCCCTCTGCCCCAGAAGACTGCCTGTAGCTGGGACAAGCGGTGACAGCTGCAGCCCACAGGCACTGGACTGAAACAGTAGGATATGGGGAGTCTGGACCAAACTTCCTATCATCTAACCTGGATAAGGCTTTCAAGCCCTGGTTCTCTCAAGTATCTTCCTAAATTCATATTTCAGTGCTTAACTATGAATGCTGCTTTTGAGAGTCTTGAGCACCCAGTCTACCAAGTGAACAGCAATTACAGGCTTATACTTCTGCTTGAAGGTGTAAGGTATTTATAACAAGGTGTGAGTGATCAAGCAAAATGACATCCAGATCATTTTAACCCTGGGGTTTGAGCTCATTTACACTAGGACCCTAAATTTCATCTGACAACTGACAATTGAAGAAACATTAGCACTAAGAAAGCTTTAAGTTACTGTTTCATCCTGAGTCCCAGGCTGTTACAAGATTTGGAAGGGCCTCAGTCACTGAATCTGTCCTGGGAGTACTCAGATAAACCGAGGTTGGCCCTGGCTGCAGATCATCTTGTACTGACATGATTAAGTGATTACCCTTTTACAATAAAACCAGGATAAAGAATTTGTTTTTCCCCACTCCCATAGGCACCTTTTATGTCTCGTGACCTCAGAGTATGTAGACTGACATGGTAGAGCTCTAATTACCAAGCCAAACAATTTCCACTTACCTGCTGATCAAAAACTGCCCAGAACATAGGGAGAGGGATGTAAAGGAAAAGCACCCTCAACACCATCTTTGTCTGAGCAATCAGCCGTTTCTGCAGAAAATAAAAAAAAATACACAAGAGGAATTGGTTTAAAAAAGGAAGTATAAAAACAAACAAACAAAGACAGTTCCAGACTGCTACTCACACCATAGCAACAGGTAAAGACCCATCATGTCATGTTTACCCACACATTGAACTTTGCATATTGTGGGTACATCTCATGATTTCTATAAAAAATAGTACAAAGTCTGCTTGTGTGTGTGGGAAGGGCTGCTAGTTAAAGGTGACTGATACCAAAGAGACTTGCATGTACACTGATGGCAGCATGAGAGTCAGCACTTAGTGCCACATTATTTTTCTAGTAATGGGGCATTTGAACCATAGGCAACTGGGGAATTTCACATAAAAACAAAGCATACAGGCAAAAGGAAAATAAAGAAGACAGGCTAAGGCTTGTGCTGCCATTGGCCACAGGGCAGAGTGGATAGTAAGCAAGGGACAAGTTGTACACTATGGGATACAAGGCTTTGAGAATCATGATAAGAAATTGTACTGAGGCTGGAGGGGATGCAGTGTTTTACCTACTTAAACTGAAATTCCAAAGCATAATTCTTGTTTCATACCAAGACAAGTAGTATGGCCCTATGCATTAACCATGACAGGCAGCATCATTTCCCTTTTCTCCTCTGCAGCTGTGAGATACAGGAAGCAGAGAAGGAAAGATAATGCTTGCTATTTTTCTAACTGAAAAACTTAAATGTTTGTATTTGTTTGGCAAGGGAAAGTCTTTTTTACATCTCCCTCGAATTTCCTTGGGCAGCCTATGATTACACAGAGCATTGAGTCACACGGCTCTGCATTCTCCCACAGGAGCTGCAATGCCAGGAGAGCAGTTAGGTTTGGCCAGATCAGCTACAGAATGATGGAGAAGCCCAAAGCTATTTGCCCAGTGCATTAGGCAATGGATCAGAGCAGACAGAGAGAAGCTGAGGGTCAGCAGATGTCACAGCACAGGAGGCTCCATCAGTACTTACATCATACTTCTCATTTGCCCAGTCCAGCCAGTGCTCTCTCTTGGGGAACTCCTTGCTGCGATGCTGAAACCTGTTTTTGATGGCAAACTGAGGAGAGACAGAAGTATGTTTAATGGGGCTACAAAGATTCAAAACTATAAATTGTTTTGTCATTAGAGATTATGCTTCTGACTTCTTGTGTTTAGAGAGTGCTAAAGGTAACTTTACTTCTATTAACTGCTCCAATCATCTAGGGGAATGTTGTTTTTAAGGCCTTACACTGCATATCCAGCAGAACATGCACTTGGGGTTAGGTGGACCAAACAGCTCCGAGCAGTCTCTCTCAGTGTGGGTTGCTGTTAGGAGCTGGAAGATCTGCCTTCTTCAGACTTACTTATGAACAACAGTAAACAGAGTAGTGTCATATGCACAGGTTTTCAGAGCTGAATGGCTGTAGGAGTGCATTTTACTACAATAAGCTCCATCTTGTAGGTATGTCTCACACCTTGGCATTGAATATACACAAGTCTAGTCTCACAAAGCCCATAAGAGTCACTGCATGGAATAACATGCACAGCCAAGCTGGGCTTTAGAAGCAGCATTCTAAGCAATGGCCAAAGTCACCTACAGAGATTTGGTTTTGACAAGGCTTACAGGATAGGCAATAGGCTGGGCTGTATAAAGCTGGCAGATTTATAGGGATGCGTTGATTTGGCACAGCCTGATTTTTTGGTAGTGAGGAAGTGCCACCATGTCTGACAGAGCCCATCTCTGATGGATCTGAAGTTGGCCACGCTACTGGCCCAATTTGAGAGGCTGGTAATGCCTCTGTGATGCCATACTTAAGAAGAAAATCCAAAAAGAACACGTGCAGCTTTTTCCCCAGTGGTGGAGAGGTGCTATGTTGGCGCTGCCCACAGCAATACACTGACTCGATGTGGCCCTGCCTAACTGCCCCTAACTAACCACATTGTGAGTGAAAAGGGCAGGGGGAGGTTGACAGCAGCTTCTCCTTCGCAGTGCCCTGCATGAAGAGAGACATTAAATAGCACCAGTACCACAGCAGCTGCCAGCACACACACAATGGCAGCAGGACCGCCCAGCTGACAGCACAAGCATGACAAGCAATTCCCTAACACGAAACCTTGACAGGATCAACTTCTCTGTGCTGTGGGATCCTGCAACAATCTTTGATTTACTGGAATTTGTTGGCAGAGGTACCTACAAGCAACAGTTTTTCCTCTAGTCAGAAAAGAGAAGGAAGTGAGGACATGAGGTGAAACAACATGGCAACACCTAAGGTCAGCGGAGAGCAAAGAGAGGAAGGAAGTGCTTCAAGCATCAGGGCCAAAATTACTCTGCAAGACATGGTGAGGGCTATGGTAAAACAAACTGTCCCCTTGTGATGCATGAAGTCCACAGGGGATGCAGAGGTCCACTCTCAGCCCATGGGGAAAGTGCTTACACACTAGAGCAGGTGAATGTTAGAGAAAGTTGTGGTCTAGTGGAAGATGTGAAAAGAGAGAGAAAGCCCCTGCTCACAGAGTTAGAAAGAGAGAGCCCTTGCTTCCAAACTAGAACAGCCTATCCTTAAAAGTCTGCACCCTGTGGATAAGTGACCCATATAACAACTATTTTGGAATGACTGTTTGCACATGGGAGGGTCGCTACTGCACAGCAGAAAAAAGACATCTGTCTCTGAGAGAATGGAAAATGATCTCAAATGATGAGCTGACCAAGACCCCCATGCCCTGTCCTCCTGCACTGTCAGTGAGAAGGAGAGAGGGATTGGGTGGGGGGGGAAAGGTGTTCTACGAGCTGAATTTTGCTTCCCGTTGTTCTCCTCTGACCCTGTTTCTGTTAATACTAAATTTATTTTACACCTTTAGATTTGAAACTGTTTTGCCCTTGGAGTGGTTTTTTTTCCCCAGTCTTTGTCTCAGCTCATGAGCCCTTCATCAATTTTTTCCCTTCTTTCGCCCTATTGGATCAAAAAAAGCTAAGGAAATTATTCTCATGGGTGCCTGGCATTTGGCCAATGACAAGCCACCACAACGGAGAATGAAAAAACTTGTACATGAATAAATGTGATCGCAAAGTTGAGGCACGGCAAAGTTGAGGCACGGCAAAGTTGAGGCACGGCAAAGTTGAGGCACGGCAAAGTTGAGGCACGGCAAAGTTGAGGCACGGCAAAGTTGAGGCACGGCAAAGTTGAGGCACGGCAAAGTTGAGGCACGGCAAAGTTGAGGCACGGCAAAGTTGAGGCACGGCAAAGTTGAGGCACGGCAAAGTTGAGGCACGGCAAAGTTGAGGCACGGCAAAGTTGAGGCACGGCAAAGTTGAGGCACGGCAAAGTTGAGGCACGGCAAAGTTGAGGCACGGCAAAGTTGAGGCACGGCAAAGTTGAGGCACGGCAAAGTTGAGGCACGGCAAAGTTGAGGCACGGCAAAGTTGAGGCACGGCAAAGTTGAGGCACGGCAAAGTTGAGGCACGGCAAAGTTGAGGCACGGCAAAGTTGAGGCACGGCAAAGTTGAGGCACGGCAAAGTTGAGGCACGGCAAAGTTGAGGCACGGCAAAGTTGAGGCACGGCAAAGTTGAGGCACGGCAAAGTTGAGGCACGGCAAAGTTGAGGCACGGCAAAGTTGAGGCACGGCAAAGTTGAGGCACGCTGTGCTATTCATGCAGATTCCACTCCTTTCCTTGCAGGATCACACTGGTGTGCAACCCCCGCGAACTTCCTTGACACAGTGGAGATCAATAAGCCTCTGCGTTGTAAATAATATTCTTTTAATAAGTAATAAGTTTTTGCTGATAAGATGTACTAGTAGCTCTGCTCTCAACTCAGCTCAAGACATGCTCGTCCCTTTACACATAAAGGTACACAAATGCAGATGGAATGATTCCCAAAGGCTGGGATAAGCTTTCACGTAACACTGATACCTTATTTTGTTTCCTATGTGTATAAAATCCACATAGAAATCAAGATATGCATAAAAAGGCAGTCTAAATCTGGAGATGTCAGTAAGAAGCCTTCTGTAATAAAGCAAAAAGCTTCAGAAACTTTCCTCATATTAAGACAGATTTCTGATTTAGACACATTTACAGAACAGTTCTAAGAGTTGCTGCCAGGGGTTTGGGGAATGTAAACAGTACTTACTCCAACACATTTGGAAACTTCAAGCATTATATTTCCTTGTGGTTTAACTTTCTTGTACAGTTTGCTTCCAACTACGAACACAACTACAATATGCAAACAGAAACCAAAAGCAACTCAGGATTAAATTAAAACAACGGCAAATAATTTGGTATGGAAACTGTAAATTAAGGAGTTAATCAGGGTGGGAATAAGCCTCCTAAGAAGCAATGCAATTGCCTATTCACATACTATCATACAGTAAAACAAATCAAATGAATACCAGCAGAATGCTTCTATTCAAGACAGAAGAACTAAATCTGGAAACTCTTACTGTTAGTGCTCAGTGGGAGGTTAGATTGAACAAGGGATGGTCCAAACAAGGGCCATTTAGGACCTTGACTCTGGCCTTGCTGTAGGAGCTCTGTTTTGGGAGCTTAGGATGCTGCAGCTCCACCTGAACTGCAGAACACACCAAGGTGTCTTCTGCTCCCAGGCCCAGGAATGTTGCTCAGCCTCATTGTCCCATGTGCAGGGCAGGACACAGACAAACCCCCACAGCCACTGTCCAAACTGGATTGGGCTCATGGGCAAGGCAAGGTCACTGGTAGCCAGATGGGCTCAAAGGACAAGGACCATGAGGGATACTGTAGTGCATAATGGCAGCCCCAGTTTCTTGGTCAACAGTAAGGCTCAGGGAGTGACCTGTAGTACAGCTGGTAAAAATTCAGGTGTTTGAGAAGTACTGACATGTTAAGTATGGGATTTCTCCAGTGCAGGGACAATTACCTCTTACACTTTACAGTCCTGGACTAGAGATAATGTCCAAAACACACATTTTATGAGAGTTCTCACCCTACCTTCAAAATATCTATTTGAACACACTAGTAATCCAAGAAACATAGGCAGTAATTTACATAGGGTACAGAATTCAAAGATATATTCATGCCTCACCCCAGCCCCATCTCACTCTCCTGGTAAATCAGTCTCTTCTGTAAAAGTGAGTGCTTCAGATTAATCCCACCCACCTCCCCACACAAGAAAAAAATTTAAGTCAGAAACTGCGGAAATGATCAGGTATTAGAGGTCAATACCTGGAGATTTCTATCACATCTTCATTATCCTGAGATTGTTAAAATCTAATTACCAAGGCAACAGGATGGCAAGAGATTCACCTACCCAAGGCAACAGCCATGAGGATCGCAGGAACTCCAAAAGCGAGCGGGTAACATTCCTGTTTGGCATGAATGCCACACTGTGAAGCTGAAGAAAAACACAACATCAAATAAAAGTCCCAGTCAGCACTGCTGATGTTTTCCATATGGTTTCTGTTCTTTGCATTCACTGTTAACTCATAGGGGAACAACAAACCTGTCTGCTGACATCCTCAGAGCAGAGGGTCAGTATCCAACGTATCTTTCATTATTGCAAGGAGGAATTAAGTATCACAGAACAGTTGAGGTTGGAAGGGACCTCTGGGCATCATTGGGGCCAACTGCCCTGCTCAACTAGGGCTACCTGGAAGCAGTTGTCTGGAATGTGTCCAGATGGCTTTTGAGTATTTCCACAGATGGAGACTCCACAACCTCTCTGGGCAGCTTGTGCTGATTCTTGATCACCCTCAGAGCAAAAAAGCATTTCCTGATGTTCAGAGAGAGCCTTCTGTGTTTCAGTTTGTGCCTATTGCCTCTTGACCTGACACTGGGTACCACTTAGGAAAGCCTGGCTCTGTCCTCTTTATTCTTTCCCATCAGGTATTATTGTACTTTGATAAAATGCCACTTTTGCCTTCTTTTCTCCAGGCCAAACAGTCTAATGACTCTCAGGATCTCCTCACAGGAAATTTATATCTAGTTTTACACTGAGACACAAAGAATTACATAGAAGGGTCAAAAGCATGTCCTTAGTGAGAATGGAACTAGATTATGAAAGTTTTGGGCTACATACATAAACAAAGATTCTAGTAATCTAAGTGTAGTCTGTTGAAAAAAAAAAATCCCAATCACCAGCCCCCTCCCCTCCTTTGCATTGGTCACAGATTTGACTCCATTGACTTCAAGCACACATCCTAAAGGGATGCTCCAAGTAAAAACATAGCTACCAGCAATATAAAAAAAAAAAAAAAAGACTAAACAAAATTATTACATTCTTCACCATACTTCTTCTAAGAGAATTAGAGAGTATGTTTTGGAAAAAAAGTTAGCTTGCAGATAATTAATCCCTTGATTTAGTTGTATTAGTCTTTGGGTTAAACCTCTGCAGGACATAACAGTTAATCACTTCCCTCAGCTCGATTTGTCATTCTTTTCCAAGGTATTTTTCACCCTGTATCAGCAAGAAAGTAAACTACAAGCTGTGCCTTATGAATCTCTACTTCATTTTTTTGGGAAAAGATAGAATTTGCATTAAGCAGACATTCAAAACTCTTCTACAGAGTCTTTTCCAGTCAAGAAATCCAAAGGCCAGGAATTTAGCCCAGTGCTTTTGAGTTATTCCAGAATTCACACGCTGTTTCCTTGCATTTGAGAAAAACAGCCTTTTGAAACTGCTGGCAAGTGTATCCATATGGCTCCATCTGTGTAAGCTTGTCACAGAAATCCCTGTGCATATAGGTTAGCAAATTGCTGGGGTTTGTTTAGGATCATGCTATTCTTTAAAAGCAAAAGAGAACATAACTTTCTTATTTAACAATATGAAAAACTATTTACTTTCTCACATGGATTAATATATTCCTACATGCATAGATGCTTCTGTACTAGCATGGGCATGCTTCCAGAGAAGTCTCTCCTCTTCCTTTCTCAGGAAGCAATACAATTCTTCCTAGTGTGATAGTTTTTAAGGTATTGGAAGAAGTGACACATTTGTACCTTTGTGGAATTAAAACATGCATTAAGCATAGAAGCTATTAGCTCCAGCATGTCTTTTCAGATCTAGCACTTCTCATCCTAAAGACAAATAAGATTTTCAACTAGCTTGTTTTTGAGAGTGCTTCATCTCTGAGAAGTTGGATGACACGCTGAAGACTATTTGCTAGATAACTCCAGTGTGTCAGAGAACAGAACTTTAATTTAAATCTAATTGGACTGCAATCCAACACTCCTTTTCTGGTGTTTAACAATTGTCAACAAACATGTGACCTTACCTCTGAGAGTTGGAGTTATGAGAGTAGATAGGAGACTTCCAGCATTAATGGACAAATAAAAGAGAGAAAAGAAGGTACTCCTTTGCTTTTCCTACAAAGTAAAAACAGAAAGATGTTTAGAAAGGCTTAGCTGCAACCACGACAATGAGCCTAGATCAAAAAATCAGCACCTCTGTTTTCAAAGTTCAGGACAAATAATTAACTAGCTCCTTCTTCAGCTCCTCAGGAAAACACTGCAGTAATGCACCTGTCTAAACATGTCTATTATTAGAGGACTATAATAGTCAAACATTAGAGTGTCTGTAGAACTGAAAATCTGGAAGACATTGTTACCTGATCATCTTCAAACTGATCTCCACCAAATGCCGACACACAAGGTTTGATCCCACCAGTACCAAGGGCAATAAGGATCAAGCCAATCATGGACAGAGCACTGGAACAAAGAAGAAAAGAAAAAAATAATTTTGTGTTAGTTCTTACAGCATACATAATAGACTGGTTGAAAGATAGTTGAAATTCAAGTAGCATAAATTTAAGCTGTCCCATCCTTCACCAGCCTGGGGAAAAAAAGATGTGTACAAGGCAACTCACATGTTCACTGCTACATTATCAGGAGAGCCATCCTGGTTACGATCCGTCAGGTCACTTATGGACCCCACAGAGAGCACTGTCTGCCCAATTGCATAGACAATGGACAGGTAGAGAATGGTCCTGTGGTCAAGAGAGAAGATATATTTTCTTAGATATGTTAACACACTTACACACAGATAATTACACAGCTAATGCAGACTTCTGCTTACTTTAAAGATTCCTGGTAATGAAAACAACTAACAGATAAAGTAAGTTATGGACTGAGCCTGTCAAAAGCTACTATAAAAATCTAGCCACACGTCACTGCCACAGTAATTCTATTCTTTTTATTATTATAATTATCCTAGGTAGCCTCTAATTATTTAAGCAAGGCAAGATAACAAATGGATTCTATAGGTATCACCAGGTCATGGGAAATATGTATATATCTTCAATGGTTATCTTTTTAAATATTGACTCAAGAATGCCATTTTCATATATTTTATATGCTGAAGATCAAATGGACTACTCTGCAAAACTAAAATCTACCATTTACACTGATTTAAGTATCATTAAACATTCACTACATTATTTTATATTTTAGTTGCGGGAGTAAAGAAAAAATAAAAAAATCTGTTTCAAACATGGAAATCGCCCTGAAACACTGTTGTGAGTAACAACTCTATATCCTCACTCTCTTGGCTGTAAGTGTACCAACATTTTTACACTCACACCTGAGTGAGAGCAAGACTGAAGAGTGCAGGCTGCAGGTTTCAGCCTGACTTCCTCTGCCAGGAGGTGCCTAGGATGATAGTACTGCATAATCACCAGCCCTCCTACCCTGGCTTTCGGGTCCAATCCTCTTTTCTGTAAGTAAAAACACATTCCATTTTAACTTTGTTGGACCTTAAGTACGTGGCTGTATTTTAACCCACGTTCACTTGTGTCCTTGGGTGGGCCTCTGTTCAATGGGCACAGACACAGATCTCCAGTTCGGAGTAAAAGCAGGAAGAACAAAATGCATTGGTATGAAATTATTTAAAAACCCAGTTTTCAGGAGTAGTCCCAAACCCAGTGCAAGGCCTGACCATGAAGGGCAATGCTCAAAGACCTAGAAAAATTCAGCTACTCGACACAGGCAAGAGATCCTCAGAGCAAGCTTGGAGCAGCACCCTGACACAAGAGGGACATTGACCAAGTTCCCCTCCCTTTAAACAAGTGTTCTCTGACTTAAAATTGCCCTTGCCTGTAGCAGAGTAAAAAAAAAAATCTATAAAGTGGGGCAACAAGGAGTCTGCTATTTAATGGCATTTAATAGATACAGTTGAATGGGTAATTTTTAATAGCCCTTCCATAGAGTTACTTTAATTACCTAACAACCTGGGAAAAATTTCCAATTTAAGTTGAACCTGAGCTGATCAGGAGAGAAACTTCTGGGTTTTATTTGTTGGGCTTATAAACCCATTGCAAAGACTTACTTAATTGGCAGTGCATTGATGGCACACAATTAAAAAAAATAATAACTGTGTTTTCTGTACTATTTTCCCCAAGAAATTCAGATCCAACAGTATGTGAGTGGGGCCCAGCATGCTCCCTGACAGACATTGCACAAAGTACATGGACTGTGGAAGACTGGAGTCTCTCCTTTAAGAGAGAGACTTAAGAGATGGCTCCTTAAGAGAGAGACATTTTTAACACTGCCAAGGTAACCTCTTCTTCCTCTTGTCATCGGAGTTTTTTAAATTCTTGTTTAAGCCTTCCTCATGACACCTTGCTGCATTTTTGGGTGGTAAACCTCAATGCTGTATTCTAAAGCACATTTGCTCTTGTTTAAGCCATCCCAACAAGCTCCTTATTAAAGGGTCTGGGCCTTTCAGTTGTGGCACTGGCATAACCAAGTACCAAAGGAGAAGAGATGCAAGGTCTGCATAGCTTCATCTTGATAAAATGAATAAAAGCCAAAATAAATTTCAAAAATAAACCACAGCATCTAAACAAGTGAGTGCACAATATATTTAGGCTGCAATCTGTAAGACATCCTGCTAGCTGCAGTGAGTTTGCACTGCTCAGAGCAGCTGCACAGAGCACACAGGGCTGTGGTCACAGCCCTGGGCTCCCAGGGGCTGTCATAACAGCGGAAGACGACAGTGCAGCTGACTGCACATCTCTTATCTCTGGGAGACCTTTGGCAAGTCCGCTTATATTCATGGCTCATAACCCTCCATAAAATCTACATTGTGCTTTCTTTCAGGTAAAGTAAACACTTTTAGAATCAAAACATCAGGAAAAGAGAGGGAGATAAAGCTGTTGGAAATAATCTGATTACGTTTCAAAGCACTTCAGTGGTACTATCCTGACCAGCTAACCTAAAGTTAAAGACACAGAAGACATCATTTAGAGAAAGGATTGCTACTCAGTAAGACCCCTCACTGAGCTGTCAATTCTGAAATCACATAGTATTTCAAAACTTATTCTAAGGCCCAGTTAACACCAGATAACGCAGCAATTCACTATTTTTTGGCCACTTACAACAGGCAAAGAGACTGTTCTACATAATTATAATCCCCAGTATCTATTTGCACAGCTTGGTGAATACTCTCCTTAGTTTTGCTTACATTTTTTCCAGGTGAGAGGGAAAACATGCAGCATGCTGGGAAAACACGTTACCACCCTTAACCAACTAGCAGAACTGGAACATCTGTTAATTCACAGTGCATTTTCAAGTTTGAGCTGAATCAATTAAAACCCCAAGCTTTGGTGAAATAACAAAAAACTATCCTGGAGAAGTCAACACTAGCTCTGAAGCTGTTATTCACAGCTGCATTTCTAGGTGATGGTTTAAGTAACATTGATTTTAGGATAGCTTTTAAGATCTTGGGTTGCTTTCAGAGGAAGCACTCACTTAAACTTTCCCAGCCAGGAGTCCGCAATGATTGCTCCAAGGATCGGTGTCAAGTAACACAGAGCAACAAATGTGTGGTAGATGGCAGTGGCAAAGTTGTCATCCCAGTGTAGGAAACGTGTGAAATACAGAGTGAGCACAGCTGTAGGAAGAAGAACAAAACAACAGGTCACAAACCCAAGTCAGGCCTGGGTAATGCCCAGCACAAGGAGACAAGGGACGTACCTTTCATGCCATAGTAGGAGAACCGCTCGCAGAACTCATTGACGACGATGAAGAAGATGCTCACAGGGAAGCCAAGGCAGAGCACCTGGAGGCAAGAGACCGTGTGAGCTCAGAGCTGTGCAACCTACACTAACACTCTTCACTGCAACCCACAGCTTAAGCAAGTTCAACATGGACTCGGTGTGAGTTGGTACTCAAGGTCCAGAGGCTGCACAGGCATGACAGTAGTTTACCTGAACCATGAGTCAGTTCTCACTTTCCTCTCTTGGTCCCCAGAGGTCTGCACATTTCTCATCTGCCCTTTGCAAGAGACCTTTAGCAAGGCTAGAAATGATTTTTAAGTGTTGCACTATGCACATTTGAGGTTTTCAGCACATAACTCTTACAGCAATCTTGACTGGTATCAAAAAAATATGCAAAAAGCCAATGTTTTTGGAAAAACAAAAAACCAAAACCTCAAGGCAACCAAAAATGCACAATGCCAAACCCCTGCAGCATACCAGTTAGAAGTTTGGGGGCATTTTTAAGTGCCTGTAATTAAAACAAATAAATATTTAAGCTTTTCATTCAAACAAAAATCTCTCAGGAAAACTCATTATCCTTAAAAATACTCTGCTTGATGAAGAATCCTCCATTTCTTCAGACCTGATAATAGAGTGGATTTTATTCCTAACCTAAAATGGCATGGCTTTGGCTGCCAGATTCACTGAGGCTTCACTTGCTGCAACAAGCATGCCCATTGTCATCATCATGCAGTTCTTGCCACTGAAACAATGGTTAAAAATCATACATCAGGCACAAATCTGATATGGCCACTAGAACTGGAAGTTTAATTTCTTATCACTTACTTGTCTTTGTGGAGTGGATGAATAGATTATATAATTTCTATTAAAATTAATGGGGATGCAATTTAAACATAATCTTCCCTTTTAATTTTTTATGGGTTTAATTCTGCAAGTAGCAAAGAAACAGATTTTAAAGATGTTTCAGAACATTCCAGAGGCAAAATAGTTCTTCTCCATGCACAAATTTAATTGAAAAATGGCATTGTTTGGATTGCAAATGTTTAGGAATTAAACCAATCTTTATTTTGTGTGAAACAGGAAGACGTTAACTTTGCAGGCCAAAAGGGAAAAAAAAACTTAATCATGCCTGATGCAAGTAAATTGGAGACCCAGTGTTTCCAGCAAAGCCTCAACAAACAACACAACACTTGTAGACCTGGGTGCTACAACAGGCTTGTTTTGGGAATCCTGCTAAAAAAATGAAAATAAGAGAGTGGCAGGAGCATTGTTGACTGATCTGACTCAGTCGTGAGGATGCCTGAGTAGCCTGAAAAGCATTGAGCTTTGTTGTTTGCACACCCAAGTACATACTGCATAGCCTATCCATGGTTTGATAACAAGTTTCACAGCAAGAACCCAATCTCAGCTGAGTCAAGAGCCAGGTAGGACTCCTCTAGCTTTAGAGCACACAAATTTTGAGTCTTAAATATAAACTTGTCACTCTTGATTTAATCATATCCTCCATGGGCAGAAAGAAGTGTCTCCAAAAGGAAGACTATTTACATGTACCCCAAAATTAGATCAAATTCACTTCAAATTGCTCATTTCCTTCAGCTGAAGGCAGGAGGATGTTTGGACAGCTACTCCCAGCTTGGACACAAGTGTTGGTGGGCTCTTCTTCACACAGAAGGATGCTTTGTGCCCTGTCCACACAGCATTCCCCTAAGCCATGCAAATGGTCATGGGATGGAGGGTTACACACTGAAGCTTTGCTTCAGGATATGTGAAGTTAGTTACTGAAACAGTAACCCAGGCTGTGTGACTTGTATTCTGGGGAATAGCCCAGATGGAGAGGAGGGAATGCCTGTTCCTGAAGCAGAGCAAAGACCTCCCCATGTCTGTCCTGCCTACAGAGGAAAAGAAAGGCAGAGCAGTCCTGGTTCAGGAACTGGTGGGACCCATCTCCACCTCAGTTTCACAAAACCTCACTAAAATCTTTTGACCACGTGGGGTTCTCACAAACCTCCCCAATGTTTTGCCATCACCCTAGCCAAGACCTTATTCTTTACGAGGGTGTTACATGCTGTCCTGCATTCCCATGCTGGCACAGCAGCCACTGGTGGGTTTTTACTGGCTGCCCCCTAACTGGAGGGGGTCTGCACATCACAGAAGGAGCTGAGCATGGACAGGGACATGCAAGAGAAAGCTACTGGGTCTTTCCCAGGTGACAGGCTTTCTGTTTTTACAAGATGCTACAAGCAAGAATAAAAAGCAATCCTGACTAATATATGATGTGTACTTGTCCTTGTTTTGCACTGTACCGCCCTCTGTTACGGTATTCATGTGCCCATACTCCACACATCTACCAAAATTCCTTCTGTTGTTACCCTCATTGGTCAGGAACACCAGATGCACCACCAAAAAGGTAACCTGAAGGTTATGTTTTATAATACCCTCTGTAACCTTGACCTGCCCTAGGGATGCCACCACCCTGCTGCACAGCTTTGACTTTGGCTGCTGAGGAAGCCACTAAGCTGAGTAAAAGCCACTTGCAAGTAAAACCTTGCAAGATAAGAAATGCAAAGGCAGACTTAGGGTTGCTGAGACACGTGTCATTAACAGTTCAAAGATTCAAGAGCAGTGGATGATGATAACTCAGCCGCAGGCAGCATGGGCTCCAGGGACCAATCTCCTCCCTACCAATGTCTGCTTAGTCAGCAAAGGCTCTTCAGATATTTTAACATAGTGATGAGTAAACTAATGCTTAGCTAGTTAATAAACTGCTAGGCTTCTTTTGCACATGTTGGCCAGTAAGTCATTATTGCACACATTTAATGTATGTTTATAGGCTGATTTTTATTTTGGGCACTGCTAACATTACTAAAACAATGTATCCCAAAGATAGGCAGTAGAGCAACTTTTTTATGAGGGAAAACAATACTTACCGATTTGCCAACATTTTTTCCACCTGCAAAGAAAAAACCCAAAATACAATTAATGGCAATTAATAAGTAATACCCCCTTAAAACCAATGGAAGATTCAAAAAAGGTTCAACTCTAATTACATATTGAAAGATAAACACAGTACTTGTCAGGCTGAGTAAATTTTCAGTTTATTACAGGGAGACTTTTCACAGTTATTAGGCAAAAATTCCCTTGATAGCCTTTGGCTTTTCAGGGTGCACATAAACTCATACACTCTCAGAAGATGCTCAAAAGGACTGACGAGTCAAAGCATCCCATGGCTGCTCCCCACACATCATTCAAGGAGGTGGTAAACCACCAACCCACACATGATGAGTCCTGTTACAACTCACTCTTGGGAATGTTACCTTAAAGGCAAGTCAAGGTTAAAGAATGGACTCGAGATGCCCTGCCAAGGAAGGAGGTCAAGTCCTGAAAAGAGGACTGAATATACAGCCCCAACTGAGTGACCCACTCTAGCAGGTATTCTCACAACCTGAATATTAACCTGGGAAGACCTGGAAGCACAGGGGGGTCCCAGTGAGGGCAGCAAGAGCAAACAGCTGCTTGCTGCCCTGAAATCACATCCAGCTGCTCTTGGCAGGCTCTCTACCCTTGACATCATTCCAAGTAGAGCCTTGCAGGGCTTCCTCAGCTCAGGAGACAGGCTTGAAGGCTGAGCTTTCACTGCATCAGATAAAGGCCCCGTGCCCACATAGTGGATGTCAACATTTTCCATAAAAGCACATGAGCAAGCTCATTATCATTATGATAAGACCAAGTACAAGATGTGAACTTTGAAATCCCTGCTTGTAAATCAAGTCAGCCCATATTGCATCCCTATAAGAAAAGTATGTTCATGAAAATCATTATTTAGTCCATAGTTCACAACAGATGAAAACAGCTGACAGCAACACTGTAGTGTTTGACACAATACGAAATCAAGTAATTCTCAGAAATCACTAAACAGATTATTCCGATTCTTTCTTTCACTGCTGTGGGTAAATACCTTCACAACAGAGATAGTAGTACTATGCAGGTGACTCAAGAGTACATTTTCCTAGAGAGCAAGCAACATTCTGAAAGTGCTAACATACCCAGTTCAGGGCACATGCAGCTACACGAGTTATTTAAGTTATTGGCAATGTCCCTTCCATGACCCACATGAGCAGATACGCCAATGGATATCGGTCAGCAATAGCCCATCTTCATATCAGCTCCATATCAGCTCAGACCTGTTGGCCTTTCCAGCACATGTGCATCACACTGCCAGTTTTTCATAACACGTACGGAGAAGAACAGTTTGGGCAGCTGACTCTTGTCTCTTAGCCAAGCCTTGGGCAAAAAATATTTAGGATCTGATTGTTAGTTGGGCTTGGGTTTTTTTCTGCTTTCCTGATGGCAAAACTGTCACCTTACACAGAGGACATCACAGAGGTAATTTTTTTCAGGAAACATCATCTAACTTTGATGTTTAAGAGATACAATTATTTCTAAATATTTTGACTTTACCCCTCTGGTCTCATTTTACAGAGAAGATTGGGGAAACTCCAGATAGCATTAAAACCAACCTTTCAACACAGGCACCTAAACTGAGGACTCCACTGTCAGGCAGCTTCAGAGTTTGCCCTACAAAGCACAGAGCACCCACCATTTTGTATAATTTTCAGTGATAAACCTGAAGTTTGCTAGTGGCATATTGGAGCAGTCCCTCTTGGGGAAAACCTTCAGCCTCTCTTATTCTTTCCCCACAAAGGATGACCCGCAGACCTGCTCATTTTCACCACAAAATACTAAAGAGCTCCACATTTTTCAACAGAAAGCTCTAAACAATTGCTCACTTTGTATTTCCTTAAGATGTTTAATATTTTTTAAGACATGTAAAGTCAACAGCCACTCTGTTCTTGGCTTCAGCACCACATCTAAAAAGTTATCAGTGGGCCATTCTCTTCTTCCCAACCTTGCAGGTCAGGTGGGGCAGGCTTATAGATCCAACCCCTTCCCACCAGTGTGGCTCCTTTCCTGTAGACACAGAGATGTAGTGGATGCTGCAGCTCTTGCAGCTCCCAGTCCATGACACAAGATGGGAGCACATTGCCTTGCTCCATGCAGCCATCACAGCAACTCTGCCTGGATGAAATGCTACCTTCTACAATCCTGTACACACCCATACTGTCACTTAGGCTGTTTCTGGCTCCAGAGCAAGCAAGTCTACAGTCCTGACACCTGACTTGGGGCACAGACAAACCTATTGCCTCTGGCCCCTGGAGCAACCCTACAGCACCTTCACCAGAATGCTGCTACCACCAGGACATCCCCCTCCAGGAGTCCCTGCTTCACACCTTGGTATTCCAGAAAAACACCAACACACACCATCCAAGGAAATCTATAATGCAGCAAGCCTGATGGTAAATGAACAGACACAGCTGCATCCCATTTATTTCTCTTCACAGAGCTATGACCATTATCCTGGTTGTCTGCCCAAGCCAGCAAGACCCCAGTTCACCCCTCACAGCACCACTAACCAGTTCTGCTGCCTCAGTACTACGGGTGGTTGTCCCCAGAACACAGCTTTGCTTGCTGAAGATGCAATGGCACTTTCATGGGTTGGGGGTTTTTTAGGGTGTAGGGTGGGCATTTCAGGTTCCTTCTCTATGTGAGACAAAGTTTCTCCAGCCCACCAAACTGCTTACTCTGAGAGACACCAGTGTACTCAGACACTGCCAACAAAGGACAGTGGAGAGATACATCACAAAAAAGTCGCGTTTGTATCTCTGCTACTCGGTGTTCTAGTTTAGACAGGAAAAACTCTTCAGGATTAATTAGATAAATGGGTTCTGCCCTTATCTGAATCTTCCAGCTGTGTAGCTATGTATTTAAAAAACACTAGGTGTACCCTAGGCAAATACTCTCAGTGAAAAAGCATTGTTCAACATCTGCAAGGAACACCACACTTAACTTGTACTCAGATCTCAAGCTCCACGTGCCTTAAAAATGTAGAGTATGATAAACCTTAGCGGCCAGGGGCTCAGCTCACAGAGCTTACGGAGACCGAAGCACCATCTCTCGGCTCTCACTCGGGTTTCAAGGCAGGGTCGTATAAACCGGGATACAGCGTTGCCAGAGGGAGAGCTGAGACCCAAGAGTACCCGGGGGCTTCCTCAGACCGACACCGAGCAGCAGAGGCAGCGCTGGGCGGGCGAGACCCTTGGCCATGCTGTCAGCTCACAGCCCGGCACGGAGGGAAGAAGTGCTGGAGGGAAGCTCATCCCGGGGTCGCATCCCTCCCGCGGGCCCTCTGGGGCACCGCCACCCACTCCGGGCTGCCCCATCCCACACCGCCACACCTACCCATGTCGGCGGCGAGGTCCCGTCGGAGCGCTTGGGGCCGAAAGGCGAGGGAAGGCAGGGAAAGAGGGGAGGAAGCGGCCGGGGGCGGCCGGGCTTTAAGGGCGGCGGCGGGGCCCCGCCTGGCCCCGGGTGGTGCGGGGCGGCGCCGCGCAGGTGTCGGGGCGGGTCGCGGGTCGCTGTCCCCGGGGCGCCATCCCGGGGCTCACCTGGCCTGGATCCGCCGCCATCGGCCCGGGCTGCCCCAGCGCAGCGCCCCGGGGAGCCCCAGCCTCCTCCCTCCCTCCCCTTACGGCTGCCGAACGACGGCTGTCACCTGCTGCTGGGGCTCGCTTCGTTCTGCGGCCAGCCAGAAGCACCAGTGCCATCAGCTGAACCGAGCGCGGGGCAGTGCCGTCAGCTCCACGTTGTCCCTTTGATGTCCACGGTGTGAAGGAAAATTTAGTAAGCAAGTAAATGGAATACACGCTGTGTGGAGGGCAGCCTTCTGCCACGTTCCTTCCTCTCGAGCCAAGGAAACACATTTCCTAGACTGCTGCTGCCACCGGTTTCTAGTGATCTCTGCTTCCCATGTGGTTCTGACCTGTGGCTCCCGTGGACTGATGCATCTGAGAAGCTGCCCAGAGAAGACGTGGATGCATCCCTGGAAGTGTTCAAGGCCAGGCTGGACGGGGCTTCAAGCAAGCTGGTCTAGTGGAGGGCGTCCATGCCCAGAGCAGGGCATTGAAACTAGAAGAACTTTAGGTCCTTTCCAACCCAACCCATTCTGTGAGTCTATGTTTCTATGACCCACTTTGATTGTCTCTTGGTCAGTCCACAGCGATCTGTCCCATGTAGCATCT
Organism: Sylvia atricapilla; assembly: GCF_009819655.1. Classification (NCBI taxonomy): domain Eukaryota; kingdom Metazoa; phylum Chordata; class Aves; order Passeriformes; family Sylviidae; genus Sylvia; species Sylvia atricapilla. The sequence goes on from NC_089141.1 coordinate 75,648,268, forward strand.
GTGCCACCAAGCCACAGGGAAAGCTGGGAGAATGCACATCAATACAACACGATGTACATCTCCTGTACGCACCGTTCTGAGCCATGTACATGAAATAAATGGATGAGAAGTTTGGCATGAGAAGAAGAGCCAGAGTGCCAGGCTGACAAGAAAAGTAGGTAAGGGAAGTATGTTACTAAGGCTTGAATGAACTTAGAATGCAGAAACAGTAAAATATTAGCAGACATTGCAAAAAAAGAATTTTCTGAAAGAACAATGGACTCCTTCTTTGAGGCTTGAAGATACAGTAATACACTGTAGTTTACACAACCAATCCAATAGCATTTTCTATGGCATCCACTTAATAATTACCTGGTTGCTGAACAGGTTCATTTTGTCTTGGGTACAAATCAAACAAGCATTGCAATGCCTTGCAATTTGGGTTATCTACAGGCAGCATTTCAGCTGCTAAAGAAGGCTGCTCTGATTTGTGATACAGAGCTACAGCTGAACCTGGATTTCTTAAATTGCATCTGTATGGAGGTAATCTACTCAAAGGAGCTCTAACCTCTTACCAGTTACCTATGCCCTTGACTGTAAAATTTAATGAATAGATTCTTGAGATAAAACGTGAGTAGGTGGTTAAAGCTATATTTATAGCAAGTTCTCCAGTAAGAAACATAAATCTTGCTGTATAAGCTCCACTGACACAGCTGATGCTAGTCATGGATCACTGCTCAGTGGGATATACATATATGGCCACACAGCACAGGCAGTGTTGCATTTCTCTATTATGGTTACTCTAGCAAAACAAACAATCTCTAATGCAGCAAGGAATGCTGAAACCTCTGATAGCTCATTCATCTAAAGAAATAATTGCGATATTACCACCATTTTCTGTTAAAGTATGGAATCAAAGATGTCATTTATTTCCTGAATAATGGGAAACTTCCCATTGTGTGACCAGAGGTGGTAAAAGGTTAGTTCCCAGACACAGCTTATATAGACCCATGCATTTAGTGAAAACAGAGAGCAGGCCCTTGATGTTTCTTCCTAGAAACAACATGCAAGTGAGATGCAGAAATTAAGAAAAAACACTTGCTTTCTCAAAAAATTGGGATAAATGAGCTAGTTGGATCACCCTGGCTTTCACTCATGTTGTCTTTCAATATTTAAGGTCTCTATTAATTCACCAAGAATTCACCCTGATGAGTGCACATTTTAATTTGTCCCACAGAGAGTTATAAAAGTACACACAATTGCTTCACAGTTATTTTTGAGGTGGATTGGCTTCTGCTGTCCTTTAGTAAGCAGATGCCACAGGGTTGATCTCTGTGGGGCTGTTTTATGGCTGTACTTGTTGCAGGGACAGAATTTGTTCTCAGAGGATTTAAGTTTCCCAGTGAAGCTTGCTTTCTAGGAGAACTCTGAGCACAGAAGGGCTGTTAAATATTCAGCCAACAAAAATGCAGAAATGCATTTCTGCTATTTTTTTTTTCCTACAAAACTCTGACCTCACAGAAGCATATTTTCAAGTTGTAATAGAATGCTGTCCTGCTTCTTCCACATGGTATCCTGAACTCCACCATCTCATGGTCACCACAACCGAGGCTACTCCCAGCTCTCCTATCTCAAACCAGTCCTTCTTTCTTAGAAAGTCTGAGGTCCAGCAGCACAGGTCTCCTTGATGGCTCTTCCACCATCCATGTCAAACAGTCACCATCAGTGCTCTGCAGGAACCTCCCAGGCTGTGTGTTCCTGGCTGTAATGATCCTTCCACACAACGGATCCTTCCATATATTGCTCAGTTAAAGGCTGTAGTTTAGTCTCTAAGATTCTTTCCTTGCATCTCCTTGGAAGGAAGAACACAATCATTTCAGAGGAGCTGGTGAGATGAGTCTGTAACAACTATTCATTATTTAAGGACTAACAGCCTGAATTAAGATTGAAGTATTTTAAAGAAAATTAGGGCAGATTACTAGAGCAAATCTGTTCAGATTGTGTGTGACTTATAAATATTAATAGACGTTTTTGACTATTTTTTTTTCAGATTGGAAGGATTGTAACAAGGATAAAGAATTTGCAGAGGTGTGCAGCTCATTATGGGATAGCCAGTATTGCATCAGATGCTGCAAACTGAGTGGTGTTGTACATTCATTCATTCTAAACAAAGGCTAATGGGTCTTGCTCTGCAACCACAATACATTTGCTTTTCACGACAGTGGTAGCCAAACACTAACGCTTGTCACTTTCCAGTAATTACTCCTCCCAAGACTATACATCTTTTCAAGAAAAGTTTATTCCTGCTTTCCAAATGGGGAATCTCAGGGGGAAAAAGTGATTTTTTTGCTCTGACTTTTCTCATGCACTGCATCATGTTTTGGTAGCAGAGTAAATAATAGGTGGGATGGTTTGGAGGAGATGGGGACTGCTGGGAAGGTGGGCACCAGGGGTCTCTGAATGGTCTGCAGCAGTTTCAGATGCTTTCAAGCAGCAGCAGTCCAGCTACTGGGTGCTGGGCACACGTAGTGATATAGGTTGGTATTTGAGATGCTCACTCTATTTGTGTGCAAGTAGTAACTCTGGCCCCAAAACATATGGACTTGCTTCTTCAGGAGTTTGCTAAACCAGACCAGGGACATGCAGAGAAAGAAGTTTCTACCAACCCAGCCTGCCAGCCCAGCTCAGCAGCATTCGAAGTAATCATCTCCAGAAAAAGGGAAACAGTTCATGTGCTTTGTCCCACAAGGGACTTGGCTTCTCTGGCACGTGTTTATGTACACAAACTGAATGTGGGTGGAGGGTAAAGCAGGGGAGCGGGAACTAGAGTGCAGACTTGTACCTTAATAAAGTAAATAAGTGAGCTCTATTTACCTGGAGCTGCCCCACACTGATGGCAGAAGTCTTTGGCTCATTACCAGTGCCTGTGACAACATGCAAAGTTAACTAATATGGCAGATGTAAACCTAATGAGTTAATAGTAAACAATACATTGTGAATCACTCCTGCCAAGATGTCGGCTGTTCCTTTTATTTTTGCCAAAAACATAACTTGAAGCTGATAACTCTGTTTTGTTTCCTTTTCATTTACTCTGATAACATTGTTTCCTTGGTAGAGCCAAATTTATCCCTTGTCCAGTTCTCTTTATATCCATCTCCATCCTGACACCACCTTTGCTGCTGTTTCCTTCCACGGGTTTTCCCCTTGGGGAATCTGAAGGAGTTCTTTTGTGCCAAGCTTGGATTTAACAGGGGACCTTGGGTCTGGAAATGTAGGTCTGTATGAAAGCCAGCCTTAGCTGATAAGTTGCAAGGAGGGGTTCAAAATCTTCACTTTGGACATGGAGATGTGACCATCCCTTCCAGCACTGAAAAGCCTTTGTGGATCCAGCCTTTAGCCTGAATGCTTGTATCACAGGCAGAGCTAAATGCAGAGCATTCACTGTGTTGGGCCATTGCAACGCACGAGACGAGAAGAACAAGAAACACACAGTAATCCCAGATTTGATGCTGATTTATGGTCAGATGTTGTGCAACCCATTTCTGAGGCTGGGAGATTCTCCCTGCCAAGGGAGGGCACTCCCAGCAGGTATGTGGGGAAGACAAATAAGAGCGTTAGCATAAGTATTAAGGGCAGCTGGCAAGGGAAGTAGGGCAGAACAGAAGAGCTCCTGATTCAAAGCCTTCACATACTCCTTTCTACTCCAGATAGACAACTGTTTCTACCCTTGAAATATGTGACTATATTCAAGAAAAAAAACCCCAACAAAGTTATGAGTATCCTTCACCCAAGCTAGGATTCAAGCCTTTCACTGGATGGTGGAAGCTTTTTTTTAAATTCTGAATTATGCACCTCTGCTTTCTTTTCATATTACATTTGAATTTGCCTGACACACAGCATCACCCTCTCTCACCTAAGGCAGTGCAAGGACGCTGAATGTTGTTCAAAGCAGATCTTGAAACCATCCAAACATCTCTTCAATAGCTTTTTTTTTTTAACTGTCACACCGCTATTCTTCTGAAACTTCAGATCTGTGTTGTGAGACCTGACATTTTCGAGTGAACTTTTTATCTTCTTATTCATTGCATTGTCTCCACTGAAGTTTCAGTTCTAGCGTGTTTTTAGACAAGTTGTGTTCAGCTTTTTTTTTCATAAGGAGAGCACGTGAGAGTGTCAGCAACACAGCAGCTGCTAGGTAGAGCTGGCTGGATTATCCTGTCAACTTATGCAACCAGCCCTACAACATGAATCATGTTGTTGACTGGACCATGCAAGTATAAGTGTCATCTCTTGACCAATCTGTGTTTTGACTCAAGCAGATGTTAAAAGACTGGAGTTAAACTGACACAATATTTAGGAACTGATGTGAGATTTGTATTTAACTTGTGATGATACTTAAGTGATGCACCCAACACACACACACACACACACCCCCACACCACCCCCAAATAAACCATCCTTCAAGATGGGATGCTCCCATTTTCAAGTGAAAGCATCCTAACACCCTTTATACATCATTTTTGAAGTGGGTGAGGCAGCACTGATGTACAAAGCATACCTGACTTCAGATGACATCGAGGTCCACAGTGGCAATAACATATTTTGAGTTCAGTTAACAGAACAAGATCATATAATTTTCTAGAGACATATTTCCCAATGTGGAAGTTCTGCAGCTGGAGACCAAGAGCTGTCTACCTGTTGAAGCCCTGTTAGAAGTTAGCAGATGGACTCATTCCTCCTGAAATGGACTTTCATGTTATTTACAGATGCATATTTTCATCACAGGTTACAAAGCTTTCTTTTTCTCAATACCCAGAGCTGTCTTGTGTATTGTTCAGATTTAAATTAAAACTTTACCAGCAGTATCTGACAGAATTTAATGTGCAATCGGATTTTAACAAATTCATTTACCTTGCTGCTCTCTCATGAAGTCTCTATAAAGTCAATTTTTGTATTTCATCTTAGAAATCTCAGTCAGTTCTGTTGCTATTGAAAGATCACAGCATCCAGGGCTTAATTGGATTAATTCACCTGTGCACTGCAGTACTCCTGAGTGCTTCCTTGCCTCTCTACTTCTCTTTGGTCTTTTCCAATAACACCTCTAACCTTCTCTAGGTAGTCTCCTTATTTTTGTGATATTTGTCCAAATTACTGGACAAAAAGGCATGTTAGGATTGATCTATGCGGTTATATTCTTACTTTCTTTGTTCTTGACACTTCCCAAAAAGCACCACAACACAATCCAGTTACTTTGTTCGGTCAGCTTCTAAAACAGGGAGGTCCTCTTACTTTCTCACACTTAGAATGCCCAGGATCTGCGATTACTTTGCAGGAAGTGTAAACTAATCCAATAGGTCAATCCATTTTCCTCTTAGAAGAGTGGGAGATTTTGAAAAGAAAGAAAGGGAAAAAAAAAAAAGAAAAGAAAAGAAACCGCAAACCACCACAACAGAAATCCAGCCAACAATAGCTTTTTCCTTCTTGCAAAGGCACCTGAGTAAAATGCATTCAATACAAAGGTTACAATATGACAGTACATAAACCACCTGAAATTACACAATATATTTCATAAACTGAAACTGCAGCACATAAATAATCTACTTGTCAGCATAACATGTTGCTGGGTCACTTGCTGCTTCCCTCACTGTAAAATCTTTTCCAAGGAGCAGAAAACTGTCTTCCAAGAGAAACCAGAGAGAAGAGAAGCAGCATATTCACTTTGAGCAATCCTGTTATGCAGAATTACAGGGAACATGCCTAATGACAGGGAAATAGTTTTTCATTAAGAATTTTACCATGAAGGTTAATACTTTTTCTAAAGATGAAGCAAAATGTATTTGTTTTAGGTATTTCAGCAACTGAGCTTTTTTCTTTGGGGACCCAGTTGTAAAGGGCCAAAGAGTACCAAGAGTTTTTTCAGCCTCTACCTACAAATAACTTTGGAAATACATTCAGATTAATCCACTTTTTAGGCTAACAACTTTGGAGTGTGAATTTCAAAGGAAACCACACAGATACTTGAACACATCCCATAAGAATATTTTCATGTCAGGACAAAAGCAAAGCCTGGGAGTTTATTGACTGCTCCTCAAAATGGTCGGGCTTCTTCCTGCTCAGGCTACACTCGTTGGAATACACCCAGCCATTTCTTTCTTTTAAGCACATGTTTATTCAATATGAGTTGAAACATGTTCCCTTTGTCAGAAACATCTCCTGGAGATACCAACAAATAAATGGTTGTCTATGGCCTTGTAGCATATTCCTCATAAAAAAAGTAGCATATTCCCCATCAAAAAAGTAGCATCAGAAATACAGAAATTTTAGTACTCTAATGAAAATGACTGCAGTGCTGGTGCTGAAAGCTATCTGAAAAGAGTGAGCAGAGACTCACCTTTTGGCAGCTCAGGCTGGAAACGTCTCTTTTCAGATGTTTTAAAGAACCCTAACCCTGGCCAATGGGTTCCTTTCCACCAGTGGCTCTTTTTATTTTTGTTTCTCCCTCCTGCTCTCATAAAATTGAAAATCAAATTGCCATCACTCACTTTCTGCCTAAAGTCCTTTTGCTGAGGGAAAGTTGCAATGGGAAGGAGAATAAAGGGTATTGAACTCTTGCATGATTGAGCTCTTGCAGTTTCCACTTCTAAGAATCATATTATCTACCCATCTTTTAAATACCTTCAGGGACAGTGACTCAACGACTTCCCTGGGGAGCCTGTTCCAATGTGTTAAAGCCCTTTCAGTGAAGAATTTTTTTCCTAATATCCAGTCTAAACCTTCCCTGTTGCAACTTGAGACCGTTTCCTCCTGTCACCTGTTATCTGGGAGAAGAGACCGCCCCACCTTGCTACAACCTCCTCTCAAACAGCTGTAGGAAGTGAGGAGATTTCCCCTGAGCCTCCTTTTCTCCAGGATAAATAATCCCACAGCCCTCCTCCACTCCTCATGGGATGTAGGTTTCCGACCCTTCAGCAGCTCTGTTGCCCTTCTCTGCAGGATCTCCAGCACCTCAATATCTTTACTGTAGCAAGAGACACAAAACTGAGCTCAGGGTTCTTCTGGTAAGCATGGCTGCTAGGTATGGAGGGGTAATGATCACAAAACCTACCACTATTTTTATAGTAGTTTAAATATTTAGAGGTAATATGCTGCCTAATCAAAGGTTATATCTTCTTCCATACACTGAGCAAGATTTAATTTTCATGGCTTTCTGAGCTGTCAAAATTTGCAGTGTGTGTAGCTGTTTTTTGATGGTGCGTTTTTATAAATGAACAAGTTTTGCAGAAAAAACTTATTAATTTTGCAGAAAAAACTTATTAATCAAGGCCTAATGGCTTTGCTATTTCTTTCTTTGCTACTGACACACTGACACTTCAGTGGATCATCTAAACTTTTCCATCTGTAAAAAGAGAACAGCTATGAATCTTTGCAGCTATTAATCAGATTTTCACACTTAAATTTTTTACTTCTTTACCCTAAAAAAGCTATATAATATGATGGTATCTTGTATTCTAAACTATCAAGTTTGCTTATAATGAGATCATCAGCACATTGTAAATCTAGTGATCCCACACACATGCTACATGAAAACCTAGTAAAAGAAAGATTTCAAATTGCTCAAGCTAGCCAACAGATACAATACATATGTGGGAAACATTTTCTATAACAGCAGTCCCTTCATAATGCTAAAGCAGAGCAATCTTTCCCTATAATCTATACTGAAAAACAAAAGAGAGAGAAAAAAAAAATAAAGAGGGGAAGGGCATGCAAGCAGAATTAATTGCTCTATTTTTTGCTTGTTTGGAAACTGATGCAGAACAGATTAGCCTGCAATGTAAAGCTTTCTTCCATAAACAAGCAATTACATTTGGTCAAAAGCAAAGCTGTTTAAAATATTCCTAGCTAGTTATAGGTAAAAGCTGAGAAAAAAGTAGCCTAAAATGGATGGGCTTCTTATCATGGAGAGGCCTTAAGACCCTTGAACGTTTTAGTAATAGGCTGTAAAAACATCTTCCAGAGAACAAATGTAACATCAGCTTCTGAAATTGCATGAACTGGAGTGGCTGAGAACTGATACTTTGTGTATTAGAATTTATTCCAAGTTTATCCATCCAAAACTGCCCAAGCTTCAGACAAAGCAAGTACTAGAATAGGGCCCACATTTATCTGTTTCAACACAGGAGTTAAAAATTTCTAAGTTACGTATTTAACTTTGTATATTGTTACAAGAAACCAGAGCTTTATTAATAGCAGTCTCTAGTCTCTCTCTTTTAAACTAATACAGTATTGATCAGAAGTGCTTTCTTTGCCAAGAAATTGCTACTGCTGTAGCAATACCTCTCTTTTGCTTATGGTAAAAAAAAATCAAGTATGTCCAAGCAGAAATGGTTTATCTGAATCCTCTCCTTAAGAAACAGAAATGCCTTTTTCATTACAGTGTACATATTGAATCATTTTTTATTTTGCAGTTTCTTTTCTTATAAAATCACATTGCTTGTCTATTACCACCTCTCTATTACTTACTGGTGTGTCCCAAAAAGAAGTATCCACAGATGCATTAAGCCTCATATTCAAACTGATAGATTTTATCCGGGTTTTGAGAACATTCTTAACGGGAATGAGAAAACATGGTTAAAGAACAAAGTATCATCCTCTTGCTCCCATATCCATTCACTTACAGTTCCTGGAGACAAGGAGAAGTTCCTCCATTCTACTAAAATGACTTGCTATTCTTTCTGTTCTCAGATAACTCGAACTTCTAACACTGCCTCTCAGCCAGAGTTGGTTTTGTTAATATTCACACTGACCTTTTCCTTTATGGTTCACTTGGTAACAGCTGATGCTGGGTATCTGCCTGGGGCTTGAAATACTCCCTCCAATAACCCTTGATGAGTTCCTCTGAAGGCCAACAAACCTCTCCAGAAAAAAACAAAAAAGTGTTCAACTGCACTCAGCTGAGACCCCAGATATTTTTCATAGAGCAAATACAGAAAAAAACCCAAGGATGTTCAGAAATCTTGTGTAGAAATGGATGGATGTCCCACCAAAGATCCTCACTGACACCCCGCATTTGCTGCGTGGGGCGATTAATAAGCAGGAAGACACCTCTGGTGCAAGATGCTCATGTTCAGAATGGATTGAGGTGAGATTTCGGACACCACTGTAGTACAACTGCACAGTTCAACATATTTGTGTCTAGCTCATCTTAAACACAATGAGCTGAACCATGACATATCAGGAAGCTGTTCTGTCTGGTGCTGACCATCACTATTGATTGAACATCAATGCTGCTGACACGTGCTTTGAGAAGAGCAGCTGAACACAGCGAAGGACTTTGGCTAAATGACTTATCACAGGGAAGAAAACAACCTCCCCCTCCCCCCCCGCCCTCCTCGGAACGTCACTGGATCTGAAAAGAATGAAAATGGCCAAAAAGGAGTGTTCAGAGACTGGGCCTTGCAGATAGACTGGTGAGGAGAAAGATCAGTGGATGGACTTTATCTAAAGAAAGCAATGATACAGACAGAATCAAAAACATTTCAGCAGCCAGGGTGCTGAAAGTGAGCTGGCCCAAAAGCCAGGTGAAAAGGTCAGACCAGGCAGAAGGGACACACTGCACGTGACTTATCTTTTCCCTTCTCATGATTAAACATGTATTTTTCACTCCTGCTGTTATGCAATGCAGCTGCACGGTATGAAACCATTGCCACATCCTCCCAACAGGTGCTCCCACATTTTGTATCGGGGTGAAGCTGGAATCATATTAATTGTGTTTTAAATTATTTGGGATAGAGAGGTGCCATTCAACTTTCTCTCTAGTACCTCACTATTTTGTTTGTTTGTTTGTTTGTTTTAACAGCAGTTTGACATATCTGGTAACCAGAACAGACAGAAGGAACAGAGATGATAAAACAATGCCAATCTTTTATGTAGTGGTTCAGTTCTCCTGGCAAGGAGGTTTTAAAGAATTAAGGTTTCAGTAAGGGAGAAGCCAGGCCTGAGGCAGAGTCAGGAAGATGGGTGATCCCTCTTGTCATCCTTGTGGGTCTCTTCCAACTCAGAATATTCTGTGATAGTAAGATGCTAATATTGCCAATAGAGGAATTAAAACAAAACAAAACAAAAAAAAAATCAGTTATTCTTAAATATAGGACCTGAAAAATGGTTCTGATGACAACTGTATATATAAATAACATGCAAGATATAAAAATGCAAAGAAGAATTTAGTGCAGGTTTTGGGCAGGCATTTGTAAACTTCAATGACAATATAACACATCCTGCTAGGAAAGGAGGCAGATGTATTCACATCTTAATTTACATATAGTGATATAATTAGCATAGAGTCAAGCTAATACATATTAGTCTTAATTGAAAGGAATAAAAGATAATTAAAGTAAATGGTGTTGAAATAGGTTGAATTGAAATGCTTTCTATCAAATATTTAACTTTTTGACAAATAACTCCAATGTAATATCATGTGTACTTGACCTGCAATTTGGTAGAAGGGAAATAAAAAAGCCCAAATGAAGGATTTACAAGCTCCAGGAGGACCACACCTCAATAAACAACTTTTACAACTAAGGAAGACAACAAAGAATACTGCAAATTTTGTCACATGCTTATTAATTTAAATGAACTCAGTTTGCAGTACAGGCCCAGTCAGAGATCTAGAATCTGAGCCAGAACAAGAACAGCTACAATGCAGCCATTCCCAGGACATCATCAAATGGCTATATGAAGTTTGAACAGTTTAAAAATGACCAGTCAGGACACAAGACACATCATGGGTGAAAATCAGTTAAGGAATTCCAGCTTCTAAGAACTTCAGCCCAGGACTTCGTTGCTTTTGACAAGATGAGACAAAATACAACTTTCATGCTGCATGGACCAAATGACATACCTGTCTTAGAGAATCTGATAAGTAGCACCCAAAACTGAGATAAAGTTTCTCGTTGCTACCTGAAAAGTAGAGGCAGAGAAAAGGAACAAGATTGAAGTTCTAGAACATTCATGCAAGACACTGCTCTCTCAAAGAAGCATCCTCGGAACTTCATCATTTATAAATTTCAAATCACTTCATACACTAGAAATGTTAGGATATAGTTGCCTGGAAACTGCTTCACTAGTGCTTGTGGTACAAGTTTCTGCTGTGATTAATGCCAAGCTGAAATCTGGCTGTTGAACACAAGTCTTGTGGTAAGTACTGATGTGCTGTCCTGAGTTAAAACTCAGTTAACAAGAAGACCACTTTCGAAAATTATCATGTTACAGGCTGCATTCCTATGTGTTTTTCCAGAACATTGTTATAAACTAGCCACGAAACAGAACAGGTTAACAGTAACTAACATTAGGTTAGGACAACTAATGATTTCAGGATTTCAAGTTTTGGTTTTAGCACTTATACCTAAGAGAGATCATTAGCTCTGAACCACAGATTATCCATACCTGAAATAAAATTGTAATTAAATACCATCAGCTCAATACCTTTGGCATTCAGCACTGTTGATAGTGCTTAATGTAGTTGCTGACAGGGATTAAGAATCTGATTTGAATTTCCAATCTGAATTTGCCTTGCTTTAGTATTCAATCTCTGTTATGTCTTCCGTAACCAAACTAAAAAAACTCACAGCATTTTCTATTCACTTAGCAAAAACTGCTTTTGGGTTGTACACTCCTCAAATTTCTACTTGGTAAATTGAAGCACTGCCCCCCAGATTTCCTACCACGTATTTCTTGAGTATGGATTTTTGTGGCTCTTATATAAATTTTTCAGCACAACATTTTAAAACCTCAGCCCCAGTGTCAACTCAGTAACAGAGTGGTTTAACAGTGGGTTCAGAGGTTCTGTAGGAAAGAGGATAAAACCACCACAACACATCCTGTTTACATCCACTTGCTGCAGTAGTTCTCTTTGCCACAGAACTACATTAGAAGTTTGTTTATGGGAAGCTCCATGTTCAGAAGATTCCTTAAATCCATTTCACTGGTGCTATTTACCAAGACAAAATGTGTATATTTAAGTTATTTTCCTGTTCCTAGAAACATGACTTTGTAGGTGATAACACTAGCAATAGACACTAGCATACTGTGTTTTAAGGTATAGTACAATTAAAACAGAAGAGACCTTAGTTTTCGTGCAATTTAAATAGGCAGAGTTTTGTCATATTTGTTTTTGGAATGCCAGTGAAAATGTTGAATAGTACAACTATGACACCATTATGTTTGGCAAGTCTTGTAGAAAGACTGCATCAATGGTCTCTAAAAACATTTGCCAGGCTGCACTTCAGCATTTGGACACAGCTCTGCTATAAAGGCTTGGCCATGTCACACTGCTCCAGGGAGCTGAAACAGAGACATTAAGAATGGTTTGAACGAAATGTGAGTGAGAATTAGTTATGTGAAAGCACAAGCAGCAGCACAGTTTCAAGGAACAGCATGAATTCATAACTGAGGACATGACTAACAGCAATTAAACTAGTAAATGCTGAGGAAAATGCTGTTTACATCAAAACCAGGACAGCTGAGCTCTGACAAGGCCATAGCAGGATGACTTGTCAGCAGAGGACCCGAGGTCTGATAGCAGGAGGGTGGCAGCAGAGTTCAGCACAGTGTGTGCCCACTTCTTCTTACCCCAGCACAGGAAAAGGCCATAAAGTTACTGAAATGAGGAAGCACACACAGGTAACAACCCTCCCTATGATTTATGGGTGATGAGGTAAGCAAGATCATGATGGATCCTCACACTGTAGTAGCTGAAGGATACAAATACCTGTGTGGCGCTGCTATTTTTATCTGCTATTAAACCCTGGCAGGCAGCTCAGCCACACACAGGCACGTGTTCATCCCCCTCCCAATGGGAGGGTAAAAGTGCAATAACTTGTGGGGTTGAGATAAACATAATTTAGCAAATAAATTAAAAAACCCCAAAACACACAAAATGAAAAAAAAAAACCCCACCAACCCCAAGTCACCATCATGGCCCCCTTCAAACAAACAAACAGAAAAAAAAAAAAAGGCAAGTTAAAAAAAGACAAGGAAAGATAAAGTCCTAAATCAAGAAAAATGTTGATTTTTCAGTGACAGATGCCCAGCCAGTATCCATGCAACTGCTGCTCTGGCTGACATCCCTCCCCTCCAGATTAATTTCTGAGCTCAATGTCATATGATGTGGGATGTCCCTATGGTCATTTGGGATCAGCTGTCCCGGCTGTGTCCCCTCCTCCCAGCTCCTTGTGCACCCCCAGCTGCTCCCTGGTGGGCTGAGAGGCAGAAAAGGCCTTGACTCTGTGCAAACAGTGCTCAGCAACAGCTGAAACATCCCTGAGTGATCAACGCTGTGTCAGGCACAAATCAAAAACACCTCATACCAGCTACTGTGAAGAAAATTAACTCCATGCCAGCCCAAAACAACACAATGAACAAGTTTTCCACTGCCAAGGAAGAACCCCAGACACATGGCATTTACTCAAGGGTCACCACTCCTTTTCTCCCATGGGGACCTCCAGCCTGCCTGGAGTGGCTGCCTTGATATGGGCTTCTTGGTGGTTGTGAGCACATGGGTGTGAAAATACAGCTGGGTGAAATCTATCAGATTCAACATGACTGTCTAACATGGGTTGTGTTTAAATAAATATCAACTTCCCATTCCTTCTGGCCTTGAGTTGAATTTCGTCACAATAATTTCATCCTGCATCTTTTTCTACTACATTCTTTTTTTACTACTGGCTGTGAGGAATTTTCCCCTGCAGATGTGCAAGGCAAGTTAATCCTCCAGTTCTGAGCACACAACACAGCTCTTCACCAACACATTGCTGCCTTGTGCTTTACCAGCTGGTACATTCCTTAATTTCTGTTTTCATTTCGGTTCCTGTTCCTACATTTTGGAATTATCAATATCTCCAAAACAGATAACCAGCAATTTTAGCATAGGTGTCACCTCCCCTATTTTATCTCTCTCATCTATGTAAGTAAAAAAAAAAAAAAAAAAATCAGTGTCACCTTATTTGTTTAGGCAAATGTTTTTCCAAGGCTTTATTGTGTATTGTGCATGTATTTTTATAGTCTTCTAGCACACTGTGATGAGAAAATATTCAGCTGCTTCAAATTATGGATGCAGAACAAGGATCCAACACTGCTGACAATGAGAGAAAAAAGATTTAAGAATCTGAAAAAAACCCACCCTTAAACAGGCTGTTGTTGATGAAGAGAGATTTTATTTTCTGTCACAGGCCTTTTAAAAGTCTAAGTAGTTATGCTGACAATTCTTCCATCTCATTACACTGATTATAAAAGATATTGGTCCCTTTAGTGCCTTGTTATTGATTACTGTGGGTAACGTGGCTACTAAAGCTTCATTACATGAAACACAGCTCTGGGCTTGTCCTTCCCCACGCAATGTCCACAGAGTTCTGAGAGGTATGGAATGAACAATGAATTGAACAGTTTGCTGAACTAAGGTCCTTTTCTTACAGTTACTGGTACATCCTTGGGAACTTCTTGTCTCTTCCTTTTAAAGTCCATGCCATTGAAAAAAACGCAGTGTACTTACCAGCTCTATCAAGGTTCCACTTCTATCTTGGTGCTAATAATGTAGTTTGGAATAAAACGATGCAGTCACTTTCTTTTCAGACTTCTTCCAGGCTTCTGAATCCTTTTTTTTTTTTTTTTTCAAACATTAAATGCTAACTCAAATTTACTTATTCAGTGGCTACCAGGATTTTCTTGTATTGTCTGATAACTGTCTTAGAGTCGTAGACACCTGCTTTCCCTCATACACTTGGAAAAAAAATCCAATGTGTTACTTCAATTAATTTGAAAATTACATTTGCTTAAACCTTATACCAATTCTTAAAATATTAAATTGAAACAAAACTAACTTAAAAGAATTTTTATTTTGGGAGATGATAGTGTTTTGAAGACCTCAGCTGCAGGTCTGCCAATTATGTTCACAATTTTCATGCTCCCCATCTTATTCACTTGCATCAAACTTCCACATTTTTGGGAGTCAGATATCACAGTGATGAACATAAACAGTTTATATAGCACTAGTTACAAAAACCCCTATCCCAAGAAGCTACACTTGCTGTTCAGGTATCTGGTGTCAATGAATCTTACAGGACAGAGAAAGACATAAAAAAAATTAAGCTGTTCTAAGGATTCACAGTGAAAGGTTAT
The DNA here is from genome assembly GCF_009819655.1 of Sylvia atricapilla. Classification (NCBI taxonomy): domain Eukaryota; kingdom Metazoa; phylum Chordata; class Aves; order Passeriformes; family Sylviidae; genus Sylvia; species Sylvia atricapilla. The sequence goes on from NC_089141.1 coordinate 75,663,418, forward strand.
TTACCTAAATCCCTTCAGCCCACTGTTTTCATCTTTCCAGATAATCTTTCATGGCACAATCCAAGCTGAAAAACAACAGAACCATGCAGCTAGAAAAACTGTCAGTGGTTTTTTCATCATTTACAACACATAGCAGTTAGACAAGGTGTAGCATTCCCAACTTATTTTACTAGTATCAATCACACCTTGTTTTTGCAGAAAAAAAAAAGTTGCAAGTTTTGCACTGAGAGAAGAAATGACAAAATCCTTCCTAAGCAGAAAATGTCAGAAAAACCCCCCTAGTATCTACTACAGTTAACTTTAAAGGGATATACTGCCTAGTCCCTAGATATAATTTAAATTATTTGTGTTGAGACCAAAAGATTATTTGGAGTCTAAAAGCATCTAAATAACTCTTTGTATATTCACTAAAATACTTAAGAAAGGAAAAAATCACCATCGGAATACTTTAAAGATGTTAAAATGGTCACATTCCACAAATATCATAAAAACAGTTGAATTTTGTCATTATCTGCCAAAGATTTCATTTTTTCCTTCCCCAGGAAGCTCCAGTTCTCCTAGTCGGAACACAATTAAGTACAGAATCTTTCAGTTCATGACAAACCACTGAACAGCAGTCATCACAAATTTTAACAGCTAACTTTCATGATAGACAGTGACTCAGATGTCTCCTAGGTACTGAAGTCTTCTCATGAAGAAATCAAAGATAATAGAAACTGGGTATAAGAAAAAGCCTTGCCTGACTTACTAGACTAGGCATTTTCGTTAAGAGCCAGGTCCATCTAAATAACACTGTTTTATTTGAAAGTATTCTATTTACTTAAATAAAATTTAAAACAATATTTATAACATTTTTGTTAAGTTTAATTTACTGCTTACCATCAGGTCCATCCTCAGACCCAACTGCAAAGACCCCCATGACTTGTTACAAGTTGCTGTTGTGTAACTGTGGCAACAGTAAAACAGAGCACGCTCAGCCCCTCGGAAAAAGATTTTTGAAGTGTACGAATTGAAAAGGTCCAGTTTCATTTGTCCTCACACCTCCTCATCTTTACTGTCCTTAAGACCAACCTGCCCCCTCATTCCTGTGGCTTGGCCTCCTGTTCCCTGCAGAGCACGACAGACTGTGTCAGACTGATGGTCAGTCAAGTGGAGGGCTCTCTCTTTATTCTTTGGCCAGTGTCTGTTTGCATGTCTTTAAATCCACAGACTCTCTCTTCCCCTCCAGGTTCTCAAGCAGTAGCCAAATGTCAGCCCTGGCAGAGTGCTGAGCTGTGTTTCTGCCATAGCCAGGGCATCCTTTTTTACCAAATATTTGATTGCCTCAAGATCCTGCACTTGTTCTGTGGTGAAGAACAAGTGTCAGGCTGTCAGAGGTGACAATCCTTGTCACCTGCCCATATTCTCCCACATGCCTTGCTACCCACGACCATAACTGCCTCGGGACATACCCCCATGTGATGTTCTTGAATTACCCTTAGGAAAAGCTGGAAAAATATACGTGAAACACGCCAGTAGGAATACTTTAGTTATCAAAGGGTATTCAAGATACTGAAGAGTTATTGTAAAACAGGAGAAAACTTCTACCCCACAGGAAAAGAGGGGGAAGGTGCCATTCTTTGTTTCATCCACCAAGTGGTACTTGGAAAAGGGAAAATGTCTAATTTTTCATTGCCTCCAGGAGATGGTTCCCAAACTGTAGGGAAGGCAACAATGCAAGGCCCAAATACCAGATTAGGCTAAAGGCCAACTCTTATCATAGTTCTCCCAGGCAAAACACAACCAAATGATATACTGCAAATTCAGCCTTTAACAAGCTCTCAAATTTGATGTACAGCAAAAAAATGGGGAACATGACAGTGATTAGATAAAATAATACTGTGAACGAGTAAATGAACACTGTAACCAACAACTGTCAAACAGATAATAATTATCAGTTCCTTCTATAACATGCTGTGGTCAAATCAGTCATTTGAAACCCTTCAAGCCTGACACTGGGTGCCAAAACAGGACTGTTGTGATTCAACTTCACCCAGTTGCTCCCTCAGTCCTCTGCAGCAGGATAGGGGACACAATCAGAAGGGTAAAAGCAAACATTTGTGGGTCCAGATAAAGACAGTTTAATAGGTAAAAAAAACCCAAAAGAAAACCAAGAAAAAGAAATTATGCAAAAACCCCTCAACTGCTTGCCAGCAGCTGACCAATGCCCAGCCAGTTCCTGAGCAAGTGCTGCTCTGGCAAACTTTCTCTGCAGTTTTTATTGCTGCACATGACACCTATATGGTACAGGACATCCCTGTGGTCAGTTGGGGTCAGCTGTCCTGGCTGTGTCCCCTCCCAGCTCCTTGTGCACTCCCAGCTGCTCCCTGGTGGGCTGAAGCAGAAAAGGCCTTGACTCTGTGCAAACAGTGCTCATCAACAGCTGAAACATCCCTGAGTGATCAACATCTGTTTGCAGCATAAATCCAAAACACAGCCCCTTATCAGTTACTGTCAAGAAAATTAACTCTAATCAAAAACCTGCAGAGAGCCCAAGTGTTTATAAATAAACTGACCCACATTGGATACTCAATTTATGTGTTACAGAAGTAATAATAGAGAAGGGAAGCTGGTATAGAAGGAATTATTCAGGAGGGAAACACCCACTTTTTTTATCTTAGTGTATATATAGAGCTAAACCAGAAAAGGGTGTGTTCCATCATCTGAATGCATCAGAAGGGATTAAGTCTAGAGACACATGGTTTATGTGTTAATCATTAATGATTTAACCCCGTGTAAACCTACAGCAATGTCAGCTACAGTTTGCTAGTATTCATAGGCCAAGGTTCAGCAAAACAATTACACATATATTTAGATGTGTCTGTGAATATATATATATATATATACACACACACATATACAGATACATATTAAATTCTGAATAAATACTACATTTATAGGCTAGTTATCAGGTGAGTCTTCATCCAACTGAGGTCTCAGTGTAAAAGGGAAACTGTCAGTTCTGCTCTCACAGCAAAGTGGAAAAAGTCAGAAAAAATGAGGCAATTAAAAGAAGCCATCATGATATACACAATACCTCAATACATGGATAGAGAAGTTTTCCCAAATGGCAAAACAGCTTTACAGGATATATTCTCCCAATAATGAAATACCTTTTGAGGTAGGTGTTCCTAAACCCACTTCCACAGATGAACAAAAGCATGAAGCACTTAGGGCATAGGAGAAAAAACGGGTCTGCCTCTTACAGCATTATGAGTCCACTGTATAGAAATGTACAATTTTTTTCCTCTGTAAGGAAAAGAATTTTAAACAACCAGAAATTTTGTTTCGGAAACATAGAGAAAGTAGAGTATATCCAGCATTTCACTGCCCAGATGAGCTGCTTTAGAAAAATCCTTTGATGAGTAATGGCAACATATGTGTTTCATGCTGTGCTACAGAAAAATGACAGTAAACCTTATGTCATGAGGAAAAGATGATTTCTACTGTCATGTGATGAAAGGTTTTGAAGACTTCCTAATACTAACTGTTCTGGTGAACAACAACCTGTAGGTACAGTAACATGGTACTAGAGCCAAATGTGAGGGACTCAAAACTGATGTCTTAACTAATAATTTAATTCCCTTTATACACAGGAATATGAAATAAGATCTACCAGTGTCTGCATCTCATATGCAGGATGCATAAAGCTATTTTTTTAAATAGAGCTTTCATTTTGCCCAAATGTCAGATATGAATCTAAAACAAAAAACCACAGCACACAGTGAGAAAAGTAACTACTTTTTTCCTTTTAATATAGATGTAGTACAGAATGTTTAATTACAGCAGGACAGTGCTTCCAGTTAAATAAAATTAAAACCCTTTATTTTCCCCAAATATAAAATTACTAAATTAACGTCTTAAAAGAATAAGAATATGGAAAAAGCTTTAAATTATACCACCATTTACCACAGTAACCATGATTACCAATTACATACTCCATTGCTTTGGCAAAAAAGGTTTTTCTTTTAATAACTGCATATAAACCTAACATAACAAAGACTGTATACATCTTTATATTGCACTTATTTATATACAGGGATAAATGAACTGTAAAGTCTGCATATACTTGGAATGAGCAAATTTTCAAAATAAACTGAAAGCGGAATGGTAAGAGCTGGTATGAATATTAAAAAATGCTTAGAAATGTAATACATTTATGTACAGACTGTACGGACTGTATTAACAAACAATATGTACATAACAATTTACTACTATTGATATTTTAGTATAACTCAGTGTTCATCAATACAGACCTTTGGTTGTATTTAGTTGTTTAGTAAGACCTAAGCTTGCATACCTCCAAAATGCAACAAGGTATAAAATAAAGCACAACAATTTGCCGAATGGTACAAAAACTACTATTGTCAGTTGCATTAAACCCCAAAAACTAGTGTCTCTGTCTAGCCCCAAAATAGTTCTTGTACTCGGAATCTCTATGTGCCATACACAAAAAGAACACCTGAATGTTACATATCTGCAAAATTACATCCCACAACACTTTTTTTTTTGTAATGTGCAATTCATTTTAATAATACTTTCTAACGAAAAACAGAAGCTAACTTCAACTTCATAATTTTCCAACACGCACTTCTGCAATGACATTGTGAACACTTTTAAATTTTACCAGCAAGATTAAAAAATATATATGTGCGCCTCCCTTACTCTAAAAGACTATCACCAGGAACTGCTATTTGCTAAGTGTGCTCAGACATTCGTATGAACTACGCAGTTTGCATGTGCCCAACATTTAGCTTCAAGGTCATCCTGAGTTTGCACACAATGAAACAAATCCACAAACTTGAAAAGAAACAAACATACTTTCCTTTACAAAACAATCATGCAACTGAAGAAGAACTGGGAATCCCATGAACTGTTGTGCTTGTCGGAGTTCCACTTATGGCGTTGAAAATGTGTAGTGAGTTAGGCATGACACTGGCCTTTTCTTCCACCGGAGTAATCTTAAAATGAAAGATTTACAAAAATGTTACAAAATGGCACAGGCATGTCTAAAACAGATAACCAATTTCTTGACGTGCTGCTTATTGACTCAGCCTCCCAGTACTTTTTCAACTGCACAAAACTTTCTGGAAATGGTTACTCTTTTTAGCCATCTTCTCATAAATTTAGGAGAAGTTACTTCTCCAATATCAGTTCTCCTAACTCAGGTATTATGCTGTCCTCTGCAGAGGATGCTTGGACAGTTTCTATCATTCCTCCTGTTAACTTTCAGGAGTTTCATAGCGACAAGAAACTCACTTTTTGTCTTTTTTCGCTTTTCATGTTTTGACTTAGAGGTATGATTTGAGCATTTTTTTTACAAAAACCTATCAAAGCACCAAAAAGATTTCATTCTTAACAGCTATAAACAAATTGGTGCTAAAATTAGAAATAACATAAAAAGGAGTTATATAAAGATTAGACAAAGTAGTAGAACAAAAGTAGAGAAAACTAATTACCATCCCATCTGATCATATTGGCAAGCAGCAGAGGAGAAAAAAAAAACTTGTTAAGATTCTTTTATGCATTTTTATAACAAATTTTTTGCAGTTGTTAAGACCTTGCAGTGTTACATTACAGCTAATAGTTTATTCAGTGACGCAAAGCTCTTTTTCCCAAAACAGCAATAGGCAAGTACATAAAGGAGACATTTTTAAAGATTTAAGTGAAGACCTTCATGTTTCTAAGCCTTCAGGGGAATTATCAGTCTAACTGGAAAAACAAAAATCAACCCTAAAGCAAAACAAAGCAAAACCACCACCAACATTGCACTTTTTAATTATGTAAAGCTAATTACATTTGTATAAGAACACAGTGGTAGGCTAATAGTACATTATTACTGCAGTCAGCGCTGTGCTTTCATATTCTGTTCACAGTATCTAATGGATATCAGTACTTTGTCTAAATGTAAACCAAAAGAAGAAAGGGCAATATGATTTACTCCTGATGTTTCATGACCTGCTTCTTCTTATCAGCAATCTTTGGACACTCATATACTTCAGCATTTTTTAACATCTACATCTTGCACTGAGTTCAAAGTACTTTTTCTTGTGTACAAATTTTCATTATATCCTTATACTTTTTTCTGCACCAGGAGAATGCTAATCTTGCATTTATCATTAAATTCTTCGACCAAAACACTTGCCTCTCCTCTCCAAAGGGGTATTCTCTATCGCTGTCTAATTCTCTCATGTACCTTGTTCATCTCAATCAACTTTTTATTCAGTTATCCTGCATTCCAAACCCTCCTCTGCTGATCAATAAATCACATTGAAATACAGTCAAACTGTCCTATTTCTGTTAGCTAAGCAAGCTCTTTTTCTGTTCCACAAATCTTTCAAAACTGTTTTCTTCTGCTACTGTGTTTTATTTTAAAAAATCCAACCACATAATTCTGGAAAAATGGTATCACTTCCTATAACCTTTGGTTCACAATGTTCTCTGTTGATGATACTTAAAAAGTTAGTTGTGTCATAAACTCTTCTCTGTAACAGGATATCAAAATAGGTGAAGGAAAATAAAGGTAAAGTGCTTCATCATAATTATCATCATACCACAGAGCTACTCAGAATACCATACCTGACAAACCACACTGGGAAATAGTGGAAAGCAAGGAAGCGTGAGAAGTGAACTTTAGACAAGTGGCACATTTTTAAATAGAAAAAAGTTGCCATAAAAGTTTTGGGTACCATCTAAGCAAAGGTGGAATAAAGGCAAAATTCTCTTAAGAATTAAAAACCTTTCTGTGGTTCTGGAAAAAGATTATAAAAGTAACAGTGGATGAAAAAAAAGGGGACTGAAGTGATGAATATGATGAATAAAAATGTCAAGAAGGCAGGGATCGAGCATTGAACTTCAGCTCTTCCTGTCCTCCTGGAAATAATATCTTTGCCTTTGAAGTCATGAGACATTTCTACCATGGAACCCAGATGCAAAGGTTGAGTGGTACATCTCACTCCACAAAAGTTCTGGGTTTACTTCTCTCCTATTTCTAGCTTGTCAGTATCGAACTTCTCTCAAGAAAATGTATTGGAATACCTTTTGAAAGGCATTAAGCTCTTTGTTGCAAAAGCAATTATTTATACCTCCAAAATCAAACAAGAAAGGGCTAAGCTTGCAGATCATATATATTAATTTCATTACATTTGTTTTATCTTTATTGTAATCTTCATTGCCTACTAAAAAACAGGCTGGTGCCAAGGAAATGCACAAGCAAAAAAAAATGAAGGTCTGCAGTTTCTTGATGGGCTTATACTCCAATAGAAAAAAAGAAATAATCCTTTCATGTAAAGCATTACATACATTTCCCTTATTCTTTTCACATTATAGTTACATTCTGAATGATAGTATATGTATAACAATTTCAGCACATACTTGTTCATGCATTATTTCAGAAAGCTCTTTTGCCATTTCTCTGTAGTTTGCCTTCATTTCTTCTTGATATTCCAACTGATCTTCCTTTATCAGTCGTTCATTTACACCCAGAGCATGCCCACACGCTTCAACAAATTGCCTGATTTAGAGAAAATAAGGAAGTTCTCAAATAGAAATCCAAAAGATTGATTTAAAATGTCAGCTTAAAGTATGTTTTTAATGAATCAGAACGCTTAAAAAGTTGAAAGTTTCAAGAATAATTTTTATGAGTCTTAGAAAAAAGGTCCATTTTTTTCTTCTCTCTCCCCCATCCCAAAGAAATCCCAAACCTTCCATGCCATACCTAAAAACTTCTTTTAGGAGCTTTACTTTATTGTCTGGATATCTTTTGGTGTTAGTGTCATCTAAGAAAGCTCTTGCATATGCTAATGGACCAGCATTAACCTAAAAAGAACAAGAATTAAAAACCAGTCAGAGATCTGACCATACTGTCTTAGCAATAACAGATGCTACAGGTGTCTATTGGATTTGATTTTCTTATGAGAATACAAAAAAGCTGGACTTAGAAAACAAGAAAACTGTTAGAGTTGGAGCATTAGAGCAAGAGAGGTTTCTCCAGTGCTATAAATGTGTCCTGGCACAAAGAAACCACTTCGACGATGTGGCAAAGTAACTGCAGATATTGCAAATGTGTCAGCTCTGTTTATGAAATTAGGGTGGGAAAATGAGCTAAACCTACTACTGTTTGGTCTGTGTATCTACTGAAAACATGCTTTTTTCCATGCTGAGAATTCTGCAAAACCTGCAGAAGTTTAATTGTGCTCTTATGGCAGCTACAGGAGAAGTGGTTTCAGTAACTTCTGACTCATCCTTATTATTCCTTCATATCACCAACAGGAGCCTCTCCCTTCTCACCCCAAATACCAGCTTGACAACTTACTGATTCTGGAACCTTGGTTAAGTTTTGTTCCCTTTTCTGCTGAATATGACAGCTGGTCATATCAGATAACTGTGTTAACAGTTCCTTTGTTTCCTATCAGTTTAAAATAACAGAGCAGCACTTTTGCCACTGCATTTTTTGAAGATCCTTTCCATATTGACTTCTATATGCTACACCTGCTTCAGGTACCCTATTTTGGTGAATCCGATGGCTTCTTTATACATTCCAGTTCCTGCCTGCCTTAGGCAAAAAGGCATGCACAATGAGATTTTCTGTGATTATCTCCTTCCTATATATATTATCACTCACTCTTTATCTCCATAGAGTTCTTGCAAAAATATGCTAGACCTACTGTGGGCAAACCTATAGCTGGGCAAAATACTCTAATTTATGTTCAAGTTCATCTATCATCTTCTAGCAGTTTCAGCTTTACATAAAAGTCTGGTGTGGCTTGGAATGCAATATATTCCAGAGATGGATCTGGAATCCATCCAGATTTAGTGTAACTGTCTCTGATCAGTTGTTTACATGAAATACTTTTATTGCTTTTCCTGTTAAGAAATAACTGTAGACAGTAAGCAGTGAGGACACTCTTGAATGTGCAGAATAGAAACCAATTATAAAATGATACTTCCGTAATTTTTCAAGGATAGAAGCAAATTAAACAGCTGCATGGCAAAGGTCTTACCTGAACACTGACACTTCCCTGCAGCTTCAGCTGCAATTTGATCATATCTACTTCAGCTGAAGAGCAAAGCTGCCTAAGCTCTGCAACTTTTTTACTCATTTCATCAATGGCTACTTCAATAGGGTTTAAATCAGTGTGGTGCTGGTACATCACTGGAATGCGCTTTTTCACATACGGGAAACAATGTATAGCTGTGGAGAGAAACAAGTTCAACATAATCAGGAAAAGGTTTTTTAATAAGGTGTGCTTTGAGAGACTCTCATGCTAAAATCTCATTTTGATGTAATTAGCTGCCCAATTTAATAACTTCTATAACTAGAAATACTACCAAATGGACAGGGAAACAAGACATTGAAATGTAAATATGCACAGCATTACATGCATTACAGCACAGAAAGATCACTGTCATTATTGCTACTAACATCAACCAAGAAATAAACCACTGGAACTTAATTTATATGAAAAGAATTGCTTAGAATTCACAAATCTCAAAGAGAAGAATCAAAAATAGTGAAGCTGTATTTTCTATTTCCTCACAAGTACTGGCTATGGACAGCTATAAAGTCTCTTACTATTATAAAGTCACTTCCTTATTATAAAGTCACTTACTTGTTTTTACAACTATAATAATACAGAAACTCAGACTTAACAGAGAGAAAACACAAAATAGTCTTTTTCTAAGAAAAAGAAAGCCAGACTCTAGATTCAGAATTCTGGAAACTTAAGGAAAAAGAGATAATAATTTTGAGGATTCCTCACTGAAGAAATCAATCTGAAAAACGTGGCTGTGGCCAAAAATATGAGAAGGATTTTAGCTGATAGCTACAAAGGATTTGGTTAAGTGAAATGAAAAAACCCACACAGAACAAAATGAGACCACTTGAACTAATGCTTCCAGTGAAAGCATTCCATTCCATCAGTACCTGTCAGAATAGTCCGTCGCTTACACTGTTCTTCCACCCCTCCTTGTCTTTTACCACCTTGAGTAAACGGCATCTCAAACATAAAGCGACGAATGTTGTGAGTCCTTTCAAAATCTGTTTTTCTTTCCTGCAGTTCCTTTTCTTCGAAGTATGGAACTACATGTGTAACTTGAATATATGCATATTTTGAATCTAAATCCTTAGGATTTACCTTAAAAATAGGACAAAAAAAAATTGAATAGCTACATTGTGAATAAAGTGGATCTAATAGTAGTTACACAACTTCCAGAAATTAAATTTGGTCTCTTGACCTCAATATTATTGAAAACCTGGGAGATTTTCATCCTTTCAGAGGTGTTTCCTGTATTCAGTTTTTTAAGAATTCAGAAGAAAGACAGCCAGATGCATTACAGCATGTTGTGGATTTTTTTTTGTTTGGTTTGTTTTGCTTGGGTTTTGGGGTTTTTTAACCACTTTGATCATGAAACCCAGTGCTTTCATCAAGTCCTCCTCTCCTTTTAAAGTTCCAGTATAGAAATGTCCACCATTGCTGCACTTTAAGGCAAAAAACTGCAGAAATTTTTGAATCAAGGATTCAAAAGAAACCTTATGAAGGAACAAAAAGAGCCATGAAATTATGCTAAGAGGAAATCACCATAAAGTCTAAGGAAATCACCATACATTTCTTCTAAGATACAATTATTATTTTGAGAGGTAACATTACAGAAATGAAGCTTTTTGGGCGTTCTAAAAGGCATATTTAGTAGGAGACAATATTCCTCTCATGCCTTTCTAACAGCACAGTTTTTAGATGAAGATGCTTGTGTGCCAAATGAGTAACAGACAGTGATCCCACAGTATTTCAAGTAAACTAGTGAAAGCAATATATTACAATTTTTAGAGAGAATGAAAACATACTTTGCCAGAATCCTGAATCATTTTGACATTTTCAGCTCCAAATTTGTCAGAGTAGAGTTTTTGGAGTCTTTGGGAAATTTCTGAAAGAGGTGTGAGTTTAGGCTCTTTATAAATATATTCCTTTCCATCTTCATCCTCAAAGAAACCCTGTAAGAAATGAAGTAATCAAAATCTTGGGGAATAAAACACATACGGCAATAGCTAAGATGGACATAATGTGTGTGTTTCAAAGGAAATAGAAACATTTAACATTAGTATTCAAGCAAACATAAATAGACAGAAATTAAAATCTAAGTAAAAAGGTTTCCTAAGAGAATAAAAAACAACAGAAAAATGTAATTCTGTACTACAACATGAGTGAAAGATAATGGAAACACAGAGTTTAAATTTTAAAAGTTTGTAGCAGGTCTATGGTGTGCCAAGCCTTTGAGATAAGTTTCCTTCACTTTTATTTAAAAGTGAACTTGCAGCACTGTTTCACTTGCCAAAACTGGTAGTCTTGCCCAACAGGACTATCTGATTCACAAGTGAATATTTTGGCAAAAGTTTACATAAAAATAATATTAAAAATTTCCTTAGGTAATAATAAAAAATTAATTCCATAAAATGAAACTTAATTATTCAAAGATTTTGATTTTATGATGTACTATTGGTATATACTTCTTTATTTTATTATACATACCACTGTTTTTAGAACTACAACTAAATGCACAATACATGGGAAGTGAAACAGTTTGTTGGTTTAAAACAACAAGCCATGTTGAGTTCATGTTTGAAACCAGAAAATAAATATTTTTATCATAAACGAAACAGACAAAATAGAAAAGCACAACATATCATGTATAAACACAGGCTAGATTGACAAAAATACCCACACCAAGCTAAGGTGAAATGCAGTATTTGATACTGCATTGCTTGCTTTGTAAGCAGTCACTGTAATTACCTCAACATCTGTTTCACTGTCTGTAAACTGGTATTGCTATAAAGTCATAAAAGACAACAGAATACATGTGAAGTTATACTGCTCAGAGGATTTTACAATTCTCCATGCTCAGCTGGACAATTAAGCAACTGGGCTATATGCATGTAGAGAGTGTATTACTCGATACTGCGTGATACCATAGGGATACAGAGGCATTCTAGACACGTACCAGAGGATGTGAAGCTGCCCAATACACAGCCAGAACTTTGGTTTGAAGCATGCAGTACTGATGCATAGAAAAGAGTGATCCATTCTCTAAATGGAGCTTGATGTTACTTTTTGACTTGCAATGGCTATTAATGCATACCAATCTAAGAAGCAGCCTTGCAAACCACACCGTAGCACTACAGACATTAAGTCAATACATCGCTAAAAACTGACATTACAGAAAACTTACCGCTGCCTTAAGGTAGTAAACAAAAGAAGAAAAAAGGAAAAAAGGCAAAAAATTTACTGAGGAAAATTATAAGAATTTTACTGGAATTGATAAATGTTTTAGAAGTAAATACTGATGGTGTTTCTTTATTTCACATGGAACACATTCCTTGGGCTTTTTATGTCACGGTATCAATACAGATGATGAAAGAGTAAACCTTCTAACATAAATTCAGATTTTTCTTACTGCATAGGGCAGACCAGTGAAAATAACACTCACTTGTCCAAAGAATGCTACCCTGAAATAAGTTCCCAGCAGCCTCTTGCCTGTATGCATAACTTCTGTAACTTTACTGTATGCTCGATGAAGGGTGTCATATAAGTGAGCAAGCCGCTAAAAGTAAAAGAAAACAGTAATGAGATAGAAGAACAAAGAACTTTCCTGTCTTAAAATAATAAATTATGTCCTTGTAGCGAGTAATGACTGAAAACATTCTTTTATTGAATGATAGTATTGTGTTTAGCACTTGTATCAGGATGGCAATAAGCAAGACTATTTTTAAATTATTTAAATATTTAATTAAAAAAATTAAAATTAAATATTTCAACATATTCAAATTATTATGTGATGTCCAATGTGTCATGCAGTTAGTCTTGAAAATTCAGGATTATTTTTCTTGCTCAAATTTACTTTTGATGAATTAAGTACCTCAAAATCTCTCCGTTTTTCATAAATGGGAATTATTAGTTTATATATATCAGCAATGAGTTCATAGCGTTCCGCCTTCCAGAGTCCATCAGCACATTGCTCCAACAATTCCATCAGCACATCCTAGATTTGGATACACATTTGAAAGTGTGAAACAACTCAGTACTCATCAAAAGCACAGCAAATAATCATACCAATGTTCTTCCCAGTGAAAAGGGAAATCTTGCTTCAAAACAGAATTATCTACACTTAGTAATTTAAGTTATTGTGGCAATCAAAAATTGCTAAAAGGAAACAAAATAAGATAGAATGGTCTGAGTGCACACACATACTCCTTGTATTTACAAACAGTATGTTTGTTTTAGATATTCTTGAAACTGCTTTGGACCTCCTATCATTCTTGCATCGCAGTGATGAAGCCAGAAGCTGGAAAAAACTCCTTCCATGCTTAGAAGCTACTCTATTCCACCTCCTTCTTCTCTTTGGTAGAGGACTAAGTGAGCTTAAGGATATCACTAAGAAAAACAATTTTTAATACTGTGAGCAAAGAGACTAAAAAATGGTACCCTTATCTGGGTGCTGCAACAGAACCTAAAACATTTCCTCCTTTCCCCCAGTCATTATGGGGCTGTACAGACTCCCCACTGTCTCCATTCTCAGTACCCAAGTGGTGACAAGTGACAGACCAGCATCACTGCTGGACCACAAGGGCTGTACACAGATACTGGTTCATGACACAACTCTTAATTCAGACACCAGAGGGCATCCAGATGTAGCAATGAAGAAAAAAAACTGTTTACAAAAGAAAAAGAACATAAAGAGCACAAGCTTCAAGTGGGAAAGCTGATAGGAAGGGGCAAAAGAGCACAACATTTCGGAGCAACATGTCTCAATGTTCATCCATTCCCATGGGATAAGTTATTTCCCATATATGCAATCTGTTTCCCTTGACACCTGCAAGAACAGCCTCCTGCTCTTTAATGGCACCCTTCCTGGGAAAGTCTGATTCTTCTACTAACCACTTTAGGAGCTGGACTTTTTCCAGTTTGTTGATACCTCTCTTGACTTTTGAGGGTCAGTGCTGGACACAAGGTTAGAGATGGGGTTCTACAAATGCCAGGATAAAGGGGAAAAAACTCACTTCCCTCTGCTTCTTGAGTAAATCTTCTCAAACATAACACAGCCTGCATTGGCTTTTGTTTCCACAGAGCCACACTGATTATTCCCATTCAATAGGCTGTCCACTAGGACTTCCTTCCAGATCTTTCTGCAGAGCTGCTGTTTAGCCTGAACTGAGATTTTTTTTTCTTTGTAAAGCCTTGAGAGGACACTGTGTTCCCTCAAGGCTCTTTCATTTACCCATGTGCAAGTCCGGATAATGCCTCTCACGGAATGTCACAGGCAAACAACTGTTCTGATGAAATGCACACAGCAGTCTCATTAAAAAGGAAAATTCCAAACTAAATTTTTTTTTTTTTTAAATCAGACAGAATTTTTTTAAAATGAGAAATAAATTGAGAATCCCCAAATTTAATTTTTTTAAATGAGAAACTATATAAAGTCTTAAGAAAAATTTCGCTTAATTAGGAACATTTTTTATAAACTGGAGAATATGAAAGATATTTTGTCCCCTTTGGAAACATGAAGGAATTCTCTCTGATTCTCCATACTTGTAAATCCTCCTTTGGAGATTTAACTCTAAAATAACTAATAAAAAGAGAAATCTCAAGTTTTTAAGGGAAGAAATTCAACATGGCTTGTTACCATGCATAGGAAGAACTCTCATCAAAGCATCATTTTGCTAAGTAGTTGCAAAATACAGCTTGAAAGATGTTTCTGCCTTTTGACTTCTGTACCAAATTGATCTCATTTTTTTTCTCAGACAATACAGCTCTGCTTACTTATGAACACACTGAGGAAGAAATCCATTTATGAATATGTTCCTGTTCCTGAAGGAACTGGACTACCTGTTCTGAAGCACTTCTAAAATGATTTTTAGTCTACTAAAGCCAAACACTTCTTCCCTACTGCTACTCTTGTTGTTATTATTATTATTATTACTTCTCACCTATTATTATTTTCCCCATATTTCAGATAACTTTCTGAAGTCATCTGAAAAATAGTAACTTTTTTCAATATTTCATCAGTTAGAGTACTACATGGTTAAGTTTAGAAAGGGTTGCATGCAGGGAAAAATGAAATTTGGCTTGGTTTGATCCTTCTGCAAGCTGTACAGGCTTATAATTTCACTCTTGGCTTACTTCCGTTCCACGGAAATACTGAGAGATGGAAATAAATTTGTGTAGGGTTCAATGACCCAGAAAAAGCAGTATATTCCTTTTGCAGGGAGTGACTAATGAGAAAAAGAATAAAGACATTCCAATTTAAAAAAAAAAAAAGCATAACAATTTAACTCTGACAAATGGTCTGGCAGGAAAATAGTCACAGAAATTTCCAACAAAACTTTCCATCAGCAGTAGTCACTAGAATCCCTGATCTTCAATAACTTAGAGCAACTTGCATTTTGCTTTGGGTAGCATGCTATATTTCATGCTGGATCAGAAGAATCAATGATTAAAAAAAAAAAAAAAAGGCACAAAAATTGAAAAAAAACTCAACCACAAAACAATTTGCACAGTCAAATAATATCGTCATACAGCTTTACCATACACTAATTAAAACACCAAAGAAAAATACTTTTGTTGTACAATTACACTTACAAACCAGGGGGTTTTCCAATATGACTGCTGCCAGTAACACAACTGCACCAGCACATACATAGTGCAGCTTTTCATAAGCAAGATTATTCATAATATTTTCATATAGGCTGCTTACTAGTAAAATTAACTGTAGAGCCAGCACAGATGCGTCAGCAAAGACACAAGGAGTCAAACTTCAGCCAGAAAAAACACATGGACACAAGTCTGGTCTCAGTAAAACTACTTTCACTGTTATGGCATATTTGCTTAGGGAAACTGTAAACAGCAAAAACCATTGAACACATTTTGATGATTTCTGGTGCAGTAATACTCTAAATCCAAGTCAGTTTCACGAAACAATAGATTTTGCTCACTCCAATAAGTAACTCACATTAGTGTTCATCCTGTCAAGTAGCATAAAACCCCATTTTGCTTTTATTCTGAAAGTGGTGTTGAGTTGATATGCTAGCACTGTAATACATGTATAGAGTAAATTCTCTAAATCTGGGACATCTTACAGATTTTTTTTATTTCAGCTTTAGAGTATGAATGGCAGATCAGAAAACAATTATTATATCCCTTATATCAGTAATATATCCCTTATAGATGTTATATCCCTTCTATCAGTAATTGTCCAGACTGAAACATAAAATTTGCAAAAACCCCCAGCCCTTCCAGTATGTAAATGTAAATTTTATGTTTACTTACTTCATTGAAGTGAACATCTTGCATTCCAACATCCTCCATCATTGAAGCCTCCTCATCTATATTCGGTGTGATTACTCTGAAAGCAGTACAACCTTGCCTAAACATCCCTGTCATTGAAAAAGAAATACAGACAAATTTAATTTTCTCCAGCAGGATAATATTGAGCCATTTTGTTATTCTGGATAAAGCAGAAGCCATGTTTAAATATACCTACCACCAAATAAATAAAGAAATAGATCAGCTTCCCATTGCATGATTAAAATACAAGACCTTACATTACTGTGAATATACAAATGGGTTTTAAAAAACCCCAAAAACGTTAATATCTGGACCCTTACCTACCAAACTAAGTACTGTCTGAATCTTCACACTTTGTCTTAAATTTGTGTCTAATCTACTCTACCCTAAGTCTAAGCTACTCAAGGTAACTTTTATAGGATTTAATTGAAATGCCATGAAGTCATGCTGGAACTGCATACAGGGGCAGGACCTGGCACATCATTCTTTCCACTCTGAACAATATGAATGACATTAACCATAAAAAATGGTCAAGGGATGGCAAACCAGATTATTCAAACACAGAAAACTAGGAAAAAAACTAATTAAATACCAATCTAACTTCCTTTACTGAAAAAAAACCCCACTTAAAATGGAGTATAGAATGTTCCAACATGTCTTTTACTCATACTGTTTAGCTCTTTTTTGATTACATCAGACTGCTGAATTAAGGAAACAGGATTTTCTGTATCAATTAAAACCTCAAGGGCCATCAGTAAATATTATGGAAGCATAAGGATTTGCACATATTTATTTTACAATTCATTCCTACAAAGATTCTTTCTGCTCAGTTAGGAGTTCTGACCACCAGAGGTTTTACTGAATGATTGCCTCAAATCCAAGGGGCCTTTCTGTTCCTGGAACTACCACAGGTAGAAGTCTGACCCTTGGTATTATTGAGAGGAAATAACTTTTATATGACAGTATACAAAAACAGCAGAACACCCAAAGGACTCACAAATTAATAGCGACTATCACTAGTTCCCAGGTATCATCAGGCTTCCAACTGGACACAGCACCTTATTTCAGATTTGGTCTCAGAGAAGGTTTTGAGACCACCAGGACAAAGAAAATAGCCTATACATGACAAAAGCATTTGGCAAGAAGCACAACAAGAACAGAGACAAGGCATCTTTCAGACTCATGATTTTGCTTTATTTTGAGCTGTCATGCAAAGGCAAAGATAAAAAGCTGCAAACATGAATTTGCCCACAAATCCAAAACACTGTCTCAATATCGAAATCAGTTTTAACACATTCCTGAAATTTTCTTCAAGAGAGCTCTTTTTGTTAATATAAGCCACATCTCCAATCCCTGACTGAGAACTCTTCTGATTCTATAGATGAAAGGTAGTGCTCTACCCAATCTCAAGGGTCATCAGAATCTACTATTACAAATAGCTGCTGGCACAGAAGATACCATGAAGTGAAACATCCTGAGCACTATTATTACTGACTGAACATCGGAAAATTTGTGCAGATTTATTTTGACTCCTCTGGCAATGCCAGGTTTCCCAAGAGGCAGTGAGAGACTGACTACTTGTAGAAGAAGAATATTCACGGATAACTTTGCTTTAGAAAGGATCTGATTTGAGCTATTAGCAGCTCTGGTATAAAATTAAAATTTTTACTTTCCAAAAATTTTACTTTGCCTTCATCTGAAATGCTGTCCCTTAGATATGCAAGTATACTCTTAAGTACATGAGTATGCTACCTGGTTAGGTCAGATTTTTTTCACTGGTGAACACTGAAATACCTACAACTTCTTCAAGGAAATGACTGATTTTCCCAAACTCTAATAAAAATTATATTTGAATACATTAAATAAGGTTTTGAAATCATACCTTTTCGTGTGAGATATTCTGCAACCAGTGCTGCTACATGGACATAGCACATTGCTGCCTAAAACAGAAACAGTAACCATCTTTTAAAATACAATGAAAATGGGACTATTAAAACCAAGGTAAAAGGCAAGCAACAGTACAAGACAATTTCTTCAGTTTTCCTTTTTGCTGCTTTGTAGGATATATTCTATGACTCGTGCAAGAATTCTCCACCTCATTTATATAAAACAGTAACAGTGCAAGTGCACTCACTCCTTAACCAGAGCACTGAGTGGCATGGACAGCAGTTCACAATCTAAGAGTGACCCTGGGTCACAAATCACAAGGCACAAACATCATGCTGTAATAAAAACAAGAGAATCTCATTTTTTGAAGGAAGGTATTTTAATGATTCTACTCAACATTTGGTAGCCCTACTGCTAACCTGTTTTGTCTGCTTTTTGGCTCCAGACCAAGAAATTTGCAGAAGAAACTGGTGACAAGCCATTTGAAAGCAGCAAGAGAGATCTGACCTATGAATGGAATTTGAAGTAATTTGGTTGTTACAGTTTGGAAAACAGAAAAAAAAAAGGGACAATAATTTTCAGATATCTGAGATTTTTTAATGGATTTGACACCAACCACTTTTCTCCACAGAAAGCACAAAAAAAAAGAAAAAGGATTTGAGAGTCATTTTATTAAAAAGGCTTAGGCTTCCAGCAAAGTGTTACTCTAACTGTAACTATCAGGTAAGAATCTGACAGAAATTCTAACTTATGTTTTTTATCAAGTTGAACTTGATGATTTGCAGACATCCTCATCTAGTTGCATAGTCAAAGATTCTAAGATTTTAATAAAAAAATTAACAACATAACTGAAAAGGATTAAAAGACCTTGTCTTCTCAGCTAGCTGAAGCTGTTCAGTTCAAAAGACAAGCTAGTAACAGAGTAATGTGTATGCCTTCTGTGCTGCCACCACATAGAAGAAGAGAATTCTAGTACTAAGAATTGAGCTAGGAACATGGCATCCTCCATATCTTGGAGATCTTTACTTGCTTACATGATGCTCTTTCTAACAGATGTTTATGAAATGCAAAGATTTTACACAAATCAATTTACTTGCAGATGAAAAAAACCTTCCAGAAAGAGACAAAATTAATCTGTATCCAGTTAAAATGTCAATGTCTCATTAAGACATGTAACAATCCCCACACCCAATTCTCCTTTTTCCTAGAACTGGATATTTTAAGAGCACAGTAAAATCAAAAAGCTTTCTTGTTTTTTCAAACAATGCAAGAAATTATTTGTCAGTTTTAAGAACAGTAGGAGTTGTTTTAGTAAGTAATCTGGAATAAAATCAAGCTAATTCTGAAAGGACAACTGGAGGGGAATTCAAGGAGTGGCTTCAAGTGTTTAAGCAAGTAATAAAAAAGATATTTTTAAGCAAAAGGCCTCTCTTCCATGGCTTGCACTGTGCATTCCATTCTTAGTAGTGTGCCAGCTATAGCAGTTAAACATGTTCCTTACATTAATAACCCAAAATTACTTACAGATGTACTTGGGTAGGACAAAAACTTATCAGCTATTGAAACCAATCCAGTAACAATTCAAAAATTATTAAAATTACTTATTATGTTACATGCTAACAACTACATATAGTACATTCTCTTTCTATAAAGATAAACTTAAACTTATTACAGAGCTAAAACTGATTTATTTGTTCTCTTACCTCTGAAAGATCTCCATTTTTAACATGAATCCTTGCCATGCTGTCTAACCACGTCTTCCTCAGCTCAGGTGTACTGGCATAAGACTTTGCCAAGCTGTACTGGAGGTCTACAAGCATTTCTGGATCATTCTCATGTTCCTTCATCTGAGCCGTAGCCATCAGCACTGTACGAATCCGTTTGGTTAAATCTTTAACATCAGAAGGGAATGTAGTGTGCTAAAACATGGAAAAGTCAGGTTAACCACTATGTTTTCCTAGTCCTTCCACAACAAAAGGATAAAACATAACTGGAAAAGATGCTATGGAAGAGTCTTCAAGCATCCTACAGTATGAAAACAAGAATAAAAACAGACCTTAATATTTCTGTCGTTATTGGCACAATTGTTGATGATGGAAAGGGACTGCTGAAATCTAGTTCCTCCAATTCCAACCACATCAGCAATTAACTGGCTTACTGAAATAATAACCTTGACAGGAACAGAAAACTTGTTAGTGCATATTTATTTCATTAAATACTCTTGAGATGTACCTATGAGGCAATTACAAAGGAAGTTTCATTCTTTTTAATTGAAAAATTATTCTCCTAAATAAAATAATATTTGGGGTTTTCCTCCAATTACTTGTACAATAACATAGGCAAGATAAAACAAGGTTGTGTAAATTCGAGACACATGACTGACTGCTAGGTGAATTAGGCAGAGGTCATTAAACCGTCAAACTACTGTTCCCAGCTTTGTCAGGACACATAATTTTCTAATGATTTGTTTTATTTTAGACTTTTATGTGCTTGTTGCTGCATTCTTTTCCTTCTTCAGATGTAACAGGGTACACCCATTTAACAAACAAAATAACATCTACAAAAAAGAACGTTTGCACTGACAAATAAAATTTATTTCCTACAAAACACAGGGTCATCCAACTGTATCTAAGTATTTCCTTGTACTGAATATATTTTTATGACCATCTCCTTACTCTTATTACCAGCCTTGCTTGAACTCCAAATAAATTCTTTTAGGTCTTTATCTGACAAGGCTTTGCACACTGGTATGCAACTGTGTATCTACGATATTAAAAAAAAAAAAAGAAAACACAAAGAAAATACACTTACTTGCAGATGTGTTCGAACAAAAGATTTCTTCCCTGTGTAGTCAAAATTGTTTCTCATCAAAAAGTACAGTAACTGTGAAGCTTCATTACGAATTGAACTCAGCTTGGAATTACAGTACTTCAGAATTTCATAGCACAGTGCAGAACACATATCAGCTCTACCTTCATAAAATGTAGAAGGAAACTGAGGAAAAAGAAGAAAACAAAGAATTTATTCATCAAAGCTAGAGTCAGATCTTGATAAAATAAGCATGTCAAGAAAAACACAAATATATTCATATCCTCAAATTGTGGAAAAACCAAGAGTTAAGAGTAGTTCATGACACAAAGCAATTTTTACAGCAAATCAAAGGACAAGCATTCCACACTGCTGAGATCAGATCAGTCCTTATTCACCAATTTTATTTTGGGATTTATATTTCGGGAAGTATATTGTTAACTAAAGAATCAGATAAGTACTTGAGGGTGAAATTCTTAAAACTTCTTACCTTGTAAATAAGTGCCCTTAAAGCACTGAACACATTTTTCAATGCTGTTTCAGACTGATTCTTTTGAAGGAAGCAGAGGTATACATCAAATACTTTCTTCATCAGTGGATTATGTCCGTGATCAGTCAGTAGCTGATTCTTTAAAATGATAGCAAGAACTTAGGAGTTTTGTACAGCATACATTTATACTACTCTAAGAACATACGCAGATCATCAAAAAGCAGGACATTTAAAAAATATAACCTCTATGGTATTACCAAGATGTTTAATAGCACATACACACCTGAATTAGGTATTTATAACACTTCATTAATTTTGCTTACAAAGGAAGTGTCCTCTGAATAGACTTATAGAATACAATTGTTTTTATCAGCTGTTAATTAAATCCATTACTATTAATAGCTTTTTGAGGGGCACACTCAAAATATTCACAGACTTTGCTTACAGTGGCTTTAGCAGCTCAGATGGGAATTTTCTCATGGCAGTATCTCCTACTACAACCTGATTCCACAAGGTCTTGCCCCTTCTGCAACTCACCTCGGTGCCCTCCACTCTTCCTTGTCATTACTGTACACAAGCCTCCAAAGGAGTGGAAGAGGGTGGGTTCAGACTGGACATCAGGAGCACACTTACTAGAGCGAGGGTGCTGAGACAATGGGACAATTGCCTGGGAAGTAGAGGATGCCCACTTCCTTGGAAGGTTTTTTCAAGGCCAAGTTGGATGGGACTTGGAGCAACCTGGCCTAGTGGAAGCTGTCTCTACCCATGAAGAAGGGTTGAACTAGATGATCTCTTGAAAGCCCCTTACTACCCAAAACATCATGTGACTCTGATTTTATGTATTTTAGTGCAGTTTATTGAATAGAAGCCCCTGATTCTCCTGCCTGTTTTGTTTGGATCTTTGAGACTATTCTGGCATACTCTTGCCTACTTTCTCAATATACAACACACAGATAACCTTGAAGGATTGCCATTCCAAGCGTGATGGGTTGATAACTAAAGGATTAGTGTTCATTTCTCTTTAAATCTTTATAGCTAGGTATCTTGATTTTCAATTCTGTCACTGGGTCTGTGGACAGAACTGACTCTAAACTCTATTAATTATGTTACCAGAAAAAGGAATATCATTGTAAACAAGCTCATGTTTTCATAACTACATTAAAGATAAGACACTAAGTTTGAATCTTCAAGCAAGAATCTGGATACATTGCCTAATTAGAGGAGAAACAAGCTAGAGTTATCATCTCTCCTTTTTATGGCTTCGATTTTAAAGACTGGAAAACCTCAGAAACACAGCCAAGTGGGGTAAGTAAGTGGGCATGCCATATAAAGATTCCCCAGGTGAGCTACAGCAACAGATACAACTAAAAGAAGTCTTATTTGTGGACAAATGGAAAAAAGCTACAGAAGAGGAACACACAAATCACTATTAAGGAATGCATTACTGTAACAAGCAACCAAGTT
The DNA here is from genome assembly GCF_009819655.1 of Sylvia atricapilla. Taxonomy (NCBI): domain Eukaryota; kingdom Metazoa; phylum Chordata; class Aves; order Passeriformes; family Sylviidae; genus Sylvia; species Sylvia atricapilla. Next base: position 75,686,440 of record NC_089141.1, read on the forward strand.
CAATATGAAAGTCTGAGAGTGTCCAATTATGGTTTTGCCATAGATCTTTCATCTCACATGGCCTTTAAAAGCCACTTTTACCACTAATAATAGGTAGACACCAAAGCTTCTAGAACAATTTTTAAGTTAGGCTGAGGAAGGAGCTTTTCCCACAGATTACTGCAGGTGTATGATGTGTAGCTGAAGCCAAAGCATTTTGCCGTGAGATATTATCAGTTTTACATGAAAATAATAAAAGACAAAGCCAGAGAAGCTAAAAACAGCAATGCTATTTAACTAGACTGTAAAAATACAATTAAAAAATAGTTTTCAAAAGTATTTCTTCTCAAATATATTTATAGGAAAAGTTAACACCAAATCATGAACAAACCTTAAAAGCCATGGTGAATAATGACAGAGTGTCCAGAATTGTAATGCAAACTTCGGTGGCAATATTTGCTTCAAGTAAAGACTGGTGAAGGACATCTGCATCTGAATGGCCATAGCCTATAGAAATTCCAAATGAAGTGTAAGTGCTGGATACACTCATTTAAATGTTTCTTATTTCCAAAAGACTTGCTGAACTAGGAAAAGATTAACAAGTAAAAAGCCTGACAGAAGTTAGTATTCAATACAGGAAAATAATTCATATGCATTTAAATAGTTTCAAATACAGCCAGATAATTATTCAAACATAATTTGCACAGGATCATAAAATACATTAAGTAAGAATTTCAACAATAGAAGCGTTAAACAGCAGTTAAAAACTATGTGATATTTCATATATATGTGCATGTATACACACACGTGTATATATATATAAAGCTACACAGTTACATATATATACACACACATATATTGATAAGTACTGCAGCAGGATGAAGTTACAGCTGAAAGTATGAAATTTTGGCAATTTAGTGATGTTGCTATGGTCTCACAGTTAGTCACAAGTCAACCAGAACAAAAATACAAAAAAGTTAAGAGTTGAAGGAATACCATCCTGTACTTATATGCAGTTTAATAGCATCACTAAATCAATGACAAGGATGACAAACTTGTTGAGATCATGTAAAGAACAGAAGAAATGCCATACTCTTATAATGGCACTTGTCCACTTCTTTCTGCACCTTCTTGCTTCCCTGTCTGAACTACACATGTATACCCATAACCACCAGTTTCTTTAGATTTATACGTTCTTTCTTGAAGCACAGAACTATACTGAAATTTCTCAGAGATGAAAGGTATTACTTATTTCAGTATTTCAGTTCTATTTCTAGCTTATGTGGTTAGAAAGGGAGAAAATATGTTTATAATTTACACTAATAGACAACTACCTTGCCAAAGAATCTTGATTTTAGAAACAAGTAAAGCAACTACTTCCACCAGACAGTTCCTCTCTTTTTCCACCAGACACTTCTTTTCTTTATGTATCCCACACAAAATATTTTCAAGATTATTCAAGCTCTGAATGCTACTTTGGATACATGATAGAAGCAGACTGACAGCTAAATGAAACTAGAAGTTAACAACAACAAGACCAAAGATATAAAAACCAATTTCACACTTGACGTGGTTTTTACAGCAACACATTTTCAATTTGTAAAACCTTGGTTAACACAATGTGTAATATCCTGACACTTATTAACTGTCCATTTAAAAAACCATCTATCATCAGTTTAGACAAAGTTATCTGAATAAGACACCTTCCTTCATAATTTCCTTCAGTTGGGAAAGAACGGAAAGTTTCTTTTTACATATAAGCATGCATTTTTTAAAATCTTTCAGCTCACTGTTTCCTAAAACATCAGTAAACTTTGCCAAGTTCTGAAGACATGAAATCTCTTTGCACAGGGACATGTTATCTGTTTCTCAAGGTTTTTTTTTAAACCAGTCTTTATCTGCAAAGTATTATACTGTATCGAATGTGTAGTCACATAGTGTAAAGGCTCTCTTTAGTGTACCAACAACCATGTAGAAATTATGATGATACAGCAGCAGACTGATTGCAAGGGAAAAAAAAGTAATTTCCACAGACATACTTGTCTGACATTTTAAAAGCAAGCAATTGCATTTCTTATATTTAAACAGATGTGATAATGCATTTGTGAATAGAGAGGTTTCATAGGATCTTTTTTTTTTTCACTTTTATAAAAGACAATGTGATAAGCCCTGTGCAATTAGGCTAAGTTTTGCTTTATATTACAGAAAAAGAGCTAAAAGATTTTAAGGGACAGTTAGATATGCTTTGAAAAATCAGAGAATGAACACAGTGAAAATACAGTTAACTCAAATAAATTTTTACTGCACACAGTTCTTTTCAGTACCAGTGTTGTATTTAACTGGATTAGTCAACCAGTTTCATTGTCTTTTTTGAAGCTGAAAATTGAAAAATGATGCTTTAGAATACTTTACATACAGTATATTGCAATTTAGAAGCAGAATGTTTAAAAAGATAGGCCACAAGCAGATTTAGTTTTCAATACAGCAGTCTATACAAGCTGACTTCAACCTGATTAAATCTTACCATTGTCTACAGAAATTCCAAGAATACTTGATATCTTTCTCACACTGAAAACAGAAAAATCACTTCATTATTGGACGCTTTTTCACTTCCAGACAAACTAAATCATGGGCTCACAATCTTTGTAGAAATTCTAAGAAACTCACTTCTTCTTAAGGGATGACAAAACATGGAGATATGGTCAGTATACATATATTTAATTTTAGACTAGTAATTTATAAGACCATATAGGAGAAAAAAATTGAAGCTTAAATAAAGCAAATATTAAAAAAAAAACAAGCAAATTTTGTAACTGTGTGCAGCACAAGTTTGAGGCATACGCAACTGAAAGCAAATATTAAAATCCAGTTTTAAGGTACACTGTAGTTAACCATGCTCCATGTTATGGCATCAGCCAGCACTGATTGTTCTATCACAAAGCAAAGAACAGACCATCGGCTGCTTCCAGCTATTCGCTTGTCCTGGAATAGTAAAAGTCACTGGGATGCACTGGTGTGGCTCTGGGACCTGTCTCTGGTGTTGTGGCACTGGTTGAGGATGACAGATGTTATCATGTCATGAGACTTACTGTGGTTAAAAGTGAGAGAGTTATCCAGGCTGCTCAGCTGCTGCAATCTGGCATGCATCATTCCTGTTCTGCTACGGGAAACAGGCAATGTCTGAGATTTTCGATCATGAACTATGGATCCTAACCCCTCCTGGTTCCTGCAAGATGGGTGAAATGGGATAGAAGCAAAAGTTAGACATGTCAAACTGCAGCAAGACAGGAAGTGCTGTTAGTTAAGCACAAGAAGTTTTATAGAAAGAATTATAATGCAACCTATTCACTGTTTTCTTTATAAAATAAAAATAGGTAGCTTAAAAAAAGGCATCACAGCAAACTCTTTCTTAAAACCTCAAAGCATGGAAGCAAAAGCACACAAGCAGCCACTCTTGAAGTGCTAAATTTACTTCAGAGCTTTTGGGGAAAAAAAATTTGAAAACATAAACATTCTGAAAATATTCAGAACCCAAAACTGAATCCTCTATTTTGATAGCAAAATTTTAGCAAAAAAGTTAGGACACAAAGCAGTAGAATTAGAAAGCACACATGCAACAGGAGAGCAGGAATTATCTGAGATAGTATCATATACTTCTTACCCAAGCAGGAAGGGAGAAGAGCCATAGACTTTGTTAAATTTGCAGCAATCAAATGAAGAAAACAGAAAAGTGATCTGTGTTAGCAATCAGTACAGGCTAACTTCCTATTGTGTACCACCACCAGAGCTGATGAAAAATGAAAACCAGTGCTTGAATTGCAGTATTCCCTGTTCTCTTTCTTTCTCTGTCCTTTGTGTATTTCAAGAGTACGTGCATTGACTGTGTGTAGTGACAATGTGAAAGACATGAAAGTTACATTTACTGGGAAAATTCACAACACCAGATGTTTTCAATAGCTCAACATTTTCAACATTAACATGCAGCACACAAACCAGGTGATCAGTAAACAAAAAGGAAGTGTGGTAGTGTCCTCTACAAACTAGTCAAACAAAGCAGTTGGAAGAATTTTTACAAAAAGCTTGAAAACTTTTTTTTTAGTCCTGTAAATGCAGAGTTTGATGTGCATTTGAACACAATGATTATAATCAAAACCTTAAGAAAGCCAGATTTATTTTTGAGATTTTTAGGTTATGTGAACCTTTTCGGGTTTTTTTCCAGAAAAATCTCCAAGGAGATAGTCAAGCTTGTAGAATAAGATTCACAAAATCTAAATTAAAACCAAAAAAAGCTAACATTATAGTTAGAATGCATTACCATCCAAAGTCAGCAACAACTTTCTCACTGAGTTCAAGAGGGCCAGTATTTTGACCACACCAGTTTAATTATAACTGTATTACCCTGTTAAACACAGCATAAGGCCTAAAGAAGTTGCTATCTTTTACTCCATTAAAAACCATTTGCATTAAAACAATTAATGCAAAGATATTAAAATAAATTAATACAAGTTTCTGACTCTACAGATTTTCTTCGGACTTCAAATTTAAAAACAGCAGCATTGGAATGTTCATTACTCACCTTCAAGTAAAAACACTATATATACAAAATTTCTAAAACATTTCAATTTATGTGGTTTTATGTCCAACTGAATAAACAAAACATCATAAAATTTCTTTCCCAAAGACATTATTTCAAGAAAAAAATACTGTAAAAGATAGCATTTAAGGAGTCGATTCAAAAGTCATGGTTAACAAACAGCTCACAGATCAGTCTTAAACAAACATCAGACTTCCAGACAGGATACAGATTTGTTAATATGGTAACCAGTTACTTACTTCAAAATCTTATGCATCATTTCACAGTAAGCCTTCTACTTGTGCAATTTATTTGTTACAGAGGTTCAAGGCACATCTTACACAGTGTAATTATTAGGGATCAAGACAGTGAAATTTAAATTCCACACAGTACCTGGCTATGTATCGTTTTCCCATGTACTGGAACTGATGTAAGCACACTCTGTGGAGAACACAAATGAGAGAAGCCACATTTAAAAAAACCTTATCTAGATTTATGTACACTGGAATTATTCAACAATTATTGTTAACTTTAAACTCCTAGATCATAAAAGTTCTTTATTCCTCCCAGCCTTAAAATTCCTCTCTAGACCCCAAGCCAAGAAAAGATAAGTGTCTCACAGTCACAGTTACCAAAAAAATGGACAAGAAGCCAAGGTAACCAACATGGAAGAGAGAAGCAAAGAGATAACAAGACATTGCCTATTTATACAAATTTTGTAAATTGTATGTAAGTGCTCAAAATAAGGGCAAAACATTTTGCTTCCCCCCTTGGCAACCTAAACTCACTTGGTTACAAATTGGCTTTTTTTGTTTTGTTGTGTTTTATTTAAGGTCTCCAGATTCTAGGATAACGACAGGGTTTCTGAAAGAACTATTTTCAAAAGGGAATATACTTTTGTAACAAGATGATAACAAAGACAAATAAACAACAAAAAATTTTCATTAAAAAAAAAATCTGTATTACTGGTAAGTGCACAGCACTAATGACTAATTAACTAGAAGTCATATCTTCAAATCAAGAGAAGTGGTGTGAATGAAGGCTGCAATACTGATTTTATGTTATTCTTTTCACTCTGTAAATATTTATTCCAGTAATACAGAAAACAATGCAAAACATCCCTTGTTCCTCCAGTAAGGTGTTCTAAAAGTTCTTCCTTAAAGTGTAAAAGCCAAAATGAAAGGCAGTTTTCGGCTCTGTCTTCCATATGCCAGCTGAGAATGAGAAGAAAGACTGCCTTACTGCCTCTTCAATCAGCTCTATTTTTTACTGAGACCTTGAGTAGCTTAGCTGTCTTCAACCTGCAAAGTCAGAATGGTGTTTGCCTTCCCCAAACTTGTCATTCTGAGCACAAAATAATCTCAATTACTCTTTCTGATATCTTCCTGTCTTTTAAATCCTAAGTTTTTCAGATTGAGCAGAAGCTGATGATAACAAATGGTGGAGTCATCCTTTATCTATTCCCTTAGAGAATAGCAGAGGACACATGAGGAATGCAAGGAGCAAGGTTCTGAAGTTATGCAATTCAATCAGTTTTGCTATGCAACCATATACTTGCTATTTAACAGCTGATGTTACAAGACACAACTTAATGCAGAGAGGTACAAAGACAGCTGGTTCCTCTTCCATGAGCACCGCAATACTCTGAGCACTACTCGTTCAAGAACTACCTGAGATCCCCCCTGCATAGCCTGATTCCAGAGACTATCATGGAATTGGACAGACATGCAGTTGTGGACATCCTTCTGAACAGATTAGGACAATATTGTTTAAAAAAAACACCAACCTCCCCCCTCCCCCAAAAAACCCCCAGTTATTCATGCTTACATCCACACTCATGTTGTTAACAGACCAGCAAAAGACATAGCTGCATGACAAGCACAACAAAAACTTACTCTGTAATCGTGAAAAAGTCCATGAGTTCAGATTTTGTAGCCTTGTTCCAGTATGTAAACAATGCATCTAGGAAAATCAATAACAATTTAAAAGATAACAATTACTATTTGACATTTTCCTTAAAGCTGATTATACAAATGCACATATCAATTCTCCAAGTGAGTTTTTGCAATATGATGTTAATTAATTAACCCATATTTTTCCCATCCAATTTCACATTTTACATAATAATAATGGCATAGCCTGTAGCGCCTACAGTGCTGTAACAATGTAAGACTTCAGAATATGTCAGACTGTTAGTCCTACAGCCTGCTTCTTTATAGATTAGTCACAACATTTTATTTTTAATTAAAGTTTATTATTTTTTTCTTTGATCACAGACAGGGACGATTCCAAGATGTGTGATCCTAGCAAACAAGTAAGATGTGCCACTCACGCCATATTTCTATACCTCTGTAACCTTCTCCAGGATAACATGACTCTCAAAAATTCAATGGATCATCTCACAAATATCTCAGGAGAATGAATAAGCCCTAACATCCTCATATTCCAGAAAAGGAAATGTATACAACAATCAAATCATTTGGTTCCTTGTAATACAGCAAGTTCTGCAGAACAGAGGAATGATCTAGCCCAAGGCTAACTTCTCCAGAACAATGAATTATTCTTCACCTCTATTTTCCAAACCAAACTGTACAATCACACACAAATATTCACTTTCTTAAAAGTCCTGTAGTTGGCCTCACACCTTGAATAAATAATGAGTACTTAAAGCTTACAAGCTTTCAGTCAGAGTTTGAGTGATCACACATTCGTAAAATGCAGAAATCATGGAACCCACAGCTAAAATATTCAGCTGATTTTGAAAACTTCTTGAAATAACAGGCACAAATCCAGCAAACTACTTTGAATTCATAAAAAGCAGGAGAAATTACCTACCATCTGACATGCTTCTTAAAATATGAAGGAAACACATGAGCAGACTTTTGATCTCTGCTTGGTCAAGTTTGTCATATCGAACAACAGAACTTCCTAAAGTGCTACTCTGTTGGTTCTGAAAAGCAAATAGATGTATATTGGCTGAAGAGTTCTTAAACTGACAAAAAAATAAATTGTTTTCAATTGCTTTAATAATTCCTGCAACAGAAAAAGGATCTCAGAATGAAGACAAAACTGTTTCATGTAGAGACAGGTCACTAAAACACACAATACACACACCAAATTAAGCCTCTTCGCTTTGCTTGTTTTGAATTCCTTCTAGGTATAATTCTTTTCCCCAAAGAGCAAAAGGAACAGTCACCTAAGAGTGATTATTAAACAAGTTAATTATACCTAGGTACTCACATGGTAGAAATCAAGCCTGCCCCTTCTGCTTAGATTGAATACTTGAAAACCAAATGCTATTATTAGGTAGTACATATTTGCTCTTTTGCCTTTCAAGAGACTTTATGTTGAACTGTAGACAGGACTGCCCCTACAAAATTCATTCCATTTAAAGATGTAAGAACCTCAAGAAAAACATACATGAAAGGCAATAATATGCATTCTGGAAGACTAACTTGTAACTAACTTGCTCTTGCCCTCCCCCAACATACAAACAAACCCAAACAAAAGCAAAACCCTCTCCCTGTTTCATTTTTTAATGTATTTCCTACACTTGTGGGAAGTTTATTAGCAACCCACAATACCATCATCTTTGCAAAAAGAAAAATGCTCTATAATTGGTCTTTCAAATCACATACCATCAAACAAAATAAAAAAATAAAAATTGTAAAAATATGTAAATTGAACTTTGGGCAAAGACTTGTAAAAGAATAATTTCCACACAGTCAAGTGGTACAAAATCCTCAATCTGAAGCTTTTATAGATGTACTGTATAAACTTTTGTTTAAATTATAATTATGCCCTTTATAGTGCCTAATTCTCACATTCCATATGTCACTTATGCAAATTGAAAATTAACTAGACATTTAATAAGTTTTCTTATTTATATCTTATTTATGTCTTACTTAATAAGTGAAGTCATCAGTCTGGTATAACTGATCTGTACAACTCCTACTATAAAAAACTCACAAATACAAAGGTAGACTCAAGGGAGAAAAGCACTTGGTTTTGCAAACAAAGCAATAAGTGACATTAGAACAACCCTTCCTGGAATACTCCTAACTGAAAGCAAGGAGACACACTAACCATGAAGGAATATTCCACAGCAATCATAGCCTTTGACTGCTAAGCCCTTTTTATGCATCCTGTTGCATTAAAGGATTCCTCTCTTAAAACAGTCTTTGTAAATCTGATACCAGTAAATGTGTATATCACATACTAGTCATGGAATGGATGCACAGTGAAACTGAATGTGAAACCATGATGAATACTAGAAGTTACTGCTATTTAGAAAGCAGTGGACACCTCTATAAGCCTGACAACTGCAGATTCTAAAGACCTCAAAAACTGTTTATCTTTGAAATATCTCTGGTGAAAAAGGAGGTGCTACTCTACAGCTTTTTGGATGCTATAACACAGCAGGCAATCAATGGGTGACAGAGCAGAAACGAAATTTGTGTTTCCTACACTTTCAGAAACTGCCCAGAGCACTAGATAATAGTCCCACTAAGACTGTTGAACATATACATGGATAAAATAGGACTACAGCTACTCAGAAGCTCAGTTTAAAACCATGTCAATAACCTATAAAGTATGCACATGTTGAAATAGAAACTGATATACTTCCAGTCTATTCTGATTCCACAGCATGTTACTGATTATTCTGAAAGAAAATTAGAACAAAAACATGGCTCTTCACTACAATGATACAAAGCAGTGAGCAAAAACTTGGAGATAACATGCACTGAACAACTGATCTACTAGAAAGAAAGTCCAGAAAGCAACAAATAAGCAAGTCTTATCTGGGGAAAATATTAACAACATGCAAAACATAAATCCTGTGTTACCTAAACTGGCAGACCAGAGCAGAATTTTCAAAGGATGTTACTCCTTTGAAAACCCTTTTACTCAGTGGAAACACTACACATTAGTAGTTAACAACATGACAACTAAGTAATAGATGACAGCATTGCCATTTAGCAACAGTGTATATCAAAATATTTATTACCTTTGTCATTACCAAAGAAGAACTTTCAGTTCTATCAAAGACCCCAAGACTCAAATTCTGCAGTTATTTAAACAGATTGGATTTTTTTATACTTAAACTAGATGACGTGCATGCACTCCAGGTTTGACATTTGAACATATTTCAACATGGTCAAATTGCATATATTGGGTTTGAGATTCGACTGTTGCAAAGAAGCGGCAAAACTACTGACCACACACTTCACTCAGAAGCTTAACTATACCAAGCACAAAAACCAGATACTTCTTGTAACTGAAGAGAGAAAGTAGTATGCAAAATTTTCTCTGGCAAAGCTGGGATTGTCAGAAGTGAAAAATCCATAGTAACACGGTTTTTCTTTGGAGGGTGAGAATTTTCTTCCTCTTCTCCGTTTGGGCGCAAAGCATGAGCAGAGTGCCTTCTGAGAAGCTTCTCTCTCTGCCACACGAAGGCATGTCAGGGTCAAGGGGAAAAAGTTAACATGTTGTGACTTGCACAACCAGAGCTAAGAAAATGAAACGTGATCAGTATTGACACAAACTCTAGAAAGACAGGACTGAATACCTCATAGCTACTGCAGCCAGAGCTCCTAATTTGTAACAGCTTTAAAGTGAACTGGTCTAGAAAAGTCAAACTAAGACAAGAGAAATTGCCCAGACAAACCACAACAACTGTCTTTTTAAACATTTTGAAAATGCTAAGTATATTGAGCAGAGAAAGGGATGGAGTGATGGTCTTCACAAAATCAAAGAAGCTGTTCTAACTAGAATTCAATCCTCTCAAGCAAAATTCAATATCAAGTGCCTTTCTCTAGCAAAGGAAACAACACTGGCTTGCTTTTGTCTCTCTACATTGAAAACCTGTTTGCATTTTTTTGCGAAACAGCTCAGTAAATGCAATGCAAAAGGAGGTCACAAGACAACTATTTCACAAAAGATTTATATAAAATACTGCTTTGAAGTTATTCTAGAAAGCCCATTCACAATAGAGATCAGAAAAGTGAACTTCTATGAAACTTAGGATGAAATTTTAGAAATACACTCCTAGGGTTTATCGTGGTTTGTTGGTTTTGTTTGTTTTTTTTTTTAATTTACCTTGTCAAGAGAATTGCTCTTGTCACTGTGTCTTTCTGGGAGACTGTTTCCTGAGTCTGTGCTTATAAGAGAGCCTCTTGAGTCAGCATTCCTCACACTGTTAATGTTTGGAGTTGATGTCGTATATGGGGAAGCTAAAAAAAAAATAAAACCACAACCACAAACAACATAAAAATCTCAAACAATACCTACAAGTCACTCCATAGTTCAGTCAGACTTGAAAATCACCATACATTTTTTAAGGCAAGTAATTAATTCCATTTTGTTATTTTTAATGAAGACAAACTTACTCTAGAATTTCAGCAGATTATATATGTTAGCACATATACAAAGACTTATGTACAACTATGTAGATGCATGCATAAAAAAAATCTGTAGCAGTACATACACACTTCCATGAAGAAGCATATCTATTTAATAACAAAAAAAAAATCCCTTTCCCATTTTTTATACCTTAACTATCACCTTAGACTTGACAGGGGAAAAAAAAGCAGCCCTGCTCCAGAAAATAGCTTTAGTTTCATAGAAGAGCAAACTCCAAAAGACAGATTTCATGCACAGAGTGAAAAAATAAAACAGTTCCTCTTTAATTATTTTATTTTACTTTTTTTTTTTAATTGCTTACCAATGCCAGAGATAACACCAAACAGATCTTTAGGAAGATTGTTATCCAATGTGTTTCCTGATTTTTGTGGTGTTACTAACTGACTTGCAGTCGGCAAAATCTGCGCATCATCCTTTGTGCTCTGTTTGGAAAAGAGAGGAAAATGTGATTATTTTCCTATATTATGGACTTAGTGAATTTGACACATCTTCTAGAGAAATACTTGTTAAGCATTTCTTCTTTAAATTTTAAATTCTATTAAATATGTTCAAAAGAATGGAGGTGTTCATGTATTTGCACAAACTTGGGATTCCCTAGAACTTAAGATACCTCAGGAAACATTGAAGAAATGAGTATTCAATTGAATTTTAAGCATTATAAAACAGATACTTCAAAAAGACTAACATTACTTTTATTTCAAACATCCAAATATTTATCTTGTTGGAAGAGTTTGGGAGATTTTTTTCTTAATATTAAATGGAACACAACAAGATAGGGATAAAAGTAAAATAGATGAATATTTAAATCTTAGATTAAATAACTGTGTACAACCATATCAATATACATCCTTCACAAATTACATTTTAATTAATTCTCTTGTAGCCCCCTTGCACTACAGCTCTTTCAAAATCAGTCTCTTTTAAGGTTAAGTTCTTCTCTAATTTCTAGAAAATGAACAATCTTTTTGTGGTCCATTTGTTTCAGTGTTGGACTGCATTGAAAAATTGCAGAATTCTGAGGCTTATGAAGTTCCTTCTTTGCCAGGAGTATGCAGTGATTCATATACATGTTACCAATAAATTATGATAAAAACAATTCAGAATACCAAACAGAAATTGTCACTCACATTGCTGGAAGGGTTAACAGGAAATGGAGACACATCTTTCACATTGATCCGCTGAACATTTTCTATAAGCAGACCAAAGAGTGGCAAATACATAGTGGCTATTCTTGCTTGATGGCCCTAAATAGAGTTTAACAGTTATTTTAAAATTATAGTTTTAATTTTTAATCACCAACTAGTTTTAACCTATTCACTCCTAAACCACACACACACAAAAAACCAACTTAAATATTTGCCAAGCCAGATCTCACATTCATAAATTCATCAATGGCAAAAGCAGTGATCATCACTCTATTTCATTCTAATTTACAGAAGATCAGCACACTTTATTTGCTGTCTCAATGCAATGCAGAAAACCTCCAAAATTAATTTAATTCCAGCTAAGACTAACCAAGTAAACTAATATTATGTTAGCTCAATGAATTAATGATACTCTTCATTACAATTTTTTTGGCTTCTCCACAGCACTGCTGATGTTAAAAACAGTCAGAAAATTAAAAATCACTCAAAATTTACCACCATGACTTGTAGTTTTCCTATATTCATTTCATAAATAATAGATGATGGAAGGACAGCTGCAATATATCAAGAGCTAATATTTAATGAAACTAAGAACTTAAAACACACTTGTAAAAATCTGATTACTTTAAGCACAGCAGTTAAGAGTACACCACGCTAAAATTCAAACCTACATACAACTATATTAAAAGGTGTTTTGTTATTTCATTTGGTAAAAAGATGGAATTTGCAGATTGATTTTGATACCATTTTCCCTACAGTCTGAACAGAAACAATTTTGCTGAAAATTTACAAGGGTTTACTTCTATGAAAGAAAAAACTTTCTGTATGTGTGCACACCTAATCTTTATTTTTTTGCACATCTAATCTTTATTATTTTGTACTAGCAGCATAGCAATAGACTTACCCTTGTAGCATATCTATCATCAAAAGAATGCTTTATCATCAAATTCTTGAGCACACTAATAGCAATCTGCCGCACATCTCTGAACTCTTGTAAGGCATTGCCCACCTCCCTTAGAAGCAGTCCAACCAAGAAGTGATTTTTACAGAATTCATCAGTTAATGAATAATCCAGCTGAAGGTCTGGAAGTAAAATACAAATTTCACATAGGAATGGTTTTATTTAAATCAATTTATCAATTAACTTAAGGCCGAAGTAAAACCCAGCACATCAGACACAGCAAAGTCAAACTGCTCCCTCTTCAAAGTAGTTTTCATGTAATGAAAGAATCCAGCTCATTTATGTATTGAATTTTTGACATCTTAAGGAAACTTCAGCTTGAACGGCTCTAATAAATTGAATTTATCAGAACGTATATATGTATACAATGTCAGCTGAGGTGTCCAAGAATTTCTCACGTTCACTGTCATTGCTCAACCAAAAACCAGATGCTAATCTCAAAGCACTTTCATTTTCCAAAGAACTCTCTCAGTAAGGGAATCCCTTAAGCCAGAAAGAAGGATATCTGAGACAGCACAGCCATCATACAGACATTTCACAGCATTCTTGTAACTCATTTAAGAGACAGCCTCATCACCTGAGATATCTTTTGCTCAACACAGCAAAACACAGCCAGAAACACTTCTGATAAAGGTCTTCTTTCCTGGCTGAACTCCTAGTTCCCAGGGAGCATTTTATACTCCTCTTTATTGTGCAATCAGAAACACTGTCTTCTCTGGTTTTGCTATTTTTTAAGGTTCCCTAAGCCAGCAACTCACAGTCTCCTTTCTATGACAATATTTATGAGACTATCCTTGTTATTTTCCAAGACACTCCCAAAGGCTGAAAAAGCCAAAGACAGAAAGAAGCAGCTGTTCAGCTTGTGGTCTCAAATCTTGCTTTATCTTGCTCTACCTTGATGCAAGGGGTAATTAGTGATACTCAACTTTTTAAACTAGCAGAGTGTACTGAATATTTCCGAAAAAAAAAAGCCTATTCTACAAAAATGTGTTAGGCAGGTTTACTTGTTCCTTGTGAAAGCACCTTCCTTGCCTCTTGTTTAGTGATATCTGCTGTAGTTCAGTGCCTGGAAGAAATTAATGTGTCTTCACAGCCACAGAAGCAATAGCTAACATATGACTTGTTTTGGCACAAGACTGGATGTACAAGGAACCCAGCTGGGCTACAGAGGATTTTCATGACTGAGCTCTACACCAAACAACAACAAAAAAAGGGATCATGAAGTGGAAGCGAGAACAAGCTACAAAAGAGGAATATAGAAGTATTCAGGGAGAGTGCCAGGAAAGCCAAAGCTCAGCTACAGCTGAAACTGGCAATGGACATGAACAACAAGAAGAAGAGCTTTTACCACTACACTAGCGTTAAACCCCTGAATATGAAAAACATGGGATATTTGCTAAATGGGGACTGTGACTTAGAAGACAGTGGGCTTGGGTAAGGCTGAAGTGCTCCATAACTTTGTTACTTTATCCTTTACTGGCATGATTCCAGGCCTTAACAGTCCAGAGACTATCCTCAAGTGGATAAGGATCAGGCCAGGGATCTTCTGAGAGACCTCCAAAGATGCAGAGAGATGCCACCAGATGAGATGCTAAGAGAGTTAACTGATACCACTGGAAGATTGCTCACTATCCCCCTTGTGAAGTCATTTTTCAGCAGGTGAAGGAGAAGAGCATGACTGGGAAAGGCCCAAACAAATTTACCCAGGATAAAGAATGTTTTAAGACTTGTCTGTCTTAAGGGGAGGATAGCAGATGTTGGCATGGTCATTGTATCCAAGCTGGGACACTTCAGTCTAGGTGAAGAGACACCCAAATCTGAAAAAAACTATGTGGATCACTGCGGTCAAAAGCTGAAGGTTGATGGTTTTACCCTACTTGGAGACAGGTGCAAGAGGAGTTTCCCAAGGACTATCCTACTTAATACTGCTTCATCAACAACCTGAAAGGGGAGATGGAGTACACCCTCATGAAGCCTGTGGACAGGTACAGTCCATTTGCTCAAAGGGCAGAGCTGCATTTCAGAAGAATGTAGATTCTACAGAAATGGCAATAAACTTCCATAAGGAATAATGCAAAATTCTGTACCTGGGATGGACAAACTTCCTGCAATGGCATCAGCTGTGGAAGGACTAGCACTTCTAGAGAAAGGAAGACCTAATATGGCCAAAGCAGAAAATTGGACTACAGACCTATTCAAGTCCCTTTAAACCTGAATGAATGTATGAAAAAAAGTTGACCATGTCTTTCTTTGGAAAGATTACTCTGCTACCTAAACACTTCCTTTAACTTTCAGTGGAAGGATTGAAACTTTAGACTTCCATTTAACAATTTCAAGCTTTCCATCATCTCACAGACCTGAGCTACACAGTGTACACATCTAACAATAAAAAAGCTGACATACAAGAAATATCCCATACACTACTTTGAAAGAATTTACCTTGGTATCTCTGAACTCTGCCTTTTCCAAATGGCATTGGTAGATTCAAAGGTATATAGTGCTCATGATTACAGACTACACGAAGAAATTCAAATTTGAATTCAAAAAGAGCCTGCAAAATAGAAAGCCTAAATTAAACAACTGATGCAGTGATTTGAATAACATATTAAAAACAAATTTCTAACACAAAAGGGTGATTCATTTCAGTCTTGTACTATGTTGGATATAGATCTGTCAAAATTCCACAAAATAAATCCAGAAGAACTCATACTTAACAACTGGTACTATTTACTATTCCCAGTGTCCAAAGTTTACAACCCTATTATATATTGATGTAAGAAAAGTTTGGACACACAGAAGAAATTCTTTGGGCATCTGATACACACTTTACCCACCCCAGTAAGTGTAGCTTAACATATTCAATATCAACTCTCCAACTTCAGTCTTCTTGCAGTCATGCTTAAAATTTTTGCTTAGTGGTGGACCCCCCCCCACCCCACTATTTCTGTGATTCACACACTCAAGGTTGGCAAAATTGCACCTGAAGATGGGAATCGGCGGGAAATAGGAAACAGTGGTTTGATGGAAAAAAAAAAAAGCTCAAGGCACAGAGCAGGGACTTCTAATGTAACAGAGAAAAGGTCTGAAGACTTAATGCAGGACTTTATCCCCATGCATCAAGAAGAGAAAACAGTTAAAAATAGCTTGTTTAAAAACATTGAGTACCTTTGGATCTCCTGGGGCAAAGCAGCTGATGTAGTTATTGATTTGCTTGAAAACAAAGCCTCTATCCATAAAAGTGAAACACCTCTGGGGAGAACAAGTAAAACCAAGACAGAATTGATTTACTACTGTCTCTGCATTCAGTAATTATATTTCTGTATTTAATTAGTTTATTTTCCAAAAACATTATTGACATTTTAGTTTGAATATAAAAAAAAAATAAAACAAGCAAACTAAATATACATGTACACGTTTGAATACCAATTTTTTTCCTTAAGAGTGCTGATCTTAAGTCACAAACAAAAAGCAGTTTGAAAAGAACTCTATCTTGACAGAAATGAAAATGTCATGCTACTGGAAGTTTTATCTACCATTTCAGTTCCCATCCTTTTTTCTCCCTTGTAGATATTATTGGCTGAAAAATGAAAGACACTGAAAGTCTTTCCACATAAAATGCATGCAAATTAAGAAGTATTGAAAACCTTTGCAGGATTTGAAGGCAACTCAAATGATATTTTTAAAGGAAAAAAAAAAAAAATTCAAAATATATTTTGAATAAAATATAAATTCATTTCTTAAATGACCAAACTTTTGAATGGATGTCATCTTGGTTACAGAAGATGCAAATTATACTTCAATGCATTTTAGCATGGACATAAAATTATATTTAAGAGTCTTGATGCATATTCAGCTTTATATGAGTTGGCTTTAAGATTCTGTAAAAATCCGTACAGAAGCAATATTATTGAAAAAATAATCACAGAGTCCAAATCTCTTGTGCACCTACTTTTATAAAGGCAGCCAGGCTATGGTTTGCATTTTTTGAGGCCTCTGGATTGTCTCTGTACTTCTGAGTGATGTGTGGCATTAGCATATTAACAACTGTTTCCACTGCATGATGAAAGGAGGCGGAAAATCTCTGGTTTCTCAACAGCTAGAAATTAATTCAGATGCAATATTAAATATGGTTTATAACATTAGGATATATCAGAAAATTTACTTTAGATAACATATAGATAACCTGACAAGGAAAGAGGAAACAATTTTCAAACTTTCTCATTTTTTAGACTCAAGGGGGAGAAGGATCATTTGTTTAAAAGAAAATACTATAATGTGCACTAGCATCTATGACTGAAATTCAAGCAAGGCAGTCTTTAATGACATAAATCTCACATATAAAAGCTTCTAAGTATAATGTAATAATATTTTTATATACTGCAATAACAACACAAGCTTAAGAGGGAATCTTTTAATTTTATCCATCATTCTCTCCAAAGTAGACACCAGCTGGTTCACATATGCTAAATACATTATCAGACAGTCTTTCCTGGAAAAAAAAAAAAAAAACAACCAACTTTTTTTTTTGCTGTTTTTGGTAATAACAGCTTTCACCATTGAGGAAATTGTCATCCATGCTTCTTTCTTTCTCCTACTCCTCAGCGACTTCAAAATCCCAGCTCTTCAGGCAACAGAATCTTACTCTCTGTGTTTTCAAGTTTCTACAATCAGAACGCCTTTCTCTTATTCTTCGGTAGTTTGCCAATTAGCTTAAAAGATTTCCATTTCATTCATAATTTCTTTCTTTCCACTTGCCATCTATACTATCTTCATCAATGAATTTGTTCACTCTGACAAATATTGGTCAGTAAGTGCTCTTCAGCTTTTTGGCACTGCAGAGTCTCTTCTATTTCTCTGCATCTTACAACCTCTACTAAAGATTCTGTCTTTTGTGTGAAGAGACTCAATGACATGTGGTGAGAGGCTGATGACATTGGCAAAAATTGTTTCAATTATACGGTTAGTAAGTCTTTTCTTTTTGAAAACTGAAGTCAAAGCATACATGTGGTCTAAGTATTTTTATTTAAATAGTTTTTTGAACTACATTAAATCCAACATTCCTAGACAGAATAAGTCATTGTTGAAGCCCCACATAAATCAATGGTTACATAATTTGCTTCCTTTGTGTTTGAATTGTGGTCCAAAATCTCCAGCTCTACTTTAAAAAAAATTAAGAAATAGACATTAAGGCTGAAAAAGATCCCTTTATAAATATAAACAGTACTCATGCATGAAATAACAAATAAGAAGTAAAGACTGTGTTGGTGAGTATGACAGTGTCCTACAAGGCCATTGTAGGTCAGTCTTTGTTGGACAGTAATTAAACATAGTTCTTGCTATAGAAATAATTTTGCTGCACATAGAAATGCATCTTTTTGTCAGTTATCATAAGCAGGAAATATCTGAGTGCATATTGCATTTATTACATTATCTAGCATGACAGAAAAAATCTAGCTAAATAATTTATATTTAAGAGGAATGTAAATCAGGAAGCAATGTTCAGGGGTGAGAATACTTGCAAACTGTATTAAGTTCTGCTCCTCTCTCTTTCACATTAAAGAGAAGGTGACAATGAGGTTAGTTGAACTGGGACTCAAGCTCTACTGATCATACCACACAGTTTTAAGTGTAGAACTATAAAGCTTTTTTTCCTGATCATTGTACAATTACTTTTTTTCTCATGTACTTCAGACTTCCAGCTTTATTCTAAATACACAGTGAAAATAGTGACAACAGTATCACAATAACCTGATACACTACTCAGCCAAGACCAAGTTGTATACGTGAAATTTATAAGACTTGTTTCAATCCAAAAGTAAATAAACTAAAAAGTTGTCACCAATGCAAAAAACACCACTTACAGGCTAAGCTTGTAGAAAAATGCATTTCTGAAGTTCTAGCATTCTCCTTCCAGTGTAGGAAAGAACACAAAATTAAATATTGAAACCTCTTACTACATATAGAAGACTGTAAATTTCACGACTCACTGTTTTCAGGGTCATTTAGTATCACAGCTACAGTACTGCTCAGGAAAAAAACCCACATTTTTTTGATAGTGCTTACATCAAAGTCCACAGCGTTATCTACGACTTCCAGTTTCTTTGTACCACAAGAATTACAAATTCCTAATAGAGAGTCTGATGATTTACACAGACTGCTCTACTATATGGATTTTAAGGGTTTCTACTCTTTTATATTGATGTTGAATCCAGCCTTGTAGTTCTTTCTAATATTTCAACTGATTTCTCCTGCTGCCTCTTTCTCTCCCTTTCTTTCTAATGTGACTGGAGAAAGAAGAGACCATATAGATCTTCCTGTGAATATTTTTTTGCAAAAGTTGACATACCTTCACTTTAGAATTTTCTATCAAATGTTGAGCCATTGACTTTATCAGAACTTCAAAGAAAAACCATGAATACTGTAGAGAAAAGGAAACATTCAGTAAGATTGCCACATGCATCAACAACTCTTTCAATACACTTAGTTCCTGTTCTTCAGTTATGACTAGATAAGAACACAGAGTTATAAATACAGATCTAAACACAGTTCAACACATACCTTAAGTAGCTTGTTACTTGTAAGAAAGTCAGCAGATGGCTTTAAAATTGTTGTCATTGACTTTGTCAACTCTTCATGTACTGTCTTATATTCAGAGGCAACATAGGGTTCTGCTTTATAGGCATACTTGGGGAGGAAAAACAGAATTAAATATGAAACTATGGCATAATACTAAATAGATGCAACTGAATTTAAATATATTCTTTCTTAGGGAAATTTAAAAAAAGAAAAGAATTAATTTACTTTTACCTACCTTTACATAAGATCTCAGGTAGCTATCCAAGCCTTCTTCATGACACTGAGCAACAATATGGATAATAACCCTAAACAGAAGTCAGAAAACAAGTAAACCTATAAAGAAAGCTGTGATTGCAACAGCAAAAACGCTACTCAGTTACAGATTTATGTGATAACCCAGTCATCATGTCATCATGTGAAGTCTGTGAACCACTTAAAATTCTTTACCTTGTCACATTGACTGCAACTTCCTCTTGAGTTGCTCTGGTGAGAACTCTGAACAGCTGGTTTAGAACAGTAGGCAGGAAAGCTATCATCACATGGCCTTCCATGGCATGAAGGCTCTAAAAGAGAGTAGCAATACTGTCACTCCTGTAAATCAACAGCATTTAAATCAAAAAATCTGGAACCATAAAATTAATTGCAAGTCTTTTTCCAAAAATACAAGCCACTTGCACCACTTAGTGTTTATTACCAAAAATATGGCATAGAAAGCAATATTGATGTTACTTTCCAATATAAATATTTAGTAAATGTTTTCTACAGTAAAGTAAATTAAGGATACAAGTTAGTTGTTGTTAACAGCATTTTAGAAGTACTTTTTGTACTTTTCCATTGAAATGCACTCTAGGTAATGATTCAGTGAAAAGTCTGTCCATGCACCTAACAGCCCACTGAGACTGACACTGGGATATTTTGGTATTTCATCTACCAACGTAGACGTTTAGCAAACAGAAGTTCCACAAAAACATGCAGATTTCTAACCTGTGCTAAGTGCAATACTAATTATACTAGTTACTGCTAAACAAAAAACTAGCGATGATGCTAAAACACAGGATGAACTAAAATCCCTAACTACTTAATGGAAATTGGAGATAGTGAATTATTAAAGACGATTTCTTCCTGATATGCCTTTGCATTCCATCACATGCAAAAGATCCTATGAACATAATCCATTAATCCCTAACAAAAAAGGCGAGGTATGAAATTCATCCTACGAAGTATTATGCCACAAAATTCCCTGGAATTCAAGTTAATTTGACAAAAAGAATGCATTTGATGAATATGCATGCAGACAACAAATGTCAAACATTTCCGTTTTGTTGTCTTGTCTCTGACTGTTTGCCTACACATCCACGCTGTTCAGGAGATAAAATGGTCTTTCTTCCTATGTGATCTCTGTCAGAAAAAATTGAAGTGGAAATCATGCACTCAATTGACCTGCTCCTGAAAGAAAACTGAAGAAATGACAAGGATGACCTTCTAAGCAAAATTTTAGAAAAACAGTTCAATTTGATTATTTTGACAAACTAAGCCATTAGTGTTTTGAAGTTACCACTCATAAGGCTGACCAATACTGTCTCATTAGCTCTTTGTGGTTTCCTCTTCCATTGCAATTGTAAATTTATTTAAGGCAGAAAGTATCTTTGTGGGGTTTTTTTCCACAGCACATTCCATTAATACGAGTCATAGTCATAGTACTAATTCTCATACTGAAAAATGACACCTTTAAAATGTCTGAAGCTGCAAGATTTTGCAAAAGCAAAAATTAATTACATAATCTGTTGTTCACTGCCATTTTATACCTTAAGATATTTTACAAGATCAGTTCCTAGTGCACGAGCTCCGGACTCTGTTTTCTGACAGTACTGAAAAAAATTATGCAAGTGCTGGTCCTGTGAAAGAATAAAAGAATAACAAATTAAACAATACCTAGCATTACTATTTATAATCCATTGAAAATATTTATATGTATAAATACATATCTTTGTCCATAAATTCAATTTTCAAAAATAATAGTTAAAGTGCACTATTCTGAAGACTTATTAAGGCTTATTTTTTAAATGAAATTTTGTGTGTTTTTTTAATACCCGTGATACAAAATGCCACCTATATTTGCTTCCTACTGACATGCAGAAAATAGCGTACTTAATTATCCCACCCAATAACAATATGTTTTCTATGAAAAGGTCTAACAGGACTCATTGCTTTGCAGACATGTCAGTAAACAGCTTTTAGACAACTGTGACCTCTCATCTAACTGGAAAATTCAGACTGGAATGGATGACAAGAGAAAAAAGGCTCATGTTTTAAATAGCTTCCATTTAAGATCTTCTGTTTTTCACATCTGATGTAAAAGAAAGAGACCATGAGTAAAGCCCAAGAGACAAAAAAGAGATGAGCATACTGAGTTTAAGAATCTTCCCATATATTGTATATGCATACTGTAAACATACATCATTCCTAAAAAGTTCTCCAATTAAATTTGTTTTATAACTCACCTGTGTATACACAGTTGACACTAGATGAGTGGATATTTTTAACAGTTGTTTGCCTCCATCTACCCATTTAATTTCAGGACCAGAATGCTGCACACACACGAGGGGGAAAAGTAAAATAATGTAGCAGTATATTAAAGTAAAACAGTTAACACTACCATTAACAACACTTCTTTTAGAAAGAAAAAAAACAGGTTGAAGAAATGCAGTGTGCAATGAATAAAGTCATAAAAAAAGCAAAATTATGCAGGCAATATTTCCAAAAGCATTTATGAAGCTTAAAATGTTTTTTACAAGTCCCACAGTATTCTCCTTGATAGCTAACAAAATTGATTCTCTGCGAGTCACAGATTTCGTTTTCCCAACACTGCTGCAAAGAAACTTCTGACTAGAGAGAAATATTTACTGGTTTTCTCAGAAAAAATAACTCAAGAATTTCCACAGATACTCACAAGGTTTAAAACTTAATATAAGTCACTGATAGTTAGCAGCCAGTCCTTCCTTCTCATTCCATTTCCAAAGAACTGAGAATGAGAATACTGACCCTGATAGCCAGTTAAGGATAGATTTTATTGCTAAAATGACACCTAGTCATATTGGTCTGAACCTTCTACCCATGGGCATGAGCAGAGACAAACAGCAGAGGCATAAAGAATACACCTACAACGTGAGAAGATGAAAGATGTGAAGGAGACGATGGTTGGAAAGCTTACAGCAGAGTTTAGAAAACACCAGGTGGTAGAACAGGAGGAGAGTAGCACCTCTTGCTGTTGATTTTAGGTCTCTTCCTCCAAAATTAGTCAATTTTGTCTCTGCATTTCAATCTCTTTGTCAAATTCCCTATCATATTTTTGTTTGGTATCCTCCTTGGTATGATTTTATTACTACAATTATGCAAGCTTTCTGCTTTGAAAAATACAACCATAAATTTTACTTGTGAAGTATAGAGATCACAAAAATCAAGATGGGAGAATAAGACTTGTTCAGGAATAAAGGACTTACTGAAAGGAGACAGCATGAAATGCTAAAAAAAATTTAGTAAAGGACTTCAGATTATTTGCATACCTTCATAAACTCAAAATAATTTTGTATGTTTAAAAATTACTGTAACTTCTAGTTAATTATTACTATAGAAAATGAAACTTAAGCATTTCTTAATTATATCAGCTAAATAACAACAGAAGTAAATATGTAATGACTTAACTTTCTGACTTTTACAAGAATTTGACTCAACCTGCCCTAATACATTTTTTTTGTCTCCCATGTCTCTTTGGGTTTGTTTGTTTCCTTGAAGTCAGACATCTGACTTTAGCTAAGCATTCCATTTCTACTCTAAAAGAAAATAAATTCTACTACAAAATTACTTCAATCTTATCAACAGACTGGGTAATTACAACCAAACCTCCTCTCCACAATGTTTGGGTTCTTTTTTAAGATTAGAGCCATTTTCTACAACATACCTTTCCAACACCCACTTCTTGATAACTAAGATAGCCTGATGGAAGATTTGCTGACACTGGGATTTGTTGCTCATTGGTGACCACTCTTCCATCTTTTATCAAAGGAAGCCAAGAATACCCAACTACAGAACATGAAAGGCAAGTAATTTTAAATATCATGAAACTTCACATACACCCTTACAACAAAAGTCTTACCAAATAATTCTGACGTGTAATTCATAAAACAGAAAATGTTACTGTAAAGGCCAAATAATTTGAACTCACACAACTACAAAGCATTGAAAGTACGAAGTAATTGTCACTGATTTTGAAAAACACTGTACATTTGATGGACACTCTAAACTAAAACTTGAAACATTTAAATGAGAAGAAATATTTTATTAAATCTTTCAGTCAGGACTATGTGATTAGAAAGCATTATATGGATCACAAAAATTATGGGTTAGCAGATACACACACTTCAAAAAACTTCCCTAGAAATTATTGAAAGCAAAGCATTAGTAAGTAAAGGTGTACAAACCTTGTGTTTCAACAACATCCTTCTTCTTTGTACTTCCTTTGCTTGAATTATCACAGCTGACATGGTAGAAGGTAAACAACAAATGGTGCTTTTCATGTAACTGAGTTGGCAATTCTATTTTAATCTGAAAGGCAAAGAAATGTCAGTAGAAGTTTCCAGCTAGAGCACTGACGTCTTACTGGTTCTACATTTAAAAAGCAATTCCGGGTTGTATGTTTTTTGAAGCTAGATCACAAATCAAACACACAAAACTGAAAAAAGTCCTTAGAAAGGGGATCTGATTTAACTGAGAACTTTGCAATCCTCTAATATTTTCTTGTATTTTGAAACTTATATAGTGCCAAAGCTGATAAAAGTTTCCTTAGAAAGGCATCTTACCTCATCATAAAACTCTGGATTCTGATGGTGATGTAAAACAGCAGCAAATGCACTTCTAGTAAACACTGGTCCACCAGGCCTACCATAGATACACTATGAACAGAGAAAAAGGAAAAAGAACAAAAAGACCCTGTGATCCTTTTTTTCTCCCAGCATAGAACATCTCACTCAGAATTTGAAATATTTTAACTTGTGCTTGACTTGGTTTCTTTACATGATGTTTAGTCTGCCTGCTGTGCAGTCGAGTTGACACACTGATTTCACTTCAGGATGTCTCTACATTTCTCTACTTCTGTCCTTCTTTTATGCAGTGTGATAGCTCATAAAATGGAGCTTGGCTCTGCAGCTGATATAAATCTTTATGTTTTAACTTACTGAGGAGTAAGTACAAGCTACCCTTGTTTGCAACAAGTTTGTTCCTGGAATTTTAGTAAAAAAATAATAAAGACATGAAATGCTCAGAGAACTCTTTAGAAATTTCTTTTATCAGAAAGAAGCAAGCCATCCAGAAGTTACTCTCAAGCCACCCATCCCAAACTAGATCAATTATCCCAGTACTAGCGTTACTTAGTTAACTGCTCACTATTTATTTCTATCAGCCACAAAAATTAAAAGACTGACCTTCAAAGGCAAAGAATCCTCTTCATCAGAATCCTTGAACTCAACGCACACTGCAATATTTCTAGCCTAAAGCAGCAGTTAAAAACATAAACCCAAGCAATTAATCATATGGATCATCACAGAAATAAATATGTAAACAATCTTAAGTAAATCTGAGCAAGAAGGTGGGACAGGTTTCCTCTACTTACCTTTGCAAAAGACTTTTGACTGTCATATTTTAAGTGCTTTGGATAAACATAAAGATGATTATTGTAGATGGTAAAAGGCTGAGTGCATTTTGGTATACAGGGAACAAACTCCTCTATTTCAAATGCTGTGAGTGTCTTCATACTGTTTTCAAACTGTTTCATGGGAATGTATGATGAGTTAACATAATCTGAAAATACATTATAAAAACAAATAAGGAACTGAAGAGGAAAAAGCCTGAATGTCCATCTAACAGTGTTTGCTAATACTTACTTGGAAAATCTGGTGACACATTGTCAATTGTAACATCCAGATTTCCTAAAATAACAGGAAGTTTGGCCATCTTTTCAGGTCTGTAGGAAGGAAAAAAAAAAAAACCAACACAACCACCTCAAAGTCAGGCTAAATGCAAATCAGATGCCAGAAAAAAAGATAATAGGAAACAGAGGCAAAAGTAATATCCTGAAATAGGAGTATGAGAGGAAAGGTGGTTTGAGGGTGCATGACAGATCTGGTCTTGCTTTTTGCCTAGATACACAGTTTTCTTTTCCTTTCAATTCTGAGGGACAAAAAAATTAAAAAAGACTTGACACACAATATGCCAAAGGTCACAGAAAAGCGTGACTTTTTCTTTATTTAAATCTAAATGAAACACTTTATCAAAGGCAAAGTTTTGCCATGTAGTAACTCACTATCATTCACATCAAAGAGGGAATCCATAAGTTTTAAATCTCAGTGGCCAGTGATAAGCATTCATGGTAGTAGGATAAACGTGAGGAAGAGAAATCAGCAAGTTTCTATCTTCTCCTTTTTCTAGACTAACAATTCACCCTGCAAAACCCACCAACTATAGATGTTACCATGTAACATTCCCATGTAGCTATTTCAGAAACATGAAGTGCAAGTATTTTCCATGCCAAAACCATGCAGAACATTTTATTAGTAAAGACAGTCAGCAGCAGGATTTTTTAAAATTATTGCACAGGAAGTGGATGCAAAGTTTTCCCAAAAAGGAATCCCATGCTGTGAAGCAAACTCCTGGTTGAAGGCAGGATTCTAATTCCAATAGATTTGCCTTAGACATCAGAACCCCTTTCTTAATGTAATTCCTGTGAAATACTGTACATGGTTCCACAAACAGGATGCTGAAATAACCAAAAGCATTTCCTTAACTCATAAAGTAGTGTGGCAGGCTAATTTACTGTTTGTTTCAATTCCAGTAACATCGTTTACGACAAGGAGTATCAATATACAGAGCAATTTCACTGCTACATCAAGTTCAATGAAACCTTCAGCCACTTGCTAAAAGTGAGCTAAAATATCTGTTATAACTTCATCTCCTTATCAGATTTGCTAAGCGAGAAGAAAGAAACTATAGCCTTTGTGCTTAGTGATAGTTCAAGTTAATAGCACTCGTACTATTAACTCCTTGCTCTATAATTTTACACCCTATTCAGTAAGGGGATGTATGACATCATGAACATGGTCATCTGTCAGTTACAGACTCATAAGCCTTGCACACAAACTGATGAAGTCTTTAAGAATACTTGGTAAAAAAAAGATAATCAATCTTCTATTATTTAAGTATCCTGAGGCACATGCATTCCCAAGGAAGGTGGACTGGAGACTTGCTTGAATCCCTTTCCCTGAGAGCCAGCATCCCCTGTCCAAGGTCAGGGAACAGATGATTTATGCTCATACTTGTTTTCCTTTGAGAAACAGAAGAGCATATTGTGCAAACATAACTCTTAGCACACTCTTAGAAACTTCAGGATATGATGCTGACTGCATGTTACATGTGGGATTATACTTCAGCCCCCAAACCCTGTAAAAGAAAGATCTGTAGCTTATTTGAAGGCCTTAATTATGTTTATATAGATTCTATATTTGATGTGAAAGATATGTACAGATACATACATCAAAATACTAGATGTTCCAGTTCAAGACTATAACAAAATATGGTGTGGCCTAGGGTTAGAAGTGAGGGGTTTTAGGTTGGTTTGTTTCTGTTTTTTCAAGTGAGAAAATCAGACTTACTTCCTGAAATCTGCTAACAATTTCAGCATGTCTTCATTTGAGAGTTTATTACTGTCTTGTCTGAAGAGAGCAGAAAATCTTGCATTTTTGTCCAGGGTTCCTGAGGCATCTTTAAACAATGTTCTGAAAGTAAAAATCTTGCTTTCAGCTGAGTTTATGAAAGTGTTAATATTAATTTCAGGAAAACTTTTTATAACAAATCAGAATATACTACACCATTCTTCATTAATATTCATTAAGCATTTAATAGTCTTGTCAATGTAGGTGAGTTTAATTCTATAAATACAATATGTAGGTGAGTTTAATTATATAAATAGCTCAGTCTAACAAATAAGGGTGAATCATTTCATCCTTAATAACATAAATAATATTGTCAACAGAAAACAGCTGGCAATATCAGCAGTTTGAAAAATAATGTAATGAATGTTTATAGCTTTTCTCCTACTACAGAGCTGAAGTGCAAGTTTGTTGGAAATCTTTGGTTAATTGAAAGCAAACAAAGAAATAATTCAAATAACCCATTAAGTTTTACAAGAAGGGAGATGCAAAAAACCATGTTAGAGAAAAGTTAGGAAAAAATACAGATTGACAAGATTTGTCCTCACCTAGCTGCCCAGGCAAAAGGCATTCTATATTGACCTAATCTCTGGCATGCCTGCTTAGCATTCTTCAGAACTTTCTGTGCAACCTACAACGGACATAAGAAATAGCCATATTTGAAAAGCTACATTCTTCTGAACCATTAGTACACAAGAAAAAAACTCACAGATTGACACTGATATGAATTTAAAAAATCTTCTTTAGAAGATTAAAGATTAATCCTAAGTATGTGAAGGGAAAGACAATTAATAATGCTTCTTAACTATTCATTCCAGGTTAAGCACAGATTGCTGATTTCACAGCATTTCGTGAGTGAAAACAGACCCATCTACACTTCTGATAAGAAATACTTAATTAAGCATGAGAAATATTATTGTAGACAGAAGTTAGATGGAAAGCTAAAGCAAAATCAAATTGTTTTTAAAAATAAAACTCCAAAGAAATCCCCAACATTTCCCCTCTCACTTGCTCCTCCCTTATATCCACCACTCACACTATGTAGCAGAGCACATTCCTGCAGAATAAGTGGTACAATACTCTGCAAGACTTGTACTACAAACACACACAGACTGTGGGGTAGAGTTGTGTGAAGATCACATGGACAACTCCATGTAGGGACATTGCAACATTGCTCTCATTAAAAGTTTAAGTTCTTGGTTTTGTTAACATTTAAATGAACAAAAATCTCCATTATCCAGAACCAACACATACAACATTCAGAGTTAGAAACCCACTGGTTGGAGATGTTCAACACTGAGCTGAACCACTTGGCCTTCTCTTTTCCAGAAATCAGTTTTTCTTATGTGTCCACACAGAGCAAAACTCTTTGCCAGAGGCAAAACCACCAACAGAGTAAAAAACCACCAATAAAGTAAAACTTCCTGAATATTATCCCTGATCTGTGCTGTTGATATTATAAAGAGCTGATTCTATTAGTGTGTTTGAGAGAAGTGTCCATTACCCTTTCCTGTAAAAAGGAGGAAATAGCACTCAGAAGCACAAAACCTTGGTAAATAATGATCATTAGATCACTGTATTTAACATTAATGAGGAGGAAAAGTGATTTTTTTTTCAGCTATACAATTTGCTGCTTCCATTTTCCCTTTTTCTTGTCCAGAGTAGTAGTTCTGCAGGGAACTGGAACTCTCCCTACACTAGACCCACATGGAGGCCTATACAGCTAGTACTGTTCTATTTTGTTTCAGATTAATACAGTGTAGTCCCTGAGAAAAAGAACAGAAGAAAAATTCAAACCAAGTGTTCATTTGTGTAAAATTTTAAGTGATTGAATTCCAGAGAGCATACGCTAATACAACCAAGAGCATTCCCATTGTCTACTCCCATCATACAGGGCAACCAGAAGTTCAGAACTCAGCATCAAATGTGGGAACACCTGAGCTTACTTAACCTCCCCACATGGCTCAGGCCCAAGAACACCAAAATCATCTACACTCACTTCAGGGTTATTTTAACTCAGTAATAGTCAACATCAAAAACAGACTCCTAAAATACAAAGCTGCTTGTTTTCCAACAATAGCTGGGGAAAAAAACCTCACACATTCCTGGAAAAACAAATCAGTAGGCTGATCTATATTAAGACCAAGTGAAAAATACATAGTTTTTTTACATGTAGCCAGCATCAAATTTGTAAAAAAGAACGCTGCTGCCCTGCAGCTACTGAATGTTAACTGTTTCTTCTTAGCTGAAACCAGGCAGAACCTCAACATCAGCTGACAACTCTTACAAAAACATTTTTCTCTTGTATGCTGGTCTGGCTATTTAAGCACAACTGTAAAACAAAACAAAACAAAACAAAAAAATGGAACCCTTGCTTCTCCACTGACAAACGAGAAGTAGCAACTAACAAAACTTTTTGTAGATACGTTTCAGAGAGCATCACAATATTATGCCATCCTAGATTCTTGGAAACTTAAGATATTCCAGTGGATTATTTCCAGAAGTCATTTGGGGTTCTATCAAATCTGCAAAGCATTTTATACATAAAACCAGAAGCTTAATGATCTAAACAGTTTTGGAGGAAAAATCCAGCAAGGGTGCAGATAAAGTCACAGTAAACTATTGCCACCAAAATGTGAGAGGAAGAAAATGTCAACTATGTTACACTAAGTAAGATGCATTAACTAAGAGAAACATACAGTTATGATCTCTATATATTTCACTATTCAACAATTTTCAACTCAACTTTCACACTAAAGTCCAATATTCTTTTGTCAAAACAGTTTACACTAAAGACATTCTAAAAATTATATTGTGACAATTATAAAAAATGAAATAAATGTTTCCAATTAAATGTTCCTTTATCTATAATGTACAAATAGTTACTGGAAATAACTACAACTTACTAAATCAAATTATGCAGTTACATGAATTTACTAAAACAACAAGGATTTTGGTTTATATTTATTAATTTGAAATCAATTGGCTTGCCCCAGCATTTTTTTCACGCCACAGAAGAAAATAACATACCTTTGATGAATCTGAACTTTTCATATATGGTTCAGCACAGTGTGTTATACTTCCCTGTAATACCTTTTCTATTCTAGCCACAAGGAAAATGTCAGTATGAGGACATGTGACTGAGAATATTCCCTAGAAATAAAACAAGAGTTAAATATAGAAGGAAAATGCGCATTTTACATCACATAATAGAAAGCCAGTGAAATCATGTAGGAAACTTGTATCCAAAATCTTGCTAGCTCTTCAGGCTCCTAGTTCTTACCTGCTTTGGATATTGCAAGACAGTTTCATGAATGTCCTGAATTCTGTGTAAGCTATCACCACTGCCATTCATCATTTGTTGAGATGCACTGGACAGCATTTGCCTTACGGAGGCATGGTTCAAATCAACATGGAAATCTGCTGAAATCTTCCTGTTGTTTTTAATATCAAATAGCGACAGTGTGACAAAGAAAGGTTCTACCTAGACATTAAAAACAAACAAACAAAAAAAATAACGAGTCACGTGTCAGTGCTGGCATCTAGATCACTGCAAAAATGTGTACGAAGAAAGGTAAGTAACATTTTCATGAACACAAATCGCCATCACCGTAGATATTACAGTCAACACACTGTAAAAGACAGTAAAAGAAAAATTTCTCTCTCCACCACCCACCAAAATTAGTAGCAGTAAAGTTACTCTTTGTAGGATTTAGGCCTTCATTTTGATTTAAAGAGTAAAAATTCCCATATTATAAATTTCTCAATCACAGCAAGGAATCCCTGCCATTAAAGCTAGTGCCAACCAAATATTAGGACATTCATTTCCAAATTAACAGGAAGTAATTAGATTCATTATTTACATTTGTTGTTGGTCCTTCTTCATTTTCTGCAACACAGCTTTGCAAATTAAAAGATAAATCATTGCACCTTACAAGAATTTTTTTTCCAAATTTCTCTTCAAATGGCTTCACTTCTGGTTCAATACTAGAAAAGTCAAGTCTCTTTAAAAAGAAAAAAGAAAAATTCAAGTAAGTTTGCTTTCATCTCAAAAGGATCAACATAAAATACCCCTGCTTCCTTGTAAGAAGTCTAACCTGTGCATCCGGATCCAAGGCAAAAAGTTTAACTCTGCTTTCAGTTTTCAGCTTGATTTCTGCTTCTCTGGTACTCTGTTTAAAATAAGAAAAAGAGTCTTGATATCACACTATTAAAGTGGGCTTTAATTTCACGCCTTTTTGTGTGATGTTCAAAGCTCCACACATTTTTGGTTCATGCATTCATTTCTCCCTTACTGGGCTTTGTACCTCCTTAGTTCACGTTGATCAAACATGACTAAGCGCAAAGTGAGAGCTTCTTCCAATGCTTTTTTCCAGCCTTAGAAGTATAAAACCTTACATCAGCAACATATTACCTTCCAAGCTCACGGGAAGTACACTTCAGTGTAGTTTATATAATTGTCTCCTTAAACAGTAACTTTCATAATCCTATTTTATTTAAATAAAAAAACATCGTATGACTGCAGGTTAAAGCTCAGAGCTATCCTGAGACCATAAGATTGCTCAGGAAACAACAGATCACCTAAATTAAGAAACACCATCATAGCTTGCTTTCTTTATTATTTTTCTTGGTTGCTTTTTCTTTTTTTTTAACTTTTCTTGAGCTCTCTTGCCAAAGAAGTGGTTTTCCTGTGGGTAACTGGAGAAAACACAAAAAACTTGCAAAAGATAAACCCCTCATATTTAAGTTACTTTGCAGAGTTCACTGTACACTGCCTGGGATTTGTGGATACCTATCTATTAACACTAAACTAAAAGTGAAGTGGAACAAAATAGAGAGTGAAAACTGATGGTATATATAGGTTACCTTTGTTTGAAAAACGCATTATTTAAAGAGAATTCTATGATTTTTAAAGTCACAGGACATGACAAATGAACAGATGCACGTACTAAAATTACCCATGCAGGAGAAATGCCATTCTTAAATTAGCAGCTGGCTAAACAAGGATACAGAATATCACATTACAGGCAGGTGTTTCTTTTTGGATCAGCCTGTATGGGTTAAAAGAAGTTACAAACCCAAAATGCTCATCACTGACCATCAGCAGGAAGTGATCTACTGTCTACATCTGCTTTGCTGGAGACTGAAGCAACTTCTACTATGTCTCAAGAGAAAGAAAAAACAAAGCAAAATAAAAGAACAATCTCTAAGAGCTTATAACCCTATTTTTAGGTGGGTAACAGGAATTTAAAAAAGAATTTGGCTTAAAGGATGTACTACAGAAGAGAAACTTCTGAGCTGCTATTTTGAACATAAATGCTCCAATGGTTTTCATTTGCTTTACTTTGTTAACTTTAACACAAAAAGAAG
Source organism: Sylvia atricapilla (assembly GCF_009819655.1). Taxonomy (NCBI): domain Eukaryota; kingdom Metazoa; phylum Chordata; class Aves; order Passeriformes; family Sylviidae; genus Sylvia; species Sylvia atricapilla. The sequence goes on from NC_089141.1 coordinate 75,719,224, forward strand.
AAAAGAGGAGAGGTGCTGTGAAAGAGACGACCCAGACACTCAATACCAGCAGAGTACAGACAGAATTCGCTTGTTGAACAACTGGTATAATCGAAAAATACAAGAAATGTGAAAAAGTTTAAGGACGACAAGAAAGTTGTGTGCATATTTTGCAAAGGTAGTATTTAGAGGCAAGAATTGAGGAGGAAGATTACTTAGCCATAGAAGCTAGACAGAAACTGCTCCAGCTAAAGCATCTTGAATAGTTTTAGATTCTTCAGTTTTTTATGCATGAAAACCAGATGATTATATGCATTTTTGACTGACGGATCAGGGGCAGTTGTCAGAACTCAAGAACTGAAAATGCACATTACCATGAACCCTGTCTATAGCACAGCAGTGGCTCTGTGATTTTATTTCCTCATCTATAAAACTGAGACAATATTTTCCCACCTCAAGATATTCTGGGACAAATAACGGTAAAGGAGGTGCTTGAGAACACTGATCATGACAGTCACAGCTATTTCAGAGGTCTAATTTATTTTACACAATAAAAACAAACAACGCCAACCAACCACAAAAATAATCTACTATAAAACCCTTTCACTCACTCTTGGTAAGCACAGTACAGATAAATGGAAATGAAATAGGAAGGAAAGACAGATTGAGATAGATGAGTGCACATCTATGCACTGAAGTGCAAAATACCATCTTAGTTTATGTGATAAACTACCAGCTGTTGATAGAAAAATGAAGGCTTGGAGATGTGTGTACTCATAAGGGTTAAATCCTTCCTAGGAAGTCTGTTTTTTCCCCTACTGTCAGGTGCTCTACAATCACCCCTGAAGGAATTTCTCTCTCCTCATAAGGATATGAGGTCAGCTATTGTGAAATTCTCCTCCTATAACCAACAAAAATAATAGAGCAGCTATAAACTCTTCTAAAAGAAAGCCCAATGCCTTGCAAGGCTTCCACTGGGGAAAAAAGAACCAAATCCAAACAACAGCTGAAAAGACAAGGCAAGAAAGAATAAAAGACAAAAAAAAAAATCTCCAGACAAACATTGTTTATACAAAGCAATGAAGTTAAGACACAAAGAGTAATGCAAATGGGCAGAGTTTTCCCTGCAATTTTCCTCAGGAAAGAAAAAGTCCAGGAAAATACATTAGAGCAAATTATTTGGAAAGGCAGTGTTTAGTAAAGGTGAATTAGAGGGGGAAATTTAAAAAAATATTTTGAAGGAAACAAAAATGTAAAGAGGTTATAACAATGGAATAAAATAATAAAACATGCCAATGCTTAAAGAGCTGCACAAAAATAATAATTGTAAAAAATAACGAGCTTTAAGAGCTGCATGCCTCTGATCCAAAAGTTATGGAAACAGAAGTGGCAACTGTAGTACTAAAACTATATGCAGGTGCTGCAGCCCTGAAGTAAAGTTCCCTTTGGAAGGAATATGGACCATAAGCACTGTAATAACCAACTATAAACAAAGAAGAATCTTCCATACAATAAGAGTATCTAATTTTGTATTTATTTCTGAAATAAATTTTCATAGCCTCATGCAAATATGCTGTTTGATGCTTACAGCCCTTCCAAGGAAGCCTTGATTATATGCACCACAACCCCAATTCATTTCCATGTACAGCCATAGCTGGAGCTAGATTATCACATAACAGCTTTTTGAGTACATGTGCTAAATAGATTACAAAGCAGTAACAGAAAGAATTAGGTCAGCCAACCAATTTAGATACTAAAAGCTTGTTAATGTATTCTAACTGGATCCTTTCATATGTTAGCTACTGTAGTAGATAGAATTTTGTTTGCTTATTCTCAGTTCATTAGCTGCACTACCTTCAGGAGGAGTTACTAGGTCAGGCAGATCCTCAGGAAAGAAAGGGAGAACATTCCAGAGAATGGTGAAGCAGAAAAGTTTCAATACTCCAGGCTGTACCACACAGAAGAAAGGTAAGGAAGTCACAGGAAAGAGTTTGGATTTTGCAGCTTCAATAAAAATGGTCACCCGTTTCAGTTCTTGGCTGATTTAACAAAAATTTCTCCCTTACAAAATCAACTGCAACACACAACTCGCTGATTTAACTGAAACAAAGTCTGCAAACGGGCTGAGGAAGAGTTATTGTTATTTTCTATTTGGCTGCATTTTACTTCATGCTTGTTTCTATCACACTTCTCTAAGAATAAAAGTGACAAGCAAGAACCATGGCAACACAGGAGCATCCATGGACCTGCCAGTTCACTATAAACACAAACATCTTAAAATACATTCACTTCATCACTGCTGTTAAGTTGATCTGGATTTAAAAATAAAACTTGGCTTCAGTATAACTAGATTTCTATGGAAACACTGTAACATTTACCTGAATGCAATAAACCAATACAAAATATAATGAATTAGTAAAATAATAAAATGTGCTGCATTTAAACAGCATATTAAGATTTATATAGGAAACCTCAAGACAGTATCTTGTTTCCTTCCAAGAGCAGAACATAAAGAATCTTAATAACCACACCTATTCACAAAAGAGCTTCTAGGCTTTCCAAGTACCACAAACTGAAAGCTATAAGCCAATGCCTTACCTTTACTGAAAGTTCATGTGGCTAACTTATGTTTAGTACTTTATATCCCAAGTTGACATTTACAATATATATTACCTTGGCAATTTCAGGATAGTAGTTATCAAAACTACTTGATGAGCTTTCCAGTTTGCTTTGTTCATCATCTGAAATTATAAAACCTCATTTTAAAATAAATATAAAAATTCCAAAGTGCTCACAGAACTCCACAGCAAAAGCATTTCATCTTTTTAAATCTTCTACCCCCTCAAAAATGACAACTATTAACATAAATAGGTTGTGGACAACTGCATCACTTTGATGAAGTGATTTCTTGAAAGATCTAACTAGTTATAAAAATCATTAAAGTAGTAGTTATTTCTAATCTTACCAGAACACATCTTTAATTTTAATTTTGATATCTGCATGGGGCAAGCACATAATCAGTGTATCAACTTACATTACACTTTCCGCAATGCATTGCAACTTGATTTCAAAAACAAGTTCCCTCTGTTCATTAGGTTCCCAGCTCTACTCACCAACAGTTACTGGACTTACAAAGCAGCCATTCAGTTAGCTATAAACATCTTGCAGAGCTAAGGTCAACTAAGGAACACAGACTAAAATATCTTTCCCAGAGCTAGATGCTTCTCCTTTTCAGATTTGCTTTTGTTGCAAACATCACACTAAATTCTGACAGTCTTTGAAGAGTGTGATATCTCATTTTAAACTCTAATGCTCCCTTTTGGTACTTTGTACTATCTATAAAAAAAACAACTTTCTATAATATCCTCCAAGTTCTTCTGGATATGCATACAATTGGTTTCACACCAGTTTTCCCCCCCCATCCACTCTCAAGAAAAGTAAATGAGAGGACATCTAGACTATTCTTCTGTCACTGAAATACCAGTGACATACATTGCATTCCTTACAGATACCTGCCTTACCTATTCTTAAAGGGCTCCAACAGAGAGGATTCTACACCCAAGCAGTCTATTTCAATACTTGCAGGAAATATTTGTGGTCAAGGGAATTATATTTAAATTTAAGCCTCACGCTGTAATCACGATTTCTACCTACAGTGACCACAGAGCAGAGTATTTATTTTTCAGCAGCATTTTACACATTTCAAAACAAGTCCATCCTAAGTTACTTTTCTTCTTTAAACTGCCTCAGTTCTGATTTCACGTTGTGGGTCCTACTTTTCTAGATTTAAATCAGTCTCATAATTATTTTCTGGACTTGACTCAACTCGAATCAATACTGAACAGTACTGTTTTAAAGCCCAGATGGTCAAAATGCTTATCAGTTGAAGTTTACAGTAGAAAAGTCTGTAATTTTTATGACCAAGGAAAACAAAAAAATGTAGCCACATTAAAGCCTTTCTTTCCAAAATGCATGTAAGAAAACATGGTCACAGAGCATTAGCCTTGCTAGAAACCCTGCTTACCTTCGTGGGACTCGCCATTTCTTTTTTCTTGCATTGCAGCCTCAAAGTTAAGCTGAAGGATTTTGTTCAGAGTGTTTATCCACTCCTCCATTTCAAGTTCACTGTCTGCAGCTAAAAGGAAACTACTCTTGTCTTGCATCTTGAGCTCAAATGCGAAACGTCTGACTTTATTGTTCTATAAGAAAATAAAAGACCTGTGTAGCACTTCACATACTGTCTAACCACCATCAAAGGAAGTTATACATATTTCAGATATTCTACACAAAAATACAGTTTGATGTTTGAAAAATGTATCATCATGACACATTTTGCTCTCTGACATTTGACTTTTTGAAGTTATTTGTAGCACTGCAACAAGTGCAAGTAGGAAAGAGAACAGCCTGTCTTCTAGTTTCCAGTCATCATTCTGCTTGCAATCATTTCATGAAAACCCAAAAGAAGCAGTTTCCAAATATCAACTCTTTATGTACTCAGATCACCTAGAAATGAAGCTAATTAAGGTCTATGGAAAAAAAAAAAAGGAAACAAAAAGCACAAAACACATTATATTTGAGTGACAACTGTTTGCAGACTGGGATTTTACACTGGAAGTAAAATTACAACCCACATCAACCCCAAATGCCCTGATACTGTTAGTCATATAGACATACATAAAAAGCTGGTAATCAGTTCCTCCTTTTTATCTCAATCATTTCTGTCATCCTTCTCTGCACAATTTAAACCAGGGTTTCAAATGCTACTTAGTCTGACTCATGTTTCTGGGAATGAATTCAGAAATCTTAAATGAAAATTCTATACTATCATGAATTTAGTTCTACAAATTGATAATGCATTAGATAGACATTAAAACAAACAGTAAGACAGGCTTAATGGTTGGGGGATTTTTTTGTTTAAGTTTAATTACATGCCAAATTACATTTTAGTTTCATTGTATCTCAGATTCTTCAATTAACAGACTACTTGTTAACAAAACAAGTCAGCTTTCTACCAAAGTTGAGTTTCTGTCAAAGATACAAACCAAAGTGTGAACTTCAGACCTAAGTTAATCATAGCAGTTGAAATCAGTGCTGAAATTCATGCAAAAGCCTGAGAAAAGTAACCTGTTTCACAGTATAAAGCCTTGACACAGGCAGTAGATGTCACAGATCTCAGCTTTCCCAAAACACTGAATTAGAGCAACTATACCTATACATATGGCTGGATGTGTGAATGGATACATGGTATATATGATGCACTCCACATCTCTGATCAGAAAAGTCTCTATATAATTTAGCATTAAAATAAAAACCTCAACAAAACATAACCAGATCCAAAAACACCAAACAGAATTCCAAGAATTCCAGTCTCTATTTAAGTTTGGGGGGAAAAAAAGAAATACGCCAAAATCAAAATCCCCAACCAAACAAAACCCCCTACTGCACAAATTCAGCCTTCCTCTTGATACAAGGTCTGATGAAGAACCATATTCTGGTCTAACTTCACGTCTATACATGAAGTCAGTATTTTTCTCTCTGGCATCTACTGTCCTTGAAGAAACAAGTAAGCAAATGCACTGAATGAACACAAACCAGGAAAGTGTTATAGCAATGCAGTAGGAACTTATCTCCCCTCCCTGACTCTGAAATAACTAGTTTCATCTGAGAACAAAAGCTTGGAAGCATAACTACCTAAGAAAAACCCTCTCTATGAATTCCATGTTAGACAACTTAAAAAGCAATATGGCTGGGGACTTTACAAATCTTTTGCTTTATTTTCCTCCTCTGTTAAATGGAAGTGCAATTTCTACCGTGTAGATACCACTACCACCTTTTCCCATAGGAGTTCTTAAATGTTAATTCAACACCAATAATAAGTAACAGTAAAACAGTAAGGTCAGCCAGAAAGGATATAGGACATAATAAAAGATATTAAAATGACAAGTCTGGAAAAGGAGTGTTATGTACAATATTTGACAGTTTAAATCAGCATTTTCTTGCCCTCCACCAAAAATTCAAGTGAAGAAAACAGTTGTTTCCAAACCCTTTTATTCTAGCCACTGATGACAACTTGGCTTCTTGGAAGTGAGCATTAACTGGTTTTGATTCTGCACCTGATGCCAATTCATAACTAGTCTCAAATTTTAACATGCAGTTTTAAAGACCAGATGCCAAGACGAACACTGAGGGTACTGTACAATACAATTAGAGACACAGCCAACTATAAATTTTAAAGAATCCAAAGTACAGATGTACAGAATCCGAAGTAAAGATGACTGTATCAGCCCTACTTGCAGAAGAACAAAGGAACAGTAATAGATTGTTTGTTTTAAAAAGCAAGCTTCTGGCAGAGTCTGAGGAAACTTGAGGTTAATTGGATTGAACTGATAGAACAGAAAGTATGGAACAGCATGAAAGTGTGTATGAGGAAAAGAGATTTTCAGGTTTTAAATCCTAAAATGATAGAACAGTTAGGGGTTAGAAGGGGCCTCTGGTCGTTGTTTCATCCAACACTCCCTCCTCAAGCACAGCCAATTAGCACACGATCGTGGCCAGGAAGTTTTTTGAGTATCTCCAAGGATGGAGAATCCACAACCTCTCTTGTCTGCCTGTGCCAGTGCTCAGTCACTCTCACAGTGAAAAGGTGCCCCTTGATGTTCAGAGGGATCCTCCTGTGGTTCAGGTTGTGCCCGTTGCCTCCAGCCCTGTCACTGGGCATCACTGAGCAGAGCCTGGCTCTGTCCTCTTTGCACCCTCCGTGAGTACTTGTATATACTGATGAGATTACAGCCATATTTAGGAACCACTTTTATGTCTGTTGGCTTGTTTTAAAAACACAAATTAAATTCCTTCCCGTGGAGTTGGCCAGAGTTGTATCTCTAAGGCAAAGTAATGCCTGTAAAATTATATACAGAACTTGTAAAATTATAAAATTTATTACAGTTATAAGATTGTCATAGGAGTTACCTATTAAATGTGTATCAAAAAAACAATACTACAATATTTGGGGGAAAAATCCTGTTTTATCTCTTTGTGTAAATCTTCAAACAACTTTATGGTACAAAAATATTATTTAAGCAATATATTTTTATTAAACTTTGCCTCTTTCTGTACAAGTAAAAAAAAACCCCTAGGACCCATGGGGTTTTTCCAGGTACGCTGTGCCTAACAGAATAGTTACATGCTGTACTATAAATACACAGCAGAATCCAAAAAAAAGTAAAATAATCTTTTCTTTGGCACTTTCTACTGACAAACATTTTACCAAAGCCCTTAACTTTTCAAAATAAAGAAAAGCACAGAAAAGTAACATTATAAAGGTCAAACGAAAGCATCTGGAAGGGTGTTTGAATTCAATACAATTCTCGCAACAAAAATCCCACACAAGAAGCTATGAAAAACATTTTACAGCTCATGCAAGCACAAAAATCTAACTGAAATAAACTTCAATTTTATGCTGTCATTACTTTGCCAAGTTTGGGGTTCTTTGTGCATTTGCCTTAGAATTTGGTTTGCTAAATACTTTACATCAACTAGTAATTTATATTCTTTCAGAAAGATTTCAAAAATTCAGTCTCCTGCCCTTTGGACACTACTTTGGAAAGTGTTTATTTGTTCCTCTGCATAATAGGTACTTATCTACATTCAACAACAGTAATCAATATTTTAAATAAAATTTCACTTGCTAATAAATACAGAATTAATTAGCAAACAGACAGAATAATTATAATTACCTGGACCACTCCCATACAGGAATCTAGAAATATTGATCCTTTAGGTTCTTTTGATATTTTTTCATCTTTGTAGAAATTGAGATTATAGGATCCATCACCAAGCTGGATTAAGTGGAAGAATCTTCTTTTAAATGACTAGTGAAAAGAATGGAGGCAAGAAGAACAGTGACAACACTGGTATTAATTAGCTTATTATCATATACTCATAAGTGCCATTTACATAGTAGGTAATAGAAAAACCTTTTTATTTATAGATAACAGAATCAGTATCTGCAGAAGAGAAAACAGAAACTATTAATTAAAAAATTAGGTTATGATAGCTGCGCCATGACTGTACTATATCAATTGGCATTGGTTTCGACCTACTGAAAGGTATTTAAAACTGACCCTATCATATACATGAAGCAAATTTAAAAATTATAGTTTTATATAGAACATACTAATACAAACAAATAACACCCCCACCCCTTCCACATATTACACAGTCCCTTTTCCACTGAAATCACACCAGGGTACAGTTAGGAAAATTTAACTAGTCCCACATACTAGATTTTTTCATGGCTTTTTTTTTTCTGATTTACTTATAATAAAACAAAAGCAAGGTTATAGATATATGAAGTATATACAAGTTTCTCTCTTTCTTTTCATAGAATTTTTTTCAGAACTAAACCACATACCACAAACTGACCTCTGCAAGGCACAGGGATACTTAATATCAGTGTTCGATTTTTGGCAAGATATTATTAAACTTACTCTCATTGTCACACTGATTGCACTATTCATGTTGCCTTTGTACAGCCATCCTTGTTTTGTTATTCCACCCTTCTGAGACCCAAGAGATGCTGCATCCTGGAGATGAAGATAGGAATACAGGGAAAGGAAGAAAGGAAAAACGAAGAAAAAAGGTTAACTTTTGAGTCACAGACCATGTAGTACTTATCAATAATTTCAGAAGTCATTTTAGAAGTTGGAATAACTATGTTCATAACATAATGATAATAATGTACCACGAGTAACTGCTGAATTTCTATAGCTTTTCCATTACTTTATTTAAAGACTTGGGATGAGATTGACCTCATCTAACTTTTAATATGTAATCTGGTCACTTCTACAGGCTTTATCTACAGCCAACAGGATGATCCAGCCTATAGATAGCTAAATGTTTGTCAAGATAAATCCCAATGAAAGAGGCAAATGAGCAAACAGTCAAAACTTAAAACATTTACTTACATTTACCTTGTAACCTTCTCCACAGAGTGTAAGAATTTTTACCTATTTCTACTGCCAGAAAGAACAATGCAAAAACACACGCCTATCTAAAATTTCAGTGAAGATTCCTCAAACCAGTTTGCTTTACATATAGTACTTCAAAGGCCTTACTTTCTTAAGAATTTACAGAGAATTAATTCTTGAATTGGATCTGCCCTTTTACAGATCAGAATCCAAGTTCTGCAGAGAGAACAAGACTGAACTTGGCAGCGATGGCAAGTTCACAAACAGCAGATGCAATTCAAGCATCACACATCACACCCACTGCCTGTACACCACGTCCATCTGCCGTGGAGGGAACTGAATGGCTGCATCAAAAAACTTAGGATGTTAACAACTACCAAAAAGCAGCACTCTGCTATCAAAACAGAACAAAAAGACAGATTTATAATTGCCATAAAATAAATATTAATCACCAGTTCCGAGTAATCTTTTAGAGTACTATGAAGCTACCATTACCATGGTTTTCAGTTGATGTAGCTCATTTTGAAACAAAATTATTAATGAATTAGACATGTAGGAAGATTTTCATCCATCTAGAGGAGAGATACTCCTGGTAATTTTTTACTGAAACATTCAGAATTAGCTGAGCATCCAGCTGAAAACAAATTCACAAAACTACTTTGAGTACCTCAAGTACTTTTTCTCATTCCTTTTCTTGGCTGTTAAGAAAACATGCAACAAAAACTGATTACATAAGGAGGAGAGAGGCACTAGTTCAACAACTGAACATTAAACTAAATCTTGGAATAATATGAATCTGTTTCTGGAATTGAATCAAGGAACATTCTGTAAAAAGTTACTAGGTAATTTATTTGCAGCTTATTTAGTCTGTCTAGCTTGCATACTCATAAACATATGTACATGTGAACTTCAAAAAAACTGTGAACAGAAGGCAAAAGGTGCATCAACCTGACCTTTTAAAATTTATTGTCAATATTGTACTGTTGAAGTAAGCCCAGTAAGGGCTTACCGGTCATCAACAATCAGAGCATCTGATACAATGGTCCAAAAGCATAGAACAGAAATACTCAGTAAATTTTCATGTGTCCCAAAGAGTCTCACTGTCCAAGCAACACAGTCACCTTTTTTTCATGTTTTCAAGTAATTAGCCTCCACCACTGTTCTATTTCCTAGATAACTATTTTTCTTGTACAAGAACAAAGATACAGACACAACTTAAAACACTGGGTTTCCAAGTATGACTCTATATGACTCTTCACCTCCCCTGGTGTGAGTTACCCCAAGGAAAGGCTGGGTTTAAATCATCTTTACAAGTGTAAGACAATGAGCAGATAATGAGTTACTGCCAAAACTTGGCACAAAACAACCAACACTTTTCTGTAATTGCATGAACCATCCATAGGATCGCCTCACATGACTAAAATTCATTCATTACCTGAGTTTCAAGAAATTAAGTTTTAGCTCTATTAAGACTCCAGTTCCAGTCTCTGATGTGCACAATTTCCCAACTCTGTTGAGCTGCATGCTGTTTTCTAGCAATAAAACCGAGCATCATTTGGGCCTCTCTAGTTACACCATTTCTTTCTGTCAGGCAGAATTCCTGCCTACAGAGCCAAAAAGCTACTGAATCTTTCCAGCTGACCATCTGTTAATACAAAGGAACCCAGGATCCAGTTGTTAACACATGACTATTGCACTGAAAACATACTTCCTGTTTCCAGCTGGTAAGGTAATTTCCTCACTTTTATCATTACTGCTGCACACTGTGCTGAACTTTTTAAAGTGATCTTTCCCACAAACTTGGCTCCAAAGTTTACTTCAACAGCAACTGTTTCAACAAAAACAATCCCATATCTTGATCCCATACCGGATTGAAAATTTCCATTTGCAAACATCAACCTGATGGCCTGATAGCCCAAATTAGTTAGGGATAGATAATTTTCTTCTTTTCAATGATGCGGGAATAAACTAATCTTTATCTGATTTTCCTTCAATTTTTAATCAGTTGTAGCTTTTTGTTTTCTATCATTCTCTTAATAAATCAGCTTTCTTCAAACACAAACAAAAGCGAAACAAAAACACCAAACAACTTTCAATCTAAGGTTTGCATCTGTGCTTTTTGGCATAGAAAGATATTAATGTCTGAAAGAAACACCTCTCGCATTAAGTCTTCCCTTGATGAAAGAATTTATGGTCCCTCCACTCTATTGTCCCACTAACTTCCCTTTTCCTCCGAGCATGTCTTTTTCTTGTGTTTATTTTTCAAGTTCCTCAAAGAGCAGCAGACCTCTCCTCCAACGATTGTACTTCTGAAAGAAATACCCTGTTCCTGTAAGTAGAGAGGACAGGCAGTCCTCATTACTTACACTTCCTAGCAAAACACATACTCCCTGCTGATAGCTAAATTATAGTTTTTCAGTGTTTAACTAACTCTACCCATAATGTATTTCCTGGTAACAATTATAGTCAATTATATATTCATTTAATCTTTCAGTGTTTAACTCACTGTTTTCTAAAACACTTCTATTGTCAGAAGTATTATCACAGTAAATAATGCCAAGCCTTTTAAATGTCAGTACAATAGCAATCACAATTATTTCCATCCTACAAATAGGAAGTTTTGGATATAGATGCCTAAAGTTATTTGTCCAAATATCGCAGTGCAGATTAATAGCAGAGCTGGATAAATGTCAGCTTGGGACTCTTTGATTTGTAACCTATCTACTCAGATGAATTTCCCAAACAACTTCTTCATATTTAATCCTTTCATTTCATAGGCAGCAGTTCTCAGTATCAGGAATTTAGAAGGAAAATAACTGTCAAGAGGTAAAAACCACAAAATAGAAAAATTATTTTAATTCTTGTTTGAGATGTAAGAGTTCAAGTAATCATAAAAAAAGAAAACAGTTGCATTTAAAAATACGTTTTGAAACAAGGAGTGGTAAAAAATAAATAAATTACAAATATAATGGGGGCAGCTGCTGAAAAAACATCTTTGGCATTTGAAATATACTTGAAAATTGCTTGACACTATACATGTCTCTTTTCCCTATGTCAATGACACAAGAGAAAATATCTTGGAGTTGTCGTCAAGTTTTTAAGCTTTTGTTTCCATGACAGCTCTCCAAGCCTTACCCTATGCCCAAATTTGTGATTTAGCTCACACTGTATGCTACACTGCCATCCATGCTGAAGTGTGTGTGCTGTTGTTATGCTGGAACAGATTCACCTATGATTTTATTCAATTGCATTATTAAAATGCAGGAAACATTTCTCTCTGGAAACCTGTCTACACAGACACAGTATAAAACATTTATTTTATGACAGCTGAAGGATTATATGTCACCAAGTATTAAAACATCAATTTTATTATCTATCAAAACTTCTTCTAACTCACCTGACAGATCTCCAGAGAACAATGTTATTTGAAAGGAAACAGGTAAAATAACTAATTTGTTTCCCAATAAGGTGGTTTAATCTAATCTCTGTTTCCATGTATTACCTCAATACTTAAGCAAACTCAAAACATCTACACACCCAACATTCTTTAATGAAAATGAGAGAAAGTAAGGAATTGATATTATCTCACCTCATCTTTATCTGCTTCTTCATCCACTTCATATAAATGAACAGGAAGCTTGTCTGGCTTTGTCCCTTTACTACAAAAGAAAAAGCTTCTGAATAATTAGGAATTTTGTGATTAGTTACAGATTTTATTGATGCAAAAATTAAGATGTTCTTTTCCTGCTGAAGAGCAAAAAGCACAAGAATAATGAAGTAAAAGCATGTATTTTTCATTAATTCCATTTCTTAGAAAGCAATTTTCCTCATTTGTACATCTGGCCAACATGTCTCTTTTGTTCTGCTTGTCACTGTCCCAGTGTGTAACTGAAGAGAACAAATGCTTTGTCATTCACTGCACTCCTAATTTCTTATGAGTAAGAATTCGTACCTGCAACCACTGGCTCCTTGCGGGACAATGCATTTTTTTAAATTCCTATTTGACATCTGTTCAGGGCAAGTGAAAACCAGATACTGAGTTGTACAAAAAAAACCTGTGAGTAGATCAAAACTCTCCACAGGGCAAAGGAACTATTTCTTAGCTGATAAATGCAGGAGAGCAGCGAGGGAAGACCTAGATCTTCCAGAGCTGGGGTATTCAGTGTATCTAGCTACTCTCAGACATTCTTAGAATTAATATTCTAAACTCTATACTCTCCCAGAAAAAATTTTCTCTCAGAAAAAATTTTAAAAGTAGGAAAACATTTTTCTAGCAGATGGTTTAGAAAGTTTGTAACAGATGTCAGTTAGGCTTTTACTTTGAATCATCCTGTGAAAACCTGCTCTAACCATCTCAGTTACGTTCTATTTCCCAGGCTCCTAAAGGCAGTTCCAAAAGCTGCTTTTGAAGCGATGAAAACAGGATATTATCATTTTAGATTCATCTAAACATTAGCCTAGTTTTAGTTGTCATACTTAAATTCACATTGTCAATGATACAATGTCTGGTTTTGACTTTCCTGTTAATAAGGCAATGCCATTCCAGTACCTTCCCAGAAAATGGTTTTACAGGATATTATACGTTCATGTTCATCAATTCCATCCAACAAGTCTTTATCATCTCTACCGACCATTAACCATGGACATAGCATATTTCAGTTTACATATTACACATATTAATATACTTCTCTAATAAATAAGTCTATATTAAACACAAAGTTCCTTCACAATTTCAATTTATCATACCACTAAATAAGCTAAATAACGTACTTACTTTGGAAGTTGTCGAAACTCTCCTGAGTAATCTTCATATCTATAGTTAACAATATGCCAGTCTGAATTGTAGGTTTTGATGCACTGTTTAAATGAAAACCATGTATCAGTATGAACTGGAAGAGGATTAAAGGCATTCAATGGACACAGCACAAGAAAACATCTTAAGATATGTCTGTTTATGGACTATTATGGTTACATATCAATCTCTGCAAATTCTGTGCACTTCCTTTCTTTTGCAATAATCTAATGCAATCTAGCTTTTTGGAACAAGTTATATGTTTCAATGGAATGTTATCATCTGCTAGACATGCATTTAATAAAACCAGAAGATGGTGAATGCACTCAGCATCTGGATTAACCACCTTCAGTGATCCAAAAAGTTAAACCAGCATTTTGCTGCAGCTGAAAACATGGCCAAGCTTTGAGAAAACTCAGCTGAAGCCGAAAAAGTGACTGAGCCCTTAGACAGCTCAGCAAGAAAACAGACACCTCATTAAAATAGAATATGTAATTGTGCACATACTGATACATAAAGACAGAAACATATTTTCCTTGAATTTATACTTCCAGTGCAATTAAATTAATACTTAAATTTAAAGTGTATGCCTGCAGTGGTTGAAAAGCAATTATGTCATTAAGTTCTGATCTAGATCACAGGAAATACCATTTTACTCCACCCATATTGTTACAACATAAAAGTACTGATTTATCTTGGCTTTGAACAAAGTAACATAAAACTGACAAGATCTGTTGACAGAAACCATTCCATGCAAAATTTTATGTTACACAAGAAACCTACATATACACAAACACAGCATCCAATAAATCGTAAATATTTTCTTTGTATTTCAAAACATGAGTTTAATACTTGCCAAGCAATTGTTTTAGCAGAAACTCATTAAACTTCATGAATTACCTCTAATACTCTTCCCTCCTCTTGTCTATTCTCTTCAAATTTATCTCAGTAATGTTTAGGTTAGGTATTAAGGGTATGTATCAGTGTGGATAAATCACTTTGATATAGATTCAGCTATCTGGAGCTCCTTCAGTTTTATTGGAGTTACAACAGGCATTTACTTGTTTCAGATGTTAACATATCAGCTTAAAGCATGTCAGCAGAAAACCAGTAGACAATACAAAAAAAGAAAAGGAAAAACAATAGAATCTTTAATTCCTTAAAGGTTTCAAGATAACAATAAATGGAGAACAACCTCACAAAACCAAAGGAATGCCAACATAAGCAAGCAGTTCTGAGAAACTTTAGGGCTGAGGACATTTCTTCTACATACAGTATACAAGTTGAACAGTCATAATGAATTTTGGCCTCCACAAGTGTTATAGTTCTGGATACCTCTGTTCCAGCAATCTGTACAAGATTAGTATGAACAAAGTAAGAATGGCTGGTGTGAGACACTTTATCAGAAAAAACAAGTCACAATGATTCGTTCCAGATTTACTAGTGGATATTATGTATTGAAATCACCCACGTTCATCTGGAAAAGCCAAAGCATAATGAAGGTGGGGGAGAACCATCTGCAAAAGCCAATGACGCAAACAAAATAATTGAAAGCTATCCTGTAAAACTTTTTTCCCAGCCATCAATGGAAAAAATACTGGCTTTTCCTGGAAATTTTGTCTTCAAATAATTGACAAGTTAGTGGCAATAAATATTTAATTATTTTTCCAGGGTTTATTTTTCTGTTTGTTTTAAATGGTAAATGAAGGAGAAGAAAAACAAGTCCGGTATAATATTGTCATTGCACACAGTCACACGCAACTTCAGTATTACCTCAGTTACAAACAGGCTCTGAGCTTCTTTCTCTGCATTTTCAGGAACTGTTGAACGAATGTATCGACTCTGCCGCTGCAATAATGCTGTCTGATAAACAACAAAAGCAAAAAAGCAATTAATGAAACTTGCATTTAAAGGGAAGATGACACATTACAGCCACATTCAGTTAAACCACTACAATGAAGAAAAGCTCAGCAGAAAACATCCTATGAATATGATCTTTCGGAATTGTCAATTAGTGAGAGTTTGCTTTCATTCAAGCAACATGTTCCTTCTTTCACAATAAGGGCAAGATTGGAATCAGTGAGAAATAGATGTCATAGGACAGTTTTTTCCACTCTATTGTCAACACGGGGAAGAAAACACTGGGTAAAAATAATTGTACCATGACAGCATAACTCCAACATTTTGAAGACAGATATTAAGGTAGTGTTATTACCACACATAAAAACTGTTAATCAAGGAGGGTAAGAAAATCACACCAAAATAAAAGAGTAATTTAACCGCAGATCTTATGTGACAAAAAATGAGACTAGCACTGTTAAACTGCAGGTTTAGAGAGAAGGTGTGGATCACTGAAATACATATACACTTCAGCCCACCAAGTCAGAACTTATTCCTATCCTCTGCCAGAACTCAGAGAAGCACAGGAAGGGTTCCAGAGAGCAGGAAATCTCTCTATGACCATGAAATTCTGCTTCTCAGACCTGTGCTGAAGTAAGCCTTAGGATACTTTACATTTGTAAAGTGAAAAAAGATTAAAACTTAACAAAATCTTCTGGACCACAAATGAAAATAACCATGTAGCAATAAAACTTGTTTTTCCACTTCGTGGAAAAAAATCTCCTATCTTAGGTCATCAAAGGTGAGCAAGAGGGTTTACACAGGCAGGGCCTGGAAGGAGGTTGTGGTCCCTCACCTGTTAGTTACAGTTGACACATCCAGGAAGGATCAGATAAAAATGTGACAAGCAAAAGCTCCACATATTATGTTGAAAAACAACGGGCACATAAGTACATTACCTTAACTTATCTCTGTTGCAAGCCTGATCCATCAGGCGATTGATTATCTTGGTCATTACCAAAGCCTCACTCCATTAACTGGGGAGGGTATTTAAGTAAAAGTATTCAATTACAGTAAAGATTGAAAGGGAAAAAAGTAATCCCATAGTCATGGTCAATTCATTCATCTAGTCCAGAGCACTAAAACTGACAATGCTAAATCCTTCGGTGGGAGAGGTGGGAAGGTATTAAAAACAAGTACCACAAATCCCAAAATTTTCATGGAATCAATGAACCTTGCAAAATACAGTTAAAAAGCAAAAAAAAAAACAAACTGCAAGAAGATACACATTTACATGCTAATAGCTCTTAAAAATGATTTTTTTTTAATTCTAGAAATATCTTCAAACCATATTAAGTATTTGTTCTCAAAAGCTATGGAAATAATAAGTTCTATTAATAGTACTAAACTACCTAAAAACCAGAATTTCTAGATACCATTCCAATGTAATAGTCTGATATTTGATGAGAAAGTATTTATACTTTATATAATATAGAAATATTACATGCAGTATTTATATATATTCCATAAGCATAGTTATATTATGCTTTCCTAAAAAATATTATTTTAAGAAAAACAGAGACTAAGATGGTATCTTACCAGGCACTTTTCATGGGAAACCCATGAACTGATCAATTAAATTTTAACACTGTAGCATAATTTGGTAAAATTGAATTTGCTGAATGTGCTTTTAAAATGTCTGCTGTTGTTACCCTGCTACACTATGTTGGGTCTTTGGGCATGAATGGGATGAGACTACTGCTTGGTGTTCCTTGAAGCTTTATTGCAGCATCAGTCTCATAACAGGATTTTACAGAGCTAAAGGATGGCAACAGGTCACATCTGCCAGCAGCAGCCAAATACTTCTTTGTTACAGAGCATCTTAAAAGTTTTCCAGCCAACAAAACATTGTTAAAGCTTACAGATAATTGTTCTGACCAATGACAGAAAGCACACGTACACCTGCTTCAAACAATGCTTGCTTGTGTGCTTTCTATTAACAATAAACAATATTCCATTATTAAGCTTAAAACTTTCTACTATCTTGCTAAGCATATTTTTCTGCAGCTATAAGATCTATCCTAGCCAAATGTAAGGCTCAGATTATTGTTTTATGTCCTTGCTTGCTGTACTATTGTAGCTTTTCCTACTTTCAAACTTTGCAGTTACAGCTGATTCTAAATTCTTCAGCTCTTTCTGTTTCTGGGGCCTGTTTTTACAGATTTCTAAAAGCCTTATTACCTTTAATATTTCCCACACTACACAACTATCAATACAATAGTGAGGGCTTTTTTCCAGTTGTTCACACATAAAAAGATTTTTATCTTAGAACTGCATCAATATCAGTGACAAAACAGAAGAATCTGACATGTCAATTTTGTTCATATTAATAATTGTCTTAATGCATCTGTCTCCTCAGCACACCCATCAGCTGCAGTAGTGCATTGAAGAGCCAGAAAATGCAATGATTCAAGTACTGTGATTTAGAGCAAAGTCCTAAAAATAATCACTTAAGCAGCACCATGATATTTTAAAAGCAAGTATGCACATAAATACAAGTTATATTCCAAAAGAAAAATTAGGAAAGGAAGGATCATCTTTTCAACAAACTCTCTTCATAACTACATTGACTGAACTGTTTTGTAGAAATGAAACTTTTCACGTCTCTGGGGTTGAGTGATCATTTGACTCATGGCAGCATCAGGAACAAACAGTGTATGTCTCATGCTCTCCAAGAAAATTAAAAAAACCTTTCAATTACTCTGCTGTCAAAACTAAGGAAGGCCACTTTTAACAGGAGCCAGGACTCACACGCACTTAATGAGGCATACAGTTCACAGACTGTTTAAATGACACAACTTTCTGATTGAGTCCCAAGGATTTAGGATATGTTGAGGTCTCAGAATAGGCCACAGCAGCAAGAACATTCCACCAAGTCAACCAAGAAGTACTTGCTACCCAAAACCTGATGGAATACGGATGGTGAACCTGTCCACAAGGAGTGCAGACTGCAATAGATATTCTCTCTGTCACAGGGCTGGGTTTGCCAATGAGCCTGGTACCACAGAGCCTCATGCTCCAGATGCAGAGACAGAAATTCTTCTAAAAGACTCGGGGGAAAAGGGGCAAGCTGCATGTGAGCTCCTGCTCTAAAAACAATCATGTGCCAGAAGTGACTTAACCTTTGCATGGGAAGTGTCAGAACTGGTATTATAAAGTAATTTCCAAACAAAATCGATTTACAACAGCTGGCTAAAGACTTAAGGAAAAACACAAAATAGATTTTAAAGGGAAAAAGTATTAGAGAAATTACTTTAAACATTTCAAAATTAGTTATTTGACTAGTTTAATTTGTGCTCTTTAAAATGAGGGCTTTTTTTTGGTTTTTGGACATCTTGCTTCTCCTCTACTGAAGATGTGCCTTCTCATAGAATGACCTGGATTTAGTTTGACTTCTACAAAGTTGGCATAGTATCTATTTTCAGAAGTACTTAACTCACATTAAATAAAAGCTAAGAGGCTCTAAGTGAAAGTATGGTAAATCCATATGGCTCAAACCTCAAAATAACAAAGGTGAAATGATGTCTAAGCCAAGCACCAAACTGCCTTCAAAACAACACTGCAGTAACTTTGCAAAGACAAATTTAATATGGGTAGGAATGCACCCACATTTTATTTGCTACAAGCAAATTTAGCTTGCATTTGCATTACTTGACAGGACAAAGGGGAATGGATTCAAACTGAAAGAAATCAGGTTTAGATGAGATATTAGGAAAAAGTTCTCTAAAGTGGTGGTAAAGTACTGGAACAGGTTGTCCAGACAAGCTATGGATGCAAAAGTCCTGGAGATGTTCATGGCCAGGTTGGATGAGGCCCTGAGCAACCTGTTCTAGTGGAAGATGTTCCTGCCTGTGACACTCAAGATGATCCTTAAGGTCACTTCCAACCCACACCCTTGTATGGTTCTGTGTTTTCCTTTAAAATGTCCTTTAAATATTGAGGTAGTACTTAAAAGTTAGGTATTTTGAAATTTAAAAAAAAAAAAAAAAAGTTATTCAGATAAAGGGTGACACTGCCAAGTATACACTAGTACTGTTATGGGTTAAGGTTTCTTTAAATAATTTACCCACTGTGCACTTAATATCACCAGTTTTGCAGTCGTTGAGCATACAATTTTAATGTGACCATGAAGGTGACCTGTTTAACAACTAATGCTATTTAGTTATGAAGCCATTTCATTATCAAGCAAATTACTGAAATTCAGGTGAGAAATTTCCAACAAGCCATGAAGAGGTACAAACTTAGATACGAGAATATCCAATGGATATAGTCATTCACTGTTATAAAGGAGATGGCTCTTCCCAGCAAGAGGCTGGAAGAGGGATAGCCTTGAAAAACCGGCAGCATTGTGACTGAGAGTAGCAAGAACAGTAACAGAGATGTTCCAATGGGTAGCAGAAAAGTGGTTCTATCATCATAATTAACAAACACATTGTATAGGCACCATAATTGAAAAGAGCACAAAAATGGAGCTGAAAATGAACAGACTACAAAGCATGAAGAAAGCTTAGACACCCCACTTACTAAGAATGAAAGCAAATTCAGTGATGCCAACAGCAAAACATGTCTCCAAACACAACACGTCTGCCCATACAAATTTGTTGAGAACCAGGCAGGGAGTAACCTGATAAGTGAATTCAGTGCAGAAAACTCAGAGCTTGAGCTTGTGAAAAGCAGCTGAAACAGTCTTCAAGTGGTAAACTTAAAAAGATGCAATATATGAAGATGAATTTGGTGATTAAAAGCTCTTCTGATAAGTACAGAAAAGCAAATCTTGCTATTATTTAGATATAATAGCATGAAGGAAAAAAAAAAACTTGAAAGAAAAGAATTACAAGCCTATTCTTTTGGATTTGAAGCTCTGCACAAAGCAGAACAGAAATCATGTTCTTCTGAAAAGTAAATTAACTGCTACCAAACATATATAAAAAGAGAGAAAACACGTTTCATAACCTCAGCTAACCACGTTTGGGACAATGGCAAATGTGGTTAAGTGGAAATCTGGAAAGGTTTCTGTAACTAGATAGCTGGCTGGAGAACAATCCTTTAAACTTTATGAGTTTTCCAAGACTGCAGCATTTTCTGCTCCATCCTTGTTCAAATGTTTCTTTGGTAGTGATTGGAGCTTAGAGCTGCTTCTGACAGCATGTTTAGAGAACAGTCATACCTGAACAGAAAAAGAGTGTTCCCCCTTTGTATTGTTGGTTTTTTTCCCTTTCCCTCACTAGACAAATAATTTTCATCAGGAGGAAGAGGAGAGGAAGAGAGGGAAGTGATATGTGGTCCAAAAATTGCCAGTTTCTGTGCTTTTTTATCTCTGATATGGGCTAAAAATTAATATTGGTTCTCCTTTAATACTATCTTCTCATACCTAATAAATTAATTTTCAGTTATCTAACTGCATTACCTGAAAAAGAAAAAATCCAAATCAAGCACAAATATTTCTTTCCAATTTCTCTCTAAATCATTTAAACTTTAACAGAAATTCAATGTTGGTATCATCAATGGTACTTCTTTGAAAACATGCAGCTTCTTCTGTAATCTTCCAAAAATTCAAGAAGTGATATCTACTGCAAGCTAAGTATTTTCTGTGCCATTTTAAGTGGTAGTCTTAGGGCCATGCTGAACAAAATAGCTTACTCTTAATGTCATAAATTAACATTGATGAGCTTCCTTTCCAGGCAAGGGTTTTTTAGACTGTAATCAATTTAACCTAAGTGTGAGGAAGAACTTTGTAAAGATAAAAATTGAATGCTCTAAAAGGAAATAGCTTGAACAGGTTTCTAGACAATGGTAGGCGTTTCCACCTAGAAACAGTTCCAGTGTGCTTACAGGTAGTTCTAAATGCTCTAGCTCAGTATTTCATATTTTTCTTGAGGGGGATGAGTCCAGTATCAAATGTTCAAGCCATGGCTTACTCAAGAGCTGCTCACACACAGAGTGACAGCCACAACTTAAGAAAGAGGAATTTAAAAATACATGCAAAGCTGAATGGCAAATACAGAAAATATGCTTTAATTTCTTTTTAATTATTCAAATGTTATGGGCAACTGTATAATGACTAATGATTTCAAACCTGTAAGTATGGCTATGGAAAACTGAACAGGGTTAAAAGGTTTAACTTTCACATAAAAATAATAAGCACTTCAGAGTTTTCTGTTCTCTGACTTGGGAATATTTTCTTAATACGTTGAATGACAGATTTAAATACTTTCTGTTGTTGAAAACAAGCTAAATAGATCAAAGTAGTACAGAAGAGTCATGTGTTCAACAAAAATATTTGGAGTTAGTTTGCGCCAGCAAGTCTTCCAAGGAAATAAAAGTTTGATAATACAGTTTGATAGTACAAACCAGTCTTCATGTAAATCACTTATAAAATGAAAGTCTGCCAAAACTGGGGAAACCTAGAAAATTTATTCTGCTATTATACTGATGAGGGATAAAGAAAAAGAAAAACTGACTATGTTCCAAAACTGTGACTATTTGAAGGAAATCTGATGTAACACATACTTCAATGCCTGCCTTGATGAAAATCTGACAACAGAATCCAAATAAAGGATGACAAAAGACATTATGATTTATGACAAAATTCAGTCATTCCTTTTGAAGGTTGAGACTGAGAACTATGGACTAGCTTCATTCATACAGCCTGAGGAGAAGAATTGCAGAAGGTCACTAGAAATAGCAGTTAGACACTTCAGCCATACTCCCAGACTGCTCAGACAAAACACCTGAGGATATTCTTAGCTATGCTCCTTCTCCATTGGTAATTCAGAGCTGCTCACTGGAATGACCCTGGTAAGTGAACTAGTCAATCAGATAAAAGCACACTTAGCAGAAGTAACCTGGATTCCTCTTCATCTGTGGTCCTGAAGAGACACACTACAGAAGGGGACTTTGGTAGTGTACCCTACTCATGTTTTTCAGTCCCAAAGCCAACACCTGGTGTCAGGTATCATCCTGAGTGATTCCGTATTCAAAAACTTCTATCAGCACAACATCCTTTTCAAGAAGTTTTACTTCCATCCTATAAACTTCCATGCGTGGCTGTGAACACATGAAGGCCAAACTCCTCTCTAAATAACTGCAGCTACCCAAAGCCCAAATTTTTTAGCTCAGAGTGGGAAGGCTATATGTAGAGTTATTCACGTCAGAATCAACGAAAAAGAAGCCCCCAGACTGTGTTAAAAAGAGAGTCCAGCTGCATTCAGGTAAACACTCTAACAAGCCAGAGAAAATTCATTACAAATTCAACACATAATTTATAGGACTTTAGATGTCCTTCTGTTGATATAAACTCATCATCAACTTTCACCACAGTAAACAAACCTAGATTTAACCACTTGGCTGAATAAAATTGTTTTACAGACTGTTCAGATGTCTGCATACTTTTCAAATAGACATTTTGATTGCAGGTATGGGCATGTGGACAAGAGACTTTTCTCACTATTTACTCCAGCTCCAAGCTCTAAGATGCTTGATAGATATCCTAACCAGATCTACAAGAAAAAAATTTTTAAAGGTGTACTTAAATAAACTATTTATTTGAATAAACACGGTCATTTAAAAAATATAACAAGATTATGACAAAGCTTGGTTAACTCTGGCTTAATCGAATCAGAAACTCTGTTATGTAAGGAGTATTTTGCTAGAACACAGTTTTGGCTGGGATGATGCAGCTAAGAGTAGCAGACTGCATTTGAACAGGTTCATGTCCTTCACTCTTAAGAATGAGAAGGAAAAAAATAGTTCAAGAATCAAAGAAAGCAGATGCTTTTTTTAAACAGACAGAAAATTTCCAAGTTCCTACATTGGAAAGGGAGGGGGAATATCTACAAACAACTGCTCATCTACTTCAAAAGGCAGTAAAATCGCTGAAGTAGATATTATAATCTGGACAGATGAGGAAATTGTGCTGTTTCTTCTGTACCAAAAAGAATAAATCAAGTAGGGCAATGGGACTCATGGCAAGGACTTTGTGGGGATTTTTGAAACTAAAGAGAGTTAAGAAACAAAGAAATAGGAAGTTATCACCTCATGGCTACTACTACTAAAAATCTGTGGTAAAAAAACCCAAAACCAACCCCGAACAAACTAAAAATCCCCACAACAAAAACAAGGTGGATTGAATTACCTGGAAGTCATCATAAGGGAATAGTAGCATCTCACGTAGAGGATCATTCAATATCTGTGTTTTTCTTTGAACAATGACATTTTCATAGTCTATTGGTTCTATAAGCTTTGGCTTTGCCTATAGGAAAAAAGAAAAAATCAAAATAAATTCCAGTACATTGAGGGCAAATTACAGTTGTTGACTTATTTTAGAAGGTACTCTTTAAAAGATTGGCAGTATTATATTGCATCTACATCAAAAACATACAGTATTCAAAATGCAGACTTTGCCATATTACACCATATGGGGAAGTGCAAGTGACAATTAGAGACAAGCATGCTGATTGCCTCAGAACTATTTCACAAAATCCAGTAAGCCAGAGCTTATTAGCATAATCATATATGTATTTTCACTGCAAAAAATTATTAAAAAAATTACTAGTCTCTTATGTTGATGGTTGCCTTTGCTTGATACAGCCCAGAAAGCTCTGATCTGGGTTTAACAGGAATGAAAACAACCTTAGCTCAAAGATTGAGCTGTGTTTTAATTCAGCAGTAACCTGCAGCAGGGGCAGGCTAATTGACATTCCTCCTTCTTTATATCTTTTTTCAAAATTCCCAGAGGCCATCTACTTCCCTCTTAATTGCACAAGCAGCTTTCCTCAGTAACTGTGCATTGATTCCACATTAAACCCCTTTCTGCAGATGAGGCATTACAGCTGCCCCTGCACAATCAGACAGAGAAAAACCTGCACCCTGCCAGACATTCTGTTAAGTGGTCAGATGGCAAAGCAGGTTTAGACAGAGCTCTGAACAAGGCAGCTCTGCATTGGAGACTGCAAACTAATGCACAGATGGGGTTACAATCTAGCCTGAACTTTCTGCAACTAAAATTCAGCATCACAGTACCAGACATAAAATTACATTTTATGTAAGCCAAGCAGCAATTACAAGAGACTTTACAAATTATACTTCCTCAAGATCAGTGGTACTGATTTTCAGCTAAGATATATTAAACATAATTGTAGCAGCAAAACTAGTTTCTGTCATCATTATAGGTATAATAACAAGACAAGCTTTTTACATTGTTTCATATAACTCAGGACAATAACCCTCCAGATTCTAATTGTCCTACACAGGAAAAATATCTCTATCAGTAACTCCTATTAATCACCAGTATATTAATAATATTCCTGAGAAATCCTACAGGTGTTTTCTTTATCCAAAAGTGAATCAAATAAACTTGTTTTTCAAGGAATTAGGAAAGCTTTGGTCAGAGAAAGTTACCAACGTTTTCAGACTTAGTTCACAAGCTACTCAAAAGCTACTTGAGATTCTCTCACATGTACCACACAGTAGATTTATTGGCAAGAAGAATGTGGGAACATAACTAAGCATAACAGCTGAAGAGGCAAAAAAAGCGAAGTCTGGAAAAATCTACCAAAAATTATGAACAAAATGTAGCTTTAGTAAGAAAAATAGCTACTTTTACAATCACACAAGAAGGATTTACTAGAAGTTCATCAGCTATATAACAACATACTCAGCACAGACCAGCACTTCAAAGAGCCATGATTATTATGTCATGTTTCTCCTCAGAAAAGAAAGAGAAGGGCTGTTCAGTTCACTCCATGTTGTACTCTGACACATTTTGAGAGCTTATCACCTGAACCTCAGCTACTGCCTCAAAGGCAAGAACTAATGTCAGTGTCCATCAAAAAAGGCTCAAGTTTATGTTCATGCACCCATCTGTAGCTGAAATGGTAGGACAATTTAGCTCAGAAAAGCGTAAGGCAAACACAATCCTAGAAATTATTACATTTTCTCTAATGTACTAATTACACAAAATATTTTGGTTGCAAGTTTGCATTTGAGTGTTTAGACTGCTGCAGTGAATCCCAAGCTAATGAAATTATGTGTTCTACACTTCCTTCACACCTTGTCCAGCCAACTACTTGAAACATTTCCTACATACTGACACTGCAAAATTACCCCTTCACAAAATTTCAGGTTGAGTAGCCCCATTCTAACAGATTGTCATAACCAGTTCTGATTCCAAATAAATTACAGAAACTTCACCTCTTCCAACTTTTCACTAAGGCATTTGCTCATTACAAATTTTCTTCCTTAAGCACAGAGATAATAGAATACAAAGAGCATTTCAAACACTACTGGTCTATAAATGAAGTACAAGGTAACACATCAGTCAGAAAACAAAACACCTGCTGCTCACCTTTCTCTCCCTTTCAGTGTAACAGGTCTCCCTCTACCTATCCAGACAAGCAGCATGCCCTCCTGCCAGCCACTGAGCTTGAGCTCCTATGCAATACACTCTTTCTTTAGTTAAAGCAAGGTTTAGAGATTACTAGAGTAACGTGGCCCAGTCACTCTGTTTGGTCAAGTTTGCTTTTCCTATGTGACCGTTCCCTCTCAAGAGTTTGTAATGAGAAATTACACACAGCATGCTGCAGTGACAGGTTGGTTGGAGAGTGATGGAGGATGACTGACCTTTGGAGAAACAAAAATAAATACTGCAAATTTAACTGTGCCTAAAAAATGATGAGCAGAGAAGAACACACCATTTGATTTGTGTATACAATCAGTCTCTGCAGTTAGCTTAAAAGGTTTGGCTTCACAATTGGCTCAAAATAATTAAAAGCAGGGCTGACACTAGAAGGACCCTTGCCCTCTCTTGTGGCATGTTTCTGAGCCTTCTCACACTAAGACCAGCAACTGAGCCAGAGCTTTTGTGACAGATTAGGAGGTGATCTGGCTTTAGAGAGTTCCTTCCACCCAGGGACTTCCAGTGAGATTGTGCCTGAAATGCTGATCAGATGGCTGTGAGATCACTTGGGGTAATTTGAGGAGCTTTTCAAAGGAAAGAATAAGCCTGTGCATGGTCAATATTGTCAGAAAGCTGATATACCAGGACATCTACTATCTGAACTAGCAAGTGGATAGATCACAGCCCCAGTTGCACAGCCTGGCAGAAAGGGAAAGCTGTCATCTCAAATGGATAATGGATTTTTATATGGTGCTGCACATGATCAGCACTCTCATCCACTTCTCCCTGGTGCTGAAGAACCATGTCCACCCCCTGATAACTCTCTGCAGAAGGTGATAGGTGAAGACTGGAAGAAAGTTAGTTCTGGCTTTTCTCATTTTACCAGCAAAATCAGAGGAAAAGGATTACTTTTAAAGACAACGCAACTAAAATTATTTCATGGGCATGCAAACACACACACACACACACACACACTTGTCTAACACAGCTAATTAAAAACCCAAAAATGCAGTTTTAAAAATCATCCAATTAATTGCAAATGCCTCTCTTAGCCCTGTAGTCACAAAACTCGCTTATCACAACTATAAAATTCATGAAAAAGAATCTTAAAAGAATATAAGCTTTGCTTACATTTTGTTTGCATGCTGTAAACACAAGATTACAAAAAAAAAAAAAAAATCCTCCCTCATGAGAAGCTTTTAAAGACTCTAAAGCTCACTGCAGCTGAAGTCTTAAATACAGACCTCTCCTATTTAATCAGTAAGGTACTTGATTTGCAGAAGTATCATTTATGTAAAAATTAATGAAGAATTTGCTTCCTCAGGTTTCTCCTAAATGCTACTCATTTCTTTCTTAAGTCATTTGTCAGATTTAAAAGGAAGAGGATGTTTTATCAGTTTAGTCCAGATATGAAAAAAGAAAACAATAAACAACACACTGACACTGGCATTTAGCCAGACAAAAAACAGTGCAAGGAAGCAGATTCTCTCTCAGGCTCTTCTACATTAAAAAAAAAAGAAAAAAAACAAAAAACAAAAAACAAAAAAACCTGGTCTATTATTTCATGTAATGTAAAAGAAAATACACTGGGTAGTTACAGGATTGTTAAATACAATTTAGGGACCAGCTGACACAGATAAAACTCAGCCCAGTCAAAAATGCAAAGTCAAGTTTATAGGCACTAAAATCAGTCTTTCCAATAAGGATTAATTCTTCCT
The DNA here is from genome assembly GCF_009819655.1 of Sylvia atricapilla. NCBI lineage: Eukaryota > Metazoa > Chordata > Aves > Passeriformes > Sylviidae > Sylvia > Sylvia atricapilla. The sequence continues at coordinate 75,746,974 of NC_089141.1, forward strand.
ATTAATCTACAGCCAACAAAACTTTTATTTCTGTAATCTAGGAAAATGCTAAAAACATATGGGTTCATGGTTGGTCTCAAGCCAGCCAATGCTATATTTGCTAAAGATAAAAAAGCAAATATTTTGTTGTACCACTTTGAGTTTTGCATGAGTATGATAAGCATGGAAAGTTAGCAGAAATAAGAAATATTTCAGAACAGCAGTCATGACACCCACACAAGCAAGCATTTTAATCTGTTAGAATACAGTTTATATATTTGGACAAACAGTGTCAAAATTCATCAATAAAAATTTTAAGCTAAGAGTTCAGTGATTGCCTACATTACATATAATAGAAAAAAATCCACATTACAGGTTTTCTTGCATGCTTAAATTGAGACAATTGTTATTGTCCAATTCTCTTCTCAGAAAACAAAAGATGGTAAGGCTAATCACACTGAATACTGTTAGCCTCCTGCTACAAAACATTATTTACCCTATAAAAACATGTTTGGCTTATACACCTGCAAATTAACAAGTTCCCATAAGGAGCAAAATGGAGCTACAGGCACCATTAGGAAGCAGCATATAAATAGATGAATAGGTGTTATGTATTTCTTAATAGTGGCCTCAGGAAAGCCACTGTGGACATACAATAAGGTTATTTAATTCTAAATATGGGTAACAGCTCCGTGTATCTTACTATCCCACAATAAAGATAAAATAAATTGTCCAGGTTGAGGTTTTAAAAATTAATTCAAGAAATTATTTGTATCCTAGAGCTTACTTTTAACTATTACATTTTATACTGCCAGCAAGTTTCCAAACAGAAAGATGACCTCCAAAAGATCCAACTTCCCAGAAACATCATCTGTTTTGATAAGCAGTTATCACTTGTGACTATCAAAATGCAGCTGGACAGCAGGCATACTCATGCAGTAACTTCTACAACAGCTAGCACAACAGCAGCTCATCCCAAGGAGGGTTTTGAGGCACCACCTGGAAAATTTAAATGCTTTTTCCACGGGCTCTTCTTGCTCGTTAACCTCAACAGCAAAGTTATGACACAGTGTAATTCAAATCACAGGATCACGAGAGAGCACACATACTGACATACTGGCAACTGAGGGCAGCAGACTACTCTTTTTGTGAACCCACCCACCTAATCAGGAAAAGTTAACTCAGGCACAGCACTCCACCAAATAACATTGCTTTCAATAACATATGGGATGCTTACAGTTATAAATACCTAGATCCCTCAATGCTTCAACAGACACTCAGTGATTTAATTTAATTAAAAAATTAAATTAATACGACATAAATTAATACAACAAAAAACTTGTTGCTTCCTGACAGCTGATTCTCTCTCATCTTTATAAAAAATACTTAAATTGAGTGCTAGGCAAATCACATCATATTTGCACTAAAGGAATAATACATCCGCATTTGAAAGAATGTTTTAGACAACAGTCAATGAGAAGTACTACCAGAGTAAACCAGAAGCCTGCTGTTCCATATGCTTTAGAGGATTGCTCTCTAATGTAATTCCCAGGTTGTTAACCCAAGAAACAAGAAATTCTGCTGTTTAGAATTTCTTAGGGCAACTAGCAATGTTTTCAGTCTTAGTTATTACCTGACTGCACCCTGCACCAATGACAGGGTACCTACCTTCCCTGTGCCAGTAAAAATGTAGTACAACATCACAGCCCAATGAAATAAAAATGGACCCAAATGTCAGTGTCAAATTAAATATATCACCTTACTTTTTGCTTTGTGTCTGGCACTTGCTGCAGGTTACTTGCACCACTTCATCTAGCTTTCCTTAATAACTAGACAAAGGGGATCTATAATTATGCTGTATATACACTTGTATATGTATACACATAAACAGATTAATACCAAAATAGAACTGAAATGACAGTGATGACATTTTTAATGTGGCCTATGCAAAACCCAAATGTTCTTCCCTTTAAATATTGACCTTTGTGTTGAATGCATGTACTTCATCCAAAAATGAAAACCTGAGAGCAAATACTGGAGATATATTATTCCATGAACATTAAATTAAGTGATATTTGAAAAATTATAAGGAGGAACTTAATAAATGGTGATAAGTAAACACAGTATTGTTTTATACTTTTTTTCTTCTTAAACAAGTACATGTGCCTTGCTGATTAGCTGCAGTACTCCAAGTATCTGCAGAAACACTAATATCCTCTCTGAGTATTCATGAGGGAATAAAAACAATTCTAAATAAAGTTAAACATTCCAAAGACAGGAAAGCACACACAAGATTAGCTCATATTGTACTGATGAAAATCTGGACCAGAAATCAGAACACACCCATCCAAAAAGCCCCACACTTTACTAACAGCTCTCTGAATAGAACAAAACTAAAAAAAAAGTGACAAGGAAAAGAAAGTTTGTCTTACTAGCACACATATAAGATTTCAGTTATATACAGTAACAATTCCCAAAAAGTTACAGATGAGTATTACTAAATACAGATGGCCAAAATGTTTTAGTTCAATTCTTATATGCATAGTTTGAAGCTCAGATAAGAGGGAGAGCGGACACTATAATTTGAGGATCACCCCACTAACTTCAACTACAGGCAGACAAATAAAGAGAAGATCATCAGCAGCAGCAATTAAGCATGAAATAACACCAAATAAAGTCGAAATTTTAGTAAGAACTATCAAAGCACTTCTACTTTCTACTGATATGTAACTAGCAGTTTACCAATCCTCCTCTGAAGAGAGTTGGTGAATTCACTACACCTCACTTATTATGTTCTCTTGCTGTACTATTAAAGTTCCAACAGAACTAAATGTCTAGCAGTGTTTCAAACAAAACAGTTCTTATTTGATTATTTCCCCCACATACAGAAAATTACCCTTTTCCTTCATTGGAAGCTATTTTAAAACTTTAAATTCCTAAATAATGTGCATTGAAAGAATTTAAAAGTAAGTCCTTTAACAGATAGATAGATAGACACTTTAATAGAAGTAGGCATTAATTATTTAGATAGTTCTTTGATCATTTAAGTAAAATTTAACTGCTAAATACACACTTCATGAAGTTCAAAGATACCTTAATTGGAAGATATGCTGGACAATTAAAAAACAGAGGTGCTAGCAAGAGTCTTAAAGCCTATGTAGTTTTCATGCTAAGCTCAAAGAGCTGTATAAATATGATAGAAGAGACTGAAAAACAGCTAGTCTGAAAGCCAAATTCCAAAGTCACACTTCAAAGAGAACCAAAGGTCTGGTAAACTAGAACAGCAAAAATGAATGTAAAAGGCAGACAACATACAGAGAATCAAACCTAAATCTTAAATGCAAATTATTCACAAGTAAGCATGCTGGAACTTCTGATCGGTATCAGATTAAGAAGCTTTCCATTGACAGAGAGAACTGGAATTATTAAAGGGAAGAGACAGCTTGTTTAAAGAATTCTTACCAGCACAACCACAGGATTCTCTGCTTGCACTTCACAAGGACCTGCATCCTTGCCCTTCTGTGGAGATTCTATAGTAAGCTCTTTCTTAGGATTTCTGTTTGTTCTTGCCTGCATTCTTTCATTGAAAATACAGACAGCAGCAAAACTGTATGCTTTTTGGCATCAAAGTAATCGACATGCCAGTGATCCAGTGAAAACAAAAGCTTTTTTCCCTGGCACGAGCAGCACAAAGAACAAACTAGCCTAACTTCTCAGCTGCAGTTTGCTAAATCTGTTATGGTGGGAATGCATGACACACAAAGGCCAGCCCCTAAGCACGCTGTACTCCTCTGGGGAAGGAAAAAAAAAAAAAAAAAGGTGGATCCATTTTAACGCCTTAAGGTTATGAGCCAAACACAAAAGAGAATGTGCATGTCTAAAATCACTGTGTAAAACAGGGTGAGTCTTCTACAGCAGGTATAAAATCAAGGCTTCAGTAATTCAAAAATAGTGTTAGTGTGAGAATTAGTCACTAATTGTCAACCGTGTCATTTTAAAAGTATAAAACTCTAAGTATTGTGGGTTTAACCTTTTTTTGCATTAATGTCACTTACTCGGGTGCTGTCAACAATCCATCACTAACCAAGGAAATTCTCCATGATCAATGCCCTGAAAAGATACACTGCTCTTTTCTGGGGGTAGAGTAGGCATGACCTTTTTTATCTTAGTGCTAAACCCGTATCAAAAGCTTTGCTTAATACCAAATTGCCTTCATAGTAAAAATCTTACATACTCTACAAAGTTGCTAACTCAAAATAAAATTCAAAAAACTTAACTCTTCAACTACCAGTATCCCTCTGTCTCTTTCCTCTCTTCAGCCAGTTAGCTCACTCCTGTACAGCACATTATTTGTGCTCATTCGTCACTCCTCAAAACCCTTCAACACTGTAGGTGTCCATGACTGATCAGCATCCAAAAACACAGAGAAGACAATGAAGAACAAAATCTTTACACATCTTGGGAGAAGACACTTGGGAGAACCTTGAGCAGCCATGAAGACCAGCCAGCCATCACTTGCTGCCTTTGGCCGGTACAAAACCCTGCAGGGTGTCATCCTTGTCTTGTGAACAGCTTGCACAAGTGTCTCTTGGCCTCAAGATATCCAGGCTACAACAGTGCTCAGTGGTTGCTCTCTTCATTCCCATCCTTAATTACAACATAAACTCAAGTCATGCCTCAACTTTGCTTTTTTAACCCAACCTGCTCTCTTACCATACCACTACTTACAGACGCTGTTCAGCACACACATAGTGGCAAAATAAGAAGCGGCAATTTTATTGGAATCATTTCTGTGCAATTACACAGCAATTTTGTATGCAACCTAGATGACATTTTTGGAAATTTTTAAGGTTTGACTACTCCAACTTCCCCATGCAGTAGTTTTAGCTAAATTCCTCCTGGGGGGAAAAAATGAACTGTGATGAGCAGTTTTCTTCAGGTTTTGGGAGGAATATTTTGGTTTTCCTTTTGTTTCTTTTCAGCCTTAATGAGCTGCAACCTCCAAGTTCACAAACCTCAGTAGCTGTATTTACCAAGCAAAAATACATCTGAGAGAAAATTCAACTCCCCAGAGAAACACATCCTTATTTTAGACTCGCTGTCTACTAAGGAACCAAACAGCTGTGGAAACTAAGCCACCACCTTCATTCAACTCTCCATCCTCTTGGGACAGTTAGTTATCTCACTTCTATAGAACTCACATCCTAAACTTAACTTGGCATAAACTTTTATCTATTCTCTAATAGAAGAGAAAATCACCTTGAACTGCAGAAAGCAGATGAAGTTGTGGAGAAGCACAAATATCCTCCTTTATTGCTGTTATTTTTAAGAAAGTACAATTTGAGGCACAGGTTCCTTATTCTTCAGACCTGACATAAGACATTGATATCTTTTTCTCTTCCCCTTCTCTCCACTCTCACACTTGCATAACATACTTCTATTTCAGCCTGCACTCCTGAAACTGAGTCTGAATGAGAGTTTTCCCATCCCATCCACAATGCAAGTACGTTTCTAAGGAGTGGACTGAGAGAAATAGTAACATTTTAGTCCGAACAATAATGATTTATTACATTTCTGACTTTTCCTCTAAGAAATACAAGTTCAATCCATGTACTTTTTTAAGCTGCCTCTCTCATACTGAGAAACCAAACTCCAGAAAACAGTACTTTATGAAGCTTCATTAAGAGTTAAGAAGGAAACCAGCAGTTCAGTCAAATTTACAAAACAGATCTTCCTGTGTAAAGCAAGGTAGACAATAGTTCTAGAACACTTAGTTACACTTTTTATTTTGCACCAGCCCCCTTTGTTTTCAGAGAACGGAAGCACAGAACAGCTTAGACTAAATTACACCATTACTTGAGGATGCAGCTGCCAAACAGGAATTTGTTTCATTGAGATGGTCTGCAATCATACTTAACTGCAACCAGAAGTACACAACCTTATTATGCAAGAGGCATTTGTGAACACTCACACTAATAAAAACTTTAAAATTATATACATTGTAAATAGTATTTATTTTGGTTAATTTAACAAAGGATTCTTTTTCTAAATGGCAATATTATTTTACCCTGGTCAGGCACTTCTCCTGAATGCATCTAAATTGCTTTAATTCAGTATAAATGTGATTTTTTTTCCCCTGTCATTCTTCCTATTCTTCTCAAATGGGACAAGGGACAAAAAGAAAGCCAACAGGCTATCATTTTTATAACATTAGTTTAAAGATACAGAAGCTATTTTTGCTTACAAATGACTAATGTGATTTCTAGCTTGCACTTCACTCACAGATATACCATTAGAAGAGGTTCTTTCATTTAACAAAAACAGAAGTGTGAGGCAACACCTCTGGATTGTATCCTGCATTAAATAGACCTTAACTGTCAGACTGATGAGTACTTTCAACATTTATTTTCTGCTGAGGACTTAGTAATTACCTCAAGAATTTAATTAATTTGAAAATACTTAGAGGGGGAAAAACAAACAAACAAAAAACCACAGCAAAAATATCAAAGCAAACCAAACAAAATCCCAAGAGATGTTTTTTATCCAGGCATCACACAGTCAAAATACTTAAGCTATTTTAATAAAGTATTGAAACGATTTATCAATAACACCTTAAAATTTAAAAAGTGAAAGATGAAAACCGGAACTTTAAGACATGATGAAACTTTCATCATCTTGTTACATAGCTTTAAACTCCTTACCTGAAAAAAAATAAAGTAACAAAAAAGTACTCAATTTGTTGCAGCACTCAGTTAGCGACCTCAATAAAAATCAACAGAAAATCCAGGAAAACAATGCACACACAAAAATGTCCCTGCACAAAAGCTGACTGCATTTCTAACATGACTCCCAAAACTGTGTGAAATTACCAGCTAGAGACCTATCTGCAAAATAATTCACATGATTATATAAACAATGCAATTCATCTTTTTACAAGCGTAGTGGCTTGAAGGACTTCAGGTGCTACTTTTATCAACAGTAGCTTTCACAGCACTTCCAACAGCCAAACATTTGGCTCCCGCCTTGCCTCACACACTCCTAAGGAACAGCCTAAGTAATGACGAAATTACATAGGTACAAAGTTCTCAGTATTTCTGGCAGACTCCAGTGATTCATCCAGCCAATTTCTGCCCAAAAGACAAGCTCCTCACATACACTAACTTACTCTTTCAAATTGCTTTTCACTTCAAGAACTCGTTTATCTAATCATAATATCGCACAATAAAAAGTGAGTTATGATAAGGGAACAGGCACTACATGAGAATTTCCTCTGAACTTCAGTGGAAGAAAAGATGACTACCCAGCCTCCCTGTAGCAAGAACTTAAAATCTGAATAGTTTGGTTTGATGGCCCTTCTTTTGCTTGAAGTCCTACTTAAAGTCTGTATCAAGATCACTAAACCTACTAGCTATAATTACAGCCATCAAATTTGCCTCTGTAAGCTGTTCTAGGGAAAGAACTGTTCTCAACCTATAGCAGCTGGGGGCGTGGAGCAAGAGAAGGAATAATATTACTGTAGGTTTGCATGTCCTGTATATGGGAAAAGAGAAGGATTTGGTATTATTTGCTAAAACCCTACACATGTTCTTTGCTCTGTAGCTACACTCTACTTTGTGGCTCTAAATTCCTTGGCAACTCACAACATATCTTAAAAAATAATTCAAAAATGAGAAAGATGGATAACTGGAGGGTGTTTGATGCTTTCTTTTGCTAGGGCTTTGGGGGTTAGGTTTTTCTGGTCGATTGGCGTTTCGTTTGGGCTGGATTTTTAGGACAGTAGCTCACCTGAAAATATGGACCCACTTTAGCAGGGTGACAAGGACCATTAAAAGCCAGTACTTCTTGCTCTCATCTGTATCAGTACAAGATATTCCAGCACTGCCTTCCCACACCTGGCAGCCTGCCTTGCAGCTGTATTCAAGGCTAACATTTCACAAGTCGCTGGAAGATTCAGTGTTGCAGCTATACATATCTTAATGCTGCCAAGTTTCACAAGTGACCAGGAGATAAGCCCTTCCCTGGAAGAACATATTCACAAGTTCAAGAAAAAGGCTGATAGCAGATGGAATGCAGCATGCAATTCACCTGGCAATTCCCTGCCATGCCACACTCAGATGAAAGAGAAAAAATCATACAAGACTCAGAGAAGACTCCTTCTATGGCAAACACTGCAAATGTGTAATGTGCAGTCCCACCAATAAGGAGAACATTCTCAATTGGAAACAGGGACGAGAAAAGAAAACGCATAAGACACAGATAAGACCGTGCTACACATTATGCAACTTTTCATGTTCACTTTTTGGCAAAGCAAGAAATAAGCCTATTTTGTAACAGGGAGAACAACCACCCCTCTTTGTAAAGGTATCTCTAAATCAGTATGAATGATACAATCTTAAATTTTGCATTGCGGGTAAAATTACTCTCAAAACACTATTATTAGGGGGAGAGTTAAGTAGCCTGGATAGAACAGAGATGCTGAGGTACTACACAGAAGAGATCTCAATCATGTGTAGGTTGCATTAATGAACAACGGTAATACCAATGCACAGGTCTGTACTACCACTCAAGAAGCCAGAATAAAAAAATCCTTTCTTTTAGTAGCAGTGTAAGTTTAAAGGATTCTTCCAGTGAGTGTCTCTATTGGATCTGTAGTGATTGTGCACAAGGCACTTTTTAAAAGCTTTATTTCACAGAATAGGAATTTGGCTAAAGATGTCAACACAAACATGACATATCTCATTATACAGTAGCTTCGTTTGGACACTCTTACACTGTGGCAAATAAAAACCAAAACAAGTGTAAAATCACAGTAGAGCTAAACAAAATACAGATTAACGTTTGCTCACGTTACACATCTGCATATCATTATCTATGAAGTATCAACTTGAGATGCAATTAATTTCATGCCATCTTAGTAGGAAACTGTTTTCAGGCAAAACTGGCCCTTAAAGTCCCACAGAAAAAAATAAAAAGAAAACAAAAGAGTAGGGTTTAATATAGGAGACTTCAAGATTAAAAGTGCATTTGTGAATTAACTATGGTTCTCACATATGTCCTTACAGACAGGACATACACCAGCAGACTGACTGTGAGAACAGTACTGGACTAAAGATGGCTTTTTTCCTAACTGGACAGGACCTCATGACTATCAGAAACTAACAGGACAGAACAGACACACTCAAAGTGGATCAACCCCCCAAGTCTGAAGATCTCTCACATGGAAGTAGTTCTGTGCAAAGCAAGCTTGGGGGGAACGGGAGGCATTCCCACTGTGTAGCACCGATCTTACACAACTTTTTCCAAGAACAATTTGCTCCTAGAGGAGGATGTTAATTCACCTTTCTCCTTGGGCTGAAGTAAGAGTACACTTTTGTTTGCCCCTCAGCTGAAATACAGAAGTGTCTTGGACTTCACACTCGAGAGTTTTAAGAACATTGCATGTTAGCTGGTGGCTCCCAGCTTTGCTCTTCAGCACAAGACCCACCTGTTGAGTGGGTCCAGAAGAAGGCCACAGTGCTGAAGCACCTCTCTAACACGCTTAGAGAGCTCAGATTGTTCAGCCTGGAACAGAGAAGGCTCTGGGGAGACCTCAGAGCAGCCTTCCAGTACCTAAATAAGGCCAATGATAGAGCCAGAGAGGGACCTTTTACAAGAGCCTGCAGGAACAGGACAGGGAGAAATGTGTTTTAAACAGGAGGGCTTGTTTAAATGAGATGTTAGCAAGAAATTCACTAGTGAGAGGGTGGCAAGGCACTGGCACAGGTTGCCCAGACAAGTTTGGATGTTCCATGCCTGGAGATGCTCAAGGCCAGGTCAGATGGGGCTCTGAACGACCTGCTAGTGGAAGGTGTCCCTTCCAAATCAAATAAGTCCATGATTCTATGATTTACTTTAATTGCATTTAATTTCCTGACAGAATAGGTATCTACATCTATAGACGAGTCAAATGAGCACTTCAGGCTGTTCCTAAAGCAAGTGGATAGGAGTATAAATTGAGAAAGAGGAGCAGAGATGTGAGGTCCTTTCCATATGCTCATTAAGTCTAGAGTCTAGTCTTAAAAGCCCCACCTGCACAGCTTCTCCAACACAGAAGACTTCTTATTCCTTAAATCCATATAAAACTTTACAGGGGGTTTCAGGAGGATTTTTGTGGGGTTTTTAGGGTGGTTTGGGGGTTTTTTTGGGGGGTTGGGTTTTTTTTGTTTGTTTGATGGGGTTGTGTTGTTCTTTGGGGGTTTTTTAGCTCCACACCTTTTGACTTCTTTCATCACAAGATATCCTTCTGCTACATTCAAAGCGAACATGTTTTCCACCTGGATGCAAACTGGTGCCATATTTTTGGGTTGGATATCTTTCTGTGCTAGTCCAACATATATTGTCATGGATGAACAATTGTTTATGCATGTAGACTTGACCAACTACCCTGATTTTATCCCCAGGCCTAAAGATATTTTTCCTGAAGATAAAATGCTTAATCTTATTTTCTGCATGCCAGTGTACTGAGTGCCTGCCAACCTGTTTCTGATAGTTCTCTCACGCATCTTTCAAAGATGTGTATTTGATGTAGGTACCATATGCTTGGTGAATAAGTGCTGCAATTTCTCCTGCTAAGAGGGCAGAGGGATGGACATTTGAGCATTCTTCCCAAAGAAATCTAATGAAAGGTCACAACAAAAGAAATCTACAGAAACCATTAGGAGATTTAGCCAAAACTACAAGTCAGCACATCAGATGCCAGGTTTTTATTCAGCCAGAGCAGTAAGGAGATGAAAGGAGATAAAAGAAGTGCTCTAATTCAAGCGACCCATGAAAAAAAAACCATGCCACAGTTAGATGCTGTACTCATACATATCTGTTTCTTTCTCATTAAGAGGCCTAATGAAGCCTAATGCTCCTGTTGCTGATGAATAAAAGCCAGTCATAATGCAGTTACAAGTTGCAACAAGTTATGGGAGCGCAACAACAGACTAACCCATACAAATTGTCTGCACACAGTCTCAAAATTGCTGCATAAGCTGTTTGAGCATATTAAAATAAAACAGCTTCCACTTACTCAGCACAATTACTTCCTTAGAACTCTCTCCTTTTTTATATTTCTTCTTTATTTCTACCTCATATAAACAAGTTGATATTAATTTGCAAATTCAGACAGCAAGAACACACCTTAACACAAGCTGTTGAGTAAATGACGGCTTTAAGGTTTATTTAAAACATAACACATATTAAATTAAGGAGAATATTTTTAAAAATTATACATCTATAGTTTATATTGAAATCAAAATATCTGCAAATTGAATGTCTTCTGTGGAGTTATTTCCAGAATGATGTAGCTCACTGCTGTCATTAGCCAGTCTTCCCACATGCCCAGACTTTGGTGTATGTTAAAGATGTCACAGTTTATTAATAAACCAAATGACTCATGAGCGGCACAGGAAAAGCAGTCACCAAAAATCTCAAGAACACCTAACGATGACGCTGCTGTCAAGTCAACTGGTGATACAGACTAAGACACTGCAGCTACTAAAATGTAGCAGGTTCTGTTTCCAGCCAACACCTAAATCTACCATATTAAAAGCTGTACACATATCATTCCAAAATGCCCCATATTTCTCCTCAGAAATTGTGCAAGCGCAATTCAAGTAACAGATATTTTCCACATCAGGCATAACAAATTTAAGGACTAGTAAAAATTATTAGGCCCCATCTTGCACAGGCTGCAGCTATCAAATACCTTAAGTACATTTACCAAACTGCAAGGTTCCACAGCTTAATGAGAAAAATGGCAGCACTGAATGGGCCATTAGAAGCAAACTGAGCAGAAAGCATTTCAAGCATGGAAAAAAAAAGGAATTGTTTTCTGCAGTTTTCAGACAAATATATTTAAAAAAAAGTTAATGTCCTTCACTTCAGTCTGTCTCACTTCAGAATTTTCTAGCTCTTCTGGGTGCTGGTAGCCCACTCACCCCAGCTTCTTCCATCACTGAATACTTCAAAGGGCTTGTTAGCAAGCCTCAAACTTTTTAAATTTTGCTAGTTTTATTATCACTACATCATTCACCCTTGCTCATTTTCCACCTTTGTCAACCACCCAAAACAGCTGTTCAGGACCTAACTTGTACATTAACATTTGACTCTGAGATAATGTTTGCTTATACAGTGATAACAATTTGAAAAGGAATTTTAATATAAAAATAAGTAACATGCAATATCATTCTGAAAATCATTTTTTAGATTACAGTAAAATCAAGACAAATTAAGTAAAGTAGATAAGCATCCAAGCTAGTATTCTGAAACTGTATCTTACAACTTACTACAAAATTACGCACATTAAAATGTTTTCTCAACACTTGTCAAAAATAAATATGCCCAAGATGGGCATTTGTGGAGAAACAATTTCATTAATTTTGATGTAATTTCTAACAGCATCTCAAACTAAATGGATAATCTTTTATTAAAATAAAGATCCTCATCCATGTAGACCTATAGACTCTATGAGATCCTGTGTTCTAAGCAATACAAAGTGATAGGTTAGAAATGTTCCTGAAGCTAAGATATAGCATTTTCATTGCAAGTTTGAATGACATGAGATGGACAGAAATAAACTGTACTCCTGAGAAGACATTCTCACATGGGCTTTATCTTTCCTTCAAGCAATCAAAAGAGCAGGGCTCTTAAGATAAAACTGTATTAACCTCCTGACATCTGGGCTAAACGGTAAATAAGAAAAACATATGCTAAATCAACTGTCTCTGCCTCCTTCCTTTCTTCTCAGAGGAGGTGATTTTTCCTTCAAGGGAAGCTACTTCTTGAGAGTTTCCTATTCCCTGGAAATTTTCAGGTTTTCAACACTGATTTTACAATAGGATCAGTGTGCCGTTAAATGAAAGGACTCTGTGAAATTCACTGGTGTTTTGACAATAGCTCTGTATCAGGAGATATTTGATCCCAAGTGGCTACATAGATGTGATAGGAGGTACAGCCAAATAGGTTAAGCTAAGACATTGCAGCTCAGGTATGTGTTACAGCACAGACCAAGAGGTGAAACCACACACCCACTTGCATTGGTTGCAACAATCACCAGAATAAAACACAACATAAGCAAGCGACACTGCTTTTGGTGTCACTCTTTTGGTCTTGGGCATACAGGTTCTCTTCAGAGATGAGATTCCTGGAGCTTTCACCTCAATGCACAGCTTCTCAGTGAGGAGCAATATGATTTCTCCCCCTGAAAGCCACCACTTTGGAAGAGAAAGAGCTAGACAAAGCTAGCTTTCATAGCAAAGAGTACAGACATCATGTAATTTAAGAGAAATAGAAGTCTTAGATCTTCTGTGAGTTCCATAAAATCACTTGTCACTGTTGCCAGGATTGCAGGATCTTTCCCTGTCTTCCCATTCTTCAGAGAATCCCACTTCCCAATCTTCAGGGCTAAGTCTGTAGCAACTGCTCTCCAGCCTCAGACAACACCTAAGAAAGTAATAGCCAGTGCCAGCTCTGATTATCAAGAGCATGACCTTTAAACACAATCCTGGTTTTTTCTTGTAAAACCCTGACTTTTATTCTTATGGACTACACTGGTCCAGTACAATGAACAGGACGCCATTCTCACCCCTCAATTTCGCACACTCCTCCCTACTAACCTTCAGGTGTTTTTCCCAGGAAAATATCTTATCTTAATCCACTACTTCCAGTTAAACCAAACTAACAAAGCCAGACAGGAAAATTCACCCCAAAAAAATAATCATTATTTAAAAGTATCCAGACATTTTGGAGTTGGAAAAAATCCAACCCTCTAAGAGGCGGATGTGGAATTTCAGTTGTAAATGGCAGATTGATTAAGCATGTTTCATGCTTAACCTTGCCAGTTAATACCAATTCTGTAGGACTAAATTAAAGAAAAATTATTGCTGGAACAGTACCATGTGAAACAAGTAAGAAATATACACAAAAAAACCTTCACTGCATACTCTAAGTTACAGTAAGTCATATTACATTAAAAAAAGAGAAGTATTTCTTCATTTGCTTGCCTAACTATATGTAGAGTTCCAGGCCAGTAACAGTGTCAGGTCTTAAATTCAATGGGTCACCAAAGTTATTGAAAGTATTCATTACACAGAATTTAACAAATTTCTAGCAATATTCTCTATGAGGCTAACTTAAAAATGGCTAACAGTATAAAAAGGCTTCTAACACCCAGAGGAAGCCATTTTATTTGTAATATCAAACCATATTAAGCAAATGCAATTCTATCATGGAAGAGTAATATACATACTATAAGGTATTTTAAGCATCTGAAGACAGTTCAGATCATTCTGTGTTCTCTCCTAGAAGCTTGTGTGTATATCCATGTAGAGAAATATACATATACACACGTGTACATAGACAGATTCACACATGTGCAACCACACGCCTCTTTTTTTCCCTTAAATTTCAGTTCAGCAAAAAAAAAAAAAGGACCTGAACAGCAGAAAGGCAACAAAAGCTTTATGAAATTTCTAGAGACTTTCCATAGCTGCAATTACACAGCATGGGTATGCCAGCAAGATAACAAGCTCAAAATCTGTCCAGCTATTTCAGTGTACCACGCCCCTCTTATCCCAACTGCCGAGCCAGTGACAAAGCAATTAGCAAGTAAACTCAAATTGTTTTAAATTAATATTCAAATCCTTAACTAGCCCAATTGTGAAGCAAGATATGCACATTAGTTAGCTTTTGCAATTCCACCCCCTCAAGCCTAAATGTAACACACCTGACGCACAAACACGTCAGTAACCTGGGGGTACAAAGACCACAGTCTCACTTTAAGGCCTGGTTTCTTTACATCAGGAAACACCAAAAAAGCATTTGAGGGCAAAGCAGGTTCAGGAAACAGTTAGTGCTCCCTTTAACCATTTTTTTTTTTCTTCTAGAATGCTCCTGTATCCCTTTCAATAAGTTAAACAGAAATAGAATAGTTAAACGGTTTCACAGAAAAAAAGATACACTCAAATCCATAAGAAAAAAATAAACCTTAAATGCTGGGTTACTGTTTCCTCAACAATGCCTTCCTTAGTTTTTTCAAATAACATAATCATCAGTTGTTCTTCAGTCTAAGTGCCAAATACATTCCAAGAGTATGTTTAGAAAGATCTAACAGCAGACAGTCTTCTATAACAATTAGAGTGGAAAAACTTCAGAGCTATCAATACAAATCTAAATGATATAAGGAATACGAATCTTAAGCTTTAACATTACAGCTGCATGCACACATACATAACATGCCACAGACATGCACTAACATCCTACAATATCAGGACAAGATACATATCCATGCCCGTACATAGCAGATGTTAAATAAACATGCTATTCTGGTTTAAGTCTAGCTTTCAATTAGCAGATAAAATTATTAATGAAACAAGTTTTTATTTACCAGGAATGAATGAATCAATATTTCTGAATCTTCATCTGGCAAGCTGAATGCTGTGTATTCAAGGGCATTGTTTTCCCCTTGCTGTTTGCATATATAACCACAGTTTCTCTCAAAAACTGTACGAATGCCTTTAAACAGAATCACACTTGTCGTGCAACCCATTCCCAATCTGTTGAATTTTGCATTTCTAGCAGCCCTGATTGCATTTGCAGAATGTCTTCTTCCGTTGCTCGACTCGAGTGATTTTCCTGTGCTTTGCAGAAATATTTCTTTGTACAATCCTCATTATGTCCCACATTTAGTACGTTCCTCGACTAGAAACCATCAGCTACTGAAATGTAATCCTATTTGCTTAAGCCAAATACTGCCAAAAAATCCAGCCGCTGAAGACAAAAAATCAGAGGGCGATGAAAAGCAAAGGATACCTCGGCTATAGAAGATAGGAGGCTTTCAGCATGTGCTGTACTCCACCACAGAGATGAAAAGATATTCCAAGGGGTTATGGAAAGAGCTCCTATATTCAGAGATCCTTAGAACATAATCAAAGATGAAAGGAAACTGCAAAGATACTGCTGCAGTTTCTGCTGCCAGCCACAAAGAATCCTCATCTGCTGCAAGAAAGCAGTCTCCCAGAATGCTTAGCACAGAGTTCGTACTGGCAAACACTTCTTTACTTGACCTATATGTGCTTTTTAATGTCTGAAACAAAAAGCTTCAGTATAAAAACCTGAAAATATGAGGGGAAAATTCTTAAATCGCTGCTGCTAGGCAAAGAAAACAGCACGCTATGTACACTTCTTTCAATCAAATCTGTATGTCAGAGCGTGCTATTATCTGTTCAGGCAAACCACAAGGGAGCTGAGGACTGTCTTCACTTTTCCCTTTCCTTCTTGCATGCAAAGTTATCTGTCAGCTCCCACCTGCCAAAAGCTGGATTTATTAGTCCTTAATTGCAAATAATCAATAGTCTGAAAGGAGAAAGAAAGAAAGAAAGAAAAAAAAAAAAAAGAAAAAAAAAGAGACTATCTAGTTCAGATCAACATCCACCTGTAAAACAAAAATATAGAATGAAATTTAAAATCCATCCATTTCTTAGTTTTATAGTGACTCACACATGTACTGACTGAATTTATCACTACAGGACACTAGTTCACATACTGCACCAGCATCTGTTGTACAAGTACATCAATATCCTTAACTGACACTGAGAAGAAATGTTAAACTTTTAAAGCTACTCTTAAAGGCAAGCAATTTGCAAAAAAAACCCTGTCCCAATCCACATCACAAGAGTGCTGTATCACCATGTCAGAGAGCACTGGTGAGTTTTATATTTCTGCTGAACTGAAAGCAGTGAGATGTATTTACCTATTTATTTACCAAATTGTAACACTGGATGAAAAATGCGATCTTACAAAATCACAACTGTTGCAGTGGAGTTAAAACAAGCTAAATTAAAAGCATAGAGGGAGCGAATAAACAGATTCTAGATGTCAGCTACAGATTTGTCCCCATCCAAGTTTTCTTTTCAAGGAAATATTTGCAAGCTATAATGATACTTCATAAGAAGTATTTCAGACTTAATAGCATTTTTCCTTAACTGCCTAGCTAATACATGTCAATATGCTTCTCATTACATTTCTAACCTAGATAAAACAATAACATGCAGACACATCCATTAAAAAACCTAAATCCCAACAATATTTGACAGTGGTCCAAGTAGCTCTATCAGTCCCATATTCACAAAGGCAGAAGTTACACCATTTCTCGTATTGGGAGAAATACCAATTGTTTTAGGGCAGTTCTGCTAATAATGAATAGCTTTATCATGAGGGAAAACAAAGAAGGTCAGGGTGAAGAATTCGGCTTTATGAGTAGAATAAATTCTACTATGAAGGACAGAGACACTTCATACATAACCATGAACCTTGCACAGCAACATCTCCCTACCTATCCTACCCTCTTTGAAAAGAAGAAGTAGGTCAGTGAGGGAAATGCAGTGCTCCATTCACTAAGGCTGGATAAAGACATCCCTGCAAACATGCAAGGGAAAACAGTCATGGGAATTACCACAGAAGGCACTCCCCAAAAACACATTCAAGTTAACTGTTTCTAGTGCAGAAGCCCACTTCATTCCCATCTGAGATGTAGGATTACACAGACCTGACAAAGTACAGGATCCAAACATGGCATCAAAAGTTAAGAGATGATTAAAAGGAAGCACTATTTAGAGGGTTTTCCATGCAATTTAAAAGACTTCCTAATAGCAAATGCCTCTAGCAAAAAAAAAAAAAAAAAAAAAAAAAAAAGTAACTTACACCTTAAGAGAGTGTGAGAAAAACAGGTCAGCTAACAAGAAGTTATCACACACTAGACAGTTCTTCTAAATGTCTAGAAAATTACCTTACTTGTAAAATACTAGGTAGGTCACAGAGAAACAGGAAGACAAAAAAATTTCATTTGAAAAGACAAACACCATGGTCTAACTCAGGTTGGAAATGACCCTGGGAGGTGTTCTAATTCAAAACCAATTAAGAGAAAATTTAATTCCAATGGTATTTTGAATAAATTTAACATCATGTTTCCAAAGTATTTTAGAAACTGCAACTGAAACTGACATGGATCAACACCATGGTAACACCACCATGAAAATCACCTTCATCACAGTCTACAACTTCCTCATGAGGGGAAGAGGAGGGACAGACACCGATCTCTTCTCTGTGGTGACCAGTGACAGGACTGAGGGAACAGCCTGAAGTTGGGTTTAGGTTGGATATCGGGAAAAGGTTCTTCACCCAGAGGCTGGCTGGGCACTGGAACAGCTCCCCACGGCAGGGGTCACAGCGCCAGCCTGAGAGAGTCCAAGAAGCTTTTGGAAAATGCTCTCAGGCACTTGGTGTGACTCTTGGGAATGGTCCAGTGTAAGACCAGGAGTCAGACTTGATGATCCTTGTGGGTCCCATTCAACTCAGCTTATTCTCTGATCCTGTGATTCCAAGTAGAGTTTGAAAGGGAAATAATTATAGGAACATGAGGGATGGGAAGAAATCACAGGGAGCAGGAGAAATCTGAATAGTATACAATGCAAAGAAGTCTGCCAACAAGTGGACTTTTTATTAATTTGGTGCAAAGTGGAAGTTTCCAGCTTTGTTAAGGAGATTCCTTCAATTGTAATGAGCAACGAACAAGCAGTGACCATCCAGGCAGCAATATTATTCACTTCAGTAACACATCTCAAAGTGAAATGGTGTCATGGTTTAGTAAAGGTATTCCCTATTTAATGCTCCCACTGAAACACTCCAAACCATGTGCCCCTCATTCACTGCCCCCTGCTCTTCCACGATGTGGGTAGCTGGAGAAGAGAACTGGAAGCATGGGACGTAAAGATCACAGGCTGAGATAGGAACAATTTACTGGTGTTGTACATGCATATTATAAAGTTGGCTTTTTGCAAGATGTGTGCAATATCATTAATAACTTTGGGGTAAGGATATAAGTTTTTATATCTGCTGTTAGTAAAGAAAATTAGGCATAGTGGTAGTACTGATATAGTATGCTTAAACTGTCTGTTTGGCTGGGATAACATCCAGTGAACATGTAAAGAAGACTCTGCTACTGATACACCAGCTATCAGCATCTTCCATCTGAAGAAAGCACGGACCAAGGCCCAACCTGGAGGTGATAATGAAGACACAGCCAAGAAACACGCAGCTCTAAAAAGGCGGACCCAAGGAGGGGCCATGCAAAACAGTCCCTGGAATATGGAAACTAGTTTATGGAAAAATATGAATATTCAACACAGTGATAGAATACAAAGGGTATTTAAAGAAAGTCTCTGAACTAGCAGGGTGTGGACTTGGCTGAATGCCAAGTTATCCAGCCTGCTGTACTTTGCTTTTTTATCTCCTAATTGTCTTATCTTTCATTAAACCTATTTCTTAAAAATTACATAAAAAGTGAATCTCGTTTTTCACACTGGAAACAGCAATTAAATAAGAAAACACAGTAACAGCAGCAATACCAATAACAGTGTACAAGAAAGAGGTGAGTGATTCACAGAATTGCTCACCACATGGCCCTGGTAATACCAGAACCATCATCACACGACCTCCACAGCAACAGTCTCTTTCCGCTGTCCCCAGAAAATGACACAAGGTGATAAAGAATAACCTCTGGGAACTAGCCATGCCCCCTCCCAGTCACTGCAAATATTAACCCTGTCCTGGCCAGAACCAGGACAAAGGGGAGGCCAGAAAAATTCTTACAAAGGTCTGACAGCACTTTGCCCATTGAAGAGAGCTAAAAGACAGCCCAAGGTAGGTAAAGTCTTAATCCAATGGTAAAAATACCAAAGCAGAACAAAACAATATATGAAGAAGCCCAGACTGTACACAGGAGCAGCAAACTACCCTTTGCAAACTGCCTTTAGCTCAGCCTGGGTTATGGAAAGATCTTTTTCCATAAGGCAGAGAGTGGAGGGGAGGAATGTAAGGCTACAGGGAGGAGACAACACTAATGCCTGTCTGCTCTTGGTTTATGAAAACAGGCCTGCAGCAGAAAGCATGGAGACTTACAAGCTATTTGTTAGTATACACTGCAAATATTACACCCCTAAGCCAAACCACTCCTTTATATGGGGAACAACAAGCTCCTCCCTGCTACATACTACATTCAAACTGTACTGATTGCACCATGAGGACAAAAAAAGTAATTAGCTGTGTTAGCTCCAGATTGTTCAGAATCATGTATTTTGGAGACATGTTCTTTTGGAAAAGTATTAAGAAGTTCTACCTTCCTTCCATAAAGTAAAATTGCTTTAAGGGCCTAACCACTCCTCTGATTACAGAAATGAGTAATAATCACTTTGCACTTGGGAACTGAAAGATTTCAAATCTACATGTTAAGCAATCTTTTGAAAACCAAGTGAGTTCCAAGAGAGCATAATGACACAGGTACAAACTAAATGTGTGATAGCAGTTAGCCAGTTCTAAACAATATTTACAAGTTTCCATTTGACAATGTTTAACATGTGTGAAGGTAGGGAATCAGCCTAGGTTGATATAAAATCTTCAGCTTATCCTATAAAATTTTCACTATCAAAATGAGAACTTAGAGACTCCTAGACAGAAACTGAACAGTTAAGAGGATAGAGGTCAAACTAGGGAAACCTTCCAATTGAATGGGTTACTACAAAACATTCTTCTGTCTTGAGAAAAGCCACTACTAAAAGAAAACACTTCATAAAGATACAGCCTCATATCTGCAAGAGAACATACTTCAGGGAGGATTCAAGCACCTAAGTACTAGCATAAGAGCCACAAAAATATTCTTAATCTTGTGAAACACTAGAACCAGGTACTTGTATTTTTACCTACAAAGTTGTCCATGATATTTAAAACGCCCAAACTAATGCCATCTTGACATGACTGTCTGGTTCCTTAGAGATCTTAACACATTCTGACAGAATTCTGCTTTTCACAAAACACGACAGTATTTGTAGGTGGAGCACTACCTCTCATCTGGCAGCTGCCTGTATATTGGCTCAGAACGCTACAGATGGGGCCCTAAAGCCTCCTCAGTCCAGAGGTGAAAACCAACATCACAAAATCAACAAAAATGTTTAGGCATTTTTGGTGTGCCTAAACAATCCAGTGACAGTATTTCAAAGGCAATATACTCCCTTCTGCCTGAAAAAGCTGTGCTGCAGAAAAGACCTGAAGATCTAATCGTCCTGCAAGAGTAAAAAGAAGTGTATATAAAACACTTCATACTTAATAGGAGTGTTCATAGATGACCAGAAAGTTCAGGTGCTGGTTCCTTTTGCAAAAACTGTTTATGCAATGATTGCTGCATGCAGATTTCATGGAAGAGTTTAACCAGGTAATTCTCTTCAAGAAGTGATGTTTCTTCAGAAAGAAGAAACTATGCTGTAAGTTTCTTTGGGGCCACAACAATGAGTTTTATTTTGTCTTAAAATTCTTAAGCACTTGATTTGTTAAGACTAGTGCAGAGGATGTGTTTGAATACAAATTATCCTTACTAATACTCATATCTGCTCTATTAAATGGTAAGGAGAATACGGAAAACTACAACCTGGTCAGATTCACTCGAATCTCCAGGAAAATTATAATGCAAACCCTCTTGGAAGCAATTTCTTAACATATAAAGAGTAAGAGATGTCTATCAGTTCCAAGTAGACCACATGGACTTACCAAGGACAAATTATGCCTGACCAGCCTGTTTGTCTTCCATGATGTGACAGCTAGTTCTGTGGACTAGGAGATAGCACTGGACACTGATTACTGTCAGTAAAAGAATGCTTCTGATAGCCTCCCATAACATCCTTGTACCCCAATTAGCTAGATGTGGTCTGGATGAGTGGATAAGGATGGATGAGTGGATGACATCCAGCTGAACAGCAAGTTGAACATGCTGAGCAGGCTTCTGGGTATAAAAAAGATATTGAAAGATTGGACTGAGTCTAATGGAAGGCCACCATGGTGTTCTATGTATGAGAAAAATCTAAGCGATCTTACACAGTTCAGCCTTAAGTGGAGGCTAAAAGGAAATTTTATTGCTGTTGCAATGCCTAATGGGAAGCTAGAGTGAAGAGCCAGACTTCACTCTTCTCTTGATACAGTCACAGAACAGGAGAAAACACACACAGAATACTCCATTTGCATAAAAGGATTTATTTACTTTTTTTAACCGTGAAGACTGACAGCTGCTGGGGTTAAAGTATTTCTGTCTTGGTGGATATTAAAACCAGATTGTCATAGTCTCTGAGCAACCTGCTCTAACCAGATCTTTTTGAGCAGGGGATTGCACTAAGTGACTTCCAGAGATCTGCATTTCCATGAATGTGTGATGGTACACTGGATAGCCACAGACTAACCACTGAAATGGAGAAAGACAAAAGCTCCAAGAGATTTTGTCCTTCAGAAGAAAGCCAGTATAGTTATTCCAGGAGGTAGTCTTGAGAACAGCATGGTTAAACTCCCAGTAATTTTGATTGAGTATCTGTGCACTCTTCACCCTAAGAAGAGATTTTCATCCAACAGAAACAAAAAGCTAGCAATTACATTAGAAATACTGAGTATAGCACCAGGCTGAAGATCAGAGGCATTTTATCATTCATACAAGACTCAAATATGAAAGATTACATCAAAAGTAAAAGGAAATGCTTAGAAAATTGGAGCAATTTAGTCTGTCCTACCTGAACCTATTTTTTGTGTATTATGCCTTTTAAATATTCAGAGAAGTGAAGAGACATAAATGAAGCAATCTAAGAAATGTATTTCAAATCTTACATGCATGTATGACAGGTATTACATAGGTGCTGATGGAGAGATGCATACAGATTTGTAGCCCTGCTAGTTGCAAAATGCTAAGTATCTTTACTAATAGTTTTAGGTTTCATATTTGAGAGATGCAGAAAGCTCAGTCTTCTGACAGGTCCATTTTTACATGAGTAACAATACACTTTGATCCACAGATGAGCAATAGGATCTGCCAGTTCTGTGCCTTAAGTTCAAACTTAACTCAAATTTACCTTGAGGACAGACATACTAAGAACAGCCCAAAGAACTTTGGGAAG
Source organism: Sylvia atricapilla (assembly GCF_009819655.1). Classification (NCBI taxonomy): domain Eukaryota; kingdom Metazoa; phylum Chordata; class Aves; order Passeriformes; family Sylviidae; genus Sylvia; species Sylvia atricapilla. Next base: position 75,769,956 of record NC_089141.1, read on the forward strand.
CTATCCAAGCCAATAAAAACTGAATAAATGAGTATTTATTGCTAAGCATGAGACACAAAACACCTACCCCTTTTAACACTGCAAGTCATAACACATGATTGCTGATATTGAAATATGCTCACTGGACTCCATCTAGTGGTCACGTAACTTTCAGCTTTCTGAAGTTGAAGTGATTACTCTGTGATTTTAAGTAACTGATACAATAATCATAACAGGAAATCATCATTACCATTAGATAGATACAAACCAAGACAGTAATTATAGGATATTATTTTAGAAACACTGAGGAAACCATGATGGAATAAATAATGGTCAACAATACAGAAGACTAGGAAAAACATTAAAATCCAGTTTTTTAGCAAGCTTAGTGTATTCAGGTAAGAGCAGAAGAAACTTCAGACTCAGACATCCTTTTTTTACTTTTAATTTGCCTAAGGTCATTCAGATTCAGGTCTTTCTCCTTTCCTTTGTTCCAAGCTCTGCCAGGAACAAGTTCCAACTTCCCCTACAGGAGATGATTAGCTGCCAAAATATTATGCTGGATGTATTGTCCCTTGAAAGTTACCAGCGAGACTGTATACAGCAGGATATTTTGATTTTTCTTCCTATTAGGAACCTCATATTTAATGTGAGGAAAAACTTACTGGACCATGTAGTATGCTCTGGCTGGGAAGAAATGAAAATGACAACCGTATTAAGCCATATACAACACCAGGCAAATAACCCCAATGAGGTAACAAGCCTGGCAAGCAAGAATCCCAGGACAATTTCCAAAGGAAACTAGAATAGCATCCTTCAAATAATTATGATGTGTGTCATCTATTCATTAACCTGAATGCTCTTTTTAAACTCACTGACGTTTGAGGACCAACACAGATTCAAAATCCCTTTTGGACTAGCAAACAGTGAGAGTGTGGCCTCCTTGAACATCCCTGAAAGACAAACATACTACTACGATTTTCACATAAACCACCCACCAAATCAGACAACACGACACTGGACACATAAGTGCCAGTGCAAGTGGGTGCAAATATGCCTGGCAGAAAGATGTCTGAAATAGCACTTGACAACACCACTGTACTGAGAAAAATGAGACATGGGCAAGGTGAGATCACTTTCTATCTTATTTTCACAAAGCTTCAGTTCTGTACCATTCTGCTGCCTGGCTGTAGTCTCTTACCAACATGGCTACATGGCTAACAAGCCCAGAACAGTATCGAGCGGAGGGTAAGCAGGTTCTCTGTCAGAATCAGCACCCTGGTGAAGAACAGGACTTCTTCTGAAACCAAGGGATATAAAGACCATTATGCAACAATAAAGAACAGCGTGTGAAATAGTATTGTCAATGTGATCAAATTGGAAAATGGTTGATGACTCTTCCATCACCTTAGAACTCAACCTCCTTTTTCGTATGTACACACACACACAGCACTTCCATTTGACTTCTGACTTCTTAACAAACCTGTTAAAATGAGAACAAGAACTACCTTACTGACATTTACCTCTCCATGGAAAAAAATGAGCTCTTTCTGTAGAGCATCTACCTTCTCATTCATGTTTCAGCACTCCTTTCAGCCTATGAAGGGCAGTTGTGTGCTGGGTAACCTGTAAAGCAGCAAGATCATCTATCTCCATGCCAAAACTAAAGCATCCAAAGGCAGTGAAGGCTCCAGATCTGAAGGATGAAACCGAATTTTATGTCCATAAACTCAGCAACATTGAATTCCAGGCTCCTGAAATTAACTACTTTACAATTTGGGTGTTATAACAAGTGAAATGTATTACATCCTGCACTGATGTAACCTGATCTTTAAATGTTTTCTCTACTTCAAATTATGCAATCATTATCTATTCTGGTTTAAATTCTCCCACTCTGTTGGGAGAATAATTTTATAGTAGTCAAAATATAAGCTCCTGTCTTATCTCTGAATTCAACAGCAACTCCTCCCCACCTACAGAGTACCTGGAAGTACTGAAACCAGTTTCATCTATGCCTCAGATTTCCAAACCCAGATCAGTATCTGTCAACATGCCATTTCTTTTTAATAGCTACACCCGAGTATCAAAAAGCGCCCAGAAGTACACAAAGCAGCAGCTAAGGATTATTTATTTACACTGATGGATCGATATTACAGGCTTCTCTGGACTCTAGCAGCTATGGATCAGCATTACGCCTTCTCAGCTTTGTTGTGACTACATTTATGTGTTCACCTTTTTTTGGGGGGGCGGGTGGTTTGGCATTGTTTCTCTTGTTCTCTTTGGGTTTGAGGAAAAGTTGTGTTTTAAAGCATATTTAGGTACCTTAGCTGATTTTATGTGAGGTCACTTGATATTTCCACTGCATGAACAAGTATGTTTCCTAGCATAAGAAACTTTAGAAGGGACTATTTGATTTTGAATTCTAAGGACTGTAACACTATTCATTCTTCCCTGAAAACTTTAAACTAATGTAGAAGAGTAAGATACCATTTTGAAAAGTGACTACTTTTGTAGATTTGGTGTCCTACACTTTTTATTTTCCAGTATTCTTTCCTAGAATTGTTACAAGAAGAAATGTTCCATGACTACTATAAATACAGTTAGGAGAAAAAACAGCCAGCCTAAATCATGTTTCCTTGATTTGCTCAGAATTATAAGAGTTGACACTCTTTCTGAACTATCGTTACTGAGAATGTTGCACAAAATAAGGTCTACTTCGCATTTAGCCTTTCCACACAAATACTGTGAATCTGATTTTTTAGGCAACCTGCAGAATCAGCTGGCTTTTTTCTTCCTCCTCCCAATCTTCAGACTGAAAAATTATCCAGAACTTTTATGGTTGTTTGTTTGGTTGTGTTGGTTTTGCTGTTGTTGGGGTTTTTTGGTTTTGTTGGTTTTGGTGGGGGTTTTTTGGTTGTGTGTGTGTGGGGTTTTGTTGTTGTTGTTTGTGTTTTTTGTTGTTGTTGTTTTGTTGGGGTTTGTTGTTGTTGTTGTTTTTTTACACAGTAGTAGGGGTTGAACTACAAATTGTGTTCTAAAGCTACCTGGCATTCTTTTCATCAGCTACCAAGCTGGAAAAAAAAAAATTCTAGCTGGTTCTCTAGTGGAATGGGCCTATCTATTCAGAGAGGGCCCCAACCCAAAACTTGGCTGGACCCAGAGGTTTAAAACTAGAATTCCAGAAAAAGCCTCCATTAACATTGACACCAGCAAGTACTCCAGTCTGAGACAGCCTGCAATCTGCTTGAGTCGAGAGAGCACAGCAATGGGCCATAAAGATGATTAAGGAACTGGAGCACCCCTCCCATGAGGACAATCAGAGAGCTGGGACTGTTCAGGCTGGAGAAGGCTCAGGGGAATCCCATCAATGTATATAAATACCTGCAGGGAGGGTGCAAAGAGGACAGAGCCAGGCTCTGCTCAGTGATGCCCAGTGACAGGGCTGGAGGCAACGGGCACAACCTGAACCACAGGAGGATCCCTCTGAACATCAGGAACACCTTTTCACTGTGAGGGTGACTGAGCACTGACACAGGCTGCCCAGAGAGGCTGAGGAGTCTCCATCCATGGAGATATTCAAAAGCTTCCTGGACACAGCCTTGGCAACTGGCTCTAGGTGACGTTGCTTGAGGCAGAGGGTTGAATCAAATTACTGCCAAAGGTCTCTATGAGGCTCAGGCAGCCTGGGACTGTGCAACAGAACCATGGCAGTCCTTCACATCCCATCCCTTGGAGACATCTTTCCTGCTGCCTTTTTTTATTATTATTCTGGATATTCATCACTCGGCCCAAGGTAACACTGCGCAGAGCCCTAATCACAGAATGGAACGGTTAGTTTCACCAGCCTGAGGTACCAAATACAGACTTTTTAACAAGGGATTTTGGTTTCTTCTTCCTCATTTTTCCCCTCACTAGAACTGCCAGGAATCTCTGGACACAGCAGGAGAATGCAGAAGACAGAGCCCAGATTCCCCATTCCTCCTCTTATATCTGATTCATTGGGCAGATGAGGAGTTGACAAACTGTTCTAACAGATGCAGCAATCCATCCTTACACAAACAAAGATCCCATCCCTCACTCTTTGCAGTCAGATTAAGACTTTCTAATTTCTTAATGTATATGCAGCAAAGCTGCTATTTCTCCCAACTAGTCACAATGGGAGTGTAAGTAGAAGATAATACCAGCAACAGATGTTGGATTTCTCTGACCAAATCTTTGTGGTCCATGAGACTTTTCCTCATAAAACCCCATTCAGAGCTTCTGAGCAACTTTCTCAAGACCTTCAGACAACTCAGCACTTTTTCCCCAAAGCAGAGTCCATCCAACCAAAAAAATTCTTGCCCTTGCTGAATACAAGAAATCTAGTCCATAATGTTAAAAGGATTAGTTTTTAATGTGTGTTAATTTATTGCATTTTTAGTGCCAGAAGAAATCTCTGTTTTGAGATACTACATGCTCACTTCCATTCTCACAAAAAGAAGTTTACTTACAGTAAAATAAAATTGAAAAAAAAAAAAACCTAAAACCCCATAGCCTTCTCAAAATGCAATATCTACCACTACCTCATAGATTTTTAAATTTAAGAGGCCAAAGACATCAGTGCCTCTGGACTAAGACAGAATGTAAGCCACCTTCCACAAATCAATCCATCTATCTTTTAAATTAAGGTCTTCAATAAGCTACATGGCCAGAATTATTGGAGTATCTTGTCTTTAGAAGTAAGTTATTTCAAAAATACTTCAATGAGAAAAGCATTGTGTAATTCATGGACTACTTGTGCAACTTTTCTGCCTTAAATAATTAATGCTTTTCATGGACACATATCTGAGGGACAAGGGAAAATGGATTTGTCTTTACTCTCGTAAAAATGATGGAGTACTCAAGTCCAATGAAGTACTTGAGATTGTTCAATTTCAAAATCAAAAATAAACACTAGCTAAGGAAGGAAGTTTTACATATACATTATTTTAAGATCTATTATTTTTTATAGTCATGATGCATTAATAAGTCCTTCAGCCACCATCAGAAACTTCAGGTCTAATGTCCAGCTTCCTGGACACCAGCGACACATGGAAGGTGTTATTACACCTTTTATCTCCATAAAGAAGCGGTGGCATCAAAACACCTTTAACAATTACAAAAAATCTTAAATAAAAGCAATATAGACTATACATTTCTCAGGAGGCCACAATCAAGCTTCCTGCTGTTTTGAAAATGGAACTCCCCTTATTTGCTTCAAGAACTTACAAATAACCTCTCATTATTTTTAGAGCGGACCCACATGAATTTGGCAGAATCTCCAAGTTACCTCAAAATTACAAATATCTGGTGAAATTGTTCCCAAAGTTCCGAAAGTTCCCAAATTGTTGATCTTGCATATACATTCATATCTCTGATTTAATCTCAGGCCCACACCATTCACCGATAGCTCAGTGACCACACAGGCTTAAAAGTTACTTGAGCATTCACACCTATGTTTAGAAAAAACACTAAGGGTCTAGTTTTCAAGATGAGTGGTTACAAACATTTTTGAAGCGTTTGCATTGAAGCATAATGTAGCATAATCAATGACTTTAAGTGACATATATATTTTTAAGTTTACTGCACAAGACCTTAAATAATAATCACAGAGTTGTGAAAGCTCCAAGTTCAAATGTAGGTGGAATGAGTTCTACTTCCATTGAGATGGAAACATCCTGATTGAGGATTAAAGGGCAAGAGTGGGAGGAAGAGAGGAAAGATAAGGTATGCTGTGGTATCCCGTGTTGCATAAGATGGAAAACCCAAACCTGCATCATGTATATCTGACATTTGCTGTATTAGAAACAATCACTTACAGAACACTTATTCTTCTACCTTAAACATAATTATCCTTGTCTAGCAGGAAAGAAACATCTCCAGAAAATAATAAAGAAAGAAATTGCAGCTTACAGGAATATTCTAATGTTGTTGAATGTTTAGACATCTGCCTGTTTCACACAGAAACTCAACTGTCCTGTATTTTGTCTCTCAAATTGCCTTCCTGAGCAAGAATTTTAAAATTCAAATAAGTTTAATGGTATTTCCTAATAAAAATACTAATAGAAAAACTAATAGAAAAACTTCAGTACTGTAGGCTAGCCTCCAAATCTCTACAACCACAGAAATGTCTATCATACCCAATGAGTCTCCTTTGCAGTATCAGACTTTCCAGAAATAAGTTTTCTAACTACTATCTTGTATCCAATGAAAAGGCTTATATACTGCACTTTGAAAAAAAAAAAGAAATTACCACCTTTTTTAAAAAGATCTTATTCTCTGAGAATTTTTATTTCATTTACAAAAGGTAAGCAGTGCATACCATAAACTAAAATAACTTCTTAGGGTAAAGTACCAGGCTTTTTCTCCCAAGTAAAGAAAGTTCAGCAGTTCAGAGTGACTGAATTAGAATCACCACTTTTAGCACGTTCCTACCAGATGAAATATGTTATGGTGATGTTCATTGCCAGCAACAATTTTCCCTTTAAAATCCTGAGTGTCAGTTCTCATCTCCCTGCTTTCACTCATCCATTCATAACAATTTGCTGCTTCCAAATTCCCTATGCATACAATTTCACATTCAATGTGCAGAAAGCTCAAGCTTTATCCATGTTTCCTGCTTTTCTGTAAAAAGCTCAGAAAGGCCCATCAGCTCTAAAAGGTCCCAGTCCTCCCCCATCCCTTTGGCATTACATATCACTTTTCATTTCCTACTTCCCTAAAGAAAGCAATTGACTCTGTTTTCTAGATACACCACAACTGAAATCAGGCAGTTAATGAGGATCCAAATACTCTGTTGACCACATACAGGCTGCTTTGGAGAGAAGCACACAAACCCTCTGTGCACACGGCACATAAAATTATATAAGAATCAGAAAGGAAAGTGCCAACGCAAAAGAAATACTAAATAAACCTCCTCAGGTTTTTGGAGAAACACTCTATTAAAAACTTGGCAATAGTACAGCATAGAGTGCACCTCTCCATCTTTTCTTATGGAGTTGAGATTCACAGGAAGCAGAGATCAGGATTGGAAGGAAAAAGTTGACAAAAGTTTTTTTATAAAGAAAGAAAGAATACCAGTGAATTTGAGATCAAAGACTCAATAGGAGATCCAAGCATTGCCTTTCTGATACACTGATTTTCTACTATGTCTGAAAAGGTGAATTTCTGGAAGAGTTTTAGAACTCAAGAGCTCCATCAGGTATCTGAACTTAAGTATGAAGCCCAAGACTGTCTTGAGATACAGTTCTAGGCTTTAAATAATCAAAATCCATATCCAAATCAAAAAGAAGAACTGCATAGCGCAATTTGGGAATCTCTCAGATTTCATCGTATTTTCCCATATTGCAAGTTTCTTCCATACAAAATTAATTTTGACATGGGGAAAATAACTTCTGCTGCATTATTTGGCATATTTAAACATTTTCATTATCTGCATATTTGACAAAGGCACTTTACTGACAGCTAAGCAAAAGCAAATCAAATTTCATGTGCCAAACATTATCTTAACTGCTTATTATCCTTAAACATCACCTCTAATATAGGTATATTATTATAAATAACCCTAATGTAGAGTAATTTTGTCACTGAGATGAACTACCATTAACATATTATTGAACAAGACACTGATCTGTATGCAACATGCTTTGAGTAACTCATCACCACTTAAAGACATCACTTTCAATTATGCATAATACTAAAACTGCATTGAAAACTGCTCTTGGCAAGATTGCTGGTTTAAGAGACACACTTGTCATCCCCATAATCTTTCCTCTGAGACATAAATGTATTTGGGTGGCCAGAGGCATCAAATTAAGTCACATGACAAGTCTGAAGTCAAAACAACATCAACAAGGCACAAGAGGATATTCAGCAAGGATGCTACTGTCAAGCTGAAAATTATAAAAACTGAATCCAAATAATCAAGAAATACATTATGTGCCTCACAACACAGTGAAAAGCTGATTGCCAAATAACAAGATTTCAGCCAACCAAACTGTACTTGTTGGTTCAGCAAACTACATCTAACAGAGAGAATGTATGAGATGTCAAATGCAGACAAGAGAGCTCGGTTCATTCTGTGATGAAAACTAGCTTGGCAAACTGCATCTGCTCCATGTTTTTTTACTACACAGTCAAGTTATTTAGTCTGTCAGCTGGCAGAAAGTCTTTGACTTTTAGATCCAAAGAAGAGCAATCTGAAAATTAAATATATACCGCATTATCCTACTGATAGGCTGTTTTCAGTTCTCTTTCATTAATAAAATCTCAACGACAATAATAAAATGGGGAAAAAAAAGCACATTTCAGTAATGAGATCTAATAAACCTCATTTAAAGATGGGCAAAGCTTTTCTTTTCCCTTTTTAATCTAGCCATACATTGTTGATTGTAAAAATGGATGGAACTGTTAAACAGTAGCCACAATAGCAATTTATAGAATCTACTCAAGCTCAGAGATATTAGTAGTTCACATTTATCTGCTACTGCAAGTAATGACTGGATGATTTGCATCACTGCTCAGTACATTCTGCTGCAGAGATGTACAGTCCAAAGCAACAGTTGACTGTAAAGATCTGGACAGATCATCCACCAGGAACTACTAGTTTGAATTAATTCTTTCCTACCTCCAGATCTTACACAGCAAGACTAGTCAATGGCAAACAGCTACAGCAGTTTTTCATCACTGGAAAACCTCAGCACTTGCTCATGAGCAAGTGATGACAGTAAGATCCCTTTAGTTACCAATGCTGAACTATGTTTTAAGCAAGACAATTTGTTGACAACTCAGTTGAAAAAATCCTGGGAAAGTGCTATATCAAAGAGCTTTGAGAGGCAGCTTTGGAAGGAAAGTGGGTCTCCTTTACTTAAAGACCCACATCTGAACTGAGTATTCCACAACTACCATAACACTGCTAAGACTTGTATTTTCACCAGGTCAGCCTAAGAGATTTTTCAGATAACAAAACCCAGGAACTACAACAAATAAGAAACAGGTCAACCTGTCAAACTTACAGATGCAATTATTTTTCAAGTCGTTTATAGCAAAAATCAATAGTATCCCACCTAAATTTCTCCTTTTAAAAAGTACTATTTCATCCCAAACATCAATGTTCAACAAAGAGAGTTACAGTATAGTAACAGAAGGAAGAAAACCTAAATGCAAACCTGCAATAATTAGCCTTTTATTTCATTATTTAAACAGTGTGTGCACAAGAACATTGAAGCTCAGTGATAAAACGAACAGCACTTATATTAAGAGAGACATAGCAGCCAAGGCAAAATACAGCTGAAATAGGAAGGTGAACTTCAGCACAAACTGGTATGTGAGAGAGATGGGGATTCAGCTTCATGTATCAAACTAACATGACATTCATGTCAGGTTTTTGATCCCTTTAAGTCACCATGAATGGCAAGTCACTACTTTTGCTTTTTAAAATGCTGATGAAGACCTTGCCCAGAATAAGACTGAGACCATTTTGCACCATCACTTCTTTAATCTCCATAAAATTCTGCAGACAATGCAGAACATATGCTTATGTGACAGCATAAAAACACCTGGGATACTAATGCTATCACCCTGTTATGTACTTGATCAACCTGAATTAATTGAAGAGGCACATAAATATTTTCCAACTCATTGACACTAGTCATAAGCGAAGTAAGGAAAAACCTTCTAAAGGCAGAGGAGGAAATGGCAGGGTGGCAGACTACTTTTTTGTGCTCCCTCTTCTTCCACAGCTCCCAGTAAGTACTTGATCCCTGAAGAAGTGTAAGCATATTTGGATGTTCACTCCATGTATATGTGCTAGCACCTTGTAGAAAGCTTTCAGCATCCAGGTAGACGCCGAACTCTACATATTATGTCTTTTATAAATTCTGTGACCCATAGATAAATAGAGGAATTAATTTTGTCTTTCAATCACAGCTAGAGCATTTGTTACTCTCTCAACACACAGCTATGACAAGACACTGACCCAACGGGAGGTTTAAAAAACAGACAAGATCATACTTAGCATTAGCAAGAGCAAAGAACAAAGGACAGATCAGCTCCCAGTACCAGGAACCCCAGCACTTACACTTCTTCACTTACAAAGAGTTAAATGCTTACTGAAACATTCCCCTTGGAGATAACAAAACCACAAAGAAAACAAATGCATACCATGAATGACTGCCAGGAGAGAAACTCTGAAAAGTCTTACTGGGGCTGTTTAAGATGTCATCACCTGCTGCCTCAGTACAGCATCTAACAAAATCACAGGATTTTTAGGGTTGGAAAGGACTTCTGGAAATCATCTAGTCCAAAGCCCCTGCCAAGACAGGGTCACCTGGAGCAGATGACATAGGAATCCATCCAGGTGGGTTTCAAATGTCTCCAGAGAGGGAAATTCCATGACCTCCCTGGGAAGCCTGTTCCAGTAGTCTGCCACCCTCAAGAGAAAGAAGTTCCTCCTCATTTTGAGGTGGAAATTCTTGTGTTTATGGCCATTGCTCCTTGTCCTTTTAACTAGGCACCACGGTCTTGACACCTGCCTTCGAGATATTTAGGTGCACGGATAATAAGATCCCCTCTCAGACTTCTCTGGACTAAAACACCCGGCTTGGACAACTGTTCGCACAAATTTACTTTCAGCAGTTTAAATTAAATGAACGCGCCCAACTGCACACTGGAGAGAGCAGCAACCATGTGCTAGCACGGCACAGGACAGTCGGGAAGAACAACACGCTAAAACATTCCTGCTACATTTGCCAGCGCTCATCTTCCATTCCGCACGACACAACAAAAACCCGCATCTTACTCGTGAAGAGAGCAGAGAGCAGCGAGACGAAAAATCACTTTCGCACCGCTATTTCGAAATCGACTCGGCCCCGTCAGGCCGGGCGCCAGCTGCTCGCTCCACAGGTGAAGTTCGCGGGGGGCGGGCGGCAGCGCCGAGCCGTGCCCGCCGGGCGCCGCATCCCACGGCGGGCGCGCTCCCCCCGCGGCCGGCAGCGCCCGCCCCGCCCGCGGCTGCACCGCGCACCTCGGCCCGCGAGGGATCAAAGCCCGCCGCCGTGACAGCCCGGCGGGGACCAAAAGGGCCCGTGTCCTCCTCGGGGGCCACCGCCGCAGCCCCACGAGGCCCCGGGCCGGAGCCTCGCCCGGGCCGCCGCCGCACTCACCAGGAGGACGGAGCCGCGCACCACCTCGGAGACGCTCTGCCGCAGCTCGGCCGCCGTGCCGGGCTTGCTCAGCGCCCGCGTGAACTTCCGAGTCTCCGGAGCCACGAGTGCCATGGCCGCTGCCTCCGCGCTCCCTCTCTCCCTCACCGCGGGGCCGCCGCAGCCCTCTCGGCGCGGCCGCCGGCCGGACGGACAGCCGGACAGCCGGGGGTGGCCGTCGGGGGGCGGGCACGGAGCGCGGCCCCGCCGCCGCCGGGAGCCGCGGGCAGCCCCTCCCTCCCCGCCTGCCTCCCTCCCTCCCCGCTTCCCTCCCTGCCCCGATTGGCGCGGCCGCCAGCGGGGCGGGGGGCGGGGCCTCGCCGTGCCCACCTGTTCCCGCAGCGCCGCTCTGATTGGCCGCCGGCTTACCTGCCCGGCTGCGGCTCCGCGCTCTCATTGGCCCGGCGCGGACCCGGGGCCGCGGCGGGGCGGGGCCGGCCCGAGCCGGAAGTTGCCGCCTGCCGAGCGGCCCCGCCCCGGCGGGAGCGGCGGCCGTGGCGGCTCCGTCGCGGCTCCTCGGCCGGGCTCTGCCTGCCCGCGCTCTGCCTCGGCGGCCCCAGCTGCTCCTGCTCCCACCTGCGCGGGCGACGGAGTCATCCTGCCCCTCTGTTCGCCCCTGGGGAAGCCGCATCTGAGTGCTGTGTCCAATAGAGCGCACCAGAGTCCTGGAGCGGGTCCAGCGGCGGGGAACAAAGATGATGAGGGACTGGAGCATCTCTCTTATGAGAAAAGGCTGAGGGAGCTGGGCCTGTTCAGCCTCGAGAAGACTGAGACGGGACCTCATCAATATTTATCAGTATTGAAGGGAGGATGCCGAGAGGATGGAGCCAGGGCTGTGCTCGGTGGTACTGAGCAACAGGACAAGGGGCAACGAACAGAGACTGATGCACGGGAAGTTCCACCTGGATATGAGGATGAACTTCTTTACTCTGTGTGTGACCGAAAACTGGAAAAGGTTGCCCAGAGAGACTGAGGATTCTCGCTCACGGGAGATACTCAAAACCGCCTGGACACAGTCCTGTCTGTGCCCTGTGCTCTGGGATGACCCTGCTTGAGGAGGGAGGTTGGATCAGGTGTCCCACCGTGATCCCCTTCAGCCTTCTCCGTTACATGATTCTGTACATGTAGACACACATGCACATGGAGCGAGTGAAAGAGTGCAAAACTTTGGAAAATGGTTGCTGGAGCTGCGGCACCCACCGTGTGGTATGAGCGTGTGCATTGCTCATGCATCCAACTTTTTCTCTAGGGCTTTCCTTTGTACTTTTTTGCCCTCATAAATATTATCTATTTGTAGGTAAAGCTGCACATTTGTCCTTATTTGAGTAAGGATCACAAAGGAGATGAGGGCTCTGGAGCATTTCTTAGGAGGAGAGAATGAGGGAGCTTGGCCCGTTTAGCTTAGAGAAGACTGCAAAAGGATCTCATCAATGCATATAAGTGTCTCAAATACACGTGTTGAAAGGATAATGCCAGACACTTCAGTGGTGCCCAGCAACAAGAAGAGGAGCAATGGCCATTAAACACAAGAATTTCCACCTCAAAATGAGGGAGAACTCTTTTCCATTGCGGGTGGCAGACCGCTGGAACAGGCTGCCAAGGGAGGTCACCTGCTCCAGGTGACCCTGTCTTGGCAGCGGGGGTTGGATTAGATGATCTCCAGAAGTCCTTTCCAACCCTAAGGGTTGGATTCTGTGAAAGTGTGGATGCCTCTAGCATGCTTAATTACCATGAATTCCTGCTGAGAGGCTGGCTGGCAGCGCTGCTGGAAGGTATGCAGGCATTAGACACGTTTAAATGCCTGGAGCATTGGAGAGCATTAGAGCTTGTGCACCTTTATCTTCTTAAGCACCTTTTAATGCAAACCAACAACACTTCTCTGCGCTGAATATACACCTTACCACTGAGGCAGGGAGGGAGGAACTGAGTGCTGTGGACAAGGAGTAAGGGGGCTTTCAGGTGGAAAAAAAGGAGCATAAAGTGTTTGTGTTAGGAGGATGCATACTCAAGAAATCCTGCTGGATAAAGGGCCTACGTTTTTGGCTGCTCCACAGATACATCTGTAACTAATAAGATTCCAAGTAATTGAGGTAATTCCTTCAGAAAGACAGAGGATAAAAAAAATGTTCAAATGCACAAATTTGTATCTTACACAGAGTTTTTGTCCTTGAAGGATCTTTCCTACAGATACTCTGCAGACCTGCATCAAAGGCTCATTTATTCAAATGCACAAGCTGGGATTTTTTAGTAGGATGTCTGTCACAATTTGAGTGTTCAAACTAGTTTATACCTTCAGAAAGACATAATGTGCAGAGAGTGTGAATTGCTGGGCTCAGTAAAGATCACTAGAGTTTCTGTTTCCACAAGTCCCAGACCTGGTGTATTTATGAGTCAATGTTTAGGCTGATAAATCAGAAAATTGCATACTGGTGAGAGGGATTATCTGAATGCAGAACTGGATGAGCAGCTATGTAAACATTTAGCTAAAATGAGCTATCTTACTTTTACCTTTTTGATTTTTTGTATCTCAATCTGTAGGATATGTCTAGATCTCAAACCTCTACAAGTAAACATGCCCTAGATTTTATATAAATAATAGATGATACTTTTCTAAAATTAAATAATGTGTTATTTTCAGAGCTCTCAGGTGCTTTAAATTCTGACAATTCTGATCAAAATAAAAATAGTCTAATCTAGAGATTTTAATGGTTGCTTGAATGTAAAATGGCATAATTTAACTATGTTTGTTATCTGTAAACAGTTCTCATGTACATTATGCATTTTCTTGGAAAAGAGACAGTGTTCCAAGTCTGAAAAAACTCTGAATGACACCTGTGTAGGTAGACATATGTAGGAGAAATAGGTAAATGATAGTTTACTTAAGAAAACTATGCAGGATACCCCAAAAATGAGGTTATGACAATCATCAGAGTTTCTTTTCAGCTAAACACATTCAGTTAAAGAAAAAAAAAAGAAAGTGACAATTCTGTGTATAAAACAAAAGGAAAAATATGCAAGCTGATGAGCAGAAATAGTAAATTACAGTTGTGAAATTATGACAGTGACTAATAGTAGCTAAATATAGGAATGAAAAGTCTTGGATCATTGCCTAAAGGGCAAGGGGAATAATTTTTTTAAAACATAAGATCAAGACAGAAAAATATCTAGACAATGGCATGGTTTCCTTGCTAGTTTGAAATACACAACTTTCAGTAACAATGGCAATACATAAAAGCATTTATTTTTTAATAGGAACCTGGATAGTACAGTAATACTTCATGGATGTAATTGCAAATGTTTTATTCAATCAGTAAGGATGCTAAATAGCAACTGGTAAAGGTTAAAACATTTAAACTTTCAAGACTGAATAAGTTATGGCACAGAATTTTATCAGATTCGAAATCATTCCTGGTAATAATTGAGCTGTGTTTTTTCCAGAAATGAAGAAGAGAAACTGATTTGGTGTCCATTAGAAGTGGAAAGCAAAGGAAGTTTGGAGCTAAAATAACATGACAAGAATCTTTGGCAAAATCATGGAAGCCAAAAGTAAGAATCACATGAAGGAATTAAAGAATTAATGAGTTTTGATATTAGAAATATCAACATGATTTGCTGAAATTTAGGCCTGTTGCTTAATGGGATTAGTATTTTACCTGGCAATGGTCCCTGTATAATTATGAGTTTCTATGACAACATTATGGTATATTCTATTGAATGCTAATATTCTATTCAAAAATAGTTTTATACAAAACTTGCAACATAGCTTTATCTGAACAACAACAAAAAAAAATAGATGCAGCTATAAATATTTACAGGAAAGAAAGGCATCTAAGTACAAAGAATATTTTAAAGTCAAATTATAGAGGTGTTACAGTGTGGTTATGAACAACTCAAAAAGATTCATGCTGATGGTAGAAACTTTGGATTTAAAAGTGAAGGAATATTAAGAAGTAGTAATGATGATGTTATATATGTCATTCATCAAACTTTTACTGAAATAGTGGTATTGCATTTTAACACAAATGATTGACAAACTGGGAAAGGCAGGAAAATCTGCTTTGCAGTGAGAGAATGAAGAAGCATCTGTCTAGCTTATACAAAACCTTGATCATAATGTGCTAGGATTTGCAAGAGAATTTCAAATATTAAAAGTCTCTTTAATCTGTCAGCTAAGATGACAGTGAGAACCAATAAATGGCAGGTGAAATTATTCTCATGTAGAGTAACATCCTTCTCTTTTAGCCACAAGAGGAGTTATTTGGTATTATCCCTAAGGACTCACTAAGCTCTATTTCCCAATTTCTAAATTAAGATTCAATAGCTTTTCTAAATCCTGTGATCCAAGTCATCCCTCAAGTTATGGGCTCCAAGCAAAGCTCACATTATAAAATGTCTTGGCTTTTGCTGCTGTGGAAGTCAAGATGATCATAACCTTTCTGGCCTGACAATCCTTTCAGCTGGGAAAGAGCTGTTGAGCTAAAGGTCACCGAAAGTACCGATCTCCTCACTCTTGTGACTGGTGACAGGACTTGAGGAAACAGCATGAAGCTGAGTCAGGGGAGGTTTAGGTTGGATATCAGGAAACGTTCACCTAGAGGATGGTTGGGCACTGAGCAGGCTCCCCAGGGCACAGCACCACAGCACCAGCCTGACAGAGCTCGAGAAGTGTTTGGACAATGCTCTCAGGCACATGGTGTGACTCTTGGGATGCCCTTTGCAGGGCCAGGAGATGGACTTGATGATCCTTATGGGTCCCTTCCAACTCAGCTTATTCTCTGATATGGCCAGAGTACATGCTAAAAGATCAGAGGAAGCAAGGGTGTACTCACTAAATATTAGCTAAGCAGACAGTCAGAGGTTTTACAAATAATAAACAGCTTAAGAATGGATGTTAAAATCCAGAGAAGATGTAGGGAGATTTCTGGTTGGGTTGTTTTTTTGTGGGCTTTTTTTTTGTTTGTGGGGTTTTGTTTCTTTTGGTTTTGTTTTGGGTTGTTTTTGTTGTTGGGGTTTTGGTTGGGGGGTTTTTTTGTTGGTTTTTTTGGGGGGGGTTTTGTGGGGTTTTTTTGTGGTTTTTTTTTTTTTATTTTGGTGGTCTAAAAGGCAGAAGCATAAAAAGCTACATTTTGATAGCATTTTATCTGTAATTTAAAATTAGTTACTATTTTTCTATACTTGTAAAAGTTAAATTAAAACAATACTGCTGATAGGTAGATATTTAGCATCTTCAAACACTCCAGTGATGTGCTGGAGTAGGTTTATGTGAGCTCCTTTTTAAAATTCTCCCAAAGCCTGTAAAGAATAATGGAGTGTTTTTGCTTCATTTGGCTAAGACTGACTTTGTCCCAGATACAGCTAATCTACCCTTCCAAATATTATACAAGCAGTCCACACAGATATTTCTGAATAGCAGCATTTAGTTCTTCCCCCACCGCCCCCAGTGGAACATAGGAGAGTGCCAAAGTTTATGTACAGAAAGGTACAAGCATTTAAAAATTACTTTGATTATACAACACTGATCTCTTCTCCTCCATGAAATCCATAATATGCCTTTTTAAGATAACACCATTTTTTTATCAGATGGTGTCCTTAAGAAGTCTACAAAGTTCATCCTAAATGTAAATACCTGAAAAACAGCTGGTTAGTGTAAGATAGAATAAATACATATTTCCACTGAGGAGATACACCATAAATTACTTTGAGGTTGTTTCCTTTGATTATATTAGTAAAAAAAATGCACATACGTGATTCTGCTGCTCATAAATGGAAATGCAAAAATTATTTTGGTTTATTCCTTACCTGGAAATCTGCCTATATCATGAGGTGAAAGGAAGGAGCATTTTGTGGAATTGGAAGTTTTTCTGTAATTTCCAGCATGTTACTGCTCATAAAACTACATCCATTGCCTGCTTTGCAGAATGATGTAATTAATTTCAGTGGAACTCTGTGTTTTAGGCTTAGTTCTTGTAACTCTGCCACTAAAAACTTGAGGAAGGACCAAGTAAATATTCTATGATCTTTCTACCCATTCATGTGCAATTTTAAAAGCTCCTTTTTCCAGTTTTATTTCTCATGTTCACCAGAGGTATTATAAAATTGATATAAGCAAACAAAATCTTGCTCTGCGCTGATGCACAGCATAACTGTAGCTTCCTTTTTTCTTAAAAGTGGAGGTGATGGTACCTCCCATGACCTGGGTGAACTCCAACCAGGATAACTACAGTTCCATATAAATAAATTCCTATGCAAGTTCACCAGGATACAAAATAATTAACTTTCTGTCTTTTCTACTGACTCCTAAGACAATTATGACATTTCTTTCAGTTTATCAGTCAATCAGTTTCACTCAGGCTTCTGGCATAATATTTGTTCTTCAGCATTAGTTGTAAGAATCTACCCATGAGTATTGCTAACATCTTTTGGAGAGTTAGTTATGCAACATGAGCTGAGTTCCACATAATTTGCTTCTATATCTAATGGAGGATGACAACTGTGGGATTTTTAACCTGATAGAAAATTGATGCAAGACTTCTGCATGCCTGCTCTGATTTTGTTTTAGTTTATTTTGGTTTGTCTAAACTCAGTTTTTCTTGGACCAAGTTAATAAAGCCTACACTCAACAAAAGTAAAAATAGATGCATAATGTTTGGTACCAATAAACTCGTATTTTTAAATTATTTAGAGTTTAACTTTTACAATTTAAAATGTTTATTTACCTTCACAGCTTTCTGTGAACTGCTGTTAGGATTGCTGTGTTACTTTAAAGAGATGTTTCATGTCATGCCATGACCACCAGCAGCTGCTTAAGAGCCTGCCATGGGATACATCTTCCTTTTATCATCAGTGTAAAGATCGTTGAAACCTTTAGAAGAGGATTTCTCTTCTCAGTAGGGATGGAGATTTCCAGCTAAGCCAGACCATATGCTGATTCCTGGATTTCTTATCTGTAATCAGTCCTTCTTTGATGTTGTCAAAGACATTTCCATTAAAACTACAGAATAATTCTACTTCATCAGTGTTCATGTGCAGTATTTATTATTATGAGACTGCATCCCTTACTACACAAATCAGTAATTCATTTCTTGCAGTGTTAGTGTTTGTGATTCCCCACCCACTTTAAACTAGAGCAGCATAGAGGAGATGGCTGATAACCTCTTAACACATAAAAGTACTGACAAGGTCTCCTGCAGACACTGTAATTCAAAGTAGTCTGTGCGAACACAAATCCTCTATTATTGACTTGCCTGCTCATTCCCTTCGTCTGACATAGCTCACATTTCTTCCATTCTGAGTAGGTAACTTCTTCCTACTCGAAGAATTTGGATAAGTGTTCCTTGTTTCGAGGTCAGTTTAGATACAGTTTCAAGAGGGAGAGAAATAAATTATCTTGAGAAATAAATAATAGGACGTGATCTGTATTCAGCAAAGCAACTGAGCAGTGATTGTTTACACTACAGATGAGTCCTAAAGCTCACAGTTTTTACCTCCATGGCAGAGGAACTGATGCAGTGGAGATCCTTGCTGGCACCAGGGAACAGTTTTCACCATATGCTGTTCACAAGAAAAGGAAAACACTTTTTCTTTTTTTTTTTTAATTTTTTTTTTTTTTTTTTTTTTTTTTTATATAGCATGCTTGTCCAATATCTGTTCAAGTAGTGTATTTAGGAGCTTGTTTCTCTGGTATAAATTTATACTCTTAAATGCTAGGCTTTGGTTCCTGGGCTTTCTTCCTTGCCAGTTCTTCTGGCTGTCATTTGTAATAAATATAGTCACAGTAAGAAACACTGTCACAGATAAATGCAGTATACTGTCATAAAATAAAAATATTATAGAATATCGTATTGTAAAGATTTATATTTTAATACAACATACAGCTATTAAAAATAACTGCACAATTGCTAATTTCTACTGGCTAAGGGTTTGGTTTGGCAGATTTTGAAACTGCTTGCTGTGGTTGGCTTACACAAAGTAACTCGGTGGAAGCAGTTTTTAAACTTTTTAAAGCAACTTGTAAATAGCTGCAGGGCAATCTCAAAACAAAGTTAAACAAAACAAAAAAAGTCAAGCAAACCTGAAAACCAGTATATATCCAAAACCAAAAGAAAATATTTAAAGTGTTTGAAAGTTTCCTGTGCCTTTATAATTTTTGCATATTTGTAGCCTATGATGGTATACCACAACAATAAGCCTTATTCACATGGGGAACCACAATGACATTACTAGAAATAATCACATGAGGAGCAGCTGCAAGAATGAATTTGTGGATGTAGTGTAGATAAGAAAATTGTAAAATGGAATGCTGGAATTATCATGACTAGTACAGAAGATAAGGGAAAAATCAGACATCTTTCTAAGAAATAAAAATACTGAGACATTTAAATACTTCATAATCAATCCTCAACTATATGACAGACTGAATTTATAACCTGATGCAACACTATGTAAGACAATATCTCCTAATCAAGATAATAACTCAAACCTTTATTCCAAACCTTTCAAATGTGACCAGTGATCATGTGACTTAGGATAAAAATCTGACTTCTTAGAAGGACAGTTGAAATTTTTTAGTTGTTAAGCACACTGGTCTTGGAGGAGGATCCCTGTGAGTGAATCAGATTCCACTGTCTCCTATTTTCCTATGAAATATGATGAATGGAAGCTCATGAGCATTTGTCAGCCTTCCTTTGTGAGGGCAAAGGAAAAAGGTCATTTTAAGTTTGATTTCCTAGACTTTCCTGCTGTACTGTTTTGTATGTATTTAGGTTGTTTCAAAAATGCAAACAAACAAACAGAAAAGAAATCTACATTTAAAACTGATCTTGTTTGCTATATAGGATTTACATCACTTAGATGTTACTCCTCTGTCCCCCAAAACCTACCCAACAGGCCTTGCATTTAATTTTAATTGCATGTGATCAAAATTATTTGTCAACAAAATGATTGGGTTACTCTCTGTTTGAAAGCCACAGCTGTCTTGTTATGTGTAGTAGTATCTGTAGCAACCATAAAACTTAAGAGCCTTCCAGAAGCCTGTTAAGCAATGTGAGTAATACATTTTTGTTTGGGTTTGTTGGGGTTTTTTTTTTTTTTTTTTTTTTTTTTTTTTTTTTTTTTACTCATGGAAAAATGTGCGCCTGCTGGAATGTTTTGGCTGCTTTTTAATAATACATATTCCATCCATTCATCCACCAATATACTGGGGGGTTTTTTTCTGTTAGACAAGAGAAATTCACAGAAAAAAGCCTTCAAAGCCTTTGGTGTAGAGTGGGGAACTAATTTCTGGAGGTCCCTGGAAGACTCTGTCTCCTCCATCAGAGTCTTTTTCTCTGTAGAAAAGTCTCACGTGTCAGAAGATGGAGCAGCCAAACCCGGATTTATTTTGGAGCCATGTTGTCCTTAGGTTCTCTCCTAAACACTTCCCAGCTGTCCTCTAAACTGATAAATCCTTCAGGAGTTAACATGGCTTATATTCCAAATACAAAAGCAGTTGTAAGGAGACACAGGGCCACAGATTTACTGGCACATTCCAGGCGCTGCAGCAGTGGTAAATTGTCTGTAAAACTCACATTTGTGATGCAACCAACCATATAAACAAATATGCTATTTTAATATTTTACATATATAATCAGTAAGCAAACATAAAGCCTTGTGTTTGTAACTTCTTCTGACACAAATTTTGTTTCCATTTCTCAGCATGGCTTTTCAATCCCATAACAGTTGAGTAAAATTCCACTAAGTAAAAATGCTCCGGCTTTCAACAAGCTTTGCATTTATTTAAAAAAAAAAACCAAACCCTAATATGTTGGGCAGTGTCTTCAGCCCTTATCGTCTTTCAGATCTATGTTCAAATTAACAGACAGAGAGGGTCAAATAAACTGTCCTCTGTCCCTGTGGCTCATTCAGTCAGCATTCCAGCCCTGTCCTTCCTCACTTTCTCACTTTCTCAGGGTCATCTCCTTGCATCTTAATTTAAAGAAAATGGGTCATGTAAGTTTGCAGAGCACAGATCAGTTTGGAATACCATCTGTCCTGAAGCATCGTCCCTAGATTCTTTGTTTGCTGAGACTTACTAAATCATGCCTCAGTTTCTTTAGATTTTCTATTATGCTCTAGTTAACTTCACTCATAATTTTTAATTATCTAAAATACCATTTTAAGAAAAAGCCATGTAATTAGGAAACCTGGAAAGAAGTACAAAGTAAATTTTTACCTGTTTCAAGAATTGTACATGTTCGTAATAAATTTAAAAGAGAAAGTGCCATAAACTGAAAGGATTGTTGGAAAATGCTGCTTTAGGTAGATAATCCAGTGTAAAGCGAAAGAAACAGACCGAAAACCAGTTAGAGCTTAGGATCAGATAGAGAGGGGGAAAAAAACTTGCAAATATACCAAAACAATGTAACAGAAAGGGAAAAGAAACAAAGTATTTAAGCTGGCTTTAGGACTAAGCATAAGAGGAATGGTGTAAAGGAAATTCTGACTTCCAGTTAACAATCCTGCTGCTACATTTTTAACTTCTTGTAATTGTAACCTAAGAGTTTCCTGGAAGCTGCTAGCACGGAAGCACATTCAGCCTACAGAAAGGCAAGTTTTGCAAGCCAAACATTTTACTTGCTGTTAAAATCAACTCGAAATCTGCATTTAGTCCGTTTTTTGTAATACCACATCACAATGGGTATTATAAAGCTCCAGCGAATCACGGTAAATGGTTACAGTACTACTGCCCTGTGTCACCTCTGCTTTGAAAATTAACCCTTCTCTTGCCAACAACTATTAGTTAAGACAGGAAAGAGTGAATATCTCTGATTTAAAGAACAGAATGAATGTGCTAGAAAACAGGCTGTGCCTTTCCACACAGGAGAATATTTTGTTCCAGCAGCCAGAGGAGCTAATGAAACCTAGTGGCCAGCTCCCTGAGCACAGGTGTGAGCAGTGCTTCAGGGCAGCCTCACAACATCCTTCCCCCAGCAATACATGTCCCCCAGCTGCCACCATAGCATGGCATTCCCAGACAGCTCTCCAGGAGCCTTTCCACAGGCTGAGCTTCCCTTAAGCCATACCTTGTGTCATCTCCAGGTGTGGCAATGCTCGTGTAAACTCTAGTGTGGAAAAGTCAGTTAGGTCTGTAGCACTCCATGGAAGAGGCACTGAGGCACTGGGTTGTGCCAGACATGGTGTATTGCTGAAAAATGTTAAAGGAGAAAGTACTGTGATGGTTGAATGCTGCAAAATCTGAACTTCAGATACTGGATAACAAAGCCTGCTAAACCTGTGACTTTTATGATCATATAACTATTTTTCCGGTGGCAAAGAATTGGCAGAATGCCCTTGGAATGCCCCAAGAGCAGCACAATCAGAGACCATCTTGGCTATGGCAATAGCCAGGCATATGCTAGAAGGAGTGTAAGCTTATTTGGATTTGTGCTGAGTCCTGGAGAGCTACATCTGCAGTCTTGAGGAAGCTGCAAATTTCCAGTAACCTTGGGATCCCACCAGAGGCTTTGCATGTGACTTCCATGGGGCAAAGGCCTAAGCAGATTAGATGGTTTGGTTGTATTTTCAAAACAATGTAGACATTGAAGTTGGGGTACATACAATTCACCACCTAAATAGTTGCCTAAACCCCACCCTGTGAATGAAGGACAGCAATAAGTATCTCCACAGGGCCCTTGGTTGGATCTGCTTCAGCCATCTGCCTTAGAGTGAGATGAGCTGCTCTCTGCAGGTCCCTTTCTGACCCTCAGTGCTAAAGGAAGCCAAATGCAACTGGTGTAGATATGGACATCCATCTTTTAGATACCTAACTTTCCTCCCCTCCACTCTCCTATGATTCCCTCCCAAGCTGTAGCCTGAGGAGGACAAGAATGTGAAACTGAAACCTTGTTAGGGATATTGATAGGACATTCTCACACCATATAGTCAAAATAAGTTTTAAAGTCACAGGGTAGCTCCTCTTCTTGATAAAGTTGTGTCAATGAAGTCAGGACAGGGCATATAACCCACACTCCTTACAAAACAAATACAGGATTGTGATCTGAACTCCTTCTGTGTAGTAATTTCCTTTGACACTTCACACTGTTTTTTTCTGTACTTTTCATTTGGAGATGCACTATGGAATAAACTTTCTTCTGTTTCATACTCAGAAATACACACTAACAACACACCCTTGCCATGTAGCCTTTGGGAGTCCTGAGATCAGGCCTGGATTTCATACACTTAAAAAGGAGGTGGGGGGAAAAGAAAGTAGGAAAGTTACTCAAGGTAGTATTTGAATCAGTAGAATTCTGTGGATTGCTGACATACTTTGTACAGTTTAATAACATTAGGGTCTAAAGTATTTTATGTATATTTCAATTATTTGACTGGTTAAATGAAACAGGGCTTCATATAATACAGTTTGTTGTTACTAAGCTTTTAAAAAAGTGTCAAAGAATGACTCATTTCTACTCAGAACTAGTTCCTATTCTAATAAATACATAAAAATGGTACTTCAATTTACAGTTTTTAACATAACATGGAAAAAGAAACTGTAAGTTATTATATAAATTAATGAAAGGTCATATAATGTTCAATGACATCTAGCAAAATCAGTGATTTGATTACTGTTAAAGCCTATCTTAAGAGTATTGCCAGTTCTACTTGCCATAACAAGCACTGTGCTTTTGAAAAGCCCCCTTGAAATTAAAATTTTTGTTGAAAAATATGGTAAGAATCCTAAAAACTGCAAAGTTTGGGTATTAGAATTGCTAGCAGAATCAGACTTGAGTTAACATTGATATCCAATTATAAAATAAATAAGCAGTTCAAACACTCTCTTACCAACAGATGATGTGCTGTAGGCATCAGTCAGCTTTCTCTAGATATCAAAGCTCAATGATTTTGATAAAAAAGAACTGTTTTCCAGGTTGGTTGACATTCAGTGGATGCTGACACAAAATTTCAGGGGATATATACTGTGATAAGAACAGCTATTATTCATACTGGAAAACTGGTGAAGTGTAAGCTGGTTTAGAAGTCAAAATAAATATATGCTTAATTCTTTGAAGATGATCTCTTTCTGGTTGCCCAAGCTTTTGCTTATCCCCTTATGTCTAGCTTTAATTATGCTTTTCTAACCTTGCCCTTCTCAGTGACATTCTTCCTTTTGAAAGTCTTCATTACCCTCAACACACTTTTCCCCTTCTCATTGATTCAGCAGCTCTTAGGGTTGCCATAACTGTGGCAGTTCAATTACTTTATTTCTGCCTACCATTTCCTTTTCTCATTAAAGCTGACCATGCAGCTCGGAGAAGGATCTGTTGCAGCACACTCTGTGTAAGATGGTACTCAGAGGTATGAATGAAACAGCTGACAATGGTGATAGTCCTTGTGAAAGCTCTACTTTGATGCTTGAAAGGATGCAATGGCTTCCTATTTGTCACTACTTGTATATTGGCTTGTTGCAATTGGATCTCTAAAGTGCTATGTGGTCTGGATCCTGTTATTTACAATGCCACTTCCCTCCCGGTGACAGCTGAGACAATCACATCTGCTTGGGTTAGCAGCTCTGATATTAGTAGGTGACTAAAATACTAAAAATAGAAAAGAAAAAAAAAAAAAAAAGGCAAGAAAGGCCACCTCCACACAGGTGTCATGTCCTTGACTCTGTCAGCAGTTGATACCACAGAGTCCAAGGGTATGTCAAAGAAATGAATGTAAGTGTGGTTTAAAATGTTTGCTGTCATACTTGTGATAGCATGAGTTTTGACAGGGCTTCATGGGACAAATAGTTTTGTTTCAGGCAACATTGGACAGAAGCCAGGGCTGGTCACATCCAGATGAGGTCAGAAAAAAAAATCCGAAAGAGTTATTTTGCTTTTCTTGCAATAACTGTTGGTCTTTGAAAAGCTCTCCACAGATTCCATTCCTGGGATGCACAGTGACTCATGAAGGCCATGTTTATTCACTCTGCCTTGTATCTGACAATCTTGTGTGGATTGTCCCCACAGCATGAGTGAAGAGTGAGTCCGGCCACCTGAGCGCCTTGGGCTGGAGAGCCAGTCTGGGTGGCTGCAAGGCTACAGGGCCTGCCCAGGTCAGGTACACAGTGCACAACACATGGTTGGCTGAATGCAGTATTGCAGGTATGACTTGTGCACTTTATCCACTTAGATACAAAAGCTGCTTACTGACAGTCCCCAAGAGTTGCCAGCTGCTATGAAATACAGGAAATGACACATCTTGCACGGAGCAATGACAGAGATCCTGTAAAGTCTGCAGCAATCCTATCCCTTGCTGATTAGTATCACTGAGGGCTTGGGCCCACCACTGTTACTGTAGTGTCACCAACCTTGATAAAAGCACCTTTCTCGTGGCAGGTATTTTATGTATTTCTCTCTTGCTAGAGGTAGTCCTGTAGTTTTCCAATTTTGGATTCAGTCCCTGGATGCTAGCCCTCTTGCCCACCCCCAGCTTTGCAGATGCTTACAAAACCATCAGCAGCAAGTAGGTAAATTCCCTCCAGGAATCTGTGGTCAGTTTTACCAAGGTTACTGAACATTTCTGTTCAACTAGCTTGGCTCCCAATTCACCTAGAGAGAGACTGAACAGTAAAAATCAATAGACACACCACTAGCCTCCTGCTTAAAGCCTTTCAGTGTAGCAGTCCTTGCTGCAAGGTGAGGGACTTGGATTTGCTACAACCATCCTATAGTCCTGGCTGAGTCTCTGCCGGGCTACTCTCCTCAAGGTAGTGCATCCCTCTTTTTGATGACCAGCTAGCCAGGGTAGGAACAGATTGTTTTTTCCTTCCCGGATTTTTACTGCTGGAGATGTTCCTGAGTACCAGTGGCTTTTGGCATCACACTGGCTCACACACCTGAGTGCAAATATCCCATTTGTTCTCCAAACAATGCTTCCTTCTTTCCTCCCTTGCTTTGCTCCCTCATTCATTCCCCTGGCATTCTGTACAGCACAAAGCACTCCTGTGAGCCGGCAGGGCTGCCGTCATCCCTCAGAGCTTGCTGAGAGCAACCTGCTTCTGCTGGCAAGCTCTAGCAGAGTGATGTAATCCTGGGCAGATCTTACGCCACCATCCTGATGCCAGATATTGTGCTGGCTCGTGTTGTTTGTTACAATGTGTATGGCTCCTTAATTTTTCTTTCCCCCAAAGGATTTGAAATTTGATCCATGCTTGTCTTTCTGGTTCTTGGTTTTTCTGTTGGAGAGCTCTGAAATCTCTCTGTATGGCATCTGTGGAGGCTCTTGTCCTTCCTCTTGTATGTTCCATCTGGGCTAGGTAATTTCTTCTGTTTCATAAATTCGACTTTTGTTAGCATTTAACCCAAGTCTTCCAGCTTTCCAGTCGTATGTTCCAAATCCAAATGGCCTTGCTTCATCTGAGTCAACTGTTCAAAACAGTCAGCCTGAGGTCACTCAACCTTCTCCTGTCTTTTACCCTCTTTACCTACCTCCTGATGAAAAGAGGTTTTTTAAAATGCTTAACTCCTGCATTTTTACATTCTGTCATACCCCTTCATGATTCATCCCTCTGGTTTCATGGAACATTATCAAAGGTACAAAGTGCTTCAGCTCCTTGCCAGAAACAAAGCCAGGACCTGGCTGGTTTCCATTTTGCTGCAGCTGTAGTATTGTTACAGTCATTATCTTTCAAGTACCTGGATGAGAGAGAAATTTTGTAACAAGAAAGTCAAAATACCTTTCATTAGCCTGATTTTTTTACAGACCTCTCTGAAAATGCACCTCTCTGATTTCTCCTCTCAGATGAAGGTAAAAAAAAAATCCCTGCTTATCCTCTACATTTCCTGACATTTTCAGCACTTGGGGACCAATATGCAGCTTCTCTGTCCTGCTCAGACATTTTCTTGGTTTCTTCCCTTCACTACAGTGTTTGTTTGCTCAGTGATGATTCAGAACAGAAAACTATGAAAGGGGTCAATCTATTTGTTTCCCAGCCTTCTAAAGGTGCATTTATCCACCCCAACAGGAAATTCAAGACTTCTTTGTGAGTGAATGTTACAGAGATAGTAGTGGCAAGAGAAGCCACAGTGCCATGGCCTGGCACATATTCAAGGTGACTTGGCCGAAATAAATTAGATTAATTGAGTGGAAGTAAAAATCTTCCCTGAATTAAATACACTGGAAAGAGAAAGCATTTACAGACTGTGCTGTGAGGAACCTGAAAAGGTGTTTCTCCTCCTCCTGTGCCCTAAAACCTGTGCACTGACTCCTGGAAGGAGCTTGCGCAGGGATCCTCTCACCAGATCAATACTAAACCCAAATAGGTTAGAAAGGTGATGTTTTCAGACTTAAAGTGTTATTAAATGAGACAATATAAACAGTATTATGACTTGGTAGATCCTTTGTAACTTGGGAAAACACAGATATTGCAGCTGTGTTTGTAAGACACCTCACACACAGCAAGGTTTGAATATTGAGGCATGCTGTAGAAATGACTGGAATCTCCCATATCTGTCAAAATGCATGTGGATTGAGATCAGCAAAGCTCATTGAAGCACATGTGTGCATTTCAGGATTTTACACCTACCCTTTGACTGCAAGGTTACACTGTTGACTCAACCTCCAGTTTACTTCCTCTCGGATTTCCCCATCTTCAGTCTTTGTTTCCTCTGTCTATTGTAGGAGTGAAATGTCACAAAACAGGCATTGAGATACTTTTATAAACATTGCTTTTGAGTAAAATTCTGGATTAACACAGAGTTATAAAATCAGATTTATTGGTTATTAATTGGCAATAAGTGAGACATGAAACTTTCTCCTTTTTTTGAGGCTTGACACCGATTTCTTGTTCATAGTTGCAAGACCTATAAAATCTCGATTCTATGCTATTGACAGCTCTTTGGCAACACTCTCTTCAGGATCATGCACGTTACCATAAATATTCATTTCTTACAATCTGTTGCA
The DNA here is from genome assembly GCF_009819655.1 of Sylvia atricapilla. Classification (NCBI taxonomy): domain Eukaryota; kingdom Metazoa; phylum Chordata; class Aves; order Passeriformes; family Sylviidae; genus Sylvia; species Sylvia atricapilla. Next base: position 75,798,077 of record NC_089141.1, read on the forward strand.
TTATCCATTACTTTAGAGTAACAAAAGTCAGAATTGTTTAACATTCAAGGAGTAACCACTGGAGAAGTTTTGAGTTTCTGTTTCCTCACTTCTGGACAAGATATGGAGAATGGTGCAAGAAAATTTGGAGCAGCTCCTTTAATATGGAGCAGCCTGGAGAAGAAGGGTTTGGGAGTGCTGATGAGCAAGAATCTCAACATGGGCAATGTGTGCTTGTAGCTCAGAAGGCCAGTCATAGCCTGGACTGCATCAAAAGCAGCATGGCCAGCATGTCAAGGGAAGTGATTCTGCCCCTCTGGTCTGGTCTGATCCCAGCTGGAATGCTGCATCCAGCTCTGGGTCCCTAAGGTAAGAAGGGTGTTGGAGCAAGTACAGTAAGTACATGTGTAGGAGCATTATAAATATGATCAGAGCATGTGATGTGGATCAGAAATGTGATGCTGGAGCATCTCTTCTATGAAGACAGGCTGAGAGAGTTGGGGCTGTTCAGCCTGGAGCACAAAAGGCTCTGGGTGGACCATATAGTGGCCTTCCAGTACCTAAAAGGGGGTACAAGAGAGCTGGAGAGGGACTTTTTACAAGGCCCTGTAGCTATAGGCCAAAGGCGAATCGCTTTAAACTGGAGGGTAGATTTAGATTAGATTTGAGAATGAAATTCTTCTTTCTGGGGCTGGTGAGGCACTGGAACAGGTTGCCCAGAAACACTGTGTATGCCCCATTCCTGGCAGTATTCAAGGTCAGACTGGGTGGGACTCTGAGCAACCTGGTCTAGCAAAAGATGTTCCTGCTCGTCAGGGGTTTGGAACTTGATGACCTTTAAGGTCACTTCCAACCCAGAGTATTTATTCTATGATTCCAATATGCACCAAAGACCAAAATCACACTTTGAGGGTTTCAGCTGCTTTGTCTATTCTATGAATAAATCCTTACGTGACTGTCACTGAGTGACAACCTTTTGGGGAAGGAGAGGCAGAGCAACTTGCCTGTGGCAGCCCAAGTCATGGGTGGAATGAGGTTTATGAGACAGGATTTCCTGCCTCCCAAATCTCTTCAGGTTCTTCCAGATCAGGCTGCCTCTCAAGCAGGTAATTACATGCATATCAGTCATACCTCTTATAATTTTCTTATCTTTATTTATGAGCTGTGATTCTCCTACTTAACTCAGTTGTACTTCACTGCACTAATTAGCTGTGCTTGACAAAACAACTCAGAGAAGTATATAGTTAGTGTGTTCATATAATCAGTTCCAAGAAAGCTAACTAAGCTTTTAACAAGGCTAGACAAAAAAAGAAAAAAAAAAAAAAAAAAAAAGAAAAAAAGAAAAAAAAAAACCCAAAGCCCAATTACAATATATTTGTAAAGTGCTTATTTCTCTGCCAATCAAATGTGGTAAAGACATTTAATCACCCAGAACTCTGAGGGTGAATTAGTTGCAAGGAAAATTATAGCTGCACATATTGGTTTTGTTCAGGAAAAAGATTTCCATGCCTAAACAAAATAAACTATAACACAGTTTAAAAAACTCACACATTTTGTAAGTGAGATGGCTTTTGTGTAACATGGTAAGAGGAAGCTATATCTTTTCTCAGTTTTGGAGGAAAAACTGCAATAAAGTGATTTTGGTTCAAGGAAATGAATGGTTGGAGTTATATTTTTTTAATCCAACTAATGACCTACATGAAATATATGAGACTTTCAACTCTGAAAATAATTTTGACAGGTGGAGAGAGAATGGTTGTTTTGAAAGCAATCTTGCTTACTCATTAAAGCAACTGTTGGCAAATTTCATTAGATTTGTTATATTGTTTCATTTTCCATGTCATTGAACAATTCTGCTCTCTGTTCCAGTCATACAGTATTTTGTCCTGTGAGGCTGGTGGGTTTGTCATTCTTTTGACATTTTATCCAAACTGAATTGCTTCAGAGAAAGAATTATAGAATATTTTGAGTTGGAAAGGATCCAGAAGGATCCTTGAGTTCAGCTCTGAAGTGAATGGCCCCTATGGGCATCTTCATTATTTCTGAAGATTTCTTGCCTCTCTGTCTCCATTTGAGAAGGGCACACAGAAAGCAGGATGTCAGCTGTGCACACCAAGACAATGGCTAGATGATATTGCCCAGAATACCTAGAGAAGTGAACACTAAGTCTGAGCACAGAGTTTCTGCGTACTTTAGGCTATTTTGAATGTAAGCAGCCACAATTAATTTCTTAAAATGAATCATTTTCTGATCTGCTGCTTCTGACTCCTTCTAATGTCCCCAAAGAAGAGCCGTGTCAGTTAGCTATGTTTTAACATCACTATCAATTTGTCCAAGAATTTCAAGAGAACAAAACAGAATTATTGCTCTATCCTTTGCATAGCTGGTCTGAGTGAGAGGACATTGCTACTTTTACATGAGAGTAGTAATGCTTTATAATTATTATTTTGAGTACATTTGTCTGCACAGGTGAAGTAGGGTGGAGGTGACCCTACAAAATACTGCTAATTGCTTTTCCCAAAACACGTGAGTAAGCCTCCACAGATAGTAACATGCCTTTTATTAACTCTGGTGTTTTCTTTCTGAATCTCTGGCCAAACTTGCATCACATTTTTCAAATCTTTCTTCATAATGTTAAGGCCTCAAAACCTTTCCTTTGGAAACATAAAAGTAGGAATTCTCTGAAAATACCTGGATTTCACATAAAAGAAGATGATAGAAATCTCATAATAAAGCTACAGGATGCTGTAATACATCTGGGCTGCTTTTCTATTTTGCAGTGCCTGCAGTACTAAGGTAGAATGGCAAAGGCAGCTACTGAAACACATGCTGCTATCAGCTTGTTCGTACATGTTCTCCAAACAAATATTTCTATGCTTCAGGGATGTAAGTTGTGATGAGCAAAATATACACATGTGCATATATATATATGTATGTATGTATGTATGTATAAAACCAAAGTCAAAAATCACATTAACATGAGAGAGGAATCAAACCTTCACCTTTGCATAATTTTTGAGTACTTGTCTACACAAGGGACAGCCAAAACCGAAAGGGAAGTAAGTACAATCAGCATATAACCTGGTCATGGGGCTAAGAGACAAGGAGAATTCTCGTGTAACCACACAAGCTGTTGACTTGGGATGCAGAAATAACCCCATCTGAGTGCTATATTCATGGGTCATGTGGTGTAAAACATGAAATAGCTGGGCAGAACAGCACCACAATGTTAGGCTCCTGTGCAAGGTGACACTTCTCTTGGAGGTAGTATTGATGGCGGTCATGGTGGACTGGGTGAGTGAGCACTTTAGCCCCACATTTGATTTCCACTTGTAATCTTGGGCTGGAGAGCAGCCTCTTTACCATCACTGCCTTGTTCCCAGCATCTTCTTGGTTGGTGAGCACAAATTATGAAAAATTCTGTCAAATGTGTTTACATGAAGGAAAAGTCTGAAAGGACAAGGGCTAGAACAATGCTGTGCACCAAGTGATAGTATTGAGTCTCTTACTGGTGTTCTGTGTGCAAAAGTTACTCTGTGTTAGATTATGGTAAACCTCAAGACAGCTTTTCTTGTAAAGTAGAAAAGTCCATGCAGAGGGCAGATATTAAATAATTATTAAACTCTAATTATGACTCATAGCTATTGCACAAGTGTTTCCACACCGGAAGCCTTAAAAAAACAGTCACTTGCCATAGGAGGAGAGTGGATGAGGCATTTGGCCCCTGGCACTTAAGTCATAGAGCATAAAATCATAGAATCACAGAATCATAGAATGGTTCCGGTTGAGGAAAAGTTCTAAGATTCTGGAGTCCAATCATTAACCCAGCACTGCCAAGTCCACCACTAAACCGTGTCCCTAAGTGTCACATCTACCTGTCTTTTAAATACTTCCAGGGATGGTGACTCAACCACTTCCCTGGATAGCCTGTTCCAACGCTTGACAACCCCTTCTGTGGAGAAAATTTTCCTACTAGCCAACCTGCATGTGTCTTCTCCCAGCTGTGCTGTGGTGCTGCAGCCATCACCAGAACCTGCTGCAGGGGAGCAAGGGAGAACAGTAATATTAATTATGTAATAGCTCATGATGGCACTCAGGATGAGCTGTTCCATGACCTTCCCCAGCACTGAGGTCGGGCTAACAGGCCTCTAGTTCCCCAAATGCTCCTTCCACCCCTTCTTGTAGATGGGTGTTACATTTAGTAATTAGGGCATCCCATTTGCTGACTTCCAGTCAACCAGGACCTTTGCCATTGAGCCAAGGCTGCTGGTAAATGATGGAAAATGGCTTGGTTACAAGTTCTGCCAAATCCCTCAGTGCCCTTGGGTGGATCCCATCCAGCCCCATAAACTTATGTGTGTCTAGGTGGTATAAGCATCTGAGGTCACACCTCCATTTTCATTCTTTTGAGCCCACACAATTTAACTAGGGTTCTTCCCTATTGCCATAAAGCAGCATGGCTTATTGAAACACCAGGTATCTGTGCAAAGAAACTGTGACAGAGCCATATCAGCAGCCTGCTCCTCATTTTTGGGCAGTGGGAATATGCGGAACCAATTAGTCAAATTATGAGCACTGTCACAGCAAGAAAGAGATTAAATAATCACTGTTGGGTCTGAAGACAGTTTGATTATGAAAGCTGTTGGCAAAGATTCCTAGGCCTAGAAGTGATTTAGTAGTCAGGCTACCCCATTTTGTTATCATACTGTGAATAAAAACCAAGACACTCATTTGTACACTGTGATTTAAGGCGGCAGGGTTACTGGTCAATAAATCTTTGTAGGAGACAGGAACATCTGTTGTTTAATCATCTTCTCAAATAGGGCAAAATCTAGAGTTTCTTTTAAACACACTTACTTCTTCTTCTTCTTCTTCTTCTTCTTCTTCTTCTTCTTCTTCTTCTTCTTCTTCTTTTTTTTTTTTTTTTTCCCCTTGAGTAAATTATTATTTGTAAATCTATTAAAATCTCTTTCATTCCTCAGATCTCTGGGAAATCTAGCCAGGGTGCTAACAGAGGGACCATAATCACTGTGGTTTAGCCAAGACAATATTAACACCTGGATTTTGGCAAAGTTGTCTGTTTTTTCTCATTAATTCAGCTTACCTCTTAGATGTGACAACCCAAGGAAAACAAAATACCCTTACCTCTACCCCCTGTGAAAGTCTATATGATTTTTTTTTCCTCCACACTCAAATTAAATCCTTGAAGTTCTTAATTTTGCAGTGACTAATCTACTACCCCTTTGGATCTCAGTTCTGTTCTCAAAGTCTAAAACATTCTTATCTTGAATCCAGGCCAATGTCTTTTTAATTATGTCTATGTCTGAGAAGATCATCTTTGTTGTTACTATATCAGCAAGACAAAATGAAGAAACCTAATACGTGATGAAAGACACACACCTTTTATAATTTTCCAAGTCAATAGAGTTTCTCAGGCCCCACCCCACATTCTTACCATAGCTGGTTGCACAATGTCACTTGAATTAAGTGATCCACTTACTGATTTTCTTCCTTGTGCTTCTTTCCGAGAAGGGAGAAGCCAAGTTTCATGCCCCCTGGATTTAAAAAGTATTAGCCTCTTACTTGCAAAGAACTTTGAAACTTCCTTAATAGTGCTTGTAGTAATCACCCAAACACCAGTGAGTCATCAAATTTCAGTTCAAAGTCTATACAATCAAGATATAAATTATATTTGGGTTTTTTTCAAGCATAGCACAGAGATCTCTTCCCATTTTCTGCTCACATCAGGGAAGGGTTCATTCTCTTAGGTTGAAGCTGCTGATAGGGCTTTTTAACATGTGCCATTACTGTGACATAGTCACTGATCAGCCCAGGTTTTCATTAGGCACTTTCTGTGACAGAAGTACCAGTTGTAGACAAAACTACAAGACAGTTTTAAACTGTGGGGTTTTTTGGCTGAAGCAGTCCCCTGATCTCTTTAGCAGCCTCCCAGCACCCCCCCGGTTTAGCTCACAGATTATGGATTGTGTGTATTGTGGTTCTGTGTGTTGCACGTACATGAAACATTTATTGGCAAATACTCTCCAAGAAAAGTTACCTACCTGCACGTTATGTGGAGGGTTTTGCTGTGTGTTGCCTACACTCACACTCAGAAGGTCCTATAATGTTTGCATTTTACGCAGGAAAGACACTTTTGCACTTCTTTTGTACCTCGTGTGGAATATGAAGTTACTCAGAATACAGAACATCCGAGTTAGTGCAGCTCAGAAAACCCTTTTGTTGCATGAACTCACAGAAAAGAAAGAGACTTAGTGGATAACACGTACAAAGCAAACAGAATTCTTCAAGATAATTCAGTAATGCTTCATTTAGTATTTTACTTTATCTCGTTTTCTTTTTCATCTTTTCTTCCTCCTTTTCTAAGTCATCATGCCACCCTGCACAGACCACCTGGGCTCCATGCTCTTGGTGTTCCCTTTCCTGTCAATCCCCCTTACCACTTCTCCTCCTCAGAACTTTTTATGGATTCCTCCTCCGCCTGTGTCAGGGGTTAAGACCTGCCAAATTGCATAACCCCAAGTGTGCCTCTGTTTTTTTCTCCTGTCTCTTTCTCCACCCTGTGCTAATTCCGCACATTCCACCCAGCCTTCCTCTCGGACCACTCCCTTCCTCTGTCTTTTTGTTCTCGCCTTAGTATCTCCATTCACGCCATCGCCATCCATGTGGAGCAAAGGTGGCCTCCCACTGGATGTCAGCTCTGTATCCTCCCGCTCCCTTCTCCAAACAAAGCCGGAGCGCGGCACAGCCCATCTGCTGCCTGAATCATCCCGGCTGTGATGGCCACTTTCCATCTGCCCCAGCTTGCTGCTGCGCTGTCTGCGGTTTGGAAGTTTAAAGTGCACCCATCTGAGCCAAAGTCTGCTGAAAACATAGCAGGCTTCTGGCTGATGAATTCAGGGCACTGTGAATCAGGCCATAAATCACCTGGGGCTGACATGCTCTTTTTTTTTTCTGTTGTGTTTTTTTCTTTCTTTCCTGTTTCACAGCAAAATGTACTGACACATCTAAGTGTTGCATCAAAGGCAGATACTTAGCCCCCAAATTGTTGCTTTTCCTGGGCATGGTGTCTATCTACACAATGACCTTCAGAAGAAAGCAGTTAACTTACAAGCAAGCAAAATTTCTGGGGTTTGTATGAGGCAGCCTAGGATACAAATGCTTAATTTTTGCCCCCAAATGTACATGTGACCAGCAAAATTGATGCTGAATTCAGCTGAAAAGCTGCTTCTCCTGTATACACAAACATATCAGATCTTACTCTTATTGACGGCACAATAAATTCAAATCATTTTTTATTGAGACCTCAACCATGCTGTTGTGGAAGGACTTAACTGCCGTGAAATTTGGAATCAAAACTATAGAATGGCTGGGAAAACTTCCTTTACAGTAGACACTCACATACAAAATTAATCAACAGCAGTGTCCTGTCCAGTACTCATGAAGTATGTGTACTAACCCTTTCTTGTCACCTGTGTAACATGATTTATGTGGCAAATACATAGTATAAATAATCAGAGAGCAAATACATACTTAAGGAACAAACGCTGCAGTGAATGCATGTCTGGTACATAAAAAGGAGTGAAGTGACTTTTCTGGTTTATTTTTCTCCCACTTGAAAAGTTTGCTTAGTTTACAGTAGAGACAAAGCAATAAACTTGAGCTTTAGTATGAGCAAGATTTAGTATTTCATAACTATTTCTTAAGGGCCAAAAATGGCCTCAACACAACCTTTAGCCCAAATGCCAGGTCAATAAATGAGCCAGCAGGACATCTCTGGGCTCTAGATACCCAGCTACCCAACACTGCCTGTGTTCCCAGAGGAGTCTGTGGCAAGAGCTCCAGCACACGTAAAATAGAAAAGATTAATTGTATGTTTTACACAGCTCTTCAAATAGGACCTTCTAGTTCTTCCTCTCGCAATGAATTCCCAATAGCTGTCTCATTTTATCTCAGTGCAGCTGCATTTGCTTCAGAAGAGCCACCCTAGAGCAGTGAGGCTTGCAGCCCAGGCTGGTCTGTCCAGGCTGAAGGCCATGTGGGAAGATCCCCTGGAAGCTTCATCACCCAGGCATTTTGGGGTTTGCTTCGAAAATTGTGGCGACATGAAATGTCAGTGCTTGTTTCTCTGGTTTAACACCCCAGTCAAGTCCGTCCTGGGAGCTCAGTGGCAAACTGCACTCACAGTGGTGCCAGCTGACCCCAAAGTGACACCGTCCCACCTCCTGGGTGAGGTGAGGAAGAGCCCAAATTGGCAGCTCAGTGAGTCATCATGCCAGGAAAGATTTCTTTGCCACTGCTGGTGATTTCTACTACAACTAGCCTCACAGCCATGGATTTTTGTAGTTCCCCAATTTATAAAGTGCTCTAGATATTTTAAAAATATATTAAGTAAAAATATATTAAGTATAAATTGTGTTCAGCAAGTAAAACAAGAAATACTTCCTAGTTACAGAGAAGATAGCTAAAGGAACAGTAAGAATGCCAATTTATGCATTTAGTTAGTTTTATATCTCAGTCTCTGACTAGATCCAATCTTCAGTTTTAGAAATCTACCTAGCATTACAATGTCTGTAGCAGCAAAGAGATTAAGGTCCAGACTGGAAAGAGTATAGCAAAGAATCAAGAATAATTGTAATAAACCATATTCTTTTTTTGATTTCAAGAGCCCTACTGTACTTAAACATCATTTGTGAATAGACTGTTTTTACAGTACTTCCTCTTTCTGATAATGAAAAGCAGTTTGGTTTTCTGATGGCAATGTAAGGGACACAGCTGGGCAAAATTGTACACTTTTGTATGCTAAAGCTTCTTGAAACCTAACTTTGCCATTACAAACATTAATGGAGGAGAAAGGAAAACCTGGGAATGCTTATTTCGTGTAGGTGTACATATTTCTATTGCAAATATTGTGCAAGTACATTTCTGGGGTGAACATCCTTTAACTTTTTGCAAGTTCTTCTGAGAGATCATTGTATCTCAATAAAATTATATGAACACAAACTTCTTCTGATTTAAGTAATTAAGTGAAAAAAGACAAGACTATTCTTTCCATGTTCAAATTTATTATTCCATGTTCCAATTTATTATTCCATGTTCAAATTTAACTCAAATACAAATGAGATAATGAGAAGTGCTTAAAGCTTTATTGGGTTTTTTAATCTCTTAGCAGTGTTATCCTACAGGTCTGATAACATCATGATGTGGCTCATCAAGTATTCCCTCAAACACAGATTTGCCTCCAAGTGTAAACACAGGTGATTAATAATCTTTGCACTGTGTGGAGATTCACAGATAGCATTACAATATGGATGTGAAGCAAGAGGATGAAGATATCTGGGAAACAGAGAAATATAGGTAGGTATCAGGGAGAAGGAAGGCCTTTAAAAACTTTATAAATATCTTCTAACATCTAATTTTCAGAATAGGCAATTTCAGCACAGTCATACCTGTGTGGAACAATGCAAATAATTTTCTGCATCTTAAAGGCTCAAGTGTTTTTGCTATCAGTAATAGTTATCTTGGGTAATTTAGCATATGCTCCAGATCTCAAAGGTACTCTTTGACATAAATTCAGTCTGAAATAGATGACTAGTGCTTGATCTCTTGTATGCATCAGAAAACACAGATATGCAAAATACATTGTGTTATGCAATGCTATACATAATTATTTGCCCTCCTAATGGATTCCTTAATTGGGTCTTCTTAGCACTATGCTTAAACATTATCATTTTGCTAATGCTCACCATATTTCACAATTTACCTTGCAGAAAATTAATGGCCATCAAATCTAAAATGCAGTGACAGCTGCTCAAACAAGGGCAGCTGGACCAGTGTATTTTTAATTCTCACAAGAAGTCTCATCTAAGTGAAATAAAACATGAGCATAGGCAGATTTATTCTGATGCTTCTTAATTGTTGATTTTCATTTGAGTTTTTAATATTCTACCTTAACCTTGCTTCCCCAATATGTTTGTATTAGGATCTGGTTCCTGGTTATGCCATATGTTGTTGTTTTTCACAGGATCTCAACCTTTACTGAAATAAATTTATTGAAAATAAATGTGACACTGAATTTAAGTACCTTTAGGCAGTGTTTTCTAAATACTTAGAAACCAAGCTGCTGATCAAGTGATTGGTGCTGCACCTTGAACACAGAGGTGCCAAAATCTGGGTGCATTTGGTGTCAATGCTTAGGATCACGTGACTGATGGTTAAAAGGGAAGTGGTGGTTAAGACCTGCAGTGTAAAAGTGTATGTGGCTCAGCCCCAGATAAGCCACTACCTTAAACTGCTACTGCACTGTCATTGCCTGCCATTCATGGGGTCCAGCTGAAAAACAAGACAGTGATGTGTTTGAGTTACTGGGGCAAGAGTTGCTCACATCCATGTTACCAGACACTGATATGGCATTCAGGTTTAACATGGCATTTTAAGCTTTGCAAGAACCTTAACTAATGGAACATGTTTGAGTATTCTAATTTTTTTTTATAATAGTGTGACACAAAATCAATTGCAAAAATAACTGACAAAGCCCAATAATCCTTCAGCCACTCCACTGCTCCTTATTAACTGTAAGCCTTCCAGCTCTACATGGAAAGAACTGAGCTAGAAAACATTTTGTATCTTCTAGCTACAGTAAAAAACCTCCAAAACTATGTAATAAAATGATCACACTAGAATTTAAGAGGACAGCAGGTCTTGCTGCTGTATAAAGTTTTGTTCGCTTCTGAAGGAGTGAGAGAAATTCACTAATTTTGGAAAAGAACAGGTCAAATCAGTCTGATTTCACCCAGTGAGTCTCTGCCTTCTGTCCTTCCTCCTGTTTCTATGCAAGCTGCTATCAGCAAGCTGCAGTGCTGCTGAATTTTCCTCTGCAGGGTATGTGTGTTGCACAGCTGTTTTCCTTAGCATCTTCTGTAACTGAACACAAAAGTTAGAAACTGTAGGGAGAAGTTACTGAAATCATTAAATTTAGCATTAACCTCTCTTTATGTATCTGTGTCTGTAATATTTCAGGTAATTGTAACAACTGCAAGAGCTACTACGAATGCCATGGAAACCCTAGACATCAAAGAGACAGCGAACACTTGCAATTAACCTGCAGCATCATTAACCTGCACTAAATTTAGTCAGAAAATTCCTAAGCAAGGTGTTACATTTCCACCCTGTTCTACTCTGCTGCTGTCCTTCATTCTATATGCCACAGGAGCATCTGACTGTTGGAGATTAATTAGTAATTAAGAGTTGCTTCTGAAACATCACAAGTTCAGAGAAGAAAGCAACCTAATGATGTTAGAAAATAGTTAGAAATCTAAATTCCAGTCTGCTGGGATTTTATTTTGAGCAGGAAATCTAAATAACTTTCTTTTGACCATACCACATTGACCCCACTAACTACATGTAATAAACAAATGGGAGATATTCAAGCTGACATTTGAGCAGTGTCAAAGCCTTCTAAGCTTGTTCTGAGTAGATTAGTAGATAAGTGCTAGCCTTCCTATTCTGGGATATGTTCCAAGGCAAGCATGAGGACTGATGATTTCATTTAACTCCAAAGTAGTCAACACTGTATACTTAAACAATGCAAATAATTTGCCTAATTCTTATGATATGCTACCAGTTGACAGCAACAGTGTTGTGATAAAAGTACTTCTCTGTTTTGCACTGTATCTGAGGGCAAAAATAAATTGAGAGCCAGCTCCCTGTATTCCAGCAGTTTTGACAAATCTGCAAGAGTTTTGGTTTGCTGTTGGGAGAAGCTTGCCAGCTATTGCTACTGATTCAGCTTTGCTGTATCTGTCAGTGATAACAAGTCCACAGAGCTGCTTTCAAAATGGCCCTTAAACATTTCCCAAATGCATCCTCATTCAGTGGAATACATGCCTAAGTCTCTAGTATGTTCAGTGATTATGACTTGAATCCAATTCCAGTGCCTGACGTTGCAGAGGAGAATCCCTCTAATATGATTACCTTGCAGGACATCAATCTAGGGAAATCTTCAAAACAGAGCTTATAAAACAGAAAAACACTAGGTCTTGGCTCTTAGGACTGTAAACTTCTAAGTAATGATTGCTCTGTCATTCAACTGTGAGAGACTGTGACAAAAAATAAAAGCAAGCCTTATCTTCAGCGCTGAAACAACATTCCTAAGCCTATTACACAGGCAATCTTGGAAAAGTTTTCAGGTTTTATCCTCACCTATAGTAAAGCCAGATCCACAAAAAGGCTTAATTACTTTAAGCGGAGGCTAGTCAAAAAAGTTCAGAATGGTAATTAATTAAATCAGGAGTACCTCATTAGATCCCTAAAGCTTCAGGAGGCACCCAAGCTTTTCCCAAAGAGGTTTCACACTGGAACTATTACAAGCTTTGCAGGCTTGCATCTCCTTCTTTACCTTCCATTCCATAGAAATTAGGGTTGCCTGTCACTTTTGTGCGGTTACAGATATTCAGCAGTGCATTGGGAAGACGGAGGAGTTTGCATATGTAGCATACAGCAGCCACAGTCATTTGCATTTGAAAGAAAGAAGGAAAATTGCTGTGGCAAATCATTTCTTCCAGCTGTGCTTTAACAGCAGAGAATAAGCTGGTTGTCTGTAGCCAAAGACACAAAGTACACTATAGGTTTCATGCTGTGAATCCAATTTAGGTTCTTTTCGGAGGAAAGAACCTCAGCTTGGGATAAGTCAGGATTTCCAATGTGCTATCTCTTTGTCTCTTCCTCCTGGCTGGTTTAGACATACCTCCTGCTCTGTGAGCAGATTGTGAGTTCCAATCCCACCAGTCTGATGCAGGCCTTGTACAGACAGGACAAGTGAGCAACAGAAATCTGAAGTTAGTGCTGGAAATTGGCCATTTTAAAAATATATGCTGATATGCTGATTTTAGCTGAAGTCTTTGTGGGCCAAAGCAAAAGGTCTTTTTATGTCTCCTTGGCAGTGTTTAAGAGATTCTGTTTACAAAGAATGAGGAACTCAGCATTTCTGAGTGCTAGCTAATAGTTGCATTTGAATAAAGGCATTAAAATGCATTTTTACGGTCTATAACAAAAATTTTGGAATATAAGACATATATGACTTACCTATTTATTTATTTTTTTTTTATTATTAGTTGCCTACTTAAAAATTGTTACCTAGCTGACAAGTCACATTTTGCAGTTCCATAGTGGTGTTTGTTTTCAGTCTTGGACTGCAGTAAGGTAAATGTGACTTTGAGGCCCACAGTTCCATCACCACATAAACAAAAAGTGCACGCACCTTGTGCTGCAATGCACTGTCACCTTTTTAACGCCTAGCGTGACTTATTTCAGTAAAGTCTGATCTCCACATTTTCATTGAAAATGTCAGTAAAATGTGGTACCGTATTACTTTCAGCCTTCTGATACCATATCTCCTATGAAATCAGGAATTTGGCTCACCTCATTTTGGGTGCCTACCATGCTCTTGGGGTGCTGGAGTCTGATGTGCCATTAGAGCTCATGGTGATCTGTTCAATGCTGTCCCTTGGTGGAGCCTGGGGAACAATTAGTTTGATCCTAAAGCAGACACCTTCATTTGGCCACCTGAAAATCTCTCCAGACTCCACTGTCTGTATTGACTCTGTCTCCGTTCTAATGACAGCTTAGGTACGGCTCCTAAGGAGACATTGACTTGGCTGGACTCCCCAGAACAGGGTGAGCCTCGAGGGCCAGAGTTTTCCAAAGTGTAAGGAGTCAAGCTTCCTCAAGGCATCTACAAATTTAAAATTTAAATCGTCTTGAATCACGAAACCACGCAGTAGTTGTGGCTGGAAGCGGCTTCTGGAGATCGTTTAGTCCAACGCCCGGCCAAGGCAAGGTCACCCGGAGCGGGTGACACAGGCACGTGTCCAGGTGCGTTTTGAAAGTCTGCAGAGAGGACACCCCACGCACCCCCCCCTGGGCAGCTTGTCCCAGCGCTCTGCCACCCCCAGCGGAGCGAAGTTCTTCCCGCTGGTGAAGATTGGAGTAATTACAATCAACACACGCACAGCCAAGCGCCGCCCGGCGGGCCCGGCAGGGGGCGCCGCCCGGTCGCCTGGCGGCGGCGTTTGTCCCATCGCGGCCGCCTTAGCGCTCCCCAGCCCCGGCCCCGGCCCGCCGCGGCTCCGCAGGGGCTGCCCGAGCTCGGGGGCTCCGCCAGCCGCGCCCGCCGGCCGGGCCGGGCCGCTGCCATGTTCACCAGCACCGGCTCCAACGGGTTCTGTGAGTACCGGCCCCGCCGCGGTCCGGGGAGGGCGGCGGCCAGGGGTGGGAGCGCGGGCGGTTCTGCCGCCGCCGGCCCCGGGGGAGCCGCTGGCTTCGGTGCCTTGGCTGGACTTTTAAACTACGTGACGGCGGGAGGAGCCGCGGGTGTGTCTGTGTCTGTGTCTGTGTGTGTCTCCCTGTGTGTGTGTCTGTATGTCCGTGTGTGTCTGTCTCTCTGTGTTTATATGTGCATACATCGATATAGACCTCCATGCCAAAAGACGTATCAGAAAAAGCAAAAAACCCTACTTTTCCTAATGTGAAATTAAAATTATTTTTTAAAAACCAGTTTATTGATAAGGCAGACGTAAGGACTAACGTGCTGCTAGCTCTGCTTACCTTTATTTTTACGCACAGCACGTGTAAATAATTTCGTGTCCCGGTACTACCTGAACTGACTTCACAGGTGTCTAGGGTTGGCTCTGAGCTTGTTTACAGGACACAGAATCTGCAGCGTCTGGAAGCAGCAGTGAGGAGCTGACCTGCCTGCGGTGTGGACTTGGGCACCATAGTCCTAAGAGCAGGCGAGGACAAATGATAAGTCAAAGCTTTGCTGACTAACTGCGTGCTCCATACAAAATGGGTGGGAGTGTCCGACTGCTGAAGGCCAGGGAGGCTCTGCAGAGGTGTTTGATCAATGGGCTGAGACCCACGAGTATGAGGTTCAAAAAGGTCAAGTGTCGGGTCACAACCTCCCAGGCAGCACTACAGATCTGGAGAAAAGTGGCTGGAAAACTGCCTGGAGGAAAATGACCTGGTGCTGGTTGAAAGCCAACTGAACGTGAGTCAGTGAGCCCAGGGGGCCAAGAAGGCCAGTGGGATCCTGGCCTGTATCAGCAATAGTGTGCCCAGCAGGACCAGGACAGTGATTGTCCCTCTGTACTCAGCACTGGTGAGGCCACACCTCAGGTACTGTGTCCAGGTCTGTGCCCCTCAATTTAGAAAGGACATTGGGGTGCTGTAGCGTGTCCAGAGAGGGGCAGTGGAGCTGATGAAGCATCTGGAATGCGTGTCCTGTGAGGGGTGGGTGAGGGAGCTGGGGTTGTTTTGCCTGGAGAAAAGGAGGTTCAGGGGTGATCTTGCCACTCTTTACAGGTACCTGAAAGGAAGCTAAGTGGGGGTTGGCCTCTTCTCCCAGGTAACCAGCGACAGGACAGCACAAGAGCACTTAGTCTCAAGCTGTACCAGGGAAGCTTCAGGTTGGACACTGGGAGCAATTTCTTCACAGAAAGGATAATTAGATATTGGAATGGGCTGCCTGAGGAGGTGGTGGAGTCACTGTCTCTGGGGGTGTTTAAGAAAAGACTGGAATGTGGCACTCAGTGCCATGGTCTTGTCGACAAGATGGTGTTTGGTCACAGATCGAACTTTATGATCTCAGAGGTTTTTCCAACTTAATTGATACTGTGATTCTGTGAAATCCATTTGAGTGTGAAAGCACCCTCTTTAAAAAGGGATGTTAGTTGTCTCTGTATTTTGTATGAGGAATCCAAAGAAAGGGAGAGTGTTTTTTCAGATGGATCTGATAGTATTGAGCCTTGATTTGCAGCTCTTGATTTTTCATCCTTCCTCTTGCCCCACAACAGATACTGTAGAGGGACTTTTCAATGGCCTCTGTCTGTATATAATTGTATGAGAAACAATGTAGGAGGAGAAGTATCCTTGTTAGACTGAATGGGTGGGAGGTCATGATCAGTATTTACAAGTTTTTCCAGGTTTGGTCCATCAGAAGGATGAGTGGGGAATGCTTGTCATAAGAAACATATTTGTGGTAGGGAAAAAAACCCTAGAAAACATGTCATTCTGCAGAAAGAAAATAACAGAATCACAGAATATCCTGATCTGAAAAAGACCCACAAGGATTATCAAGACTAACTTCTAGGCCTGCACAGGACAGCCCAAGAATTACACACTCTGTGCCTGAGAGCGTTGTCCAAATGTCCTTGAACTCTGTCAGGCTGGTGTGTGATCACTTCACTGTGGAGCCTGTTCCAATGCCTGGTCACTCTCTAGGTAAAGAACCTTTCTAACCTAAACCTTCCCTGACACAGCTTCATACCCAGTGCTGTAGATCATTTTTTCCGTCTCAAAATGAATACAACACACATTCTGACATGACTTACCTGTTGACCTGAAGTGGGTTTTACAGTAAGACTTGGCTGGTACAGGCGCACTGACAAACTCCAGCATAGGCATGGATTTAGGAGCAGTGGCATATGCTCACCTAGGGCACGAATGTGGCACTCCCAGGTGTCCCTGTGCCCTCAGACTTGTTTCTGTCTGTGTAGCAGAAGGTGTGTGGGATTCTGTCACTGATGCACAGAATCTGATGGTTCGGGTAGTTAATGAATTGGTGCCTGAGGTTGCACCAGGGAACTGTACATGTGTGTTCTGCCCCTGGGGCTTGGGAACCTCTGGCAGAAGGCAGTGTCTGTGGATAATGGGACCTGTATTAGTGACCCTGAATAAAATGAAGGGACACCTGTTTTAGCAGCAATAAAATCGATTGTGCTGAAGCCTGCTCCTGCAGTCTGCTGTGCCATCTCTGACAGACTGATAATGTTGGGATGAGGAGATGTAAATGTAAAAATAAACATATGTGGTACAACTATGAGTTAGGGAAGCCAAGAAACAAAGGACACAAACTTTTAAAAGGACAAAGACAGTTTGCCCTTGTATGGGAACTCTTTGTGTTACCTGGAATATTGGAGGAGCTGGTATGCTCTGGAAAAAAGAGCTGGTGGCTCTGAATACTAGTAGGAGGTGCAGCACACAGACATAGGCAAATGGCTTATCAGAAAACTAGCCCAGCTGAGCTGACTTGTCCAGGAGCATTGCAGTGCTCTCAGGGGGCGTCCTGGCAGCACCTAGCTTTAGGTGTGCTTGCGAGCTGGGTTGTGGTGCCAGACCCAGGCTGGTTGCTTGTGTTGCAGTCTGCTTGCAGCTTCAGTCCTATTAACAATGCTGCTGAAACACTTGAGCAGTTCTGCAAAGGCTCACATGTGAGTGTGTGAATGGCCTGGCTGTTTGCTTTACTGTAATGCTGCTTAGTTTGCCAAGAGGCTGCATCCCAGGAGCAAAGCATGATGCGCAGGAAGGCTTTCCATTATAAGACACAAAGCCTTACCCACAGTTTAAATCAGTTAGACCAGCACGAAGCCTTTCTACAGACACTGTAATATCCCCTCCCAATACTCTTCATGCTGTTAATGTACCACACAGGAGTCTAGTAGGAAAGTCTGTTAAGAGTTAGTTGTTATTAAGGTAAAATTTGAGTCCATCTTTTAAAGCATATACACTTGTTACATCTGGAAAATATTTGACTACTTTGACTACTGCACACAAGGTATTTCTTGTAGTAGGAGCGAGGAGAATCCTTTGAACTCGCTAGTGCAACTTAGGCTTTTACCTCTGTGAACCTTGTAGTGCAGTGCCAGCAATTTGTTAAAAAACCCTCAAGGCATGAAGGGATCTCTATGTTCCTCGGCTTGCCTAACTGGCAGGACTGAACTCTGTTGTGCAGAGGTGTCAGGAAAATAATAAAGCTATGTAAATTTATGCTTTGTGGTATGAGTGGAGGAAAAATGAAGCATGTACTGAATACATAAGACTTTTGTACATAACAGGATTATGCAATACAGTACTATATGGGAAAGCAAATTAGCTGGTACATCAGCATGCCACAGTGCAGTCTGGTTAGCTTGAGCTCTGGGAGCAGCATAGCATTGAAGACCACAAAACTGTGGCTATTCTACTTCTGCAGAGCTAGCTCATTTCATTTCAAGCTCATGTGGTGATCTCCAGATGGTCTTGTGGTGTAGCAGTACCTGATATTTCTGACAATGTGTACTAAAAGTAGTATGGTAACATGGCTCTCTGGTTGGAAGAAAAGTTTGCTGAATGGGGTGAATATTTTTGTTACTTTCAACCTGATTCAGTTTCTGTTTCAAGTGTTGTTTTTAGAAACATAGGTTTTCTTCTTTTTTAGATTTTTATTTTAGTAGCTTTTTTTTAATAGTTTGTGACCTAGGCTACATCTAGCAGTTTTCTAAACAGTTTATGTATAGGCAAGTGGTTTGATTACAGTCTTACCTGTGCATTTGAAAAGAATTGATTTAAAGCACGATCACAGGTTTCTCTATTAACTTTCTTAATACTAATATTATCAACCTCTTAGCTTCTGGATTTAATTTAGAAGCATTTGGTGAAAAACTGCTCCTGCAGTGATACTCCTACTGTTTTCACTTGCATTACTGGTGGTGAGCCTGCTGCAAGTTCTTGGACAGGTCGTGGAATACAGTAGAATAATATCTACGTGTTGGTTTATTGCAGGAAAAACAAACACCCAAAATGCAGATTCCATAAGTGCATTTGGGAAGTACTGTGCATTCAGATGTGTGTTGGTTGTGGCTTTATTCACAGATCTTGTGTATAAGTGTGGAAACCTTTGAACCGCTCAGGGAAACACCCAGAGCTTTGCCCTTCTTCTTTGCCCTGCGTCTTCTTTGGAAGAATATACCGAAGAGTTTCCCCACCTAGGCTGGAAGAAAAGACATCCTCCATGGTGCCCTGCAACACTACCTTGATCTACCTCAGTTTTGCTTTCCCCATATGTCCCTAGTTCTCATGGTTTCTCCTTTCCATGTTTCCCCAGTGGCTGTGGTATCCCTGATGGCCTGCCCCCATGTCCTCTATAGGGCACTGCCTTTTGCACTGCCCCTTGCCCTCAGACCATTAACTCCTGACCCTATACTTAACCTTATGCACACCTTTGATCTTAGTCTTTTGTCCCTGATCCTTTCAGCGTGCTGGAATTAACAAACCTTTGCTAGAACTTTTCATACAAAAGGCCCTTCTTGCCTCTCTTTGCTGAGCTAGCCGTGGTGTGTGTGGTGTGTGGACTTGACCGCTTTGCCTGAGTGCCTAGCCAAGCAGCTTTTCCAGAAGAGATGCTTATTGGGAAAGGTAGCAGCAACCACCATCTAAATTCCACATTGCTGCATATAAGCATTTAAAAACCGGTTTGTGGGTATTTCGTGCCACTATAGTAGTCCCCAGCAGTTAATTTGCTGTTTGAAAGTGACATGCCTGCCTTATAGCAGCTGGATTTGGGAAAGTTGCGGATGATAGGGGAAAAAAAAGAGTTGTTACACAGCATGTTTTGTCTGCAGCTGTGGTGTAAGCTCAGTAGGGCTTTTCCTTACAGAAATTGCCCTGAGCTAATTTGAGCTTCTGCAGCCGCTGCTCATCAGCTGGCTCATCACTTCACATCAGCTGGCAATGAAATCCTCTCCCAAGTCAACACTTGAGTCTTGAGCCTGGAATAGCAGTCCAGGGGGTGAAGTTGTTCCTGCAAGAGCTCTTCTGCAGCAATAGCTTGGTCTGGCTGCCTGTTTCACTATGCCCATCTGTTGTCTCTTCACCTGTGAGTAGTGAACAGGCAAGGACAGGAAATAATTTCAAAAGCTGTGGCTGTTGCTGTAGCTTCTCATTCTTGCCATTAGTGCAGTGGTGATTCTGAAGAGAGTTGTGCCATGAACCTCCCCCACAATTTGTGACAGATGGACGCTTGTATCCTTCACCCTCTGTACTTTAAAAGAGGCACTGGCAACCAGCAGAGTAGTGGGTTGTGGAAGAAGAGGATCTATGGTCTTTGTAGTAAGTGCAGGGGTGGAATATGGAGATTTAGATTTGTTTTTTTCATTTATCTCACATTTTAGGATCAACTTTGCATTGCACAGTTGGTAGCATGAAGGTTGGGGCACTTGCCCATGAGATTTTGAGGGCAGTTTTGGGGGGGACTTCTCCATTGCACCAGGAAGAAGCAAAGATATGTAGTGGAAGCTAATTCCTTGCTCTTCATCATAGCATGGGCATATTCTTGTGGTTATTAACAAAAATTTTCTTGTACTTAGGTAGACACTCAGTAGATATGTTGCAGCATCAGTGCTATAATTGCCTCTTGTTTGAAAGAAATGTCACTTAAGGAGCACTTCGGGACTGCAGATTTATTCCAAGATCTTTGAAGACAGTATTTGATATGTTTTAACTTTCAAGGTCAAAATGAGTGTTTATCCTTTCATTCTTCTTTCTCTATGTGGTACTAAGACATGTGTGTTTTCTCCTTCTTGTGCACATTTGCATTGGTGCTGCCAGTGGACTGGTGCCCTGGTAGGTTGGTGGTAACTATTTCCATCTCACACATGGTTGCACATTCATTGGATTAGAATTTTGCTTTCTAAATTTTACCTTTGCTCCGTAAGTAAGGAATTTGACTTGGATGTCAGAATGCCCGATTGTGCAAAATCTGGTGTTGCTCTTCATTTTTGGTTGAGGCATTCCACAGCAGTGGGATGGTTGCTCCTTCCCCACCACCTGAGAAGGATCTATATGCTGTTGAGGGATAAAGCAAACTGCTACACTGTGCAGTGAAGCACTTGGAAAAAGAATTTCAGAGGATGCATTATTATATTTTTTGAGTTGGCCAGACAAGAACAAACTTCTCAACCATGATGACATTATGAGAAGCTGGAGAGTGGAAGTTTCCATCTCTCATGTGATTTTCCCTGTGGGTGACAGTCAGGTTCATGGGTTAATTGCTTCTGTGGTTTTTCACTTGAGGACATGTCTGCTGCTAAGTACTTTTCCTCTCTATCAGAGTTTAAAGTGTCTAAGCTGAAAGCTAAAAGGAGTCTCTTAATAAAAATGTGTGTTCACACTTTTTCAGAAAACAGTTCCATTGGTTGGTTAACAATAAAAAATTGCAGTAAAATCTACGTATTAAGCCTGTATAGAAAAATGTAGTCACAGTGGGATATCTAGAGACTTTGTTGTCATGTGTGTCTGTGGTAATGTGATCCTTATGTTAAAAGTTTTATAGGATTAATTAGTTCTTGTGAAAATTTCTTAAAATTCACAAAATAACATAAATGCATTTGATAGTAAAATAACAGTTTTTATCGAACTTTGATGCAGAAATGTTTACTGTTGTGACTATTACAATACTTCTGAATTAGGCTGTACTTCCAAGTATCAAAAATCTGTATCCTGATTATGAAATTGACTTTTTCACCTTTAGAAATGTTAATTTAACTAAGTTAACTAAGGGTGTATTGCTTGAGATTTCAAGTCAGTGTGTGTATGCATTGTCTGGGTTGTAACTTTCAGGAAACTCCAGCTTCTTTTTCTCCCCAGTGTTGTACAGCCCAAGTGAATCAGAGGAATGAATAATTTTTAAAAATGTATGTCTAAAGAATATAGACTCTGTTTTTGGAGAGAAAAAAAAATCCCAAAGAAAGATACTAGATTGAAATGTCGACAGTTATCTTGCATTACAAAAAAAAAAAAAAAAATCAGCGAGAGTTTCTGCTTGGGCATCTCATACAATTGTAAAAGTAGAGCTTATATTTAGCATAGTAACATCAACCTGTGTCAATCCAAGTCACTGCCTAATTTCTATAAAAGGATAGTTCTTCAAAGCCATGCTTGCTTGAATGGAAACTGCATGTTTGAATAATGAACTCAACAGGTATGGGTGTGGACTGAAATAATAGTTTTAAGTACAAGTTTTCATTATGATACACATAGAGATGTTTTCTTCACATGGTGAACATCAGAAGACTGCAGACTTCACGGTGGTGAACAGCTAACAGTGCCCATCAAAGTCGTTCTTGATGTCATCAGTTAATACTTGGATGAGAATCATGCCTAAACTGTGTAGCAAGAGCCATATTTTTGATGGCAGTGGGATTGTGCCATAATTAAAATTTTCTCTTTGGTGCCTATTGCCATCTGCTTTTTCGAGCCATTCATTGTTTTAGACAGCAACAGATGTTGAAAAAAATGTTCATGGTACTCACTTTAATTCTGGACAAGTAGTAAATGTTTTTTGTATTACACGGTTTCATGTAGTTTTGTTACTCCTGTGCTGTTGCTCTTTACTCCCCATTAGTAATTTTAAAGTAATCTCATTTCTCCTTTTATTGTATTAAGAAGAATGACAACAGAGCTATGGATTTTGTAGTACCCTGCAAAAACAGTTGACTGAAAATGAATGGATTCTGTACCATAGCTGAGGTGTTTAGAAAGGAAGTAAATGTGATTCAGGTTGCAAATATGAAAAGGAGAAAAGTCATAGAATAAATAATATTTCAGACTCTCTGTGTCGGCTTGAGTTGTTGAGCAAGAGTTTGTGTTTTATTGCATCAACTGCACCAACGGGTTAGGGTGAATTGCTGGCTATGCTCCTGCTGGATATTCTACTTGGCAGATTTTAGTAAATGCAAAATGTGTATTGCAGATTTTGCTGTTTTTTGCTTGGTTTCTTCTGAGTGTCCTTTCTGAAAGTCATGTCCCTAGAGGGAAAGAAGTTCTGATTTCACAAACATCCTGATCTAGTAATTTCTTTATGAATAGTTGTAGTGATTGAATGGAAGGAAGATGAATATCATGTAAATTGACTTAGATATGTTTCCTTAAATGGTGGTTCTATGTGCAGTGATGAGAAAGTCCATCTATTCAGGTGCTTCATAGCTTCTAAGAAAAAGCTAATCTTAATCCTTAATGCAAAGGAAACAGCAGTCTTTAACTAGATGTGCATTAATATTTTGCTAGAAAAAAGAGCGATTATTTTATTTCCTGAAATGTGATTGAGCCTTAGGAAGGCAGTATAGGAGGACACGACCTCTGTAGGTGCAAAGAACTTCGGTTTAATTGTAGCCAATTTCATGAGACAATGTTAGAAAGAAAATGTCTCATTAATATTTAACTGTCATTAATATCTCTAAGTATTTCCTTTGATTAGTGCGCTCTTCTTATCTATTTGCAAGTTTTTGAGAACTTGGGAAGTTGTTAAGCTAAAAAGTCGAGGTGGTGTCACTGCTGTCGTCTTCCAGTCACCTGTTTAAATATGTCACTTTCTGAATGTGAACGACTTTTCTTTAAAATGGTTTGACTGTTTATTTGTTTTGTCTTTAAGATAAAGCGCCTTTGTCAAAGAGTTTGTTACTAGTCCCAAGTGCCATCTCGATTCTATTGACTCTGCTCTTCCAACATTATCAGAAGTTCTTTGCGTATAACCTACAAGCTGTAAAAGAGGATTTTCAGGTAAGAGTCTGTTCACTTTGTGTGAAAAGAGACTGCAAACTGTGGTCTTCCATGCAGTTTTTCCCTACAGTCTGTTTTTCCTCTGGTTCTTTCCCTTTGTTCACTGCTGTAGACCAGCTTGTTCTTATCTTTTTATGTCACCCCAGCGTGGTTCTTTCTGGAATACATGAGAAAAACTGATCTGAAACAATCAACATATCTTCTTTTTCTTGTCTGGTTCGTGTTGTTTTTCCTTTCAGGCGTTGATTGGCACTTGGAAACTTGTTGTGAATGAAGTGTGACTTAACCCATTTAATAATACAAGTATTTTGATACGAATGTCAGTATCTTATTGTGCCTAATTTTTCTAATTTTCTGAAGCGGGCTATTTTGATTAGGCATTCTGGTTATAAATTATTTAACAACAGAGGCCATAACTTTCATTCTCTAACTAACTGCTGTAAAAAGCTAAACTTTGCCAGTTGACTAGAACTACTGCTTCTAAATTGAAAATTCCCTGTGGTGGGGGAGTTTGTCATGCTCTTCAATAATCAGCTGAATTGGTTAATTTATTATTAATTCCTGTTTCAAGCTAAGATACTCTTGTCTTTTAGGTATTGTATCTTGCAAGGCTTTATTTTAAATTTTATTAAGGATCCTGTAGTATCAGCTCTAAATGTTGAAATAATGTACTTAAAAGTGATTAGATTAATTCTGTGGGTGTTAGTTTTGGGATGTTTTTAATTTTTGGAAGCGGCAAACTACTGCTTAATAGAGAAGAGTCAGCAAATGCCTCTGTGTTTATCTTGCCCCACAGATTTTACAATTGCATCAAACAAGAGATATGTAGTTAACTTAATGTCTTTGAGGATGCCAGCTATAGCCTGTAAGCTTTAAAAGATTATTAGATCTAGGTAGTGATGCTCTGTGCTATTGTATTCTCTATAATCTTTCTTGTCAAGAGCAAGAGCATTATTGTAATGATAAATTATAACTCTGCAAGAGCACTACTCATATTTTCCAAGTGCCTTGCTGATGCTGTGCAGAGAAAATACATAAAATGATGTCTGCCTTTTAAAAATGTTACAGCCAGGTGTTTGAGGAGAGGAATGAAAACGTCTGAGAAACTATTCAGGTTTTAAATGGAAATTGTGTGGGTTTGAAATTTGTTTATTAGTTTGCTTTGTTATTTGTCTTCAGAGGAATTCTCTCTTTCCATATGTTTGATCTTCTGCAAAACAGTAGTAGCTGCATTTTATTCAAAGAAAACATCTTTACTGTATCTTAACCATAAACACTTGCAAGTATCTCTAAAAGCTATGACACTTTTATTGTGATGCTTGGGGAATTTGTGAGTTTGGATTTTTTATTTCATGAGATTGTTTCACTTATTACCACAGCCTTTGGAGCCAGCTATATACTATTTCCCTGAGTACCTCTGAGATCAGAGAGAGCAGATTGTTTACCTCCTGTCTGGTGCTAATATTCAAATGAGAACTTTTAAAAGAAAATTGGTTTCCAATAAATTCACCTGCAAGGATGTGTTTCAAATATTTTGGATGTTGGATTTTAACTCTTCTTAAAGCTAGTAGAGAGCACACAAATTAAAGTGAACAGTTAAAGAAGAATACATTTGATTTAGAAGGCAAAGTATATGCTGTCCAAAACTAGAAGGTCCTTGTCTCCATACAGAGGGCCCTCAGGAACAGTAAAAATGCTGTGTGTAAAATCTTATCTTATTACATCTCTTATTGCATCATATCTATGTATTTTTTAAGCTGGCTAAAGCAAAGAGCAGTAAGGCTAGAAGCCTTTCACAGTCTGTGCGAGAGCTGCTGAGTTTGTTTGTGTTATGAAGTATTCAACTGCAAGCCCTGCCAGTCTTGACTTCAGGAGGGGTGGTACTCAGGCTGAGATTTAAAATTGGGCATGTTGACATGGAATGGTGAGAATGGTAAGTGAAATGGATTGGAGCCAGTGCTATTTAGTGTCTTCATTCATAAGTTGGGCAGTAGGACATAGCATCCTCTCAACAAGCCTGTAAATGAAGTAAGACTTGGATTTTAGTTAGTTCTGCAGCCGTTTAGAGTGGGAGAAAGGGGTCAATAGGAACCTTATTTCAGCAAAGGCAAGTGCAAACTCCTGCATCAAAGAGGAGTAACACCATGAAGCAGAGCAGGCTGTGGACTGAGCAGCTGGAAATCACTTTACAAGAAAAGCCCTGAGGGTCGTGGTGGCTCCTTAAACTGAACATGAACCAGCAAAGCAGCATTGTGGCTAAGAAGCCCAGCAACATCCTGGGCTGCATTAGGAAGAGCCTCACAAGAAGGCCTGGGTGGTGATCATGTCTATTCAGTCTCAGTGAGAGCAGTCTGAAGTGTTGTCCCTTGTGCTGGGCTCCTGAGTACAAAAATAACCTTGACATGTTGCAGAGGGTCCAGTGGAGAGCCACCAGGCTGGTCAGGGGCTGGAACATTTCGTGTTTGAGGAGGGGCTGAGAGAGCTGGGAGTGTTTAACCTGGAGAAGAGAAGGTTTAGCGTAGATCTTACCTCTGTGTGTAAATACTTGATGTGAGGGAGCAAAAAAGGCAGAGCCAGGCCCAGTGAAAGGACAAGAGGGAATGGGCATGAATTGAAACACAAGAAATTCCATTTAAAGAAAAAGATTTTTGCTGTAAGAACAGAGGAACTGTTTCCATCCTTAGAGATGTTCAAGACTCAACTTGACATGGCCTTGAGCAAGGTAATCTGATTAGACCTTCTTAGAACAATTACACTGTACTGGTTTGTATCTAGAGGTTGCTTCAAAAAAATTTTTTTAATAATTCTAAATTCACTTGGGTTGTGATTTACATTTTTATTTTAAGTGTAGACTAGGAACCTTAAAGTGTATTTCAGTTAATTTCAATTATTTATTTATTTTAACATCTACCTTGAAAATATTTTATTTTTGAACTCTCCGTAACATTCTACTGTCTGTATTTCCCTCATTAACTGTTCTGCATGCCTGTTCTCTGACTCCAGTATTGCATTCCCTCTGAGCACAAATTCTGTAAAGAATTTCCTTGAAGGAAGACAGGCTTAACATGATGATCATTAACCTTCCAGATTTGGAGACTTGTATGTGGAAGAACAATATGTCTTGATTTGAAAGACACGTTCTGCAGCAGTCTGCTCATTTACAACTTCAGAATATTTGAAAGAAGATATGGCAGCAGAAAATTTTCAGTAAGTTCCAATTTTGAGGGTTTTTTAAATAGAAACCTTTCTATACAGTTCAGTCTTGTACTCTTGGATGAATACTGCAGTTTTATTTCTAGCATGTTGTATATATATATATGTTAGAGGGTTTTAAAGATAATTTGGTTTTAATAAATTTAAATTTATATTGATAATATCTTAGAGTTAGTGGATTATTCTAATTACTATTTGCAGCTGTATCAGTTGTAAGATATTAGACCTGTCAAATTTAATTTTGGAAACAGTCTTATTCTTGATTCTTCAGTATCTAGACAAGTAGACCTGGAATTATGTTGTGTTAAAGATTGAATTTGTCTTGATAGAACTAGTATAGAGGTTTTCTTATTTTTTCTTATATTTAGATGTATATTAAAACCTTATTTTAAAACTGTTGAATTGATTCAAATTAACCTTTTTCTTTCCAGTCTTTTTTACTGGGCACTTGGATGCTCTCAGCTTTGTTTGATCTTCTCCTTGTAGAAATCACTCAGTATATATTTGGCATCACCATCAACAGCTTGCCTTCTGGTTTGTAAGTAGCTTCTAATGAATTAGTTATTTTAGATACAGTTTCAAGGGATTGTTTTCTGAAGATTTTATTTTAAAAAAACTTCCTTTGTGTAACGCTTCAAATTAATTTCATCCTCTTTTGAACGGAAGTGTAAATGCTCTTGGCACAGCTATTGTAATTTCAAACATTTATTTCTTAGCTATTATATAATTTATCCACATGATGATTAGTGTCCAATATGTTAGTCTCATTTCCTCTGTTAACATGATTGCAACATGGCTTGCAGTGCACAAATTATTGCTGTATTTGTTCAGTCTAAATTGTTTGGATCCATTCAGTTTGTAAAAACTAGAATCAGGTTGTGCTGTCTTAAATCAGAAAGGCAGCAGAACTATAGGTCATGTGCTTTATGTTCACTTTTAAGTGCATATGCTTTTCATATTGATATTTTGTATGTTTTTCAAAAATTGAGTGCCAGAGCTTGTTACTCCATTTCATGATTACAGCTGAAGTTCTTATGGCTTTAAGGTGTTCAGTGGTTCAGTTTTGCATGACCTCTGTTTGAGATTTCTGCACTTAATAGAAGATGTGCATATTGCAGTAGAACCACAGAGCTTGCAATCCTTTGTGATTAAGCTTCTGGCAAGTGAGATCACAGGGACTTGAATTTCCATGTGTTGCACACTCTGAGGTAATAATAAAAGGTCTTGGAGTAAGATTTTTAATATTTAACACCATATTAGACTTCTTTTTTAGTTCTACTTTTCCAGAGCAACTGTTGAAAGTATCTAAAGACTGCTTTATAAGGGACAAAAAGGATGTGTTTGATATTATAAAGGTACATTTTTTTGTAGTGTGTGAGTATTCAAAAGAAGTTGAAAGCTTGAGTAGCTACTGCAATTACTTATGTTGGTTACTTAGAGTTTGTTACTAGGACATAAGCTGCTAATGTGTCTGGAGAAATTAATATTTTCCTATGAGTAAAATGATACTTTGTGCAAAAGTAAGGTGTCATGAACGTGCACATCACAGCCATAGGTAGGTAATGAACACTTTGACCATTGTACCCTTTGATGGTATTTTTATGACTGCAGAATGTAGTGAGTTACAAAGAAATCTGCATCAAAGAAGTTTTTAATTAAGTAAAATACAAATTTTACCTAAATATGCCTTCTCATTATGTCATAATGAATTTGATCTTGAGAGAATGAAGTTTTAGAAGTATGGAATATAAAGTAGTTTCAGGAGCATTTGACTATGCAAATATAAAAAAATTAATATATGCATTGCAT
Organism: Sylvia atricapilla; assembly: GCF_009819655.1. Taxonomy (NCBI): domain Eukaryota; kingdom Metazoa; phylum Chordata; class Aves; order Passeriformes; family Sylviidae; genus Sylvia; species Sylvia atricapilla. The sequence continues at coordinate 75,826,466 of NC_089141.1, forward strand.
CATAATTCTTCAGTGTTGTCTCCTTTATTATATTTTTAGTCACTTTCACATCTGACAATATTCATAGTCATTTGAGGTGATAAAAGCATTGGAAAGCTTAACCCTGATGCTAGGTTATAGTTCATTTCAGATGAAACAAAAGATGTTGAGCAAATAAAATAGGTGCAGTTATTATTCTGCTTCTGTCATATTTACAGTGCAACAAATACATCTGTTACCTTTGGTTATAGAACATTCTGTGTAGCCAAGTGCTAAAATTTGGAAAAAGAATCACTTGTTTACATTGTAAAAGTCCTCTGACTTTTTTTTTATATCATTTCACTGTTCATATTATTGAGTGATCTTACACTTCCAGTTCGAAAACTTTTCCTGCGCACGCTTCGAAGGTAATTGCGATAAAGGATTACACTGATGACTCTTGCCTGGAATTGTTTGGAAACAATGTAATACAGTATAACATCCAAACATGTACTGAGATTCATGAGAAAGGTGGTAAAGGCTGCCCAGGGATTGTAAACTGTATTTTCGTCTTGCAACATCAGGAAGGCAAAGCAAATGTGGAAGGGTACGAAGCAGATGAGTACCTGAGCAATCAGAGTAACTATAATTCTTATGGATCTCTCCTTGGCCTTAGGCTTCAGTTTGGAAGTCCTGCCATGAATAAAATTATAAATAATGACTAGATAACACCCTATCATGATAAACAAGGGGATCAAAAAGAAAAAAATTAAGCGACAAAAGTTCAATGTATTTACTTCCTTTAAATGGATGATATCAAGCATTTTCATGCAGGTGGTGAAATTTGAGGCTTGGTCTGGATCAGATCGTAAAAATGCCAGTGGGGATGTTGTTGAGAGGGTCATTATCCAAATTCCAGTGCAAGCCAGCACAGCTTTTTTTGTATTTTTTAGTTCTTTGACATGTTTGGGCTGGACAATAGCCATGAATCTGTCTACGCTGATAAAAGCGAGCAGCCACAGAGCAATGGCTGGATAAAACACATTGGCAGCCCCGAGGATCCGGCAGAATGTATCTCCGAAAGGCCACATTTCTGTCCCATGGTAGACTATCCGAAAAGGCAAGGAAAAGATAAAAATTAGGTCAAGTAATGCCACATTCATCATATATACAGTTATGGTTGTTCTCTTCTTGGTAGTGCAGCTGAACACCCATAGTGCAGTGGCATTCACCAACAGTCCCACTGTGAACACAAAGCTGTAGAAGACCAGTGATGCAATCTTGTATTCTTCTGGGTGAGGATTTTCTAGCATCATAGTTTAATTGAACTTAGGAATAGTTGTTGCATTCCATAAATACCCTAAAATTAGATAAAATATGGGAAGTTATTCTCAGTCAAATGAAATCTATCATTAAAGACCAACAGGAAGATTGTTTTAGGATGGTGTTTAGTGATGAAACTTTCGTGTAGCTCTGAAATGTGCTAGCTTTATTGCTTTTTCTGACTGCAAATATATTATCATCCTCTGAAGAAAATATATGTATTGTCAGACTTGGGAAAATATATTTATAACCATGTTTTAATAAAATATTTTAATTACTTGAGATATATAAATATAAAGAATCAAGAAGTCAAGATTGACATTTCAGGTGTGCATCAGTAGCTGATTATTAGGTAGAAATGGTTGTATTTGAGCTACAAGAGCTGTTTTCTAAAGAAAATATTTCTTAAGCTGTCTCTGTTAAAAAATTCTTGACTAAAACTAGTTATGAATAGGAACAAGTCAGCATGACATGTAGTGGCATTTGGATATGCAAAGAGTATTGACTTTGCCTATTGACTATCTGTGTAGGACCTACTTAACTCCAAAAGGAACAGGTGCTAGCTCATAAAAGACGCTTAAAAAACTGTTTGAGTATCTACATAGCTCCTAATACAGTGTTCAATCCCAGGGCATCAGAGCCACCCAGCCAACATACGAATAAAATTACTAGATTAATAGACTTCCTGTTTAAAAAAGTAAAAAGAAGGGAAGCAGTACAGTCTCCAGCCAAGCCATATGGGAACAGTATTTGTTTGGGGGGAAAAGTTGCTGTCTGGTAGCCAGCTACCCCAGAGCACAGTTATGTTCCTTCATCCAGCTTCTTGGTCATAGGAGTTGAACATCTGAAATGTCACTGAGCAGGCTGAGGTGGTGAGAGCTGAAGGAGAGGATCCCTGGTTTACTCTGGAGCCCATGAGGATGGCAGACCTTACCTGGTGGTTTGTGCGAGTGCTTGATTTAACCCTCACCCCAGCTCTTTCCTGGCTCTTGCTGTGGTCACAGTTTCATGACTCTATGTGGGAGGGTTCCTCTTGTCTGGCCTTTTACCCAGTCTTGTGGCAGCTTTGTGAAGAGGAGGAGGAGAAACAAGTTAGTTGTTTGTCTTTCCACATGTGACAAACAGCCAAGGAAGTTCTACAGTATCTGTTAGGCACCAGAACTATTCTCGAGAGCAGAAGGGTGCATAGCTCTTGTGAAGAGAAGAATGCATTAAAAGACAGGTTTATTGTTACCGTCCATCTGGTTAATGCTTTCTCTGTAATGTTACCAAATACTTTCTCACTGCTACAGGAATGCCTAGGGGATTGAACCAGGGTTTATTAATCTGCCATCCTGATTTGACACTGGCAAATACCAGCTGCTTTTGAGAAGAGTACCCATGGAGTAACTAACTTAAATACGACCTGTTAAGTCTTTATATAGGTTAGTTTCTGCCTGGAAATATGAAGTTTGGGCTTTTAATTTTCTTAAAATTCTCCAGTTTACAGATCTATAAAAAAAGTTACACATAGAAATATTTGACTCTTAACTTCAAGGTCTTTTTTTCAGCTGTATAAAACAAAAAAAAGATGTGTTTTCTGCTCAGATGAGGACATTAGAACATACAACAGAATTTATGTTTTGTATGGAAAAAGCTATGTATGTAATGGAAAAAAGAGGTTTGGGGGGCATCTCTGTGAATGCCTCTCAAATTCCTCATTACGGGAAGAACTCTAAAACTAAGAAAAATAAAATAATTAAAGAATGCTAGCAAACCTGATTGAAGGTTAGATGGCATGTGCAGAAAAATGCTGTGCATGTCCTATCAGAGTAGTTAAAATATTATCTGGTGCATTGTTCCACTTCCACTACTGCTGCACGAAATTGTCCGAATGTTGCTTAATAGCCACACCTCCCCCCTGCCCTTGCACACTGTGTTTTCTTTTTCTCTTTTTGTTCTGTTTTTTTTCTCTGTTGCTAGTGATTATGTATGACAGTGCAGAACTATCAAGCTCAATATCCTGAGTGATTTGGCAGGTGGATTGAGTAGTAACGTATAAAACAGGTAGAAGAATTCGCTTGAATATTAAGAAACATCATGGATATTAGTTTTGGTTTTGCTCTTGTCTCCTTTGGACTTGCAGTGACTGTAATTGTTTCTTTGGGAAGAGAGGAAGTTGAATCTGGTGTGATCTTCTTACCATGCCTTGTTTGCTAGTTATTTCAAGTTTGTGGCGGTTTTGAGATATATCAAAGAATGGGACCTGCTATAACAAAAAGGGTGTATTGAGTTTTGTTTTGGGGTTTTTTGCTTGGTTGTTGAGATTCTTTTTCCCAACTGTGTGAGTTTAAGTGCATGCCAGTTAATCTTTGAGAACTTAATATGTAACATTTATGTAGGTAAGAAATGTTGAGATTTTTAAAAAGCATGAGTTACCTGTCCCATATATTTATACACAATTGAAGATATTTGGCTTTTTCACCAGTACTTGTCTGCATGGAGTTCAGGTTGATATCTCCCAGGTCAGCCCAAGCAGATCTTTGGGTGCATCTGGGTGGATGGTTTTGCCCTAGTTGCCATTTTTCATAATGGGAACATTTACTTACTGGTATTGGTTAAAGCACTTGCTGAAGAGCCCCTAGAGTCACTGATTTCTGGAAGACTCGTCTGTGTTAATTCTGAATGATTCGTTTGGTTTTTGTCTCAATCTTTTAATTTTTTAATGATAACAAACATTCTGAATGTCTAAGGTGAATTGTGAAGGTCAGCTAGGTGCCCTGTACGAGAACAAGACGTTCACAGCAAAATCACAATTACATTTTTTCCTCCAGGTTCTTACTATGGGTTTGGTAACAGTGGTTCCATTTAAAGGACCATGTACGTATCACTTTTCCCAATCCCCCTTTTTACTTTGTCTGTCCCTTATATATGCTTGCATTTTCCCAAGGAGAGCGTGGCTTTCAGTGAAGCACAGACACCAACTAAGACAATCTCCTGGTTTTAGTTTCATGGAAACAAACATTTTTCTTTCAGCTATAAATGTACTTACCAATGCTTTTATTTATTGCATACTTTTAAATTTTTTGTTAAAATCCTAAACAACAGAATTTGTGGTACTAAGCTTTTACAAATGCAATAATTTTTCTTTAAATATTATTCATAGAATGCTGCTGCTATTTTGAAAGTGCATTAAAAATTAATTCTAGAACTAATGAAAAGATATTTAATGCCCGTGTTCAGCTTCTGAACAAAGAAGTCTCTTAGCAGCATGTATAAACATCCAAGTTACTTTGTTAGTGTGGCATAAGGAATCATTACTCACCTCTTGTGCTCTACAAAATTTCTCCAGAGATGCTTCTTTCATGGCCCCCAAATCTGTAGAAGGTTTAGACTTCCTCTTCTTTGCTCAGCTTTGCTTAACTAAAATAGCTCCTCTTCACAGGCAGGAAACAATGACGTAATCTTACTAGTTTTGAGCTCTTTTATTGGTCATACTTAAAAGTTACTATTTCACATAGGTGTGGTGTCTGTGAACTGGTATTTCTATTACCTTTCAACAGTCAAACTTGTATATTTCCAGTGTGGTCAGACTGGGTTGTTGTACTACGTATCTTTTCAGCTCCTAAATCTTTGTGGTATAATGAAAGTATATTTTATGTTGAAGTTTCCATAAAAAGCTATCTGCAAGAATACATATTTTGGTTATGCTTAAGTTTCTAATAAGCACAGTGTAAATGTATTTTCAGTAGAGCATAGTCTGGTGGAATTTTTGTGGAAATCCCCATTTTATTTATATTGCCTTGGATAGTAGTCAGTCTGAAAGTGACAGAATGTCACTGCATTTGAAATGAGAAGTTTGATTCACTTGAATACACAATATTGTTTATGCCTGTATTAACAACATTTTTTAAACACAGCAGCAGTATTTCTGTATTTGATTTGCTGTCTAAACTACTAACATGCTTATTTGAGAGCTTTGCCAAAAAATGCTCTGTGAAAAGAGGTTTTAGCCAGTGTGAAAATGAAGTAAAATCTCTCAGCTGTGTCACTGCAACAGATATCTTAGGTGGGATGCGAATATTCACAAAGGATTATATGTGAAGAAGACTAACTTCCTATGTTTCCCCTTTGTCAACTTGAAAAAAAGATCCACCCTTTAGAAAAGCCACTCAGAGAAGGAGCTCATTCCGTGTTCTCTGTAGAGCACTTGTTGCTTCAGGTCTCTGACTGGCAGCTTTGGGAGGTGGTAGCAGAGAGCTCTGTGTTGAGTCCGGGAGCAATAATGTTTTGGTCTCCACATGACATATCAAGAGTTGACAGGATGTTCACTTGGTGCCAGAAGCAACAAAGTCCTGCAGTTCAGAAAAAGTCGGAATCAGGTTTGCTTGTGGGAACATCTTTCTTCACTGACTGTACAATTAATGTAGGTGGGTGATCCTCCCTTAGTGCTCAAGATAACCTCTGGGAAAAGAAACCCCTCTCTACTGGAGTCATGTAATCTATCTTAGCTAAATGGGTTTGTCTTAGCATGTAGGTGTCTGCATAGGTCAGTATGATGGTTAAAGTAATTAGAGGGAGGGGCCTGGATATGATTTTTGGTATGTAGATTACCTTTAAATATTTAGGATTTTTCCTGTTTAGGTGAACTAATATGAAACTTGGTTTCTTTTGTGATCATTCCAAAGGCCTTTTAAGTGCAGTGAGCTGCAAATCCTATGCAGATCACCCTAGAGAAATATAAATCTGTTTAAAAGTGTTTAATACTTTAGGAGTAAGGAGTATCTTAAAGGGACTAACCAGTGCTGAAAACTTTTCAGTGGCTCTGCCATTAGTAAAGCAACTCCAGAGCATGCTTCAGCAGAACAAAGCACTGTTTTCATCCGTTCAGTGGAAGCTCAGTGAAATTCAGTGCAATATCTATATCTTCTGGAAGAGAAGAACTGGGTTTGTGAACCCTCCTAGGCAAGAGTACTTTATTCTGGGAAAAAATACAGAAGTGTGGAGGCACCTTCCAAGCTGAACTGCACTGTGAATATGCCAAAACAGACAAGTGGTCAACCAGTGCCTCCCTTAGCAAAAGAGGAAGTACAAAAGTGATTCTGGGTTCAATGGAAAGCAGGCAGACGTTGAGTTTGGGATCAGAGAACCTATATGCTGTGAGTTGTCTCTTCGCTTCTTGTCTTCTTGAGGGAGGGTGGGATGTGTGACCTCAGTAGGTGGCTGATGTTCTCACCCTGCAAGGGGATCATGCCTTGTGAGGGCAGCTGGAATCAAATCCCACAGTTTACCTGGGTGCCTAATAGCAGCCCAGTTGAGTTTGCTGGCAGGTTAGCCGTCCATCTGGTTTGCTGCAGCATGTCAGGCTGTGTTCTGCTTTCACTCGGGCTTTTCACAGCCTTCCTGGTGGAGAAGAGGGAGCCAAACTTCTCTGCTACTTTGTAGACTGGTGAGCCTTCCTCCTAGGCGTGGAGGGGTAGCTTTGTTTGGCAGCAGTAGGCTGAAAAGTGGTGTTTGCAGTACCAGCAGTTGCATACTCCTTTTCCAGGTGCTCAGCTGACTGCAGCTGCAGGGTGATAAGCGTTTGGAAGTGAACACTAAGTCAAAAGATGCACTGCCTGTGGTTTGTGAGAGGCAATGTGCTGCTCTGCAGTGCCGCATTCCCCTGTTACTTTGGTTTCTGCTGTAGGAAGCACCTGGCTCTATTTTTATTTCCTTTGTTGTATTATCAGCTAGAAATGAGTGCCTTTCATTGGTTTCCCTCAGATGGGTGAGTACTTATTCTGCTCCAGCTTCTACTGAATTAAATGCTCAGTTCCATCTGGGGTCTTCTTTTGCTATTCTGAAGTTCGAGCTGTAGACAAGGTAATTTTAGTTGCAGTATGTTGTGCTAAAGCTAGTTTTAAGTAGTTAAAAGCTAAGCCAACATACTTCCTGTGAATGCATGTGGTCTGTTATGGTGCCTTCACTAACTGGCAGTAAGACTCAGAAGAAATGAGTTTGATCACTTGCAACAACCTCCCAAGTTGTTGCAAGCGCTGAAGAGATTGCCTTCATGCTGTGGTTTTGCAGAATTAATGTACTGCTGCGTCTTTCAGTGATTTAGTCATGGTACAGAAAAGTCTGTTTTTCCTGGTCACTTACTGTGTAATGTAAGCTTTGTCCAGCTGATACAGAGAAGTTCTGCCCACACTGGAGCAGAAGCATTACCCTCTGCCTCAGTCTGGTAGTGAGCTGGCTTGAGCTTATGTTCTTCTTCTTTCAAACTTTCAAGCTTTTGGATCTATTGAAAAGAAAGAAGTGAAGCTTCTTGCATGGTTCGCTGCACCAGTGGTACAGGAAGCAACTCTCCCATGTCAGTTTAGCTTACCAGCTTGCTGTTGTGGGCGAGTTCACATGCAGTTTTGGATTACTGTTATCAACCTTGATGAAAACTGGCTTCATTTTCTACTCCCATCCTGTGTTCACCATAGTGAATACTTAAGAATAAACTACTGGTTAAAAGTTGTCATGGCACTGAATGCATAAAGTTATTGTGCTTGTTTTCAGTTTTGCCCTGTGTGTTACTCAGAGGCTGTGTCATGGCACAGCTGCCCCTCCTCTCCCACTTGTCTGTCTGAGGAGGTAAAAATGCAGAGCTGAAGGAATGGAAAAGGAAGCAGATTAAGAGAACTGCAGCCTAATTAGCTGTATCTGTCATATCTTATTTACTGTCATATTTTGCTTTCTCTTCCCTGTTTTGCTAGTACATAGTATGATTTGAGGAAGAAGCTCTTTTTTTCCCTTAAAAGAAAAAAATCAACATTCCATGTTTCTCCTGGGTTCATTTGTTTTGTTTTGTTTTGTTTTGTTTTGTTTTGTTTTGTTTTTTTTCCTGCCCCTCCTCCCTTCCCTGCACTTGCCTGCACCTCTCTCCTACATTCAGGACACACCCTGTGTCACTAAATAGCCTAAAAATATACAGTGTGTCTGGCCGATAGTTCATCTGTTTATCATTGTCAGTCAACCTTTGTAAGAAACAATACTTCAAAAATTAATTAATATTAAAGTTGCACCTCTGAGATGTCCATGACAGTGGAGTAGTGGATTAGAGACAGTGGTCGCTTACACACCAGCAATCTCAGAGAGTCCATTGTCTAATATTAGCTCATGGCAAATACCAGCACAGCTCCATGCTTGTTGATGAACCCACATTGCCTTTTGCCAGTTTCTTAAACTATTTGGGCTGCTCTGCCTTCCTGTGTTCTGTTTTGTTGGGAAGCAGCTTTTTAAAGTCAAAAAGTACACTTTTCTCATGACAGATATTTCATAGTTTTTTAAAACCTGCATGGATACCCAACTAATTTATTTTCTTTTTATAAACCTGCATTGTCAGGAACTAGTTAGTTGTTCCAGTTTGGAAGCGTCTAGGAGAGATTTTTTCCAATACTTTGCTTACTAAATATGTGGTATTTGATGTTTTTACTATTAAACTGCTCATAAAGGTCTCAGGTGCATAAGAAATATTGTTCTAAAACTTGATATGCCTCCCAGGAGTAGAGTTAGTGTTTCAAAAGAAATATCTTTATTTGGAGCTGCATGTACTCAGATTCCTTTGATGAAGTCAAGTGCAGGAGTAGGGAGAGTTGCTCTGACTCCTCCAGAATTCAAGAGTTTGGTCAAGCTCTGTCAGTAACTAGCCCAAGTATATGTTATCAGAAATTAAACAATTAAAAATTGCTACATAGGCTTCAGCAGACCAGTCAAGGGTTTAATCGAAAGTACCTGAAGTGAGAATTAGTGTGTGAATTAGAATGAGCACTTCAAATTCAAGGGTACCTTACAGTGTGTTGCCCAGCCCTGGCAGGTGGCTTGCTTTGTGGAAGTGACAGTCTTCTGAGGCTGTTCCACCTGTGCCACCTATCCCTGACACAGATGAACAAGCAGCAGTTTGTTGGGGTTGTGAAGCTTGGTGTGCTGTGATGGAGTTGAGGTGACATGAGAGGGACCATCAGGATGATAAAGGTGCTGGCATAATCCAGACCAGGACAAAGCAGCCCAGTGCCTCTGGCACAGCAGTAAATCTGGTTGGTAAGGAGCTCTGCTGGGCAGGTTTTCTTGGTATGTAGGCTCAGCATTGTCCTTAGAGGGAAATGAAAAAGCAGCTGAGTGCAAGTGTGCTCAGTGTGCCAGAGCACCAGGACAAGGCCAGCTTTTGCTCTGAGCTGGTTCTGGTGGACAGCAGAGCTGCCTGCAGCCAGGTGATTTCAGAGTCACTGTCTTTTCAGGTATGGAGCCGAGTCCAGTCAGAGGACTCTGCATTTCCCAACCAACTGTTCAGCTACAAAAACTGTATCTATTTTACACACACACACACACACACACACACACACACACGCACATTAAAGGGGAGGAGCTGAGAATCCTAGGCTTTTATCATGACAAGAGGCCTCAGAGAGTAAGTCAGGGCAAAAATCTGAAGTTCAGTAATTTAAACATCTTAAAGCAGTTTTTCTTATGTAGAGATTGTGTTGGTAAAGATGGCTTTAAGATAGGGTGGAGCAATGAAACTGAACTGTGACTTCTGTATTCCGTATTCTCTGCCACTTTCATCATTTGCCTTCAAATCATACTGCCTGTCAATGCTTTTTTATTTTAGTCTTAGAACATCTGGGACATTGCCTTCATTTGCTTGTAACTGAGCCATGTGCTGTATGATGATCGGGGCCACCAAATTCATATCACTTACCAAATTCATATCACTTACCCAAATAGCAGAAATGAGACGGAGTGCAAAGCTTGTTTTGAACAAGGAGCAGTGAAAGAAGAAAGTGCAGTAAAGCTGGCAGGATGTTAGACATCTCTGTATTCCTTCTTCTTTCAAATTTGGCAGGATATGGAGGTAACAATAAGAACTGTATCAGCAGCCCAGGGTTCACAACAGTCATTACTGTCTAGATGATGTAGTTTATTTCCCAGGCAATGGGGCCTAACCCGTCACAGTTATTGAGCAGATTGACACAGTGTCTTGTAGTAGAGATCCTGGATCTGCCTTCTCTTTACTGCCTGACAGTTCCTGGCCCAGTGCTTGTACTGCCTGGTACTAAAATCTCTGACTATGGAAAATGAGGTTTAGCCTCAAATAAGAAACAGTTTGGTGAAATGGTTTTGACCTCTGCTGTGGTGAGGGCTAATTACTGCATCAATGCTGCCATCTGCGGATCTTTAGCAAGCATGGCAACTCATCTTTGAACAGCAGAAATGGCTTGATGGGTTCATTCCTTTATATACCTCCATTACTTAGTCAGTTTTTCAGGAAAACTAATTGTAAAGAGTGAAAGCCACTTTGTCTCTCCTATGGAAGGGACATACCATGTGACATGGAAGCTGTGATTGCAGTTCCACAACTATGGGAACAAATTCTGTTATTGCTCAAATAGTTACATTTCATGCAGATCTCCCCTTTGCATTTCTGTTTGTACATAAAGATACAATTCTGAGAATGAGTTGTAAACAAAGACTTTCTTACTGTGCCTAGTCTGATTTACCCTGAAAAAATGAAGAATCAGAAGACACCTAGTGGAGGAAGAGAGGAAAGACTGGAAACAACATTTACCATTCTTCTTTACATAGCACAAGGATAAAAACTAATAGAAATTTAGCAACTCTGTGTTTTTTAAGCTACCCTCTTCCTGATTTTGTTGTTTTATATATCTGATATATCTTTATCAAAAATAAAACACAATAGGAACGACAGTATTCCATTCTTCAGGAGTATTCTGTAAGTTTTATGATTAAATTATTTCATGAGAATAAACAATGCCTACTTTCCTATGTGGGAATAGGGGCCTCCTTTTTAGCTTAGCTGTTGACCCTTGAAGGTTATTTCCAGTCCACGTGGGCATGATCAAGTTTTCTTTCTGTCTTTACTGGCAGCTTGGGGGGTTTTCCCCCCTCTTCTCTTCCTCTTTCCGGAGTAAGGAACACCTTGTTTGTTCCTCACGTTCAACCACAGTAAAGAAAGACAGGGATGTGGAAGTCCCTTTGGACTTTAAAAGGAAATCCTGCATCTAATTGTAGATGTCTGTGCCAGACAATTCTGTACAAGTTATCATTTCAGCTATTGTTTGCAAATTGGCTCACTACAGTGCCCTCTGTCATTTGATCTGAAGGGAAACAAGCTTAAGGGAGTCATTGCATCCTAGAAACATCAGTTGTCTCCTATCTGTAGAAGTTCAGCTACCAGCATAAGTTGCTACATTTTTGTTTTAAGGATATGATATCTTTTCATATAAATGATATCTTCCTCCATCACAGAATGAACTGCTCCCATTCCAGTGATGTTCTCTGTATCTCTTCCTTCTCCCTGTATTTGTAGGACAGTTAATTATTTGATTGCAGTGGAGGAAGAAGGAAAAAAAATGAATGAATAATTCTTCAGAGCTGTTGGAGACATTGTTAGTGTGAGGAGATAACTCTGCCTTTTGTAGCCTTTTCCAAAATAGAGTGGTGGTATGATTGCTCTCCTAGGACAAATGAGGAGGGTAATAAAGTAACTTCACAAAGGAGGTCTTGCAGTGACTGATGCTTTAAAGAAACACCTCTTGATTTACCAGACTACTGAAAAGAAATTGATTCAGTAAGTTCAGCGGTATCTGAGAAGTGCAGTTGTATGACTGAGACTTCAAAAAACAAATGTGCGTGAAACAGAAGACAGTGTGCACAGTTAGTAAAAAAAGTACTGCAGTTTTTTCACTAAAGAATTTAGAAATAAAAATGTCTTTTTCACAGTTAAACTTTCCGTATAAGTAAGAAGATATTTTAAAATTTCCTCTTTGCTTCTATTTTATGCTTACTGAATATTCTGCTTTTGTTTTGTCATCACTTTGCTTCAAATACCTTGGTCTGGAGTTGAGAAAAAGGGTTATATGGTGGTCTTAATGGGGAAGTTTGTTTTGCAAAAAAATCACTTCTCTGCTACAGCTTTTGTATTTTGTTTCTGTTTTATCATGAACAAGCTAAAGAGTTTCCTGCCAGCAATTTGTGCCTTACAATACTTACTCATTGGAAAAGTCGAACTATAGCCATGAATCACAGGGAGGTGTGAATGGTCTCTTGACCAAAAAGCCCTGAAATGGTGGAAAGTGTTTTAATGTTCAAGTATTGTGAAGTAAGCCCAACTGTGTGAATTAGCTAAATATTAAAATCTCCCTTTATTAGCCTTTGAAGATATGTTATGATACCTGTTACAGTATCCTTATCATAATGTGGTTAGAAGAAATTTGATTTTTTTTACCAAGAATCCAAAAATAGTTAAAAAATGGCTCGGCCAAAAATAGCACAACATTTTACCAAAAATGTTTACTGTGGAAGAGGACTGAGGAGTAGCCAATAACTCAACTGTTCTACAGAATTATGCTTAAAATCTTGATATATTAGTCACATTCTGTATTTAGCTCCAACTTATTGTCTCTACCATGAAAATAGGTCATAACAAATGAGGCAAAAATAGCTTGTGTGCTTTGCCATGTAGGTCAACATTAATTGCCATCCTTTGGCTCCACTCTGCCCAAGTATTATGCTAAATACAGATCCTGATAAGATAATTTAATGCTTATATCAGATGGGAGCTGGGAGTGAAGACCCTCTTCATCCCATCACATACTGATGTGTGGACTGGGTGATCTGGGCCATCTGTGGGATCAGTAGGGTGGAGAGAAGCAGGGTTACTGTGCTGGAGCTCATGTGCAGTGCAGTGGAGGATCAGATATCAGGAGATGGTAGGAAAGGCCACAGCTCTCATTCATATGTGGTGCCCACCTCTCCCTCCTCAGCACAGGCACTTGTCATGTAGCCAGAATTTTCCTGAAGTGTTCTGGGAGACTGATACTAACCAAGTGTTCCTCTGCACTTCCTTTACTCCAGAAATATTAAACAGGTGAAGTTGTGGAAGCCATTACATTCAGGTAGCATCTGCATGTTTTGAAAATATTTCTCAGGTGAAGTAAGAACAGCTATGGAACTAAAAATGTTGAAAAGCAAGTCAATGTAATCATAACCCTTGAAATTCAGGCATGTAACGTGCCAGGTCTTGGATCACTACTTATCAAGTGTGTTTTCTCTATGGCAAGAAGTTTGCAGAATACAAACATATATATTAGTTTCAGAGTTAAAAGCTAATCTCCATTACAAGTTAGATCATTCCCAGTATAAGGTTCCACTTTTGAAGTTGTATGTGTCTGAAGGGCCTCTTGAAGTAGGTGCTTATCTTAAATGAAGTTGCCTGCTCTTCTTGGTTCAGTTGAGTGCCTCACAAATGGGCACTGTTTTTTTTACCAGTATATCAAAGTCCTTAAGATCTGCTAGACAGCTCTCCTTAGATTCTGAAAGATTATGAAAGTCTTGGCTGTCCCCCATAGAAGCATGAGTTTGCTTCCAGGCTATCCCTGTCCAGGCCTGGAGGGCAGGGACTTCACTCAGGCTGGGGTGTGTAGCCTCACGTCCCTCTGTATGTGATTACCTTTGTGAACCCCTTGGCAGCGTATATATATACAAGATGCTTTGCTCATTGCTTGCCTTGCACACGGACATAGTTGGAGAGAGAGAGAGTGTACAGTGGGGGTAAAAACAGTGGGATTATAGCCTATCGCCATCATTACCAGGTGTGTAGTCACAGATTTCTGTGGCCTAAATCAGGAACCTCCTCTGACATCTTTTTGAGGAACAGAGACCTTGTATCTCTAGTTTCCCTATCTGTATATCAGCTAGGCAGCAGCTTGGGGCTGTGTGAGCCCTTTGTCCATCCAGGCTCAGCTTACTCAAAGCTGACAGTACCATGGTGTATTACACAGGTGTAAAGGGTGACGCATCACCCTCCTGCTTTGGTTAGGGATATTGATCATTTGGTGGAACTGGCATTGTGTATTGACAGATTATTGAGTGGGATTTTGAGTGTTTAAGTTGGGTGTGTCATGAGCAGGTAATCTGAGATGGTTTATCAGAGCTATTTTAAAAGTGTTTTCCTCTGTTCTGGAATCAGTCAGACATGTGGACGGACACCTTTTCCAGGTTTCTGACAATACAGAGAGATAGGTCAGGATGTAGATGAGTTAGTTGTGATGACAGCATTCCATCTGAGAGGGAGCTTTTGTTCAGGACTATCTCAGCTAACAGTGCAGTCACACCACATCTACTTCTTGTCATTTTTTTCTGTCCTGGGGATAGCTTTTAGGCTTGGAAAAGCATGTCCACTACATTCTTAAATCGGAAACAATCAAGAGTAAGCCCTTACTCCATTGCAGTTTGTAAATGAGCTGATTTCCCATTGGTATGAGAAAGAATAGGTTTCTCAATTTTAAAACTTTTGTTCCCTTTTTTTACCTTTTTATTTCACTGTCTTGTACACGTAAGAAAATAACATAAAGGGATACTCAGCAGTAGTCTCTGTGCTTTTCTGTGGAGAGCTTTTCTACTTCTTGTCACCAGGGGTTTTAGCCAAGGGTATGATGAGAAGCAGTTTTGTTTGTTTTGGCTTCACTTAATGATCGTTTTTCTTAGTGTCTGTTTGATGCAGTTTTTCCTCACACCTACAGCTCTTTGAGACTGCGGTCACCAGCTTTTTTCACCTTTTGGCAGTGTTTTGGTCATTGTGTGCTCTGCCACAAGTTTGAAAGATGGAGGAAGCCTATGTGGCTGAAATAGTAGAACATCCTGTGCTTTTCCTCTTTTCTTTTTTTAAGATTCTTTTTAGAATTCATCCCACATTCCTGTATCACTTGTCAGAAAGTCAGCCTGCTGGTGTTTCATTTAAACCATTCTTTTTTTAGAACTGGGGCATATCTTTATCTCCTGGACTTTTTTCCTCTTATATTTCTAAAAGTTGTTCAGGAGTGTTTCTTGCTTCTTCAGTGCAATAACTTGTCTCCATACAGGCTCTTGTAGTAAAAAGGAGACTGTGAGGTGGCCAGGGAGCTCAAGGCAAACACAAGGCTGGGGCCTCACAGTGGAATCACTACGTTCCTTCAAGTAACTCTTTTTTTTGGGCTGTGGTTAAAAGAAGTGAGTGTTTGCAATAATCCCAGTGAATCTTCCTGCAAATATTCATTCAAAGGAAACAAAGGGCTTCCTGCTTATAACTGGAGACAGGGATGTACTATCTGTATGCATATCTCTATCTTCACACCTACTTCTGACCTCCTTCTCTGCGTCAGAAATTTGAGACAAGCAAATGGAAAAGATAGGGTGTATTTCATTCCTTCCACACTATGTTCAATCAACATGGGGAGTAGACAGTCAGGAGTCCACCTTTTTGGTATTAAGCTAAAATGTCTTTGTCCTTAAGTGCTTAAGTAATGTAATTCCAGACTGTGACTGATTTATCCCATTCAAAGAAAAAATATCTTGCGTCAAATACGTATGACAGGGACTCATTTAAAGTAATTTCTGCTTAATATAGGAGTGATTGTGAAAAGAGCTGAAAAAATAAGGGGACAGGATCAGAAAATGAGTATTAAACAAATGTATTTAGACTCTTGAGGGAAACAGGAAGATCTTAAAATGTGGGGCAGAAGAGATAGAGCAGTGATAGACAAAAAAATACCCATATCAAATGCAAAGTGACACTTGGTCAGTGTAAGAGAGTCTGAGGCACCTGAACAGAGGCCTCTGAGTTGTATTCAATGGATGGAAAGAGTGGTACTCATTCAAGCCATAACCATGGTTCCCAGCCGTGTTCTTCACTCCTCTGCACAGGAAGCAGCAAGGACAAGCACATGTGGCTTGGTTTCACCTGCTGAAGGTGCAGTTTTGTAGCAGGGCTGAGCTGGTTGAAGTGTAGGCTGCTGCTTACAGAGCAACCAATTGGCTCTCACCTGTGTTTTCCTATCTACCACTTGCTGCACGAGTCATCTGACTTCTTACAGGCAGTGGTTATCAGGAGATAATGTTTGAAAATAAAATGTACATACACTTAAGTTTTTTCAGGGATCATTTCCCACCAGCTTACATTTTTAAACCTGCACACTCTTGGGGTAGATGCATGCCAACACCAGAGCAAGGAAAGTGATGGAAACGTAACAATGGTAAAACAGGATGGTAAAACAGGACTTTCCATTACTCTGTACCACAAGATTCACAGTTGATGACATCGGCCCAGCTTCGGGTGTCTGAGGTTAAGGCGTGCATTGCTGCAGAGTTGGTAACCCCGGGCAGAGGACGAGGGTAGATGGGGCAGAAGACCATAACCTCTGACCTGAGTTTCTCTGGGGTGTATCACCAGCCCTGATTTTAGTAATTTTAAGTGGATTTGTAATTGTCATTCAGAAGCTCTGCCCTATACAGAGTTATGCCATTCAAGATATCACATATAATAGCAAATGCATAAATCGGGTGTTTTTTAAGTTGAGTCAAGATTTGCTGAGGATTTTGAGGGTGATCTTGAAATGTAGCAGTGCTCGATTTTCACTTAGGGTACTTACCTAATTACGTTAGGTAATTAGGATACTTACCTCTGTCTTGCAGTTGGGATATGAAGTCTATCTGCTAATTGCACTTCTCAGATAGGCACACTCGTGTTCAGTAACAGTATTTAGAGGATGAAAGCAGTGGGAGGTCATTTGACAAAAAGTCAGAAAATTTTACCAATGATTGAATACATCTGGAAGCAAGATGATACATCTTTGAAGGGCTTTCCTGAAATGGGCTGTGCTTTTAAAATTCAGAGTATTGAGTGGCGTTTGCAATTGCAGGCACTCACCACTTTCACACTTATGGTTTGGTTGCTTTTAAGTGGAAAGTACCAAGAGTGGTTAGAGCTCTGAAAACTAATTATTCTGATTGGAAACTGGTCTACCCTGAAGCAGGATTAATCTCTGTGGTCCATAATCTGTAAGCATCTTATGGAGGTAAACATTACATGTGTCTCTGCCAACCTGGCTAAATAATGCCAGCTGTCTTAATTCTTTTTGAAGATAAATGAGCTGTAATTGGATTTCTGCACTGGATAATTTTAAACAAGGGCTATTAGAAGCAGTAGTTGTTATGAAGAAACTCCACAATAGATATATTATGATGAGATATTTCATCTCTGATTTAGTGTTTGTCTGTTAAAATCAGGGTAGCAGATTAGAGAGAAACGTGCTTTGGTGAGGCAGTTTTGATATTTTCTTATTATGTGTGAGCAAACAGAAATGGTAATGAAGTTTGGGTTGAGTTGGCTGGAGGGGGAAGGTGCTGCTACTGAAAGTTGCACAATGTCCTACCGTTGTGAACTTATTAAAAAAAGTGAAAGAAGGGAAAAGATAAATCACTACCTTTTGTATTTCAACAAAACTTTAAAAAATAAAATCAGACATTGTTTTTCCTGCAATAATATACTAAAAGAAAAACCTGAAATTTTAGTCAGAAATTGTTTTTCCATACAGACAGTTTTTGTAAGAGGGAGGTGGATATTAAGAGTGGAAAATATTAATTTCAAGAGAATTTTAACCACTCTGCTGGCGATCTTCGGTTATTGAAAAGTATTAAAAGCTTAAAACTAAAACAAAGCAGGGAGAGCAAATTGTGATGTTGCCCACAGTATTTCATTTGCTTGGTGTTGCTACCAAAGATCAGGAAGTGGATTTGTTTGGGAAGCACAGATCAGAGTTCTCAAATAGTAAAACCTAAATCTTTATATTTAAGGAGCTTTTTGTTTCAGCAGTTTGTTTTGAACAAATAAAACACAAGTCTATTTAGCTCTTGAGGTGTTTGTGAATTTTTTAACCCAGTATTTAAGTTCTTATATATGAAGCACAGGAATTTCTAAAACTTTTAGCCATTTTTTCCCAAGTTCATGTAGCATTAATTGGTGTTTTCATTTTTGTATGTTTTGTACCATCCCTACACCATAAAAGATGGGAATTTTTTCAAATTCATATTATAATTCCTTGTTTTCTTACACCACTGCTTGATTACAGTTTTTCTCAGAGGGAGCACTGCTTGATTCTCTCTCACTGATTTTAAGATCAGTCACTGTTTGGTTTTCCATGACTAGTAATTTGCTTATGTTTTTATTCCTTTCTTATTCCCCACAAAGCCTTATCATTAGTTTGTTTTTTCACTTTGCTCATAACAAATATCAATTTATTTAAGTTTTTTAACTTAGTGGCTTTGGTCTTTTTGTTTTGATAGAATACTTATTGGAGAAAAAGAATTACAACTGATCCCTTATCCTCCTAGTATTTGCAGTTGAAAAAATGATACATGAAATACCAAGGAGGTCTTTTGCACCAAGGAAAGGACTGGATCCCTGTAAGAAAGGCACAAACACTTGCAAGGCAGATAACTGTTCATTAATAGCCTAGAAAAGCTGATAGAAAGTTATGAAATCCTACCTCTTTTCCAATGCTGGGAACAACAAGATGTTACAGCACTGGCTGGACCTCGGGTCAGGGGCAGCACATGGTGCAGATCCCATCTGTGGTGAAGTTCACCAGCTCTGACATCATTTGTACTCCTCCAGGGTCTTCTCACAGTACAGATTGATCAGTCCGTGACAGAACCCAGCAGGGAGTAAGGACATAGCTTTCAAGACCCCTTTGAGCAAGATACACTCTTATATCATTAATGAAGCTGTAGTCACAAAACTGTTGCATATAGTAAGTCATATGAATGAGACATTACATTATACACATATACCTAATTTTAAGTGTGCATTGACTACACATTGGGAAATTATGTAGACTGTGCATATAGTGATTAATTATACTATTGATTAGGTGCATCTTGATAAAGTAGTGATCATATATGCATGATACGGAGACATGCACCTCAACAAGTAGTTATGTGGGTCACTGCCTCTTCAAAAAATAGTCGTCCCCTGCTGTCTGCTACAATAGATAATCATTATTTTAAGGTTATTTCTGCGCCTGCTAATGTTTTGGTTCAAAATATAGCTGATTTTAGGTTGTCTTATCAATTGAAGCATTAATGTTCTAAGCAAAGGTCACTTAAAATCTTCTTTATAGTTCTGAGGTGCTCTGCAATTCTAGGTGTGTCTTGCTGGTGCACCCTGACAGGCTTCCCAGGCTATCAGCATCCTGTGTGGAGGACTCTTGCTGTGAGCAGTTGTGTTGAATCATCAGATGAAACAGAGTGGAATTCATGGTTCTTAGTCGCTTAGACCTTTTTCTGACATGTTTACAAAGTTGAGTAACACTCTGAAGAGAGTAGCAAAACCTTTTTCTGCCCATGGGTCTGCGGCCAGTGAGGCACACTTGTTTCCTGTTTTTGTCTGGAAGTGGCACTTCGTGAAAGATCATTAGAATCAGATTTCTTAGAATATTTTTTTCCTTTTTTTCATTCTGTGAAGACCTTATCTGGACCACATGAAAAAGAGACTTCACCTGTAGTTGAAATACATTATGGTACTAATTCATTATTGATGTCTGTTCCAAAAATCTGTTTTGTTGGCATTTTAAAATTAGGAATCAAATCATTAATCACTTAATTTCAGCAGGAACTTGCAAGCTGCAGCACAAGAAGCGCTGCAAGGCGATTGTGATGGCAGTTCGTGCTTGACTGCTTGAATAGAGATGCTGAGCTGTACAGTGAAGTGTCTACACACCCCCCGCACCCACACCATTAGGAAGGCAAGGCTGTAGCCAGAGGAATTAATTTTGCCAAGTTCAGCTTCCTCATGCAGTGGAGGAAATGTGGAGAGACCTTTTGTGGAGGTAGTAACACCAATTCAGAGAGGAGGAAGCATTTCCTTGACCCTGGGCTCTCCATGTGCAGTGGTCCTCAGGTGGTTGCTCTCAGGCATGAGCTTGGCGTCTAGGTTTGCCAGCTGTGGGCATCTCTCCCTGTGTTCTTGGGTCTGGCCAAGGGCCTGGGATGTGGATGCTGGCTGAACAGCTGAAGTGGTGCAAGAGAACAGCAAGGAGGGGCAGAGGTGCCCTGCCCGTACCTGGAGTTGTGGGCTGCTCATCTTGCAGTCACCCCTGGTGTTTGTGGTCATTAGTTTTGGTGCTGGCATCTGAGTATGTTAGTTTTAAAGCTTCTGTTCTAGCTTTTGGCTTAAAAGGTGTTAAAGTGAAAAACACCTTTACTTAATGAAGTTAATACAATGCAATCTATTATGCCAGTAATTTCAGATGACTTGATTATCCTGGTAGCTACTCCTTGCACATTTAAAATAGTTGGTTTGCCCCCATCTAAGTGAATGAATAAGGTTCTGGTGGGTGTTCAGGCTGTTTTGAATAGCTGGCATTGTGAATACACTGTATTATTTTTTTTTTAGAGACAAAAAAAAAAATTTGACCCAGAGTTGTCTTTATAGTCTGATTACTGGTGCGAAATCTTCAGTTTACCCTTTTTGTCAAAAATGCCTCACACATGCAGCTGGCTGGGGAGCTTCATCTCTTCCTGTCCCACTGAGTATCATGATCTGTCATTTTTACTTCTAGACACAGTTGCTGTAACTTTCCATGCTTCAGAGTTGTGATACTAAGATATCTAGTACTTAATCCCATAATATCAGTAGCTGCCAGTAAACCACTATCTGACTGCTCTGCAGGCTGGTGGTTGAGAATAATCAGTCTTCAGCATCTCTATATTTAAAGCAGGCTGCCTTGGAGTTAAACTAACCACAACTTCCCTCGAAAGTTACATGCCACAGGAAAGGATGAAACTGCTAAGCGTAGCTGATTAGAGGGAGGAACACAGCTCTCCTTTTGCATGGTATAAGACAATGCATACTTTTCTGGAGGGGATAGGATAACCACAGTATTGCTGCCTTCCAACAGGTGCAAAACTTTCCTTTTATAGTTTAGCCCTTTGCACAACATCTGTCACAACTGAGGAAAACAAAAGAGGAAGAGGAGAAATTCATACTTCTGCAGTGAGGAAAAATGAACGCAGTTTTGTGAAAAGAAATCTATGCCATGTCTTGACTTTTATTTTAGGAGGATGCTAATGACAGCATTTTGATAAGGGTGTAAGTAGAGGACAAGACCAGAAGATTTTAAAGTTATGTAATTTTCTAGTTTTACTGCAAGGCCATTGAGTTTCATGTTGCTTTCCTGTCTAACTTGGACTAATTTGCTAGTCATAAAAGAATGCAGGTTGAAAGGAGCGACTGGAGGTTATGTTGCCTAGCCCTGGAAGTATGAAGTTCATCAGGGCTGTGTCAAATCAAGTTTGAGTATCTCTAAGGACAGATATTTCAAAGACTTTCTGTGTCTGATATACCTCACGATGAAAAAATACTTCTTAATATTTAATTGTTTCTTGATGCAACTTGTGCCTGTTACTGGGTGTTGCCATCTTTTCTGTATCTCCCAGTTAGGCAGTTGCAGATAAGCAATAACATCTCTCAGTCTGAACCAGCTCAGTTCCCTCTCTCTGTAACATGTGCTGCAAGCCTCTTCCACATTTTTGGTGGCGGTCTTCTGGGCTTCTTCCAGTATGCCAAGTATCTTTCTTGTGCTGGGAAACCCGAAAGTTGGTACAGAATTCCAAGCATGATCTCAGAAGTATTGAATAGAAGGGAAAGATGTTTTTTGAACACTCCCATGCATGTTTGGCTATGAGGTCACACTATTAACTCCTCTTTAACTTGTTCACCAGGAGCTCAGGCTTTTTTGCCTATCTGCTTTCTAACCAGGTCATGCCCAGCCTCCACTATTATGTGGGGTTATTCTAGCTCAGTTCTGCATTTGGCCTGCTGAACTTCATGAGGTTCATGTGAGTCCATTATTCCAACCCATTGAGGTCCAGTTCTTCCTTATTTAGTGCCTTGGAGCAAGTTTATCCAAATTTGTCAGTCATGTGGCAAGATCCTAGTTTAGAGAGCCTTTCTGTTAATATGGTAAAGCAGATCAGTATGCTGTTGACCTCGTGTGTATAGAGATACCTATCTGTTCTCTTCTGCCACACAGCTCAAACACAGCTGGATTACCATCCTTTATTTACACTTGCCTCTTTCCTCCCTTTAGAGTTTGAATGAAATGGTGAACAGCTTTTATCTGACTGTTCACAGGAGAAAAAACAAGATGACTTGAAGGAAGGGGATTTGATGCAGGTCTGTAAAATCACAAGTACTGTGGGCAGGGTAAATAGGGAGTCACCATGTTCACTTGTTTCTGGTACAAGAAGCAAGGGACTTCAGATGAAACTAACAGGTGTCACAAGTGAACAAAAATGGCTCCAGACATCATGGGTAGTTATTCTGTGCAACTTCTTGCTGCAAAATGCTGCAGTCCACAGACATTTTATTTGAGTTCAAAAAGGGATCAGACAGGCTGATGGAAGAAAACATTGATTGAAGGCTGTCATGTGCAAAGATGAGACATCTGCCTCAGGAAGTCCAAAGTTAGACATTGCAGGAAGCCAAGGGAGTATTTTGAGGAGGAAAAAAAATTGAGGAAATATATCTTAGCATTTACTACACAAACAGTAATTCCCATTTTTCTTCAGAGAAGGGTTGCAGCTTGGCAGGGTTTTTTGTATTTATTTTGTACCACAGTGTTAGTCTGCAGGCTGAAGATTAGCCAAGACTGTATTAGGAAATATTGCACTCAGATGAATTTGTTGTTTTCAAGTAATTTCTGTGTCTGTTGACATACTGGCTCTGTATTGAGCCAGCACAGCGGGATGGTGCTGAATACAAACCTTAGTTTATCTTCAGTTGTTCCCCTGCTTTGCACCACAGACATGGTGATAAAAGAGAACAGACTATGTCACTGCTTTTCAGTTCCTCCAAAAGTGGTCATATAAGGCAAAGCTTATCTTCTCTTTCTCTTCAGCTGCATGCTATTTATTTTTCCTACATTGCAGGCTGTCTCATCATTTTATTGGAGTCTCTTCATTCCTTGCTTACCTAAAAGCTTTTAAGTTTCAGAACAATGTAGTCTTAAACTGAATATCTGTTTAAAAGAGCTCAAAACCTTCCTTTTCTTTACACAAATGAGTTTGCAGTTTTAAGAGGAGTCACTAACCACTTTCAAGAACTGTGTTATTTGTGGTAGCATGTTGACAAGTTCAGACAGTTGCCGTCACTATCTTTTGCTAGATGACCATGCTGCTTACAGGTTCCTCATCTATATAGCTTTCAGAGCCACAGACCACACAGTCAGACAGCAATCCCCTGGGAAATGCCTGTTCTCCTCTGCTGGGACTGTAAGCCACAGAAGACTGCCTTTTTATTTCCACAGTTTCAATTTGTCTTCAGTACCTTAGAGTCCAAGGCAGCTGAGGGTACTTGCACTATTACTGCACTATTTAGTTTTGTGTTCTCAGTGAAAGAAAAGGTGAAGGCACTGGATGGTCTTCTGCTGGAAGTGTGTGTGTCTTGGGATTTTTCACATGGTGCACCTTTACTTGATCATGTGTTTGACAGTAGATGTCTATCCAGCTTTCTTTTCTGGACTTGGACAGAGACAGCCAAAATGTAGCATTTGGCCACCATGATAATTTTTACTTGCTATATGCTCTGTCACATTCTCTACCAGGTAAGATTTGAGAGAGATGTCAGCAGTGGACATGCAGTGTTAGTACTAGAACTGGGACTCCACATAGTTGGAGTCCTCTTAGCGACCGCCTAGCCTGACACTCCAAAGTGTAGAGATAAAAGATATTCTGTTGTCTTTTTCAAGAACATGTGTTTCAAGATCCTGACTAGACTTCACCTTCCAAATAGAGACCCAGGTTTTCTGAAATGCTCCAGTCAGATCCTTACAATGAGTAAGCCGTTTGAACCTACTGCTATTTGTCAGCTGCTTTATTTGTATGTGAAAAGCATGAAAGAGTCCCAGGTCTATATAACCATTTACTAGACTTTCACACAGAAAGGAACATTGCTTAGAATGTATAAAATAGCTTTCCCCAAAGAAAAACCTGATTTTTTCTTGTAAAGCTCACACTACTTCAAACCACAAGTTGGATAAGGGCATCATGGAGGAAACCAGTTGTTTGAGAACAACTATAACTTTCCACTCTCACTGTTCTCCTTGGTCCCATGCAGCAGGTGATGCATCTCCTTTGGTCCCATCTCTCTGGTGATGGCTGCCAGCCCCATGCCACAGCTGGTACAAGGAACAGGACAGATGTTCTCTAAATGTTTTGCTTCAGTGCCGTGTCCCAAGCCAAGTGAATCCCCCACTGCTACTTTTGGCAAATGACAGAAAAGAGTCTCCTCATCGACACAAGTGTGCTTGTGCTGCAAGTGCATCCTGACAAGGAGTGAGGAGGAGCAGTGGCATCAGCTGCTACAGATATAAATTGTTATTATCCATCTTTGGGTCAGTGCTTGTAGGACTTTTGTCAGGAATGTGAGCTTGTCTTAGCTTTTAAAGGTTTTTATTTTATTGCTTTCTTCAGCATCTGAGAAACATTTTAATAATGAGAAAAAATTAGCTTTTCTCAAACCTGTATGTAACTGGGCTCACACTTGTGCAGTATTTTGATGTAAAGTTAGGTGTTTGGGAATGCTGATGTGATTTAGAAACAAAATCCAGTATTGAAAATAGCATAATTGCTAATGTGGGGATAGAGAAAGATGTTCAGTAGAAATCTTCACTTCATTTCCACTTAGGAGAGTGTAGTCACCTGCAGTATGTAGTGTTTTAATAGATATTTAAGTTACATTTTACAGACAGATATAAAAAAAGGCTTCTTGTCTTTTTATAGTCATATTTTATAGTCACAGTTAGATGAAATGCATACTAAAACCCCACCAAAGCCTAGACATTAGTAGAATAAAATAAGCTTGTACTAGTGAGGCATTAACAGTACTTACATTTTATTTCTGCCACTTCTAAGTATTCATGAGTGGTCTGTCTGTGATTTTATCTGGTTACCATTTGTTTAATTCAATAGGAACACATTCTTAAATAATATTTTAAAATAGTTTATTTAAAAAGCTGACAAGAAGAGAACCACTAGAACATACAGAATTAAGCAGGACTTCTCCTGATAAACGTTTTTCTTCTTACACTGCTTTTCTGAAGCTGCATAGTGTCTTTTAGAATTAGAAAAGAGAGAATTAGTATTTTAGAATTAGAAACTCAATTTTGGCAGTCTAAGTAGTATGAAATACAGGGGTTTTTATGGTTTCTTTGCCATAAAAAATGTATTTCTTAATTTAATGTTTTTGTAATCCTCTTCAGGTACGATCCTTCCACATTCGCAGATGGGCAGAGGTGAACATATGAGAAAGGAAGGAATTGCAAAGATGACAAATGTAATATGTTTGTTTGACTTCCAGTACAACCCCAATGTGAGAGAGATACAGCTGAAATAAATAACATCTGATATCTGGCATAGCTTTTACTGATGATTATCAGGCATTCTTTAATTTTCCATCACAACCTCCTGGTTGAGTTACCAAGCTGTGTTGGCCAGTGAAGGCATATTAATAAGATGGAACACTAAAGAAAGGATAGAGGGGCCAGGAATAAAGTAGGGAAGGAAACTGAGACGTGACGGAAGGGCACATCAGCAGGAACCCAGGGCTTGCATCCTGGATTCTCAGCTGGTATTGAGCTGATTCCAGCAGGATGTGTTTAAGTCATTTGGTGTATTTCCTGAGCAAATTTCAGCGTGCCTGAAGGGATCCCTGATATGCTGTATGAAGGCATGATGGGAAAACATGTTCTTTCCCAGCCAATTCTGCTGGTCTCATTTGTTGATCTCTCAGGTAAACAGCGCTTGAAGAGAGGTAGCCATCTCACACCATCAAAATTAATCCATTAGTTTACTTTTTGGTGGTCTCAACTATGAACATTTGTTCAGGTTTCTAAAGCATTTGTCTTGTGTCCGTATCTGAAGAACACTCTATTATCACTGTTCTTTTAACTGAAATGGTGCAGTTTTCACATTACAGTCTCTTGCTTCAGTTTGTGTTTATAAATAACCTATGTACAACAGGAGTAGAGGGAGACTTTTTACAATACTCACTAGAAAGGAAAGTTTTCCTTTAGGAAAAGGAATAAAGTGATAACACACCTTGTGAAGATGGGTGATTTAACATACAGGAGATGTTCAGTGTCGGGGAGAACCAAACGGTTCATTACCTTTTCATGCGTTATATTTGACAATCTTTTCTATATGAATTGTCCAATAAGGCATTTGTGCTCCAAAGAGCTATAAACTAAGTACTTGTCATAGTCAAATGAGCAAAGAAGTTGTCCATTTTATCTCTATATTTTATTTCCTCTGTGACTGAGCTGACAAAACCATTGCTGTAATTGGAGCTCAGATAGAAATCTTGAAATTTTCAGATGTTCTGGTTGTAGTTGGTCTGAATTGTAAGCTATGTTTGTGCTCAGTCCAAACTGTGATTTGACTCTGCTTGAGTAGGTAACATCCAGGCATATGTATGTGCAGAGTGGAATCTGAACATTCACAATGGCGCTCATTTCCTGGAAAACATAAGAGATCAGTCGAAAGGATACAGCAGGATTATAATGCTGAGTTTTCCTGCTGTCCTGTGACAAATCTTTTTCAGTCCATCACTCCTTGATTTCCTGACATCCTGAGAAACAGAATTTTACTTAAGCTGCTGTAGGGTAGCAGTAAGAGTTTTTTTCTATGGACCCTACATTTTTAGTCTTGGTCCACTGTGGTGTATTACAGACTTTATTTTTCAGGTAGCTTTCCATTGGAAGATTTAGCAAGTACCGTCATTTGCGTTTCTCCTGCATCACGTGAGCTTTCTTCATGATGTGACCTGGCAGCACTTGAAATTGATACACTCACTTGTCGTCTCAGTATTTTCAGTACAGTTCTCTTGTATCCTTTGCATGCAAAGAAATAGATGAAAGGATCTAGGCAGCAGTTAAAATTCATCAGAAATACAGTATAATGGAGTGACTTCTGGAAAATTTTCTTTTCACTGCATGAGGGTTCTTGCTGAAGTTTCTTAATCATGTGCTGTATGATTGCAACATGATAAGGAGTAAAGCAAATGATAAACACTATAATTACAAATATGATTGTATTGATGGCTTTTTTGTTTATCCCTGATTTTTCAGTCAGTGGATTTTCCTTGGCTGTTTGAAAAAGTTTGCAGCTGATTTGAGAGTAGCAAAATAGAATAATCCCCAGGGGAATAAGGTACCCTATTAAACAGGCAGCAAGAAGTATAAATGGTAGATGTTCTATTTTCTCAAAGTTTGGATATTCCATACATGTAGTCCTTTCATTTTCTTCCTGTGACATGGATTGTATAAGTAATGGGAAAGTTTGACTAAATACAAGAAACCAGACAAAGACACAAATGCCCTTGGCATATTTAATCCTTCTGATCTTGTATCGGAAGGGGTGGACAACAGCGAAGAACCTGTCGATGCTCAGGCACGTCATGAAGTTCACACCTGCGTAGGTGTTGATATAGAACAGGAGCGCGGTGATGCGACACAGCGCTTCTCCAAAGGGCCAGTGAAATCCCATGGCATAGTAGGCTATCCTGGTTGGCAAGGCAATGCAGAACAGCAGGTCGGAGAAGACGAGATTTGTTGAATAGAGGGTAGTGGAGTTGATCTTCTTTCTGTTTTTAAAAATTACGGTGAGGGCAATGGTGTTTCCAAGCACCCCAAGAATCAAGATGGAGCCGTAGAAAACAGACAGTAATACCCGAGCTGTGTCTTTGTGTTCGTATAAGTCACAGGTGGAAGTGTTGGTCTCAGAGGCTGTGGAAAGGTCCATTTCTGCAACCACTGTTGTTGAAGGAAGCTCAGTAGACCTAACATGAAAAAAAAAAAAAAAAACAGCAGAAGGGAACATTTTGTAAGAAATGTAGATAAACTACTACATGACAGTGGACAGCCTCTGTTGCAAAATAAGGCTTAAAAAAAAAGAAATGAAACTTCATTGCTGTGAAATGCTTTTCAAGACTCTGGAAACAGACAGATGCCTCCTTTTGGCTTCTCTGTTTTGATCCCAGTTGCTTCTCTAATAAAGAAAATCAGACAGGGGGCAATGTAATGAACCAGGGATATAGCATATTTGGAAAGTGAAGTCTATAGATGGTCAGGAGGTGGGAGACTGTTTAAAGCAACCTGAGGGGAAAAAAGAGTCTGAAGAAACCACATCATAAAGCATCAAATGAAATCCCCAAGGATCAGACAAGCAGACAAAATGTTCTAAATGTGTTTTAGTTGATTTTAATGGAATTTTTGTTCCTAACAATTCACATTGTCATGCTTTAACTTCTTTAGAGAAACTTTTTTTCCTAAGCATTCTTATAATATTGACATTATAATAGAATCATAGATTCATTTAGGTTGGAAAAGACCTTGAGGATCATAGATTCCAACCATAATAACTTGTTTAATTCTAGTTTTGAAAATTGGCTTTTGGAATCTAATTCTAATATTGTTACATACATAAATTCTTAAGGCTACTACTTTAATCACTCTTTAGTGACCTGGTTAAAGAGAGATAGTGCAGGTGAATTATTTGCACTTTGTCAATTTAGTAGATTTTAGAAATTGTTTCATCTGTACAGTCATAAGTAGCATAGAAGAGTTGCAAAGTGGCAGTGAATTGGAGAGCTTAAAAATATTTTTAGATGATCCACCAGAATTTCAGAAATAGAAAGAACCCCATCCTGGTGATACTGCTTGCAGTGCAAACATTCTCTAGGTCTACTGTTACCTGGCAGTTGTATAGTGTAAGCATGAAATTCAGAAAGGATGGGGCGTCTCATGTTACTCCTTGGGCAGCTATTCTACAAAAGGGTGCCTCTTCGAGGCACCATTTATGAATTTAAACAGCAGTCAAGACAAGATTGCTTCTGTTTCAACAAAGAATACAACCTGAAAATAAAAGCTGTTGCAAGTGGAATTTTGAGTCTGTCTTGTACTTTTAATTAACATGTCTATATTATTTCTGAGCATCTGTCCTTCTACACACAATATTCACAAGCAACTATAGCCTGCTGCACTTACAAAATGTCTTTCTGGGAAATAACACTCAGTTTTAAGGAATTTAAACCACAAATTTTAGAAAGCGTTCATTATCCTTTTATTAACTTGTGAAAGCATTAAAAGCTTAGTATTTTCTTTTATGATTTGAGGAGATTGTCCTGCTTGTTTTAGGGTGTTCACAATAATGGTTCTCTGTAAATGGAAAACCTGCAAATAGGAGATGATGTGTATCAAAATATGTAAATTAGTTACATTGCATGTTTAAGGTAGAAATTTGACTTCCAGTTAGTACATTAAGTCTATGTTTGCTGCATTCTATAGACAGGAGGGAAGATATGTGGGTGATTTCTGACTTATAGATGTACAATATTCTGATTCTTAGATATTTGTGAAATAAGTTAGTACTGTCTGTCAAGAGTGGGAATACTTCATTCAGGGTTGTATGTCAAATCTGAAGTGGGAGTTCTGTGCCTTGAATAAGAGAACTAATCTGTTAGTTCAGATTAGGGAACAACTCCAGCTGTAGTGCAGATTTAAGAATGTCAGTAATTTTATATTAGTTAATTCTGCATTGTTCATGCTGTCTTGGTGTTATTGTGTTTGATAAATGCAGTAGTGCAGTTGTGTGTGATTGATTAATGCAGTAGTTATTACCCTGAGGATGGTTCTGGTGTGATTTCCTCCCATCTTTTCCCTTGTAGAAGTGTTTAGGATGGCTTTTGTTTTACCAAAGTGTAACAGGCTGCTTTTTGCATAAAATAATGTGGGTTTGTGTAGGCGCCTGTATATGGGTCAGTGAGGTGTTTTGTTTTGTTTCTCATGTTTAAATGCTTCTAATTCTTGTTCACACTCCCAGCATCACATCTATCTTCTATTAATTTCTTTCTTGAAATTTAGGTAAAATATTCTTGTCAACATATTTAGGAAAGGATAATCTAAGATCTGTGATAAACAGTTCAATTACAGTAACTAGCTACAGCATGTTAAGTGCATAATTTGAGTTTTGCTTTAAACTTGTAATAGTTATGGTTCAAAAATACTGCGCAGAATTGTCACATCCATTCATATGTTTTTCCATAAACATTTGTAAAATGTAGAACATATACATACTGAACTATAGTTTAGGAAAAAAGCTGTATTCAGTAAATATGTTGTTTTTACATCAAGAGTAGAACTTGATAAATTGCACGTTACCTAATTTTGCTCTATGAAGTTGGATCTTTAATGAAATAAATTAATCTATAACTTGTTGTTCAAAATAGGATGTTCATCCTCACATATAACTGCAGCTATATTGAGGAGTCCTAGTTGAGACAGCGTTTATGTCTATCCATGGTGCTAGCATGGATATATATTGGGAGCAATTCCATGCCGGGACAAACTGGTTACAATTGGATGAGGAGAAAGCTGGGGGAGCACAGCTCATGGATGGATCTTGCAGAGCAGTGTGCAGTCAGCCAAGCTGTGCTCCTTGGCAGGCTCTTCTGCCTGCTGTGGGAGTCAGCCCTAAGGGTAAAAAGTATTCTTTTTGATCCTCTGTTATCCCCAAAATATTTTGACTGGTAATGTAGGGAACACATTTTACAATGCTGTAGATGAGTATTAGTGTTTTCTCTACTTGTAAGTATGTATGGGCATTTTTGAGAGTCAGCAAGGTGTTTAGATGTTAGAGTACCTGAATATAAAAGAGAGACAGAGCAATATTTTATCTGGTTTGTGGCCCAAACAGATGATAAAGTTGATACCATCCACCATAATGTGCAATCACCTAAGCTGTGGTAACTTCTTTGTACTTCTGAACTCTTATCTGTTGTTGGATGAACTCCATTCACCTCAGCAGGTATTTCACATTTTCTTGGCAATCTTAGAGAGGGCGTCATTAAAAATAGCATTTTCTTCCTCAAAGGTGTCAGGACTATGACACTATGAGCTGGACATGACTCTGATTTAATGAGCTGTGTGACTGAATGAGAACATGGCCATTTACTGCCCCAAATTCAGATGCACCAATGAATTTACCCTGTAGAATCACTGCTAAGACTTTTCCTCTTCTAGATTGCTGGATTAAAGACCCTTCCAGTGGCTTTCCAAGTATTAATGATACTACTTTGAAGTATATACGTGGAAGAAAGATAATATTAATTTCCCTTGCCAATTAAATAATTTTAGAAAACAGTACCAGATGTTTTCGGCTTAGAGTTACATGCCAAAATGTTAAGGTATAAAGTATTGAAAATTACTCTCTGTATATCTGTATTGTAAAGAAGGTTGTTCAAGTTTTCACATTTTCTGAGTCTATAAACACTCAGTGGCACAGACCCCTTACTTAATGTAATCTTCTATATAGTTCAGATTATATTATTTTAGCTATTGTATATGAATTATGGCAACTTTTCATTTAAAGCATATTTTTCAAGGTGCTATTTGTCTTAGAGAACTTAAGAGAAAGCAAATTACCCATTTGTACTCTAGTCTTTGGTCAGTCAACATCCCTGTTAAAAAATGTGTATGTCTCTTACTTAAATGTCTCTAAAATTAATAGGCAATTGGTGTTTTCATTGGGTCTCTTCACCTTTACACAATCACATGGTTTGGGCAATTCAAAGTAAGCTTATCAAATATTTCACCACAAGGTGAAATGATCCTGTGATAACCCCAGCTGTGTCCCACACAGGACTTGGGGTTCCAGATGCCTCTTGGTATTAGCATGCCTGGACACAAACTCACCACTACATCCCTGTTTTTTCTGCTTAGTGGATTATGTATGCAAGATAGAGTTGTGTAGCATTCCTCTGGGAGTTTGTAAGTTATTTCACTGTGATCCAGGAGTATTTCTCTGATTCACTCTGTCATAGGATATCCCCAGTGGAAGGGCATGGCCATTGCTCTCTGCTTTTACCTGTGAGGATGTTGTGCCTGGGAGAGTTTAAAATTAATTTTACTGTTAAATACTTTGCCCAGGCTTGCAAACAATGCAGGTTGTTCTAAATTGTTCTTTCCCTTGCCATTTTCAAGTCTTAGACTACGTTTACTTTCTGAGCAGCAAATTTTACCTCTTGAGATTTGTTAGCTAGGCAGCTGCTAGTCTGTTCTCTGTGCTTCTTGATGTTTCACAGCACTAGCATACATCTGGAGAATAAATTCACAGCACAATGGCAAGCTTCTTGCAAAATCTAGTGTGTCTGAAATCTGTGCAGGTGCCTTTCTAAACCAATATTGTAATTTCATCAAAGAAGGAAAAATAGCTTGTGTAGGAGATTTATGTTGTGTGAAAACATTTGACTGTCATTAGTAATTTGTTTTATGTTTATACATTTGTTTTGTGTTTAATCCCCCCAGCAAAAGATATTTGATGAACAGGATGGTGACTCCAGTCTGGAAGTACTGTGTAATCCAAAGCTCTGCTTCACAGACATGTTCATGTATGATGAGCTTTTTATGTAGTATCATAATATTACATACATTTAACTGTTAAGCAGTATAGACTTAAGCTATTAGCCAGAATTTGCAGTGTTACACCTTAGATTACATGAGTTGGGATTGTGTGCAAGCAGTGGTACAAAGCTCTCTCTGTATGGTAAATGAAATTTCTTCTTGTTCTCATCTCCTGCTTTTGCTGAGGAGCACCATCTGTCTTTTTGGCAGAACAGGGGACATGTAGAAGGCTTTTACTGTGTATTGTAATCTAATGTGTGATTTCTCTGTGTCTCTTCATAATTTTCGTTCTTTGAAGATGAATCACTGGTCCATTTGTCCCTTGTCCAGTTGCTAATTTAAGGATGCTAATTATATTCTTGGAAAAGCACAGCAGTTCATTAGAAAGATCTCTTCTGGCTCTCTATACGTAGTCTGGTTTAATCACTGTGAGCCGGACAATATTTCTTTAACAAATCATGTTGGAGGTTAATGTTGTTTTTCTGTGCATAAAGAGTGTAAATTATTTTAAAGGAATGATCAGGAAAGAGACTTCTCTTCCCTGCAAGATTCACTGATCTTACAGTCTTCTACAGATAAAATCTGTGTAGGTCTTACATCGTTTTAGAACAGTAGAAGATCGGAAACATACAGTTGTGTTTCTGCAGGTTTAATTTTTTTCCTTAATCTCAACATTATTTTTTTCTGTTGACCAGTCATATTTACTGTTTGTATTTCTGTTTTACTGTACAGGTGATTTTTATTGTGGAGTGTTTCCTCTGTTTAAAAGATGGTTTGTTTCTACTAAGTTGTGCATATTTAAAAGTGTGTTCTTCTATATTAATATTAAATATTAAAGTATTTAGTATTTAAAAGTTGCATAATAGAATGCTTTTTAAAGATAGAAATAACATATAACATGGTATGTGGACTGGCAGCTGGGGACTGCATTTAGTTTAATAAAAGCTGAGGTGAGAGACAGGCATGTCCTAAAGCTTCCTCTGCCTTTCTAACATTTTAACACTCATAAGCTTCTAGTGTTTATGTTAATTTTTTTCAGAAGTTGTTGAGTTTTGTGTTCCAAAGTCTGGTAAGTCAGCCTGATGACCTGAAGATTGGGTCCTCAGGTCACAACCCACAGCTAATTTTGATGAGAGAGTTTCTAGGCTAGTGCTTTTATTCCTCTTTGGTATAGAACCAAATTTGTTTGCATAGTAAACACAAATTTGTAATGCACACATCAGAGAATCCCAAATATGTATTTGAAGTCTTAACAGTGACTTTAAAGAATTAGAATATTCTTTAGCTGCTTAACAGAATATGCAAGTGCACAAGACTGTGGGATCTCTGGTCCTACTTTTGTCTGTTGCTGTAGATTTTGCATGAGAGTTGTTGTATGACAGTTATATTTGGTGCTAAAAAATAATAGAAATTACAGTAAGTGAGATGGAAATAAAAGAAGTTGAATTGAAATGCTGCATAACTTTTTAAAGTAAAAGTGGAAGTCCTTTCTAGGGTACACCCTGCTCTTATCTGTTGGATTTGTCTTTACAAGGGTGATCTGTTCTATAAAAAGTGAGAACTGTCTAACATAAATAATATCTGCCAAAAACATATACTAATGTGAAGAGCTCTGCTGATGCTAAGATGATTAACTTCCCTTCAGTTTATACTTGTTTAAGTATACTAAATGTAAAAAGGAGAGAGCCTAAAACTAGAGCAAACAAGAAAAATAAAAGTGTGAGCCACTGAAAATTACATTCTTCTCAGCAGAATAAAAAAGTAGTCAAATGAGGATTTGTATTTTAGTACCAGAAGACACGCACACCCTTTTGAGTTTTGGGATTTTTTCTGAGTTGTATGAAACCCATACAGGTACAGTATTTAATTTTAGGGTTTACAGCTTCTATATTAAGTTTATTATTCTCTATACGTGCTTCTGAGTCTTTTGACTGGAAAGGAATGACATTTGAGCTCTTAAAGACTAATTGCCAGGTAAATTTTCAATCCCCTTGTCTCTTCAGGAGCAGCAATGAAAATGTTGGACAGATTTCTTGTATTCTGTGCTCAGAGACAGATTGTTCAACAGTCTGTCTTGTTTTGCCAGTGTAATAGGAAAAATGTATCCTTTTAAATTGGGAAGGTATATAAAAATCATAGCACTTGAAATATTTCTTCAGCTTTGTGGCACAAAGATCAGTAATAAGGAGAAAGATGTTTGGTCATTGCAATTCAGAAGAAGAAAGCCTTCTTAAAAACCTCAGAAGAAATGTGCACTAGAAGTTAAAAGAGGAATTAGCTCATAAAGCTTTGAATTCTTAAAATGCTCTATTGCAATGTTCAGACGCGAGAAGAGTGAGGAGTTTTCGAGCTGATAATGAAGGCTGTTTTCATCGACAGGGAGCATATGTGATAAGAGCAGGCTATGCATTCACAACCACGGTATGGATTTGTTTTAAGGCTCTCTCTTACTATTATTCTGTGAGGTTCAGTGACTTTAGAGCTTCAGTGCATTCCTTATCACTTCTACAGCAGTTATTTCTGCATTAGTATAGTTTAAATTAGTGTTGCTAAAAAATTGTCTAAGTTAAGTCAGTATGAAATGTTTCCCTGTGGTTGTCAGAAGGCTGTTTTATTATAAGAAAGGAGTTGGAATAACTTGCTGATGCTGTAGATCAACAGATCCTTTAAGTGGAAACTAACTAGCAGCATATTAATATGGAAATATAAAATATCAGAGAATTTCTTCCATGGACCTTTCCCATACAAAGATCATTTATCCTTACTACCGTATGAAAATATCCAGTATAATGCAAAAAAGGGAATATTTTTGGTATTGTTTGCTGTTGCTGAGTGGCAAAGGAAAAAAGTAAAAAGTTAGTTCTTTTCTGTACTTACATCTTTGTAGCTTCTTGGATCCTCTGTGCAGTTCAGGGCATTAACAGGATGGGCTTGACTGCGAAGGTTTACTCTTGCACATTGTTCTCGAGAGTGATTACGTCTTTTGTGGGAGGGGTAGGTTTTCTTTCAAGTGCTTCTGAAAACCCTACGCTGTTTGTATGTCGGTCTTGATTTGCTGCCTACTGCTTTATGGGATGTGAAAGCATCTATTTTTTGATCCTTTTGCAATTAGTCTGCTCAAAGAGAGTAATTTGAAACACTTCCCCCTCCCTCCTGAAGTTACGAATTACTGACTTTTGCGGAAGGGACTTTACCCAGAGGTTTACTTAACTAACTGTTGACCAACTAAAATCCCTCTCATATGTGAGAAACTTTGTTTATATGCCATCTGCATTTAAAAATACCCTAGTTTACAGCAAAAAGCTGAGTGATTAGAACGTGCTTTAAAACTTCTTACCGATGAGATCTGATGCAGCATGAGGAAACCTCAAAAGTGACATACCCAGATGCGTGGACATTCCCAGCATGGTTTTAGTATCATAATGATGAGGATTTACAGAAATGCCTTTCAAAAATATATGAAGGAGTTAAAGAACTCTGGGACTTTGAGAGATTAGTAAGAATGTCTGCCTTTGCAAGCTGTTTATTACATCTTAAGCAGTTTTAATAATTATAATAATTATAGTAATAACAATAATTATAATAATGAAAAATGTAAGGTAAACACATGAAAGATAAAAAGCTTCTAAAGCACAAATCTGATTCCCCTAAAATAATATTGACAAGGAGTGGCTAGGGAGTAGGAAAAGAATGGGATGTCAAATTGTGGATTAACCCATTTGTCCCTGAAAAAACCTTGTTTCTGAGTGAAGAACTTTTAATGTATGAGTGAAATTGTGTGTTTGTTAAGAGGGATTTGGAGATCAGAGATAGATGGAAAATCCTTTCGTTTGCAGTTTGAGGCTGTGGTTGAGAGTTACCTGGGATTTTCCCCAAAAACTGATACTGATCATTCATGACTGCAAAGGACTGTTTCATGACCTCATTTAGTGGCCTGATTTTAAACAACCGACAAGGCATGATAAGGCTATTTTTGGCGGGTCCAACCCATGCAGATTGTAGGATGCCTTTTTGGAAATCTTAGGGCTGTGTTCACAGCATAGGTGTTGGCTGACATTGCAGTGGTGAATGTGTGTAGAGAGATAGGATCTCTACTAACATGTCCATCTCATCAGAAAGCCTCAAATGCAGTAATGGCAAAGTTAATTTGTATTATAGGAAATGTTTTTTCTATAGCAGAACATAGAGCCTTGTGAGCTACTTTTGTACTTACTTGGAGCACTTGGTTGATGCTGTACAGTGATTTTTCTGTTGTTGAACTCCCACTGTACACATGACTTGATTCCCCTTAAGATGCCAAAGATCTGAAGGGCTCTGTCTAGGGCTTTCAGCTTCTCAGTCTTAATGGAGCCTTCATCTTCTAACACCACATTCAGAAATTCTTTGGGAGAACTTACCAGTCTTATTCTGGATTTTTTTCCTTACTTGTTTTTGAATAATTTTTTAATTATTCAGCTTCATCAAAGTATAATCACTTTAAATGAAGTGATGAGAATTCAGGACTGTTTAAAGGGAAATTGCACAGGGAACTTGCTTCATATGTACGCAAAGTAATACCACAGTGTGGGTTGTCCAGCACCTGAAGTCTGCTGTAGAAATGGGAAATTTTGATATACACAGACATGTCAGCTCAAGAGCTGACATTAGTACCCCAGCTTCTTATTAAAGGAAATATTTCTTTCAGAATTGTGTTACCATTATAAAACAACACCAGTATGTGTTTCCTGCTTTAATCTGATAAAATATTGCCTTCCTTTGATTAAGATACAGTACTAGATTGTATCCTTTGAGTCACTCATGTATTATTATTTGGTGTATTAGCTACCAATCCAGCCTAGCATGATGTGATGCTAATTGCCTGAGCTCAATGGTACAGGTTGCATTCTTTCACTGTTTATTCTTCCAGTGATTTGTTTTTGGTTCTAATACAGCTGCTGTTGATCCAGTATTCTGTTTGACTGTTCCAGGATTTGAACATTTAAATTTAAAAATGGCTGTGTGTCAGAAGGTGTTTATGTTTACTGTATATATGCAGCCATACATTTGTGTTTACCATATATGTGCAAACCCTGTTCAGCTTTTGGCAGGCAAGGTGAGTAACATGTAACCTGGCAGGTTACAAAAGTAATTGTTGGATAGTCTTGGCGTTAAAAACTAAAGCTTACTTTAGGATAGATGTCTGACTTCTGCCTTCATGAGAGGATTGTTAAGTGTTGGTTATATGGTTAGTCTCAAATTTTAATGAATAGATTCTGCAGAGATTTCCATGGACAGGAGGAACCTTTCTTTTCACCTCCAGATGCATTTTTTTACTTTTCTCTGCATTCATGTAAGCTAGTGAGTATTGGGTAAAAAAGCCTAATGCTTTTGCTGCTATTGAGAGACCTCAGGCAATGGGGTGTCCTGCTCATGTGTAGTGAACGGGTTGGGTGCAGTAGGTGGGTCCTTTGAGTCCAGGGCTCCACCAGGCAGAGGAACACAACCATCAAGGGTGGTCACATTCCACGGAATTACTTAATTTTAAGGAATGTTATTGTGAATATTTAGCATGTTCAGAATAAAGGCTGGCACTTTAAGTGTAATATGGCAGTGTTTGGACTGACTGTAGAATGGCAGGTCACTGAAATGACTTAGTAACTTGAATTGCAAGTGCACTGTTTGCGTGCCTGTATTATCTGCAGCTGTTTCTATAAGTGATATTTTTAGTCCCCCCCAAAATACATGGTTGTGAATTTGTCAGTTTAATGTTTTTTTGAAGAACTTGAATGAAGAAAAACACAGCACCGCAGTTAGTAATTGTAGTGAGTCATTCTGAATAAAAGAAGTTATTTCTGCAAACTTAATCTCACAGAACTTCTAGTGACAACAGCAAGTGTTTTTGCAGAAGCTACATTTATTTAGCTTTCTAACCCTTTGTTCATGCATTTTAGAACCATTTTCCCTCTTTTGTGCTTATATTTGTTAGTGTTAATGCTTTATTTTAATCTTAATTTAATAGTCTCCATTTTAGACTTTAAACAGTGAATTTCTCTTATAAGATGTACTTGCCCCTGATTTTTTTCTTCTCTAACAGTAATTTTTACATATCTGATTTATTTTTTTCTAGGATATTGTTTCTGTGTGTCTTTTTCTTTTTTTTTTTTCTTTCTTTCTTTGTACAAAATCAATCTCATCAATTCAAATTATGTAGAATGTTCCTATCTGGTTACTGTGTTTCTGTTTCACTTCAAATGTTGAAATTTAACATGCTCTTCAAAATGAGGATATAACTATTGTAGAGATGGCTACTATAGTGCATCTTTGAGATGGACATGGTATCCATGTGGAATGTTCAAACTCTCGAATTCAGTTTTCAGGTTTTAGAGTTTTCTGGTTTGTTTGCAAATTGCATTTTCTAGTGCACATGACTAAAATTAACTTCCTAAATATGAAGCAGGCAAAAACTCAGTTCAGAGTCAGAATATGCTTGTGTCTATAGCCCTTCTTTGCACACAGACATCACAGATTCCCAGTAGAAGTTAATCATGCCACATAAAAGGATGTTCCTGACATTCTAATGTATAATGAACAGAGGGCTGGGGCAAAGGTGTCTGCCAAAGAAGAGAAAGCACAGGAAAGGTGACTAAAAGAGATGAGAGGGAAAGCAAAACCAAAAGGATAAGAAAGAAGTGAAGGAAAAGAAAACGCTGAAGTAGTCCTTCAATAAGATTATCTTTTCCTCTTGTAGATGTTGAATCTGATATATGCTACCAAAAAAAACTAATTAACTAAAAGAGTTATTAACTAATTACTAGAGTAATTAACTAATAACTAAAAGAGTTAAGAGCCAGTCCTTTTATTTACAGTATGTGGATGGGTGTTTGTACCTGTCTAATGAAATACAGAAACAGAAATTCCTCCAGTGATCATGAGCTTCAGGAGTAAGGCATTTGATTATTCATGGAACAGTAGGGTAGCTTAGGTTTGATAGGATCTCTGGCAGTCATCCAGTTCAACTCTGTGTTCAAGACATGTCCAACAAGAATGGGTTATTTTGGGCTGTGTGTCCAGGCTGTATCTCTGGAGATGGAGATTGTAGCCCTGGGCAGCCTGGTAAATTACTGGACTGTCATTACCCCATCTAGACTTGCTCCAGTATATTAATACTTTCTTGAAGCATGGAGCCCAAAAGTGGACACAATGATTCAGGTTTAGGCTTGGAAGTGCTGAGCAATTACTTCTCTTGGCCTGATGATAGCACAGGCTGCTCTGTATGTGATTGACCTTTCCTGGAAGGATAAAGTGACACTCAAAGGCTGACTAACGGCCAAAGGATTCTCCAGCTCCTT
This sequence comes from Sylvia atricapilla, assembly GCF_009819655.1. Lineage (NCBI taxonomy): Eukaryota > Metazoa > Chordata > Aves > Passeriformes > Sylviidae > Sylvia > Sylvia atricapilla. The sequence goes on from NC_089141.1 coordinate 75,866,376, forward strand.
GTCTGCAAATCTGTTTTCTAGCCAGTCTATGCCACTGCACAAGGTTGTTCCAACCCAGATGGAAGACTCCACAGTTATTTCTGTTGAACTCCCTAACATTCCTAATGTCAGCCCTTTTCTCAGGTACATCAAGGAATAGCTGAATGTGGTCCTGCTCTCCAAAGTATTGACTGCTCCCTCCAGTTTGATTTCACTGACTAGCTTGTTGGCAGTGCACTCTGTCCTGTCATCCATGTTGTTTAATAAGGACAATAAATAGTGTTCATCCCAGTATGGATCCCTGAGGGAAGCTGCTTGTAAGTGGTTGCCATTAAAGTTGGTGCTGCTGATCAGAACCCGCTGAGTCCAGCAATGCAGCCCGATTCCCTCAAATCTGCTTATACAGTGTGTATCTCCCTTGTTTTTCTTTAAAGACTGAAGAGGAAACCAAGTCAAAGGCTATTCTAAAGTCAGAATGTACAACATTTGCCATCTTCCCCTTCCTTATCCACAGCACCAGAGTCACTCTTGGTAAATCCATATGGGATATTAGCAGCTGCTTTTTCCATCGTATAAGTAGCAATGGGTTCCAGGAGCTTTGCTCTGTAACTTTCCCAAGGATAGATGTGAGACTTGTAGCTACCTGGATCCTCTTCTTGCCCTCCTTGAGGATGGGTGTGACATTAGCAATTACCCAGTCATGAGGAACCTGCCATAGTCACGAAGATGATTCAGTGACATGGCATTGGCCACCTCCCTCAGAACCCTGGGGTACAGCCTATCTGGTGCTTTTGCCTCCTGTATGATCAGTTGGGCTCAAGAGCCTCCAAAATGTCTTCCTTTACAGCAGGTGTTGCTCCAGTCCCACAGGAGGTTCAGGGACCTGCAAGGCCTGAGGGCAAAACTAACCAGTGAAAACTGACCCAAAAAAGACATTGAGTGCCTTGACTTGTTGCAGTAGGACACAAAATAAAAGATGCTTGACTCCAGTCAGAAGGCAGTAGGAACCAGAAGGCTTTATTTACAATTTGTTCAGCCCTTTTATAACATGCTGTGCTAAGAAGGCACATTATTGGTCTGTAGCGCTGACACCTCTCCCATTGGCTAAGTAACAGAAATAGCAAACAACACCTCTTGTTATGGGAAAGGGATATCATTTACACAAGCTTGTTTTGGGAAAAAGAAAACTGTTGAAAAATTTCCCTTGGGAAGAGCTAGCAAATTTTCAGCCTCAGAAAGTATCGGGTCCACACTGGCTTTTTTCTTGTCTTTTGTCACTGGCCTCCTTTTTTCACCAATGGGTCCACATTTTCCTTAACCATCCTTTTGCTGTACTTTACTGTGTCAGTCATATTCTAGTACTATTATCTGGATAACTTCTCCAATAGACCTGCTGTAGGTAAGCAGCATCCCCATATAGAGATTCTAAAGAAAGGCATAAGTAAACTATTGAAAATACTGAAGGCAACAGAAAATGTTAAAGGAAATTTTCAAAGTACAGGATTATATAAAGAAAGTTGAGGGTGAAAGTTTAAAATAATAGGAATTAATTTTCACACTGTGGAGTTGCCTGTACATTTGAGTTTCACACAGCATTTTGAAGGGCACAAGTTTTAAAATTAAAAAAAAAGAAGAGATACCTGAATGGATATTTGGGTAATATAATATTTATGTTAGATGTGAACTCTGTCTTAAAACTAAACACCTATGCCCTTAGGAGCATTCCTCTGTGGTACTTATATACCTAATGTTTTAGGATAAAAGGCCCATCGCTAAGTTTCCTCCAGCTCCTCTAGGTTGTTGGGTGTTGAGCAGTGTCAGACACTGGACTTTGAGTTAAGCTGTTCACTACTCTGAACTGGAGTGGTGCTTTCTGTGGTCTCTGTTAACATAAATGGTGAATACTAGCATTTAGGGAACCTCTTAGCATTCTCTAATCTATTTTTAAAATGCACTTGCCGTCTTGGGAAATTCCGTATTGTACTTTCCCATTTTATGATTGAGTGCACTCTCTGTGTCTGAGTTGCTGTTTATCACAGGATCAATAAAACCTGAAAAGCATGCCACAGTTGTGGTATTCTGTCAGTCAGTTTGGTCAGAGTAAAAAGAAATAATTTAAAATTACTTTTCTAAGAAATGAAAAGATATTTCTCTTTGTTTTTCTTCTATCTTCATTTATAAAACCTGATTTATTCAGTGAGTATTGTCTACAGTGGAGTAACTTCAGATAAATTTTTGTACGTTGCTTTCTTATAGCATTTTGACTCTTACAACTTAAATAATTCCAGTTTATTTCAAGAATATGTTATGTGTATTTATACAGGTGTATTTTATTTGTATAAAAAGGATTGTATGCAAAATTTGGTGTCTGTATGACATGCACTAGTTCATGTTCACAAGATCAAAATAGGCGTCTGGTCATTTTACAAAGGGCTTGAAGTCAGATTCTATGAATCTCCTTGCACTGGTGCTTTAAAAACTTAAAAAACACTTGTGATTAGGATGAGGACCCTAAAGGAAATTTTATTTGTAGGGCCATGGAAGTAATTTTCAAAGTGATGTTAAACTGCCAGTATTGCCATCTTGGATACTGTATTCTATTGGCAATATTCTAACACCTTAAGTCTGGGTAAATACCAGCAACTTAGCTTCAGAAGCAAATTGGTTTCCTTAATCTTTTGGGAAAGGTGAAATCCTTACCATTTGTCTGTTTGAATCATAGAAGTTTTGTTCTTATGCAGGAGATTACTGCTGTTCTTGTTGTGTGCTGTGCTTTATAGAAAGAATCTGCTGTTAGATGAAATATGTTGCCTTCTCTTCTGCCTCCAGTTGTAAACATTTGGGAATAAAATACTTTTTGTCACTTGTTCTTATTTGCTAATGAATCTGTTACCTGGAGTGGCACAAGTTATCTAGTGTTGGTTCCCAAGGGAGACCTTTGTTTGCCAGGTGGTGTAACATTTTGATTGTTATGTACTTAAAATTAACTCCTTTTGACTGTTTGACACTTGTGTTGCTAGTATCATTCTTATAACCATCTGTATCTTTCTTTTTGCAGCTTGGGTCCTGTGTTTGCGCTGTTTGTTCCATTTTATTCCTCCATTCCAAGAGTGCAGGTGACACAAGTATTGGGCCACTTTTCTATCACAAACAAGTCTCTGGTCTACATACTGGGTTTACAGGTATGGTATGTACTTGATTGTTCATCCTTTAATAAACTAATAATGTAGTAGTTAGTATTTCTGTTTGTCTATGAATTTTGATGCTTCCGTGTGCATGATTCAGCATACATTTAGCTATTAACTATCCCTCAGCTAAAACAGGGAGAAACATGAGGTTCTAGTATGCTGAAGTGTTGAGCAAGTGATCTGTTCTTACCTTGTCTTACATGGGAAAATAAAATATACAATTCAGCAGTTTGTTTTTTTTTGTTGTTGTTGGTAAAATGAATTAGATGGAAAGAGATTAAAATGGAACCTGATCCTAAAGCATTTTTATCTTTCACCTTTCTAGTTTGCTTATATTCCTGAATTTTCTCATTTTTCCCTTGTCTATTAGAGTTCAAACAAAGCTGTAGACTACAGTATTTTTTATGGTAAGACTAGTAAATAATCAAGGTTTTGGCTGAATTTCACTTTTATATAGATTAATCTTATTTGTATATCATGCACTACCATGTGACAGGTAATTTAGAATAGTGTAACATAGAGCACAGCAACATCATGTAGTATTCTGTAAAATATGACCGGAAAAATATAGCTACCTGGTATAGAAAGCCATTAATTATTCAAAAAACAAATAAAAAACCCCAAACCCCAGCAGCCTAGAAATGAATGGACACTTGTGTCACAACCTGAATGATGAAATAGGAGGTGAGCAAATTTATGAGAAATTAGGCTCACTTCTATATATTCTAGGGATTCAAAAGTAGCTCTGGCACTAGCCATGGGGAAAACACCATAGTTACGTGGAGTGTGGTAAAGACTATTTTAGACTAAGTAGTCAGTTTCAGAATATTGATTTGTGCTGCACGTGAACATTTCACTCATCCTCTTTCTTGTTCAGCCTTTGGTTTCCTTCACTTTCTGCTCCAGCACCTTATTTTCTTGATCTTTTAAAAATCTGGTTTCCTCTCTTCTGAACTCATCCGTTCCACTATAATTGCAGTCTTTTGGAAAGCCATGGTGTTGTGTGACCTGTTTTCCATCATGCCTTTTGCCTTTACCTCTCGTAGGCACAGCACCTCCAGTGCAGATCAGTGCTGTCACTGACCCCCGTATCTCTGCAGGATCTCCCCTGCTGAGTGCTGAACAGCTGCTGCCGTCACACACGGGCTGAGGGAAGACTCATTTGCCTTCTCCTCGTTTGTAAACTCTGCCCTTATCTCAATCACTCTTTCCGTAGTCGGAAATCTAGAGGGAAGGTGTTCTCCTGATTCAGTCAGCATCATGCAGAAACATTTTAGTAACCATTTTCAGTCCATTTTTCCAGTTGGTAATAAGCTTCTCCAGGTGATTAGTCACATAGTTGGTTTGAAACAATGGGCTGCCATGTTGACTTATCAGGATTTTTAAAAAAATTTACTCTGACTTATTTCTGTGATTTCATGTCAGCAAATATGTCGCTGGGTAAGAACTTTGTTTCTTTAATTTTGATGCTTGTGCTTAGTCTGCATGTGACTGTTTGAGAGCTTCACTTGGAGTGCCTGCCTGCTTGGAACTCTTCTCCTGTTGCTGCTGAGTCATTTCCTTTGCTTCAGTCTGCCTTTCAGACCTGTTTTTCTGTGCTGCCTATAACTGACATCCTGTTATACTTAGTAAGCTATATGAAAATAAAATGTATTGTTCTGTAGAAGGAGAACAATTGTTGGATTGCTGTGTTTTTTCCACTTGCTGCTTCTGGAATACTTCTTTTTTTTAATGTTAAACTGAATTTTAACAGAGGTAAAAGTCTGATGTCCCCATTGTCATGATGAGTGCATAACCTATATCATATTGCAACTTATGGTTCATATAGCAACAACTTTGTAAAATAAAAATTTTAATCTCTGCTCTTGTCTTCTAGCTCTTAACCTCTGGTTCCTACATCTGGATTTTAGCCTTAAGTGGATTGGTAAGTCTTACTGTTATAAAAATCATGTTTTGCTTAACACACTCTGTTATGTATGTGATCAGCACAATATATTTGGACTCAAAAAGAACAGAAATTACTAAGTAACATTTTGTGTTGGTAAGTAGAAAGTTTTCCTCTTCAACTTCCAAATATTTAAAGTACTGACTAGCTGGTGATAAACTGACAGACAACAAAATTGGTGGTTAATATTTTCAGGGTGCCACTGCTGCCTGCATAAAATTAATTTTGTTGCCATGGATATAGCTGTATACCCACAACTATAAATGAGATTATTGAGGAAATGGTAGAAATATGTACCCCGGATTTGGGGTTGTTTTTTCAGTTTTCTGCAAGCCTCATGCTTTGATTCCAAAACTCAGGTTTTAATAACTTTGCTGTGAGGATTTTTCATGGTTTGCTATTCACCTGGGAGATCTGTAGTATAGCTGTTTCTCACAACAACAGTGGCAGTAAGGGCACAAAATCACGTTCACCGCATTAGTCAGATAAAGGAGGTGTGATCTGTCTTTTTCCTTTCTGACTGTGTTCTTGGTATACTAAGGTACTTAGTGCTAAAACAGATTGTGCCAAATCTTTAGATTGTTAGATGCCAATAAGCTTCTTTTTAAATTTTACGAACTTAGAAATTAGGAGCTCAAACTGATTTCTTGGCCCAAAAACTGTAAACTTTTTCAACAGTGGGAGTGCCACCACTTCCAAGGGAGCTAGCTCATTATTAAGTTGATGGAGAACTCAAATTATGCCCTTGCTGTATAGAATCTACTAATTTGAATTTGGGTTGAGCTCAGAAGGAAATGCTGCTCCGACTTTGTAGTTTGATCTCTTACCATTTACACTGACTGTTGCAAAATATTCTTTGAGTTTCTAGGATAACTAATAACAGGAGTGATGGAGCAGTAAATAGTGACATCTGTTCATGATTTGATCTTGCTATAAATACCAGTGAAAGCAGTGCAACTAACAAACGAGAATCTATCTTCCCTGGAGATCAGCCGAAGCCCCTGTGCCCACTGAAGAATCTGTGACTTCCTCCAAAATGCACTACCCTTCCTGTTACTCTACTGTCTCTTTTAATAGCCCTTCCTTTCAAGCAGGTGTTCATTAGAGAGGGAAGGAAAGGAAAGAAATGGAAAGGCATTTTAACTCCCTCTTTCCTGATGACTGAAGTTCTATGTACACTTGATTAAACAGACATATAAAGAGTAGCTCAGTTTTTTTGCATAATGCATTATGCAGTTCTTAATTTAATTCCATCTTAATATAAAGTTTTATTCTTCTCTATAATGAAACTTGCTCAACTTTCTTAGTAATCTTTTTTATAAATCAGCTTTTTTTAAAAAAAATTCAGATTGACAGTATGTTTTACCTAGGTGTAGATATATAGAATTAAATTGAATTTAGGAAGGCTAAAAAAATCATGTCAAGTTTTCATATTGCTTCAGTCAGCATGAATTAAGTCATCATCAATGGTGATGCATTTTCAGTCTCAATTTTTTTCTGCAGCAAGCAGAGAGCTGCAGTCCACCACTTTGTAATAAGTGCTGCAATCTGAAAAGAAATTAATGTTAGGATTTTCAGCCTTTTTTTATTTTTTTTTTTGGCATAGCGCATCTGTCACACTTGTGTGATTAAGAGTCTCTTTTTCTCCTCTGTTAGAAATGATAATTTAGCTTTTTTTGGGAAAACTTGAAAACGGAATAAAGTTAGCACTACTGGTGTGGTTGGTTGATAACGTGTATGTACAATTACAGAAATAAATAGATTGTGAAATTAATGTTAAGTCATTCTGACAAACTGTATTATTTAATTCTTACTACTCTTGACATTTTTTTTAGCTTACTACCTTAGTCTTTGTGGACTCAAATTTTTAGGTATTTGTGCAAAAGGGATTAGTAAAGGCATGAGCACCATGTTCGATAGGTATCATATTTAGTCACTAGTTCATTGCCTGATAGACATTTCATTGTATTTTTAGAACTGAAGATCACTTAGGCCTTCATATTGAGTATATTAGGATTCTGTTCTGTAATTCAGCTTTTGTTGCACTTCTGCTTATGTGGAATATTAAAATGGATGGCACTGACACAATTTCTGAGTTGTTGTCAGTTTCCACTTTGTCTTCATTGTGTTCCTGGTTTAGGTTTATTTAAATCCTCACAGTCTATATTTGAACATGACTAAATGGGATCTGACTTTCCAGTTACATCCTTGCAAGTATCGTTAGACTTTCTTGTGAATTCTAGGCAGGTAACTGGGAACTGTACTGCTTTGAGTTCTTGTTTTCAGGGCTTTTGAGTGATGCCTTCATTACAAGAATGTGTGTATGAATCTATGTTTGGAGGTAGGCATTGATGTAATGTGCTTAGTGATAGGGAATTTTTGACAGTTTGTAGTTTTGATGTTGAATTTTTCTCAGGTGCAGAAATTACAGCTCATATTTTGTTATTTGAATATGAAAGGTCTGCCATGTCTGTCTTTGTGATAAGGTATACCTTGCTGGATCTAATTTTAAACCAGCACAAGAACACAGTCTTAAAGGCAGGTTCTTTACTGTGCACATGAAACTGGACAATCAGTTATTGCACTTTTGGTATATCAGTTGCTGATATGTTGTATAAAACATGCTGTTTAAATACATGATGCTTATGTATAAGGAAGAGAGAAATTAAGAAGTAGACTAAAGAAACTCACAAAACTGATGTAATCAGTACTCTGTAGTCTTCTTATAATTGATTAGACTAATTTAGTTTCTTGTGATTTATTTTCCAGGAATATATGATGCCTGGCCCATACAGACCAAATTTATTTCGTATGATAGGAGTTTTTTGGGGCTTGTGTCATAAAGTTAGGAAACATAGTAGAGATGCCCAAAATGCTTTCAGTAGTTGTTTACAGAAGTGCTTCTATGTAGTGCATATCACTCAATTTAGTGAAGGCTTGAAACAGTTTGTTCACTATTTCTTTTCTTTAAAATAGTCAAAACACCCTTAGGAAGTGGTATTCTTATTTCATTGAATGTATACATGTTCTCTCTCTTCCCCCCCCCCGCCTTTAAAATCTGTTGGATTCTCACTTTGCATTTTTCCTTGCTATACTCTTGTAGGATTGAAATTTGAGAGGTGTGTCAAGGCTCAGTCATAGCTAGAGTTCACCTGCTTAAAGAAGTAAGATCAGGTTGGTGACCAGCAGAAGACATGTCCCTCAAAGACATGCAGTTACTTCCACTTCCTAGGATAATGTTGTCATTAGACAGATCACATGCCACTGGTTTTTCTGAGTAGGTTAAGGCTGTGTTTGATAGAGGGAAGGTATCTTTCAGGCCCTTTCTGTGATTGTAGTGTTGTAGCCTTTCTTCTTACTTCATGTTGGTTTCTTAGTTGTTTGCAAGATTACCTGCACTGCATAGAGTTCAAAATTTGGAACCCACCAAGTCTCCTGTGAGCTGCCTTGGATTTGTGTAGAGTTCAGTTCAAACCTTAAGAAACTAAAATTGAGAAGTTTCTAAGACCTTGCTTGATTTGGAGATTTCAGTAAGCCCAGTGTAACAGTTTTCTGCATTGTTACTGTGCTACACTGGAATTTACTTTTCTCAGAGTGAATGAAAAATTGTGCTTTTTATATCTAGATATTGAAAAATGTAGAGAATCTGTAATTTAGAGCTTGTACTTCAACAGTTTAAGGTTAAGATAGAAAGTTCAGACAGTGTTAAGTGCATGTTTCAGTTCTGGTTTTTTGAGTACATTAATTATTATTCATAATTTTGAAGTGGTTAACTTAGTTTTGCATACACAGATACACAGGTGTCTGCTGTTAAATGCTGCCAAGTGTGCTTGAATTGTACTCTTGAGTTCTGTTTGTTAAGAACTTTATCCATTATTTTTATTTGTTATTCATTTAGCTGAGGTGTTATTATATAGTGAATTCATGTCCTTTGGAATTGGTATTTATAGGATAAAATGGGATTCATCTAGGGAGCAAAAGAATTGAACCAGACATTCATTGTTTTAGTTCTTCTCTTAAAAATAGCACTATGTAGTTAATATCTGATCACACCTAGGAATAATTGAATTTCTTGTTGTTTTTCTTCTCTCTTTCACATTTTTCTTAAGTGATTTTGAACAATTCGTGCTGAATTCTTGGTTGTTTTAAAAAATGTTTTGAAGGGAATGCCGAAGCATTTGTATTACCCCACAGTATAGTGTTCACATTTAAAATATCATCCCTTCTACATACTTAAAATTAGTATTAAATATGTGCTTTCTCAAAGAGAATCTTTGGTCAGAGTCTGTTAATATATGCAGTTACCTCCACATTCATGTCCTGCTGTGCATTGTCCTTCATCCTCCAGTTAGTCTGGATGTCCTTTAGTCATCCACATTTAGTCTCATGTAGGACTTTAGTCAAAGTGTGTTATTTCTTTAACTCTTTGTAACTGTGATTGTTAGTGGATTCAGGTAAATTTTAGTTAAATGTTGGATCTAGTTAATTTCTGAATATTTGACCTTGGTGTTACAGCATAAGTATCAGTAGTATTGCTGATATGTGAGACTACTCATGTATTAAAAATTCTGCCTATGCTAATTTACTTACCTAAGTAAAATGGTGTTTTGTGTGTAACTGGTGTGATTCCCCTTTCCTGATAGAACTACCTACCAAAGAGTTAGTACTCAGACAGTTCACAGAATCACTGAAGGTAACATCTGATCCAGCCTCCCCACTCAGGCAGGGCCACCCAGTGCAGCTTGCCCCAAGACCATATTCTGATGGCTTTTGAGTATCTCCAAGGATGGAGACTTACCATCTCCCTGGGCAACCTGTGCTAGTGTTGAATCAACCTCACAGTGAAGAAGTGTTTCCTGATCCTCAGAGGGAGCCTCCCATGTTTCAGGTTGTGCCTATGGCCTCTTCTCTGGTCTCTGGGAACCACTGAGAAAAGCCTGGTTTTGTCCTCTTCATTTCCCTTCAGGCATTTCTTACTTTGATAAAATCTCCTGAGCCTTCTCTTCTCCAGGCCAAACAGTCACTTTTTTCAGCCTCTCCTCATGTGAAAGATGCTTCCAGTCCTTTGATCATCTTTGTGGCCTTGCACTAGACTTACTTCAGCAAGTCCACATCTTCTGTGCCAGGGAGCTCAGAACTGAACTAAGTACTCCAGCTGCAACCTCAGCAGTGCATAGCTTGTGAAGTGCATAGCCTGAAATAAGAAATGGAAAGGCAATAGGGGAGCGAAGATTGGAAAATGAGAAAGAAGCATTGTCTGTCTGTCTGCTAACTTCAGGACAAATGCAGATATACACATGTACATTAATCCGTGTGCTGAATCCTGCCCAAAACTGACGTGAAGTATTTGTGTGTGGACAATCCTCAGTGTTCAGCTGAGTGATTTTAGGTGACTTGTCTGAAATGTGTGTCATTATGTTCTATTGACTTTATTGACTCAATACCCCCTGTGGTGGGAGCTTTGACATCTTGCCCAAGTTGGGAATATATGACAACTGGCTAAGCTACCAACATTTATTCCTGCATCAGTTAATGCAGCTGAGAAAAAAAAAGGAGTTGGGAATGTTACTTTGGCAGTGAGGTCATAATTGTCTGGGGAGGAGGGAAATGCAGATGTTTCCAACTCTGGAAGAAGGAGAAAGTAGTGAGAAAGGACAGGAAAAGGTAATAACTTTCATAAGGTATTTTCTCTGTAATATCTGTGGCTTCTGTACAAAAATGGATATTGGTTTTCAGTTTGTATTTAACTTCTAAATTTGTCTCTTAGATCTGAAGAAGAGTTTCTGTGTCCAAAATATGATCTATTTGGTCAGCTATACCAACTTGTTCATTAGGAATTAGATTGTTCTATCAATATTTGTTATTTTGGCAGCAATATTTCACTTTTTCAAAGAGGGAATCCATGAGAGTAATTCAACTGGGTGTGTGCTTTGGAGACATCTGCCAAAGGATGAGTTACATCCTAAGAGTGCCCATTTCTCTCTGTTCATTATGACACCAACCTTAAACAATCAGCTCATAAGTGGGCTTTTAAATTACAGATGTCTGTGTTGGGTCAGATTAATCAAATCGTGATCTTTTAATTAAGGAGTTTTGGTTAACAACGTGATAATCATCACCTATTGAATGCTGGTAGAGACCAAGGGAACCTATGCTTAGGACACAAGTACAAGTTAAGAATAGCTGTACTGTGCTGAAATGGCAGTACAGTCATGCTTGCACATACACAATGTTTTTTAGCTGATAATGGTTCCATCTGACCAATGAAGAACTGCTGAACTCTGAAGAAAAAAGTTTCAAGGTATCTAGAAAATTTATGAGCCAGATCAACAGGAAAAAAAATTCAAGAAAAATATTTTAGTATCACTATGTTATTTTTCTCTCAAGGGAACTAAGTCTTGCAAAAGACTGTTTGTAGTATTTGCAACAATTTCCAAAAAGGAAACCCAAACAGAATCATATGTTAGAATTGTAGCAGAAGTTGAAAATAAATGTATAGTGGGTTTATTTGTTGGGTTTTGTTTATTGGGTGGTTTTCACACAATCCCTCTTGGTTTGAAAAATGCTTTCTCTAATGAAGATAATCCTGACACAAACTTCCACCCATGTTTTGATTCTAGTTGTATAGCATTCAGAACATACTAAGGATTCAGCAGATAAAATAGGTATAAAAATGTCACTTCATCTTAAGAAAACTATTTGCTTTTCATTTGTTGGTATATGAAAATAGCCAAGTCTTGAGTACATATGATGACTATATTTACATTTTTCAGAAGAAAATAATTGAGTATTTGATGTCAAGTTCCGTTAAAATAATTTTCAACATCATTTTCTACACCAGTCTGTTCACTTTTTTTGTGTTTGATCTCCTTTTTTGGTGTTAATCAAGTACAATGAATTTAAACATTTAAATTTAAAATACTACTCCAGCTGCCTGTTGAACATCTGTGTCTTTGCAATATAAAATACTGGAGAGCTTCCATGTTTGGTTTACCTAATGTACAGAGAAACTACAGCTACTTCTTTTTTCTGAAAAATGTACAACTTTGAAAGGACATGAGGGAAGGGGAGGGGAAGTTAGGCTTTATATGGGGGCAGGAGGAGGTTAGGAAACTTCATGTGAAGAACCAGTAGTAAGCCACAGCATTAAGAAACTGAAAATATATAGGCACACTTTTATTCTGTAGCATGCCAGAGAGTTTCCAGCATCCTCCATTTCCTCTTCTTAGCACTGTGCCGCATACAATATGGTGGACGATACTGTGACTAACAGAAATTAAGATGCACCTTATGTTTCCAGCCACAAATTATCCATTTTAACAATGTGAGCATAACCACAACATCTTTTTGTGGTGACTTTTGGAGGCTAAAATACAGCAGAGGCTCCTTTGTTTGGGGGAAGTAGCCCTTTAATCTGATGTACAGTGCTGAAGCTGGAATATAATGAGATTATTGAATAAACAGTGTTGTTTTGTGTTCTTAAAGACTAGAAATTCACTCAATGTCAGTAACAAAAACAGTATAAAAAGTTGCTTTATACTTTATCAGAGCTTATGGTTTTTAAAACTGTGTCTATCAAGTTCTGCATGTGAACCAGCTATAGAGGAAGTTCTTTGGAAATACTTGACATTAAGATGAGAGTATGACACTGAGCCAGACTGAATCACAAGACGTTTTTTAACTACAAATGTCTCCATTCTGGGTTTATTGGAAATATGGAAATAGATATCTCGTCCTCACTAGTTGAAACTTATTGAAAATTTGTTATGACTGACCATAACGTTTTGAAGTTTCTTATGCTTCCATATAATAGCTCTTCATTTTAGCATGTCCATAAACTTTTAGCCTTGAAAAGCCTTTTCTTCTGATTAAGTGCTCTGGAATGACTTGCTCTCTACAACTACATAAAATGAGATTGTAATGAGGTGAGGGTCAGTCTCTTTTTCCAAGTAAGATAAATGGAAATGTCCTTTAAATTGTGCCAGGGAAGGTTTAGATTGAATATTAGGAAAAATTATTCACCAAAAGGTTTGCCAAGCACTGGAACAGGCTGCCCAGGGCAGAAAGATGTTGAGTCACCATCTCTATAGGTGTTTAAAAGACATGTAGAGGTGGCAGTTAAGGACATAGTGGACTTGGCAGTACTGGGTTAACAATTGGACTTGATGATCTTAAAGATCTTTTCCAGTGTAAATGATTCTATGCCCAGCCATGTCTGCTAAGAAAAATACCAGAATGCTTTTACTTGATGCAGCTGCTAATTGGTGCTTGCAGTATGCCTTCCCTTCTGAGACAAACAAGTTCCTAAGTACTGACACCAAAGATAGGCTGCTCTTATCTCATTGCTCTCTATCAACTTGATAAATAATATTCTGTTTGTGGTTTGTGTGTTCAGACATGTGTCAAGATTTGTCATACACTCAGAGAGATGTAAATTTTCCTATAACCACTTCTTAGTTTTGTTCTTGTGACTTTTTGAACCCGTTCAAGATTTTTGAAAACAGTAAACCTTTTCAAAGGTGGTAAGAGAGAGCAGAGATCAATATTTAGGAGGGACATTTGAAAGAAGTGAAAGAATGCTGATGTAACACTGGACAAAGTATTAAGTGGGACTTCTTTCCCTGCCTAGTTAACATCTGTACAATCAGGTGTGCAAAATCCCTAGAATGAAAGAGGGGTCCTGGCTCCATAGCCTAATGATACTACCTACACCTAACAAGGTGGCAGATAGGAAGATATTTTGTAGGCTCTGGTGCTGCTTGTGCATTTTACATTGACGAAAACATCAGATTAAATGTGAATGTAATATTTGCAATCTGATTCAGTAATTCTCACTGCCCCAAAACTGCTTACTCAGGTATTGTGTGCAATCTAGGTTTCCTTGAGCGAGGGGCTTATCTACCTGACTCCCTCAGGACCAGGGTTTTAGCTTCTCAGGGACCTTCTTGCTAGGCAGACACCTCAAGTAGAACATACCAAAACCAGGGGAATTGCAGAAGTGATGTGAATTTTCTTCCTCTTATTGTTTGTCGATTATAGCTATATCTTAGTTTCCAGTTGATGTGCACAGGTTTTAGTCATAAGTTTACAGTCATCTAGAACAGTTTCACTAGACCTGAGGAAAGAATATCTGAGGTCATGAGAAATCTTCTGTTACAGTACCCTGTCCAGTTAGGACCTTCCTTTGAATACAGAAAATTTTTATTAAAGGCAGCCTTCTCTCTGATGTGAGTATGGCCTTTATAGTGTTTACCTCCTTTCTCATAGCACAACTGAAAGACTGAAGAGGTTAAGAGTAGTTTAAAACTGTTTTTTTTCACTTTAGAATGACAGCCTGTGCTTGGTGTTCCATCCAACCCTGAGTGATAAAATGAAAGTAGAATAAAACAAAAATCATTGTTTCCAAGGGCAGAATGGTTTTTTTGCTAAAAGTCTCACTACCTCGTTGGATATTTAACAATAACCTTGTTAATAATCTGAAAAATATGCACCCTCCTAAAGAATGTTGCTTTTCCCCCATACTGTCTCCATTGTTATACTCAGATACAACAAATAGCCACAAACAAACAAACAAATAAATTCTTCAGATGCAGAGTTTCTACACTGCTTTTAGCATAATTTAATTTCTGGGGTATGTTTACAGATTTTTTGAGGTTCAGATCTCTTCCTGTTCATTTCACTGTGCTGTGACAGCATAATTCTTGTGGCATAACAGACAATAAAGAGTCAGAAATGCTGAAATGTGGCATAAATCAGAATGCACGTGGGACTGCTTTAGGCTCAAGTTCTGTGGCTTCACAGTGGCAGTCAAAATAATGGCTGAGTGGTGACTGTAAATCCGTATAAGGGGCACATGGATTTCTCTTTCTCCTGCAGAATCTGAAATGAAATCAAGCCCCAAGGCAAGCACAAACACAGGGAATGTAGTTTTTCTTACGGGTAGGAGAAAGGCCTCACAAACCCCAGCTTTTTCAGTATCACAGTTTTTAATGAAATGGGTTTTAAATGTTGGGGAGGTTTTCCCTTCTGTAAAGTAGATGGGCTTTTTTTGGAATTAGTGTGTGCATAGTCTTAAATTTAACTTCATTTCTGCTGATTTGCTTTTATTTTTGCTAGAAGAGACTTGGGTGGTGGGGACAGAAGACCTAAGGGGGTTTGGGGTTTTTTAATGAGTGTTTAGAGTGCTTCATCATCCTCAAGAGTAGTCTTCATCTTCTCAGGTCAGCATGCAGCATACCCTGACAAGCTCTTTTACTAGAAATTAAAATTTTATTTTAATTTTGACCAGTTTTAGAAAGGGTCACTTGGCTTGGGCTCAAATTCCGAAACAAACAAAAAGCCCCAAGCAACTTTATGAGTCACAGGCAATGCACCACACAGATTTAAGAAAGCAATAGTTTGTAGTTGTAGGGAAGTAAAGAAATCCCCTGTTCATTTTTTGATTCTTGACTGAGAACTGTGAGTAAATACAGTAAAAGTGTTTTAAAAACCAGAAAGACCAACCTGTTACCTGCAGCCAAATTCAAAGTAGGTGTAGTGTATTTAAGTTTTTTGGTTTTCAGGGGTTTTTTAACATTTTGGTTTTGATTTTAGATTTCTGGGATTTGCTACAACAGCAGCATCTTAAAAGTTCATCGAATTCTCTGTGTACCCAGATGGGTAGCAAAGATATTTTCTTGGACTCTTGAACCAGTCTTCTCATCTGCGGAACCAACGAATGAAGTGCGAGTGGGAATGGGAGCAACAGTTGACATCCAGAGGCAGCAGAGAATGGAGCTACTGGATCGTCAAATCATGATGTCTCAGGTTGCCCAAATGAGACGGCAAAGGCAGCAGCAGGTATTGCCATACATTGCCATACATATTTATAAGAAATATACTTCTTTGGTTTGTAGATCTTGCATTGTTCCTGTTTCTTTAAAGTAATGCATTTTCAAATTTTTCTCTCTCAGTCTTTCATACACTGTTGTACTGCTGATAGCCATTTAAGTGGTTTATATAGCTTTATTTGTTAAAACTGCTTCACAAGATGTGAGCAGAATGTCAGACAGTCTTGTGGGAATATCAGTAGTCCTGACGTTATGTCACAAAAAATGAGGCTGTAAGGTACAGTGTTTGCTTCTTGGTAGTCTTTAATGAAAGCTACTGTGTAAAGTTAGGAAATCAAAATGCTCCTTAGTCTTCTGAGTATCTATCTGGTTAGCAGCCTTTTCAGAGTGGTTGAAAATTTCCTATGGAATTCCTCTGTAGGTAAATAGGTTGTTTCTTAAGGGCAGAAACTAAATTCTCCAGCTTACAGAGGTACACCACAAGTGACTTTCTGTTTGCCCTGTTTAATCCTCTTGAACAGAATCCTTATTGAACAGAATAGCAGAGTCTTTTTATTTCTGTTTTATAGAAACAAACAAATCCAGATATTCTCGGACTTTGTGTTGTAGGGCAGCAAAATAAGGCAGGTGGTGTCTCAGTTCCTGTATCTTAGATGTGTTCGCTTTATTCACTGAGTTTTCTTTGCCTGAAACACAGCTCTGTACTGATACACAAGTTCTTCTTGTGTTTGGGGTACAGTAGTGCAAACAGGTATAGTTGTGTTACCCTTAATGCATTCCCAGAATTAGAGGTGTGATGGCATAAAGCTTTGGCCTCCAACTGGAGTATGAATCTTTGTTTCCAATCCCTGATAACATCATTCTATTTTTCTTGTTTCCTTAACCTTTCAATATGATGAAATAATTCCTCAAGCAGAAACTTCTCATCTACTTTTCTCTATTCCTATTAAAACGCTAATCAGTTTGAACATAAGAACTGAACTAGAAATTACTCAAATCTTAAATGTTGCCACTGTAATAGAAAATGCATTGAAACTCTATGTTGGGCTACAGGCAGCTGGGAAGACTGCGTCTGGGTTTCTTCAGATGTGAGAAAGAAGCCATTTCCAGTTATGAAGGACAGTCTTTCTAATATATCTTTAATTACTGAAAGTGGTAAATAAGTTCAGAATGGTAAATTATAAAAGAACTGTTGATAACATTTTCTTCTCATCTTGTCCTTTCCCTAGGCTATGAACAATGAAAGTGGAAAAATGTCTTTTCATGTTTGACTTCAAATAGAATTCTTTAAAAAGGTGGAGGGGTTTGACTAAAATGCAGGAACACTGTTTGAACATCAGTAAGATGCTTCCCTTTACAAGTTACTGAAACACTTTCAAGTTACCTTCATGTTTAGCCTTTAACTTGAGCATAGCATTTATTTAACTGGTAGTGCTAATCTGTGAAACCAGTGATCAGAAGGTGATAGGATCAATGTATGACTGTTTCATAGAGGCGCTTCAGAAAAGGTGTGTCATGAAAGCTTTTGACCCACCTGGTGTTTTTAATGACTCACTCACAGAATTTACTGGTCATCAGTTAAATCAGAAAAAGCATCACTCACAAATGTTGCTTTGTAGTGGTAAAAATGAAAAACAGACTATTTTCAGTCTCAAAATAATATTTGAAAAGTTGAAAACCATTTTCTGGATTGCTGTACTTGGACAATTCTTTTGCCTTTAGAAATTCAGCAAGGTGTAATTTGAAGGCAGGAGAGTGGAACAGATCATGCTACAGATGAAAGGAATTTAGATGATAATTTTACCTTTGGGAGTGAAGCTATAAAGAATGCAGATCAGTTTCTTAGACAGTTGTGGAGTTTTTTTGTGAAATTGAAAATAATAAAAGCTGTGAAGTACACGTCAGTTTATCAGATAGGGCTTTGAATTATATTCTAGATAAATGTCGTGTGGATTCCTGAAGTCCCAATATGCTGTTTGTAGGTAGTGTGCCATAGGTGAGATAAATTAACATTTTCTCTCACACTTTCCACTTTGCTTGGTGAGGAAAGTGAACTTTAACTTTCTTCTCTATGCCATAGTGCAACAATTTTGTTCAGCTGCTCCTTGAGAAGGTGCTCTGCTCATTCCTCCCACCCCTTTACTCTTCAGTTCATCTGTTTGAGAAATGAGACAATGCAGTTTCCCTGGATGTTGGTAGCATTATGGAAGGAGAAGATCAGTGCTTTTAATGGGGCTCCATTATCTGGGCAATGTTGGCAGACTCTCATAAGGGAGGCCCCTCTCTTAAACAGATGCTTTTTGTAGTAAGCTTATTCTTTGAGTCTTCACAAGAAATTCTGAAGAATGTGAGCCTGACAGGTTATGCAAACCTGTCATGAAAAGGTTAAAATTTAAAAAAAGAAATTAAAACAAAAAAGAAGGGCAGAGGAAGAAACTGGGGGAAAAGCCTTTCTCAAACATTATTTATAGTGTACCTCTATGATACTGAGATGTAAATAATTTTATCTTTTTTTTCCCCTGCTATTCACTAAGCCCTTTAATCCAAAGCAAAATTCACTGTGGATGCTTTCTACAGAAAAGAAAAAGCAAGGAACAATCTTCCCAGAATTTCTTTGCTGGCAATTCTTTGACCTTTACCTTTCCCAGTCTTTTTCCAGCTGAAATCTTCTGGTCCGGAAGAACCTGAAACATGGAACTGCATGTGTGACTGCTGGGTTGTCAGACACTCATGATTTCAATGCGTAGATTGAGTGCGTGGTAGAATTTGAAAATAAACCCACCAAGTTCATTACTCAACGTATCTCATTTTAACTCTTAAATATTCAGGGGCCACTGTGTCTGAATATGTTGCTGGAAACTGTTACATTGATAGTTTCTCAGGGGAGTGTGGTTAAGTGGTGACTGGTTTTGTGTTGGTTTCTAGTTGCTGTGGATACAGCCCTTAAACAAATGGTAGTGTTCATTTAGAAAACTTTCTAGATCTTACTGTATTCTTTATTTCCTCCTGTGGATATTGCTGAGAATACATGTAGCAGATATAATATGATCTTGTCTCAAATGAATTACTTAGCATCACCTACATTCACCTTTAAAGGCAATAGAATAAAATGTGTGCCATTTGTATTCATTCCTAAAAATACCAGCTTGTAATTTTGTTATTGCTTTTAAATCTTGGTTTTCTTAGTTCTTCTCTTTCACACTGTTTTGTCTATCCTATTTTGTAAATAGTTTGTCGTGTTTTTCTTTTTTTCCCATTATCTGATCTTCTGTTCCCCTTTATATCACTGTGACATTTTCAGTCCCCACTGCGCCATTTTCCAACCACGTTTTCGTCACCTCTTTACCTTCATCTCTCATTTCCCATACTTTGTATTTGCTCCTATATAAAATGCTTCTTCACTTTGGGGGAAGTTACCCCCCATCATGTCTGACCACCAATAATAATTTGTTATTTTATCCTTTTGATACTGTAATATTGATAAAAAAATTGGTCTTCCTCTCCTGATGTTTCTAGTTCTAGATCTCTTTTATTTCTCAGCATTTTTCTAAAGTTTATCTCTCTGTAACCCAAATAAAACCCTGGTGAGAAAAGGGAAGCAACTGCTGCATCTGTGCACCAGTGTGAGTATCAGGGAGTCAACTTGACTTTCACTTCCCTTGAGGGAGGGCTGGCAGAGAACCAAATTGCAAATAGAGAGGGAAGTTTCCATGCCTAGGTGATATTGGCTACTCAGATGTCACCACAGACGTAGAAGGTGGTGGAAGGTTGCATAAATGTGGAAGGCACCTTCTGTTGCCACTAAATACAACTTCTTGGAGCACTCCTCCCTGTCCCATTTGGGATGGACAGTATATCAACCTCAGTCCCTTCATCGTGAAAAAATGAGGTTTGTATCTGCAAAGCATTTTTGCTGAGCATGTTAAAGACATCGTATTGCCTTCTTCTTGGCTTCTTTTAAGTGTCTTGGATCAGGGGAGAGCTTCATCAGGTTGCTCCAGACTGTAACAAGCCTACAGCCAGATATGAAAATCTTCATTTCACTACCTGTCTTTCTACCTTATTCAAGCTATGTTGTCTTTTTCCTTCTGTCTTTTTGTTCTTCTCTTCCAGCTGCCATTAATTTTCACTGAGGCCAGATTCTCCTTAGGTTCATACCACATGGTATCTCATATGTATATCTCATCTTCATCATGTATGAGATTCTGCTGCTTGCAAAGACTAGACTTCTGTAACGAAGGGGCTTCCTCTAATTGTTCATTCATTAGATGTCTTTCTCCTGGGACACAGGAGAGGTGTTCTGTGGGTAGGCACACTGAGTGTCTTTATTGTTCTGGGGAGCCTCATATCCTGAGCAATTTGCAAGTTTCATATTTTGTCAACTAAGGCCTGTGAGACTAGATTGGTAATTTACCTTCTGATTATATCTAAGCAATAACCTCCTGACCTTGGAAAAAAAATAGATCAATGGAGGAAAGATTTTCCTGGCTCAAGAATTCCTCTTCAGGAATGTTATCCTTGTTCATGATGGTACAAAAGAAATCCTCCAATGAATATACTCCTAGACAGTCCAATTTTGCTTTTTCAAAGTGAAGAACTAGCCCTGGGCATACTTTTTAGCTCTCCTCCTGATCCTGAGGTGGCACTTCAATGAAGTCTTCTTGAATAACTTCACAAGTTTGAGTATCAACAAGAAGTCCTTCAAACAGATATTTTGAACCGTGGAGAGAACTTCTACAACTTCTATACATTGACAAGTCCACAACACCCCTTGCTCTCACAGCCAGGACTTTGGATGGAAGCAGCGTTTCCATTTTGTTCCGCAAATGTACGTATGTATTATTGTCAGGAAGGAAACTACCAGACTGCTTTACCTGAATAAATGGGTGAGACTTTCAGCCAAGTGTCCCACCAGTCCTTTCTCTAATTAGGTTGCCATTCCAATCAGTCTGTGTTACTAAGACTTCTTTGGGGCTTTGTGACATACTTAAATAGAAACTACCTTTAGCAACACTTCCATAAGCTCCAAAGACAGCGATATGTAGGATACCAATAGGATAAGAAAGCTTTTGTGCCTAGGCTCATGGGATACGTGTGCACAGGATTTGACATAATTTTTTAAAGAACTATGTTAACCAGTGAGTGATTTACAGATTCATTCATGAATGAAGCTTGTATGCTGCAACAGTAGTCACTGTGGCTAAATTTAGACTCAGTATTCCATCGCTCTTCCCTTCCTCTGCATGCCAATGTACATGTGTGGACACATTTTGGAATAACAGACAGCTTTCATTTTTGTAAACAATATCTTTTCCTTCAGACCTGTGCGGCTTGAACTCATCCTTTGCTATTTTGCGCTCTTCTGGCATTTTCAAGCCTTTATTCTCTGTAATTGTTTAATGCTATTTTCTTTGTGTTGAAAATAAACTTGGATTTATTTCAAGAGTTTACTGGGTGTAAAAACTGCATATGCTACTGATGTTGGCATGCCTGAACTCTGATTTTTAACTGTTTCATTTCAATAATGTATTTGCAGCAACTGATAACCCACTACTATGTAGACATTCTGGATTATTTTGCTGTATAACTTTTTTCATGGATTCTAGGTGTGAAATACAAAACGTTGAATTTCCAGAGTCCTGATAGAGGTAATGAACAATTTAGGACTGTTTCCTCTACAGACTACCATAGAAACATCAGATTTCTATCCTTTTTATTGAAGCTGGCAATTCCACAAGCTGACAGAAGCTAGAGCAAATACACATTAGTACAACTAGAATAAGCTGAGTGTGTCTCATTAACAGCCAGCTGTCATAATCACAAGACTGACTTTTTCTGTCTCCTAGTCATTGGTAGCACCCTGCTCATATAGTGAACAATCCTTTTTTTCTCTTGGACTAGAATTATGAAATTCTCTTTCATTTTGACTTAGCTTTTGAGCTGTAGCCTTTGAATTTGCTTTAATATTTGTAACCATCTTCCCTAGAGTAACAGTGGTTGGACAACTTTCTAAAGCAAAACACTGTTTTATTTCAAAGCAAATAAATTGTTTGGGAAATAGAATATTTTTATTCTCCTATGTGATTGGTCTATGTTCCCTTTCTCTGACAATTCAACTAGAGTCAATTTCTTATAAAAAAACCTTATGACATAACAAACCACCCCAGATATTTCCAGAGTATTTATTTCACTGTTGTTGGATCTAGTCCTGTTTACAGAAGGCAGGGTTTTTTAAGTGTACCTGTCCCTTCATTTCTAATGAACATGGGGCAAATAAGACATCTGTTTTGAGGGTGGTCAGTTATTGGATTCCGGATCTGCTCTACTGTCCTTCCAATCTGCACTGAGAGAGTCTTGATGGGCCATTTCTTCTTCTAGAGTGCCATTTTCCGTAGTATGTAGTAAATTCCTCTGGTTCAGATAGTACATGGTCCTCTGTAATATTCAGGTTTTCCAGTTTAAACTCTGATACTCACACATAACAACTGTGAGCTGGTTCCACCCCTTATTCATTTAATGTGCTGCTGTGGTGGCTGCCGCCAGCCAGTAACTAAACACCACACAGCCACTCTCACCTCGCCCTGCCGCCCTGGTGGAGTGCTGAGGAGAATCAAAACTAGGTTGATGTAAGAACAGTGTAATAATGGAAACAAAGTAAAATGTAGTAGCAGTAGTAGTAGTAGTAGTAGTAGTAGTAGTAGTAACAATAATAAATTTGAAAAGTCCCACAAACGTGATGCACAATACAATTGCTTACCGCCAGCTGACAGAGGCCAGACCCCATTCCCTAACCTGGATCAGCCCTCCTTTTGGTTAACTCAGACAGTTTATGTACTGGTATGGGATGTCCTTTTGTCTGGTTCAGTTCACCTGTCCCAGCTATGCAACCTTCCAGCCTTTTTTTTGTGTACCTCCTCACTGGCAGAGCATGAGACACACAAAAAATAGTCCTTGACTTAGGATAAATACAGCTTAGCAAACCCAAAATATCAGTGTGTTACCAACATTGTACTGAATCCAGAACACAGCACTGTCAGCTAGTGAGAAGAAATGAACTCTCTTGCAGCTGAAATGAGGACAGATACCTTAAGAGGTGCTACAGGTGCAAAGTGTTGCATATGACACTGTGTGTATTGACTTTGAGATGTTAATAAATGGAAGCTAATCCTATTTGCAGCCTAAGACGCAACTTGAACCTTCACGTCCCAGAATGGGATGCTGATCTTTTTTTTTTTTTTTTTTTTCCTATGGCATCACAAACTAGCATTTTATGTACTAAAAATGTGCTTATGTAGTATTTTGGAGGATTTAGGTTTGAGTTTCCTTTGTCCCAAGAGTTTGTTATCTCAGCTCTTCAAATCAAAACAATTTTAAAACTCTGATTTCTCACTATGACTCTTTGAAAAGTTTTTTGAGCAGGAGGTGAGTGAAGAATTATCTGTCTAATCATCATGCTTTAATACCAGTTCAGTGTCACCATTCAACATACAAAGAGCCATGGGATTAGGATTAAAACTGACTCTGTTTTGTGCAAAATGTCTAAAACAGAGCTAAAGTTATTTCCTCAAGTACAGATTCCAATGCTCATGCTGATGGACCTGCCTTCAGCATTTGGAAAACTGGACACCCCCAGTGTCATGCCAATGCTGAAATCCCTTCCATTGTCTCTCAAGCAGCTTCAGAAGCCAGATTAAGGTGTTCCTTCTAGATTTCAAAGGAAATAGCTGATCAGGCTTCAGAAAAGACCACATATGGATTTCTGAACTTGTGTGACACATGAGCTCCTTAGGGACAATGCAGGCATCAAAGTTCAGGATGCAGAAACTAAGAGCTGGAGACAGAGCCTTTTTGCTGAATAGATTTGTCTCTAGGATAAATTTCCAGGAGATTAGAATAGCATTAGAAATTGCTGGATTGCTTTACTTGGTGAAAAATTCTTTCTGTCGTTAAGAACAATGCTTACATCAATACTGTTATGTTTCTACCTCCTTTTAAAAGAGGGAAGATATTAAAGTAAGAGAAAAACAAAAGACAAATAAGTCTCCCCAAACAACCAAAAACACAGAAGAGTTTTATCCCCACAAAAAGAGGCAAGCTGGACTCTGAGTAAATGTACTGGAAATTTCACATTTTTCTCTCTTATGCAGTGTTCAGGGCAGCAGATACTGTGTCATCCAAGGCTATGCTTTTGTTTGTTTGTTTGTTTATATCATCAGTATGTGGACTTTGGAGTCAATAGATTGTTGAAAAATTTATGCCAGAAAAGCAAGTGAATCTTGTTTTCAGGAAAATTTTTAATGAAGCTTTATATTAAAAAAGTAAGAGAATATTTATGCCTTTATCAAGTAAAGGCTTCTATACAGAGTGGAATATTTTACAAATGTAAGTTTAAAAGGTGAAATGCAAAGCAATTTCCTTTTTATTTTTTTCATTGTGGTTATTATGTTAAAAAAGGTGAACAGGACATATTCAGGAAGTGCTTCCTGTTTGTGCAAACAGATGAGAAGTTGGCATTAACTATCTACAGGAGATAACATTATCAAAATATCTTAACCACATGTATCACTTATCAAGAGGATTTTTATGAAGCTGAAGCCTTTTCTTTCATTTCTTTTGAAATTAATGTAATTAAAATATGTGCATATCTGAAGGCTACATAACTGGATATTTGTTAATTGCCCATAATACAACACTTTTATTTGTCAAGTTTTGGATAAGAAGTGCTTTTACAAAATATGCCATGGCAGGTGTGTATATGGGAAACAGGTTGAGCTGTTTTTTGAAACAGAGAAGAAGGAGATTATCTAAAAAGAAATGGCATAACTAGGGTTTTAGCAGCCTGTACAATCAGAGACATTTGCTAGCTCTAGATATTTCTTCCTTGTTTTGTAGGAAAGGAGGATACTTATTTCTTATGAACAGAATTGTCCCAGGCACCATAAAAAAAAACAACAACCCAAATTTAAAAAAATCAAGGATGTGACCTCAGAAGCTTCTGTACGTAAGGCCTTGGCAGCTATCCAGGAGTAAATCATCAATATGGCATTTCCTTAAAACCTTTTATGTAATGAAGAGCTGCTATTTTCCCATTTCTTTAGTCAAATCCATTCCTAAATGTCATTCTTTGGTCATCTAAACTTGTGACAAGTTTGTTGTCTTCCTGTAACGGAAATTCCAACATCACCAGTGTTCTACTAATCCATTTCCAATAGTGATTTATTAGAGACCAATAAAATTACTTCCTTGGGATGTTTGTCTACTATCAGGCAGTAACAAAGAACTTAAAATCAACTGATTCACTCAGTCTGTGCTCCTGAACCAAAGGAAACTCCTGACTTTTTCTAAAAAATTACAGCATAGGGTTAAAGAGGGCAGAAAGGCTTATAGGCCTTTCTTAGGTTTGTCTTGTCACCCTTCTGGTTAAATAATTAATAAAATAATGCTTTTGTCAGATTTTTTCCTGATGACATGTCAAAGTCTAAGTTGTGAACAGAGATAAGGGCCCAGGCACAGCATTTTTATGAATCTTAGTCTAGAATTTTTCAGTGCTTCTCATTCTTTAGCAGTACACCTGCACTGGCTGCTCCCTGACACCAAAGATCAGGACCAAGAAAAATACTGCATGAGATAATTACAGTGCAAGTTATCCCAAATCTGTCAGTTGTGGAATCCAGCTCTGGATGTAAGAGGTTTAAGGCATCCTCCTTATCTAGTCCTGGGTCATGTTAAGTCTCAGCCCCCCAAACCATGTAGTGTTAAACTTAATTCTTTTTATAACAAACTGCCAACTGGAATCACAGAAGAACTGCCTGGATTGCATTAAAGAGATTAGACTGGCACACACTTGTCACTGAAAGTGGTACTCGGAAAGGAGCTTACAGAGTGGATCCTGGAGCATCCCCATTGCTTATTGTTTTGGACCACTCCAGAGAGCTCTGTTATCTGAGACAAGGCTTCTGTGGAGAGTGAGCAGATAGGTGTGAGCTCCTCTGTGCTGTTGGGTGCTGGTGCTGAGGGCCAAGTATAATGTGAAATGCTTAAATATGGTTTACTGATTCCCCAGGAGGGAGTCTCAGATGGTTTAGAAGCATCACTTACATAAATTAGTCAGACTGGATATCTTCATGTGAAATCTGCCTAACTTCTCACAAGTAAGTCTGGTAGCACAGTATAAAACCACTGCAGTACAGAAATGGATCATAAAATTATGAAGGAGAGGTCTGCAAAATAATTTCTGTGAGGCAAGAATGAATATTGGTCTGGAAATCTCCTTCTATGCATTTTTTAACTGGAATTTGTGATATTTACTTAATGTTAAGACATTTTTTGGTGCTTGGTATGGGTCAATTTAAAACAGATCTTCATGTATTTCTGCTGTGATAGTTGTCTAAAGGTCTTTGCACAGTCACCATCCATGCTGTAAATCCATAGCCTTGATCTCCGTCTCGTGGATTTAAGACATTAGCTGCACTTCTTAGTTTTTCCTTATCTTTATGACACTGACCACATTACCAGTCCCATAGTTCCTGCTGCAGTTCCTTGAATCCCTACACTTTTGAGCCTGACCTTGTGGATGTGTGGCATCTAATTAGAAGGAAGACTGTGAAGGAAAACAATTTTCTTGCAGTTAAGATAAAGGATCCTAAAGCACCTGGCTTTGGTGCAGTTTAAAGTACTACACAGATGAGGGATTAATCCTAACTGTCGGTGTTCACATACTATTAAGTGTTTGATATTTTCCCCTTATTAATATAATTGAGAACTGATAGATTATGTTTATCACAGTTTCCAAAGGTAATTGAAATACTCAGTTTTTATCTAGTTTGTCTAATCTGTTTTCTCTGGGAAGGGGTCTTCACATAAAACTCTTCTGAATGCTTCAGTCAACATCTGTAATTTATTAAGTTACCTGCTGTAAACCTTCAAAATTAAATAGTTATACTTGTAAGGAAACTGCGGTTCTTATTGAAAATAATGAACTCAGTGTATGATAATGCAAACTGTATTGTAAGCTTAAGTTAAGGAAGTAGACAAGTCTGTCTATAGTGTTAGGTGAGAGAGCACAGGACAGGGAAGATGCAAAACCAAACTAGAATAGGCAGCTCAGTATTGAAGCTCAGGGCACTGCTGGAAAGGTACATTTATTTCTGTCTTCAGATACACTGAGATAAAGGTAAATTAATGTATAGTGTAGATTTTATATTTTATGTACATTACTGTGTATGACTTACGGTGCTTCAGAGGAATTTGTCATAGTCCTGTTAATAGTTTTACCAATTCAGTGTGATTGACTTGTGGCAGCATTACTTTCTCCTCCACAAGTCATCTCTAAATAATAAAAACAGGTAAAGCAGCATTAGTGCAGTGCTCTCACTGAACTGTAGAGCTTAGTAGACTGTGAGAAATTCAAAGTTCATGAATTAAAACTCAACATAATTCTGAGTTATGGGAAATTATAGGTGGGGAAGTACAGGACGTGATTTCCCAAGACCACAAGGTAATGCACTGATGTCAGTAGAAGACCTGAGATCCCTCTTTCTCCTTATGCTTACTCTCCAAACCAGTTCTCCTTTCTCCTATGCTGTGCTGTTTGACTAACATGAGACTTACACAGAATCCTTTGGTCAAAACCTCATGAATATTAAGCAAATATTTTATACAGCATGGGAAATGTAGACACATAAATTTTTCAATTCAAATTCACTAACAGTGGCATCTATGTCTTGAAAACAGGTCATAGCTTCTGGCTGTTTCACATCTTTACAGGGAAAAATGTACTCTGGTATAGAAGGACTAGAATATTTTTCAAGCTGATGTTTCAAGTCTCATGACTCTTCAAATGCTTTTTTAAGTGTGCCATTGTACTGCCCCCTGTGGTGTCTGGGCTGGTTAGATCTCCTCTGGACAGCAAGGAAGGAAACAAAGGAAAGGTCAGGAATGCGAAAATTTTTTGTTGTTGTTGTTGTCTAGGAGCACATTTAGCTGTTGCTGATCTGATTGAGCAGAGGGGATTAAATACTCTAAGGGTACATAAAGGCAGGAAGAGCACTCTGAGAGAAGAAAAGAAAAAACTCTCGTAAGAGGAAGGCTTTCTGAGAAACAACGTTATAGAACTAAAATAGAGCAACTAGAGGAAGGAAGGCCATGTCCTATATATACAGAAAGGGAGGGAGATCTTCTCCATAGTTACGAGGAGAATAAAGGAGGAGGGCAAGGACAACACAGACTGAAAAAATGTTTCAGCAAACTATAGAAAAGTGAGATTGTGGTTTGCTCACAGGATCTACGGGCTTTGTGCGATACAAAATCCCTTCAAAAATGTCAGTTTAAGCTAATGAAATGAGGATTCACTATTTCTGGACAATTATAAGGCTCGTATTTTAGTATTTCTTCACGTTCCAAATGTCTTACTATTACAAGAGTTGAAGCTTGGTTGTTAAGCGGAAGTTTCAGTTCTGTGATTTGCACCTTCCCTATGCTACTGCTGTGTGTTTGGGTTATTACTACGTAGTTACAAGATGTTTTGGCACTGGAACACGGCCACGTTTTGCAACAATATTTAATACACGGAAGTTAGGTAAATGTGGTGGGTCTGCAAGTCACACCAGTGTCACAGAAGTAGTCACTTGCATGGAAGTCCCACGTGTTCTGAAGGTTGGGTTTATTCTGAGTTTGTGGGTGTGAATTTACTGATGCCCTGAGAAGCCCCTTTTGCTTTTACCCCTGACTTATTTCTTGTACTCTTTTTCCCTCATTAAGTTCAGCAGCAATTTTGTAAAGTACTTGCAGGACCTGCTGTTGCATGTCTTGCCAGGCAAATCCCTGTTATTAAAGTAACTTAGCACTGTACTAAACCAGATCCATCCCCAAGGATCTGAGACATCCTTTCCTCCTCCTTCTGTTAGCACTTTTCCTTAGTTTGCAGTGATTACTTCAGTTAACTAGTAAAGCAGTAACCAGTCCAAGTTTTGCTTCATAGGACACTACAGCAGTTTTCATTGTTTAAAAGAAAGTATTTTACTTAAACATCTGCTTTCATATTACATGGTATAGATGATCTTCTTGTTTAAAATGTTTGTAGTTCTTTTTGCAAAGACTGACACTAGTGTCTGCTTTCAGGGCGGGATGATTAACTGGAATAGACTGTTTCCTCCTTTACGTCATAGACATAATGCAAATTATCAAGATCATCACCCGTCTGAACAAGGCATACCTCCACCTACTGAGGTTTCTGAAGAGCAGGTAAACACTTTCTATTTTAAAATGTCATTTAAAATTGTTAGGAATTAACCTCTATGTATTTTTTATCATCTGTTTACACAGTTTCTCTAATGTTTTCTATAGCAGCAAACATTAGAATATAAGATAATGGTCACAACACAGAGGCAGCATATTGCCATTACCATCCAAACCAGAGTTACAGAGCTACTTGGAGTTACTACTTTTGTATGTTACTGCTTGTATTTTGTATTTAAAGATGTTGATAGTTTCAGTAGTGGAAACTGTTCAAATCTGATAAAATAAATGTTTCAAAGAAAGAAGAGGAATAAATTTCATTATTTGTCACGTAGACATCAGCTTTGCTGAAGTCCTCAGCTTAAGTTTCCAATTCAGTCATTTTGGGTTTTTTTTAAATAAGAGTGTTAGGCCAGCTGTGGACTGCAGACCACACTTGGGCTAAAACTTGGATGTTTCCCTCAATAATATGGTCGACTGATTCCTTATACTAATGCCACAGAGAAGTTTATGTCCTTTCTATCAAGTATAGATTTAGACTTCTAGACTTTTGTTGATGGTTTTATTCGCAAAGGGATGATTATTTACTCAGAAATTTAAGAATTTAAGATTGATCTTCTTCCTGCATTCAGGATTTATTGCATGCAGTCAAGTTCTCCAAGTTGTAGCCTACTTGCAGTTAGCTGTATTGGCCATTTTATAATTTAAGGTCTCTGCTACACTTGAACAAGAGTAGGTTTCTTTCACCTTTTACTTTTTTGTAAGGAGATAAGTCAACACTTATCTAGCAGCACTGTAATTTTTAGTTTAAACTGAGCTTGTCCCAAACAGAAGTTTTTTCTATGATCCGATTTCTAGCTTTGACTGGATATTAGATTAGGTCCAAAATGTTCGAAATTTTTAACTGCACTTTCTTTACTGCAAACCTCCTGGGCTACATCTAGAAAGGAAAAAAACCCAAACTCCAACCAAAACAACACACCCCCCCAACCCTGCAAACAGCAAAACTCCAACTAACAAACAAAAAGAAACTAAAAATTAAAACACCACACCAAAAAGCACCTTCTGAGGCAAAACCCAGAAACTGGACAGCCAGTTTTGGCTGTCCTGAAAGCCTCCTCAGCACCGGTATGAAATGGACCAAAAGATTTCCCTGCTAGGTTGGCTGACTTATTTATTTTATTGACAAATTACCCTTATGGGGACTTCTATTTTTGGGCTGAAACTAATGAAATTGTTACTAGTCTGACTTATGCTGGATTCTGACCCAAGGCCAGAATTTAGGCCCAGATTTATAAAAGCAGTATACACTTACATTTTCTGATGCATTGAGGATGTAGGCCTCATTTGATTGCTGTAATTTGCAAGGCTCTCTGCTTACCCTGCAAAGAAGAAGTCATTAAAGCACCGTTGGTTTTTCAAGACTCTACTAATGATGACAAAAGTTGTCTTAAAATAGCAGAAATGCAAAGGTTTCATCTGTACATCACATTAAAGTTTGTGAGCATTTGCAATGCTTTTGGTACAAAAAACTCTGCATTTCTTGTGGGGTTTTAGCATCTTTAGTTACTGTTGCCAGTTTTACACTCTGTTTCCTGGAGCTGGATTCATTTCCTGTGGTTAAAATAAGCTCAGATGAAAAGAGGTTTTTGTTATTATTCCCGGTGATGCTTGATGAATATTTCTGCAAATAGGAACATTGCAATTCCATCCACCATTTTTTAAAGCCAGAATTCATGGCAACTGCAGTAAAAACTTTACTTCTGAAGTGTGTTTCTGTGGTTAGCTTTTATTCCACTGCCTGCCGATTTTCTCATAAAAACCCACAATCTTATGTGAAAAATAAGAGTTACGAAATTGAGTTTGGATTTAAAATGGTGCAGAAGTGTTGAAAATAACAATTCATTTCTCTCCCTATAAGAAGGTGAAAAAAATGTGGCACTGGGTTGTAAGGTTGATGTTCTGACAACCAAGTAGCTGTTCTCAAATGTGTTGTGGTGGTGTGTTTACATTAAGAAAAGGAGGACCTGCACCTCTGGACAAACTTGGCAGTTGTATACTTCTCAGTAAGTCACCAAAGCAGAGATGACTAAAATTACTGAAAGTTCTGGAGGTGTCTTAGAGGAAAGAAAAGCTGCTTTTGATGGCAACTTTCTTTTAAAAATACTTTCAGCGCTAGTGGTGCACATTGGTCTTGCACCCTGGGAAGATTCCTCTCAAGATGTGTAAAATCTCTTCTGCATTCTTGCTTCACTCTGCTTCTGCAGGCTCACTGCAAGCAGAGGAGGAGTAACAGTAGCTCTCTGACAGCTTCTGTAGCCCAGGACTTCCAGGTTCAGGAGTTGTGGTGTCTGATCATAAGGCCCTCGGAAGCAGGATGAGGAATGCTTTATGCTGCCAGTGGTCACAGTTACTTTTACATGCCATTCCCTGCCCTCCCACACCTTGTTTTTCCACTTCTGGAAGATAAATTATAAAAGTGAATGGGTTATATTGTGACTTTTAGTCACACCAAAGTGAGACTTGTAGATTTTAAATGTACTTTAAATTGGTATTTAACCATAAATTAAATTTGGTTATGCATGCATTGCCTTTCTACATGTGGTGCTTTGAATATCTGTTAACACAGAACACAAAGGTTAGGTGTCAAGTACATGATACTATAAAGAGGGCTGGTCAAATGGTTATTGATTTAACAAAACCACTATCTTAATGTGCCGTTTTTCCATGTAATTTTTCTATCAGATGTCATTGATTTTTGTTTTGCAGACGTTTTTGGCAAAAAAAAAGTGTTTTTTGAGTATATGTAGAAGCCCTCCAAGAATTTTACTAAACAAATTTAAGTATTGTACTGCCTCTACTCTAGGATTAACTTTAAGGTTTATTTTAAAAACTTGAACACCTGGAATGAATAGTTTTAGGGTTTTTTTAATGCCCTCTGAAGAAGTAGATCTTTTCAAGGGAAAGAGCTGAAGATTCATTCTGAGTATGTTTTCTCCTCTGCTTTATTAATTCTGTGTTTTGGTCACTGATGGTTTCTTGAGAAAACAGGTTGTTTCCTGTTCTTGTTGAGAGCAGCAACCCCCCTGGTCACACTGTAGTTGTCATGTGCATACCAGACTTTGGATTTTATTCTTCTTTCAAAACTGCCAGCCAGGTGAAAATACAGGTGTGGCATTTTCTGCAATCAGCTTGGAACTAAGTAGCGGAAAGCGGTCATCTCTGTGGCAACATTTTAAAGCACACTGTCCTAGATAGGTCTTTGATCAGTGGAAAAGTGATTTCTGACATTATTGACTAATGTGCAAACAGTGTGAATGAAAGTCTGGTTTTAAAGTGGTGTTAATTCATTTCTTTTCCAGGTCGCACGACTTATGGAGATGGGTTTTTCCAGAGGTGATGCTCTAGAAGCTCTGAGGGCTTCAAATAATGACTTAAATGTAGCCACTAATTTTCTACTGCAGCACTGATGGTTCTCTGTGTGAAGGAACTTCACCCGATGGGTTTGTACACGCCTGGGAGAGGATCAAAGCCACCTGCTGGGCAGACTCACCAAGGTCGGCCCTGCAAGAGCGTTGGAAGAGAGAACCGGCTCTGCAGGACGGGTGACTCACAGGGATGTTAAGAAATGATGTGAACTGTTCCCAAGCCTTTGGATCACTTGGTGGTTTCTAGTCTGGTTATCCTTTTCAAAGTAACTTTAGTTTCTACTTGTTACTGAATATCACCTAAATTTATTTTTAAATAAAGTAGGTGGGTTTTTTCCTTGTAAATCCTTGTTAGACGTTATCAGACTTAATGACTAGAAAAAAAAATGCTCCAACAACTACAACAGCTAGATTTACCTGTCAAGAAAAATCATATTTTCTTTATTTACAAGTCTAATTTCTCTAGGTTACATGTTATTTTACAGTACTTGATTTTTTATTACAGTAATAAGAGGTTTGGTTTGAAGATCACTTAATTTTCAACTCAATAAAGGGTTATGGGACTATTATGTCATTCTTTGCAAAGTTTTATTAATGCCTGTAATATTTTATTTGTCAAATTTCTTTTTGAATAAAAGTTGTCATTCAGCACATAGTAGACAGATAGGATGAGAGAAAATTCATGTGTGTATGGTGAGCTATGGCAAGTGACCACTGTAAATTTGAATTTTTACAAACTGAGTGAATTGCTGTTCAAATACGGGTCATGAAGATTCTCACTGGAAGCAATAAAGGTGAATTGAATGATGCAATAAGATCAGAACTGGAATGATGTAAGTGACTTCCATGGCTAACTCAGAAGTGACTCCTGTAACAGTGGATGTATGCAGTGTCCTATGTGCTGCTTTTCATTTTTTTCAGCTGGCTACATACTGTCTGTAAAGGAAATTACAAAAAGCTAACTTTTCTACATATAATTCTAGTTTTCTAGTGTCAGAGATGAGGATGGCCCTGCATTTTTTGAATCCTCACTGTCTTGAAGCAACTTAGTGTTGACCAGAGGCTGGAACATTAAAGTTAGAGGTGATCCAGGCTGGCGTGGGAGGCAGCAGGACAGAAGTGCCAAGTTTGTGCCATGCTGGGTTTGAAGTTTAGATTGATTCCTGAATCGGCTTGCTTGGCTTGACTCTTGGAAGTGCTCAGTATTAGCACCTTAGGAGTGTTGCAGGAGGTGGGGTGCAAAGAGGGGAACATTTCTATAAAAGCAATCTGAAGGAATACAAGATTCCAAAGTGCAACTCTGTGAAACCAATCTACGTGTATCTGACACATTTCATGTATGTTTCTGTATCTACCTGTGTGTGTACAGCATGTGCATATGTGTCTATTTCTATACACACGGGCATATTTAATCCATACATACATTTCAAATAAAGTATAGGTCATAAGAAGTGTAATAGAGGCAATAACAGGTGCACAGGGTATGTTTTGGAAATCCAGATGAACACTGTGAACCACAGCACAGATCTTTGCAGTCTCACTTGGCCTGAAAAATGTACCAGGAAATTACAGGACAAGATTCAGGGGGAGAGAGAGGTACTCCCCTTTTAAGACTGATAAAACTGAAGAAAGTCCTTTGGGTATACAAGTTCTTATCTAGAAATTGCATCAAATTTGTGCAGCTTTCAGCACATGACATGATTTTTAAATTAGTCAGTCTTCTGTATGTATTTCTTTGGTATTTTGCAGTGGGTGAAGTAAGGGGGGTTTGGAATGACAATGTGTTTTCTTGAGCTTTGATCAGTCTCCTTCAGGGTTTGGCTTGTTTCTATGATTGTATTTTTAAGGGAGGGTCTGCTTTTTAATTGAAAGATTTTGTTTGTGTGAAGCTGAAGCTCTGTGTGTGTGTGTAGACCACAGACATTTCTGTACCCAGGGAATTCAGGAAACCTGCTGTCTTGAAAGCAAAGGATACATGTAAGAAAAAGAAGTCCTACCATAATTTGTATATGCAGACTACTTAAATGTTTTGAAACAAGTACAGGTTTTATTTTGAAACATACTGATTCTTCCTTCACAAATATTTTATCGGAAAGTAGCAATAAAGACTGGTAAATCACTTCAGAAATCAAAATTTGTCTGTAGGAAATAAAAGTCCACTTATCCCAGAGTAAATAAACATGCCCTTTTCAGACATTGCCCTGCTGTAGGGACAAGCACAAAAAGTATTTATTCCTTAGAATTTTAAAAGATATTAAATGGCATATGGAGTATGTCAGTGGATATTTTCCAAGTCTAAATCATTTCTTACTGTTCCCTGTACAGGGGGTATTCAAATGTCACAGTTGCCTGGAAAATCCCATTTTACTGGGCATTCTGCAAAACATGGCTAAACCTAAGGGGTAAAATGCAGGTCTTGGTGATGTCAGCTGAAAACTCCACTTGATTGTGAGAAAAGTTTGTGTGCAAAATGGTTCCAGGGTTGTAATTTCCAATTTAAGAAAAAAAAAAAAAAAAAAAAAAAAGAAGTGGGAAAAGAAGGGGTCTGAGATGCTGTTGAAAACAGTTCCTGTTTCTCACAAGAACTATAGAAGAAACATTGGTTGTTAGAGCTGTAAAACAACTCAGTTTCCACTTAATGGTGAAATTTTCGTGAACTATTTCTGGAAATGTGAGGAGCATGTTCTTCACAGCCTACGCTGGGTTTGTTTTGAATGTCTCATTACACGGTTTCTAATCTGTATGTGACTCAAGCCATCTTTCTGGGGCAGCATGAAGAAGGTAGAATACTTTTCTATGTATT
This sequence comes from Sylvia atricapilla, assembly GCF_009819655.1. NCBI lineage: Eukaryota > Metazoa > Chordata > Aves > Passeriformes > Sylviidae > Sylvia > Sylvia atricapilla. Next base: position 75,901,784 of record NC_089141.1, read on the forward strand.
GATTTCAAGTCCCTAGAAAATTCACTCTCAATTCTAGTAAAGCCAAGATTTGTTATTTTGAAAAAGTAGTTGCTGCTGTTAAAATTTCCCTACTAGATTGGGAATGTCAGTGTATCTTGTGATACAGCACTGGAATAACTTATTGGGAGGCTTTCCTGGATAGTTATGTGACACTTTGAAATACACCCAACAGTGAGGTTGATATTTGTGTAAATCTACCTGATAAGCCACCAGGCTCAGGTTCTCAAGCCTTAACTTTTTGCCAAGATGGAGATTGGTTGGTCCCAAGACCTAGCAAAACCATTTTCCTCCCTCAAAACAAGCGTTAAAGGCTGCCTGGTACTGAGCGAGCACAGCGACTGTCGCAGCTGGTTCACGCACCAGCCTGTGCTGTCTAGCACTTAGCAGTGCCTTTTGGAATATGTGGTGGAGAGAAGGTCTTGTTAATTTTTATCTGGAACAGAGGAATGAGCCAGAAAAAGTTACTGCAAGGTACTGGGCAAAGGCAACATTTCTGGCTCTCCTGTTTGTGTGTATATGTATATATATGATTATATATATGCATATATGTGTGTATGCATGTGTATATATATATACAGAGAGTGAGTGAAAATGTTTGTGTATTGATTCAATGAATTTAAGTGGAGCTAAGAGTTTGTTAAAGAAAATTAAAAGTCTGTATTCAAAGACCCCCCCTCTCTCAAATGTGTGTATTTGGAGTATCTGTGCAGTTGCAAAGGCACCAAGCTTTTGGAAACACTCCGAACTACAACTGCCATGCTGTGAGGGGACCTGCATCTGTCTGAGCATAAATAAATGCACAGCATTCATTTGAACTAATAGAGGGATTTGATACAAAAGTGCAATTAGATTCTTGTGTATTCTTCCAAAAGAAATACCTACATAAGATTAGCTTTCTCTAACTGTGTGGCCACAGTAATCAGCATTTTATATAAATGAGCATGTTTTGAACAAATAAACTGTTTTACTAGGAAAGTCACGTGAACACACAAACTCTATGTGTGTTTATATATATGCACACATGCACGCATATTTATATATATATATGTAAAATGTGTGTGCATTTACTTTAAAAATGCTGGTTTAATTTTTAGTGGGATTACATTCCTCCTGATTCCATATATGTAAGGAATTCTTTCACCACAGAAAGTCCACTCTGAAACTCAAAGAGGGTGTGTGCTGCCAACAGTGTTCGGTGCAAATACGAGGTGAGACACCAGTGGTGGCAGCAGAGGAATGTGACAACCAGACAAATGGGTGTGACTGTTGAGAATCTCAGCACATTGGTAGTTCAGCTGTCATAATTTGTTTTCCAAGGGAAAGTTTTAAGAGGAAGGAGAAGTTAGTTTGACTCATACCTGTTTGTAGGGGGCTGTTTTTAAACCTGAATGGTTGCAGAAGGCCGGAATATACATACTTTAAAAATGGGTGAAAAATTCCAGTATCAAGGGTGAACTGAAAGCAGGATCTGACCTTTTGACTGGGGATAGGTAGGGACCGTAAGTGTCATGTAAGATTAGCAAAGGAAGGGACTTAAGAGAGATGAGGCAGATGGAGCTGAGCAAACCCAGAGAGTTTAGCAAAGAGGAGCAAAGTAGAACTGAGGATAGAAAGAGAAGATCTGCCAAGAGAAAGGGGACAGCGTGTTTGCATTGCACTTAGTTCAGTTTTAGAAGAATTTGCAGAATTTCATGTGGAAAATGAAAATTTGCAAGGTTATGGCTAATCTTGTACTGAAAATCCACTCCCCCTTTTTTTTTTTTTTTTTTTTACTTTTTTTTTAGTTTTGCAGGAGGTGGTACGTGTGGCAAGTGAGAAAGCAGTGTAATCCCAGCAGCTGGGCAGTGCAGCAAACCTTGGGGCCACTCGTGTGAGAATGCAGATGCTTTTGGCTTCCAAAGCAGTTATTCCTGCCAACCTGATTTCTCCTGGCACTTCTCCATCCCAGCTGTAGAGAGACCTCCTCCAGAAGGGACACAGCTCCTCACAGGTCCTGCAGCTTTTCCCACAGGAGGTGATTTATAATTCCCTGTTCCATGAGAGCACACCACCTGTGCAATGGAAGTGGATTGAGAGCTTGTGCTTGGCCCTTACTGCTTCTGGTCATTCGCTAGGTGAGGGGCAGAGGCACGTGTGTACCTCTGAGGAGAAAGCAGTTGCCCACATCTCCTGGCCTGATCAATCACAGTAGGGCTTGTTACTTGGCCATGAGAAGCTTTTATTTTTAGTAGATATGTGCGTTATTACATTATAATATTTTACTGGCTTACAAAGGTAGCTTACAAATATTATGTATGACATGCAATAGTTTCAGTTCAGGACAATTTGAAGCACAGACTGAAGAGGTGTGAAAGTTGGGAAGCACTGCTAAGGTGGTTCTGTTTGAGCTCTGTCCGGCCCCCCTGCCATGGGCAGGAACATCTTTCACTAGACCAGGCTGCTCAAAGCTCCATCCAACCCAGCCCTTGAACTCTTCCAGGGATGGGTCATCCACAGCTTCTCTGGGCAACCCGTTCCAGTGTCTCACCACCCCCATGCAAAGAACTTTGTTCTGATACCTTGTCTAAACCTGCCCTCTTTTCGTTTAAGACATTTCCCCTTGTCCTGTCACTGCAGGCTCTTGTCAAAAGAGGCTCTTGTCAAAAGAGGCTCTTGTCAAAAGTCCCTCTCCAGCTGCCTTGGATACTTTAGGTACTTAGCTTTTCAGTGCTCTGAGGTGTCCCTGGATCCTTCTCCAGGCTGAACAACCCCAAGTCTCTCATCCTGTCTTCAAAGGAGAGGTGCTCCACAACCTGGATTATTTTGGTGGCCCTCTACTGGACTTGCTCCAACAGGTCCATGTTCCTGTGCTGGGGACCCCAGATGCAGTAGTCCAGGTGGGATCTCACCATACAGGGACAAAATCATCTCCCTTGACCTGCTGGTCATGCTGCTTTTAATGCAGCCTAGGATAGTCTTCTGATGCAGATAGTATATAGTATACAGTATACAGTATATAGTATATAGTATATAGTATACACTATATACTATATACTTTATCTGTGCATGTATTACCTGTTGTTGTGTGTCCACAAAGCGTGCTCTCTGCCCTCAGACAAAAGTGCAATCTTCTCTTCTTAGAAGACAGTACAGCAGCAAAAGGCTGCAGAAAAGCAGGAATTAGCTGCATGCTGTGCAGCTACAGCTCTCTGCACAGAACGCCTTCGATGCTGTCATGTGCTTCCCATACACGCTACAACCACCCGCCTCACGAAAGGCCCCACATTCCTACGCGCCAGCAGACGCGTGGGGGAAGCACCAGCCTCGTCTGCCGTCGTCTTCTTAGATTCGTGGGCGTCTTTTCAACAGCGAGCAAAGGTTCCGACTCCCTCTCTCGGCGGCCAGCGGCGCTGCCCCTCTCGCCCGGAGGCGCCGTCGGGGCGGGCACTGGCCCTAGGGGCTCGGTGCCCCACAGAACCCCCAGCCGCGGCTCCGGGGCTCCGCACCTCGGGGCAGCCGGGACGAGGCAGCAGCAGCGGCCGAGCGGAGCCGGCGCAGAGGTGTTTAAAAGACATGCAGATGCTGCACTTGGGGACGTGTTTGAGCGGTGGTTCGGCAGTGCTGGGTTAATGAGTGGTCTCAGTGATCTCAAGAGGTCTTTTCCAACCTAATTGATTCTGTGCTTCTGTGTTTCTGTCATGCCAAGGGATCGCTGGTGGGGCAAAGCATGGCAGCAGGTGGTAGCTGCTGGACCAGCACGGTACAGCAGGAATCATGCGGGACGCTTGGACCAAACAGGCGGTCGGCGAAGTGAAGGGAAATGTTACTGTGCCTCTAGACAAAATGCTGTGTATGGTTTCTCTTCAGTTTTAGGGAAATGCTCCTTTTTCAAGCAGACATGGAGCACCTGCAGCTGGGCAAGCTAGTCTGGACAATACAGGGTTCTTTAGAGTTCTCCTTTGCCCAGGTTTCTCTTGACCCACTCTGCCCAAGTCCCTTCCTTCTCCATCTCATGGATGTTCCCTCAGCTCCAGCTAATTGCCTGCTGTCCTCAGATAGGTACTTTCAAAAGCAAAGTAACCCAGACTGGTGTCCATCCAGAGAAGGAAGGCCAGATCCCTCCTGCATTTTGCAGCACTACACCGAACTCTTCAGCTGTTTCCTACTCCAAAGGCTCCTGCTGGTGGTGAGAAGTTGGAGGTACCTTTCTTCATAAAATACTTGTAAGAAAAACAGAGTCCAATAAGGAGCAAACAAAATTATGTTTATACTCCACATTTTCCTGAGAAGGCTTGATCATAATAAACTGGCTTTTTCTCAGCTGTGGGCTGCAGCTTGGCAAAACATCTCAATGTCTTGATCTCAAGTAGGAGTGTTGGCCACTGCTGCACTGTTCACTGTTCACATGGAAGCCAACAGCTACAAACCCCTGGTAGCCCCCAACACAGTCCTATGGAATTAAAGTTACAGAGATAGCAGAGCCAAGCTCTTCATAGCATGAGTAGGTGATGCTGTGGACAGCAGCCACCAGCTGTGGATGGGGAAGTTCAGACTCAACAGTGGGAAAAATGCTTTTATCCAGAAGGCAATGCAGAGTGGGAACTGTCACCTCAGCAAGGGAACCCTCCTTGCCTGGAGTTTCCAAGCCTTGTCTAGATGAAGCCATGTCCAGCCTGATACTGTGCCAACCACCGTCCTGCTTTGGGTGGACTTGGATGAGGTGATGCAGAGATTCCCTTCCAGGCATCATTTCCCAGACAAATTAATAGGGCAATGTAACTGCGCAGCAACTACCAGCCTAGCCAGACTCCTTCAAGGGTGTTCAGACCACAGATATCCTCATATTATTGCATCCCAGCTCTTTCTTGTCCATTGTAGTATGCTTTTTGGGACAAAGGCTCTCTGTAGGTCAGCACTGAGAATAAACCTGCTTTGAGGAGAGCTCAGCCTCCAGAAAGGACCTATTGGAGTCTGTTTCTCACCTAAGTTATTTTAGGCATCCCTCTTAGTCAGCTTTCAGCCTTCAGACCCATACCATAAGTAAAACCATCACTGTCCAAAAGCTTGTTCATGTGCATTTAAAGCAGTGAAGGGCTGCACATGACTATTATTAACTTTCTAGGCATAAAAAGGGTTATTAGCTTAAAGAATGATTTGTATTAATCAAAAGCGTCTGTTCATGAAGCTTTTTCAGGTACACTTTCCAGTAAAATAAGCAGCTTTTTTTTCCCTTTTTGTGTCTCTGTGTGTCTGTCCCTTCCAACTTCAAACAAAAGTCTAGACATGCCAGGAACTGTGAAATCCTATGTGTGGGTTTTTTATCACAGTCTAGTGATTTCAGCAAAGAGCTGAGGAGACTCCTGCCAACTTTCTTCTCCTCTGAGAGGCACAAACCTCAGCAGGAACCTGATGTGGCAGGGCTCCTCCTCTTGCTTTGGCAACAGTCACAAGTAACTTCCCTTGGCAAGGCTCTGGGACTCCTCAGAGCATCAGCTTTAAGGTTAGTCGAAGTCACATATGGCCACCCTCAGTTCTTGTCCCTATTTCTCTACTCCCTTCAAATTAAGGACTAATGGGAAGGTTTGCCCCATGAATACATCCAGGGCAGGTTCGCAGCCTTAGAGCTGGGCTGAGATCCAGGCCATCCCCACAATTCCCTTCCTAGCAGTGCATCCCAGGGTGGCTGCAGTGCTGTCAGGTGTGAGGAAGGGCACCCTGGGGAAGAAGCAGTCACCCAAATGCTGAATGTAGGCAACAGCACATCCAGGAGCTCTACAAATTCACATCCTCACACTCCTTCCTTGGGAGAGGGCTTTTCCAGCATCTCCCACATGCCGCACACTTACTGCTTGCCCCATGCAGAGCCCAGGTGCAGGAGCAGGATGCGGGGCAGGCAGAAAGCAGAACTGCTGTTTGTCGGTGTGGAGAAGGTGCTGTAGGCCATCTTCCCCATGCAAATAATATCCCAGCCTTTTCCTGAAATGCCCTGAGCCCATCTCCTCCGTGCTGTCTCCCTGGGACCCGCAGGGATGCTGCCGTAGTGCTGCTGAAGGGCAGTGCAGGGAGGTGGGGCAGAGGGGCATCCGTGGTGGTTACCAGCACGCCCCAGCCCCACAGGGGATGTGGACAGGCACGGGAGAGAGGTGCAGTGCAGTGCTGGGAAACCTCAGCTGGGTTTGCCAGCCAGAGCAGCAGCTACACGAGCTGCATCCTCTGTGGCTGGGATGGAAAGGTGCCTCTCTGTGCTCCAGGCTGGCAGGTGCAGCAGCGCTGAGCACAGAGCCAGGCACACAGAGCCAGACAGGGCTTTGTGACTGCAGGGCTGGCTTTGCCAGAGCCCCGGGCTCCAGGCAGGGCAGCGATGGACCCTGGTTGAAGGCGCTGGTCCTGCAGCTCGACTCCGCCTCCGGCCATCAGGGATGGTCCGTAAGTCACCGGCCAGGGCAAAAGGGAGGGGCTTGTGCTGCTAGACAGAGACGGAGCCAGGCGGCTGGCTGTTGCTGTTGCTCTCCGAGGGGGTGGTCTTGGCAGTGGAGGAGGTGGCCAGGGAGCCGCTGTTCCTGAAGATGCGGAGCAGCCTCCGCTTGTAGCCCCGGAAGGCAAAGAAGTAGATGATAGGGTCGATGCAGCAGTTGAGGTTCATGAATGCCACAGTGACTTGCAGGGACATCTTGAAGGCTTGCTGCTCACGGCAGGATGGCTGGTAGAGGATCTTCCTGACCATGAACTGGACAATGTTGAGGTGGTAGGGACTGAAGCAGAGCAGGACAGCCAGCAGCACCACCAGGATGACAGTGAAGGCCCGGTGGTGGTGCCCCTTCTTCACTGTCAGCGGGTTCTCCTTGGCTGTCTGGCAGAGCTTGAGGTTGATCCTCACATAGCACACCAGGATGACGCCCACAGGCAGGAAGAAGCCAACCATGCAGGCCACCAGGAGCAAGTAGGGCAGATTGGGGATCTCCTCAAAGTTGAAGTACTCCATGCATGTCAGCTTGTCTCCCATCCTTCGCGTCATGGGCTGCAGGAGCAGCGGAGCCGTCTCCAGGAACGCCAAGGACCAGATGAGGACACAGATGCCCCTGGCACGGCTCATCTTCCGAATCCTGCCAGGGTGCCTGGTGCGCACCACGGCAACGTAGCGGTCCACGCTCACACAGGTCATGAAGTAGATGCTCACATAGGTGTTCATGTAGAAAATGAAAGCTGTGATCCGGCAGAACCAGTCCCCAAAGGGCCAGTCAGACTCCAGGATGTAATAGGCGATCCTGCCCGGCAGTGCCAGGGTGAAGAGGGCATCAGAGAGGGCCAGGTTCACCAAGTAGAGGTCAGTGGAGTTGAGTTTCTTCTTCCCACGCTGGAAGGTGATACAGAGGGCCAGGACATTCCCACAGGCACCGAACACCAGCAGGATGATGTAGAAAAGGGAGAAGGTGACTTTGGTTGAGAAGAGGTGGTTGTGCACATTGCAGCTACTCTGGTTGCTGGAGGTGAGGTTGGTGGGCAGGAGCACATCCTCCACAAGAGCCATTTCCATGGTGCCTCACAAGCTCTTGCTCTCTCCCTTGGAATAAGAACAGACATGAAACTTGCAGCTTATTGATAACACGAGTGGCAGCCTTAGAGCTGGCCCTCATCACAAAACCCCTGAGCCCTGCTCCAGCCACTGCCCCCAGCAGCACACAGCTCGAGTCATTTGGAAAAATGCTTCTCTTGTGATTTTGGTGAGAGCATCTCAAGAGTGGCTGTGAGTCATTCTCCTTTTCTTATCACGAGCTCCCCTTAATTTTGTTTTTTCGCAAGTCCAATCAATATGAGAAAGGACTGGAGGTGCTGGAAGGGGGGATTTTCCTGTCACATGGAAGGTTACAAACTCATCTGGTGGCAAGGATGTAAGTTAATCATTACTGCGAGGGGAATGGGGAGATACATTGAGAAAATGCCCCAAAATTAGAGGGACTGGGGACCGGGAGGGCTGGGGGACCGGTGGGCAGAAGTGCTGAGGAGCACCTTCGCGAACCTCGGGCAGGACCAAAGCAGGAGCAAAACTGAAGAATTTCAAAGAGAGGAAGAGCACAGCCTTCCAGATAAAAAAAACCCCCAACCTTCCCCAAAAATCCCGTGCCCCATGCTCGTCCCATTAGGGAGCTGGGAACACCTCGGCACCCCGCTCCCCGCACTCCCTCCCGCCGCTCGCCCCGCTTTGGGCACGGGGTCCGCGCTCACGCCTGGCGACAGCGGTGTCCCCCCGGCTGCGGGGCTGCAGCGGCTCCCGGGACGCGCCCCCCGCCGCCGGGCTCCGCTCCCAGCACCGCCGCACCGGGACGAGCGCAGCGCTGCCTCCCGTCCCCGGCGGCGCGGACCCCGAAGGGCTGGGATGCTCAAACCTACACGCACGAAAGGGAGGTCAGGGGCTCCAACCTGAAAGCGGCGGCGCCTCCTTCTTCTCTTCCTTCTCTTCCTCCTCCTTCTCCTCTTCCCGCCCGACTTTTGGGGGGCGGCGGGCGCGGAGCCTCCTGCCCGCGTCCCGCACTCGGGCTCCCCGGCCGTGTGAGAGCCTCCCAGGATTCGCTCACATTATAAAAGCACCGTGAGGTTTGGGGTTTTTTTGTTTGTTGGTTTTTTGTTGTTGGGTCTTTTTTTTCTTAGGGTTAGTAAAACTGTGTTTTCTCTGGGTGGGGCTTTTTTTTTTTTTTTTTCTTTCGGTATGTGAGAGGCACGCTGCCGCCGCGGGGGATATTCTAGTAGTGGTTGTGCGGGAGAAGATAAATGACTGTACCTGCGCGGCAATCTCTCCCAGCATCTGAGCCGACTTCGGGTTTTACTCTGAAAACTTCTACAAGGATGCAAAATGCAACTGAACGATGAAAACAACTTCAGCTCCGGTTCACGTGCAGTCCAGAACGCTCACCCCGGGCACACAGACATAGCCACGGCAGCAGGATCGGACCACAGCAGCTTTTACAATAAAGTTGTGGCAAATCTTCAAAGGACCTTATTGTGCATGTGGCCAGTGCAAGCCATGCTGTGCCTGTGGTGAAACCCAGATCTGCCTTTCACACACACAGAGACATCAACCAGGCACAGCTCCTTAGGGCAGAGACTGAGCTGGACGAAACAATTTGCCCTTAGCGGAAAAATATTTTTGTTATTAAGATGATATCTTGTGTGGTGAAAGCAGGGCAAAGCTCCTTGTGCCAGCCCCTTGTCTCATGGCGAGCTCTGTCCCCACGGAGTGCTGAGCAGTGGAGAGCTGTGATTTATCCCTCAGCCCTGCATGTGTGTGTCTTACAGCATGGAGAGTACTTTCCTTCCCAGCACTTCTCAAAATGTTTGCAGAAGCACAGCCTGCCCTGTGACCAGCAGGATGGCCTTCCCCATGGTGGCTTTTTTACTGGAGACCACTAGGGTTTTCAAATCCCAAGAGGAATTTTTATGCTTTTTTTAGTGGTTCTAGGGGTTTTTTTTTGTAGTGGTGATGGGGATGATCTTGCTGGTGTCTGGTTTTATCCCTCAAAAAAATTCCTAATAAACCAGGAAATTCCAATCACAGGACATTCAGGATGCTACTGAAAAACCGAAGCCAAGAAATACAAAGGTTAAAACTGCAGTTAAGCTAAATTCACATATTTCCCTCTGGGTAAGTAAAGCTCAACTAATTATTTAATTGCATAATATTTCTAATGTTTCAGAACATTAGAACTTAAACTCAGTACTAATCCGTGTACTTATGTCTGTGAGTCATCTGTACAGAAATTACACATTATTGTCATGAATTTACTAGAAGTTGAAGGTACTTCGCAAGAGTAATAGTGAAAATTGGCTAACAAGCCAATGGAGATACTTTTGTTGCTCGAGGGTTTATATTACACAGAGGGAAATGTCTGCTAATAACAGAATAGCTGCTGAGTAAGTTATTAAGAATATTCCCTGGTAAAATAGGGATTTTCTGCTCACACATCTGTCAAGAGTTAAGCTAATCAGACTTTTGTGGGGCTCGAATGTTCTTGAGCTGTTTCATCACGATGGTGAAAACAGCCAACGGATTTAACATTAGAGAAGTGTTACCTCTACAGAAATCCTGAGCCCAGACCGGTGAGTTGATTGAGGACTATCCTTTCATCTCCCTAAAGCACTGCACGACAAACTGCTGCAGCTGAAACAAATACCCGTCACATCGATTCGGGTCTCGCTGTGGCACGGACGGTGCAAAGCTCCTTTCCACCCTCTCTACAGTCTCTCACATGAGAGTTTTATCTCCACAAATTAACACTGTCGAGGAAAAACATTCAGATGAAGCTTAGCAAAATACCATTGCCTTTGATCCAGGCACCCTCAGCGCCTCGGACTGGTCGGAGCCACCAGTGCTTGGCAGGGATGGACGGGGAGGTCTGTGATGCAAATTTAGGACCGGGACTTTTCCGAGCAGTCAAACAGGCCCTTTGTAGAAACCCTCCCGTCCCCTGGGCTCTGTGCTCACGCAGGCACTGAAAAGAGAGCTGCAGATCCCAGAAGGGGAATCACATGCCGATGACCCAGCAGCTGCCACCTGCCTGAGGAGGAGGACTTCTCGTGGGAGCCCACAGCAGCGGGAAATGCCGTCGCGGTGTCAAAGGGGGGCCTGGATAACGGAGGTCGGCGGGGTCTCGGCCCCTGCGCGGAAGAGGGAGACGGTCCAAGTGGCATCACCAGCCTCAAAAACAGATGGAAGAGCCCAAAGCTCTGGGTGACAGCCGTGTCCAGGGTGACAACTGTGCCCAGGGCCTTGGGAATAAGACAGAGGGAAAGCAGTGCTCTACGCCTGATTTTATTTTTCTTTTTGCCGTGCAGAACAAAGGAAGTGGCTTCTTCTTTGGTGCAAAACACGCTCCTGCCCTGTGTGCAGCAGGTGCTGTGCTACAGGAGTGCAGCCCAGCTCCACCCGTTTGCACGGCTCCAGCAAGCCCAGCACGGCTGCACTGCTCCACACTGCACAGCAGGCAAGGCCCTTTGGATGGGGCAGGGGACTGAGGGGATCCTCTTCAGCTGTGCGGATCCACTCCCTGCCTCTGCAACACTGCAAAGTGGGATCTCCTCTCAGATAGGGTAGAGAAGGCTTGTCCACCCCAGTTTGCTGCCATCTCATTTAAGAGATACTGCCCTTTACTAAACTCAGTGGAATGTAGTGTGGATGAGTGAGGTTCAACTTCAAAGGTGGGTCTAGGCTTTCTTCTGTTGTGTCCATGTTTGCATAAAGACACTTCCTTGGGCCTGGCAGGGAGCAAGCCATCCCACAGCCCAGGTATCTATCCCAGGGTAAGCAAGACCTGCTGTCCTGGGGCATCCCTGCTGCCAGGGACCCAGCCAGGACACAGGGGACACCTTCTGGGGCAGTCCTGTGCAAACACTTGGCATGGAGGGTATGGAGGGTCTCTCTCCTGAAATGTGCATTGCATCCTTAACCATGGCATGTCTCCAGCCAGGTCTCTGCCTGGCAGCCACCATATGCCCTTCAGAGTCACTGTGGCTCTCATCACATCATGCTCAGAGCACACTGCTCTCTGCCATCCCATGAGGGCTCCCTGCAGTCTCCTTTTGCTGCTGGAGACCTTGCCATCTTGGGACCTCGGGATGTTGTTTCCCAGCCCAGCAGAAAAGGCAGGCTGCAGCTCCCCTGGGATCAGGTCCTCGAGGCCATCAGCTGGGCCCAGCCGTGATGGTGGCTGTGGCCGGCGAGGAAAGCTCTGAAGGGCCCGCACCTGCAGGCACGTGCCAGCGCACGTGCTGGGAGATCCATCAGGGCACTTCCTCCAGGGCTGCTGTGGGTGCAAAGCCACCCTCAGGTAGCTGTTTACATCTGGTGGGATTTCCCAGAGTTGAGAGATGATTTGGAGCTGGACTTTCTGAGAGCAAGGCACCATAACAAATGAGGTAACAGCCCCTTTACAGAGAGACAGCAGGAAGTTTGTGCCTCTTCTTTCCATTGTATCATCATCACGTCTCCCTTTTTGCTTTCCCCACTGGCTTTGGTTACCTTTTCTCTCTTCTAGTGCAAAACATTTTCAGGAAGCTTTGGGTGCAGACACAAAAATCTCCACGTGCTTTCAGTTTTGATGCAACAGGCAGGGATTTTCCACAGCTCAGCCCCTGCATCCCAAGTCACCATTACTCATCTGGCAGTAGAGCAGAAATTAGGAGAATCCCTGATTTTGACATTCATCTATCCATTCAACAACAGTATCTACATGGGGAGGACAATGTTTTAGAGGCTTTAACTTCATATAATGGGGGAGAAGAAAAAAAATCTTAAGATTCCTACCAATTTGTGATAAAAATCTGAAGAAAACAATTACTGGAGTTTTGATATGTTTGAAACCTAAATCTAACTGGGAAATACTGAATAACAAAGCAGCTGAAATCTGCTTCTGCATGATATGACTGATTTTGTTTTGCACACACACCACCAGCTCTGGAAATGATGGTGCAGCACCAAGTCACAACAGTCAGCGGAGTGGCGCAGCTCATTTCAACATCCCGAGCAGTGGAACACAACATGGCAGCAGCTTTGGGAGCCACTTCCTTTCACATTCTCTTGACTCCAGTCCCAAAATGTGGGAATGAAGCACTGTGTGTGGGCCACACAACCATCACTCTTTCCATGTGCCTGTGGCTTCATTTAGCCTGGCTGCAGAGAAGGGGTAGCTGTGCTAATAGGAGCAGCTCTTAGTCAAGAGGGTCAGGGCACCTTAGCAGGAGAAATACCAAAGAAATTCACATTCTGAAATAACTTCCTCCAGATGAAACATGCTTTCTCCCACGCTGTGCTATGACTTAGAAACTCCATTTTGCTTTTGCAGGAATAAGATGAAAGTTTTCTTGGTATCTGATTTCTGTGGTTAAAAACAATGTTTAAATGCTTATTTAAAAAAAAACACAATCATAAGGCAAGTTTGGAGAACTGAGGTCCTATTTTTATCTGGTTTTTTCTTTATGCCAGGGCCACAAATGCTACATGTGCACACACAAATTCGTAACGTACGGCTACAACGTGAGCAAAAACAACCAACACAGAAGGTGATCACAAAACACAGAAATGAGCGTTCGTGATAGAGAAAGTGCCAAAAATGTGCATCTTATTTCAGTCTGGATCTCTACAATCCTATACAACAACGTCCTTTGGCAGGGGACCCTCATATTTTGTGACTTGTGAGTCTTTTCCATTTATTCTTCAGGGTTAATGTTTAGGCCACATTATGGCCAGGTTTTGGCTGTGTTTAACACACACCAGGTAAATCCTATGGCAAAAATTAGCATCCTATGAGCATTTCTGCTAAAGCAGACACTCAGACCTGACTGCCCAGGACTGTGTTGAGACCTCTTGTGAATATCTTCAAGACATAACCTGTCTGGGCAACCTGTGCCAGTGCTCAGTTACCCTCACTGTGAAATGATGTCAGTTCAGATAGATCCTCCTCTATTCCAGGTGGTGTCTGTTGCCTCTGATCCTATCATTGAACACCACTACACAGAGCCTGGTTCTGTCCTGCTCGCAGGAATTTATACACATCACTGAGATCTCCCTGAGCCTTCTCTTCTCCAGGCTGAACAGTCACAACTCTCAGCCTTTCCTCTCAGGAGAGATGATCCAGTCTCTCCATCATCTTTGTGTCCCTTTGCTGGACCCTTTCCAGTATGCCTGTGTCTCTGTGTACAGAGGAACCCAGAACTGAACCCAGGACCCCAAGTGTGGCCTCACCAGGGCTGAGCAGAGAACAAGGATCATCTCCCCAAACCTGCTGGCAACGCTTTGCCTAAAGGACCCCAGGATGCCATTGGCCTTCCTTGTCACAGGGGCACGTTGGTGCTTCATGTTCAGCTTGGTGTCCACCAGGATCCTGAGGTCCTTTCCTCTGCGGAGCTGCTTTCCAGCTGGCTCCCAGCCTGTTCTTCTGTAGGTGCAGCAGGATTTTGCATTTCTCCTTGCTGAACCGTATGAATTTTCTACCAGCCCATTTCTCCAGCCTGTGAGGGTCCCTGTGGACGGCAGCATGACTCTGGCGTATCAGCCACTCTGCCCAGCTTGGTGTCACCAGCAAATGTGCTGGCGCTGCCCTCTGCCACCCTGTCCATGTCATTAATGAGGATGTTGAACAGGACTGGACCCAGTACTGACCCCTGGGGCATACAGTGAGTTAATGGCCTCCAGCTAGAATCTGTCCTGCCGACCCTCACCCTCTGGGCCTGGCTATGCACTTTTCAACCCACCTCAATGCCTCAGCTTTCTCTGCTTATTTATCTACCCAGCATTTGCATGTGAGAGAGCAGGGTGCTCTGTGCTTTATTGTGGGAAAGGAAACCTCAGAGAAGGTGAGCAGTGAATAGCTGGAGATCTCGGCATTTGATTTTCTTTTAGAGCAGTTTGTTCTTTCTTGTTCAAAGGGTGCCTGTAACAGGTGCCAGCCCCAAGCACTCAGCACCTCTGTGTATTTCCTACCTCCTCAACCCCTAATCCTGCAGAATCCTGCAGCTTTTGGGAGAGGGTGGCACCAGCTCGCTGCGGAATGAAAACATTTATTAATGAAAACCTTCCTTAACAAAAGCCTCCCTTACCAGTGGTGGTCAGAGTAGGGCCTGGCTTTTGTGGCTATTGCTGCCTAGACTCAGTGAGGGCAGAGCAAAGAGACAAATCTGTTTGCACCACAACAATGATTCACCCACAGAGAGTGGCCCACGCTGCGCCAAGCACGAGCAGGGTGCAGTCCCAGGAGGAAGCTGTCAGCAGTCACCCAGCCAAAGGCTGTCACACACCCCTGCATGTGCTGCATGTCTGCACGAGACCTGGGCTGGCTTGGGACACACACTCCTAATGTAGGAAGGTCTTAATTTATAGGCCTGGAACTTCTATGTGGCTCTTTGGTGTTGCTTTTGCTCCTGTGTGGCGCCTGGGTTTACATTTCTCTGCAGCTCCCTTCCCTAGCAGATCTTCTCCCCTGAATTCCACTTTGCAATAGGCAAGGGACTTCACCAAACCTTCTGCTCCTTTTGTCTTTGCTGTGTTGCAACTCTTTGTGTCTACATAAGAAAATGTACTCTGTAAAGCAGATGGACTTAAACCTAAGCATTCAATGAGATTGATATGCTGTAAAGGTCTGGAATATATGGAAGCATTTATTTTGCAGCCATTCAAATTTTACTTTTTAGGGCTTACTTGTAAGACCAGACAGATCCTTTCCACTTAAATAGTAGTTTTCAAGGTTTGTTGGCTAAATACTGTTTTAATGTATTTTTTACATACCTTTGCTTCTCCAGTCTTGTCTCCTGAGTTGAAGTTGAGGTTGGTCTCCTCCCTTACATGCCTGGGAATATATTTCCCAAATTATTTCTTCATAGAGTAAATTTTGCTTCTTGGGGTTTCACTCACTTGTAATGTATTCATGGAGACTGCAACATTTTAGCTGCTAATGCTTACTGAAAACACTTCAGTCTCTGGGCTGTACTGTAGCTACATTTGATGCTTAATGCTTTAAATGATGTGTGATGATGAAGAATTTGGTCTGTCAGTATAATTGCAAGTGGAGGGACTTCTAAGCACTCCATAAAAACTAGGAAAAAATGGTACAAGCTTTTTGCATCTTCTTCTTTTATGTACATGGGAGATAAAGAAAATTGGACTCAAAACAAAACTTTTTTAGGAAAAAAACAGATTCAGATCTTAGCTTAAGAGAAGATACTTCTGTGAAACAACAACCCTCCTCCTTTACAGATAAAAGTAGAGCCTGCTCAGCATCACATTCAGCCACCCCACAAAGCCATGAGCTACCACTCTGTCAGGCCAAAAGAGGCCCCTGCCTGACCTAGGCACAGAGGGAGAAAAAATTGGCTTTTAAGGCCCCATGGCTCTAAGCTCCTTCCTATATGGAAGGCTTTGTACAAGTGGGAAGCCTCAGCACTTCCAAGGCAGTGACTTGCAGAGGCAGGGATAATTCCTCTCCATCAGGGGCCAAGCATCCCCACTGGTCACCACCCTAGCATCTGCACAGATTTTACCTCTGCCATGAGACACAAAGGAATGATTTGCATCTCATAGACAGGGATCTGAGGCAGTGAATTAAGTAGTATAGATTGGTTCCTTTACAAATTGCAGTTGTGTGGTTTAGCACCATGAAGCCAAAAATCCCAAAGAGGGACCTTGCCTGTGAGCCATGCTGGAAATATCTAGGGGCTGTTAAAATAATTCATTTGTTATTCCCCTGGTATTTTGTTTGTGATGTTTGCATGTCGTGGTAACAAGTTTCTGATTATTATTTTTTAATATGTTGTTGTTGTTTGGTTCTCCACTAGCATTTATTGCCTGCAGCAGTCCAGACACTTTGGTGCTGTTAAAACGTGTAATCTTGAGACATGCAGTCAGATAGAAGTGTTCTGTTCTTCACACTCACAATCAAAGCGTGAGCTCAAAGATGTCTAAAATCCTGCTACTAAGAAATCATTTTCAAGTGCAGGAGCAGGTCTCCTTCCTTACCCAGCTCTTACAGCAGTGCTGCTGGTGCTTTAGGATCATCACACATAGGCACACCTGGTGTCACATCATCCACCACTGGATACCCTCAGGCGAGCAGGTATGGGGCTCTCTTCCTAAATGTGCCTTCAACCACTGGCTCCCTATAACCATGTGAATGTCCCTGCTCAGGAGGGGAAGTGACTGCTATGGTTGCAAATGGTTGGTGTCAGAATGAGTTAAATCTTGGCTGATAGGAAATGGGAATAAGGAAGAATATTTTTAAAAGGGCAAGAAACAAAGGGGATTTTTTTTTTTTCAAGAACTGGGGGAAATTTGAGGGAGACCAGTAATTTCCCATCTCTAAAGTGTGGTAGTCATCTGACGACTTCAGTTGGCTTTGACCATTAATTACACAATTCACAAACAGAGCAAAGAGACCTCTTTGCAGTGGTCTTATTAGCAGGACTTTCTGTTTGGTTTTTGGTTGGGTTTTCTTTTTGGTTGGGTTATGGTTTGGGGGGTTTTTTGGTAGTGATTTTTTTAATGCATTCAAGTACTCTGGGACAATACAGTGATCATTCTAATTTGATTTAAATGCCATCCCCTATGAAGAAGAGTACAATTAGTTATTTACTAGAAATGGAGACTGTAGTTTCTCTTGCTTGACTTTGATACTCCTCGGAAGGTGTAGATAAGGATATGCAAGTCTCCCCACCCACACTTGGTTCATGAATTAATAGCCTGGCTACGGCTGGCAGACGGAATGCCTCGAAGTGAAAAAGCAGTTTCTGCCTTCAGCTCTTTCTTGTAACAGGGAACAAAAGGTCTGGTCACAGCCATGCCACCCTGGCTGCCGAGGGAGGCCCATTGGAGGCCAGTCCTGCAGAGGCAGACAGGGCTCCCATTGCTTCCCGACACTCAGCTCCCACTCCCTCACCACATGTCCCTGGCCAAAGCTGTGCTTCACTTCCAGGCTCTGCATGCCCCACCAAACTCTCAGCTGCCAGGTTTGAAGCCAGACTCACCAACACAGGTGGGCATCTACACACTGGTTTTGTGCTGCTGGATCACCAACACTCAAATCATTCTGAGTTTCACTGCTTGCATGCTTTTTATTTTGCAGACAGTTATTCCCAATATTTGATTTGTATGGCTGATCCAATACTTAAAAACCACAGACACTTTTTCTGGTGTGATATGTATTGACAATGTGACAATATTTGTAATGTTTGTAGTAGCTGACTAAAGTGAGGATGTGGGGGAAGGTGGTTTTATGCTCAGGGACAGATTTTCTTCTCAAGATGTGAATGTCTTCATCCTGTTCTTTGAGGTAGAGCATATCTGTGGGTAGATTCCCTGTGGCTGGCTGGGCCAAGGGCCCTTGTACCTTCACTCAGAGTTCTTGTGAAAGGAGAAGGTCTTGTAAAATGTACTAAGCCTGACAGTGTTTACCACTTGGATGACCCAGTTTTTATCAGAAACCAGTCCAAGGTAAAAGAAAGGTGCCACACTGTGACCCTTGAGTAAGGCCCACTAAGCAAATGCTAATTAGGTGCAAATTCACACATGGAGTGTGAGCTTCTGTGAAAGAAATACCCCTGAGCAGACAGATCATGCTCTCTGCTGGGCCACTGGAGACTGGGTCCAGAGGGCAGGTTAAATGGATATCTGCTGAGGCGCCCAGCTCAAGAGGTGGCTAACCATGTCCTTAAACTCATCTAAATGTTTAGTTGTTAGTTAAATGTTTGCTTCCTCCAAGGAGACCTTCTCTAACACGCCTCTGTGCAGCTGGGTGAGACATGCTGTCCTGCCCACTGGTGAGGGGACGGGGGGCATGTGCCAATGCCACAGTGGGATGGGACAGCCCTGCTGGAGGAAGGGAGCTTTCCAAGGTGCAAATCTCCCTTTCTCAGGTGGTGTTGAACTTTCTCTGTCCTCCTGAGGGTGCAGGGTGCCTGCAGGGGCTTGGCAGCCAGCCCTGAGCAGGGTGATGTCGGGGTTGAGCAGGCTGATGTGTTAACACCTCCAGGGCTTCCAGGAGGCACAGGAAGGAACCACGGCCTACCAAAGCCACAGTGATGGTGCTGCTCCCAATATAAGATGCTCCAGAGGCCACAGGGGAAAAGTCACTTTGCTCTCAGTCCTGTGTGTACATAGTGCAGCAGGGAAGAAGCGCTGAGAGTGACTTTTGAATTTCTGATGGCAGACATTTTTCCAGGCTTGAACTAAGGATGATGTGCAGAGCTGTCTGCAGGTTCCTGCTGTGGATTCACAGAGGTGGCGGCGGGAGGAAGTGGTTGCTCTCATCTCTGCATGATTGCTGCTGCACACCAGTTGTGAAGCCTTGTATGGGGCTCATGACAGAGCCTGCCCTGCACAGGCAAGGCAGGATGAGGAGTTGGTGAAAAACCCCCACATCTAAGGGAAGAAAAGTGATTTTTGTAAGGGGGGAAAATGTGTCATCCTACACTACCTGTGGGTTTCAGACAAATGGGAACAGCCCTGCTTGGTGCAGACAGAGCGTGGCAAAGGCCAGCTCAGGCACTCCTCCATGCAGCAGCCTTTGGCCCTGGGACCACAGGGGTCGCTGAGGTGTCAGCAGCTGGCCAGGGAGCCAGGAAGCCACCTTGCCTCGAGGGGAAGATGTTGATGGGACAGGGGCACATGGGACTGGCTTCTCACCCCAGGATGCCCACACAGGAGATGAGGCTGAGTACATCAGCCCATTTCGGCCCAGGGGCTCGGTTTTTCCCAGGGGTCTGGTGTTGCGTGAAAGCGCCAGCAGGGTGCTGGAAAGAAGCGGGAAGAAGTGCAGAAGAAGGAGGTGACTCTCTTCCCTTTCTGGGCCTATCTGGAGCAGAGAGGGGATGTGGAGGGAAACTGAACTTCTGAGCCCCAAACCACATCCTCTCCATAGTCAGAGATGCCAAAAAAATGCTGATTTACAACAGGAAATTAGGAAAAAGGAGAGACAGAAAAACCAGATTTTAATCTTCAGATGCTACTTTTTAGGATATCTAGAGGTGAAATCTTGCTGCCCAGTGTCCCGGGAAGCAGGCTTAATATCGGGGAAATAGACTCACTGAACACCTACCACAGGTGACAGGGACCGGGTGTCTGCGCACCTGGAGGCAGAAAGCGGAGACCCAGAGTCCATTTTGCTTCCCCCGTCATTCCCTCCCCTGCAGAGGCGGATGGCGGCGGCTGCGGGTCGGCGCCCGGAGGAGGAGCAGAGGGGCAGAGGCGGCTCCCGGTGCCACTAGAGGTCACCGTCACAACGAGGGACGGGCCCGCGGGCAGGGCAGGGATGGGATAGGCAGGGCCGGGAAGGGCAGGGATGGGCCGGGCAGGGACGGGCAGGGATGGGATGGGCAGGGCAGGGCCGTCCCTCGCCGACCCGGGGCAGGCACCTGTGTCGTGTGCCGTGCCTTGGCGAGCGCTACGGGAGAGTTAGTGAAAGGGAACGGAGGTAGAACAGCCGATTAAGGTTAAGGAGGGAGGGAGAAATCAGATGGAGAAATGGCCTTTTTTTTTTTTTTTTTTTTTTTTTTTTTTTTTTTTTTTTTTTTTTTTTAGTTTCTGAAACTCCAGACGGCTTTTTAAGCACGCAGCGTCCTATGCAAAGCCTTCCCTACCACAGCGCTTGGAAGCTGAGTTTTTCTGAAAGCTTCAGTGCCAAGTGTCTCCCACACTAGCGACTCCATCAAACACGCCTTTGCATTTCTTCACCTCCACCCAAGAGCGAGGACGTGGGCAGAAATGGGGTCCCAGCCATGGCCAGGCTTTATGGGAGCTGCTCCACCAAAATCTTCGGTTTAAAATCTTTGCTTCTTAGCGTGTATGAATTAAAGACATTTAAGAAAATGAGGTGTTAAATTTGCATGAGGGAAATACCTGTGATTCCCCTTGAGCTTCCTCCATGTCCTTCCTGCGATGTTTGCTCTGCTGCCTGAAGTGAGCTTCAGCTTCTTCGGGCGCAGAGAGCTCTCCTTTACGTGCCTCAAAGGTTCCTGGGTAAGGCGATGTTTAAAAGTAAGTAACCATCATGGTTTTAGCCAGGTTTCACTCTGACTCACCAACTTACCTCAAAGCAAAACTGAGAAAAAGTTCTGGGCTAACTCTCGTGTTCTCAAACCTCGGACTGTCCCACGTCTTTACTTAGCGTGAAATTATTCAGAGCTGATTGCAATTATTGCTCCTGTTAGACAGGATATTTGTCTGTTAAACCAAACAAACCCCCCTCAATTTCAGTGGTTTTGGGATTTTTTTTAGTGGCTACCCCCATATCTGGCTGGCGGAAATGCCGCCAGCAATCACCACTGACATTAAGCAAAGTCACTCTCACTTTCCACAGTCGCACCAGTCTGCCAAGCTGCTGCTCTGGTGACAATGCTTTGGGGGAGAACCTGGACTTAAAGCCCTGCACTGGACTAGGAAATACCACACAATAAGGAGAGCTGGGGGATTTTTGGCCAGTGGAAGGTGATGAGTGTACAGTGTCAGGGAGCAAAACCTGGCCAATATAGTGCAGCCACTGTAAAACATCTTTCCTCATGAAAGCCAACATTCTGCAGGGCTGTGAGGGTGATGCCCTCAGGAGCTCTTCCCATGAAATTTTCCATAGAAAAATGCATTTTCCTTGTGCTGTGAGGGTTTGACAGAAATGTTTTGCCTCAGTGTTGCCACTGTATGCAGATACCATAATGCTGGTGGGCAGCTCCGGTGGAGGCAAATCGTTCTGCATTGCAGCATGTAAAACAGCACTGAGTGAATGACAGTGGTTTGGGATGAAAAGAACCTTAAAGGTCATCTTATTCCCACTCCCCTGCCATGGGAAGGGACACCTTCTACTACACCAGATTGCTCAAAGCCCCATCCAACCTGGCCTGAACACTTCCAGAGAGGGGGCATCCACAGCTTTTCTGGGGACAGTTCTAGTGTGCCATCGCCCTCACAGTGAGGAATTTCTTCCTGATATTTAATCCAAACCTGCCCTTTCTCAGTTTAAAGTCATTGGTCCTTATCCTATCACTACATATCCTTGTAGAAAGGTCACCAAGCTCCTATTTACCAGAACCTTCCTCAGCTGCCAGGGCTTGCAGAAGAGGGAGAAAGAGGTTCAGGGCCCTGCAGTGTAGAAGGCTTGGCTGGGAGGACACTGCTGCAAAAACACAAGGGTGTTTTTGGACCCTTATGTCCCTCTGTTCTTCTTGTCTGAACCCCAGGGACCAGCAGGCATTTCCATGTTCCCAAAGCATATTCTCAAGTTTTTGCAGGCACATCATAACAACTTGTGTTTGTACAGGCAGTCCCAAGGACTTGTGCAGCCTTCCAGCTTGCCAGCAGCTCCTTGGCACACGTCAGGAGAGTGAATATTGCTTCCTAGTAAAAATAAAGGCACTGGTGTATGTGCTGCAGTTTAATTTGTTTTCAGAGATAGTCCTCCTTACACAAGGCCAGGTGTGGGAGAAGGGAGGAAGGAAACCAATGGGAGGAAGCAAAACACCCTGAGAACAGTGAGGCCCTGGTTCCTGCAGAACACCTAAGGGTATTTGGCTTTTAAAGGTGTCATCTGTCCTTAGAGCCCATGTGATGTGGGAGAGCCACAAATGTTACATCCAGAGTCAATGCTGACACATTTCCTGAGGTGTGGAGGAGGTCTCAGTAGACAGGGCGCACAAAGCCAAGGCAGGTGAAGGTTCCCACCAGTCCCAGCTGGAGCAGGTGCCACCTAAAGCTCCAAACAGTTTCCCTCATTTGTAAGGGAATCTCCCACAGAGGCTGTAGAGAATCAATAAGAAAACCTCAATAATAAGCCCTGTGGTTCACTGGACTGAAATTACAAAAAGCCAGTTCAGCTTTACTGGGGGTTTTGTCCATTTAATAAAATGTGCTTTCCATCTCACTCTGGAAGCACATGACCCCAGAGATTGAAAGCAGGCCAGGAGAAGCCCTAAGGAAAACCCCACTGTAGCTATGGGATAAATTCCAGTTACAGCCAAGTTAGGTGCTGATTAGAGACCATAAACACTTGAATAGAAAACACAGGGCAAGCCAAGGAACTGGAAAATCCATTTCTTGTAGGAATCATAGGAGAAGGTGAACTGCAGTTGATAGAAGCCTCTTTTTGACACCAGATGGCCATGGAAGGCTCCTTCATGTACCATTTATTGTAGAGGGGGATCTGGGGAATAATTATTAAGCCAACATTTAGGCAGAGCAAAGATCTTGGTACATTTCAACCTTGTTATTCAGGCATTAAGTGAAAATCAGGAAGACATACATGTACTCAGAAAGCAGGTACTGTGGAAAAAGTGGTTCTCACCAGTTCTGTCTTTATATGTTACATACCAAACACAAGAAATAAAAGCAATAGATCCATGTTATTTTCTAATTTGGTGATCAAATGGTTAGTCTTTACAAATATTATCAATTTCAGCTTGGGTTAGGCTACTGGTAAGACCTATTCCAGTCTTGCCTAACTTTTCATGAGAGTTTAAAAACAACATAAATTGACAGAATTCAATTAATTAGAGGCAGGTTCTAAAGATCATGGGCTTGCTATCAACAAGAAAGTTAATTCTAGTTAGTGCCTCAATCGATCACAAAAATAAACAGTCAGAAAAAAAATCAAAAGCCCCTCCCAGAAATCACTCAAACACTTTATTCTTCTTGGAGCAATGTCAATGACTTCCATGTTTAGGGCTTTTGAATGTACCTAGGAAAATTAAATTTGTGGCATTTTGACAAATTGGGGGATTTTGAAATAATTAACATTTTTGTCTACAACTTCCTCACAAGGGGAAGCAGAGGGGCAGGCATTGATCTCTTCTCACTGCTGACCAGTGACAGAACTCAAGGGAATGGAATGGAGCTGTGTCAGGGCAGGTTTAGGTTAGGTTTTAGGAAGATTTTTCACCCAGAGAGTGGTTGAACACCAGAATGGGCTCTCTAGGGAAGAGGTCACAGCACCAGCCTGTCGATTCTGTCGAATCCAAGGAGCATTTGGACAATGCTCTCATACACCAGATGTGATTCTTGGGATTGTCCTGTGCAGGGTCAGGAGTTGGCCTCTATGATCCTTGTGGGTCCTGTCCAACTCAGGATATTCTATTATTCTGTGAAAAGCATGACACAATTGTTTCTTGAATGAAATCACTGTGTTTGTGTGGGTGAGATTCAGGATCTCTGGACTCAACCACTTACAATGAGATGTCTGCAAAGTAGCTGTCTTCATGTAAAAAAAAAATTAAAAAATCAGCTCTAATATTCAGATGCAGACACTGGAGGTGAGGACAGATAAACCTTCTGGAACTTGAGTGGATAAGAATAGGAAAAAGTTACAAAGTGGTGGCCTGGACAGTGAATTAAAAACTGCACAGGTCTCTTTGCCTTTTTTTTAGATTTGGGACATAATCCTGCTCTGATTTTAGTCAACGGGAGTTTTGCTATTGAATTCAAGAGGAACCAGAATCAGGCACTTTGTCTTCTCCAGACCTGACCACTTTGTTTGGAAATATAACTTTTTAAAACACACACTTCTCTCTTAAAATGCTACAAAGTAAAGAAAGTAATTACATTAGGCTCTACCTGAAGCTCCAGAGAATTGATACAAAGGCTGCTTGACTCTTGCCAACTCTCACTATTACAATTTTACAATTTTACTAGCACCATATGTAGCACTACTGTGCCTGCTTGTTTCACTTAGTAAAGTCATTGGGTTTGTTTTTTTTTTTTTTTTTTTTTTTTTTTTTTTTTTTTTTTTCTTTTTTTCCAAAGGAACACGCAATATCCACAAACAAAAGCTCCAGGGAGTGGGTACCAGCTCGGAGGCCCATATGGTCTTAGTATCAAAGTAATCAGAGAGGGAACAGGTCTGTTTGCTCAGCAACCCCACCCTTTTTGCAAACATGTGAGTTGGCTCAGGAAAAGGTGCTCTTTTGGGTGGTTTGTGTTGCCTGCTGTCATGCAAGAAACTGTGAAGTGAGATTTCCAGTGTTATTTTCAGCAGCCCTGTAGCCTAAAAGGAGAGAAGCTGTGAGGTAGGGAGAGAACTGGTTGTGTCAGCTTTGAGACCATTGAAGGGTTGGGGTCACTTTCCTATGGACAGCCAGGAAAGGGTTTCTGCAGAAGAGAGTTTTAACCAGAAAAAGCTAAGCCTGTGATTCTCATTTGACTAATTCCAATGCAGGAGAAGAACTGAATGCAAATTACATATACAAGGCTTCACATAAAAGCCAAAGCATCTGCTGAAGCAGAGTAAAAGTTGATGAGGAATTTTTCATAACTGGACTTGAAAATGTAGTGACTTCATGCTGAAAGATGAGTTTTGAAGACCCAAGATTCTGCCAGTGCGCTACTTTGACATGCACAAGTACATTGAGCTGGGATTACTGCAAGGCACAACCACATGCAAGTCAGATATCAATGACTAAGACGCTGGCTAGCTAAGGCTGACAGGTTTGTTTGCAATCCTGGTTCTGAACCCCAGCATAGAGTAATGCACACTCATAAGTGCTAGGCTGAGACCAGCCCTCAGGAAATGGCATCTGGCAGAGCTGCCCTCTCCTTCTGACCAGGTGAGCTGGCTGATGGTTTGGGACATGCTTCTCTGTTGCTCTGGGAAAAAGAATCACAGAAATCACAGAAATGTTGGTTGCATGAGAATGCTGGAGCTCACCTAGTCTAATCTTCTGTCAGAACAGGATTACCACAATCAGAATACCATTAAATTAGCCTTATCTAAGTCATAAAAAGCCTCCAAGCAAGGAGCCACCATCACCTCTCTGGAGCATCAGATGGAAAAGCTAAGCTGAACATCTCCATCTGTCAGGTGTGCCTGTTGCCCCTTGTTAAGTCCCCTAACATGACCAAGAAGGGTTTGTCCTTTTTGTATCTGCTCTTCAAGCAGACCTGCTTTGGGTTTCCCTTCACTGGGAAAAACAAGCCCAGCTCCTTCCATCTCTCTCTTGCTGCATCTGCACTCCAGACACCGGACCATGGTGGCAGCCCTTAGCTGGATCTTTCCAGTTTTTTCACATTCCCCTTGAGGCAGAAGTCCCAAAACTCCAGCTGTGGGTGCACCAGTGCTGGGAAAGGGAAGCACAAGGTCCCAGATGTTTGAGCCACATCCTCGTGTTGTGGGCCAACGCATGGTGCAGACAGCACTGTAACTCCATCCCTATTTCCACTGCTGACTGTCAAAGGAGACTAAACAGTTGATATAAACAAAGAAAGAGTGATTTTGGTTACAGCTACAGCTTTGGCTCAGTATCTGTATATAACTTTCCATGCTTACTCAGCAAATCCGAGCAGAGCCCAACTTACATCCTCTTGTTCCTCGAGTTCGTCATTCAGTCTAAGACTTACCAAAACATAGTTTTATATGCTAATTTCCTCACAGTAAACCCCTTACTGTATGTCATTCATCGATACCAAGCGGTGTACATGTAAGAGTAGGCTAATATTCTGTGTATATAACCAACTTTATGAGTTAAAGAATTACAATGTGCTTGCTTTATTTAGGTGGTAAACTTTTTTAATGAGTCTGGAGGGTCCTTTACATAAAAGTAGTGACTCTAGCTTGGAATCTCTTTCCATGTTTATTAGAAATGTGTTTTACTTTACCGTGAAAAAAGCCGAGGAAACATGCAGCCCTAAAGTCTAATGAAGTAGTTACTCGTGCAGTCAAAGTTCATAAATTTTAAACACATTTAATTTATAAATTGAAAACATAGCTTGCACTGGGTTTTTCAAGATTATTGCTTGCCACAGGGGTTTTAGGATAGTTGCTGGGCCATGCATGTTACCTCTTTTCTTTCGAGGCCAAGACTGGATCTTCATGATTTGCTCACACTACTGGGGTTTTTTTGGGGATGTGTGTGTTTTTTTTCTTTTTTTTCTTTATGAAAGTCTTTTCAGAAAGGTATATCTTCAGAGTATTAAAAATCATAACCCATCCAGCAGTATCAGCAGTCTCTTTGTTCTCAACTTAGCATTTGCTTTTGAGCTGACACTTTGAGAGCTCTTTCTCCTGGCAAGAACTGCTTTGTCCTTCTGGAGACGTGCCTTCTCAGCTAATTTTGAAGAGCAGACCCTGCAGTGGCAATCTGAGCTGGATTCTAATCTCACACCAATAAAACCTCAGGGCCAGCCTGGGTGAGGAGCCCAGGTCCCACAAAAAGGGAATTTGGGGAAGTGGGGAAATGAAGATGCTAACTCCCCACTTTTGCCCTCTGCATTCCACAGATTGTTTATACCTCCCTCTGAGTAACTCTGGCTGCACAAGCACCCCATGATTTGTCCTACTTGCAAAGCAGTCTCAGGTACAAAACATGCCATAGGGATGTCTGGCACACAGCAGTGCTCTACCTGCTTCAGGAGGAGATGAGAGGAGGGCTCCAGTCTTATGCCAGCTGGAATTTCCACCAGACATCCTCACTGGGCACACTGCTTTGTCTCGAAGCCTCTGTGAAGTGAGCCAGCAGATAGTGATGACTGCAGAATCACTGTTTGTTGACTCAGAGTCACAGAAGGTCAGTTCTGGAGCTTCAGGTCACTTTACATGGATGTTACAGAAATGACAATGTGCCTATGATAAGGGAAAACATCAAACCCAGAATACCTAGAATAGCAGTGTTGAATCTTTAGATTTATATGGATAATTCCCCCAAGCTTCTTTTAGCAATATGGCAATGCAGATAAAGAATAAAGGATAGCAGGGCTCACCCTCTCTGTTTCCATGCCCATAAAATGATCAATTATATATACCCAAGCCACTTCAGAAAGTTATTTGTGTGTTACCTGGCCTCAACATCCATTTGCCACAACATCCCTTGCCTGGATACTCATCGAGTCCCTGTACCCACACTTACAAGGGCTGCTTCTGCTTCTGGAGTCCAGATGACTCCATTCTCAGTTGAGCAGGCACCTCCAAGGGCTTCTCCAAAAGGCAGCTATGCGATGATGCCCTCCCAGTGACTGATGCAAGTCCCTGCTTTAGCTCACCTTTTCTCCCATCTCTTTCCGCCCTAAGTCCCACAGTCCCTGCATTGCTGCCTGGATGTTGGCACACACCAGGCCCAGCCAGCACCGGGAGCGGGGCCAGTAATTGGAAAAGGGAATTGGAAAGCACCAAAGCTTATCAACTGGCAGTGAGGGAGCATTCAGCAGCCACTTCAGGGGCCAGCCCAAGGTCCGGAGTGGGTTGGCAGCCTTTTGTTTGGTAGCACGGGGTGGACACGCACGGCTGCTCTGCTCCAATGGGGCACCACCGAGGTTAAAGCAGGGTGGTGGTTTGCTGCTGGTGAAGCCTTCTCCTTCTGCTGGGGCTGCTGAGGCTGTGGAGGAGAGCAGTGCTGAAGCAGGGAACAGCACAGCACAGCACTCGAGCTCGCACTCACAGAGTGAGCATGACAGCCTCAGGTGCGGCTTCTTGGCCTCGGGAGTGCTACCAAGCACCATCACTACGCGCAGAAGTAGCAGCTATTTCCTCATGTATCTTTTACTCATTAACCAAAGCTTCTAAATATAGCCCCAACTAGCAGCAGCAAGAGATGGTGGGTGCCCTCTGTG
Organism: Sylvia atricapilla; assembly: GCF_009819655.1. Classification (NCBI taxonomy): domain Eukaryota; kingdom Metazoa; phylum Chordata; class Aves; order Passeriformes; family Sylviidae; genus Sylvia; species Sylvia atricapilla. The sequence goes on from NC_089141.1 coordinate 75,929,835, forward strand.
GTTGGGTCTTTGCTGTCTGCCTACCTGCAGCACCAGAACCTGATCTTCACTTTGTCAGTTGCCCTCTGCTCTCAGCCCTGGGACACACAGGTAATTTACATCAAAGGTTTCCTGCCACACACTGGAAAAGCTTGCAGTCCCAGGAATGGAGCCAGCTTCTCCCATGCTCCTGCCAGCCCTCAGTGCCCTGTGCAGTCCTCCCCTTCATTCCTGAATCAACTCCTGACCAAAATATATCACTTCTCTCTGGGAGAAACCAGGCTCTTCGTAGAACCAACATGGGTAAAACCCATGAGTTCAAAGCCTGACTACTTTTGCAGTTGTTCTCACTCACTACCTAGGATGGGTCTATTTGGAGCTCTCCCAATAGACAGGAGGAGGCAGGGGAGGGTTGAATCTTATCAGGCAGGTAAAATGGAACTATTGCCTTTGCTGGGAAACTTTCAGGACATATTGGCAATATCTGATATACTGATATTGGGAATATCTGAAGATCTGGTATGATTAGGTTCCTGACTTCAGCCTTGGCTTGATGGCAGGTAGTAGAATCTCCGTACCTGCCAATTACTCACTGCTCGCCAATGCTTATCCCTTCACTCAGCAATTTATTCAAAAAAGTGGGAAGCTGGAGAAGAGGGAAGACATCTCATGTTCCTGTGTGGATTTTGGGCTACATCCCACCTGTAGCTTCCGCAGGAGTTACATGTGTCCATTCCTTCACCCAGTTCTGTAAGAATTGAAAAAGATCATCAACGGAGAAAAATGAAATGGCCATTTGCACTTTGTCTGATGAAGAAAGAGGTTATGGATGTTAAATATTTGTTGCTATATTCTAGGTAAAGGAATATGATTATGACTTCTTGCACATTGAAATATGCTGTCACTTGACAGCTTAATGTTAATTTAATGTTTTGTCCATTCCTAACAAAATGGGCTTTACAATGCAGTAAAAATTCTAGGTAGTCTCCAAAACTCCTCAGACCAGCCTACTATGCTGCTCCTTCATAATCATTCTATGTGAACTCCTTAACTCATCTAGCTCTACATGATTTCCTTGGAGTAAATGGAAGACCACAATTCTCTATGCCTTGAATTCCTTCTGTTATAGTATTTGAGGTAGGATAGCATTTTGTAGAGAGAAAAAGCCCTTGTAATTGGCATAATATGCTCATCAGAAGTAACCTGCCTTTTAGTGAATGGCCTCTCATCCATCTTCCCGTACCCATGGATCATTTTTCACAGTAGCTGGAAATCTAACTACCCATTTCTTCTCTCGGGAAAAAGTGTGAGAATAAAAATATGTCAGTGAGCAAATATTTGGTGGGAAAGCCAAAAAAATCATGTTCTTTTGAGACAAAACTCTCTTTACTTACAGCTGAGTAGACAGATTAAGTTATAAGGAATCCGGGCTCCTTGCCAATTCATCCCCATCTGCTTGTCAGGAACAAATGCTTTGTTATTTGGCTCCGTGAGGGAGCAAAGAGCAGGAGAGAGGACAATGGGCCATGGCCATGGCACTCCCCCATCCACAGGAGCTGCTCTTGCCTTCAGCACTAATACTCCATGTTAATGACAGAGAGAAGTGGGCACCATTCAGGGAAAAAACCCATCTGGGTAAAAAAAATAAATGAATGATGATGAATATGTGAGGCTTAAGAAAAACGAAGGTGGGTGTGGGTAATCAAGAAAGTAAAGAGATTTTCAGTGTCCCTGTGAGATCAAGGTATGTTCTGTCACTGATAGGAGCTAAGAGACTTCTGGGGGCTCTGAGCAACTGAAAGAGTTGGTAGTGCTTGGAGCTATGTTGCTGTGTCACCAATATTCTCTAAAAATGTGAAAAATTAGAAGAGCGAGTGCAAGAACTATGTCCCTCTATCACAGCAGCAATCTCAGCAATCCTGTGAAGTTCAAGAAGAAAACATTAGAAAGTTCTGCATGTGGGACAGACTAACCTCAGGCTGTGAAGTAACAGCTCTGCAGTAAAGGACCTGGTGGATATGGTGGGTGACAAGAGGAGTATGAGACTCGAATGTGATCTTATTGCAAATAACTGACTGCAGATTTCATGATCAGAGTGCTGGGAGGAGGGTGGCCAGCAGATTGAACTGGATATCTGCATGACACTGCTAAGTCTGCAGGTGGAGTACAACATTCAGTTTTGGGACTCTTGTCTCAAGGGGGATGTGAAATAAACTGGAAAGGTCCAGCTAAGGGGTGCCACTACAGTCCAGTGTCTGCAGCACAAGAGAGGGGGAGAGAGTTTGGCTTGTTTTTCCCAGTGAAGGGGAGCCCAAATGGTGATGGAACAGCAGCCTATGTCTGCCTGAAAAGAAGGTACAGAGATGACAGATCCAAATTCTTGATGGTTTCAGAGAATGTAACAAGGGGCAACAGGCACACATGGCAGGTGGGGAGGCTCAGGCTTGCTATTATTTCTTTACCTGATGCTCCAGGGAAGTGGTGGCAGTTCCTGGAGAGTTTTCACAACTTGGCTGGATAAAGACACAGCTGGCCTAACAGTGGTGGTAGTCTTGCCTAGAGTGGAATGATCTTCAGGGTGGCATCCAACCAACATTTCTACAATCTCATTTTCTAACTTAAAGTTATAAATGTAGGTACTGCCTATTTCACTAGCATGGATGGAATTTTAGGAGAAGTTGCAAACACTATGTAGACAACTTGCTGCAATCCAAACATGTCATCCAACCTGAATCAATGAGACTGCATTCATATTCAGCTGCATGTATTTTCCACTCAGCCATGTGACACAAATACAATTGTGTCCTTCAGGAAGCTTTTCCCACCACACCCAAGGTGCTGAGGCACTAGGAGACTCAGCTGTTGATTTTCTGTAATTGCTTCCAAATTCACCATTTTTGGCAGGCCACACATTGCTCTTTCTTTTTTTTCTTGGCTTGCAAAACTCCTGAAGCACTCAACATGCTTCAGACACAAATACAGTACCAACAGGTCTTTCAATCCATATGAATTCATAGATTGTTGTGTCAAATGCATTATCAGCCTGCCAGGCTACCTCTCTGCACTTACTCATTTATATGAAGGAGGAACAGTACAGAAGTCAATCCTTGCTGAAACAGCATTGTCAAGCATCCAACATACAACACACCGGCCTGTGCACCCAGTTTCAGTATCTGTGAACACAGCTGCAGCACCATGTAATGTCACAATAGTAATTACCCTTTCCAAGCTTAAACTTTCTATTGTTTTAATCTAAGAGTATAACTGTTTTGCATGTTGAAAAGTCATGCTATTAAGGAGACCATTGAAACTGAAAAAGAAAGCTGACTTGCAAAATTCTCGGTGTTGACAGATTTTGGGTTGTGTTACTTTCCATATTCTCTGCAGCACTGCACTGTATTCCTGCTCATCCAAAGCCAAGAATGGAAACAAACACCTCTTTCTGAGCAGTGCCACATAACCTTTTCAGACCTACCCACCATGTAGGAGTGTCTAGAGATGATTTTCATTACAGGTATACTGAGATTTGTGTTGCTAGCAAATTCACTTCAGGTGTAAGTGATTCTTTTCATTACAGTCCCTGTTTCCTGCTCCTGCCTATTTGCACAGTGACCCATACATCCCATGTTAAGTAAACCTCCCAGAGAATGTACTGTAATTTCCAGAGAGAAAAGGTCACTGAGCGAGCCATCTTCACTGCACCAGAACTTCCCAAGCGTTTCTGTCTCTTTCCTATGTAAAAAACACGCATGGATTTTTTCACAATCTGATCAGTTTTTCCACCAATCATAAATTGAAGGGGCAGTTTTGCATTTATCTGTATTTTACACAATCTTATTATCTTTGGTGAGATATGGAAGACATAAATCAGCATATAATTAAAAATTTCCAGCATTCCTCTGGTTTACAATGGATTCATAATACAAAATAGCAGAGACAATAATTCCCCTACCTGGTGTTTTACCTCAATTTTTGACATCCTAATCCCATCGATTGTTAATTTTATTAAGTCTTACACAAACCTCCATCCTGTTATTGACTGGAATGTATTTACAAAAAAAAATTAAAGCATGTGATACTTTAAAAATTATCTCTATAAGAGGATCTACATCTCCTGATGCACTCTTTCCCCTGAAATACCTAAGCACTCCTAACACATCACTTTGAAAAGGATAATGAGGGCACCTAAGAAAGAAGTTTATTAAAAATTATCTCTATAAGAGGATCTACATCTCCTGATGCACTCTTTCCCCTGAAATACCTAAGCACTCCTAACACATCACTTTGAAAAGGATAATGAGGGCACCTAAGAAAGAAGTTTATTCGCAAATGAGGCCACATAACCTTATTAAACCAGTTTGTGTGTGGGAGCTGGCAAAACCACCTCTTGCAGTCTACCCAGTAGAAAAATGCACCTCTTGGTTGTTTCTAATAATTCAAATTTAGGTGATTAGAGACACCGCCCTCTAAAATATAAAAGAGAATTCATTATGGGAGGAGTTGCAGTAGGTTTTCTTGGTTTTCTCCCTCACTTGGGAAAACTAAAAGCATCATGCAAAGGATCTTCATATTTTTGTCTGCATAGGGCAGGTTTGTATTGACTGATCCAACAAGTCCTGTTCTGTTTACAGTCACACACCTTGCTAAAAAGGCAAGGGCATATTTGCATGAAACTACAACACTAGATCTGTAATATTGTGCTAAGTTTTTCCATCTGGACATTATTTTGTTATTCTTAGAGGAAACAAAATTACTTCATTTTGTGCCATTTTCTCTCTCCACACCTTTCTTCCTCTTCTGTCTTCCACATACTTGGCTGATCCCTTGCCTCCTTTTTGCTCCACTCTGCACTAATTTAATGAAGACCATATCCCCCTAGTTTACCCATCGGAGTGTTATATGGGACAGTGTCAGAAGCCTTCCTGGTACTGCCTGCCTGCAAGCCACCTTTTATACCATCTTTTTGACTGTCAGGTCATCTTCCTAGGTGGTCACACTGGCCTCTCCCCATTCCTGCTGGGAATCTCCTGCACCAGAATGGTTTTTCATCCTGTCTTCAGAGCCTCTTTTAGGAGCCAAGAATTCTCCAGGGCTCCCTTTCCCATTAAAATTCCTTTCCACAAGACTGCATTCACCAATTCTTCGAGTGTGTTGAAGTCTACTGGTTTAAGTTCATTACTGCTTCTGCTCGCTCCTCTCCTGAAATGCAAGAGCTCTGCTGATTTGTGATCTTTTCCACTCAGATTACCTTCCTCAGCAGCAGCAGCAGCCTCTCATCCAGTTTTCCCACATTAACCAGCAGCAAACCACAAGCCACCAGGTACAGCTGCACATGCCTCATGTCACTGCAGCAAAAAGCTGCTCTTTATCCACAAAAATTCAGGGATGGGCTACACATTGTAATTGCCTCCTGCACACATATCTAGGACAGCTTCCAGTGCTGTGGAGTGTGTCCTACAGGAGTTACAGGCATCACTTTCCCACGTTCCCTACTGCACATGGGGATCTGGTTCAAGGTATAAGCTCATTGCAGTTAAAGAAGGATGCTTATGGCTCTGCAATCAAACTCCTCATCTCCATGCAAGCAATTCCACTAGGAGCCAGAAACCAGCTCAAACGCTTTGGCTCTGGGCTGTCCCCCACTCCCAGTAAGCCCTAGAATGTAACTGACTGGAAAGAGATGAGTCTGGGAACTTCAAAGTCGTGTTGGCATCCCCCTCCCTGAACCAATGCACTTCTTTCCCCATTAATGGGCAGTCAGATGTTCAGATGCAGATACTGATTTTGCAGTTCTCATCCTGGCTGCTGAATTTCTCTCTGAAGCCGAGAAAAGTGGCATCAGGAAACCAGCAACACTGAAGGTCACACATATTGTCTTAACAAAGGGCAACAAAAAAACCTCAGCAAAATCCACAAAAAAACCCAAGGCATATAAATCTGAAATGCAGAATTCACAAAAACAAGAAAAAAAGAATTTTTTGCCTGCATTTCTCCCAGAAACAGCCACAAAAATTCTCTGTTAGGCTGATGATCAAGAAAATTATCTTTTAGTTCTACCCACATCATCTTACGTGGCATTTTAAACATAATATTATTCATGATAATTTTTCACTTCTAATTGCAATGTCCTTTCACTTCTTTTACTTCTAAGTGCCAAGCTTACAAGAGCTAAGCAAAATTCTTTCCAGTGTCAAATTCTCCCCAATTTAAAGGGCTAGTTACACTGCATTACCATTACCATTTAACACACATCGTGCTTTTTTGTGGTTCTCTGTCTTGCTTTTGCTTTCCTCCACTTATTGCTTTCATTTCTTCCTCCACTTTCAGGCTGTCAAGGAGAAAGCAGAGCCCAACTCCCACAATGAAATGCTTCACCTGCAAAGCCTGCTGAGAGTGAAATTGATAAAGGACAGTACCAGCCCAAGCAATTTCATTCACAGCGGGCACTTGCAGGTGAAGCACTACCATAAAATGGAGCAAGGTTACTCGCCTGCTGGCTCCCAGCACAAGTCACCAGTTGATACCTACTTGTTTCACGACCTTTTCAGTTGTCTCCTGCCATGCACCACTTGCTCTGACCCCAGAGTGAGTGGCAGGAATCAGCCATATAGCCCCGTGTTTGCAGGCAGGGGCTGAGCCCAGGTAAACGCTCCAAATGCTGAAAACTTGGCTGAAAGCTGGCCTGGCCATGGGACTGCTGCTCAAGCCACCTTCCCACCAGGGGGATCCTCGGGAGGATGTTTGCAGTCCCACCCACCCTTTCATGTTGTACAGCAGTCCCACAGAGCTGGCACCACTGCAACTGCCTGACAGGACAAAGGCAGCTCATAGACGTTTCTGTAACATCTCTATAGGGTACCAGCCTAATGCCTGATGTCATTTGAGACAACCGATACATCATTTTAGCTTCCTGTTCCCACGGATTTATTTCAACACAGGTTTTGATCCCAGGGGGTATCACTCTCACTGTCACTCCAACATTGCTTTGCCCCAGTCCCACTTTCTTCCCTATTTGAAAATCTCGTGTATTAAAGAACAATTACGATTTTAGTCAGCTCAGATTTTTTTTTTTAATTTATTTTGATAGGAATGTTCCTCAGAGCCTGACAAATACCAGGGCTGATGTTTTTCCCAAGTCAGGTTAGTGTAAGGAGTACTCACAAGGCAATTGTGGTGATGCAAAGTAGGGAAACTGGGCTCTGCCATCTACCCTTTTTTTTTTCAATACTAGGAGTAGGTGATGAAACCCAGAATCTCCAGATTTGGAAAAAAGAAATAAACAAACAAACTTTTTGTATGAAATTCATCATGTATTTAACAAGGTAATTACACTATTTTGTACCGAAGACCAAAATACTTTGAAATCTAAAAAAGCTTAAGTCTTTCAGGAGAATAGTCATAGTTCACGTAGATCACATGGATAAAGCAAGCTTAAAAGTTACAACAGATCACCTTTCTCATACTTCAGGGCACAAAATTCCAGGAACAGAAGGGATTATTGAGAAACTCCCTTTCTAAACAGTGCTCCTTATGGAGTGCTATACAATCCCTGTTAGAGACTTGAATACCAGGCAGTGCCAGACATGTGGCAAAGCAATTCCTGCAGCACTGGTGGGGGGAAATAATTGCTACAAATATTCTTTCTATAAATACCCATCATACCATTTACAAAACTCGAGGACTGAAATTAGGACCTAAGGAGCACAGTGCAAATTCCATGTACTTGAATACCCAGCTCCTAATTTGGAACATAATTCTCAATTGAAATTAGTGGTAAAATAGGAGTCTCAGAAGGATTTAACTGCCTTGATGCCTTCATGTCTAGATTTCCAGTAGATGCATCTCAAATCAGCTCTGCAGGCTTTACTGTGCTGTTCCAGATGGCTTCTCACAATCTGAAGTGAAAAATTCACCACCAGGAACTGGCCCTGGGTAAATACCTTTATCAAAGACTGTGGCTGATTACAAGTGGGATTATTGCCATTCCATGGCAGGATACAGGGCAAGGACAGAACGCTTCAGAAATGTGACCACATATTAACTGCTGATAAGCAGATGGACTCTGTGTGTTCCCATTTATGAGCTAGAAACAGATTATAATACTTTTTAAAAATAATTTTTACCCAAAAGGTCTATTTTAACTCTTGCCAAAGATCCTGAGCAGTCTCTTCTTCGTGGAAAATCTACAGCAGCTTCTTCTTTTTCCAGTTGATAGAAATCAGTGACTACTAAGAGTGATTTAAGCTTGAAAACTTAAATAAGCCTGTGCATTTAAGCTGACAGTAAAACTATTACTTGACCATGCTCACTGCTGAACAGGTAACCAGTTCAACTGATTTGGGCGTCACAGAGCTATAAAAAAAAAAAAAAAGCATTACCCTTTGTTTTATCCACAAACATATTACAGTATAAGGGTTTGTTTCTTTGCAGTGTCTGTAATTCATACTGATGTTAACAGCATTATATTTTTGCACACTAATTGGTGCAGCCTGAACCAGACCCACTCCAAACATGGGAGATGTGAGCCAGGCAGGCAGCAATCTTCCCACACTTCCTTTAGTGCTGGTTTAAAACTCACCAGGGACCTCACAGAAACCTTACCAATAGCAACAGCTGAAACGAGTCATAAATGTAGCTGCCTCCAAGGTCCAGAGTGTGCAGGCTGCTCAGTTGGTGCCACGTGTCCCCTCTCCCTCCTGGAGGAGTCTGGCTTGTGTTAGCTGCCAGGCATCACCATGTCCCTCTTGGCACACTCATTTCTCCGAAGGCTCTGCCCCGTTGTTCAGACTAAGGAGTCAGCTGAGCTGAATTTAGCTTTAAATATACTGTAATTGTCTCAGCATTTTCTTTTTAGATGTAATTCATTAGCTGTTCTTACCTGACAGAGCTCTTCTTTGCCTATTTTATTCAGTCAGTCCTTTCTCTTTTCAACTTAGAGTGCCAGGCATTGGACTGACTTAAGATTTCTAGTGCCCTGTGCAACAGAAGGAAAAAGGACATAGGCCTCCATAACATACCAAAAGCCTGAAAGGATCTATGTTAAATATTAATTTGAAGTTGGCCATAAAATCACAGAAGTGCTGAATCTAATGCCTGAACAAAGATTAAAAAAAAAAAGTGCCACAAAACCAGACTTGCAAGTCATAAAAGCCAAACAAAATCAGCAGCGGCACAACCAGATGAGTTTCTACACACCTTGTGACTGCTCAGAACACCGCCTTGTTTACTTAGGTAATGATGTGGCTTCTGTACAAAAGGACACGTTTTTCCTGAGAGTCTGTTTAGACCTGAAGGAGAAGCACACCTCGTGTGCCATCAAGCCCCAATGAGGTCTTCACCATTGCTTCTCATTTTATAGAAAAATGGCCAACCTACCAGTGTAGGGGCTTCTTACAGCAGGGGATTTCCCCCTAGATATGAAATTTGTCATTGTTAGTGCTGGTTGCCTCGGGAGAGAAAAAGAATGCACTTAATTACAAAACTCTGTATATTAGTTGCTAGGGGAGCTTCGGGTTACAGGCTGCTAACAGATAGTTTACATTACAGTAAAAAAAATAAAGTTGAATGGACAGCAACAAAATGGACATTATTTGTATCCAGTTAGCAACCTAAACATTATGCAACATAGCATTACTTTGTCCTTCTGGCACAAAAATTGGAACAGAATTGTAACCTGTAGTGGGGGAAACTGGTGTGTGCTTGCACCTGCCACAGCAAGGACTATTTGTCTGTTCCATAGCAAATGCAACAACCTCACAGCTTGGCTGCTCAGGCAGATGGAATATGCTAGGAGAAAGCATTAGACACTGAGCTATAGGATCTGAGGGACTTTTGGGACTTTGTTTCTGCAATGAAGAGCTAAACTGTGGGGACTATGAAGACTCAGATGAAGAAGGCACCCCTTGGAGCCCAGACATGAGCAGCAAAATGTGAGAACCACCACAAGAATAGCAAAAGTTATTTACAACACATTCTGATAAAAAGAAATGGTAACACTTTTCAAGGAGTGACACTTATGTTCCCAGAAGTTTCCAGCTGCTGGAAATAACTTTGTATTTTCTTACGGCAATAATTTACCACAACAAAGAACAGAATGCCCTTTTTGGATTGTCTTCTGTTGGTTCATTAGTCTCTGAAACAGTATTTTTTCTTGTATTTTATTTCACAGTCTTGCATAACCTTGAAATTTCTGATGATAAAACCTATAATACTTGTTCTTCCAGTCAGTACTAAAGCCACACCTCCTGAACTGTAACCTATGGCTATAAAACTCGTAGCAGGAAAATTCAAGAAGAGAAATTATCAAGCAAGTTCCCACTGAATTTCTCATTAAATTAGAGAGGATGGGTTTTGCCAGGCTTCAAACTGGATCTCAAGGACCACAGCCATTCCTGGGATTGTAACCCATGGTTGTAGTTGCTCCAAAATAGCAGAGCCTACAGTTTTTCCACATCACCTTTGCAGAGCAGTGAGGAGGGAGCATCACAGCATATGGCACCACATCCACAGAAATGCTGTTTGGACCAACTGACAGAGCACTCCTTAAAATAGCTCTGAGTCAGCAGGTTTTGCAGTCACGAAGGCAGAGCAAGAGGAGAGATCTGTGCAGATCACAAAGCATTTATGCACACACCGCAACTCCTACTCATGGCGCAGCTTTCGGAGCGTTCTCAAGGAAGAGGAGGATTAGATGGGCAAAGGCTTTTCAATATTCTCTCATGTGAAGGGATGGAATTAGGCCCACAAAAGTAATTTGCTTGGAATATTAACCTGGGAAATGGGAGATATGTTTGAACTCCCTTGTGGCAGAAAAGAAACTGAACTTGGGTCATTTACAACCTGATTATCCTAACCATGAGTAATTTTAAATAAAAAGAGGGAACTGGGATTTCTTCCCCAGCTGTGCTTGTCACAAGGCTTGATCTTATAATTGTGCTCTTAGGATATCTACAGGATGAGACAAGCAGGAATTGGAATGAGAAAGGTAGATGAACAACATATATTTTAAATACATAAGGAGTTCAAAAATATCTAATGTATATGTTACAAATTCATCTCGATGAATGAGATGAACATGCATTAATCTCAAATTTGAAGAATGGTTTGTGTAGTGTTGAAAATTCATTAAAATGTATTAAAATAACCTTACCTAAGGACTATATTATGCGCTCTAGGTGCCTAGATGCTCAACCCTGTATCTGGTCAGATGCTGTGTGAATTGACCCACCTGAAGCTTCACCCTGCTCTAGATAGGTTGGCTAATGTAGGATTGTGAGATCAACAGGTGTGTCCCCTGAGCCCTGTAATAAATTGCAGAAATGAAATAAAAGATGCTGTGAGAACCAAGGCAATTAGCGGAAATGCTGCAGCATTTACAAAAATAGTTTTTCATGAGAGGGTGCTGTTTGGAGTTTCTGAAGCTTCACGAACCCAAACTGATGAAATGCTTTAGGAAGTAGGGAAAGGTAAAATAATAATCTGAGCATCATCCTCTCTTACATTACCAAAACAGACTTTTTATGTCCGCCCCTCTTACAGGGTGGGGGTTTTATGGTGAGTATTTTTTTCAGTAGGTTTTTGTCAGTGCTATATGACAGCAGCTATCAGTGATGTGAAGGGAGTGGGGACATGGATTGTTCTGAATGCTCAGCAGCAATGGACAGCCACCAGAGCCAGCATCTGTGTGTCTGTCCGTCCGTCTGCCTGCCTCCTCCCCAGCTCCACTCAGCCAGCAGTATGTCTCACCCTGAGAATTCAGTTTGAAAACCATGAACTGCTGTTCACCCATGAGAATTAAAAAAAAAGAAACCCCATGAGAATTAAGAAGACCAAAACCAGACAGGGCTGTTGCTGGCTCTGGGGTCAGGTATGGGCAGTATCATGCCATGCTCACATGACACCTGAGTCTGGAGGTCATCCTGCCTCCTTGACCACCCAGCCTTCAGGGGGAACTGATCCCTGCCTAGCTGTGTCAGTCATTAATTCCCCACAAGAGCCCATAGGAAGAGAAGTGAGGAATAAAGACTGGATTTTCTATTTTAAAGAGATTATATTTTGCATGAAATTTTTCATATTTTTGTAAAAAAAAAAAAGCCTCATTCTCCCCCCACCTTTTTGAATGACAACCATATTCTGCTGCATTTAGAAGAAGCTTCTGTTTTGTTACAGTACTTTGAAGTAATAACCCCTTCCTCACTTAGGAACTCTTGAACTGGAAACTATTGGGAATTCAAGAGTGTAAGAGGGGCTGGGCATAGCAGTTCCCTCCTCCTAGAAAACCCTTGAGAATTAAAAACCACAAAAAACCCCCAAACAACCCAGATGAAATTTATTTTTTAAAAAGACATAATTCATTTTTAACGAGACAAATTTAATTTTAAAAAAAAGCAAGGCCTGCAGGACCGTTATAAAGTGAGTGCGGCCTGAGCGGGATCACTGGGCCCAGGCTTTACTGGGATTGGCTGCCCAGGTGCGGGGGGCTCAGATGGCAGCTGAGCACCATTCCTATCTATCACCTGTGGACATTCACAGGATCACCGAATGGGTTGCAAGGAACCGCAGTGGGACACCTGGCCCAACCTCTCTGCTCAAGCAGGGCCATCCCAGAGCACACGGCACAGGATTGTGCTCAGGTGGTTCTTGGGTATCTCCAGTGAGGGAGACTCCACAGCCTTGTCTGCTCAGTCTGTTCCAGAGCTCAGAAATTCATCCTCGTGTTCAGGTGGAACTTCCCGTGCATCAGTCTCTGTCCACTGCCCCTCGTCCCACTGCTCGGCACCGCCGAGCACAGCCCTGGCTCCATCCTCTTGGCACCCTCCCTTCAACACCAATAAACATTGATGGGGTCCCGTCTCAGCCGTCTCTTACCGAGGTTGAACAGGCCCAGCTCTCTAAGCCTGTCCTGGTAAGAGAGACGTTCCAGCTCCCTGATCATCTTTGTCACCCTCCGCTCCACTCCAGGAGCTCCTGTCTCTCTCGTACTGAGGAGGCCAGAACGGGACACAGCACCCGTGCCGAAGAGAAGGGCAGGATGCCCACCCCGGGCCCGCCAGCGCGGCCGCTCCTCAGGCATTCCCGGCGGACGGAGCCGCGCTGCCGGGGCAACGGGGGCGCGAGACACCCCGGAAGCGAACGCGCGCGCCGGCCCCGCCCCCGTCGGCGCTCGGTCAGGCGGCCCCGCGCGCGGCGGGTGACGACGTGTCGCGCGCGCGCGAGCGGGGAGCCGGAAGCGGCGCGGCGGAGTCAGGGCGGGCGGGGGGCGACAGACGGAGCCGCGACCCCGCCGCCGGCCCAGCGAGCCCCGGCCCCGCCGGCCACGGCCCCGCCGCCCGACATGGCTCTGCGGCGGCTTCTCCTCGTCGCTGCCGCGCTGGCGGCGGCCGCCGCGCCCACCGCCGCCTTCTACCTGCCGGGCCTGGCGCCCGTCAACTTCTGCGAGGCCGGCAAAGAGAAGCCCGAGTGCAAGGTGAGGCCGGGGGGCGCCGAGGGGAGGCCCTTGAGGCCGCCCGGGTGCGGCGCGGCCTGGGTGGTGTACCCCTGCCGCGGGGGCTGTGTAGTGGGGCTCGCCCGGAGGGTTTGGAGCCGCCTCGCTGTGCCCTGCCGAGGGCTGCGGGGGCTCGGAGCGTGGTTCGGTTCCCGCCGTGCTCCAGTTGCTTACAGAATGGTTGGGATTGGAAAGGAGCTCTGGAGATCATCTGGTCCAACCCGCCTCCCGAGGCAGAGTCGCCGGGAGCAAGTGACGGAGGAACGCGTATGAATGTCTCCGGAGGGGGGACTCCGTCCGTGACCCTCTGGGCAGCCTGTTCCAGTGCTCTGCTACCCCTAGTGTAAAGAAGTTCCTCCTCATGTTCAGGTGTAACTTTCCGTGTTTTAGTTTGTGGCCATTGCTCTTTGAAAAGGAAATTGATGAGACAGAGGACCCAGGGGAATGGCAGAGGTGCTTGCCTGGCTCAGTTCTGGCCTGGCTGGGAAGTGACCGCGTTCCCTCTGAGGGAAGGAGAGAGCTGCCAGCTCATGCTGTGAGTTGCAGCCACGTCGGGGAAGTAGGAAGCGCCGGGCCGGTTATCTCTTGGGCCCTTTGAAATCCCTGCAGGAAAGCTGCAGCAAGTAAGGATGGCAGTGACAGGTCATACCGAGGGGTGTGTGTGTGATTCTTGGCAGGAGCGAGCACCTGGTGGCTGGAGCAGATATCAAAGTAAGGATCCAGTAACACTTTCCTTGCTGTGTCTTCCTGGCTGCAGGTACCTGAGGTGTAGGGGCTTCCAGGCCCCGGAGTGTCAAGTGAAACTTAAACTTGCTTTTATGCCTGCAGAAGTGACAAGCAAAGTTCGCATAACCAAATAACTCACTTATAAACATGTTGGTGGGGAGCATTAATGTAAATCTCCTCTGAGGAAAAATTGCCTTTGCTCCTTTGGGGCATCTTTTGAAGTTGTTTCCTCCTGCTGTGATGGAAATTACAGCAGACTATGCTTTAATACTCGAATAAGAAAGTTCAAGACCCACCAGTTTTTATGATCAATGGTCTTACTACTGTAGAAGGTGGCTGTGTTGCACTTTCTGAGTTCTCAGCTTCTGCGTTGCATGAAACACTGCTTCATAATTCCTCAGAATAAGACCCTGCTTAAACCATATGCTTTTGGTAAATACCATTTGCTGCCTTTATCCTTCTGCTGTCCTGAATCAGTAGAGCTGGGAATAAGCCAAGCACATAATGAAGGCACTTTGGTCGTAGGAGTAAAATATCCTGTGCACTTTCCTTTATTGGGCCACAGAAATGGTGTTTGGAAGTGGCCTCAGCAGGCCACACACTGCAGCCTTGTGCCAACAGCATTAGAGGACAGAAAGCATTGCTGTTGTCAACACTAGATAACTCAGCTCTATATCTGTCCGAGCAAGCTTTGGAAGCACCCAAGCATCCATCTCCTCCCTGGGTGACCTGTCACAGTGCTGCACCACCCTCTTAAGGAATGGTTATTTTTCAAAACAGGCTAAAGCTTTCAGGCTGCTGTTTGTGTTTTTTCACAACATCCCTGAAAAACATTGCTGTGTTTGGATTATTCTGTTTTAATCTTGTAAAAAAAAAGATTTATTTTTTAAGTCAGGTGGACAACATAGCCTATGTTTTGTATCCAACCTGAGACACTTATGGGGTGATCTTGCTCAGATGTCTCTGCGTTTTTATTCCTCATATAATGCGTACAAAATGTTTATCTCCTGAGAATTTATCATTTAGTAAAGGTGAAGTGAGGTACTTGGGTAATGTAAATGTACCACCAGCAGGTAACTGAACACCTCAACAGCTGTAGTAGTGCAAAAATTCTTCCTTCAATTAGCCACCTCATAGCAATTTCCATATTGGACATAGGCATATGGACAAGTCTGAAGCACTCTTCACATCTGATTCTCTCCATGTAGTCTGCAGCTGAATGTATTCTGGTCCCTAGTATGGAAAAACAATATATGATGGGATTATTGCTGTGTCATATTTATGTAAATGGATAAAATTATGCTTGCTTGGACAGGCTTAATTTTTTACCTTTTTCACAGATTTCTTGCAGTTATCACTGTTAATTGCAGTCTCAGTAATAGTGAATTTTCCTCTGCTTGAGGATTTTGATCCACATGCCAGATCTCAATACCTATTATTTTTCCATTATGATCCCTGTGATCTCCTGTCTTGTGTTGGTGAGATGTTGTTAACGGGATGTGTAGCTAAGAGCGATGAGACCCGAAGCTTTCCCCCTTTCTCCCAAGTTTCCTGCTTGGACAAACTCAGTTTGGCTGCCTTTTCTAGTTTTGGTTGGACTATCATCAGAAATGGAATAGGATCTAAGCAGACTTAAATAGTAATTCTTGCTTGAAGATTAAGAATCCTTACTCAGTTTTCAAAAATACTGATTGCTCCAAGAAGGGCTTGGTGTTGTATGGGAAATGGTTTATCAAATATGCTGATCTGCAGTAATGCATAGAATTCTTAGGAAAAATTGCAGCATTCATGTAAATCTCCTCCGATGAAAAGTCTCTAATTTAAGGCGGTGGTTCTGTGGCCAGCTGAGGCAGTCTAATTCCCTGCTGCTGAGAGTGAGAGATTTCATTCCTGTCTTCCCCTGGGCAATGTGTTCCTGTCCTTTGCATTGACCCAGCTGTGTTACACGTGGGTTTTTTGAGCATAACATGGCAGGAAACTATCCAACTTTTTGCCAGTCTAGTTTCCTGCTGTGTTAGGGAGTTGTAGTGGCTCACAGGATTATGGCAAGTGTGCACTACCCAGAGGAGAGCAGCAGGTCTGCATGGCTTAGGGCAGGGGAAAGATGAGCTTCAAGGTGTGTCTTCACTTAGTGGGTCATGCTAGCAGCTCACGGAACTTCCTGTGTCTCCCAGGACTGCATCCTGGCTTGCACATGGAAAGCTGAAGTATATCAATAAAACACAGTACCCAGCTGAGGTATCTGAGCTACAGTTTAGCCAAACTTGAGTGAATTTTCATAGGGAGGAAATGCTCTTCGGTTGGTAAGAAAATAGATGACTTGCTGTTGAAAGGGAGAGGGCTTGTTCTTGAGGGCATTCACCTTTGTTTTGCTCTTCAGCTCTTGTCTGGTTACACAGTAAGACAGCTCAGTTTTTGTTGTGGTTTAACCCTAGCTGGCAACTAAGAACCACACAGCTGCTTGTTCCCTGCTGTTCCCAGGGATATGGTGAGGAGAACTGGAGGGAAAAGTAACTTGTGGGTTGAAATAAGAACAGTTAAATTGAAATAAAGTAAGTATACTCAAACTACTAATGATAATAATGATAATTTTAATGAAAAGAGGAGAGAGAGGGGGGAATGAAACCCAGGCGAAACAAGATGCAGAGTACAATTGTTCACCACCCACTGATGGATGCCCAGCCCATCCTCGGGCAGGGATTGTCCTCTTCCAACCAACCCTCCCAGTTCATGTACTGAGTGTGACATTCCACAGTATGGAGTGACCCTTTGGCCAGTTCAGGTCAGCTTCTCTTGGCCACGCTCCCTCCCAGCTTCTTGTGCACCTCTGTGCTGCCAGAGCATGGGAAACTGAAAAGTCCTTGACTCGGGGTAAGCACTACTGAGCCACAACTGAAACTTCAGTGTGTTATCAACATTATTCACTCATTGAATACAAAACACAGCCCTGTACCAGCTACTAAGAAGTGAGGACAGCCTGCTGTGGTACTAAGAACTGCTCTTTAAAATGTTTTTGGATAAGCATTTTGCTGTTTAAGCCTGTTGGATTGGCTTATTGTGCAAGCACATAACTGCCTAAAGCAGTGTAAGGCAAATGCTTGAAATTGATTGAAATTACAGGACTAGGATAAGGGAAGGGATTTTGAGCCTAAGAGGGAAGAGTGAGAGACCTCTCACTTTCCATAGAAGCAGGCTAGTCCATCTGTAATTAATGTATATAGACCAAACTAGTCTGAAACCACAGTAGACTGAATTTCAAGTTCTTACTCAAGAGTTGATAGAGTTACTGAAAAACTTTTTTAGGAAGGTAAATGTGGGTATCCTTGCCTTCTCTTTGAAAAGAGATTCTGTTCAAACTTAAAATGTTGTATCAGTCTGAATCCATTGTTCAAATTCTCATAGTTCAATTTTTAGTTACTACACAGATTAAATTGTGAAGCATCTTAATTACAGGGATAAGTCCTGGTCTCATTTGCACTTTTCTTCATGTTCTTTTAAGACTTCTATTATGCAAAAGTTGTGGTGATGGCTAATATGACTCTAACTTGGTACACAAAACTCAAACACTGGCAGCTGTGCTAAGGATATTACTTTGGTGCGTGATTTCCTGCTATCTTGTGTTTGGAATGGTTATGTTAGCCTTTAAATGTTTTTTGTCATGTGGTCACTGCTTTGATGATGGTTAGTGCTTTACTTATGCTCCCAGATACATAGATACATAGTTCATTACACGTCAAGGTGTATGATTACACAAATCTTACAATTTTCAGCTTTCCTTAACCTTATTCAAACAAATCTATTTTTGTGTATTCATGGAGATTGAAGAAGTGCTTTAAATATAACTGCTGATTATCTCTGTTTTTTCAGTCTGGAATCGAGCTGTTTGTGAACAGACTTGACTCAGTTGAGTCTGTCCTCCCCTATGAATACACTGCGTAAGTATATTGTACTGTTTGTGCTATTTTAGTTGTCAGTATTTCCAAAAAGATGGGTTTAATTTACCTAAAAGTATTATCTACATCTTGTTACAGCAGTGTGCCACTGAGGCGTGGCTATTTATTTTACTGACATAAGTTTACAGATACAGAATTCTGAATGAGCAGATGGATGCCTACATGGCCTCCTTTGTCTCAGTTGTCTTTGCTCGTACCTTAGTGTGTGGATTTACAGGTCCTCACGCAGATTGAATCACTGTTGTAGTGTAACTTAAGGTTAAAATATGTGTGTATAAATATATGATACTTTACTGCATTAGTTGTCACTGTAGATCAAAGTATTACCTCTGTCTTTAGTAGCCGGTGCCAGATGAGTTAAAGTGGTAATGGGGTGCGAACATCCCATCAATTATCTTAATGAGGTGTTAAATGTTTTCTTTGTACACATCATAGGAGTGCACAAAACGTATCAGTGCCCGGTACAACTATGTAGTTTCTGCTATAAAGAATATTTTGAATGTTAATATTGAAGAGCTTAAGCACCAATTATGTCTACACTGTAAAGAACACAAATGTGATATATTTAAAAATAGACTGGAAAAACGTGGAGGATGTACTGTTAAATGTGTTGGTGAATAAAACTGTAATAATCTGTTTAATAGTGTTTTTTGTAAGGGAGCTGTCTCTGTCTGTGTTATTTTATTGTTTAGTTTAGTTTCCCTCAAATCCCAGAATCTGGCCTGCATGCTTTTTTCTCAGTCATTATTAAACTCAAGATGAAGATTTAATTCTTGTCTAAAATACCTGTTAAAATAGGAAACTTTTAATTACTCAAAGAAACTTACATTATAGTGTTCTGGTTAAGAGATTTGATTGTTGGTTCTGTTTTGTCTGGTTTATTTTCAAACCAGGATAGTGATTTTCACACTTCACAGGTTAAATGAAGAAACCATTGTGTGCAGGGGAGGTTGTATAGTTCCTTTATTTGTGATAAACATGCTGATTTAGGAACATTTTTTTGCAGCTGAGAATGCTTTATTCATTTTTGTATCTTTTCTCTAATTCAGGTTTGATTTTTGTCAAGCAGAAGGAAAGAAGCGTCCGTCTGAAAATCTTGGCCAAGTCTTGTTCGGAGAGAGGATAGAACCATCTCCATACAGGGTTTGTTCTCTGATAGGAAGTGTTCAGTGATGTGTGCATTCACATGTAACCAAAGGAGATCAGATTCTTGAAGATGATTTTCACAAGGGCTTTATCTGAGAAAGCTTCAGCATCTGAAATTCCACACGATAGAAATCTGTCAGTTTAACCTAATTGTAACTGTGTGCTTTGCATTGTGAGCTGTATCCTGAAATGCTGTGCAGGTTATCTTCTCTCTTTGGGATCTGACAAAACCTGATTATTGCTGCTCAGCACTCTTGTTTCTTGGAACCAGATCTGAATATATTGCAGCCATAAAACAGAAGAATTATAAATGGTGTTAGCTTGCTGGTGTTTCCTGGTGACTGAAGCTCTCACATTCTCTTCTACAGAGGTAGTAGGAGAGAAAGTTATCAATTGAAGCTGCCTGTGACAGCAAGGCTGCTGTGATGTCAAGTGACTGACCTGGTAAATCGTGGCAGAAATTGTGTTTTAGTCAGTTACAAGGAGCTCTTGCTGTAGGGCACTTACTGTGAGCACAGGAGGGATTTATAGCACACATCAATATAAAAACCTTCTCTGGAGGGTTAATGTACCTCGTACAGTAATTTGTTAGGTGTTTTCATTATAATAGTATAGGCAATGAAATGTATAGGAGAAATTGTTAAATACCGAAATAAGGCAGTTTGTTACCACCTTTTTGCTCATGAGTCTTTCATTTTTCTTAGTTCACATTCAACAAGAAAGAGACATGTAAATCTGTTTGTACAAAAACATATGATACCACAAAGCCAGAGGATAAACAGAAATTAGACTTTTTGAAAAAAAGTATGCTACTGAATTATCAACATCACTGGTAAGTTGGTATCAAAATTCATAGATTGGGTAATGTGTGTGTTGGTAATAATTTAGTTTATAATTTTGTATTTGCAGGATAATACAGATGGAACACTAGATACGTGCACTTATTTTTTTTCCCCTTCTGTTTTTGCATAACATGTTATATTGATTGTTTTCTTAATAAAAAAAAAAATCCTTCACTTGAAGGATAAGCACTAGGACCAATGGAAATGAATCTGTTCCTAAACACAAAGCTTTGTGCTTACTGTAAAATACTGCTGCTTTTTTTCACCTGTAAATGTAGAAGTTAGTCCTGCCTTAGCTTGAGACAAGTCTTACAGGACCTTTATTCTGTTGCTGTGTTGTCTTTGTTTTCCTCAAGAGCCGTTGCACTCACCTTCAAATGCCGTGTCTAGGAGACAGGATCAACAGTTCTGAATGACTTTTATGCAATGTTTGTTTCTTGTCTATGGATGTGGAAGAGAAAGGTGGCCAATGAAAACTAGTTAATGGAATAATTTGGAAGAATGCATAAATGCTTGGTCCTTTCCTATTCTCTGAGCCTCTCTATAACCATCTGATTGACCTTGGAGCTGCTGGGGCTCTGTTTCAGCTCAGACATTGAATCCTCATCCCATGGGCATTAAGGGTGGGGCAAGGCTGAATGTGTGTGCTGAATCTCAGGCAGATTTTCGATTTACAAACACTGCACCCACATCTAAGAACTGTGAAATGTTCATCACCAGGCTCAGTCTTCACACTGGAAATACCCAGCCACATTATCAGTGTTTATTTAGTGCTTGACCTGTTGGCATGCTCTGCCAACAGCAGCTTTCAGGTGCAAGAATAAAAGGGACGACTTGGCCATGAGTTCCTGAGGCAAGTCTTTGCGAGGAATGCATGAGCATCATTAACTGATGTCACTCACAGGTATGCCCTAATTCCAAATATGGGCCTCCTGCTTTATGGGAATAAATGTGTTCATCTTCATCTAATTGGATTTAAACTTTTTTGGTGTTTTAGTAAAAATGCAGGGTAAATGTTGCCACTGTAATGTCACATTCCATTCCTTCAATTTTGAAACAGATGGAAGGGCAACAAGTGCATTTTCTGCTGCTTTCAGGAATTGATCTCGGGTATCCTTTTGTCAGGATAAACTGTGGTTCAGTGACATAAATATTTCTGGGAACCTGTTGAAAATGAATGTAGTAGGAATTTGATAGGTTATGTCGGAAGGGTTCACAGGCAGTAGTCATATGTTCAGGTAGGTGAACAAGGAAGCCATAGAGAAACTCTGAAATGTCCAGCTACTTTTGCAGGGATTTGAAACGTGTATGCTTAATGCTAAAATAAGTGGAATTTCAAACGTGTTGGACGTGATTCTATTCCCCTTAAATACTGCATATGTTTGTAATATTTGCACTGAGTTTCCCTAATGCATGTGAGTCTGACATAAAAGACTAGCTATAAAAGCTGTGTGTTCTGGTGTGTAAGTTAAAAATAGCTTCCCAAAGCTACAAGGCTTGAAAGAAATTAGTGGTGGTGGTTTTTGTTTTGTTTTGTTTTGTTTTGTTTTTTTAAGCTCATAACTTAAGCTGATAGAAGCTGAAACAGAGCTGTGTAAAACTAATCATACAAAAAAAGTACTTCCAACTGGTTTGGTTTTGGGAATTTTGTTTGTTTGTTTGTTTTTCTGTAGATTAAATTGTTTAAAAATATACTTAGTGTATTCAAATATACTTTTTTTTAACCAGTGTGGCTAACTTGATAGGACTGTTGAGGTTAAAGTAAGGTATAATTCTGTTTTTTGGTGTGAGAACTTCCCTTGAAATTTAGGTTATTTCTTAGCTCTTTTAATGGCATTTTTACTATCTTTTTTTTTTGCTCTGCCCGCTGCCCTAAAACTTAAGAACCAGTGAAAAATCTCTGGTTATGTCTGTTAGTCCTCCTTAGCCACAGCTTCACAAAGTGGCGGTGGCTGGATTTTATGATTAATGATGGATGCTCCAGGAGTATGGTACAGAGGTATGTTGTACAGGGATCAACAAGGTAGCATAAGAGAGGATTCAGTAGAGGGTTATTATCCAGCCTCAATTTATCATGGAATTCCTGGGGAACACAGATGGTGCAAAGTACTTTTAAGGTTTCAAAAGCCACTTAATAAGATTAGGAATTGACATACTGAATTGGACTCAACAGCTATACTGATATCTTGGCTGACAATGTTCATCACCAGATGTTCTTGAGAGACATATAAGAACACTGTTGAATAGCGTATTTGCTCCACATGTATAATCTCTTCAAGTCATTTTAAATTTGAAGATTAGCTGTGAAAAATGATTTGCTACTTAAACTATCAATTTGTTCCGGCATTGCTGCTTGAAGGCGGCTCAGTATGTCTTTGCTGCAAAGGAAAGCCTTTATCCAAACCACACTTACTTGGAGTATGCTAATGTTGCCTTGATTTGATTAGGAGATGAAAACACTAACAAAAGTGAGCAATCTCTCTAGCATATGTTATGGAGATAAAATTTCAAATATAAATCACAGAATTGTTTGCATTGGAAAAGACCTCTAAGATCACTGCGACCAAATGTCTGGTGGATTGACCCTGGCTGGACACCAGGTGCCTACCAGAGCTGCTTTATCACTCCCCTTCTCAAGTGGACAGGGAAGGGAAAATGTAGTGAAAGGGTCGAGATAAGGCTAGGGAGAGATCACCCATCAACTACTGTCATGGGCAAAACAGATTCAGATTAGGGAATTTAGTTTAATTTATTACCGATCAAATCAGAGAAGGGTAATGGGAAGTAAATCCAAATCTTAAAAGTCCTTCTCCCCACCAGTCCCTTCCCAGGCTCAACTTCACTTCCGGTTTTCACTACCTCCTCTCCTCAGGGGCACAGGGAATGGGGATTGAGTCAGTTCATCACACATTGTCTCTGCCACTCCCTCCTCAGGGTCAGGACTTTCCACACTCTGCCCTTGCTCCAGTGTGGGGTTGCTCCCACGGAAGAGTTTTTAATGAACTTCCACAATGCAAGTCCTTTCCATGGGCTGCAGCTCTTCAGGAACTGCTCCAGTGTGTGTCCCTTCCATGGGGTGCAGTCCTTCAGGAAGAGGCTGCTCCAGTGTGGGTCTCCCATGGGTTCACAACTCCTGGCAAACCTGCTGCAGAAGTGGGCTCATCTTTCCATGGGGCCTCAGGTCCTGCCAGGAGTTCCAGTGTGGGTTTCCCATGGGATCACAGCCTCTTTCAGGGTACATCCCGCTGCTCTGATGTGGGGTCCTCCATGAGCTGCCATGGGGACAGCACGACTCACCATTGGGCTGCACCATGGACTGCTGGGGAATCTCTGTGCCTGTGCCTGGAGCATTTCTTCCCCCACCTTCTCTACTGATCTTGGTGTCTGCAGAGTTCTGTATATTCCCACTCCCCTCTCCAGCTGCAGATGCTGTTGTGAAGGGTTTTTTCTCACTTTCCTAAATCTGTTTCCCAGAAGCGCTGCCTCTGGTCACTTATGGGCTTGGCCTTGGCCAGCAGAGAGTCTGTGTTGGAGCCAGCTGGCACTGGCTGTCTCAGACATGGGAGTTCTTACAAAAACTCCCATATCCCCCTGCCAACCAAAACCTTGCCACACAAACCAAATAGAAACATTAACTTAACACTGCCAATTCCACCACTGAACCATATCCCTAAGTGCCATGTCTAGTCTTTTAAATGCTTCTGAGGTTGATGACTCCATCACTTCTCTGGACACCCTGTTGCAATGCCTGACCACCCTTTCTGTGATGAATTTTTTTCTAATGTCCAACCTGAACCTGCCCTGGCACAACTTGGGGCCATTTCCTCTCTTCCTGGGAAAAGTGGCTGAACTCCACCTTAAACATCTGTCCATGCTTTTGAAGATAGCGATAAGGTCTCTCTTGAGCCTCCTTTTCTCCAGCCTAAACAACCCCAGCTCCCTCAGCCACTCATCATAAGGCCCTTCCCCAGTTATGTTGCCCTTCTCTGGACACTTTCCAGCACCTCAGTTTCTTTCTTGTAGTGAGTGGCCCAGAACTGGGCACCAGATTTGAGGTGCAGCCTCGCCAGTGCTGAGTACAGGGGGACAATCCCTGCTGTGGTCCTGCTGGCCACACTATTGCTGATACAGGCCAGGCCTTCTTGGCCCCCTGAGCTCGCTGCTGGCTCATGTTTGATATCTCTGGACCAAGCACTCTTTTCTGCTGGGCAGTTTTTCAGCCACTCTTGCCCCAGCCTGTAGTGCTACATGGGGCTGTTGTGACCCACGTGCAGAACCCAGCACTTGGCCTTGTCGAACTTCATGCCATTTGCCTCACATAATATGGTCAAAGCGTAATGAATCTAAATCTGGAATAGCTCTCAATTTGCAACTTCATTGTACCCTGTAGTAGCATGGTGAAGTGAGTAGGAATTGGTTGGTGCTGCTGCTGCTTGCAACTGCGGTAGTCTTTGGAATCTCCTGAAGACCTGGTAACTCTTGTTTTTGTAGGGCCTGTCTTCATCTTTTCTGTTGTGTCAATATAAACCAAGAATACCGAAGTTTGTTTCTGCTGGGTAGCTGCTGGTAGGGATTATGCAGCTCTCTCCATGTTGTGTGGATAAAGGCAGCACATACCACTCTTTTCTCCCCCATCTGCTGATGTGCTTTGAAAAGCAGGGCTAATTTAGAGGCTGTTCCAATATGCAGCAGATTAAGTAGTGCTTTGTTTTTGTTATCTGAAGTCATAATTCCTGTGTTTAAGTAAGTATTTAAAAGTTTCTTTAAGACACTTAATTGTAAACACATTCAGTAGCTTAGGTTGTACAAAATTGTGTTAACTTTCAGTGGCATGTCCTTTTCTTGGCTTAGTGATGCACAAAATGTGGCAGTTGTCTAATGTCTTCATATATGAAGTTTATAAATATACCTGTGAAAGCATACCTGGGGCAGTTAATGCTGGCAGGTACTGAATTTTAAGTCTTCTTTACATGACATATTTTGGGGATTCATCTTTTAGCTAATTAAAACACTTAATAAATTTGTTTAGGATTTTCTAGTAGCTCCTTTTATAAAAGGACAGGATCCTTTCTCTATGTTTAAAAGTATGTTTTTGGTTTTCACTTTCGTGGTGTTGGTTAGTTGCATGTTAGATAGTTTGTATCTTTCTGCAACTCATCATGGGAGTGTGCATTTCCACAAAATTTTCATTGAAATTGGCCTATAAACCCCCTAGTTTTAAGTAATATGAGTATAAATCTTGTGAGGCAATAATATAAAAGTTGCAAGTTTGAAAGTTATTATTTCTCCAGTTGTTGGTGGCTTACAATTTTTTGGTAATGCAAGTCATCTAATTAAAACATTGCCTACTTTTTGGTAGCTATAAATAAGGTTAATGATTAGGAATTCACTTAAATAACAACAAAAAAAAGTTTTATGAGTGCCATGAAAATGTGTTTTGCAATGGAAGAGCAATGAAGAAACTGGAGGATTAATAATATGTGATGTAGACTTTTTTTTTTTTTAATTTTGTGTTTTGTCTTAAACTTGAAATTGACAATTTTAGCTGGTTTAGGGAATTTGGTGATTTTGGCCATTTTTTAAAGGCAAAATAATAAGAAGTTAAATTGTTACAATTTTGGACTGGTTTTCTGCTTTGGGCTGTTTTTGTAAGGAGACTTCGTGAAACAGTATACTGAATTGAATGGTTTAAGTTGAAGAACTTGTAACTTGTTTGGAACTTGAGTTGGCAATTAGTGCAATTCCATGGGTTGTATTATTCTTGTAGTTAATATTCAGTAGTGAATTTAGCAAAGTTAGATTAAAGTTAATCTGGTTTTGTTTCCATCACACTGTGTATTTTGAAAAATTGTGAAGTGTCACCGTGTCATTTACAGGATTGTGGACAACATGCCTGTGACGTGGTGTTACGATGTGGAAGATGGCCAGAGGTTCTGTAATCCTGGTTTTCCTATTGGCTGTTATATTACAGAAGATGGCCGTCCAAAAGATGCTTGCGTTATTAATGTACGTTTATGCAATTATGTATTATTTTCATACCCCTTTTTACTAATTTAGAGACTAGCATTTCTCCTGTATCATGTTTTTATGGTGAGTCCTTGCTATTTTAAGGATCCATGTTGCCTAAAGGTATTTTGTTTTGTGAGTGTTTTGGTCTCTGCAAGTACCTCAGTTTGAAAGCCTGATCTAAGCCTGAGAACCTTGTCTCTTATGCTGCGCAGTACAGAAGGGCTCTAAAAGATCAAGGGATGAACATGCATAGCATTTAATACATGTGGAAGGTAAAGGTGAAGGAAAGAAAGTATGTTATCCTTCATTGCCTAAGAAATTGAAATGTTTGAGGGCTTGGACTTTGCATTTTTGTGGGATAGAAGTGTTTTCATGGAAGCAGATTTGCATAGGTGTGTTTGTACCTCTGTGTGCTTATCGAAGGTTTACTTTCCCTAAAACCGGGAGCTAATGGAAAAAGACGTAATATAAGATTTCTGCTTGAGCAAAGATTCTCTTGTAATGGATGATATAGTGGTGGAGGTCCAGATAAGTGCGCTGAGAGTATTATGGAGATAAGATGACATTAGAAAGTCCAGGAGGTCTTTAAGCTACCACAGACCTCTTCCATGGCAAGGTCACTGAGCACTTGGAATAGGTTTTTGGGTTTTTTTTAAATGGTTGATTTTACTTAATAGATCTTACCAAAGGTAACAGTTTCTGTGGTTACCAATTTTGTTTAATTGCCTGCATAATGAGGAGAAAGGTGGGGCTAGAACCCTTAAGAGGTCCTAACTGAACTTCAGTAGTCATAGATGTTAAATTTCTTTTGAGTTTAGCAACCTCTTTAACTGACTGAATTCCAAGGTGATGTTTCTCTTCACCTGAGGTTTGCATTCAGCATTCTTGGCTGCTGCTTGCTGTTCATTCCTGTGCATCTTTGATTTCAAAGGTGGTTCTGCCACAGAGAGCATTAATTTGCATTGTTTATCTTGGGAGGTTCTGTTTAATTTCTGAAAAATATACTCATTGTTTTAGAATAGCTGATGTTTATGAAATGCTTCTGATAACAGAAGTTGTCACATAGTTATCTATTCAGTTTGCTACTTAAATAAAATAGGACATCGTCAGATAGAGAAATTTATTGATAAATATATATGCGTAATTTAAAATTTTTTTCTACTTTTCAATTGTATACTAGACTGTTCTTAGAATTAACTTTTCTAATTTGTGTTTTTAATGCAAGAAGGCACTTATAAGTCTTTATAATTCCCAATATCTCACATTCATATTGTAGGAGAACTTCTTGACAGAAAAACTGTATGGAATCTAAAATTTTGTTACACAGACTTCTTCTAAGTCTTTGAGATGTCTATATTTTTGATTGTTTAATATAACCTTTTGTCATTGCAGTCAGAATTTCATGAAAAAGATACCTTTTATATTTTCAACCATGTTGACATAAAAATATATTACCATGTTGTGGAAAATGAGGCTCTGGGAGCAAGACTGGTTGCTGCTAAACTTGAACCAAAAAGGTTAGTAGTTGAAAGTAACTTGTCATCAAAAAGTGATCCATCCTAAGACACTTGCTTTGGTCTGGGAACCTGCTGCTAGTCAGAAGTGCTTTCAGATATGTGACCTGTAGATTACCTCTCCTGTTGATTGACGTAGTGTAGTTAGGACAGTCTGATATCATTTTGTTCTGAATTTGATGGACCTTGGTGCACTTTTTCCTATTTGGACCAAGAAAAGACAAAATAAAGCCTGTAAGTGTTTGTGGGGTGTGATGAGTGTATGTGTGCATTGCACAGAGCCCTAATTTCCCTACCAGGGAATATTCTGTTTTGTATCAGAATAGGGCACCAGTGCCTGCTGCAGGCTTGACTGGATTGCAACATGTGATGTCTGCAACAGTTGGGATTTGAATAGAAAGATTTCACGGATACACTCATCAGTTGTTCTGGTATCTGTATGACTTTTGCACAACTGATGTCTGTTGTATTATTTCTTAGCGTCTTGTCTTTCATGGTATAACTGAGCTTGTGTTGTTGGTTCAGTTGAAAGTTTTTGGGGGTTTTTTTTTGACAGAAGTTAGTAATTCTGGTGGTGTAACTTTTTAAATGTTTTGGATGTTCATAGCAATACTAAGACTTCTTTCATTTGTGATACTTCACTGTAGAGAGTGCTCTTTTTAGAAGAGACAAGTCTTGTTTAAAAGTTCAAGTTTCAAAAGTTCCTGAACTTAGGATATGTTCCTTACGAGTTCTGAAATTTGAGACATTAAGTACAATTCTTATATTTAAAGAAAGAATCCTTGGTATGCTTTTCTAAGATGAATGAATTCTTTCTTAAGAATGTTGTCAGTGAAGTGGCTTTCATTCTGTGTCTTTTCTTCCTGCAGTTACAAGCATACTCATCCAGACAACCCTGATTGCTCGGGAGTACCTATGGATATAAGTAATAAGGCTAGTGGAGAAGTCAAAATTGCATACACATACTCAGTTACTTTTCATGTGAGTACTAAGATTTCTGTGGTAGTTACCTCTCAAAAGCATGCATTAATACTCTGAATTACAAAGATGGAGAATTAAAACTAGCTCAGAATAGTAAATTTGTAGTTTTAAAACTTTATTTGAACCGGAATGTCAGAGGTGGCTTGGGATTTAACCACATATATTACACTCTTGCATACCAACACACAGAATGGATGTGGAACACATATGTGTTTTTTAAAAGTCACACTTTCCACATATGCCTAGGTTGTCTGGTAGATTATTTTTCAATCCAAGTGCTTAAGTCTGAGAAATTGTGTGTTTCAGCAAATTACTGTTGTAGGTAGGTTGAAGCTGATCATTTTCTGTCCTCCTCCTGCAAAAGCTGCCTTCTCTCCAAGGTCTTCCGCCATGGAAACCTGCAAAAGAGTAGGAAGCTGGTAGTCTTTGTTCTACTACTCTACTTACTATTTAAAAGCAGATGAGCAGTATATCAGGCAATTGCAGGCAGTAGTGATAGCTGAATGTTTTTCATTCTGTTGACAAACAAGAGAGATTTTGTTTTGGTTTTTTCTGTAAATGGAGTTTGCTGGACTGTTTATCAAAGTTTCCTGATTTTTCTCAAACTGTTTCCATGTTACTCTGAGTTCAAAATACAGTAACTAGTCCAAGAAGGGAGGGATTATATTATGTATATACTACATAAATATCTTTTGAGAAATTATATTAGTTTTGGAATTTGTATACTGAAAAGCAAGTATTTCTGGAAACCTGTTAGAAGTTAGTAATTAAGAGTGACCTCAGCTTCATATTATTTTATTGTTTGTCTGTAAAAATGACGTGCCCAGTTGTGTGTGTGCAACTGTCTTTTGCACAGTTTTACATCAGTTGGAGGTAGTCTTCTGAATTTCAATTGGGTTAGCAGACCAGGTCATCTCAGGTATGAGGAAAAATGCAGTTCTGTCCTAGAGTCATTGATACTGGCTTAGAAATTTGTTGCTTGCTTTGAGACATGGTTTTATTATCTCAGTGAACTAGAGATATGATCTTTACTAAATTTTTTAACTCACTGGGTTTTTTTTTTTAAACCTGGCTTTGCTGGAAAGCACTCTTGCTCTTGTATATTATAAATTACTGAAATAACAGCCTGTCAGACACCTAGCCAATTTTATTAGTTGATAGTAGTGTTCATGATTTGTTTAATAGCCATCTTTACCTTGATTAGCACTCCCTGTTCCTTTTTTTCCTGTTTATTCTGCAAAATAAAATCAAGAAATGCTCTTGTGTTTCTTGCTCAAGTGTTTCTGATCAATGAATGTTCATTTTGAATACATCTGATTGGTTGAAATGCCTGGAGGAATGATTTGCTTTCCTCTACTGACAGTGTATGCTTTTCTAATACATTCTGTAGTATAGTCTCCCCACCTGTCCCGCAGTAAAAGCTGTTTGTAATGGGATTGGTAGTTGGTACTGAAATGAGGTTGTATGAAAGCAAAGGATAATTTGGACAGAGCATGATCAAGAGAGTGAAGTATTATGCTGGAGACTGTAGCATAGCTTAGTTTCTCCATATATGGATTTTCATGTGTTAAATGATGCATGTTCTTTCATTATTCTGCTAGTCCATTCCAGATGAACTAATACAGTTCTTGAAGGGAGGATGCACAATTAAATGAATTTGGTAAGCCTTAATGTCTTAAGAAGACACAGGTGTTCAAACTCAGAAAATAGTTTGGTTTAGGTTCTATGGTCAAATCTTATGTTTGCTGTAGGTAGCTGTTACTAAACTATTCCCTGTAAGGCATGGAACTTGAAATTTCAGTTAGTCATGAGATTTAGGATTTCCTTGCACGAAAGTCAACTTTTAAATATACGAGTTGGATACTGACTGTATCTGAAGTTCATGTGTTTACCCTTTCAGGAAGAAAAAACTATCAGGTGGGCATCAAGATGGGATTATATTTTGGAATCCATGCCTCATACTCACATCCAGTGGTTTAGGTAAGAAGGAAGTTTATTGTACTGGAATGTATTGCAGTTTAAATTATGATTTTCATTAATATTATTTTTTTTTTTTTTTTTTTTTTTTTCTTTCCAGTATTATGAATTCACTGGTGATTGTCCTCTTTCTGTCTGGAATGGTAGCTATGATTATGTTGAGGACACTGCATAAAGATATTGCAAGATACAATCAGATGGATTCCACTGTAAGTCAAAAATGTATCTCCTAAAATTTATTTGGAATGTAATTTTTTCAGTTATATGTACAGCTGTAACAGGCTATTTAAGTTGCAATCTTCTGTATTAAAGATAGATGTATTTTTTTAACAGGAAGATGCTCAAGAAGAATTTGGCTGGAAACTGGTTCATGGTGATATTTTCAGGCCCCCAAGAAAAGGAATGCTGCTGTCAGTTTTCCTAGGCTCTGGCACACAAATCTTAATAATGACTTTTGTTACCCTGTGTAAGTAAAATGGGGAGGATTTAGTTGATTGTACATGATTTTCCACTCCTAACTGCATGGTGTTAGTAAAATAGCAATATTGATTTTTCTAGAAATTTCATAAGAGTCATTAGAAACAGCTGAGCTGATGTAGTAGACATGCAACTTAGTATGCACAGATTTTAAGATAACTGATGTACTGGCTTTAAGTCAAACACATAATTTGAGGTTTCTAACATATTTTCTAAAATTGTGCACCTCTGCTTCACAGTTTTTGCTTGCCTTGGATTTTTGTCACCTGCTAACAGGGGAGCTCTAATGACCTGTGCTGTAGTTTTGTGGGTACTGCTTGGAACTCCAGCTGGTTATGTTGCTGCCAGATTCTACAAATGTGAGTAATAGCTACTGAAAATGATAAGGCTGAAGTTCATTAACGTAAATTATCATTTACTTCTACAGAACTGATTTTTATTTTGCTGCACTGTTTGTAGCTTCCCTCAGGGCAACTTGGAGAAATGTATTTACCTTAACAACAGAGTAAATATATATATAGAACACTTAACAGAGTTAGGCTGGTTTTGATGTAATCATGCCTAAAGACCCTGAATTGCTCTCACTGCTGTGTATTTGTGAAATTAAATAGTATTAGTACTAAGGTTATTACATCTTTACATGAGACTGTTTTCTGCTTCTGTTTCCTATCACTGCAGGGACAGTGTAAACCTACATTTAGTGTTAGCCATGGATGTTGCTTGGTAACACACACCTGCACCCCAAAATCATGAACCTCAGTTCTTTTATGCCTGACATTTGTGACCTCTTTTTAGCTAGCTCCCAGGTATTTTGGAGAATAATGCTTTATTGTGGCTGGAGCACAGGGAGAAGGATTGTTAGGTGGATTGAAGGATTGTGTAGCTGTAGAAACCAATCCCGTGGTGTTTGGGCCCCTGACAGGAGTTCATTGATACTGTTTTCCCTCAGTGATCCCAGCTATTTTTTCAAGACCTGTCTGCCTACCAGCCTCAGATGGTTTACCCCTGTATCCTCTGATTTATTTTAAGTTGAAGCATGGCATTCCACATACAGCTTGTTTTAATTACCTTACTCAAGGTGAAAGATTTTTTTGACTGAGAGAGATGGATCTTTTGGACTCTTTAGTTGTGAATATACAGGGCTAGAGGAGAAGTTTATTTCAGAACTTCATCCTGGCAGTAGATATTGGAGTTCTTTGTTCTAACCATTTTGTAATTTTTGTATGGGGAAAAACCAGTGGGAAAAGTGAGTTTGATCTTGTAGGGAGATTTTACACAGTGGTGGTGATGTGATAGTGAAGTATTCTTAATATTCAAACTAGTTAAATTTAAATGGAAGGAAATTTTAATACTAAGAGCATAATTGAGGATAGAATTATTCTTTATATTGTGTTGTATACTCTGTGTTTTGAAGGATATTTTGAAGTGTATCAATGGTAAGTTGAATCCTGTGTCTTTGGTGAAGATCTATTTAATAACGATAAAAATTCCATCATTTACTTTCTGGGAATCACTTGAATGTTGTGTTGATACTTGAATGTTATGTTTAACTACTAAGACAGTGAATGACTGATCCAGAGATATTTTTATCTCTGGATAAAAGGAAGTGGTTTATACCCTGTATAGAGCATGTAAACATTAATGGAGTTTTTTTTAATACTATGCAAATAAAGTAATGTGAGACATAAAACACAACTGAAATGGAAATCTAATTTTAAAAGTTGGGTTTTTTGTTTTTTTTCAAAATTGCATTTGAAAAGGGAAACCTGTGTTGAAATTAAATGGTTAATCTTAATAACTCCTGTCACACTCTACCAAGTTTTTATGAAGAAATAGAAACTTAATTAAAATCACTCTAACCATAATCACTTCTGACTCTTGAAATAAAGAAGCATGTCATTATGGCAGTGCTCAGATGAAATTATCAGCTTCACTGCACTCTAGCAGGATATTTTCATTTGAAAGTATACTGACTAGAATTTTTATCAGCATAGTGCAAATTCATAAAGATTTTCTTAATAAAGCTATCTTTAGTCTTTTGGTATCACCACTGCTTAATGCTGTTAAGACTCAAGAGAACATCACTACTTCTCTAAGTGTGTTAGCTCTGACTCTTCTGTAAGATTCACAGGCAAGAATTATTTCGAGAACTGTTAAGCTTGGTTTTCACATATTTATGTATCTTTACCTACTGAAACCTGCAGTGAAGTGTTAGAAAAAGCTTAAATTTCTTAATCACTCCAGGTTTAAAATATTTTTAAACACTTAGAAATACTACAAATCTCCGTCCTCCTTTTAGTAGATAAAGGGGTGAGAGACACAGTTTTAGTTGGATACCTTTCCTGACCTTGGTCTGAGATGTTTTGCTTTGAAGTTCTGTGGTTAAGCAATAGGATAAGGAAATCTAATTTTATTACTGAATATTTAGTTTACTGTTTTAAATTTGGGCATCATAGCACATTATTTGAGTGTTTGCAAGCTAAGTATAACAGGTAAATGGACTGGAAAATTAATAGTTGAGCTTAATGCATGTTTTAATGTCTGTCAAATGTTTTAATATACAGCATTTGGAGGTGAGAAATGGAAAACGAATGTCCTGCTGACATCATTCCTTTGTCCTGGGTAAGTTGAGAATATTGCCATGATTAAGAGAATTAAATTGCTTCTCTGATATGCATAGCTAATTTTTTAAGTTTCAGCTGTACAAGTAAATCTTACACTGTCCCTTTGTTCTGGAAGCTACAAGAGTATCATGTTGCTTTTGACAACGATGAGTGTGTTAGCGGCATATTATCCTTAGGTTTTTTTTTGTTTGGTTTTTTTTTTTTTTTTTTTTTTTTTTTTTTTTTTTTTTGTAAGCATTTGTTTACTCTCACCACGTGAAAAGGTTGATCAGGACAAAGCATTATGATAGTAGTAAGTTTTAGGCCCAGTTCTTCATTGCTTTCTTTTATTTTCTGGGCTCTTTCTCTGACCACACTGTAGTCAATCCTATATAGTGTCATACAATGTATAACCACTCTGATAATTTTTTCCACTTAATCACAGCAAGCAGTCTTACCCTGAAGTGCAGTTAAGACAAGCATATATTTGAAACAGCTTAGTTGGAACGTCAGTGCCTGCTGGAGTTCAGTCCCACTAGATTAACAAAGAATTGCTTGTCTGACCTCTTTGTTTTCATATTACGCATGTGTCATTTGGTTTTAGCAGGAATTGGTGCTAAAATCTTAAAACAGTGCCATTGTTTTGTCAACATTACTAAATGTTAAGAACTATTTCTGTGCTCTAAGTGTGCTGTGTGTTTTTCAGAATTGTTTTTGCGGATTTTTTTATCATGAACCTCATTCTCTGGGGAGAAGGCTCTTCAGCAGCTATTCCGTTTGGTACCTTGGTTGCTATTTTGGCGCTCTGGTTTTGCATATCTGTACCACTGACGTTTATTGGTGCCTATTTTGGGTTTAAGAAAAACGTAAGTGTTTGGGTTTTTAAGTGTATACGTGCATAAGCACGCAGAAATATTTTTCTCTGTATAGGCCATGACTGAGGTAGCATCTAAGCTACTTGTACTGTTGGCTCCAGTTCTGTTGAATTGCTTTAGAACTGCATTGGATAACCAGTCTCGGTATTCCAACGCTGTGACACATCTCTGGTGGCTGAAGTGATACTTCTCTGCAGCTGTTTGGGTTATCATTGTATTTAATTAAGTGACTGCCACAGATAAAGCAGTGATTTGAACATTTTTAATTACCATCTATTTCATATACTAAAACAGGTGCTTGACACAGCAAGCATAAGGGAAAGCAAATTATGCATTTCTGGATTTCATCACATATTTCTTGTTCCTGTCTGCCTGCTACATTGAGGATGTTTCCTGATCAAATTGCTGGAGTTCTGTGAAATCTGTTTGCATAAGTCTTCTGTAAATGGTCATCTCTGCTTACAGGCAGATATTAATTGTGATTTACTCCTAAACCAATCAATTTTACATATTTTTATGAGGGCTCCTTGTGACCAAACATTTCATAATTTGGTGACCAAATCATTAAATAATGACATTGGTTCTTTTTTTTTTTTTCTTGAAAACCAGGTTTTTTGTAAGTACAGATACATTTGTGGGTTTTCTCCAGCATAGGAAGCCAGGGTTTCATCTTTCTGTAAATCTCCTATAATACCTTCAGAGAATATTGTTTTAGTAGGTACTTTTTAAGTCAGTTGTGTAGTTACTCTGTTTTTCTTAACCAGAATTCAGGGTTTTTTTTCTGATAACCGTGTTGAAATTCCATCAAGTTCCCCTGCATTGTATAGGTGTCTGCATCTTCTTTTAAGGAAGGAAGATTTGATAAGCTAGTAAGACAGTGTGGTAGGTGTCACAAAGATTTGAAAATCAAATCAGAAAGGAAGTATCTATTGTTGCTTCTGATGTAATCTTGATGAAAGGTGAAAGATACAAAGTATGCATGTATCTTACAATGCCTTACTTTGTTTTCTCCCACCATGCTGATCCATGCATGTGTCTTAAATTAGGATTAAATTGCCAGATTGAGTCCTTTTAGTAAGTTTATCCTAGTGTGATTCTTGAAGTAAATTGTGAAAAAGAACAAGCAGGAATTTTTAGAAAATGAAAGCACCACCACTACCCCAGCTGAAATGTGGTAAATCAGCTCAGACTCTGTAACAGATGATAGATAGGCAAACATTAAAAGGGAAGACCAAAATATCTGTCACTATGTTTTCAGTAAGAGCTGTCTTTTAGCGAGTTTGCCAAGCAAGTGTCAGGTACTGAGATGGGAGAAAAAAAATGTAGTGTAGCTGGGTATGCACATGCTCAAAACAAAGAGTAGGCTTCTTGCCACCACTCATTACAAAAAAAACAAAAAGGCAAAAAAATTTTGACATTTTATTTATTTGTTTGTTATTTTTGTTTACAGGCTATTGAACATCCTGTTCGCACAAACCAAATTCCACGTCAGATTCCTGAGCAGTCGTTCTATACAAAGCCATTACCTGGCATTATCATGGGAGGGATTCTTCCATTTGGATGTATCTTTATACAGCTGTTCTTTATTCTCAATAGTATTTGGTGAGTTCACCGTAAATTGAATTTTCTCTGTCATAAAAAGTGGCAATTTCTCTGCCAAAGCTTTTCTTCAAGATGCTTTGCCTGATTTTTTGAGAATGCAGGGTTACCATAATACTGGTTCAATAAAGTTTAAATGTTAGCATCTTTCTAATATTTTGTTGTTTTAAAGATAGTCAGTGCCTGTTGTGCTTGTTGGGATGTAGAGAGAGGTGGCTGTGATATGCTTAGCAATTTACAGCTGACCTACCTTCAGATAGTTTATTGTTTTCTCATGCTACTCTTCTGACTTCATATGGAAGTGGCTCTGAAGCTGACACACGGCATATGACTTGACAGTAGTAAAGTTTATTAAAATAAGCTTGAGATTTTTTGGTAGTGTTTATTAGGCTAAAAAAATATTGCTACTCTTGGAAGGAAAACAAAGAACCCAGAACAAATTCTTGTGAAATCTTTATTTAAAAAAAAAAAAAAAAAAAAAAAAAAAGACTAATTATTTTAAAAAATAAAGCACCATAGACTAGTCCAGTATAAGTGAATTTTGATGTGAGCTCACTGACAAACTAATCTACTGTGAGCAAATTGTCTTCCTTCTGGCAAAATTTAGTTATTGGATCTTGTTAAACTGTTTCTGAACCTTGAATAGGTGCCTCTACTCGACACAGACAGCTACAGCATTTGACATTTCTTGTTATTTTGGAGCTCTGCCCCTTTGATTGAAATGTGAGGTGAAAACCAGGTTCTGCTGAAGTCAGTGGAAGAGGTCATGCTGACTTCACTGGAACTGTGATTTCACCATTATGTTTAGTCATTTCTTCCTCTAAAATCCCAACCAGGGGCATTCTT
The DNA here is from genome assembly GCF_009819655.1 of Sylvia atricapilla. Lineage (NCBI taxonomy): Eukaryota > Metazoa > Chordata > Aves > Passeriformes > Sylviidae > Sylvia > Sylvia atricapilla. The sequence goes on from NC_089141.1 coordinate 75,966,845, forward strand.
TGGCCTTGCTTTCTCAGTGTTCTCAGACTAAGCTGCCAAGGTTCCTATTCTTTAGTTAGAAAATATATATTAGTCAATTGTATGGCTACACAATTGACAGTATTTCAATAGGAAGGGGAAATACTTAAGGTGAAGGTGATGTTACTACATATGAAGAAATAATAATAGCACAATGGCCATTTATTTTTTTTAACTCCCTTTTATAGGTCCCACCAGATGTATTACATGTTTGGCTTCCTGTTTCTGGTATTCATTATTTTGGTTATTACATGCTCTGAGGCTACAATATTGCTCTGCTACTTCCATCTATGTGCAGAGGTAAGAAATATTTCCTCTGTTTTCAAACTTGATAATGTTCTAAGAATGCTTAAAAACATTTTAATGCTTCTGTAATTGAAAATAAGTATTCCAGTATTCAACATGAACACTTAGTGCTAAATGAGATGCACTGAAACCATGTCTTTAAAAAGTGAAGCAGGCTACTTCTGGCAAAACTTGGAAGAAATATTAAAACCCTGCACTGGGTATTGCTGAGTCAGATATCACATCTTTAGATACTCCCTCCCTGTTTTCTGGAGGTGCTAAATTAATCTATTAATTTTGTTCTGTCGGAGTGCATTTTGGACATGCACAGGCTTGGGGGAAAATCTCTATGATTGGAAATAAATAAATCTGGTTTATTTGGGGTTTTAGTATTTTGTGTATTTATTATTGATCTTTAGTTTACTTATCTCTAATTTTGAATGCTGTAATTAAAGCAGTATTGATTATATATAATTCTTCTCCCTCTAGATAAAAAAACCCTACAAAAACTTAGTTTTTGATAAAGTCATAATAGAGAAAGTAGCTCTGCATTCACTAGTAGGGTCAGTGGGCTAGAAGTATATGCAGTATTGCTCACACATTTGTATTTTTTCCTCCCTCCTTCTAGGACTATCACTGGCAGTGGCGTTCATTTCTCACTAGTGGCTTCACTGCAGTTTATTTCCTAATATATGCAATACATTATTTCTTTTCTAAACTGCAAATCACAGGAACTGCTAGTACCATTTTATATTTTGGTTATACCATGATTATGGTTTTGATCTTCTTCCTTTTCACAGGTAAGTGTATTGAACCTCAGTTTTGAATTTTAAATATGCCTTTAGTTTTGCACAGTAGAATCCTTGGGAAAACTGATCTTGATACAGGATTATAAATTTATGATGCCTTTGATTTTTTTCCAGGTGTAGCGTATTGCAACTATGTGATTACATTTTTTAATAAAATAGATAAGTGAGGATGAGGCAAAACTACCACTAATTTGAGGTGTGGCCTATAATTAGGTCTACAAATACATGATAAATACTTTTCCAGATTTCATTCTTATGATAGTCATATGACAAACTCAGTTTTTTACGTAGTTTTCTTTGGAGAAGAGCACTTCAAGTCACACACAATCAAATATAAAGTTACAGTGTCAAGATAAAAGTGCAGATTTTATGGAATAGCTGAAAGGAAGAGAGAGGAGTAAATATTGACAAAGAATTTTTTGTTTGTTTGTTTGGTTTTTTGTTTGTTTTTGTTTTGTTATTTGCTGTCTGGAATGTACTTCCTTTTATCCCAATTGCATTGAAGTGGCATGGGAAGCAGACAGAATTTCTCTAACAATTTTTTTTATCAGTCTTGTCAGAACCTTGTAATCTTCATTGTGAGTGTTTGGAAAAATTATCTGTCTTAGGTGCTGCATTTCAATTTCCTCATCAGTAATTGAGATGAGGTCACAAAATCTTCCATTGTAGTCTTCAGTCAGACAGAAATAGCCATTGTTTGTGGTGGAAAAATGACAGTGAAAATGCAGGAAGTCTCCTTTCAAACTGATGCAAGAAGGCAGCAACCACCAACTCCTCAAAAAAATGTTAAAAATTCTGTATTCTGCTCCAGCAGAATGTAGTCCATCCTTGTATACTCTACCGTACAGAGCAGGGCTTCTGAAACTACTTTGAACTGATCAATGGTTTAAACAATTTCAGGCTTCATGTTGATGATGACTTTTAATGATTCCAAAGGCTTGTATATGTATTTATGTATAGACCTTATCTTTTGAGGTCTCTTAGGACTACAAATGGCTTGTCTTCAGAACTTTTAAAACAATCTCACTATGACTATTAAGTAGAAATTTCATTTCCACAAAACATAGGAGAACCAAAATAGGGAAAAAGAGAAAAGAACTAAGAATGGTGTTCATTTAAAGTGCAACTGAATATTTCAAAGACATTTCCACTTCAACTAGGGAAATATTGAAGCTGTTTGTGCACTATGACTGAAGCAGATAATGATGAACAGGAGCAATGGCCTGCAAGGATTTTCTTGGGTCATTGCTTGTTAAAAGGAAGAAATGGGACTTGAGTGCATTATATAATCTCATTGAAAAGTGATCAAGCTGTGTCCCAAAAGTGGTCAGTTTTATCTTCCGTCCTTCATTTTAAGTCAGTCTAAATTATTTTGGCATTGCTTATACATCTCTACTTTTATTCACATTTCTGTAGCAGTTTACAAGTCATTCTGAGTGCACAGATCAGAGATTCTGCCTCCCTTGCTCACTTTTTCTTCTTTCTCACCCTGCTTTTCTCTTAACCTTTACTTCCAAGGTCTGGGTGTACTGATAGTTTCATAGAACTTAAAAATCCTAGGGTGTGTGGTTGTTCAACTAGAAATTAATGTGTACTGCTGTATGCAGATCGATTTTTAAATACAGTGCAAACTTACAAAATAGTGTGAAAAATAATAAGTCCTGACATAAGTGTAAGGTCAATTAATTTAGTTTCCCCAGCTTTTCCAACATGTTCATCAAGTCTGCCTGTAATAGTAAACAGTTTTGCCCAAAACAAGAATTGTGTGTACCTTGTCTCCTTTGTTCACTCTGTTTACTTTGGATATGTGCAGTAATTCTTGAGCAGATTCATTCACGGTAAAAGGGGATTTACAATAATATTTGATAGAATTTCCATATTTTGCCCTTATTCTTTCAAGTCAGTCATGTCACATGACATAGTGTAGAGGCATTAAGATGTGTCCACTGCATCCCCTTTTTCCTTTGCTTACATGTTCAGTTTCAGTTGACCAAGTGGCTGTTCAGCACCTTCCAGCAAATTTTTAGGGTAGGTTCACAAGCCTAAAAGAAGAAAGAAGAGGTGGTTTATTTTCAGCCCCTTTCAGTTGCTTTTTGTGGCAGTCATTTGTTTGTAATTGGGACAGTGGAAATGCAAGTCGTCCTGTACAACTAAGTTTACAGGGTCTGTATGGTTTTTGGTTTTTTAAATTTTCAATTTCTATGTTGAACTCACGGAGGATACATGTGAAGTTAGTCACACAGAACTGTAAAATACTGTGTGCTTAATGATTTTTTTTAATCTACTTCCCACAAGATTAAGTGCAAATTATCTTTTAATTTGGGGAAATAATCCTGTTTCTTAAGGTTTTAGAAGAGTTCTGTCCATTTAGGTTGATGTGAATGTGACAGCAGATTATGTTCAGTTCTCTGAGATTTACTGAAGTGCTCTGAGATAAGGATTTACAGAAGAAACCGGAGGTAGGGTAAAGGGACAGGCAGCTCTCCATTTTTTAAACAAAAGAACGTATTAGCAATTTAGAAAAAAATGCTCCCAAAGGCACTGACTTCCCATGTCAGGATGATAAAAAAGAACTAAAAAGAAAAAGTCATAGTTGTTGTATGTGAACTATTCTGCTGCTGCTTACTCATCTGTGAAAAATTGTCAGGATCGGGAGGAAGGGTTTTGACGGTGCCCTGCTGCTATGTCGGTGTAACACATGCTTCAGGCACTTGCATCCATCCTGCATTCCAGGTCATTGATCAGACTCAGCAGGCACAATACCAGGAGCTACATGACAAATCTTTGATTCGCAGCTGGGATCACAACTACGTATCATAGTAAATGAGTCACTTAAACATCAGTAGTTTAGCAAGCGTAAAGTGAAAGAAAAATGACCATGATATCATTCATGGTTACTTTCAAGCTTTTAGAGAGAATAAGTTCCCACACAACTTTTGTTGTCCCTCTTCCCAGCTCTAAAACAAAGGAAGTTTTTTTTTTTTAAAGAACTTCCTTGATGCTTGTGTAAGTTAAGGGTATGATTTTAGAAGAGGTACTTAGGCAAAAATCAGATAATCTTCAGGGCTTTTTTTCTGTCCTAGTTTTTGTGGGAAATTAAGGTTCCTATAACAGGTGTTCTGAGCTGCTATTTAATCCAATATCATTCTGATTGAGACTGAATTTTGATATAATCCAGTTAGGTTTACAAAGCCCAACTAAATTAACTATTTCACATTCAAAATGATGTTTTTGTTAAAAGTTTCTTTTGGAGTTACACAAAGAGAAAGGATGAAGCTGTTTTTATTCTGGTAGAAGAATGATAAGTTATCAGGGAAATGGTCTTCATCTTTCAGTTTTAGTTCAAATGTTTGTGTACCTTTTGACTGTCTTAAGTATTTCAGAAGTGTTTATTTTTTAAGGTATGTAACACATGTTTTCAGTAGGACTACAAGACTACACAATGGTTTGTAATTTGTATTAACTCACTCTATGTAGAAATAAAGATAGTGCTCTAGCTTTCCAAGACCTTAAAGTATTGCTAAGTAATGAGAACCCTGATGCTGTTACTATGTTTATTAAACATAATAACTATATTCCAGCAGCTGAGCAGATCAGATCAAGTGTGTGTGAGTAGTCACTGAGAAAGGGTGAAATGGAGCAGTGTGAAGTAGTGGTACTGCAGCATACCGAAAAGAACCAATATGTAAGACAAATAATACTGAAATATCTTATGACTAGAGTCTTCCACTTGATGTGTTTTATGTTCTTGAAAATAATGAGATAGGTTAGAGAGTAGTTCATGCCTATAAGGACCTGGTACTGCCTGTAACTTTTCCATTATCTGATCTGATTGATGTACTGAATGCTAAGGACAGCAGATCACATATACATACATCCTGACTTACAAGCTACTGATAGAAATTAATGTCTCCTGTGTCAGTGTTCTAAAAATTTTTTTTTTCTTTTTTAGGGACAATTGGATTCTTTGCATGCTTTTGGTTTGTAACCAAAATATACAGCGTAGTGAAAGTCGATTGAAGAAACCAATGTAAAGAGTTAACACAGAAGAGGTTTAGTCTTCATTAACGTAACTTAAAAACCTGGTCTCGTTGATGAACTTGAGCTTTATCAGAAGTATTGGCTTCTTATTCTTTGAGAATGATACTGAAGTGCACCTACTTTTCCACTAACACGTTTGTATTGTGACTTAACAACCTGTTTTCATTCAAACCTTAATGAAGATCAGAGTTACGATATTTATGCATTTGTAAATACAACTATACTTTAAAAGAAATGTTAAATTCTAATGGCAGAATAGAAGTGGCTCTATTACACAACTTAATGATACTTCTGATCAAAGTACAACTGTAAATAGGTTTTTCTAGCTTGGTAGGTGGGATGAATTATTTTTCTTTGAGGGAAATGAGAACTTTTTATTATGCTAACTTTGAAGGATGACTCTAAAGAAGTGTTGCTTTTAGTCTGGATGTGATTTTTATTTTTTACTGGTGTTACGTCCATAAATATTCTGATTTCTGTGACTTAATTAGTTTTGGTGTCCTTGGCCTTTTAAACTATGTGCCTCTGAGTCCTTGAATTTATAAATTCATAATCTAATAAACGTTGTAAAAATGTCTTCATTGATTTATTGCATATTATAAGTTCATAAAAATATGTAAATACAATTATATTGAAGACATGCTTAAAGATTGCATAGAGTATTTTATGGCATTTCCTATGGTTTAATGTATATTGACACACATTTAGATCTGCAGGAATTATTATTTGTGCTAAATGGCTATAACATGGACATGTGATTGTGGCGCATGAAAACTAAATTATACACACATTTAACAAAACCACTCTGCAGCATTAATCCAGTCCTTAACCCAGAGACGTTTCCAGAGACTGCTATGGAGTTGTCACTATGTTGAGAAGATCTTACAATGCATGAGTCAGCATTCTCTGCTGATCTTGCTTTTAGATCTCAATGATGCATATTCTATAGAGCAACTATTGCTGACTGTACTTAATGTAGGTTAAAAAATAAAAGAAAATTACTATTTTTGCCTTATATTAAAAGACTAATGTCAATTTTGGATGACTGGCATTAAATCTATATTTGCCTTTTTTTTGGAAATGGAGTATTTTGTTCAAACCTTGTTCAGTAGTTTTAGATTCATAACACAATTTGGCTGGTAAAATTTTATCTAAAATTAAACTTCATGTACCAGTTGCCATTCATAAAGTTGGGGAGTTTTATTCTTACCAGTTTACTTTTCTAAAGGACCTTAACTGATGATGCTTGAATATTGGACCCAATAAAATATCCTTGGTTAAGGTAACTTGTCATTATTAACCTCCTAAAAGTTAGCACATCAAGGCTTCAGGAGGCATTCCCACAACTGCAGTGCTCCACAGCCCTTCCCAGATGAACCACACTTGTGCTTTGCCTGTCACCAAATACAGCTCAGCTCGGATGTGGAGAGGTTTGTTCTTGTCCCCCTACCAACATTTAGTCATTAGGAAATGCTGATTTTAGGTAAATCTTCCATGCTTTATGTTCAAAACAGGAAAAAGGTGAGTATGGTAAGTGTTTGCTCTTTACTACTGCAGTGAACTGTAGTGGAACTCTTGATTCAAATGTTTAGAACTATAAAATTGATAGTCTTCATTTCCCTGTTTTTGTGATCACCTGTATTGTCACTGCCGGAAATCATCAGTAGTTTTTACACAAATAGGGATACTTAGTTTGAGAAATGTGAATCAATTGCCCGCTATTGAAATTCAAATTCAGAAAACCAGATTTTTTGGATGTATTTATGATTGCTGTTTAAAAATCAGGTTAATAGAAGTTAGATGAAGCTACTGTGGTATGTATGTGGATCTGAAACTGATGGGTGTATTTTCCTTTTTTTTTTTTTTCCTAAAGACTAGTTCATAGGTCATGGCAGCCTCTCAAGTATTTTATTTCCAGTCTGTGAAATGTGTCATTATCTTTTGGAATCTGAACCTGCTGCATGCACAGCTTTTCAAGCAGTCTTGCTTTGTAATAATTGCAGCTGTTTCACAATTGAAATGTTAAACTTTCAGTGTGGAGTACTTGAGACAACTCAGCAAGTTTAATACATCACAGATTTTGTAGAAGAGCTGTTCTAAAGTTGGTTTTGTCTGTGTAATACATTACTGCCTCAGGTAGTTTTAAATGTTTTTCTAGAATTTAGGCTTCTGGTGTGTTAGGGCATCTAAGCATTCTACTGTTACCTGTTTTTCAGATCTCTTGGGAGGCCCATTTTTTTGTCTAAGCTTTCAAAATACTGAGCTTTTCCAAAATCTTACTGTATTACCTGGTGTTTTCTTGCACTTACAGCATAAATGTCTGAGGAAAAGTAAATTAGTAGGAGGGTTAAGAGGTAGGACAAATTGCTGAGCTACAGGAAGACAGGGCAAATTTGGACAAAACACTTCAGAAAAGTGTCAATTTTTTGATGGCTGATAAATAATTTTAAAACTTAATGTTCAAAGTCTGAAAAAGAGTGGCCATCACTGCCCCATTTAGTCAGAAAGGAATCCTTGGTCCAAATCATACTTTGAAAACACGATATAGGAGTTGGTGTCCTGTTTCTCTTTCTCCAGAAGAAATAAAAAAGCAGCTTTATGGCAAGCTGCCTCTCACAGCAAGCTCGTTGGGCCATCTTGAGTCTGTAGCTTCCCTTCTTAGTCAAAAGCTTGGCTGTGTTTGAACACCCATGAGGGTCCTCAGGTTTCTGCAGTCATACAGTTTGTGTGTGCCCTCAGCTGCTTGGCTGGATCTTGTAAGCAGTATCATAAATATTAGTTGACTGTGAACTGTTCATAGTTTCTTGATGCTTTTTGTGCCATTTTCAGGCAAAAGACTGTGACAAATGACTTCAGGACAAGTTTGGAAGTGGGGACAAGCGGTGAAATAGGACAAAATTCTGGCAGGCACTTGAGGTGCTCAGTTATACTGATCTGAATATCTGTTTTGAAGGGATGGGAGGCCCCAACCAAGTCCTGTTTGAACTGATGTACAAATGAAAAAGGTGAAATGTGGATGTGAAATGTTGTTTTGCTAATACTGGTAAAGGCAAAAAAAGCCAATTTCTAATTAGGCTGGACAACATCTGTATTTCAGGCAGGGTAGGGGAGAAGTGAGAGATCTTGAAAGGGAGTGGTTTTAGTCTGTCTGACTTTCATTAGTGGAGTGAAATTTGGGCCAAATTTTTCTGCAAAGCTTTGTGAGAACTGAAGAGGGGCTGCTGCAGCTGCTCCTGATGACATGGGTGGTGCAGAGTAAGTCAAAACAGGTTTCTCACTAGATTGTTACTCAGCTGATTGAGATCCTGAGTTTCATAGGTAAGAAGTAAGTTACATGAGATTTTGTAATGGAAGTATGGTAAATTCTTAAGCGCTGTAGATGTTTCTGTTTAATCACTGGTAAGGTCCAGTACTTAGCACAGAGTCACAGAATGGCAGAATAGTCCAACATACTTCTTTCTCCCCCTTTTTGTTACTGTTTTTTTGGGGGAGTGGCTGTTGGTGTGGTGGGGTTTTTTTGGGTGGTTTGTTTGTTTGTTTTGTTTTTGTTTTGTTTTTTTCCTTTTAATTGAGTGTTACGGCAGTGTTTGGTTTAGCACAGTGTTTGGTTTAGTGTTCCTGCTCCAGGAATTGAGCAAGAACTGTAGTAGGCTTAGCTGGTGTGGGATGCACATGTCAATGAGTTTTTGCCATGAAGGCCATCCTCTTTCTGTTTGGTCATCTTTACCAGTTTGGATGCTACCTTCATTTCTGGAGGCAGCTGTATCTCAGCTCCAACAGCCCATCACAACTCTGTATTTTCTTAAAGGAAGGGAGATTACTTGTGCGGAGATGTTCTTGTCTTGTCCCAGAGATGCTGCTTCCTACAGTTCACCTCTAATTTTTTTATTTTCAGTACTCCACTGTTTCTCCTTATGTCAGACACTAGTGATATATTTATTTCCATATCTCCATAAATACATGTTCCTCAACAGACTCATGAAATACTTCTGTTACCTTATAGAATGACTTCAGGTGCATGTGCCTACACAAGTGTGTGGCACTTCAGATTAAATCACAAACCTTCAGGGACTACTGAGAGACTTAATTTATCAGTTGATTACTGTACAGCTGCCATCATGCACTATTTCTTCTTACATGAAACATCTGGAACTTGATGAGACGAGAGTAGTTAACTCCTTGTAAATCAGATACGCCAGAAGATTACAAATGAAGCCTGTCACGTCGGGGTTGTTTCACATTCTTGCCATTTGCCAGGATTCCAGGACTTCCAATGAAAATGCCGTTGAAGTTCTCCCTTCCCTCTGAGATATTTGAGCATCACCTGCTGGCCACAGTACACACACAAGTACAGGGTGCAGGAGCAGAGGCAAGGGGATGACAGGAAGATTTGACCAAAGCAGTCTACTGGAGGGATTTAGCCTTAGATCTTTAAATATGCATGATCCAAAGTTTCTGGAAGTGTGCAGCCAAAAATCTTGGCAAAGAACAATAACAGTCATTACACAAATAATTTATCGGTGAATGTGCTAACGTTGTGTCTCCTGCATGTAGTATGGGTATGCTGTTAGCGAGGGCCCTCTAGAATTCACTAAAGCCTTGCTTTATAAGGATTAATTGTCCTTACTCAGGAACCTGTTCTGATACCTCCAGACAGTTTTCCTAATTTCACTACAAAAGGCTGCTTCAGATAGGAGCCCACAGAGTGTCCTGGAGAGGCTGTCCAGCCTGGGCAGTGAGATGGGCACAATGCCACATTCCAGCTTCTTGAGTTCAGTAGTGCCCATGCCTTGTTTTCAGACAACTCAGCACAACTGCTGTTTTGCTGATGATGCTGCAAGACTCAAGACTTGATGTGGCTTATGTGGGTGGTTTGGTTGGGGCTTGGGGTTTTTTTTCGGGGGTGGGGGGAGCAGGGTTTTGTTCAGAGTTTGTTGGGGTTTTTCTCAGTAATTATGTCAGGTCAATTTCGCCTCTCTTTTGGGGAAATTGTTCAGGTAGAGAAGATAATCTTCCTGATATTTTCCCAACTTCCCGTGACTGTCTTTTGATTTGTTTACAATTACGCGTTTGGTTGAGGTGTATGAAATCATTAAACTGACTAGGCTATATGATGTGAGGAAGGGAAATGTGCAACTGAGAAGAAAAGTGTCATCCCAGCAGGGCAGGCACATGCACAGTCTGGCCTCTGCTTGCCCTCTGTGTTGCAGAAGGTGAGCAAACTTCTCATTCTCTGGAGGTTGGTAAAGGCAGGCGGGCTGTGTTCAGCCCAACCTATTGCATGCACCAGTAATTAGTTGCTCTGGGATATTACTGAGGTCAGCGGGCTTCCAAGATGGCCCATCTTCTCCCTTTGTAGCCCAAGGACACAAGAAGCAGTAGGGTTGTGGCATTTCTTCTCCAGCCTTGCTTAGGAGCTACAAAATGGAGCAGTCAGAAAATCAGATGTTTCCTACATTTTTCTGCAAGATCTCACAAGGAGCCCTTTCCCCTTTCCTGATGGAAACTGCTCTTCTCTGCCCACTGGAGGAAGACTAGGAAGACAGCTGAGAAGAAACTGATGTTCTGTCGCTCTGTGTCCTGCAGGCTGTAGTGACAGCAACAGAGCTACATCATATGTGTTCTCCTGCTGCATGATGTCAGATCAGTGCAGCCCCAAGGCAGGTGGAGGGCAAGGCGAAGGAGAAGCAGCAGGTGGCCTTAAATTTGCTGTTTATCCCAAAAAGCTGGGTGACCGTAGCAACACTGGATAAAAAGGACAATATCCACACCCGGGGGTAGAGTCCAAACAAAGAATGGACTAATGTACCCGGAAAATGATGGTTTATTAAACTCAAGTCTTTTCTGTCAGTCTGTTGTTACCCATTTCAAGTGGGGATTTTTTTGCAGGAAGAGACATCTTTGATCCAGAACTGAATTTCAGAATAGACCAAGACTAGCAGACAAATGTAGGCAGATTAAGAATGTGACTAAATCCCCAGAGATTTTCTTGACCAGTGGATTGTTTTAAGGTTACTGTGTATATCTTTCTGTCTTTTGAAACAGCTTTCCCAACAGGTTTGTGAAGGCCTGTTGCTGCACAGAATGGGACAGAACTTGCAATCTCAGTTTTTTTGCATGGCACACTGTCTCCTGTCCCACTCATACCTGACACTTCAGACAATTTCTGGACAAATACTCCCTCTTGCAGTTTTACTCAACTTTGAATCTCACAACCTGAGCAAATAAAGAAAGCTGCAGCACTGCTAGTTTGTATACAGTATATGGCAGAAATCCATCTAGGTCGGGGCTTCTTGTCACACCAGAAGTTCATGGAAGAATAAATAAGTATGCTCTTAAAAGGTTTACAGGAATCAGTAATAGAAGTTGTATTCACCACAGTTTAGCTTCAAAAGAAAATCCTGGACTGTCTGGAATGAAAGGGAAAAGGAGATGACGGACTTCTCCAGATGCAGCACAAGCCAGAGTGTCCCGTCTGGTATGGACATGTTCCAGCCCTTCACATTTATTTGTGTGGATGCAAACATTTCTTTCTCTTTTTTAGCACCGCTTCAATAGAGTAATGAAGGCATAGGGAGAAGTGGGTATTTGCCTCCATGTCTTGCTAGCAGTGGCAACATCCACAGCTGGAGTAAAAGAGATTGGATAGAGCTAACAAATTGGAGGGCAATAATTATTACCCACTGCTTTCATTATAACTTTGGGCCATTTATTCCATCATCCCATTCCTGCCCTGGCAACTCAACAAATTGGTCGGGTGTTTGTTGGGCTTTTTTCCTCCTCTCTGTTAGCTGTTGTTCATTGTCACAGGAACCCCTGTCAAAATTTCAGTTAGAACCTGCAGGTCCATCTTAGCAATTAACACCTAGTGGTCTTTGGGAAGCAGCATGGAAGGCTGTGGTAGAGGATCACAGATTGATGTTAGCAAATAGGTAACATTACAAATCAAATAGCTAAATTCTAGCATTTCTGAGGGGCCAAGTTTATCCCTGTTAATGAACACTGACAAGATTTTTATACATAGAAAAGACTGAATTCATTCTATGGTCACCAAGCCTAGCAGTCTCATTTTCAACTATTCTGTTAAAAACTGAACAACTTGAAGGCTACTTCTAAATATCCTAACGCCACGATGGTTAATGAGGCCAGCCGTCGTTATCTGGGAGATGCACAGGCGGCTGTCATAGTAGCTGTCACTCACAGCAGCATTAAGTATAAACCACGGCATTAAAAAATAACAAACAGGAGAGGAAAGCTGGGCTGCAGAAGGATTATCCTGGGTCCTGTCCGTGCTGAAAACACCACATATGACCTTCTTCCAAAAATGGTAGGCATTGCCTGCCACTTGGTTGCGTGGCAGTGAGTGATCCCCTGGTGAAACTCTGGAAGGCAGCCTCTCCTCAAAATTACTCCTGCTTTTTTTTCTTGTCTGCTTAGAACATGGATTTCTCTTGGAAGATTATTTCACTATTTCTGAAGATGATAATCTTTTTTTGAAGAGTCTGTGTTTTCACCATGCACGACAACGACTTTCTGTTTGGTGTGTGGTCTACATCTGGCCAAAATTATTTGTCATTTTTACTTTCAGTTTAACTTAGGTTTAATTGTCTTGATTTAAGCCTCTTGCACTAACACTAAGCTGCTTTTGTTTTTACTTTGGATCCAATAATTTTAATGTTTCCTCCATATGGCAGTGAGTTTTTGAAAGAAAAAACAAGGTTGAGATGAAGTTATTTGAATGGATTGAAATCTGGAAAGTGAAACTAAAAATATAGATAGGAAATACCAAGCTAATGTGATATAATTGTAGGGAATTCCTGTGTGATATAGACATTTTTTAAAAAATGACAAGGTTTTTCACTTCTTTTGTATCTATAGCAGATGCCTTATGCCTTCAGCAGCTGGACAAGCATCACAGCTACTCCTTTGGGGTGAATACCAGGGAATAACAGTTATAAAATACATTTCAGTGATTCTAAACAATGAATTACACCTCCTTGTCAAAAGTATTTTTGTCAAGCATAACTGGCCTGTGGGCTTATTCTGTGAGTGTGGTATGTTTTGTTAGCCAAGTTCCTTTACAGTCACTTGGATCATCAGCACAGGGAAGAATATGGGTGTGTCGACCCAGTTTTTTAGTCCAGTCAGTATATTGGTAAATATTCCCCCTTTGAGTATATTTAACCATTTGTTAAATTGGTAAAACCAATATTGTTTCACCAGAATCCTCAAGTTGCGGCTGTGTCCTGTGAGGCCAGGCTGGGGGGCTTTGCTCCCAAACATGCTACGTCAGAGACTACATTCCAGTTAGATCTGCAGGCTGAAACATTTATGTGACCACCTTGTGCTCATTTCATTTCAGACACGCTTGGTTAGCCAAGATCTCCTACTCAAACCAGCTGATTTCAACTAAACATCTTGAGGAGCAATCATATGATCCCTTCTCTCAAGTCATCCACCAGGCAACTCAGGAGGGCCTGCAGATCACAGTAGGCCACTTATGACCACAACTGGTGCAAATCTACATGAACCAGTCTTTATAGTGCTTCTGCTAAAAGCATAACTCTCTTTTTCCCTCTAAAAAAGTATGAGATACAGGAAGTGGCACATCTCTGCATCTGCTTGCACTCCTTTACTTGCATTTATGACTCAGCTTGCTCTCAAAGCTTTAGGTCTGGGGTCTAAGGTGGGAATTTTTTCATGTTGTTAGAGGATGTATTTCCTGCCATATGATAACCGTATGGCAGTATCTGTAACAGTGGATGATTCTGCTCTGCTTGATGGCAGAAAATATTTATGTGTCATTAAAATCATTGTGACAACAACTACTTTTCACACATTGTCAGTCACAAAACTGGAACAATTTAAATAGAGATTAAATGGAATGTGTATTTCCAAGGTATTCCTGTCATGTCAGTCACTGTGAGGCTACTTGAGAGGCAGGGGCTCTGTGTTCATGGGCATGATGAACGTGGATGACCAAGTGAGCAGATACTTTAGTTCAGGATCTGGAACCAGCACTAAATTTACATCTGCCTTAACCAGTGGAGAGCTACAGAGCATTCCCAGCTTGATTCTGCTGTGGCATGTGGCATGGAGCACTGGCATGAGTCAGTGAGGGAGCTACCTGGCAACTTTACCCAATGAAATGAACACAAAACCTCACAATCTGAACCCATGCTAAGGGGAAAGGCAGGTTTAGTTGTTAAACTTCTAGCTGAGACAGAACATGGGAGGCAAGGCGCTTCTGTAAGTTTGCAAGGGATTTCAGTTTTTCTCAACGGCCTGAGCCCTCTTGAGTGTCTGTGTCGATCCTGAAGGAGTTCTGCTGCCAGAATTAATGGTCTGTGCTTAAGGATAGAGTGTAACAAATTGTTCCACTATTCATCTGATGAAGAGTCCCTGGGATGCTCCATTTTTGGAGCATTTTTGCTGGGATGCTCCAGCTTATTTGAGGAGAACAAAGTAATTTCACTTGATGTTTCGCAAATCAAAAATATTCACAAAATCTAATCCCACTTGCCATATCCTTTTTTTCTCTTTATAAAACTAAGAATATTACCTTATGAAAGTAGTTTGAGACACCAGCTTTTGTATGTTTAATGGTCTTTGGAAAACTATTTTATTTTGAGATCCACTGCTTTCTGACATGACAGAAAGCAGCAACATTGAAATGATCTTTCAGACTCTATAAACAGAATAATATATTCCAAGTATGCACTGTATTCAGAACACCTATTCTTACCTTATTTATCTCAGCAAATCTACTGGTTGAGAAAATCTTACTGGAAATCAGTGAAAGCTCTATTTCCTCGTTTTCTTTTTTCTGACCTTTTAAACTTTTGCCATTAAAGGATAATGTACTATGTATAATCTTTTATGTAGGACCTTTAGAAATGTGTAAAAATTACGTAAAGTCAGTCCAAGTGGTAGGTAGACTGGCTAGTTTCAAGTTTTCTATGAATTCTTTAGATCTTTTTTTCATCTTTCTGTCTTTTCTTACAGTGGAGCATAACCTCTGAAGCCAGCAGCAAGCAAATCTAAATTGCTAGTACCACAGGGCTAAGTTATAAAATACTTTTTAACTAAGGAGATTAAAGGCTAAGATTGTACAAACTTTTACTTTAGAATTAGATAGAAATTGAACTTTCCTAAATGTTTCCTCATGGAGAGCTGTGCAGGCAAATCAAGCTTACCAGCTTTTTTCTACTTTTTTTTTCCTCCAGTTTCCCAGAGCTGATTCCCCAGTTCTTTGGCCACGAGTGCTCTTTTGGAGATGCAATGAAAAGCTGCCACAGGTCCTTCTTTTCCTTCATTTTGACTCATGTGATGCTTTTTAGGATATGCAGATTCCCAGTCTCTGCTGCATGACCCTGGGCACAAGCATTCATGGCCTACAAGTGCCACAGTCATCCCTACTTGCAAGTCATGCTTGCTGCCAAAGTGACGCCTTGTGCTGGCTCCATTTGCTGTGCCCTTCTGCTTAGGGTTTCATAACCTTCTTACAAACCACAGCATCATATGCCCAGGGGCTGTGCAGATGTAGGAAGTGGACCTGAAAACTAACAGAGATGATCAGCTGGCAGATAGTCCGTGGAAGAGAAATCTCCAGCACAGGCACATTCCCAGGAGCTTAATCTGATTGATATGAAAGTGTCTGAACCTCCATTCAGAAATACCAAGATTCTTCTGTAAAGTACAATAGGGACTTGGACTAGCAGCAAGAGGAGTAAAAAATAAAAACAAACCACAGCTAAATCCGGGATTGAAACCTTTTTTTTTAATATGACTTGCAGTAAACTGAAATTTAGTATAAACACATTCCACCTTGGGCCAAAAAAAAAAGGGCTTGTTTCTACTTACCGTGTAAAGATCATTATTTTTATGCACAAATATTTTCTTTTTGTCTTGGCACCTCACAACTGAAATTTTGCCTCCTAGTTTGCTTAAAAATGAGTGTCAAGCAGAGTTCCATTCTACGTAAAACTCCAGAACAAGTTTTAGAGACAGCACTCCACGTACACACACAAACAAACAAACCCGAGGGTCTCTGCCTATTAGACACACCCATTTCCGTCCCCTTTCTGCCAGTAAACAGCTTCTGGCTGCAGATTTGATCCTGTATGGAAGAGATTTTAAAGAAGCTGACCTGTCCAGCACCCTGGTAATCCTCAAATCATCTGCTCGCCATGCTCACGGGGAGATGTCACTGAAAAGGCTTGTTGACAACCTTCTGCTGCATTAAAGACAAGCCTGTAAAACTGCCACTATCTTACTCAGTTCAACTTCCCCATACGGTTGAATAAAACTTCTCCTGACAATTTCACCAAGACTGTTGAGAGAAGAAGATTGTATGGAAAAAATACTTTTGCTTTCCACTGTACTTTGGCTTAGGTTAGATTCACACTGATCTGTATAACAGTTTGTGAACTAATTTAATTATTTTTTTTAATTTATGAGTTATTTTCTTGGAAGTATGAATGTCCATTCCATGCACATTCTCATACAATGCATTTTAAACATCCAAATACCATATTTTATATTTGTGTGAAGCTAAAATATTTTAATTAGATTTATGTCAGTTATTCAGTTTTTATTGTTTTCATATACAGTGATTAATTCTCAGGTCTTAAGAAGAGCTCGTATAGCAAAAAGTCAGTAATTTAGTGATGAAATAAAAACTGTGATATTATAAGCACCTATGAATCCTTCAATCAAATTTTGCATTGAGTAATAAATACTAATCTCAGCTAAACTGTTTTGTTACACATACAGCATGTTCTGATCCCAAGCAACTCCTTAATCCACTATTTTAATAATAGTCTATGGATTATGGGATCTATACTGTATACTGACACAACGTATTGAGTTCAGATTCTATAGAGGAACATTTCTGTGATCTATTTTAATAGCACACAAGCCATCATAGCATTATGGTGTCAACAAGCCTGCAGATTATCTCCTGGCTTTCAAAGGATCCTGCAGGAAAGCGAGTTTAATGAATCTCCAGAAAGGTGAAAACATTTTCAAATCTATAGGGACACAGGACTTTGAAATAAAAGTGATCCTATAATTACCAACAAGCATTTATATATAATCAACTTTAAGATATACAGAATGTTTTGAGTTTTGAAATCTGTCAAAATAACAATGTTGAGGACAGTCTGCTTTCTTGGCCCACTCCTTCTTTACATGTGCATCATAATTTTCTCATAGCATCCTCATTTCCTCTCACAATTTGCCAGTATTTCATGTAGGAAACCCATCATGATGCACTTTACTCTTTTTTAAATTAACTAGCTCCAAGTAGCCCCATGGTCTGTTATACTCCTGCTTTTGAACTACAGCTTTAAGTCAAACCTCTGTGCCTGCAGCAGAGGTTCTCCAGCACCATGCAAAGGAGAGGAGTGTCCCCACGACTCTCTCCTTTGCAATGTCACCATGTGTTTAAGGTTATTTTCCCCAAGCTCTGCCTGTAGTCATGGAAAGGACACACTTCTGCTAGAGCAGGAGTTGTTGTTGGCAGCTCTTAAGAAACCCAGTGCAGAAACCACACTTCTTTTTGTAATAGATCACCTGCTCCCACCTGGAGAACTGGAGAGCACATCTCTTCCAAGCCTCTTACAAACTCCAGTTGTTTTCCCTGTTTCCCCACTCCCTTTCCTTCTAATCTTTCCCAGCCAGTGTTCAGAGCACACATGGTGTGTTCTGCTCTCCAACATGAAAACATTTTGAATTTTCTGAATTCCAGTGATTCCATGGAGCCACTTTTCAACAATGTCCTCCCAAAATTGCATAGTACATAACAGAATTTGAATTGTATGGCAACAAATTCACTGTAATGTCCTCCTGATGTCTGGAAACAGGAATTCTTCATATCTCTTATCAAGCATTTTCTTCAATTTATGGTTGGACCTCATAGTTTATACTCCCTGCAGCTTCACCTCAGCTACTGGCTCTTTGTTTTTTTTCCAGATGATTCCACCTTTTTTGACTTCCTTTTTCTATCTGTTGATGATGCTTACCAGTATCCCAAGCTTACTGGGGATGGGAAGAGTTTGATTTCAAATGTGAAGAACCAAACTTGGACAAGCAACCTCTAGAGAATATCCCAGGTAAGCAGAGGTATTTACCTTTCCTGAGCTCTAGAGAGGATCCAAGAGCATAAAGCTGTGGATTTCCCCTGGTTCAATTGGTAGCAGGGGCTCTCTGCCCTTCCCAAGTGGAGGAAGCAACTGCCTGAATGGTGCTTTTGAGGCAGTTGAGAAAGGGAAGCTTTGGGCCCTTCAAGACCACACAGAAAGCTTGTCCTGACAAAATGATCCTGTCTCAATATACCATGGCTATTCAATACATTTTTACCAAAATCCACCTTCCATCACTCTAAATGCTCCAGATGATGTACTCTACATGGATTTATGGTGGATTAAGACACTATGCACTGCTGGGATATAACACGCACTGCAATTCAAATAAACATAAGAGTGCAATGAATAGACACTGGATAATTATTTTTCATCATGAAAAGGCTGGCTTATTTCTAGTTGTATAATACCACAGTTTTAGGGGAGATTCTCAAAATTTTTTATTGCTGGAAAGCACATTCCTCCTTTGGCTCTCATCCTACGGGAGGAGAGTGTAACATGAGGGAGTGCTGTGAGCTCTCTGGTGGCACAGGAGGCACCGCAGGAGAAAGCTCCCTGGGTGATCAGTGGTCTCCAAGCCGGGAGGCAGCAAACACTTGGGCAGGTAAGAGTTCAGGCCCAAAGCAGCACGTTCACCACAGGAGCACTGTAACACTGCTGGCCAGCAAAAAGGAGTGCCTGTCAGAAAGAGGCACAGGAGCCTCAGTGAGATTGGTGCCGACAGTTACTTGTTTCCCATTCTTGCACAATGAGCTGAGGAGGACATCCCTTTGTGTTCACACAAACACAAAGAGAAAGGCCTTGGCTGGCTGTTATGATGCTCATTTCTCTCTTGAAAATCAAAGTCAAGAGGACACTGACACGCAATAGCTCCAGGCAGCAGAACAGCTCTTTTTTTCTACTAAGATTCCAATTTTTTTTTATCAGCATAGTTTATTAATAGTTCTACAGTACTGCAGTAGTACAGTGCTTCTTTTTCCCTCTCTCATTCAAAAATACTTGTTTCAGTCACTATCATATCGTTAAGAGATCATCATAGAATTAGAAAATGCATGTAGAACAAGGACCACCACATATCCTGCCAAAATATTTGGTTTGCTCTTTTGTAGCAATCTTATTCATTCGACATCTCAGAAGATACCAGACCAAGATTACAAAAAAAGGTGTTTGAAACCCAGCAATTGAAAAAAATAATGTATGTGAAATGTACACTGTGTTTGGTGTGATGCTTTATTGAAATAAGAAAACCTGGTAGGTAGTTATCTTTTTTTTAGAATATTTTTCCTAATCCATTACAATTGCTAAATTATTTTCATCAACACAGTCCATGAGTCATTCAACCTTCATAATTTATTTTCCATCTGAGAAATTGCAGGGTCCCTCTCTCTGATTAATTTGTGTGCAGTTATCTCATGTTGAGTTGAAACATTTGTGCAGATGAGATTTTGCAAGGAGATACAAAAGCCAACAGCACCCACAGAAGTATTATAATTCTGATGTCCATCCGCAGATGAGCTCAGCAATCCTTTTCTGCACATACCCTTCATGTACACACAGCTCCAGGAGTCTCAGCCCCAACCATACTGCTGCTATAGGTCTCACATCCTCGAAAATTCCTCGTGCCTAACTCTTGAGGATGCCAGTGAGAGTTAGGCTCATAAATATCTTCTGAGCATCCTGGAAAATGTTACATTGGCTACATCCAATTAAGTGAAAACTTAGCACCTTTAAAGGGCTTCCCATTTTTAAAGAACGAGACAAATGAACAGTGTTTTTCCCAGAATACAGAAAGGAAAATATGGTAATGAGATTTAATTAATTTTGTCTGTGCTCCCATTATCATTTACAAGTCAAAGGGATGCAACAGGCCAGTATACTCCAGGCTTTCCAGCACTGTTTGATGCAAAACCTACACTCATCTACTAATGCTGAAGAAAGGTTATTTGGACTTCTGACAAAACCTGAAAGCTGCTTGTATCAGCACAGTGTCCTGCCTCCCCCGATGTTGTCACACTAAATGCTGTTGCTGCAAGGAAAATTCCTCTCTTGTCTCTGGTGGCCAGTGACAGGACCCGAGGGAAAGGCATGAGGTTTTGTCAGGGGAGGTTTAGGTTGGGTATTAGGAAAAGGTTTTTCACTCAGAAGGTGTTTGGTCACTGGAACAGGCTCCCCAAGGAAGTGGTCACAGCACCAGCCTGACAGTTCAAGAAGCTTTTGGAAAATGCTCTCAGGCACGTCACATGACTTTTGGGAATGCCCTGTGCAGGGCCAAGAGTTGGATTGTGATGATCCTTGTGGGTCCCTTCCAACTCAGGATATTCTATGGTTCTATGATGCACATTTCAGGGCTTCTGCCCCGTCTGGCTGTACCCCTGCTCACATCCTCTTCAGGCTGCTCTGCTCTGCTCTGCTCTGCTCTACTCTATGGGAGCCATAGAGAAACAACAGCCAAGAGGGGGCTCTATCAGGTGCCACACATCTCTTTTATTTTCCCCACTGCAGGCCATCCTCATCAGTGAAGTGGGGAAGGAGACCATTTTGTACACCTGGGAGTCTTAGAGCTGGAAGGAGAAAAGGCAAGAGAGGGGCCAGGAAGGAAATATGCCCCTAGAGAAATGAAAGGAGGGGCAGGAAACAAGTCCAAGGTTCTCATCCACCATCTTGTGCAATATCCTCCTTCATGAGGAAGTTCCCCAAGGAGGTAAGATTGGTAGGAGGAGAGTGCAAAGGGAAGGAGACATCAGTGGCAGGAGGGAGAAGGAACAGTCTGCCACACACAGTTCACTGGGCCTGTGCTGAGAAGGGTTAACCCTGTCATGCTGCTGGTAACGAAATGTTTGTTATCGCAGTGTGTCAGATGCAAGTGGTATCTCCCATGACCTGCACGCAAGATTACATAGCGAGGGAAGCTGAACAGAGGTCACGTTCACGGTTCAGCACAGCTCTGCAAAACCGCATATTTTAATTTTGCTAGGAGGGGAAATTCATGCTTTGCTGACACCACTTCCCCAGTAAAGTGATGCTAAGCCAGACTGGAAAATTTCCACACAGCTCTCTGACAGAGAAAAGCCAACCGTGTGTCAGGAAAAGAGCAATGTTATACGGCAAAACTCAGTGACCCTAGGAAATAAAAAAGCCCTTCCATGAAGACTTGAGATGAACCTACATGGATGTGAACCTCGGTTTTCCATGGAATAGGGGCACTGGTTTGGGGTCTTTCATTATCTGTCTCCTGTTTTTATAAAAGCTGTTGCAATTGAGCCTCTTGGGGATCTCTTCCTCATGGCCAGGACATGTTCAGCAGTTGTGCGAGGGCAGGAATGAGAGATGGCAAAACAGAAAGGTGGCAGGATCCAAGTTCGTGTCCTTTGAAACAAAGCTGAAATATCTATAGTATTGGAGGAGCTTGCTGAGATTATGCTTTGTGGCACCGGCACACTCCAGCATCACGGCAAAGAAGACGATATTATATGCTCAGTCTAAGTTTGGACCGATGGAACACAGAATCAGAATACCTATTTCCTTTTTCCGGACCCTTCTCAAGTTTGTTTCTTTCCCACCCCACCCACTGCTACTTCCTATGTTATCTTTGGTCTTGTCTCTTTATCCTCTGCACGAACGAGCTATTCTCACTCACGGCAGTCACTTGCACACCGAGAGGAGTGGGGCCGGAGCACGCGACGCCCGGGAACTGCGGGAGAACGGGAGCGATCCGGGACCCCGCCCCAGAGGTGACGTCACAGCCGAGCAGACTGCGGGGCGGTGCCGCCGGCGCCCCCGGCACAGCCAATAGGAGCGCGGGGCGTGTCCCAGCGCAGCCAATGGGAGCGCGGGGCGTGTGGCGGCGGCGCGATGGCGGCGGGGCTGTGCTGGCGGGCCGGGCTGCGCGCGGGGAGGCGGAGACTGTGAGTGCCGGGGCCGCGCGCGGGGCGGGGCGGGCGCGGGACCCCCGGCGCCGCCTCCCCCTCAGTGATTCCTGCCGCTGGAGCCGCGCCCGCGGTCTCCCCCACCCCCTCGTAGTGCGGGGGGCGGCCGGGCCCGGGGCCGGCGCTCGGGCACCGGCAGCGTGGGAATGGGAGTCGGCTTCCTGCGCTAGGGGTCGGTGTCCCTGCCCACGGCAGGGGAGTTGGAACGAGATGGTCTTTTAGGTCCCTTCCCACTGGAAACTATTCCGTGATTCCTCCAGTTACCAGAACGTTGCCCTTGCCCGGTTGTCCGCTTTGCTGCAGCTCCTTCCTGGAGAGTGACCTTGGGTCTTTCCCGCTGGCGCGCCCAGCCTTGGAGCGGGCGGGCTCCTCGGGGCCACCGTGCCCCATTTCCCGCGGGGGAACCGGGGCCGGGGCAGGCTGGATCCACACCGTGGGCATTCCCGTTGTTTTAAGAGCAGCCTATGTCGCCTGCCCCGTCGGTGGCCCAGCATAAGTGCTGATGTGTGCAGAAGGGAGCTGTCAGACGCCCCCTCAGCATCCCTTATCCTGGGCCTTGGGAGCCCGCGGTGAGTCCGGGGGGTGCGGAGTCCTCCTGCTCCTGCGGTGGCGGCGCCTGCATAAGGGAAGGTTTTGTGGGCATCGTATGTCCATTTGTCAAGGGCCCGAAATCACCAGGTGCTTTCCCACAGGTGGGTGAATAGCTGTCAGGAATAGCAGGGATTTCGGGCGGGATGCTAGGAGAAGCTCTGCTTTAAACAGAGGATCACCGTACAGGTCAGTGTGCAGGGCCAGGCTCCGAGTGACAAGTGCCATGGAAGACAAAGGCTCCGTTGCACCTTCCTCCTGGAGATGTGTGTAGGTTTGATGTCCAGCTTTCTGCCTGCACGTGTGTCGTGTGTGCCTGCGTGTTCCCGGTGGGCAGAGAGTGTCTTCTGCCAGAGGGAGTGATTGATGGGTCTGTGCTCATCTAAGGCAGATTTTCAACAGCCCTGCCAGAAGGAGAACGCTTTTTTTTTTTTTTTTTTTTTTTTAAGTATTGATATTAGGAAGGCAATCAAATGTTAATTCATTTTAATATCAATATTTAAAGCTTTGAATTCTCGCATTCTCTGCTGAGACCATGGTTCTGTAAATATTTTATAGCTGAGTGACAAAAGCCTATGTGGTCTGTAAAACTGTAATGTAGATGTTACTGTGAACATGCAATATTGATGCTGGTGTTCTTGGGGAACCTCAGGGACAGCTGGAGTGCTTTGTGCTGTGCTAGAGGCGCAGTGAAGACCCCAGTAAGTCCACGGCAGTCATTCCTGCCCAGAGGAACTGCCCTCCATAGCACCCAGTTTCTTATTTCCAGCCTACCTCCTTCAGCGTACTTTTACAGCCACTTTCTGGAGAAGTTGCATGCATGTGCATGACTTTTTCCCCCTTTTCACCCCCTTTCCCCCATATAAGTGCATAATCATAAATGCTGTGCCTTGCTATTTCTGGTCATGAAGAATTTTGAATATTCATACTGTGAGGGGAAGAGGGGTCTACAGAGTGTGAGGGCAGTCAGGTGATGACATTTATGTGTGCACAGCATCTGTTCAGGGCTGGGAAAGGAGGTTGCCTGCATGCCTGTGGTGAGGCTGCTCTCTTCCAGCTGTGGCTCAGAAGGGCCTTCCTTGGCTGGTGCTGCTATGGGTTGGGACATGGCTGCCAGGCGTCACAACACCCTTGCCTGACTCCCAGAAGATGTGATGGCCTCCTTGGTGGTCGGATTTACCTGTTCCTTGTCATCAGTGCTGCTGTGGAGCCCAAGAGGTCACTGGGCAGGTCAGAATCACAGAATTTTGGGCATCCAAGCAGTCAGAGACCAGAGCAGGATGAGGCATGAGACTCCTTGGTCACCTTTGAGCTAGGCAGCCATGGGGCTGTGTGCGCTTGGGAGAGAAAATACTGGGTTGACTTCAAATGTCAACAGTCAATGAACATGTTGATCGGATTTAATTAGCAGCTTCCTGGTCTTTAGCAGCGATTGGCAGGTGCCACTGGCTCCAGCCTATGGTTCTTGTGTCCCACAGAACTCTCTGCCATGCTGTTGGGTTGGGACCATAATTGCAGCAGGTACCTCCGATGTGGTGTGGCTGCCTTTCCAGTTGCTGCCATCCTCTCTTCATGTGCGTGCTGCTGGTCCCGTGAAGCTGGGGGGAAACACTGCTGCCTAGAAAAGGTGGACCAAGTATTTATGTCATTATCAGGCAGATTTTCTTATGTTCCAGAGCCTACTGGGCTCTCCCTGACTGTGAAAGATTTTTGTATTGGAAAAATTTAAAAAAAACCTTAATCCAGCTGGTTTTTAGTAACAAATGCAGTTGTTTTTTCTGTTTTTCTTTTTGCTTGATGATTATGCTGTAAGAGAAGAGCATTGCACATGTAAGCACGGTCACCTGTTTGTCCTCAGTGAGCCAAGTGCACGTCTGCCTCACCCATGTACGAGAGGGTTTTATTACATGTATTCATTTACATGGCATATTCCTGGCAGATCCATACCCACATGCCTATATTAAATCAGTCAAAGGCAGCATCCACATCTCAGTGGAATGCTGCAGAGTATGGAATATACAGTGTGGGCACGTAGACCCTGTCATGCCAAAGGTGCAGACACCGGCATGCCTGCTAGGAACAAAGGAGCCTGATGAGTACTAACTCCATGCTCAGATCTTCTTCAGAGACTGTGCCTATCTCATTTAAAATTTCTAGCACTGGGAGTTTCTTTTCTCATCACCAATTGCCATCTTCCCTCCCAGGAATCTACCACTCCTGTGTCTTGTGTTTCAGGCTCAGAGTCTGTGTCTGCTTGGTAAATTAGTGAAGATGTTGTTTTTCATGTATTGGACACTGGAGGGTGCTAATGCAATGAGAGCTGAAATGGTTCTAGCAAATTAAAGGGTTCCCCTTTGTTAGTTGTGAAATAGTTTTATTCTTTGTTGCAAGGTTTAAATGGAAAGACATGAATTGTTGTCCTTACCAGTAGCTGATCCTGTTCAGCGTGTGTAGAGCTGTGACCAAGAATATCAATAAAGTGTTATGTCTGTGAGGGATTTCTTTCCTTAACCTCTATCAAAAAAAATTTACTCATTTTATGTTCTACACATTTTTAAGTGTGTCTTTCGAGATTATAGCCTCGGGGTGAAAATTATTTGAAAGTGTGACTTTCTAGTGATAAAAACACTTTATCTGGCAGAATTGTTGAGCCGTATGTGCAGAGTCTGCTTTTCTGCAAGGTCACTTTGGTTCACCTAAACTAATATGGTTGTGTTGCTAGTGAGGTGAGAACCTGATTGTAGCTCTCATTGGGGAGGGAGGGGACACCCTGAGCACCACTAATCAAGTCCCTGGCACTGCAGTCCTGTCTCTGGGGATAGACCTGATGGAGCCTCAGTCTACCTTGCAAGCAGCATCACTGGGCTGTGTGTGAGGGCATGTGTAGGATGGGATCTTCCATCAGCCATCACTGCTAGGCCAGGTGAAGCACATTATAAAACTGAGCCTTAGCTCTGGTGTTTCAAATTCACTCAAACATTTTTATCAGGTTAAAGTTGCACTGAGAGGTCTTACAGTGAAGGAGTTATTACCTGTTCACTCTGCTCCAGCTCTGCTCAACCAGGTGTCTGCGCTCCTTTGCCATTGGCAGAAAGATTTGGGGCCAATATAAGGTCCCTGTTGTGCACTCTGGCAACTCCACAGTTGGCATTAAGGACCGTGAAACTACTGCCCAAGCCAGTTTTCATCCTGGCAACAGCAGAGGTATGATGATGGATAATTAATGCTAATGAGAAGCGGGGTGCAAAGCTGAGCGTGTGCAGCTAATCACCACTGGCAGCTTAACAGGTCTGCTTGTGCTGTTCTGGATGGTCCTGTGTGGAACTGTACCTGCCTTTGCAAACTCACTACCCAAATGAAAATCAGTATTTGTAAAATGTGTGAGCACACAGAACTGGGTACAAATCCATCTTCTTTAGAAGCCTTTCTTGTTTGATGTGCATGGCAAATGAGTTATTCTTCTGTCTCATTCCTTTTGCAAATGATTTGGACTGTCCTCTCTTGGAAAATGTTGTTATCTTGCTGTATTATATCAGTCAGTTTTATTCTCTTCCAGGTGTTGACGTTTGCTTACATTTGGCTGGTTCAATTTTTATTTCTTTTACAAATGCGCAGTCTTTTTCTTAATTCCTCCTCAAACTGAAGATGTGTATGAGCACTGGAGAAAGAGCCTGTGGCTGAGGAAACCAGAATCTCCTATTTTGCTACCAGTGGGGGCCTGCTGTTCATCTTGCAGTCAGAAGCATAGACAGTTTCACAGCAGAGTTGCCTGGATGTTCATCAGATGCAGCAGAATCGTACCCAGTTAAAAGTTTTCACTTCTTTCGCCAAGAGTTTTAGTATTTTACTAGAATAGGGAGCAGAAAAGCTCTTTTAAATCATTGTCATAAATAGTGGTACTGAAGATACTCTGCTTAAGAGTAGTCTTAATGAAGTCCAAGCAGACAAAAAGAGATTGATTGACAGTATTGGTTTGGTTTACCAGCTTTTAAGAGAAGAATGCTTCTTCTATCACACCTCCACACTTAGAAGCAGAGAGCCAGGTTATGCAGCCTGGCATCGTTTCCAGAACCAGTGTGCTAGCTGTGATGCCAAAAGGATTTGAATTTGTGCATTTTATGATGGTGTCCTAACTTAGAGTTGGAGACCTTTCTCCAGGAGAGAAGGTTAATGGGCCTTCCAACAAACCTGTGTGATTGTGTTGAGTTTAAACACTGCCAACTGCGGGATGGCATCTTGAAGTCCAATGCCATCCCTGCTCGGTGGCCCTGCATGGGAAAGGACGGTGTGTGATCCCTTGGTGGGTGCTCAGTGCCTTCCACCATTGAACTTTCACACACTTGTGCAGTATTTCTTGGCTACTCATAAAGGCTGGGTGAGTGGGGTCCCTGGAGGTCTCTTACCTGTTGGAGAAATTGGGCTGCTGTACTTGAAGTTGCTTGTCTTAAGAGCCTTTGCGGCAGGTAAAAGCCCCTTGATACTAAGAACTTTGTAGAATTTTTGCAGATGAACCCCCATGTGTCTTCTCCTGTCCTCCTGTCTTTTGCACATCATGTGAGCTTCTGGTGGTGGTTTCTTCTGGACCCCTTTCTCACATCTCCCTGTGTTCTGAACTTCCTTGTTTAGAAAGGGGAGATACTCAATTTGGCCTTATTTTGTCAGCCGGGCTGTGCATGGAAGTGTTTCTCCAGCCACTGCCCTTTTATGCACTTCCCTCTTCCGCCCCACAAGGCTCAGGAGCACAGCAGGTCTGCAGAACTTTGACTGCAAGTGGGTCTGGAGGTCAGCTTGTGGTTACTTAGCCCTGGGATGTTGAACAAGTTTCTTTCATATATTTTCCTTTATTTTCTGGTCAGACCTATATTTACTTCTCAGGTCTCCCTGTGCCCTTTAAATCTCCTGGCATCATTGGTGTAAATAGGATTTGCCTGTCCCTGTGAAATGGGCATCTCTGTGGCTGCTTGCCCTGCCTTCTCTAGCTCTTTGTGGGACAGGGCTGTCCAGTTGTCATTGGCTGTGTGGTCAAACCCACCTTCTTCTCTGCCTTTTTAATTAAAAATGGTTGGCATCAGGGGGCTCTGCAGCAATGAAAGGGGAATGATGAAACTTTGAAGAATTTGGGACTTAAAGTTGATCTCTAAATTTTAATGTACTCATTGCACTTAAACAGTTGATACATTTTATTATTGAGCATTCAGGTGACCTAATTTCCCTTAGTACTGTACATTTAGCTTTATACATCTGCACCTAATTTGTAAAAAAGGACTTAATGAGAAACTTCAAACAGTTTAAATGTCAATTACAAAGAAAGCGAGGTTTTAAAGTTCCAGTAATCTGTCCATATTGGTCATCGAAACATGATCCCAGGTGGACGTTAATTCAAGACAGATGGCATTCCAAAGGCACAATTACAAAGAGCTTATATATTTTCAACACTAACAAGCTGTCACACTATGTTGTAGCTACACTTCCAGTACTGTATAAGCACAATTGCTGCTTTATCTGCTGTGGACTCGGTAATAAAGGGGTTTGATTCCCCACTCTTGATATTGTCAGTGGGATTTTTGTGGGGGTGAACTGGAGAGCGGGGTTAGTTAGTGGGAATATCTTTCATCTGCTCAGCCTGTTGGGTCAGGGAGTTGTGGTTTTTTCTATGGTTTTTGTTAAGTTGGTGAAATGCTCTTCAAGGAAAGGAGGGGAAATATTAATATGGGCAAAACAAGACTAGCTCATCACAGCTATATTTCTATTTCCTGGCAACATTAATTAACTTCAGCTGCTTATCAGCTGCTGGGCAATAGCTGTGATGATTTGTTAAAACTCCCAACATCCTGGATGTTTTCAGTTAAAAAGTCATCTGAAAGCCTTTGGAGTAATGCACATGTTACTTGGAGGACTGAAGTCCAAGGGATTAATAGTAGCTTGACTTGCAGTGGTGTAAATGGGCAGCAGCTTGCCTGCAGCCAGGCAGGAGTGCTACACCCTGGGAAGAAGGCAGTTGGAATTATTTTCAGATTTCTGAAAATATTTCTAGGCCCAAAGGCAAAGGTAGAGGAGCAAGGTCAAGGATGAGACAAGGTCAAAGTAGGGTTTCCATTAGACTGAAACATCAACATGTGCAGTAGTTGGTCTAAAAGTAGATGCCCCTGTCCATGGCAGGGGTTGGACTAGCTGACTTTTAAAGGTCCCTTCCAAATCAAACTTTAATATGGTAGGTGTCAAGGTTTGTTGTAGAAAGACAGTGTCTGGTACCCAGTTAGTAGTTGAGGGGGGCAGTGATCTGTGTAACTGAATGATGAAAGTTAATTTGCCATAATTGCCACTGACTTCTTGTTTTTTTCTTGAAACCAGGTCACTAAAAAGCAGGACTTGCATGTCTATGACTAGACGGTGTTTTAATAGGCTTTAAAAATTCTGTGCTGTTAGCAGCAAGATTAATAATGCTCCTCAGGAAGGTTTTTAAGCTCCTATGGGCACGTGTGTCCTCTAAGAGGTGCTGAGAATTAAGAGCTTATATTTCTGCTCGTTTATCTACCTTGCATTGGTAAGTGGAGAAGAAAGCAGAAAGGCTAAGATGTTCATCCTCAGAAGGCAGGAATTAAATGGTAAGCTTGCACTCTTTAATATTTGTTTTTCATTAATGAATGTTACAATTTTTTTTTTAAAGCATCTTACCTGGCTTCCATTTTTAAAGGAGTTGTAGGTGCTATTTGAAATATACAGCTCACGAACAAGTGAGTTGGACTCCTGAGCCACACTTGAAACAAAATACTAATTTTACCTGCAGTTTTACTAGGTTTCCTGGTTTATGCAGTGGCATTTGAATGGCCTCTAGTAATTGTCTTTAGCAGCAAAACATTCTGACAAAAATGAAAAACACAACTCAGAGCTCATTAGCACTGTATTTGGCATGCCATGAATTGTTAAGTCTTTATATAAATGCAGAAGTAATTTGTAACAAACAAAATCCTTTCTTTTTTTAGAAAAACTTTCTTTTGACTTTCTGTTCTTACTGCTAAGGTGCAGTATATTTTCCAAACACTGGATATTATTACCAGAATAAGGGCAGAACCAATCAATGTTTTAATTAAATATGATCTATAATCCTTGAGTGTTAGATATACTTAGTTGTGATAAGTGGAAAGTATTAGGTGAAAAAAAAAGACTAATATATACTTAGATAGGGTCTTTTTAACCTAATTTTTTTAACCTAATTGTGTGTTGTTCTCAAGTGGTTCCCCCTTGGATTTTCCCAGTGCTTATCAGGGGAACATACTGAAGTATTTTTATTTAGATCACGCTTTGCTTTGAGAGTAACTAATTGTTCAAGTCCAAGTGGGAAACTTTCTTGCACCTGGAAAATTAGGAAAGCAAAAGATGTCCACATCCTTTCCCTGGTGGTTCTTCACCTGCGAATTTGAACTGCAGCAGTAGTAAAAGTTTTGTGGACCTCATTTTATGTGAGATCATTAAGCGACAGGAGAATTCAGGACTAGCTGCCCTTCATAATTCAGGACACTGAAAGGTGCCATTTATAAGCTCAAAGTGCCTGCAGGAAGGCAAAACAGGCTTGTAAAAACCCATGCTCCAAACCCTGAAAGGGAACTGGTTTGTACTGCTGGTTGCAGCCTTGGAATGGCAAAATTGCAAAGGTGGTGGGGTTTGGTTTAGAAAAGTAGGCAAACACCTGCCTTTAGTATTTCATGTAATAACTATAGTTTTCACATTTCTTGTGTCGGTAACTCTTTTTTCCCAAAACAACCCCAAAACATCCCAGGCAATGATCCCAGTAAAAACCTTAGCAGTTGAACTGCCCAGCTTTCTGTCCTCCCTGTTACATCCCACTGTTTTGCTGAGCTGTTAATTTGGCTATAAAATAAGTCTGTCCTGACTTTTTAATAATATTTTGCAACTGGTGACCTTTGCCAATGATATGGGCCAGGCATTTTGTAGGGAAAACTCCTGCCTTCTTATTGCTTGAGAAGGAGTAGCAGGATGTACAACACTTGGAAGGGGGTGATACAGTGATATGCCATAGTTACAACTCTGACAGGCAATGTAATCTGCAAAATTCACAATGTACTTCGGCTTTATGGACTTAGAAAGCCTGAAAGGCAGCCCAAGGAAACACCAAGCCCAGTGGTTTTTCTCAGAGCAGGTACTGCTTTCCTTACCTGCTCCCCTTTTAATCCTCAAATAAGAGCTGGAGCTGTTGTTTTAAAGTTTATGACCAAAATGTAGCAATTGCTGCCTGGAATGAGCCATCCATATCTGTAATCTTAAATGGCAGGGCTGAACTCTTCCGGTCAGGCCAGAATATTTCATGGCCACATTAAAGTCCTGTGACTGAAGTTACCTGGATGCCCCTTTGCATCATCAGAGCCCAAATGCCAGTGGGGAAAGAGCTGACTGCACATCAAGTCTGCCTGCAGCATCACTGTTTTGTTAAACTGGATTAGTTCCACACCCGCCTGCTTATGCACACCTCTTCCAGCAGCACCTGGCTGTGCAGAGTGGTATCCAGCTTCTCATCCCTCCTCAAGTGGATCATGTAGGAGCCAGTGGAATGGCTATGCTTGGGAAGCACATCAGTATTATTCCGTTTCCTGATGCTGCTTTTGTTGCCGGGATTGACGTGTTCAGGGCCCCAGACACTGCACTGAGCTCATTGTGACCCCAGGCCTTTGCAGAGCCGACTGCAGGCCTCAAACCTTTATATCCACTATTAAAAGGCAGTAATGTGACTGTTTATGTTAGAGCCAGGTGCTTTGCTGCCTGTGGACATGCTGTTACTTGACAAAATTTAGGTTTTTTTAAAATTTATGATCCAAATGTGATGAATATACTTACCTGAGGACCTTACTCTGTGTAAATGGCCTCGGCTGCCTTGAGTCACCACTCAGATTTCTGTGGGGGATGTGAGTCAGGTTTTTCTGGCTCTCTGTAGGGATGTGTCCATGACAGCATTCCTGTTACTTCTCTGTTTCCTTTGTGAAGGACATAAGGTTTCTAGATGGCATGTCATTAATATAGTTTTAAGTTGCATTTTTGGGGAATTTATTGTTCAAGTTCTCTAACTTGTAGTACATTTCTGAGTTCTTTGGGTTCCTTTATTTAGGCTTTATATATGAGTGCATATATAAAGGGCTTTGTGGGCTTATTGCCTTAACCAAATCTCTAGTGATACTAAGGCACTGAAGGTGCTTTGGGTTGGGCCAGCATCAAAAAGTGACTTCCGCATACTGGAATAAAATCTGTTTTCTTACTGACTGATTTGGGTTTTTTTTAAAAGTTAATAGATGTGAAAACCATTTAACAGTTAGGGTTAGGGTTTTTTTTACTTTCCTGTTAAACTAAGCTACTGAGGAAACCTTCCTACTGCTACATGCTGCAATATGTCAGAAACACCGTTATGTTATAGTTGCATCATTTTCTAAAGGAAAAATTGAGTGTGGGTTTGAAGTCGACAAGTGATGAAAGTAGCCCTGAGGTTGTCAATTAGAAAGCTAAGGCCTGGAACTGATAAGTTAATGGCCAGTCCCCTTCACACCCCCTGGCTTTGCTGCCTGCTCCTGCCTCACCCTGTAGCAGCTTTACTGCTTGGAACAGAAATAAAAGGCTCCCATTACTTTGTGTCCCAAAATTTATCTCACTGATCCTATTCACTTAAAGTCTTGGCTGACTGTGTTCTTAGTATGGACAGATCTATAAATGAGGAGAAATAAGATGTAGCAGATAGAAAATGCATATTCAAAATTATCCTCCTCTGTTTTTTCTTTTTTAATTAGTTTATTTTGTTTAAATGTTGAACTGTTAACATGGGTTTTTCAGACCATCCTCCTGCAGTACACACAGCAAATTTAGCAGCAGTGCACAATTTTAACTTCTACCGTATGTTTGTTTGCAGGTTTTAAAACCTGAAACTTAATGGCAGTCAGTTGGAACCCATGTGTGCCTGCTAAAAGTGTGTTGCATGAGGACAACATGTGTGGTTTTTTGTGAAGGGAAATACTGGTTACCAAAGTTTATGATAAAATGTAATATAATACAAAGTGTTTCTATTTTGTTTGGGCAAAAGAGAGCTAATATGTTGCCATTTCTCCTGGAGAACACATGGGCTTAGATAAATAGATAAATCATGTCGAACAACAAAACAGGACTTACTCAGATTTTAATGATTCTTGGAGTGTTGTGTGGTGAGAACAACAGTAATTTTAAGAAAAGAATAGTATTAGAGGTAGATATAATTCAAACAGGCTTTGTGCAAAATAAAAAATGTAATTAATATTCAGTTTTTGAAACTTCATGGACAGTGTAAGTTTTTAAGGCTTGTAAAAGTCTGCAGCCTGAGGTTTTTCTGTTATTGGCACTGCTTCAGTGGCAATGGAGAGCCAAGTTTTTTTCCACATAGCCCTCTTTCAACCTAGAGCAGATAAGTAATAATCGTGAGTTGGAGAAGGCAGTTTAATTTGGAAGGACATTCAAGTTTTTGACCTTTCTGGTAGTTTCATTGTGATCAGCAAACATCTGTTGAATAATAGAAGAATTGTAGTTGCTACTTACATGCTGCAATCCAATGAAACGGTATTCTGAGCAGTACTGCTGCTCTGCAGTCCCTCTCTCCTCCAGCCAGATTTCAAACCATGGAGTAAATATTTTTCTAGCTTAATTCACAGGGAAAGAGACGTGACATTGTGTTAAGCAACTCAGCGTGGGATAGTGTTTTCTCCCAATGTGCCAGCTCTGCCCAAGACCCACGGGGTTGAGCTTTTCAGTACTTCCCCACAGAAGCAGTGCAGAAGAGGTAGTACATGATTTTCCAAAGGCACATATTCCTTCTGTGCCCTACTTTAACTTACTCCTTGAGAGACATGTTTCACAGTACCCATAAATAATGAAAATATGCAATGACATTTTTAATTAGAGGCTTTGTTTTCTTACACATTGTGACGCTGGTGTTTCTAGAGCTACAGGATAACCTCTTGTGGTGGCCTGCTGCAAGAGAGGTTATCTCAAGATGAAGAGCACTGTATCTAGTTTAGCTTAGCTGGTTCAGGTATCACATCTACCAGAAAGCATAATTCTGCAGTTTCCTCCTTAGATGATCTTTCCCTTGATTGCAGTTTTGTCTTTGCAGTAATCTCCTCTAGTTGTTTTTGTTGTGGTGGTTTTTTTTGTGTGTGTTTTTGTTTGTTTGTTTGTTTTGGTTTGTTTGTTTTGGGGTTTTTGTTATTGTTTTGTTTTGTGTTTTTTTTTTTTTTTTTTTTTTTAATGAAGTTCTGAAATTTAATGGTGTTGGATAAGAAAAGCTCCTATCTTTCTGCATTTTTCCTCTCTTACCCTCTTTCATACAATTTTACTCACCCATTGGCCCAGCAGGGCTGTTGTGCAAGGTACATCCTCATGCTGTAAGGAGGCCTGTCAGCCAAATTTTGGTGGAGCCAGTAACTGTTTTACAAAAGGCAAACTGGTGCCAAAAATCATCCATCTCTCTCAGTGGGTTGGGCTCTACTCCTCTGGGATTTTTTTCCCCTCCCCTTTTCTTTTTGCTATTGATTAAGTGTGTTTTCTCACCCATGACACTCTTTCAGCTTGGGAGTCCCTCTCTTGCTATGTGTTTCTGTACTTCTGTCATGCTTTAAGCACATGGTTTGATACATGTTCTGTTTGCTCACCAGTTGCTTCCACAGCACATGAAGCACAGCATGCTGAACGCTGCCCACCTTAGGGTAAAGGCTGTGGTGCCCTATAGAGAGGGTACAGGTTGAACTTATCTTTGTCCCCCTTTCTCTACCTAATGAGGAAAAGACTGATTTTAGGAGGAAAAGTTTTTTTTGTCTGCAATGCTGGATCCACATAAACTCTTTGACTCTAGAAGTTCGGCTGCACTGGATCTGTCAAAGGAGCTCCTTTCCACCTACACACTTTACCTTCTCTGCCAAACAGAACCTAAGCAGGGCTTCCTTCTCTTCTGAGTGCTCTTAAACCCCATTTCACATTCATCTGGCGTGGTAAACGTAGGAAAGAAATGAAAACAACCTACCAAAAAGTGGTGTGGCATTTCCTAACATTTCTTTTCATTCCAACAGGGAACCTTAAAATAGGGAAAATCTTGCCTAGATTCAGTAATATGGAATGAATAGAACCATGCCTTATACCAAACAAATCTAAAAAAAAAAATAAAAAAATAAAAAAAAAATAAAAATAAAAACACCGGAAAACACAGCGACACAGTGCTTGCACAAGGACACATTCAGTGTATGAAAGTTGACTTGGCATTTTGAGATTTGTAATTTCTAAGACAAAATTGAAGTGCACTCTGGTCTTTATGCAATCGCAATGGATTTCATTTGAGTATATCTGAAATGATACAGAGCTCAATTAAGTCAACCTCATCTTTAATGTCACTATCATCATCTAAGACACATGCCATTGGCAGCATGTCTTCCCACAGAAACTCAGCACTGGTGTTCCTGAACAAGATGAACCAGAAAAGGAATGTGCTCACAAAGGGCTGCATTTCTCTGGGAATTTTTGCTTTGGGTATTTTGTATCAGTTTCTTTGACTGCTTTTGCCTGGTATATTAACCTAAAACACGACCAAAAAATGTCACAATCTAAGAAACAAAAATACAGGCATGATAGTTTAGGTTTGTTATTGTCATCTATGACTATATAAAATTATGCAAATGGTAATGCAGATTATGGTAATGGCAAAATTAAAAGGCTTTGAACCTAAGCATAAACTTGCTGGGGCAAATCAGCAACAGTTTGGGCCTTTCTGGTATTGTAGACTGCAAGTATATTGGGTGGCCTTGGCTTCAGAGACAGGAATATGTACCCCTGACAGATTGATGTGTTGCAATGCCTGCAGTATGGAGAGTGGTGTCTGCAGGATGTCTTCACTCCACAACCATGACGGGAATTAGTTTAGGAAAGAAAGACATTGAAAATTTTTAACACTTTAGACACTGCCAGATTCTTTTTCAGACCACTTTCAGCCTGTTTACAACTGATAAAAATTATGTTCTGGCACCTTTGTATAAATAAATGAGATGTAGGTCTTGCTGCTTTCTGCCACCAAGAATGGTAATGCTGGCATGTTCCTCCATTAAAGGAAAAAATTCTGGAACTGAATGATAAGCAGAGAGCTGAAGTCAATGAGATGGCAACAACTTTGTCATCAAGAAATAAATAAGAAAAACAGTTTTCAAAATTTATACTGAATGTATTTATTCTTAAAAATATGCCTATTAAAATTATAGCAAATCCTAAATTTACTATGATCTGTTTAAATAATAATCCCCCACCCCCAACCAAAATAGAAAGAGTGCTTCCAGGTTGAGGATTGAACCATTCAGCTGATGAAAGTCAAAATCTAAACTCTGGAAACCCAAAGTGTTTGAAGTATTGTGTTGGCTTTTGAGATCAGTAGCCTCCTCTGCAAGTACCAAGAGAATATTTTCTTCAGTATATTCAATTAGCTCAGTTAAATGACTAATTTATTCAAACTTGACCAATTGGGAGTTGAAAGAAGCAGAAAAGCTTGTTCTTCTCTACCAATCTGTGAATAAAGCTAATTATGAGAGGATTAAAATTGCTAATACTACAATATTGGAGGATATTAAGACCAAATACTAGATTGGTGCTAATTCTAGCTAATACCAAGTTATTTTAATAGATCAATTTTTAAATCTAATCACAATTTTTTACAAATCTGGCCTCTGTCAAATAGTGCTATGCAAGCAATAAACTGTCTCATTACATTTTAAATTGCATTCCAGTTTTTATCCAAAGAAACACAAATCCTAAGTAAACACAAAGAGATCAACTAGTAAATAAGAATTGTGCCATACATGATTTTCTAATAAAAACAGTCATATTAATTTGAAAAAATGTATAATGAGGTATAGAAAAGTTTAAATATATATCAGCAGAGCTACTCTGTCCTTCTGGCTAGCAATAAGAAGTGCCAAATTTAGTGTAAAAGCTATATTTAGTTACAAAGCAACATACTTTATTGGTTGCAAACTGAGAATTAACCTTTCTCCAAGAAAATAATTAAAACCTTTACATGGGATTACATGCTTCAAATTAATTATCTAACTCAATGTTTCCCATTTGGTAGTTTATTTTATTTTAAAGAAAAGTGGCTTGAAAGATTTAATCCTGCTCAAAGTCATTGATAACTAAAGTACCTACAAGCAAGCATAAATATCAGTGCAAACTTGACATAAGAATTCAGAAATTCAGCCAAGAAAGCGATGTCAAGGAAATGTGAGGATACAATTTTTTCAGTCCTGTCCATAAACATTTGGTACACGGGACACCCCACAATGAAATTTAATTACCTCTTCTGCTGGTAGGATCACGAGAAAAAACTTTGCTTCAGGCACCAGCAGAATGAGGTACGGAGCACACGATGGAGTGTCTCGGTCATCCCGCCTTTGCGGCAGAGACACTGCTGAGTCCTGCTGCCTTTGGTCCATGGTGTCCCAAACACTGGGACAGAGCCATCAGGGTTCCTCTCCATCTACTGGGCACGTTGGAAGCTGTTCCTGTAAATGCCAGTTCATAACCTGTCATCAAATGGTTTTGAAAAACCACTGTTTTCAGTTGCTGTTTAACAATCATTTTGGCAGTTCCCCGCAAACAGAGTCCCCAGGTGGTGCTGAGTTTCTCAGAGGTGGTCCTTTTCCAACAACTTACTTGACACGGTGGCTGGATGACTCTTTCTCACCTCTTAGCCAAGATGGATGACTGGAGCAATAGAGACCAGTGCTTGGTGCAGTGCTGCCAGACCAACAAGCAATCTCAGGGTGCTGCAGCACCCCATTTGTGCACTTGCTGCTGTGTGCCTGGGTAGCTTCTTTATGTTTTAAGTTCTCATGAATGTGGGTTCCTCATCTCCAGCAGGTCCATAAGATAGCTGTGTAACTTAGAAGTAGCACACTAGTAAGTAGAAAAGGAATTTATGACTGGACATTTTGCCGAGTAGAATGTCCTGTTTCCCCTAGCTCCCCATTTTCTCCTGTGTTATTTCCCTATGTGTCCAGGAGCCTCCTGCTGATCACTTCTGTTGCTGACATGTCTGGGAGAGGATTTTTCTTAACTGGCCACCCAGCCTGGTGCTCACTACTGGAGGCACAGCAATGCAGCAATGATGGGTGTTTAAGGGATGAAAAGCCCAGATGATCCTGTTTACATCCCAAAAACTATTAAGATGAACAGGCTACGGGTTCATCCCAGCCTCTGTTCTTCTCTGCAGCCTCCCTTGCTGGGCTCTGAGATCCACAGCCCTGCTTGGGCATTCACCGTGACAGTGATGAGGCTTTACATCTTTATTGAACTGTAACCGCCAGTGGAAAGGGCGCTGAGATAAAGGCTGTGTGTTACCTGCCCTGTGTGTCTGCCCAGGCTCCAGATTTATAAATATGCTATTTCTTTGCAGCCCCTTTCAAGTAAAAATTCAGATTTTGCCATCCGTCCTTCAAATACATCCACTGTGAAGTTTAGCACAGTATTTAGGTTTCTCTGGACCAATTTTTAGGACAACTTGGACCATGATTTTTTTTTTTCCCGTGATGTTTCTAAAACTGGCAGAAGAAGAACTTTTTTTTAAGCCTGCATATGCTGCAATGAGTATTTTAAAATAAAGATTAAAAAAAAAATCTCTAAGCATGTTTAATGCTTGTATAAGGTGCCAGATTTTAATTACAGTTGGCATTTATAAGTGTGGTGCTGGCAATGGCAACCATATTGCTGAAAAAAGGCATAAATTTTGACACTGGCAATATGGGAACCCAGCATATGAGACTGTAAACCTCATTGCTTCCTGTTTTAATATGCTTCTTTAAGGGAAGGACTTTTAATGGTTAATATTTAACTAGAACATTTAGGGTTCTATATAAAGTTGTTCTAATTTCAGACTATTTAGTAATTTAGGTCCTATCAAAGATCAGCTTAGGTAATAACTTTCTATTAAATAGCCTTTAAATAAGCATGCCTAAAGTAGGGAAAATAAGATGCTTCATTACAAGAAATGAGGTTGGCATCTACCAGGTTTTCCATTAAGTTCCAGGTCACAGACAAATAAAGGAAGTATGTTAGAAAAAAAAACCTTTTTAAAAATAATTAGGGAGATGTCTGTTTTGTTCACCAGATGGAAAATCAGTAGTTGTGGGTGGTCTGTGCTGGATGGGGCATCTCACAATTGGCAGAACTATGCCTTTAACTTTTAAAGTCCTGGGACAAAATGTGAAAGTAATTGACTGTGCCGAATGCTCTCTCTCTGGATACCTAGCATGCTTTTAAAACCAAGATTTGGTGAGTTTCTGACTTTTTTTTCTACGAATGCTCAAGCTGTTGTGTCTAGTATTAGGCCAGTTGGGTATATTTTGGTAGCTGTTTAGTGGGGCTGTTGTCTTTTGTGTTTATGCCTGCATGTGTCTGGACCTGCCTGCACACAACTGAAATGCCACAGCTTTACACTTAATTTTCCGTTAATACAAGATTTTCATAATATTGTCAGTGTTCAGGATATATATAGCTGTTGGTTAACATTATTTGTTTCCTTCCTCTAGTTCATTCCATTTTAAGGAATTTAAATCTATCCACTTGCCAACATACTAGAGAAAACAAAGTTGCAATCTCATTTTCACAAACAAGGAGAAAATTCCTGGTTTAAAATAGTACAGACATTTGCAAAAG
The DNA here is from genome assembly GCF_009819655.1 of Sylvia atricapilla. Classification (NCBI taxonomy): domain Eukaryota; kingdom Metazoa; phylum Chordata; class Aves; order Passeriformes; family Sylviidae; genus Sylvia; species Sylvia atricapilla. Next base: position 76,006,367 of record NC_089141.1, read on the forward strand.
TATTAAAAGTCCATAGTATTCTTTTTTTTTTTTTTTTTTTTTTTTTAATGTGAATAAATAAATCCAAATGTACATGTGTGGATAGTATGTGTAAGATATGCATATTAATTACGGTCATTTATGAACATATTAGAATCTTCTTGGTGCGGTTTGTAATTTTGCTTGCTGTTTTTGAACTCATACTTTATAATTCCAGATTAATTTGAGAAAACAGTCTTTTGAATGTGGAAGATGGGTTAGAAAATCCTTGTATTCACATTAGGAATAACAGATTTTATTATCTGCACTGCCATAAGAATGTAATCTGTTCAGTGGTGACCTCTCAAAGAATGAGACAGAACCCATTCATATCACAGGAGGCAATTGCTTTATATTTACCTTACTTTACAGACAATTTTTTTGCAGTTATCTATATGAATGGTCACAGGGAATTGTATGCGTGTGTTATATCTATATTGTAGCTTGTGTTAAACCGATCCCCACACTTATTATGTAGAAGCATTCTTGAAGATAAGTGAGGCACTCAACTTAGTGCCTTCTTTGTAAAATCCCTTTTGCTATGCATGACATGTACTCTGTTTTTTTTTTTTTTCCTTGCAGTAAATTATAAAGCTTTTTTCTTTCCATGAATCTCCTTCCAAGAAAACACATACAGCCTAATAACACTCGCCTTGAGGACCGTGCATTGCCTCCACTACAAAGCCATGTTTTCATTGAAGAGATAATTATAATATGGTTTAATGTTCTTGTCAACCCTGAAACACTGTCCCTAAAGAGTGCTATTCTGGTGGATGTCTTTTTGAAGAGAGCTGAATGTGGCTAAGAGAACATACACATAGGCACACACTTTCCTGATAATCCAGGACACATTTTTAATGCAATAAATGCTCTCTAAAAAGAATTATATGTTTTCTAAGATATTAATTCAGAACTGCACCCACCACCAGATTCCACTGCTAAAAATACAGAACATTTTTGTGAATTCATTTATTTTACTTTCTTCTCTCCCCATCCCCCATAATATTTATACACTTTAAATCCATTATGAGAACATAAACTCACAATAATAATTAAAATGTTTTTAATGTGCTTTGAGGCACAGACTTCAGATGAGTAAAAATGCCCAAACTGGAACACAAATGGTTCTTCCCAGGCAACAAACACGCTTGGCTGTTAATATGCTGTAATTTTCTGCTTTACTTAGTAAAAACAGCAATTACTTATTTGTTCCATATCCCCCCCCAGCACAGATGCTCCTCAGTCTGTCCATGTTCCGAGCACCAACGGGCTGCGTGCGCGGGGCCGCGCGTGCCTGCGCCGAGCGCGATGCGGGGCAGGTTTGCTCCCCGCATGCCGCACTGCTGGCAGCATTATTTATTTGCCACGGGTGCTGCTTTGCCACCAGCCCAAGACAATGGTGTGCTGGAAGCGGCTGGAGCTCGGAAGGCCTTCCTCTGAGCGGTCTCCCCTGCTGAAGGCAAACGTGTCCAGGTGCTTTCCCAAGCTGACCTTGTGAAAAGCTGGATGGTGAAACCAGTTAAGGCTGAAGTCCAGCTGAAGAAACCTTTAATGTGGTTTTCGCTGTCTTGTCTTTTGTGGTGGTTTGGTGGTTGGGAACAGTGTCTGGTGCTGCTAAAAATGACATAGTCCGAAGGAGAAAGGCTTTGAGGGAAATGGAATCACAGAGTGGCTGAAGGCAATGCGCAATTCCCCTTGGCTTCAGGCTGTCTGGGATTTCCCCCTTGGGTTTCAAAGACCGGTTAAAGGCTGACACACCACAAAAAGTACATATGACCAAAAAAAACCCCAAAAGCTAAGGACAACACAATTCCCTGACTCCTCACACTGTTAGTGTAGGCAAGAAATTGTGCGGCTCAGCACAATGCAACCTGCCGCTGAATCAGGTGCCGAGGATCTTTAATTTAATACCTAATTATTTTTAAAAGGTACTGTAAAATGAGGAATATGAGAGAATATGTTAATTAATTCAAAGGCATTCTAGTAGGTATTTAATTAGCATAATTCTGGAAAGGTAGTACAAAAGAAACACAATCCCTGGCAAAAGTGTATCATTTGAATCTTCATTGCAGTTATCCCATCGTAAGCAATCAATTTGCTTGCTCTGAAGCCAATGGGATTTTTTTTTTTCCTTTGAGGAGGAATTACAAAGTAAGGCATTAAATTAATATTGTAAATAATCTCTCTAGAGAAACTTTTCACTGCAAAAATTTCCTCAACAAGCAAATGTTAAAACGTTTATGATGCACAGTTTAAAAATATCCTTGAGATTTTTCCCCACAGGTTTATATGTTCAAGACAGAGAGAATAAGCAAGTGTTTCTAGCAGAATTAACACTTTACTATTACGACAAGTATATTTTGGTTTCCTCATCCTTTTTCTTTCTTCTTTTTTTGATGGAAGGAAAAAATAGCCAAAAATTAGAAAACCTTAGTTAATGAATGCAGATGCAAAGGGACACAAAAATGAAAAATGTCGTTTTCCCATTGCCCCTTCTTTCCATAGCTTTGAATTTGTTACTATACACATGCCTTTAGAGTTTGTTTATTTTCACAAGATACACTGTGTTCCCACCTTTTTTATGCAAAAGATACATCTGAATGCTTAACGTTTTGTTAAGTCTTGGGTTTGGGTTGGGGTGTTTGGTTTTGTCTTTTTTCCTAAACCACCCCTTTTCTTTTTTGAACAAAAAATTCACTGTGGAATTAAATATCTGACAAAACCATAGAGGACTTTGCCAGTAGGTGAATATACATTCGTTTGGTAATTGGATTTCCTTTTTTTTTTTTTTTTTCCTACATATTAAATTTATTTTAAATTTTGTTTTGTTTTAGCTATGATGATGTCACATATAAATCTGCTGTCACATTAGATGGTACTGCAGTCACTGCTAGGGCTCGGTGATTTCTGTCCAACAGACAAGTATTTTTGTTGCTGTGTGTCCTCACAAATTTCTCTGAGAATGGCTGTATGGAGGGATACTTCCCTCCAGCCTGTTTTGTGCAGTCCTCCTCCTGCTGCCCAGAAGCATTCATGCCAAGGCAAAGTTCCTGCTCTGCTCTTAACATATCCTTAATATTCCACTCACCTTTTCCATGGACCCTTGCAGATAAGGGATCGTTAAGCTCTAAATGCTCTCAGTGTTTTATTTAAAGCAATCTTGATTTCCAAGCACTTATTATCTGGGAAGGCTCTTAACTTCCAGTTCACATCCAAATGTTGATATGGAGAAAGCAACTGCATGGAAGGCTGCATTGTTGAATGCTGATGACCAAATCTGGTTTAAGTATGTAAATACTCTCTCTGACGGCATTTCCTCTGGAAATTCCCATTGGTTGCATACTATTGTTGTGAAATGTAAGCTGATTCACTGATATTTTCTTGCCTTTTAAAAGACTGGAACAAAATTTTGCTGAAGTTCTCTTTTGGTACTGTTAACATTGTTTTCTTTTATGATTCTGGCATTCTTTCAGCCTCTGTATCTCTGTGCACACAGCATTCTTAGAAGTGTTCTTTTATAAGTGGAGCTGGCAAAGTCTTGCAGCAGCTCAAAGCAGCTTCATTTAGACTCGAGAGTAAAATATTCAGAAGTTAGGAAATGTCAAAATTAAGATAGCTGGTGGAGTTAAGCTCAGCCCCCTTATATATTTGCTTGATAGCATAGTGTTTTAAAATCCAGATCACACAGCTTTTTCCACAGGACCCCTGCCTCAGCTAGTGAACAAGATGGACGATGCTGAGTTAATGAGCAGTTATTCAATATTTTGTTTTCTCCTAATATTTCAATGTGTAGCCCTAGGCCTTATTTACTGCACACTATTGAAACCCTGCTGTGAAGACAGAATTGGTAATTTCCTTATGAGCTTTTCTATGGCACTTATTGCTATAAATATCTGAATGCTTAACAAACATTAATTAATTTATCTTCAGAAAACCCTCACGATAAAAAGGGCTGGTGTTACTTCTGTTTTACAAATACGGAGCTAAGGCATACAGAGATGAGAGTCATGAGTGTCCCATAAATTTGGGTGCTTCGTTGTCAGTTTACAGTTAAGGAAGTACAGGTCTCTCTTCACCTGCACTAATTTACTTTTGAACATCCAAATAATTTTAATTCTGTGCCAAGTAGAAACTTCTAAAGAGACTTACAGATCATCATGGCAGTTGAGTTCACTACACTTGAGAAGAGGTGGAAATACTTAACTTCTAAGTGAGCAAGGAATAACCTAAACCTAGACAAGGGGAAGTACGGCAGAATACCATTCCTTAAATCACAGCCTTTTCATGGATTTAGTATCCTTACTGGGGCTTTCAGGAAAGTTGTTTCTTCTACTCAAGATTCAGAGCTCTTAGCCCTTTATGTTAGAGTCACTTACCTAAACTCCTGCATCCAAAAGCAATTTGGAATTTGACTTATTTAGGTAAGACCCTTCCAGAAGAGGACAGAAACAAAAACATTGACAGGAATGTCCTCTTACTTTAGTAGTTGCTTAGTGATAAGGAGCAATGGCATGAGTTCATTCTTATTTTTGAGGTTATTGAAGCATGTATTTTCAAAACACTGCTTTAACCACTAATGGGTTTAAACCATGACTTCCTAGATGAATAGGTAGACGGATTCACTTGTTATGGGGCAGACCCAGTTTCCATCCTTGCTCCAATTAGTTATCAAAGTAATTGGTATTAATCAAGTATTGGTTACAGTAAAAAAGTAGCTTTTGGTTGAGTCTCATAAACTGTCCTCAAAGACCATGCCTGGGCTTCTGTGGATCGTCCCCCTCAGATGCAGTGAATGTGTAACTGTGTAGCAGTGAGCAGCGCTTCTGCAGTGTGTCTGCCAGGAAGGGCAAGACCTTAAAAAACCTTAAAATGAACACACAAACAAATGAATAAAAAATGTTTCACGTTCCTACAGACAATAATCTTCCTTATCAGTCGTGATTAAGGTCTGTCCCATAGAACATCTCTGCAGGAATATATTAAAGAGGGTTTCATAAACTGTGTGCCCTGAGGGCTGAATTTGGATTACACAGAAAGTCAAACTGGCAATTTCCTAACTTTCTGTTAGTTTACCTCACAGTCTTTGCACAAGTGTTTTAGTGGGTATTTTGCAGATTGCTAAGCGGAAATTTTAGCCTGAAATGATACTGGACCCCACATGGTTTTGTCAGCATGGCTTCCAAGCTGGAGAGCACCAAGCTATGGGAGCCAGTGTGCAGGTAGTGATGCAATATTTCACTGACCAATATGTATATGGTACCAAGATATTGGGCACTGATACACTGTTGGTGTCCTCTGCACAGGAGTTTTGTCTCCTCAGAGTGGCCTGGGGTCACTGGGCCATGGGCCCCTGCCACTTACATCCCCAGAGCATGGTCTGTACCCAGTGCTGTCCATGGGTGGGAGGTTGTCATGCTGCTTCTTCAGCACAGAGCCAGGGCAGGCAGACAGGAGCCTTGTCCTCCTAAGAGCAAGGGACAGAAAACAGGACTGCAGGGAGTGGAAGGAAATGGGGATTGCAGTGCTTTTAGGGCCCCTTTCTGCTGCAGCTTTTCATCACAATGTCTGAGCCCCCACTATGAGCAGATCACAGGAGCTGCCACCTGCATGAGTCCCATTTACTGTCTAGCAACTGAATTATAGTTGGTGGAGCTATGACACTTCTTCTGGATTTTTCTTATGGGGGGAATCTCTGCAACGTAAGATGCTCAAGTGCAGCAGGGCTGTTGCATGTGATGTGATGCTTTGTGCTGCAGAACATCACACTCTGAAATTGCCTGTTACCATTGTAAAGTTCTCAGAACTTTAGCCCAAAGTGGAGACGTAGCCCTGGCATTTCCTATCCCTGCTGGCAGGAGAAAAGCATGCAACTGAAACTGAGAACTATATGGCAACTTAGGCCACAATATGATCCCACTGTAGATAGCCCACTGCCATGAGGGAAGCTGAATGTGGAGAATGATGTTGCTGTGCTAAAGGAGAAACAAAATTTTCTGCAGGCTTCATGGGGAAAATTTGCTATTTTTCCAGTCTGCTTAGGTTGCAAAATCCAGAACTTCAGAAGAATGAATTAAAACTGTAGGTAATGATACCCCTCTCCAGGGCTCAGGTGCAGAGCTCACTAGATGTGGAGGTTTGAGGGGTTTTGATAACAAAAAGACCAACGTTGCTGATGCAGACCCCCTGCTATTGGAACACCAGAGTGTTGGACTAACAAATTAGCACACAAGAAGTCTGCAGTTGCAGAAAAGCCCGGGTGTCATGATTGTAACAATTGTTTACATCTTTCTACAGCAAAAAGGCTGTTTAATCATGTTGAATTACAACCTTGTGTTCAGATAGTGGGCTCTCACATTACTGTCTTTGTGAAGATGAGTTGTCACTTCTCTGATCTAGGTTGCTCTCACAACAAAGAGGCACTAAGGCTTTCTGTTTGAATTAGAAGAAACAGAGGAATTTCATTTGGCGCTAGGCTGTGCAACAGTTTCCCTAAAGTTGAGCCTTTACTAATTGGTACTGAAATGAAAATTAATCTGTGTGAGAGAAGGGAATTCACAGCTCAATTTTAATTATTGCAGAGAAAGCAAGCAAAACTCTGCTTGGGCTGTGCAAAAGCATGGCCTAGAAGTAAAATGCTCAGCTCGAGCTTGTTAACTGGAACTGATGTCCTGGAACAGCAGCTGGTAGCCAGGTCATATCTGTGCACTTTGGAGCCAGCCATGCTGGTTGAGAGTGGCACTGCTCCCCTTCTCACTGCCGCTCCAGGAGAGGCGATGGCTCCTGTATGTCTGCCTGGGAGAAGTTCAATACCCGCTAATGGGGCTCACAGGGCCACTGATGCAGTCCCTTCCCAGCAGCGTGGCTCTGGAGGCAATCGTATCCGGCCCTGGGTGATCCCAAGCACTCCAGGTTGATGCCATCCCAAGTTAGGTTCAGAAGAGGATGTCTGCCTGCAGCCTTCAATCACTGAAAGCAGTAGGTGTCCTGCTGGTGTATGTTTTATGGCCTCTGCTTAGCACAGAGCTCCCTGGAAAGCATTTCATGTTCCTCTTCTCCCTCTCCCTAGCTGAACTGCATAGGCTTTCCTCCCACATGGGTACTCAGTCAATGCAAACACATATCTCATCATAATAAAAGTGTTTGTTTTTCCCATGTCTCCATGAAGAGCAAATTCATCCTCTGACTGATGGGCTACATCTCTACTAAGCTCCTGTTTAGGTAACATTCAAGCTGACTGATAAACATAAAGCAAAGTATCCAGGGTTTTGGAAAAGGACACTTTTTTTCTCTTGATATTTCTGTTGTTGAAAGAAAAATTTATGGTTTCTTTCCTTTTGTTTTTCTTTCTTTCCTTTCTCTCCCTTCCCTTTTTTTCTTATTTTCCTATTTCCTTTTTTATATTAGTTGCCTTTTTGAAAATCGAGGGCCAGTGAAATGAAAACAATAGATCCGGCTATGCCTATATTCCTTTGCCTCCCAATTTTGACTGGAATAGCAAAACAGCTTTGACAGTGGGTTTGGGGTTTTATTTAATTTATTCTTTTTTAATAAAAAAAAAAAAATCAACCAGCTCTAATGAGTAATGGCGTTAGAGTACTCCTGGAGGTTGTTCGTAAGAAGCAGTAAGATGGTGATGAGATTCTGTAGCAGCAGTTCATAGGCTGTACCCTTCTGATTTGCAAAGAGGTCATGGGGAAACACAACGCTAAAGTCATACCCCTTGTGGGGTGGACTTACTGCTCCCCCAACACTGGTTGCTGCTGTAAGGGGCAAAACCAACCACAACTGGAAGTGCAGAGTAAGAAAAGATCATGCCTTTTGCAGTCTCTTTTCTGAAAGACTTGTAAGATTTGATTTATGTTAGCAAATGGCAATACATGCTGGGTTTTGCAAGAAATTTTTTAAAAGGACTTAAATAAACATGGAAATCTCGTGACAAAAATACAGGTGTCCATCTGATTCTTTGGCAAATGCTCATTTCCACTCTTTTCCTGCTCTGGAACTGTGGCATTGTCTTTGTCCTGCATATTTAGAGGGACTTAGGCAGAAGTAAACAAGAAGGGCTGAACTTCACAAAAGCTGTACTTGGCAATTATCTTTGCCAATGCTAAAGTCTATTAACTGTTGATTTTTTTTTTCTCCAATAAAAAGTAGAAATTAAATCCTACTGTGCCCATTGGAGATGTTTTTCAAAGGAAGAGTTACTGATGAGCTATTCTTCTATGATTGTGCTGGTTTCTCCAAATAACAACATTGCCGTGTGTTTTTCTCAAAGTGAGTAATTTGCATAGCATGCTTTTGGGGGTTTCTGCTGCTGCCAAAGCTAATTTAATACTCATTAAAGTACTGAGCAAGTCTAATCCAAAGCCTTATGTGCCTTCAATGCAGGCCCATAAAATGTGCAGATTTGCACTTGCTGGGCTGCTCCAGGGAAGGCATGCTGTGGAAGGAGGGGGTTGGTGTGCATCCCGCTATCACAGAGCTGCCACTGCATAAGGGGGTGTTCGGACAAGATTCCCATCACCGTGGGCAGGGACATCTATCCTTTGGTAGCAATCCTGACTGCTGAAGCTGCGATTGGAACTAGGGTCCAGCTCTGATGATGATGATGATGATCCCATCCAAGCAGCTGCCCAAGCAATGTGACTGGAATTCCAGGAGGAACAGCTGGTGTGGGCTGATGTGATGCTGTGGTTGCCCTATGCCTTGTGCCCAGAGAGGTGCTGGGCTGTGCCCCCACCAGCCCTGCTTTTCAGGAGTGGGGCCCAACACCAGCTCTCCCCTGCCATTTCCATCTCATGAGGAGTCTGTGCAGTGGGTGAAATCATGGCACGGCCTTTGCTTTCCACGGGGCCAAGGATTTACCCAGCTTGCTGTAAGTGCCGAGTAACCCAGCTGCCCGCACTGTACACCAGGGTTCAGGCGATCCTCCGCGAGCAGACATCCGGAGGTGGCCCACGCCACACGCCAGGGCGATGCCAGCTGTGTGTTCTCCTGACGGCATGAGTGCTGCCGGGAGCGCGGAGGGCGACCGCCATCGCCCGCCCAGTGACCTCCGCGGTGGTGCTGCGATGCCGACTCCTCTTTTGGCTCGCGGTGCGCCCCACACCTGGAATTGTGTGAATTAGGACATGGCGGCGCCATAAACACCTGCGCAGCTGTGCGGTGGCCAGAGGCAGCCGGGGGCCGCCTCACTCCGGACGGGGCACGGCCCCTGTCCCGCGCTTCACCTGCAGTTTCGGGGCTGTCCTGTGGCAGCTGGCGGCTGTTTTCCGGCCGGGAAGCGGCGGTGTCCGCGGCGGCTGCGGGCGGGCGCGGTGCGGGGCAGGGCCGCCGCTAGATGGCAGTGCCGGCCCGGCGGAGCGGCCCGCCCGGCCCGGGGCCTGCGCGGGGCCGGGAGCTGCTGCCCGCGCCTCAGGGCTGCTCCCTGGGCACGGCTGCCGCCAGCGCTTCGCTCTGTGTTTACCTGTTTGTTCATTTAATAATTCATTAAATATCGCGCCATTGTGAAGTATAGAGAAATTGTTCCCTGCCCGTCGCGGAAACAGCAGCAACGCAGGGCCCTTTCCAACCAGCCAGGATCTCTTATGTCCCTTCTGAACCAAGCCATGCTGTGATTCCAGGAAAACATTAATTCCGAGGCTGTTCCGGGCCGGCTTGATGGAGAAGCAGAGACAAAATGTCAAGTGACATGATCTAAACGCCACAGGCTGAAGTCTCTCGTGTTACGGAGACACACTGCCGTTTAAAGGGATCACACTGTTCTATGACAACAGAGATTAGGGCTAGAGAATTTTTTATGCAACCATAGTCATATAATATTCATTAAACTCCTAATTTTATGTTGGAAAGGAAGGAACAAGTCTCCTTGAGCTACCACCTCCATGAAGTGATGGCTCTCTGAGGCAGCTCTGCTTCTGCTGCTTGGTGAGATGTTCAGAGCCTACATGTGAGTGATTCATCTCTATGCTTCTGGGTTGAGATAACAGCATCGCAAATCCGGCTGTTAAAGTTAACCTGTACACTGCATAAGGACAACAGATGGAAATTCTGGTGTAAAGCCACTGCAAAAAATAAAAACATGTTTCAAAGGGAAAAGGAGCTTGTATTTCTGTGTTTGAACCTTTGATCTTCGCTCACATCTGAAGGGAAGAGTAGACCTTTTGCTGAAGACACATGGTTTTGCATCTGTGAAAACACAGCTGTATAGAGCAAAACAAAACTGGTGCAAAATACAATGGGTTTGCTGTGTCAGTTTAACTGGTGGCACTAAGATGCTTTAAAGATAGTGGGGTTTTTTTGTAGACTCTTTCAGAAAGTCTGTCTTTACACAATTGTTTGTTGAGATTTTACTCTCTGGATTTTAAAGTTCATCAGTGATCAAGAGACAGCTGCTACCTAAATATTTAAAGTGAACTCATGGGAAAGTCTGGCAGTCCCTCAACAATCCTGTTTTAACAGTTTTTTTTAAAAAAAAATATAAATAAGGTCATCAAAATTTACAAAAAGAATCATGCTGGAAAAATCACCTTGATTCTGAGAAAAAAACTCCAATCCATCTGTCATCAATGCTGAAATTCTTAATGAGGTACATGCCGTATATGGCTATTCCATGGTAACATACTGCTTTATCTGAGTTGCCCCAAAGCACCCCCTGAAAGTAAAGGGACGTCACTCGATGTCCTCAGTCACATCGTTCTGCATTTGAGCGTGATGGCAAAGCTGTTCCCGGATGCCTGCCTGTTGTCTCCTGCCTCCCTGCATTTGCAGCAACACATCGCTGTCCCAGCAGTGTTCCCCGTAGCCCTTCTGCCTCACTGCATAGCCCAGCACTACCTGTCCCCTCTGCACCCATCTGTGTGTCCCCCCAGCACTGCCACAAGCACACTTGTGTCAGGAGCCTGGCAGCATAATTTCTTTTCTGTCTTAAATCCCTACTCACTCCAGTTGGTTTATTATGAAAGACAAAGAGGAGCTAGAAATGAGGACGGCTAAATGGCAAGATGCAAAATTATTTCTTTAAATAAAAAGAAGTATTCTCTTATTTCCTAACCACCAGATTCCTTTTTGGACAGAAAAAGAACCTGGCTTGGTTTTTCTATTTCTTGACATCATCACAACAACACTTTGCTCTTAAAATTGATCCATCTTGGAGCCTTACAATAAATTTTCAAATGTGTTTGGGTGCCTAAACATGCAGCTGGCGCTTAATAGGATTTTCAAAAGAGCATAAGCAGGTTAGACATCCTCCCATCCACTGAAATCGGTGGGATTTAGGCACCTATCTTGCTCAGTTGCTTTTGAAAATCCTGCCAGGTGCCTGTCTGCATCTTCAGTTGCCCTGGAAAATCTGGTCCCTATCTATCTCCGTGACACCACCTCACCCCCACGGCTCCCATGAATATTTGTCTTCCCTCTCTGTCTCCTGCACTCTGGCCTGTGTTGATGCTGGAGTCTCCTCCTTTGTAGTTCCTAACACCAGGGACATCCCTCTCCTTTCTCTACACCAAACCGGCTCTTCAGCTGGTTAAAAGCTCTGTTGAGCAGCTACGAGCGTTCCCATATTTTTCAAATTAGTTTTCCTCTCCTCCTAATGATTTTTAATTCTTTCTTGGCGTTGTTTTGACTGTGTAAAGCATTTGAGGGTAAAAGATGTGGTGCAAACGGATGTGAATGTGAGGGAAGCTGCCTGTTATGCTGCTGTTAGGCTTTTTGTGTCTCTAGGCTGAATGCAAGATGGGGAATTAATTTCTCCATCAGCCTGTCCCTCCTCTTCCCTTGGAATGGTGAAGTGGTCAATGGGATGTATATTTAAAGACGAGAAAATTGGTATTTTAATTTCTGTCTCGACTTCGGTGACTCACTGGCTCTCCTCGTGCAAGCAGTTCCCCATCTGTAAAATGGATCCCCGGGTCCCCGTTTGCACGGATACGGAGCACGGGTAATTAATTAGTGTTTGCGCAGCCCTTTGAAAATGTTCAGACAGAAAGAAGGTGCTGGAAGGTGCTGCGGGTTGTCCTGGGGCTGAAGAGGCTCACCTCAGAGCCCTGCCGCTGTCAGAGCCCCTTGGGCCGAGGACGGGAGCAGAGGATCCAGAGAGCTGCTGGCTAATTCCTCCGCCGGAGATATTTTCCATTTTCTTCAGGAGAAAACAAATTGGAAAAGGAGTTATCGGTGTGCACGCCTCCCTCACCGCGTGTTGCCTTCTCCTTTCCCAGGAATAGCAACAGCTTCATTAGCAAGCTGACAAAAAAAAAAAAAAAAAAAAAAAAAAAAAAAAGAGAGAGAGAGAGAAAATAAAAGAAAAAAAAAAGAGGGAGAAAGAGAAGAACGAGAGTACTGAAATATTAATAACAGTAATAGTCCGGGTGACGGAGAGACACAACTCTCGTCTTTGCCTCATGCAGAAAGTTTCCTCTTTGAAGTCGTTGCTTCCCTCCTCACCCCGCCGGGAGGGAAGGGGGGAACAATTGTGGAGATCTAAAGCCAGCCAGGAATGCTGAGCTGATGGCTTTCCTGCCTGCCCCCTGCCCGCACCCCTGCACACATTCCTCTCTGCCCTTGCCCGCGCCTTGCCCGAATCCCAGCCTGACCCGTCCACATCTCTGCCCGCCCCTTCGCTACCCCCTCGCAGCGCCCTGCCTGCCGCAGCCCACACTGCTGCCTGCCGCTGTCCGCACCCGTGTCCCCACTCTGGCCCTCATCGCTGTCCCCATGCCGGCCCTGGCCCTGCCCGGATCCCGCCCGGCCGTGCCCGTCGGGGCGGGCGGCGCTGGCCGCAGTTCGCGGGGCGGCCGGTGGGTGTCGCCGCGGCCCCGCTTTCCGCGTGGCGTGGGCGCCGGGCCCGGGGAGGCGCGGGGGTCGCCCCGCAGCGGGCGGGGACCGGCCCACCCCACGGAGTGTCCGAAAAAGAGACATTTCCACGTAGACGCGTCGCCGTTTAAAAGCGTCGGTGGGTTTGGGTTTAGTTTTTTGGGTTTGATTTGGTTTGCTTTGGATTTTTACCGAGGGGGTTGTCGAGGTTTTTTTCCCCGCGTGGGGAGTTATTCCCGTCCCTGCTCCTGAGCGTGGCGGGCGCCCTCTGACTTGTGCTGCCAAAGCGGCTGCTCGGAAAGGGCGCGATTTCCATCACGCTGCTTTAGCAACTATGGAAATGCCACCGGTAACAGCGACAAAGGGAAATTTTCCACTTTCGAGGTGCAGGTGTGCAGGTGTCCGCTTGCCATCGGCAGCGAAGACAAGAAATATTTGTGTCTTGCTAAAGATCGTCAATGCACACGAGCAAGAACTTCCTGTCTGGCTTGGACCAGTGAGATAAATGGATATTTGGTCTTTTGCAAAATACACACGCTAACCATTTTTATCCCTTGGCGTTTCTTGTATATCTCACGGGCACACTTCTTTCTAGTCTAGGATTGTTTTCCTAGAGCATTGCTATTTCTCCCTCTTCTTTTCCTTATTAAAAAACCCAAACCAACAAAAAACCTCTAAGAAACCCAAAACAAAACAAAAAAACAATTTAAAAAGCCAACAAAAACAAACAACCCTTCCTAAAAAACCCCAGAACAAAAAAAACCAAACGAAACCAAAAAACCCCCACCCCAAACAAAACAAAACAAAAACCAAAAGAAAAATACTTTAAAACATTTCCCAATGTTATGGGCTATTCACATTTTGCAATGTATTCCCAGTAATTTGCAACTTTTGAAAGCCGGGCATTGTTCATCTCAATTTATTGAAATGCACAGATATGTTAAATAGGAAGGGAAAGAATCCCAACCCCAATGACTTCTGTTTGGCTGCATATGCAAAGAGAGGGCAGCTTGACTCTTCCCTCGGCGTTTGTTAGTCACATCCTCTTGGCCATTGTTTTGCTGTTTGTGCTGGGAATCCAATTTATTTAATGGCAAAGAGTCAGGGGTTGTTTCGTGGGTTTTTTTGTTTTTGTTTTTCTTATTCCACTCATCCTGAGAAAGAAAAAAAAAAAAATATATATATTTAAAAAATCAGCCGTGCCAAGGAGCAGCTCTTGAAGAGAGCTCTAGTTGCCTTGAGAGAGGGAGGAGGATCTCCTAAGTGACAGCATACAAAATATACAGCGTTATTACATTTCCTTAGTAATTTTTGGTTGTATATTTAATTTCTGAAGATCTTAAAACTCATCCTGTGGATAGGTGGTGAAAACTTGGCCATTATTTCAGACTCTGCTTTGCATGTATAATACTTCTTTCCTTTCTGTAAGCCTTAGGAGGTGGTCCTCTGGCTGCTGTAGGTTGTCTGTTTCTTGAAAATCTAAGTCCCCCAGAAAAACTGTTTATAGCAACAGGCCTGTTTCCAAAGTCAAGGGGGGAAGGAGGAGGCATCGCTTTCAAATTACCTTTTTTTTTTTTTTTTCTTTAGGGAAACAGAAACAAATAGGTTCCTTGTGAGAAAGGTGTGAGATGCCTAAATTGAGAAACTGTCCCATCTTTGAAAGCTCCCAAGTCCCAAAATTATTTTATTAGAAAGGACATCGAGGAACAGATTTCTGATGTTGTTATGGCAACAGAAATAGTTGGGTGGCAATGTGGGTATCCAGAACGTCATGATTGTAAGAAACCAGCAAAATAAGAAGTGTGTTGTATTTGGAAAAACAAATTGAACGATGGTGGCCAAGTCTTACACTTCTTTCATTCAGTGTAATCCCCATTTTCTTGTGTCCAGCCATGCCGACAGCGCCTTAACGAAGGTGCCAGCAAGTCATTACAGCCTTTATTGCCCTTAAATGCCACCTGAGATTTCAGTTTGTTATTTTTTGCCGTTGACATACTAGAAGGATGTTTCCTTACGCTTTATATTTACTCCTTCTTCAGTACCTCCAACTTTTTTTTCTTTCTTTCTTTCTTTTTGCTGCCTTTCTGTAGCGACACGTGCTCCAATCCCTTTTTGTCCCCACGCTCCCTACCTCGCCTGCCACAGGACCGTCGGCAATCCCCCTGTAAAAACAGCCGGACGTACTCCCCTTAAACCTCCGCGATATTAAAATTTCACCACCTCTTTCATTTCGCTTTAGCTGAGGGAGCCCTGAAACCGCAGCCCCGCATCCTCTAGTTTAGAAACAGTCAAAGTATTTGGGAAGATCGAGGGTCCCTACTGTAACACGCTTCAGGGACCTTTTGTACAGCAGCCGAATGGGATGAATTTGCCAAGTTTCAAATTTCAGGGGCAGGCAAGACATTTGTAAGTCGGTGATTTTGTTATTCTGTAAAAAGTTCTTTGATTTGGAGGCTGCTTTTTCTTTCTTCTTTTTTTTTTTTTTTTTTTTTTTTTTTCTTTCTTTTTCTCCCTCCCCCCCTTTTTTTTTTCTTTTATCTTACTTTTAATAAAAAGGAGATGGAGTGTGACATTAAGCAATTTTACAGCATTAGCAGCTTTGGGCTGTAAACAAAACCAAACGAATCCCGCTTACTTTCAGGCTCAGAAGTTTGCTGTCAGTCGGTCCTAAACTGGGGACTCGATCCTACGGGACGTTATTCAAGCAAAACACGGCTTGAAGTCTCGGAGAGTTGGGTCTGAGTAAGTACCCGGGAATCAGCCCCTCTGCCTGCTGGAAAAGAAAAGTGCTGGTTATCTCCTTTAAAGTTCTTTAAAATAATGCGGTCTTCATCCCAAAGCTTTTGATTTGCTTTCAGATTGCCTTGCTAAGGCAGCGTTCCTGATGCAAAAACTGGAGAGCAAAAGAGAAATTATTGATTTTTTGAGTAAGGCTGGGTTTTTTTCTTTTACATTTAAAACCATCTCCCCCTCCAAATAAAACAAACCAAAAAAGCCTTTTATCGAAGCATCTGATTTTAATTTGACGTGATTTTTGTTTCAAGGTTCCTTAAAAAATTAAAGCATATCCCATTCAATTATTTGAGCTTCAATTTTCAGCATTTTACAATGTAAGATTACTTGACATTATTTAATTGGACATGGGGGTGTAATACAGGAATTTCCGTTATGTGATGGATTAATTGTTTTCCTAATACTTTAAAGGCTGAGATCCAAACATTTTTCCATTCTATTGCAAAATTAACTGCAATAAATCTGTCAGACCCAATTATTCATTTAAAACATTCCTCACTGATTAAATCTGCACATTTGCCTGCGTGCAAGTGCGAGCAAGGGAGAGGAGGTGTGCGAGGAGGGGGGAGTCCAGGTTTATTCCCTCTCCTTCTCAAAACAGGAATGGTCTTAGAAACGAGTCCTTTAAATTTAACCTGGAAAATGTGAATAGCTGAATAGTCTAACGAGAGGATGAAGAATATGTGGATGCACGTCCCTGAGCCTCCCTGACATAGCTCCTCCTCGCTGCCAGGTCCGGACAGACAGAAGCATCACATTTGGATGTTTGATGCTGTTTCAAACGATCATATTTCACTTGTAGTGCGGCTGGGGTTCTTGATTTTTGTTTTGTTTCGTTTTGTTTTTTTCTTCAGTTTGTTGATGTTTTCAAAGTCTCTAAACAAAGTCAGATGTGTTAACAGTCTTATTAACAATGTTAAAATGGAATTAACAGCTTGTGGATACCTCTGGAGTACAATAGCATGTCAGCCTACCCTGCCCCCTTATAAATCGCGTCCCGCTGTCTTTCTTTTGTTTCGTGCCCAATCAGCAAACTAAAGTTTTGTTGAGACAGAAGGGCAGTTCAAGTGTTCCTGCTCCGGCGGAGGAGGAGCGGCGGTGGGCTTTCTCCTCGGCCCCGGCGAGGCCCCCATGTGAGCGAGCGAGCGGGGAGACGGAGCGACCCCCAAATCTGCAGGCAGGGCTTTGCTGACCCGCCTGCCTCCCTGACCTCTGCCGTCCGGTTTTGTCAGTTTAAAAGGCTTTGCCGAGGTTGTAGTTTACTTTTATGGGCCTTTCAGCGCGCCTACAAAAGCTTTTGTTTATTTTAGATGTAGCGCGGTTCAGATTTCTATTAATCTTCATATAACTTCGGTGGCTTTGCCTCTTCTGTAAGGATCCATCGCTGAAATGGTGCCGTGCCTGGTCCGAAGCAGCAACATCGGCTGGGTAATTACAGCGAGTTTGGGGACTTTCAGAAATAATTTGCCTCTGAGAGTGAAAATTAGCACCAACACATGCTGTTGTAACTCGATTTCACCATCATTTGGGTTCAGCGCTAAGGAATGATTTTTATTTTACCTTTTACTTGCTTGAGTTTTTACTTTTTTACAATAGAACTCTTCAGAAGTGTCAGCCAGCCGGTTTCAGCCTTCAGTGCAAAGTGAACATTTAATAAGATCTATTTTTTTTCATGTGGCTAGAATTACCTTGGGTTAATTTGCATTAAAAAAATGTAAAGCGAGAGGCATTCCCCATAAGGAAAACTCATAATTGTTTTCCTTTACGGTAATTATATTTTTACTCCTTTCCCCAAAGAATCTCTAAGTATTTACAATTCCTCCTAGAAGAGCAGAGTACTACCAGGCAGGCATGCATTTCAAGTCCTTTTATTGGTCAAGATACTGCAAGGCGCAGACAGGTTGCAGTTGACCCAATGCAAAACATTCTCAAGCCCAAAATCAAAAATGTAATCCCTTTTGTTGGGGTACTCAGGCCCCATGTGCCCTCAGCCAGTTCCACAGGCTGCCCCAGCTCTGGCAGCCCCACCCCACTCGGCTCCCTGGCCCCACAGCTGCCCCCTAGACAGTGTGCATGCCCCATGGAGATGCACCTGCCCTCCACAGTGCCCCAAAGCAGGCAGTCTCTGTGTCCGAAGGCTGCTCTCTGGAGCAGTAGTTTTGTCTCTGGCAACCCCTTGTACTGTGCCCTCTCTGAAGTAATTTGGCCAAGCTGGACTGTGCTCTTCCCTTGCTGTCCTTAGGATTCCCAGTGCTGGCTCCCACTGTGTCCCCACATGCATCCCACAGACCAAGGTGCTCTGCTTTTGCTTTCCATGTGGGTAGCAAAAGGATGCTTGATGTCTAGTGCTGGAGCTGCAGACTGCCTGGCCCTACTTGTCTCTTTCCCCTCCTGTGTGTGTTCATCTCAAACCCCAGCCTAAATCCCTGCTGCCCTCCCTTCCCTGCCCTTCAGTTTACACAGCTGTTCTGTAAACAGAGGAGATGATACCAAACGCAATGCAAATGAATTGGTAGCCTGTGGGCCATTTGATTCCACTCTGGTGCACATCAAGCATGGCTTGCCCACCACAACACATGAAAATGTTTACCCTTCCTGCAGATTGTGTCCTTGAGAAGGTGTGCAGTGATGAGGATCGAGTTCATTATTTTCTTAACTAACCAGTACAAAAACTGTCTCACAGGGAAACTTATACCAGTTTTGCACATATAAAACCTTATGTATAGTCTTAATAGATACAAAACAATATATATCTTTTTGTATATATCAAGAAAGAATCAGAGTGATAAAGACTAAATTATACAGGAATAAAATGTATCTTGTTAATAGTATAACATAATTTACTGTATTGTGAAATACCATATTTAATAGGCCATAAAATAATATCAGAGTACATAAAATAGACTTTTTTTCAGCTTATCTGAAGTGCTCTGGGCCTATTTTTGCACTCCAAGGGTTTTACGTCAAAAATCTCCGGAAAAAAGATGCATTTTCATCTTTTTTTGAAGCTGATGGAGCTAATAAAACTGATGAACAAAGAAAAATTCATAAGTATGTGCTAGCTTACTTAGAGAGAAAAAATGCCCATTTTTGGGAAGCAAATTCATTTTTGTGCGACATCTGCTGAAAGAGCAAACATGTCTTTTGTCCGACTCTTAGGAAATTCATAAATATTGTTTAGTGAGAAAATATTTGTTGTTGATTGTAATGGTGCATTACAAAAATTATGTTAGTACTTTGGGTCTTTTGTCATCTTGCAAAACCAGGGAATCTCAAAGTGTCTCAGATAAGCAGTGCTCCCAGGAAAGGTGCTTAGGAATGCCAGGGCAAGCTCTGCTGGTCACTCTCTACACACGGGTGCTGTGCTCGCCATCGGCCATTCCCATCACTGGGGCATGGCCTGCCCATCAGTTACTGTCCTTCTGTCTTTGTGGTGGTAAATTTCATTTATTTTAGTAGCAGACTGACAGCAATGGAGAAGCACAGAGTAGCAGGGCAGCCTTTGCTGGCTCACCTTCACAGGGCACCAAACTCAAGCATCAGAGGTGCTGAGACCTTCCCGTGGAATGACTTTGACAGACTGGTGCCTGCTGCCTGCTGCTTGCCAGCATCAGGCCCTGGTGTAATTTTGTTATACAGAAGCTTGGTCTCATGTGTGATTTTTTCCAGATTCCTTAATTTCTCTGATATGCAGAGATCATCTTCTTGCTAGACATCATCTGAAAGAAGATTTAAGAATAATCACATTTCCCCCTTCCTATTTCTATTCTTTATCATTAGTTGCAAATTCTTATTTTGTGGACTATAGCACAGTTTGTTGACTTTTAATGTGTGACAGTATTTTGTATATGGAGCTATGTGGAAACTCATTATTTGCATTGTCATCTTGATGAGCTATCAGTGATGCCCACAGGGGTTTGCATGAGTTTTCTGAAAGGAGACCCCCACAAACTACACAACAAATTTTCTAAAAAGGAAAGATAAGCAAATTTAGTGCCACTTACTTAAAAGCTATTTTAAATGACAGATTATATTATCTATTTGTTACCCATTTGGGTCCAGATAATTCTCATACAAAAGTGTACACTGGAAATTGCATCATAAGAACAGGGTCAAAGAAGTGCTACATTCTTGATCCAGAAGAATGTACCCACATATTCCATATTACAAATGCAAAAAGATCTACTGAAAGTAAATCTAGATACTGAAAAAAAAAAAAATCTTTCCAGGATTTAGTCTTTATACAAATGTCTCTATTTGAAAGAAGTTGAAATATCCTACAGTAGGACGCTACCTTTTATTGAAGTGTAAAACTATTAGCTAGTACTTTTTGTTCATATTTCCTGCTGGTATGTCTGCAGAGTCTCTTCCAGCTGTTGGAGGTAGGCAGGATGGGAAGAAGGACTCAGTTTTAGTGAAAAGTGGCTGTGCAAGAGAGGTGGCGGTCACTTGTTGTCTGGAGAAGAGGAGGCAGTCAAACCCCTTGGAGAAGCCCCTTCCCTAAGACCTCAGAAAAGACCCACAGATGTCCATGGAATTCTTTCCTTTGCCCTTAACAGTAGGAAAAGTGAGCATATGGCTTTAGGGGAGGAGGAGGGGGTATGGAATTGATGGGAGGCAGTTTTGGGTTTTTTCTTCCCTTGGGTGAGCTCCATACAGGTTGGACCAATGTGGGGGTCAGAGAAATGTGCCAAGGGCAGAAGCTGCTGAGGATAGAAAGTCCCATCTTTCCTGCAGAGTGAAAGAGGCACCTTGACACAGAGAGCACTGCCCTGAGCACTGGGCCACAGTGGTCCTTGAGAACCAGCCGTTGTCCATTTGATCACTTGCCTGGTGCTCAGCCGGGTGGAGGGTGGCACTTGGGCCAGACTCCCAGGGACTTCACCAGAGTATTCCTCATCTCTGTGCTTAAATCCACCTGGCTAAGTTTTTCTGAGGAAAATAGTGGTATTCATATTTGCTGTTCATCTGTCCTGGATGATTTCTTTATTTACCTTTCCCATGCCAGGCAAGATTTACTGAAGACATCCTGCAGGTTAACTAGTTGCAGGTGACTTTGTTTTATGTGGCTTTTACCCTTGCAGTGAGGTGGCCAGAGGGAGACGCAACTGAGGAGACTGCATTTCATCCACAGGCAGATCTGCCATGGGGCAGGTGCAGGTGAGCTGTGGCTTGGGAAAGAAAGGAGTTTGTGGGTGCCAGAATGGCACTTTGGCTTTCTCAACTCAGTGGAGGAGTCCGATCACATCAATTCTTTACTGTCACTTCATTTGTATGAAAACATACTTGTAGTAGGAATTGTTGTCTCACAATGTGTGATCTATATAGGTGTACCTCTTTGGAGATCTTTCCCTAGAGGTATAATTCTTTAATAATATATGTAAAAGGTACGAGATGCATTTTGAAGATGCAATGCTTTCAAGTCTATAGTCTTTCCAACTGCAAGACGATTTTTACATTGGAAACTTGAGAAAACCTTGTAAATGAGACTGCTGGTTTATTTATTTATTTGTTTCATTTCAGCTGAGACAGATGGGATTCTCGGATCATGCACTGTTAAGCCTTCCTTTGGAATTCGCGCCACTGTGGCCACAGAGCCCAGATGGTGCTTAAATCTGTCATTTTCTAACAACCTGACTTTCTTAATTTTATATCCAAACACATTGAGCATTCGAAGTGATTAATTACTGTCCAGATATGTCTGTGCTGCAGCAATTTACTCGCGTGTGCCAAAGATCATTTCGTTTTGGTGTAGGTACTTTGGTGAGGGCTGAGTGGGTGGTGAGAGACTCACCAACAGACGCTTCATGTTTCAGGTAGCAGCACAGTGCTCCTTGTATCATCCTCCCATGGCAGCAGCTTAGCAAAAAGTTTCTGTAAGAAAAAAGGAGTTTTTGTGTACATGGACATTCTACAGCTTCTCTGGGGAATTTTCACTATTGCAAGGAAGTTTCAGTCTCACCAAATCTTCTATTTCCCATCAAAAGGGAATTTTTTGTTTCCTGACACAGAACAACATTATTTTTTTCAAGATTTTAACTCCAGATGCTAGAGGCATGGCCAAAGTTATAATGGCCAGGTATTTAGAAGAGAAAGCTGAAGAGTCTTCATCAAGAAACAGACTTTGCTCCAGAGGGTTTTGTTTGGTTGTTTTGTAAAGTGATTATTTTTCTGGAGGAGTTTAAATATTATTTGCAAGTCTAACACTTGCATTAATTTTTGTGGTTGCAGCAGGCTGCCATCAATTTTTCAATTTTGGAAAAGGAGAGAAGAGCTGATGCTGCATGCTCCATGCAGCTTGAGCTTTACAGCAGACATCAATATAGCCTGTCAAAATCCTTGAACTTGTGCTCTTTTACTGATCACCATTAGGCAACCACCAGAAGGTTATTCTTGTATGTTATTGCATATTGTTTATTTAGTTGTGTGGTTTGGTGCAGGTGGAAGTGCAGTTTCAAAAAACCCAGAGAAGTGGGAGCTTCCTCCAGCCTCAAGTCAACCAGATTTTCTGGGACTTCCATCCCCTTTGTGAAGGAATTGTAGTGCTTGTGCTATGTTAAACACCAGCAAAGCAAATGTCTAACTCTTTCCATGCTGGGGGACACTGGTCAGAGTCAGGCTATGTCACTTCTTCCTGCAAGTCTTTATACTTTGCACTTCTTTAAGGTGTAGAAGTTTAGTTGTGATGAATTTGAGCTCTTCTGGGAAACCTGGGAAAAGAACTACTCCTCACAGTATTCATACACTTTAAAAGGAGAGTGGGAGTGTAGTCTCTCTGAGTGTTCCCAATTTGAAACATACCGTAGCTTCTCTTATTTAACCCACTGCTGTAGAAGGCTTTTGTTCCACAAGCAGATACATCTTGGAATAGACATTTCCCTTGTTACATTTCAGTTGAATTTAATTACCATTAGTAATTACTGACTGGCATCACTGTTGCAAAATTGGTAATTAATATTAAAAAGCTAATGTATGGGATTAAAAAAAGAAAGTTCTTCGGAGGAGGGAGGTTTCTCACCACCAAAGCTCAGTGCTGCATCATAGTGTTGCTTCAGGAGCGGTCAGCTTTACCTCTTTCATGTTCAAAATTTCCTCCCATCTTCTAACACAGTCTAGGAGGTCTTACAGTAATTATATGAAGTTGCAGCAATGATTTTTTTTTGGTGGTGGTTTATGATTTAATAAACCACACACACACACAAAAAAAAAAGAGAAGAGGCTCTGGTTTTTAGGAGGAGAGACTTATTGACTTTCTGGGCAAGAAGTTCAAGTTACTGTGTGTTTCCTTACTCTCTTACTGGTGAAGCAGGTATCCAGCATGACATTTTTCAGACAGGCTAAGGGTTAGAAAGGATTGTTTTCTGTCCTTTCTGGTTTGTATTATGCAGTGTACTGAGAGGTGCTTACAATGACACCTTCTATAGCACTCAAATATTTGGTTAAATTTTAATGTAAGTTATAAAGCTAAAGTTTATATAGAATGGACGGATAAACCCTTAACCTAACCCCACTATAAAAAAAAACTGCTCTGCATAATTAGTATTAAATTAGAATTATTCCGGTTAGTATTCCTTTTTTCCCTAAGTTTTTTCATTTTTATAAATAATTCTACTTCACAGCAACTCTATAAGCTGTAAATAACATCAAATTAATGAAATCAAATAAAATCAAATTAATTAAATCTTAAGTTTTTATTATGCAAACTGAGTGGTGTGGTGGCAACTTACTCTTCACTCAGACGGTTCAATTCTCTGCTCAGGTTGCTCCTGGGTGCCTAAGTTTCGGTAGCCCATCAAGTGCCTTTGCTAAGCATCAGCAGTCACTTTTGCACTTTCTAGGTGCCCCTAAAATGTAATAATTGTAGTTTCTTAGACAATGGAAATGTCAGGTTTGTGATTTTTTTCTCTCTTTTATTTGACAGAAACACAGGCAAATTTATATCTCTAGCTCAAATCCTATTTTGTCCCTCGTGTATAAGGAAAAATGCTTTAAGTTCCATGGGAAAATACTAATTTCCATTCCCTTTATTTGTAGGCAGATATAGAAAATCATGGTACTATAGAAGAAGTGTTACCAGGTGTGTATTTTTCAAATTTCTTCACAGAAATTTCAATCTGAAGGAAATTACTGCTGTTGACACAATAATATTGCATGTTTGGTTTTTATGCAGAGATAACTTGGAATATCTTTACACCATCTTCCTTAAATCTTGTTAGCCAAAGAGTGACCTAGCAGTGCCCACCACCTTCTGACGCTTCAAATGACTCCTCCTTGGAGTCCCCTCCTTGCTGTGTACCCCTCAGTAAATCCAGAGGTTTGATCTGACTGCTCAAAATTTACAAGTCTTTTAGAGAAGTAAAAGTTAAACCAGGTTATCTAATCAAAATTCCAAAACACTATAAAAGGTACGAAATTCTGCAGACCTTGGTTCCTATTCACCTTTGAAAAAGAGCCCACACCACAGACTCATACCATTATAGAATGCTTTGTGTTGGAAGGAACCTTAGTTCCATCTAGTTCCAACCCCCCTGCCATGGGCAGGTACACTGTCTGCTAGACCAGGCCCTGAACACTTCCAGGGATGGGGCATCCACAGCTTCTCTGGGCAACCTGTGCCACTGCCTTACCACTCTCACAGTAAAGAGTCATCAGATTCATCTTGTTTCAAATCTGTCAGCTTCTATCTTAGTTATTCAATGCTGAAGGACAATATTCCTAGAAAAATCAAAAAATGTTAGACTATGATGCCATTTTCACTAGTCCTCTGTCAGAGCACAATATAAAACTTTTATGGGAAAAAACTTCAAAACAATTTGCTTTTTTCTGGAGCATACTTTCGTCATGGGAACAAAACATGGCGAGGAAAAAGGGTACCCACCCTGCCTAGGGCTCCTCTCCACTTTCTCTGGGAGCACTTCTTCCCAACACCTCAAATGCTGGACTCTCCAGGATGCTGCTCTGATTGCAAAAAAAAAAAAAAAAAGCTGTGTTTCACAAGTGAGTCTTTTAAACCTTTTGCTAATGAGTTCCCAAGTGCTTTTTGGCCATAGATATTAAAGCGTGTGTGTTTGCGATTTCCCTGGCAAGCTGCCGTTCGTAAAAAGGATATAGTGTTTTCTTGGTCCTTTGCCCAAAGTAATTTTGCAAGGAACTGTAAGTGCATTTAGTACATGTCATTCATTGCAGAGAAGTCATTGTAATTGCATTTGATCACAATCAGTTTATGGCTCTTTTATCATGTTTTCATGTTGCATATCTACTCAAACATCATAGCAAAACTTAATGGCTACTGTTTTACTTCTGCATAAAACATTTTACGGCCTTTTTGTGCAGCAGACATTAGGTTTCAATCACCATTGCCCCATAGAGAGAGAAAAAAGTTGGATGAAGAACTATCAAAAGTCCTTAACTACATAAAATTTTATTTCAGGTCAACTTCCCATAAAAGATATTAAATGTATTTTGTGGTTTCTTCTGCACATTAACAATTTTAGAGGAGCTGCAATATTTTGGGGGAAGCAGTATGAAAGGGGGAAGTTAATTCACAGAAGATGTTTTATATTTGGGGTAGTTTTCCTTTGTAAAAGGATGGATTTGAATGTGGAAGGGGTGGCTGGAGAGTGCTGCTGGTGCATTCTTGAAGCAGCTTTAAAAGCTCACTGTTGCCTACACAAAATTCAGATTTCTGAAATTCTGCTGAGCCTTTTTAATCATGACTTTAAATTTTTCATGTTCCATTCATAAAACCCAGCACAGTTCTCGTACCTTAAATTATAGCTTTTGCTGCCTGAGTGCTGCTGAAGTTCCCAGCTGAAAAGTTTAATTAAAAGGGAAACTTTGACATGCTGCTGAGAAGATTAGTCCGCATTAGAATGGTGAGATAAAAGAAAATTTACTTCTAATCTAATTAACACCAATTAAAAGATGTAAAAGAATTTGCATCAGCCAATTGTTAATTATGCATCAATTTGCCTTTCCTGTGACGAAAAAAAAGCAGAACATGACCTGTTTTGTTTTAGGATACCTATAGTGTGATGATACTGCCACAGTCATTTTTCATGTGAATTGGCTAAGATGGTAACACTTGCTTTGCATCATCCTAGTGCTTTGCTTTGTGTTCAAGAATTTAACAGAAGGTTATTTCAGCTTAATTGGTCTGTTACTTGATAACTGTATGTAGGGATGATGGAAACAAAAAAAAAAAAATCCCAGTTTTACAGAAATCTATTACATGTATGTATATGCTTCTTCTCCTTTTATGTGATAGTTTGGATGTGAGAGGGGCATGCCTGTCTGCTTCAAAGTTTGCCTGTGTATTTACACATGCTTATCTTTATCTTGATTCACATTTTTAAGATTATAGCTGAGATTGTCTGGTAGTAAATATGGGCTTATTCCATGTGCCTTGACTATGCTTTTATGCAGGATGTAGTATTTTGGGAGAAGTGGTATGGCTAGTGAGCTTCTCAGTTTGCTTCCAGGTGGAAGGCTGAAGATATTTTATCACTGTATGGAAGGCTCTTTGCTGCATGCTTAAAATGTTCTTTTTTCTTTTTATGTGCATTTTTTTTTATTTACTTGTGTCTAGTTTTGCTTTTGCAGCTTTACTATTTAAACAAGATGTTGGGTTCAGTATGAAGAAAAGATCTAGAGAAGACTAGGGACTAGTGAGTAAATCCTGTGAGGAGCATCTGAGGGAGCTGGGCTTGTTTAGTCTGGAGAAATGGAGGCTCAGGGAAGCCTCTGCAACTGCCTAAAAGGAGGGTGTAGCCAGGTGGGGGTTGGCCTCTTCTCCCAGGCAGCAAGTGACTCCATGAGAGAAAGTGGCCTCAAGCTGCACTAGGGGAGGCTCAGGTTGAACATCATGAGGGATTTCTTCACAGAAAGCATTGTTAAACATTGGAGTGGACTGCCCATGGAGGTGGTGGAGTCACTATTCCTGGAGGTACTCAAGAAATGACTGAACATGGCACTCTATGGTCTAGTAGTTGACAAGGTGATGATCAGTTGAAGGTTAGACCTGATAATCTCAGAGGTCTTTTCCAACCTAAATGATTCTGTGATTATGTAATTCTGTGACTAAGCTGTTTACATTGTGTTAACTACTTTTATTTTTATTGAGGTTATGATATTACTATTTTTTATAAATATACCATTTTTTGGTAACACGACCAGACACATATTTAGTTTATGGCCTTGGTTGCTGCTTTTGTCACAGTAACCTGAAGATAAATTTAATACAAGTTTCATGAATTCATGTTTACTTTATTATCTTTCCTAATGCTTGTACTCAACTGTCTGTGCAGCTGATGGCGTAGATACAGTTTACCTTCAATGTGGCAGGCCTAATTGGGTTGTGAGAATGTCAAAGCTCTAAGCAGAAAGGTTGTGTATGTCCAGAAACCAGCTACAGAGGACAGCAGTGTGAGGGAGCAGTTATGTCAACCTGCTTTAGGAGAGACATATGGAAAGGGGATTTTATAATCACATTGTAAGTTGTGGGGACAAAAAAAGGACAGGGAACATGCCAAAGGAAATAGAAATATTTGTGTTACAGCATTGTTTGCAATCACATGGTATAGATTTGTAACAATGTCTTAATTAAGAATTTCCCTGAATTTGCTCATAATGTTCAAAACCATAAGTAATTCTTTACCACTGAAAAAATGTATCAAGTAACTCTTCTGCATGTCTTTGTGTTATGCCTTGCTGAGCTGTTCTTTACACTTTATATTGCCTTTTGTGAAAAGCATCACAAAGGTTCTTTCTAAAGAAAACAAACCAGGAGCTAGAACATTAAGAGTATATTATATATTTGACCAATCACTTTTATAAAGTCTGATCCAAGTCTTTAATCTGAGATCCTTGGAGAATGCTTTAGTTTTTAATATTTCTATGACCTTCTCCAGGGGACTGAAAAATTACTTTGAAGTAACAAAGTGGTGCATGGAGTTTTAGCAGTGTGATTCCCATTAAAGTCAGTAGGAGCCAGGTAGCTAAAACTCAACACAACTATGAAAACACACTCCTTGTGCAGTGTTAAGTAGTAAGGCAATTCTGTAACATGGCAGTGACATTTTACTGCATTTGCTGGCTTTATAGGTTCACTTAAGGATTGCATTTTTACTGAAGTTTTACTGTTCAGTGAAAATAATAAAAGAATATCCAAAAGCAGGTGTAGGCTATTCTAGTAAAAGGCACAGCTGTAGGGAAAAGCTGGCAAATTACCTATGTTTTTAATGTGAAATGGCAACATCCATTTTGCAAACTCTAGTTCATCACCTGCAGACTTGCCATAAGCATTTGTTTGAGGTGCCTGAAAATATTTTACATATTCTCAGCCCAGGGCCAAAATCAGCCCTTGGTGACCAATGGTGTTGGCAGGTGATGGGGACTTCTCATTTCAGCCATGCTCCTGCCCAAGGAGAGTGATGAACCAGTGCTTCCCAGAGGTACTGACAGCCAAAGCAACTATCCAGAAGAGAAGCCTGATCTCATTAATACAGTTTCTTTCTGAAATATCTCTACATTTGTTGAATATTTCTACAGAATAAGCATTCATTCAGTCTTTGAACCTCAGCAAAGGCAGGGCAGCTGGGGGGATTAGTGCCTTTCTTTTTCCCCCTCAAACTGTCAGGATGGTGGGAACCTCCAAGAGGACAATTTGTTTTCTATTCCATGTTATTTAATCTATGGACCAGGAAGACAAGGCTTTCTATGGACATTACAGCCATTTTCAAGACTTTCAACTGGAAATTCCAGTATTTAAATGGAAATTCCGGTATTCCAGTATTGTCCTGACGATTTGTGTTGGACAGATCTCAGGGAAGTCTGTCACCACATTTTAATCATTGTCACCAGTTTCCAGTAGTGTGGCTTTACTTTCAGTTCATGCACTAAGATTTTTAGTTTTGTTTGTCAAAGGTCTCCATATGTTGTATTTTGTATGTGCTCCCGATTATACTCCAAACCTGCCTGAATAAGTTTCATCCTGTATAAATCCTGTATGTATTATTTAGGGTTAACCATGATAGTCTGTCCTATGTTTTTTCTAGGAAAGGCAGCCCATGAAATCAGAGGTATTGGTTATTCTCATTAATAACCTTTTATCTCTTCTTGATTTGCAAGTACATAGCTTGATTCCAAATTAGAAAATCCAATTGCTCTGTGCAGTGCTGGTTTTTTCCCTCTGGAGCTATATTCAGAAATCCATAGGGTTGTACTACACCAAGGACCATTTAGAAATAATTGATAATACACCATAGTATTAACTATGCTTGAGAAATGAGAGTAATACAATATATAAGCAAAAGACAATTCCAAAACTTTCTGCTGAGGTTATCTTTTCTTTGTCCACGACCGTACAAGAAAAGCAACTGTCAAGCGGAGCTGGCAATCAGAGCTCCGTTCACCTCCTGAGACGTGGGCTTTGTCCGTGCTGAACTTTGTCCAGTCTGAAGCACCTGGAACCAGCACATCTCCTTAGAGCTTTCTGGTGTACAAAATCAAAACAGCCTCTAAGAGGTTACAGCACAATCAAGTTGTTAAGTGTCCATGAAGTTTAGTTTACACCAGTATGAGGCAAGAAATCAGTTGTTCTATACATCTTTCCTAAAAACAGAAAGGATTTAAAGCTTCCAAATCTTGCATTTCACAGTGGTGTTCAACAGCCATCCAGTCAGCCTTCTAACAACATCCCTACCAGGGCCTTCCATTCCCTCCTGATCAGGGAGAAGAGCTGTCTACCAGTGCTGCTGGCTGGCACGCGCTCCTTGGTGCAGTATTAGCTCACAGATGTTGCTTCTGAGAGAAGTCCTCCACGTTTCAGGAGATGAATGGAATACCTGATGAGGAGTATTGTCACAAAAGGTTGAGAAAATTAACTTATAGCTAGCTTATCTGTTTCATAGGAAGCACTGAAAAATCAAAATCAGTTACTCCAGAATCTTGGGACCTGAGTTCATCTCTGAGTGGCATAACAACAGCCTACAATACTCAAAAGATAAATCTAGCCATTAATACCTGACTACAGCTTCTTGATATAGCCATTGATATGCTGACATTTGCATTTTCACCCCAAAATTGTGAAATGTGCATAATGAATCAAATTACCTCAGTAATATTGCAATTTTTTATACGGCTGGGAAAGTGTATTTATAGTGTTCAAGTTATAGCATATCACGTTTTATAGCATCGAGTGTTTTGTAATTAACACCACCATTTCAGCTTTTCTCAAGCTGACTGAAAAATTTCAAGAATTAAAAAAACCATGGAAAGATAGCAGGTAGTGTCCATATGTCCTTAATTCCTAAATTTTTATTGTGTGGGTCTCAGTGCAGTTTACTGGGATCTCCTCTAGTGGTTTTTCATTGAGAAGTAGGTGTAATTAATCTCTAATATGGGCAGAGAGCTCCCAGAAGCTACAGACAACAGGATATAAAATGACCCAAAGCACAAATTGCAGAGACAAAAAATCTGTGTCAAAGTGGGGTCTTGCAACACTTCTTTTTTGAAACAGAACTCTGCATTTGACAGTCAGAGTGTTGATTTCCATCCATTTATATGAAATAGATTCTCTGAGCTTTCTTAAGGTTTTTTAAAATACCATCTCCAAACCTTCTGAAGAGGCCATAGTGATGAAATACTGACTTACAGCATAAGAACCAGGCACAAGGCCAAGGACTTGCTCAGTTTTCCTCCTCTGCTGTCCCATGCATGTTTATACTGACCTGTTGAGAAAGGTATATTGATATTTCTTGCTACACGACAATACAAAGTAACTCTTCTCATATGGTTAATACGAACTGATGTTTCTGTAATTTTATAACAACACAGTGTATGAGAGTGCATCTATATTTCCATGTTTAATTCAATGACTAGAAAAATCTTTGATTTGCAATACATAGCAAGCATTTGAAAAACAGAAGAAATAGTGGTATTGTTGCATTAGCTTGGTCGGCTTTTCAGGCTTGCAGATGTAAATAGCTTATGATTTTATTTAGTAGACTATTATTTTATCTTTAATTTCTCTTTAATTGAGAAATATTTTGAAGTATGCAGAGACTGAATTGAATTTTCATTACATACCTGGTCAAGGATCAGCCTAAATGATTCTTTAAGCACTTTGGAAAGAAAATACTCATTGAAGACTTGTTAAGTCGTGTGAGAATATGCATTAAATGCTTATCTCTCCTGTGGGTATGTAGGTATCAGCTACTTAGTTTACTGTGTGAGGTTTAATGCTTTTCTTCTAATTTCTAATGAACTTTACCACCAGACTACTTGATCATGACTAAGCCTATGAACAATGCAAATGGAATTGCCCCCTGATGGTGAGGAATGGGGCCCAGATGGCCTTTAAAAGGTGATAATTAGGAAATATAGCATATCTGAGTAGCTAGAAAGAGAGAAATTTGTTGAAGACAGTCAATCTGTTTGAAGCAATGGTCTTTCCTTTAATTATATAGATTTTCATTTAAATCTCCTTTAAAGTAAATTTTCCCAGAAAATTTTATTTGCAACTGGAAACTAGAAACCACTGATTCTGTTTCTCCCTGTTTTAAATTCTCTGTGTAATCTTTCTGTGTCGTGTTGTCCTCAAAATGTAGGTGACAGGCTGGCTGTGTGTGCTGTGGCAGTGTTTTTGGTTGTAGGTATTCTGCTGCAAAATGGCAGAAAAATGGGAAGCATCAGAGATACAGCTATTGGTATGTTGTAAAACATATGTATTACCAGAATTCAACTGTAAACTCTGCTGGATGAGGATTTACTTGCCTCTAGAATGATTTGTCAGAGTTTTGAGTGTTTCATTGCCTTTTGGGGGTTTCATAAAAGCTCAGATTTTTATTTCTCTATTTAACTTTATAACTTTATTAAAACACTGTCATTTGGAAATATATTGTTGCTTTATATTATGGCTTAGATGCTAATGAAATAGTACCACAGGTTGTTTAAGGCTTTCCATTGTAGCTCTCCCTTTACAGCTACCTTATGAAACAAGGTTTTATGTTGATTGTATTTGTTGTGAGAAAAATGCCTGTGGGGAAGGGACATCCATATTGCCAGCTTCTGGGAGGATGCTTCGGATGAAGGGGTTGAGTTCCCCATCAATCTGCTGCTATTCATTTCCTACATTCAGTAAACCCTGTCCCTGAGAGTGATGTGACTCAAGAACATATCAGAATTTCAGAGAACAGGTAAATAGATGTAAAGGGAGATACATATCACAGATGCTATTTTCTTTAACATACATACATCTTGACTTGAATTCAAGTGTTGAACTCAAGCCTGTGGTAAGTGTTGAGCAGTAAAATCTGTTTGGATGACCTGCTTGTCACAGACTTACATCATGATTCACCATGTCAGAAATAATTCTTCATTACAAAGGTTTAGAGCCTTGCAGATCATGTTTTGTCGCTGTGAGAGGGGACAGACTTTCTGACAAATTAGGGAAGGTGCTCCAGGAGGATTATTTTGTCTCGTACAATTTTTAATTCTGTCTCATATTTTGTGTTTTAGGAAACAGTACCATGTTCTGACCCTGTCACACTGAAATGGAAATACAGGGCTCAGCAGTCACTGTATTGCCTGGGCTCAAAAGTGCTCTGATCATCATTGCCTCTGTTACCCTCCCTTGTGATGTGTATTGTCCTTGATTTCTAAATGTATTTTCCTTGGCTTCTCCTAGGCTGAATTGGATCATTGAAAGGTCAAGTTTCTAGATCTTTATGTATCAGTGCATTATTGGTTCCTCTTCAGCTGGATCATCCTCTTGGTAGGAACCAAATTCTAGTGCTAAATAAAAGCCAGCCTGAGAAGAAAACCATAGGAAAATGGTTTCTCCATGATTTCTTTTGATTTTCTTATTTCCAAATCTAAGGTATTCTAGTGCATAGGATGATATCTACATTCAGTTATAATTTCTATGTCTGGAAGTCTTACTGCAGAAAGTAAAACTATTTCCATGACTTTGAATGCAATTGTTTGATGGTACAGGTAATATTAGATGGCAGTATTAATATGAAGTGCAATTAAAAACGTAGTCTTTGTTGCCAGTTTGCAATAGGTTAATCTGACATTGTTGAAGTAGATCCCTAAGTTGCCCCTGAGGCTGATAGTAGTTTGAGCTCCAAGATTATTTTTTTGAGAGTTTTGAAGCATGAAAGCAAAGTTTGTGAAATTCTCATTTTAGGAGAATTTCAAAACTATTAGCTATTACATGGAAAACAATGTCAATTATTAAGAATAGATCTGGCTGGCAGTATTAAAATTCAAATGAATATAGTTTTAGGAGACATGTAACTACTGAAGTGCCAAAAAAGTACCAGCTGTAAGCATGTGTGTGGGCAGAAACAGTAAATAAACACAACAAATTTTGTCCTCCCTACCCTATGTATCCCAGCATACTGTAAATAAAAGTATAATTTCAGCAAGACCTGTGGGATTCACAATTTGTCTGACCCAGGAGTGGTCCAGAGACAGACCCCACCAATCAGCATCCATATCTATAGCCAGATCCAGCGTGCAAGTGAGAGCAGTTGTGGTGAGAATTGCCTGTGGCCTTGCATAATTTAGATGATTTTGTGGGTGTTGGAATAGCGCTGCATATTTGGGTAAAAGCAGTTTAGCAAAGACACAAAAGAGGTTCTTGTTCTTCTTGAGTGTGAGTTTTCCACATGCCCAGCTTCATGTCCATCCGAAGCAAGCAGCACGGATGCTTTAACCCCCAACATCCAAGTGCATGGGGTTAAAGGTGTGTAAATGGAAAGCAAAGGAGACAGACGGCTGGTGTCTGCACCTAAGAAGCTGTTTGCCTGTTCATCAGTTCCAGAAGTGACTTTCCTTTTGACAAGTCATGTGGTTATCTTCCCACCTTTCCTTCCTTATGTGCTGCCTACTCCAAGAGGCTATGTCTCCTCTGCCATAAGGGAAGGTCTTGTTGCCACTCCATTGTGTCTCCCAAGTCTCCTGAGTGCTGCATTTCTTTTTATTCTGTCTATTCTGTCTATTTTAAGCCAGCTAATCAAATCTCATCTGCTAGGCATGCTTGCACTGCTTCTCAGTGTTTCTGTAGGGCCATTATTTTGGGTTCCCTTCTGCTTTGGATGGAATAGTTGGGGTTATTCTGCTGCTCTTTTGCAGCTGGTTTTAAAAAAAAAAAAAGGCAAAAAAAAAAAAAAAAAGCGGGACTCTTACTGCCATTAATGTTGTTTGTTATTCAAAAGTGGTTTTAGTCTCTCTGTCCATCCCACCCTACCAAAGAACTTGCAGAACATTCCAGATTCTGTCATTTAACAAGTAATTTATTGCAAGGTTAATTTTACATGGCAGGAAGGAGAAGTCAGAGGTGGAGGGTTACTGCATGGTGCTCTGATGTGATTCAGTGTGCTTGCTCTGTTTATTATAATTGATTGGGAATGGTTAAAGTACCTAACAGCTGCCTACTATATTGTGCTGATATTTATATGGTACTTTTATATTCTGTCTGAAACCATAAGCACAAAGGGTTTCTAAAGAATTAATATAAAACTTGCTTGTAAAATTCCAAGGTTTATAGCACGATTTGTTTGGTGCAGACCTGTTTGGTTTATGTGGGTGGATTCTACTTAACTCTGCACAATCCTTTTTTCATGTTTCTCTCATACAGAAAAACTTCAGGTTTTGAAAAGCTTAAAACATTTAAATCTTACTGAGACAAGCCTGACATCTTTTTGTAAGAATTTATTTCTGAAGAACGTTACTGATATACATGCAAGATTAGTGTGGAGTAGATACCCTGGAGTACTTTAAATCACTTGGGTAACCAATGGCCACTTTTCTCTAGCACTTGAAACCTTTTGTTTAAGATTAACTCTTTAGAAACTTGCTTCTTTTTCCTGTGAATTAGACAGCCCATGGTTTGATCCAGGACATGATACCAACGCAAACTGACTCAGGACCATCTTTTTCCCTTTATCTAGTGATCACAATTGTCATGAAACAGGCTTCTTCTGATACTTGCTCCAAAGCCGAAGTTTTGATTTCGTGTGGTTTACACCTAATCCTCAGTTTGGGGGTTCTAGTTTCCTGGTCTGGTTGGGGTAAACCACAAGCTCTTTTCCTCATGAGCCTGTAAGACATTGCAAGGCTTTGTACCACCTCTATGCAGCTGGCCTTTTGTTGAAAAAGCACAAGAAGCTGAGGGAAAACCTGGAGCTCTTTTAGGTGTTGGCAAACCTGAATGTTGCAAGTTTCTCTTTAGCTCTCTTTAGCTTCTCCCACTATCACTTGGTCACTTCTCCAATTTCACTGACCTCCTGGCAGCCACTGATTTCAGTCCCATAAAAAGAGAGCAGGCCTATTAGTCCCAAGTCAGTGACTTTGCTAAGGGCAAAGGAGGTATAATGTGAATTTTTTCGAAGTCCCTTCTTACTGCAGGAGGCAGTGGGGGCATTTCTACCTTTTGGAAGGTTGCTCTTTGCCTCTTGGAACTTGCCTTGCCTTGAGGATTGATGCTTGATTGTAGAAAAATTGCAACAGGTGGCCAGACCTGCCCCATGACAAACTGAGCATGGTGGAGAAGCAGGCCTGCTTGGAGCTGTGTTAGCTGTGTGTGGCACTGAGCATTAATCCTACCTGATGCTGCAACCCCACTCAGTTGCCCTGCTTTGGTGTTATGTCTGCTGGAGCACTTGAGTCTCTGATTTCCCCTGTGAATGAGGTTTTAATGAATTTGCACCTGAAACATTAAAACTCAAAAGATTCTAGCACATGTAATAATAATGCTGAGAGTATTCTGACTTTGAACTGCGGGGTTCCCACATTTCCAAACTTTTGTCTGCAATCAGCCAGTCCTGAGATTTACCCTCTTAAAAATCGTAGTGTGAGTCTATGACTCTCAGAAAGGAAGGGTGAACAAAACTCAGCATACCATGTTTTATAATGCCTATAAATCCCAAGGGCACAGTAAGCATCCTATATGTCAACAAAAATGGGAACAGGCAAATTCCCCCATGAATGTGATTATTTGTGCCCATTTTCTTGCATGGGCTGGATTCAGTTTTAATTTAATGACTGCATCAGTGTGGCAAGATCATCCCTGCTTTTTCCCACCTACCCTCTCCTGGTCCAGATGTTATTACACAATGTTAAACATATTATTTCCTGGACATTTGCAAAAGAATAGGAAGATTACCTTATTTTCATGTCTATAGCCTGAATCACTGATAACTTGTGTCCTGTTAAAAGTACTTATACTTGAAAATAAGGCTGTAGTTAATCTGCACCCACAGAAAATCTGTATTAAATAAAGAGGCAGAAGCAGGGTGGGATTAGAGAAAGGAAGAACTAATTGGTCACACAGAAAGAGCTCTTGGGCAAGTGGAGGAAGAGCAAACTCCCAATCATATGCAATCACCATATTTTGTTTTGGTTTGTGTTTGAACAGCTAACCCATGGATTGCAGATGTGAAAATCAGAGGCTAGGAATTTATGGTTTGAGTAAGCAGCAAAGCTGCCTGCTTTAACACAGTGCTCCGTGGTGGGATATAAGGATTGTCTTCACTGGGGAAAGCAGGTTTGAGTTCAGGTAGCTAATATACATCTGCTGAGCTCAGGTAAAAACACAGTGAAGACAAGGCACTTGGGTTTTGTTCTGAGGTCATACCCTGACTCCACATGGAGTTAACCTTCTGACAAAAATGAAGTACCTAGTTTCCACTGTCTTTCTACCTGCCCATATCTGCCATGCACAAGTTATTTCAGTGGGGGGGAAAAAAAGGCAAGCTGCTTTTTTATCAGGGAGAAGCCTGAGGTGATGGAATCCTCAGCCTTACAGAAATATAAATGACCAGGCTTTGATTCCTGCAGAAGGTTTAAGGCTGATTATTTTAAGAACCGTTGAAACCTGAAGCCGCAGCCCTCTGATTACAGTCCTAGTCTGTATTTGACATAGTGCAGTAATGATTTCTAACATCTATTTTAGTTTGGATTTAGGGAGAGAGAGGCTACCTACATTGAAGTATATTACCATGCTCTGACTTGTGTGCATTGTGTAGGAGGTTTAAGTCAGATTATTTTAAGAACTCAACAAGCCTGAAACAGCATTTTTATGATTATAGCTTTCCATCCCCCTCCTCCTCCCGCATCCTTTCCACCCAGAGCAGGAGTGAATTCTAACATCTCTTTTAGCTGGCTTTAGAGCAGAGCCAGCCTACACTGAATTGGCCTCTTTTGATGCTACAGTATTGACTGAGGGGAGGGACAGATGGAACAAAAATCCTAATTGCCCAAACTTACAATAGGTTCCCAGCAGCAGCCACCACAAAAGAAATGTTAATGCAGTAAAAGGTAAATGGAAGGAAGCTAAACCCAACTTGTGGACAATTCAAAACCTACATCAATTTATTTTAAACTGCTTCCTGCAGTTTGTGAACACCTTCCTTGTCACGGTAGCATTATATTTGTTTTTACATTAGTCACTTCTCTGCAGAAGTCTTATCGTGCTTCTGCAATTTGTAAAGTAACTGGAAAATGTCATCTGGGATGAGGAACAAATGACTTCCTATGGTCCAGGCCAACTCTCTTGAAGTTATTTTTTGCAAATGGTCAACTTCCCTTGCACAGTCTTCACAGCTGCAGCTGAACACTATCTTTTCTAGTGAGAGTTGAGGGTATCTGCAAGCACAACAGATGGCAGTAGTATTTTGATGCTTCAGCCGTAAAATGAGGCGGCAAAATGTCATTATTCATCCATCCATCTCACAACAATTCTACTAACATGTCATTCATCACATTTATATTTGCTATGTTTTCTGTTCCATTTCCATTTTTTGATATCCTTGCCTGTACGTTTTCCTGTTAAAATGTAGATACTGTGGATGATGTTGCAATTAATTAAGAGCATGCTGTAAACTGAAGAGTGCATTGCAAGAGGCATGTGTCCCTGTTCCACGCCATGAAAAAAATCTTCTCATTAAACAGATTTTAAGAGTTAGTTTCTTTGGATGACTAAAATTACCTTTTCTAATAATGGGTATGGCTGTGGATTGCTTTGCTGATTCTTAAGACTCCCAAACTAGACATTAATTCAAGATACAACTTCAGCATGCTTTTTCGCGGAGTATAAAGGATCTGTAATCATGGAGCAAGTGCCCTTGTATTAGCTCAAATATTATTATTTGGGAAGAGAATCCATTCTCTAAAGAGACATCAATCATAAGTAATTAATGTGTCATTTTCTTAACTTGTGTTTAGGATGTTTTTAGGAGACTGTCTGAAGTCCACTGTTCTACAATTGATGGGTTCCTGCAATTGCACTCTCAGGAGAAGCAAATACCACTGTCCTTTACAGTTCAAGTGTGGTGGGAACTGATCCACAAACTAGGCCAGAAGATTTGAATTTTTTTGTTCCACCCAGTTTATAAAAATCATTAATGAAAAACAGTAAGTTTACAAGGACTGTGACTGGAAACTAAATCCTGACATGACTGACTCAGTACCTTACTGAATTTGGCAGTCAGGTTCCTCCCCTTGTCTTCTCGTGATCACACGTGTCACACCAGCAAAGTCTCCCACTTGGAAGAGAGCAGAGGACAAAGCCCTCGGCCAGGGGCCAAGGAAGAAGAAACTTATTAATGTGATTGCATATTTAATCAGAAGCTTTCTTAGTTGCTATACATACAATTGAATAGACTCTGCCATCATGATAGTTTTCTAAGAAAAATTAACCTCTCAGATGTGATTGTATTTGTCCAGTCATGGAGTCATGTTCATTGACATGGTTGGTGTTTCCCTGCTCCTCTGCACCCAGAAGGAGGCAGTCAGAGTCTTGGAGATGAAGCAAGAGATGCCTTCACTTTTGTTGGTTATTAATGTGACCGTGCTTACATGAACATACATGTATGGTGATCTGTGCTTTTATTGCACAAAACCCCTGCAAAGTTATCCGTATGGTTTGACATTATTCCTCATGCAGCTCCAGCTGGGTTCAAGATTTACATTTTAATTATAAAATGCTTTTTCCTACCCCTGCCTGATTATTAACCCCTTCTTTGCCTGGCACATGCACCACTGGTGGGAACACTGTGAAAACAACGTTCCTGAGGTCCAGTAGCTGAGATGCATCTGGTGCTACATAGAGGTCACTGGCAGAAGCATCTCCCCTTCTCCCATTTCCCTTTCTACCTCCTTTTCCAGGTGACAAGGAGTGAAACTTGGGTTCTTGTGAGCCAAATGACTTCCATCCTGTAGTGGCCCACCTCAGTGGGGCACTTGGTTTCAGTGCCTGGTAGCAGTGTCGCTCATTGGTCCCCTCCACAGTAACAATTCAGGGTCTGTATGTTTAGTTATAAAAGTCAAAGGTTAAGTGATTTGGGAATAAAATGTCACTTAATGCGACAGAAACACGACAGAGCTGAACCCGCTGAGGCTTGTGTTACTCCTGGGGTTTTCTTTTTGCTTGCAGGCTCAGTGTTAAGTAATTTTATTAACTGAGGAGGGGGAAACATATTATTCGCTAACATTTTTATCCTCGTTGCAAAATTTATTGCGTGTTGCTTCATAAGGTTTTGAAAGCAACACAATTGTTAAGGCAAGGAAAGTAAGAATGAAACATGTTTGGTGTTTGGGTTTGGGGTTTTTTTGAGGTGTTATTTAAAACACTGAGTGATTAGTTAAAAGATTAATTGTTGCTTGTGGCTAAACAGATGATAAATTTTAAAATTATATTATTACAGTGTGTCAGCATAAAAGCTCTGTGTCCCAAGTGTGTCGCCTTTTTATGTTTCTGTTGACAAGGTTCACATTTTATAGCACACTACCAGAAAGTGTTGACACATATTCAGATCACTGATTAAATGTTTTAAAAACGTGCCACTCAGAAACTAACCCTGATGGTCTTGGAGACCGGCATTTTAGGAGTCTGAATTCATTTCACTTCATCAGTTAGGCTGTAACACAGTGAGCAGTATTAATTAACAATTCTTTTTTCTTCCTTACACTGTAGTACATTACTTAGGAACAGAGTAAGTTATAATATATTTTTAGGCTCATATTTTTATGGTTGTCTTTAATGTGGTGTCAAAATTA
Source organism: Sylvia atricapilla (assembly GCF_009819655.1). Lineage (NCBI taxonomy): Eukaryota > Metazoa > Chordata > Aves > Passeriformes > Sylviidae > Sylvia > Sylvia atricapilla. The sequence continues at coordinate 76,046,057 of NC_089141.1, forward strand.
TGTGTTAAATAGCTACTTAGAAAGATACTTAGACACTAAAATGGGGGGAAAATTAATCTTTCTCATGTAGGAGTATAGGAAGGTGTTTTTTGGTTTGGAGGTTTTTTTTGCTTTTGCTTATTGCTAACACTTTGGTTTGTCTGTCTTGAGATCATTGGGCAATATTGAAAAATACAACTCAGTGTGTTTGTAATTTCAAGCTGGAGATACTCTCCTTATTTTGAAGGTTTCACATATGACTTGTTCCAAGTCTGATTTGCCACCTCAGATGCTTTCTTCTGCATGGAGTTGCCTGCAGGTGATTAAGCTTCCTCCAGACTCACCATGAAGGTTTGCTCCAAAAATTTTTATTGTATGGTCTCACAGCTTGCTGGGCAGTTCCCATTCCCACTGCTTTCACAGAAGGGCTGCTTCTTCCCACAGAAGACTCATAGAATATAAAGCAAAGCTAGTCTGAAAGCACAGCTTGAGATATAGGTGATTCCTCCCCCCCGACCTGCTCTGTTTTGCAAATTCAGGCTTCTTTGTCATTTCTTCCCCCATCCATTTTCTGTTCTTGGAAATCAAGTAGCCTGTTTGCAGGATAACAAAGGTGTGTTATTACTTAATTGTAAAAGTCCCTCCTGTGGATTGTCATGTGTTTGAGCCTCGGGAGCCTGAGCCCAACAAGGGAATCCCAGCTCTTGGTCTGGTCCTTCAAAAGAAAATAATTAACCCTCATTAGAAGAGCATTACTTTTCATTTGAGATAGGCTGTGAAACTTAACCTGATATTTTCTGCTGGGTTTTTCTACGGTTGTGGAAGTATGAAACATTCTATCAGTGTTTGTGACTACCATTTCCTTTCTCAGTGTTTGTGATTACTGTTTCTGGAGTGAAAAGTTTAGTCAAGTAAGAATATCCAGTTGACAAATTACTCTTACTATTTCATGGAAAAGGGACGTTTAAAATACTGTGAACATATCTGTAATTATCTCATCTATTGGTTCACTGGTGGATATTATTGTGCCTATTATTATCCATCAAACTCTATTCATATTATGAGTGCCATCTGTATTCTGTGGTTTTGTCTTGCAATGCAACTATTCAGAGATATTTTTGGTTTAATTCTTGAAAACACTACTAAAATTTTGTGCAAATTCGGAAGCTGACAAGCTGAGTGAAGAAGGATTTTTTAGTTGCACTATTTATAGCCTTTTGCAGGTTTCGTTTCCAAAATATCACCCCTCATGAAAGAAAGGTGAGGCTTCAACTTCAGTTTCTAATGAAAACTCCCTGTAAACATTTTTAATTAAAAAAAATCTGAAAGAAGATCTCCTATCTTTATGATTTGAAAGAACCTGTTGTGGGGCAAACAAGTTCTGTTTCTACATCTGTAAGCCCTGGAAAGCATCATATATGTGCTCAAATAGAGGAGATGAAAGAGACCTATCAGTCTCTCTTCTGCTCTTGATGTTGATATGCCTCTTGTTTTCCTTCCCTGTTATGCCGCTGAGGAGCATTTTTCAAATGTCTTGACTGTGATACACACCTGTCCATGGGGCCATTGTGCAGCCACATGTACAAGTCCCTCAGGTCACCACTTCATGTGAGAGCCATCCTTCTTGTTCTTCCTGCCAACTTGGGGCTGCCACCCTTCTGTTTATCCTCTCTGCCAGCAGGAAAGTTGGTCGAGCTTGTACAACACAGGATGGTAGGGGTGTTTTAAAGAGAGAGAAATTGTGATTTTCCTCAGGAAGGTAGTTCAGCCCATCCCTGAGACAGCAGTGATAAACCATTCCATGGGGAGATGCCTCTTTGTCAACAGACTGCCTAAAGGAAACATAACTTGTGTAGGCGCAATACCTGATACTTAGTCGACTAAAAAATGTTAAAAGACAAACTAAAAACTCCTGGCTCCGTTAAACCAGTGAGGTTTTGATTTTATTGAATTCAGAGGTTTCAATGTAGTTCTTCCATAGTGCTCTGGAAGTTGGGTAAATGGCTGGGCACAGGGCGCCTGAAGCAAACCTCTTGTTTGGTGAAGTGACAGGACTGATACAGAAGTGCAGGATCAGTGGGCTCTGCTTGGGGTTTCCCAAGATAAACAAGAAAGCATTGCTTCAATATTGGCTTAATCTATATTTTTGAAAAATTAAATACCTTCTGAGCAATAACAAATGGAGCCATCACAGCACTAACAGACATAAAAATGCATCCATCGCTCTGCTCACGCTACAAAAAAGCCTGCACCCAAACTCCCAGTTGGGTATTATTTCCTGGATTTACTACAAAAAGAACAATGCATGTTTATTAAAAACAGAGTGGCTTTTAGCAGCAGCAGTAGCTCCGCACACAATACACCAAAGCACAACGGGGGCCTTCTCCCGGCAATTGATGTGGAGAAGACCTTTGGCAGAGCAATATGGAAATTCGCATTCAGTGGCTTGATTAATTTGGAGTTTGGAAGCCACCTTCCCGAGATGGATGACAGTGGCTTATTAAATAAATAAATAAGGAGCAAGCTGAAGTCGCGCCGGCGTTATAGCATCAGATTTATGTCATCTGCGCAGGCAGAAAAGGCCTTTGTGGCTGCTATTGTTCGGGCTGTCAGCGGAGGCCTTGGCAGCGGCCTTTTGTCAGGACTTGTGTCGGGGGTAATGATGGGGAGATGACGGCGGTTGGTCTGTTTGATGTAACCCAGTTTTATGGATGCCGGAGTTGGCATCCGCACACGCGGGCGGAAGAAAATAAGCGTGCCGGGGCGCCGGGCCTGCCTGCCCTCGGCTCCCCTCCGCAGAGCCGCCCGGGGAAGATGCCAGCCGCGGTTCTGGGGCTCAGCCCGCGGCCTCGGGCTGTCACCCGGGGAGCTGAGAGGGGAGGAAAGGTGCCCCTTGAGATGGCAGGTCGTGTCTGCTCCCCACCACCACGGCTCTGGAGCTGGGGAGCGTGTGCAGGGGCTGTGGGAGTATCAGAAGCAAAGCAGGAGGGTTGGGAGCATGTGGGCCTAAAGTTATGTGGAAGTAATTAAGAGTTGTCTGGCACAAATCAGAATAACATGGTAGATGATAGTAATCTGGCACACTCAGGGTGGAAGCAGGGTAGGAACGTTAGAAAAAATGCTGCACCATAAGTAACTGTGTGACATCTTTAGAGGGGTGAAAGGGATGATTTAATATCTTTTCAAGAGAATCGATCTGCAATCCCTGTGGGTTTCGCTACAATCTTTGCACTTTTGACTTGATATTTTAATGTCTTATCCTAAAAAGCAGAAGACTTAAAAAGCAAAACTTCGTTTGGAGTCTCGTGTGATTCATTTTCCCTATAGAAACATAAAAGAAGTTTATATTGCTCGTGTGGGAGTCACTTAGCTCTTCCACACTAAACACGAGAAGTAGATAGATCATAACAAGCCATCAAAAAATGTGAGAACACTGACCTGAAGGTGGGAGATAAAAAAAACCTCTCATTTTAGAATCAACTATGCCACAAAGCCAATATCATTGGTCAAAAAATTAAAGACTATTTGTATCCACTGATAGTACCTGTCCAGTCTGAGCTCTGTGGCTATAGATGAGTTTGTGTGAGGACTGAACTGTTGCCATTCACATTAGGATTCAATCAATTAAAGTCAATTAAACTCCACTAATGCAGAACTGAATAACTAGAAATCTATCATAAAGACTTCTTGAACTTCCTACTTTGGCATTGCTTTGAAGGCAAGTACCTAAACGTGAACTGAGTTTGGTGAGCCCAGTGAGAAAGACTCTTCATCCAGATGCTCTTTTTGAGAGGTGGAGGGACAGGGGGAGAGTGTTAGAAAAAAAGTCATCAAGATTCCTACTTAATTTATGAATAGATTTTCTACAAAGTTCCACAGATTTAAGGAAACAAACAAACAGTAAGCCTGGACAAACCCTTAATGTCTCATGCCACTACTAACTACATGCTAGAGATTTGCCAGGGTGGAATTACAGCGCAGGAGTTTGCTATAAAATCCACTGGGCACAAATCTCCTTTGTATAGTACAAAATCCATTAAAATACTGATCATTTTTCTGGATTTTGCCCAAACTTTAGTCTTTTTGGAAAAAGAACTGTTAGTTTTTTGTTGAATGCATGGAGAATAATGGAGAAAAGCGTTTTCTTGAACTAATTTACTTGCTCTTTGGTTGGAGGGGGGCTGAATGTAAATAAGAAATACATTTACTGGCGAGTATTCCCATTAGTATGTCCCATTACTGGGCAATTCCCATTAGCTAGATGTGTGCTCCAGATGACCATTTCACATGAGGATTTCAGAGCAATGTTTGCTGAGGTTTGTGATGTTACTAAGATTGCATGGTATAGATTTGGTATTAACTGAGATCTTTAATAAAGTATTTTCATTTAAGAAATTGCACATTCTGTTCATCTTTATGTGACTGGGTGAGTTCAGTGTAAGCAATGCCAATTGGATTTGAAAAACTGTGTAGACTGGTAATACAGAAATGCTGTGGTAAGCTAAGAATGTCTATACTACATGAAATATTTAAAATTCAAGGGCTAAGCATCATAGGTAAACATACAAGTTAATTTAGACTAAGTCTACTAAATTCATCTTAGATATCAAACTTTGGAAAGTACTATATCTAACTAACTTTGGAAAGTATTCCTCTTTAACTTTGGAATATATTTAATAGCATTATGTAGAATACTTTGTGTGACTTTTAAACAACTCTGCAAACACACCATCAGCTTCTCGAAGTGGTTGATGATTGTCTTGGTGCAGTTTTCCTCCACAGCTGGCACAAGTTGTCATCCACAGTAACCTTCTAGAAAGAGAAAATCCTCTTTTCAAAAGGTTGTCTTCACTTCTGTGTGACTTCAGTTGGTGAACTGAGAGCTTTAGGTATTTTGGAGGAAGCAGACCTCATTTTGCAGCATTTATCTACCCTAATTTACCCATGTAAAAAAACACAAAAACAACAAAAAAACCCCAAAATTGTTTTGAAACTTTCTTCTGCTCTGCATGCTGAGTTACCTTGTTATCTCTGGAGCTATTCTGGCATGTACTCAGTTGTAAGTGCAAATTACTGTTAGACAATGTCTTGAGGTGGTATTCAAAATGTTTTAAAGAAATTAGGGCGTACATCAAAAGGAGGGCACCTAGTTATGATTTGCACTGAAAATAGCACACCAAAAAGCTGGAATGTTACTTAGGGTGAAACAAAGCCTATGTTTTCATTTTCCAGAAGTATCAAGAAGACCTTCTAACCCACTCAAATATTGCTCATTCACCACCACTGTAAATATGAATATGGGCCCGGCAATCACTCTGATTACCAGTGTAATGTTCAACACCTGCATATATCAAAGATTTTGTTTGGGTTTGGCAGGCGTTGGGTGTACCACTGAAAGCCTCTGAAAGCCTCTGATTATCATTGATTTAGCCTTGCACACTCATAGGAAGAAAATATATTTAAATAAGATGGCTCTCTTTAAACGTGTACCAGGAGTTAGCCAATGACATTTCTCTTTTTCCTATTCAGTCATGGAAATCAGTGGGGATTTTACCAGAGTAGCGTTTTATCACGAATGTTGGGCATGTGGATTTCTAAAATATTCTCCTTTGTTAAAATGTTCAGGTTTGTTTCCTGCTCTTATATTAACTATATAGCTCTGGTGTCCTTCTATCAAGCTTCTCAAATCTCCTTCTTTTCTCTCTATTTGACTACATTTCCTTTTGTACTCTTTAATTCTGTAGTATTTACTCCTTTCTTGTTTGCTTGTTTGTAGCAAATAGTTCCAGTTGCGTTTCCTGGGGGATGGGAAGGATTTTTAGGTGAGGATCTGGTCCCCGAGGAACTGAGATCACCATTTCAGTTAAAGCCTGAATTCTCAAGCAGACCTCGGACTGCAGTCAGACATACATTCCAGGAAACTTTGTCCCGCTAGCTGGGTGCAAAAACAGAGCAAGGCTGTTACCTTGGCATTTCCTTTGTAGATCCTTGCCTCCCTCTCATCTGGTCAATCTAATTGAGTTTTATTAAGCAAAAAAAAAAAATTTAGCACCTTCTAATTAGTAAAATACTTTTGCTAAAACTGTTTTCCAGATTCTTGATGTTAAGAGACTAGAACAAAAATTAAATTCCAGAATTTCTCTTTGACCTATGCATTAATATATCTCAAGACTCAAAAGCAAACAAAAATTCATGGGCAACTATGTCTGAGAAGCAATGACTGCTGCAGGTGCGTACACTACTGGTAAAAGATAATTCTGAATCAGAAAACTGTGTTTGTGTTAAAACAATGCACTTGGAGGTCTTTCTACCACTGTTTTGTAATGTGATGAAATGTTTTTTTGCTTATTTCTGAGCTAAGTTCCTGGGTACTAACCAAATTTTCCAAAAAGAGGATGAAAAAGAGAGAAAATCTTTTTGGAGTATGCCCTGACCTATAAAAGCACCACTCTGCAGGAGTTACAAATGGCTTTTTGGCTAAGTTCAGCAGCTGAAAGGGCCTCTACTTTTGTCTCCAGCTCTGACAATAGCTGTGGAGAAGAATGTCTTCTTTAAAATTTCTGAGGATCAAGCTGAACCTTCAGCTGCCAGGGTTTCGTCTCTCCTCTTCCCTGCACACCCCATCCCCTCCCCCCTTCCCCTCCCCCCACCCCCCCAAAAAAAAAAAAAAAGTTAAAGGGCCTAATCCTGCTTCCATTGACATTGATGTAACTTTATCTCTTGTCAGTTTTTTTTTTTTTTTTTTTTTTTTTTTTTTTTTTTTGTTGTTTTTTTTTTTTAAGATAGGGTCCTCTTTTGGGCTGCTGGAAGTATTTTTTAGGTTACTTTTTAGTATACTTCTAGGCTGAAACCAAGTTTCATATTTAACAATACAGTATAAAAATAGCCAAGGAAAAGAGACTTCATTTCTGTAAAAACTCTTTGGGTTTGGTAATAAGCAGTAGAAAGCTGGTGTTTTCTACATGGTTGAAGACAGTGTAAGCTCTCCTGTTAATAGTTCCAAGCTTCTGTATCAGGGCTATGGGCAGCTGTCCTCCAGCACTGGGGATCCAGCATCAGCAGACTCTCTGGAGTCAGGTAAGTAAAGCAGTTATTCCAGGAAATAGCTGAGCTGTCAGCAGGTCTCTTTTCTCTTTTTCTTTTTTTTTTTTTTTTTTTTTTTTTTTTTTTTTTTTTTAAGGAGTGTCTTGGTGCCTCTATTTCTGATATTCCAGTGCTACCCCACCTGCCCTATGAGGGAGAGCTGGGCTCAGTCTCACCATCACTCGGATTCAAACTCCAAAAATGACCATTGGCTGTTTTGATCAAAGATCCCTTATTCTTCCTGTTAAAGCTCAGCAAGACAGAAATGCCAATAGCTTTCTATATGGCAGAAATGGACCCGTGCCTCAGTCCTCCCCAAAACAGCTATTATCCTGGAGAACAGGACTTCTTGGAGAGCATGGACAATAGGGGAGAACCAGGATCCCCTTCCCTGGCACAAACACATATACACAGTGACCTGCCCCTCCTTTTGTCTAGCCATGTTTCAGGATAAAGAGGTGCCTGTGAGGGACCTCCTCCTGGACTGGAGATGTTCTGAAGCAGGGAGGGGACCCATCACAGTACATTTTGCTTCTCCATCCCTTGGTCCTCACCAAGAGCAGCAGAGGGCTGAGGACAGTGGAATACAATAGAAAGGGTTAAAAGCCTCCTTACTTGCAATTATCTTAAATTGTTAAGACAGAAGCCTTGTGATGCATTTGAAGCTTTCAAAGTGCAAGTTGTTAGGGTAACTTCTACAGTCAGTAAAGGGAGAGAGGAGCATTGGGAGGGCAGATCTTCCAACCCAAAGACACCATGCTTTTTCTTTGAAAATACCTGATTTTCTTGGTTGATAAATAGGGATCACCTACACAGGTCATGCTTTAGATGACCGATGGGAGATGTAATGAAATCTGCTTCTGAATTGGTAAAGTATTTAATCTGCAAAAGTTGTGATGCCACTGAAAAGGCATCACAGTCCTGAAGCAGCTGGGGAAGCAGAAAAATCATTCTGCACCCAAAATAAGTCTCATGGTTAGCCAAAGAAAAAAGGAAATACTATCCTAAAAGATGTGGATTTTCAAAGGACTATATCTCTGAATATATATCTGTAAATTTGTAGAACCACTAGGAAAATACATTGTGCTTTGCTGAGAAATGTAAAATGGCCATCAGATTGACAGATTTTGAGAGAATTATTGCAAGGGAATAATGCCACTTTATCCATTACTCGTATTTTTCGTATCAAAAGCACGGATCTTTGGTTCAATAGCTTCTGGGTTTTATTTTAAGGGGGAAAAGGACATACAGAGACTTCCAAGAGACTTACCTGGTAGCAACAACCATTTTGAGCAGAGGCTGTGTTTGCTGGGTGCAATGCAGTGTCACGTAGAAATGCTTAAATTACTTCTGAGTGAGCTAGCTCAGGAAGTCAGAGCAACGTAATTGCATTAAGTGCTCTACTCCAGCTAATGTTATTTTCTGCTTGTACCAGGACAGCTTTGATATGTCTGATGGCATTACATTAGGTGTGTCAACTTGCCTAATGCACAGAGTAATGCACGGTGCCTAAAGAGCTGGAAGACCAAGATAGGTGCCATGAAAGGAGGCAACTTGGTGCTTCCGACACTGTGTTAGAAACTCGCTTTCCTACAGCAGGGAAACATCATGTGTGTGTTTGCGGGTGCTGTATGAAATCTATATAATCTATTTCTTATAATGTCAGGCATAGTGTAAGGCCTTAGAGGAGGATTAAACCAGAAAGAAAAAGGAACAAAAGTGGGATCATTTGGCCTCCTAAGGCCCTTAAGGGAATGGAAAACAAGTGTAACAATGTGATGATTGTAGCTCCAAGTTGTCTCCTTGGTGTGACACCGTTGTGGGGCTCCCTTGTGTACCTACGAATTGTGGGATTTGCCTGTGCACCCCACCGATGGCAGCTTTGGATGCACCCGGCGCCATTCCAAAAATCACAGCTCACTGGGATAAAATGGAGAGCAGTGAATTTCTTTAAGGGTAGAGAAGCCCAGAGGATAATGCAGTCATTTAACTGCCTTGCCCGTCTTGATGTATGAAGTGGATTCTCGAGTAGTTCCCATAACATTTTGCTGGTGGTTTAATCATTACCAAGAGAAAAGCCTAAAGAATGCAGAGAACAGGACACTGCACTTGTGGGTTTTTTTCAGGGGTAGTGTTTTCTTCTGTTTTTAAGAAACGCATGTCTTTGATGAGATATGGCTGCAGGCTACCATTTTACATTTTATGGCTGCAGGCTACCATTTTACGTTTTATGTCAGCTACCTTTTGTCAGTGGCTCATTATTGATGCTGTATTCTGTTTTAATTCACACTGCTCTGCTAATCAATTACAGCATTTATCCATTAATCAGGTGTTCTGACAGGGTCAATAACTGCTTTGCAGTTTTGTGGAGTGTTGTGTGTTATCAAGCAAGTAGCAACAGTCAGTGGATTAGTTTAGCACAGTGTTGTTTTCGCAGGCTGGTGGACTTTCAGGGGAGTAAACACCTATTGAGGCTCCTGGCAATTATCTGGGTTTTTCGGATTCCTTGTCAAAAACCTCATCTGTTTGCAAAATTTGTCCTTGCTGGTGGGTGTGCAAGAGCAAGTGCATGAATGCGTGCACTCACGCATGTGAGCCTGCATGCACCCCTGTGTGCCTGCCTTCCCCCATCTGTGTGTGTACAAATAGACCTAGGTACCCTGTAGCCTAAATATCCACCTTATAAAACGTGCCAGTTCAGCTCCATGGTTTGTAACAACTGTACTGGTGGTAAATCAGCACCAACATTAAAGGGGTTTTTTTCATTTTAGCAAGTGGTATAGATAACAGAGGGGGCAGCACTTAATTGGACAGTTACAGTTTTGGTAGTTAAGTTACCGTCTATAATGATGGTAACAGGTTTCAATTATCTTTTTTATGACAGATGTACCAACATTTAATTGTTTCTCGTCAAGTGTGGAAAGAAAAGACACTTCTGTAGATTTTTCAATTCTTCTACATGTCACTTAGCTGTCTGCACCATTGTTTGAGCTCCTTTCTCTCATCCTTTTTGCAGCAATGAGTTGTGTCATTCCCTCATGATCAGCACTTTTGTTGTCTTTGTTTTTTGCTGTACCTCAGAAGTCCATCTTTTCTTTCATCTCCTTCCCATTCATGCATGAGGGAACAGTTGTGCTCTGTTGTGGGGATGTTCCGCTGGATTTCAAACAGTAGGGTTTCTTTTTATTCTCTTCTAAGTAGTACAATGGGGCTGAATGTCTGTTGCAGAATGCACACACTAATATGCCAGGTTATTTGGTTTCTAAGAAGTCAATAAAAATGCTACATTTGGGTTCAGTACTTGGCTTGCTTTTTTTCTGCTGTTTGCCTTTCGGTCTTCAGTTATAAATCTGTTTGTTTGTTTCTGGTTATAAAATATAATCCTTGATAATAAATCCAAACGTGGAATCAACAAACACTTAGGAAAAAAATGTTACTGGCGATGGAGTATTTTCACACTAGCAGATTTGGCAGATTCTGTCTTCCCTGATAAGGAAGGGAAAATTGCCGCCAAATCTAATTAATGGGGTCTATAACAGGAAAGGAGAGAGAGGGAGTACAGGGAGGGGGGTAGATGCAATCATGAGTTCATCTTGGCAAAACTTTCTTGTTTCTTGGAGACTTAGCTAGTCTTTGCATTTAAGAAAAGGTAGCCTTAGTAGATTTCATTTTTAAGGACTTTTTTTTTTTGCTTGTGCATGTACTTAGTTTATAAACACTTGTTCAAATCCATTTCAACAGCAAAAGGCTAAAGACATAAAAAGCTAGAGATATCTTCAGACACTTTGTTCTCATACTCAGGAACAATCTTCAAAATCCTTCTTAATGAGGTCATAAAAGAAAAAAAATCGAACAAGTGGTACTTGTGTACCTCTCTAGGATGTGTCATCGGGGTCACTTGCCACTAGGTTATCCTATTTAAAAAGGGATTGGGATAGTTCAATCAAGCATTGCATTAAGAGAGAGACTTTGATTAATTCCTTCTCTTCTCTATTGTGCTATAGATAATTTCAGTAAATTTGTGATACTTTCTTCTTAGTCGGTGTTGAGGCTTAGCGTTCTCAATGCGTCATGCTGAGTATTAGCATTTATTGGGCCTATTTGGCTGAAGTAAAGACGAGTGTAGGCTGCAGACAGCCCTCTAATCTTTGACAAGTGAGGCCATTCTTTCAACATTACCGTTATCTCAGGTCATAGAGAGAAAGTGTTCTCTTACAGGTCTGCTGCAGGAACAAATATGTCATGTAAAGGAAGGGGAAGAAGAAAAAGTAAGTAGGCTGATGATTTATTACAGATTTCTTTTTAGAAATAATAGACATGACTTTTACAGAGAAAATTACTGTCTTGAGTAACTTGTTCGTTTTGTGACACAATGGGAGAGAATTAAAGGAAGGCAAAGCTGAGCCTTGTTACCAACTTCTGCCGTGACTAGAGACTTGAAATGCAGCAGAACTGCAACTCAGAACCCAGCTGTGATTGCATGATATCTATACTTCTTGAAACATAACTTTTTATTTTTTAAAGTGATTTGCTTTGGTGGGAAATTTCCTTTTTCATTTAATTCTCCTAAAAAAAAAAAAAAAAATTCAAAGGGCCTGTTTTTACAATGAATAAATCATGTTATGTCCTATTTCTCAACTTATATATGCACTTTTTTCCATTTAAATATAGGTCTTTAGAATTTGCATGATACGTCCTTTATTCATTGCAAAAAAAAAATCTCTCTTTATGTCGTTTGGTGTAATCTCCCCTCTCTTCCCCGGCTGATTTTGAAAATGTGCGTGATAGTTGCTCCGGAGATTCAAGGCCCTGTTGGGTATACACATATTTAGGCGCTCTTTGAAAAGTGGATTTTTGACCTGATAGACCGTAACGGCTCCCAGGGAGCCACTATGGTCATTGTGTAAATCCTTCTTAGTTTTCGGTTTACTCACTTGATATACCGTAACGGCTCTTAGGGCCGTTATGTTCTTTTGTGGTAATCCAGCTGCTGCACATGCGTGTGAAGCTTTTGTGCCTGAAAATCCTGGGGAAGTTTTGTTGGGAGCGTAGCGGGCACGTCCAGAATTGCTTCCTTTCTGGTGGGATGGGATGAAATGGCTGGAGGAAAAAGTGGTGGCTCTTCTTCCTTTCCCCCTAGTAGTTGCCAAAAATGCTGGGGCACCTAAAGGACTAGCAGCTTGCCAAAAAATGTATACAAAAAAGCCACAAAACCTACTGTCGTATGCACAAAATGTCATATGGAAAGACTGATTTGATTTAAAATGTTCAAAAGTGTGTAACAGCTGATTTTTATTTATGCAGTTGTTTCATGTATGTCTAAGATGTGTCAGGCTACTGCCCAGTGGGATTTTTGACAACTGAGTTATTGACCCTTGAAAACAGGGAGTTGTAAGTGAAAGGCTGATATAGTCGTAACTATAGCAACACTGTCAGTGTTCCTGTAATTATTAACTTTTTAATAAAAAAATTAAGAAGCCGTTTCTTTTCTTAAAGAAGCCTCTATTACAAACTGCTGATGCCACCATGGAGATGTGATATGTTGAAACAATGCATGTCAACTAATTACTAAAATAATAAAAAAACTACTGCAAAAGTATCAAAAAGAACCAAGCATCACTTGCACGTATGAATGAGGCCTATTGGTTCAAACTGTTTGTATGAGACGGTGATGGCAGACAGCTATCATTTAGCCATCATTTTGTGCTGTATAAAGCTGTTAGAAGGTTTCATTTTCATTACTTGTGCAACTTTTCATGGATGGAGTGCTCCCCTGAGATAGTCAGTGTTTCTACTGAGGCTGCAGGCAAAGATTCCGAGATTTATTTGGAGTTAATTCCTTTTGTATGGGACCAAGTGATTTGACTGCAACGTGCATGCCTGCTCTTATCATGGAGAGTGGCTGCAGCTCCTACAGATCCAGTTTTACATGGGCTGCTTGGCAGAGAGCAGTTCAGGTTGCAATGCCAGTGGATTGTCAGAGCCCGTGCTACACCCTCCCTCTGCTAAGAGTTGCCAGGGGTCGCAGATCTGTATCCTGGCATGACTCTAAGCACATGTGAGACATATCTTCCTTGTACCACCTCCCATGCTTTTGTCCCAACTCTTGCTCAGTGGTGGCTGTCAGCTGATGTGTTTCAGGTGGGACACCTTCAAAAAAGGATGACCCCTGTTCTGGAGTAACCCTTCACCCCCATGGGGACATCTCATCTGCGTGTGGTTTTCCATGACTGTATGTGTGTGTTTTTTGGGGGGGAAATCAAGAGGGGAGGGAAAGACTGTCATTTCGGCAGGATATCCTGATCTGCAGACTACTTGCCTTGCAGAACACTGTTATGGTTTTCTAAGACTTATCAAGTCACTAAAGCTTTTATTATTGGCCTAGGGTATGTTTACATTCTATAACCCCCCTTCTCACAAGGATGAGAAATGTCAGTTTCTGTATAAAACTTGCACACCTTAATATTTAATGTAAGCACAGAAAAAATTTAATATTGCCACAAATGACAGCAAGTCCTCTATTTTCTTACTCCTTATGATTCAAACAGTTGATAGTACTATATTTAATACAGTTCTGTAATTCCTTCTGTTGAACAATCAGTTGCTAAGCTTTCCTTAGCCAGGTTTTAGATAATGGCTTTTGTTTTTGCTTAGCCATCTGTCCCTGTATTAATTGTCCTTTTTCCCTAGCATTCACCCATAATTTTGGCAAACTGGTTCCTGAGGTTGGTCTAAATTCCTTTTGCTTCATTTTCTATTGTTGGACACTGTTACCTTTAGCATTTCACACATTTAATAGATGCAGTTCTGGCTACTGAAAGGAAGTTCAGTCACTCTCACTGGGTTACAGGGAGCTGAAGTTTCTTTTTTTTAATGCAATAGTAAGTGCTGGCAAAACAATATAGAGGCCTAAATTAAAACAATCGCTCATGTACAGGAAATCAGTGTGTAGGCCCAGTAAAAACATTTTTCTGTCTTCTCTACAAAGGGAGGTGACAGGTCACACTTAGAAGGCTTCGAAAGAGCTTCTTCTGGGATGAGCATCGAAGTTCCCATTTCATTTCCATTCTATCCACTGAACCACTGTGTTCTGTGTGTTTTACTCATCTTTTTCTCCAATCTTTCACTGGAAGGCTCCTGAACCAGGCCCTGATTCAGAGTGGTGGTTAGTCAAGTGATATTACACAAGTACTTAGCCTCTTCATATTACGCTCTGCTTACTGGCTGAATCAAGATCCCACAGTTTCTTTTTTGTTTCCTCCTCTTCCTCCCCCGTGCTCCCATCCTTGACTCCTCTTTCCACTGCTTCGTCCCTCAAATACTTATGCCACTCTACCCCTGTTTTCCTGAAGTGATACAGTTGGCTGTCCTGAGTGCTGCATCAAAAGGCTCCTCGGACCCTGCTTCACTGATTCTTCCCTCACCAAAATCTCCACTGACCTTGTCCTCTTCCTTTTTCTTCCTTTTTTTTCTTTAACTTGCATCATCACCTTGCTCTTCTAATCTTGCCTTTGTCCTTGTTTTCTTCAGACTTTTTTAGTGGATGTCTATTATGTTGCCTTTTTTTGCATCCCTGGTTGATGGTGTGGTTTCTTTTCCATGGTCTCACTTCCTTTCTTTGTTCATCTCTCCCACAGTCCTTCCTCGTTTTCTGTAGTGGCTCAGTTGGGGACATATCCTGGCAGTCTTCCTTGCCACTTGCACAAAACCAAAACGCATTCCTCCTTGTGATGCCTGAGGGCCACCTCACCAAGACCCTCTGCATTTGTCACCCCTTTCTGGCTTGCTGTGTGCTGGTTGTTCAGGACTGCCTCTCTTGCTTTGGCTTACCTCTAGAGCTGCCTGTTGCATGTTGTCAGCTTCAGTTTTTCATGTCTGTAGTGGCCAGGTCCTGGGTTTTCCTCACTTCATTACTCTGCCAGACCTGGCTTCTTGCAGCTTAAAATTACATTCTCATTCTCTTCCTCTTGTAGATGGTTTTTAGGCTGCTTCCTTACTGGCCCTCAAACACGAACAAAGTCTTACAAAGTTCTCCATCTTCCCTGTTTTCAAAGCCACCCTAATATTCCTTGTGGTAGGTTAAACACTGGTTTGTTGATAGCTGTTTCCAAGCAATGGAAAAGGTGTAGAGAGTAATAAAAGTGTATTTTGAGTTAAGATGTGAATGTCTGTTAAAATAACAGGGTAATAAATATACTGCAGCCACCTGGAACGTTATTTGTCTCTCCAGCCTCTTTTATCTTCACTTCTCCATAATTCAATCTGTCCTGGTCTAGAATCTGTCTTCTGTTTGCTTTCTTCATAAAAGCAACATTTTTGCAGAGGTTAGAAAATAATGAAACAGATTATTTGAAGATTAGTATAATTGCAACCACATGCAACTTAACTACTGGTTATTTATTTTTCAAACTAATATAAGGCACAGAGACATGAATAAATGTACTTACTTATAAATATATTATCCTTTTTGTGGATTGAAATCTAACATCTTCAAAATGCTCAAGTTAGCATCTACAACTGCTGTCATGGTGGGAAAACAATTTACATTATATCTGCTTAGGACAGGAACAGAGTCTGTTTTTCTAAGGTCTCAGCTGCAGTTTTCACAGCTCAGATTGGGCCCTTAGGAGAGGGAAGGAGAACATAATTTAGATTGGGAAAGACCCTTAAGATACTCATAGCAAGAGTATGCCCCACCTTATCCTGGTGCTTCTCAAAAGCAAAAAAGGGAAGTATTATTATCTATTCTCCCAACCCCCTCCCCCTTTTTGTGATTCAGTTTAATGCCTCTGGGTACCACTGTAAATGCCTGTTTTTGCCATTAGTCTTTCTTCCCCCCCTATTAACGTATACTGGTAAAGAATTGGTGAAACAGCCCCTAAATTCCCTCCTTCACCTCCAAAGTAGTATGAGCAGAGTCAAGGAAAAGAGGATGTAAAAATGTTCACTTTCGCATGGCTAAAAATGTTGACCTCCAAGAGACGAAGTGGAAAAAAGGAGTGTTACTTTTGGCCAAAAACATGTGGCTTGTTTATTCTGGCAGGGATATGTCAAGGACAGCAGTAATGTGAGAGGCAGCACTGCTTTGCCTCACTGAGACATGGCTTCAGTCTGTAGCAGTTGTAAATATGTGGGGTCACACCTGAACTTGCAAGATCCACAAGATACCCACAGTGCGTGGATGCAAAGTGTGTGATGCAAAGACCTCATGGCCATTCATAAATAATGGTGGAACAGTAGTATATATGGGGTCCTTCAGTCTAGTATATGTGGGGTCCGGGGGAAACTTTGTATTCCACTGGAGAATTCCTACTCGTATGCCTTTGCTGGAGATGCAGGAACAGGTAGTTTATTCCAGCTAAGTATGAGGAATGTTTGAGACTAAAAGTTGGGGAAAAAACAGTTCTATTATTCCTTGGATTTATGGAAGTAAAGTCTTTTTGCCACTTTGCACTGATCAGTGCTGCTGTTGTACTATGCCATGTTGGGTCTTCTTATATATACAGGCACATAAAGATAAAAACATAAGCACACACACATATAAATATTTGCCTCCAACTATTGTGGCTGCAGGCCAAAAGAAAACCTTACCTTTAAGGGTGGGCCTATTTTAATGTCTGCTTGGAGTCTCACATTCCATTCTTGCTTGCACACAGAGCTACTGTGGTCATTGTTTTGCATGTTCTCCTTTAAACACAAATGACACAAAAAAGGAGGAAGGCTTTGCCTGCTGGATGTGTTCTAGAGAAGAGAGAAGACGTGCCACAATAAAAATTGAAACATCCATGACATTCTTCCTATCAGCAAGGGAACAGATGATGGCAAACAAGGCACCAAGTGAGACTTAAAACTGGTTCAAACCATCTAAATTCCTTATATATAATATCAACTTTGGGAGGTTCTGTTTCTTAATATTCTTACAGATTACTGGCATGCATTGCAGTATTAAATGTATCTCAAGGCCTTTGTGCTAAAGTATATCTAAAATATTACCCAAAAAAATAAGCTGGCTGATTCAGTAATGGAATAATTTTTCTCATTATCCAGGGCAGGACAAAAGACATATGCCATCTAATTGTCTTATTTCCTTAAGTCTAAACGTGCATTCATGACACAGGTTGTTAAGGTAGACTTAAAGGAGAGCCAAGCCGTGCCTTTATGCATTTTCACAGGGATTTTTTCCTCACAAGGTTATATATCAGGGAGTTGAGAGAGTCTGTCTGTTGTTCAGTTTTTACACAGATGTGGAATGCTATAACACTTACTTAAAGAAACACAGCTGCTCATTTAAATGTCATAAAAGCTGTTATGTGGAAGTAGACTTAATCCTATTTCTCCTTATAGATTTTATTTTCATGTAATCCAGGACTTTTTCTTATCTATAATGTACCATCATTATGAGCCAAAATCCATTATCTTTACATGTGCAGATTGCAAGGCAGGCAGTGGATTTTTCTTCTTCACTTATTTTAAAATAAATATTGAACAGCCTTTGTCAAGAATTTAGAGGGGGAAAACCCTCCCTCTTAAACTAAGGCACTTGGAAGAATTTCTTCTTCATGGGTCTCCCAAGCAAGCTGTGTGCTTGGTGACCTCTTCTTCTGTCTCTTTCTTCCCTTCCCTATCTGCCAATTTCTCTTCTCTCTATCGTCCAACTCTTTCTTCCCCCCTAGGCAGCCATTAAGGACAGGGCTGTGTCTAAAAATTTCGTTTTCAGAGAGGGGTACCAATGATGAAGATGTGTGTTGCAATGCAGTGAGATAGGAAATCCACATTTAACGGAACTAGACGTTGGGAGAAAAGCAGCATCCCTGTGAAACAAGGCCGTTGGTGTGGGGAGCAGCTTTCATTCTTCAGCTTTGCCTAAGTGTCAGTGGACCTTTTCATGTGTTCACTGGCCACAGTAGATATATGTTTTAGGAACCATAACCATACAAGTAATCTTACCTGGGAAATACAGATAAGAAACTTTCACAGAGCATGTAATAAAATAAGAGTGCTTGGACTTGAACTCGCATTTGCACTTGCAAAGGCCCATCAGGTGCCCTCAAAAAGAGCTGCTACCTGATGATTAGACTTTTTTTTTTCCTTCCCCCTATTTTTTTTTTCTTTTAATGAAAATAAAATCACAGTGATTTGCAGAGAAGTTGGTTTTCACCCCATCTGACTTTCAGTCTGGATGATTTTTTAAAGTGTCCATGTTGATGATGAACTGACCATAACATGGAATGGGACTTTCTAGGTGGGGGATCTGAAGCAGGGACCTGAGAGCCATGGTTTTAGGACAGATTTCTGAGTTTCCTGGGATGTGGCAAAGCTAATCTCAAGAGTTCTGTGAAATTGTTTAGAGAATTAAATTATAACAGTAGTTTAGGAATAGGGTTAAAAACCAAATAGCTATAACAATCTTCTGATTTAGAGTTAAAAGGTATTCCTTGGCCATTGTTTATCCTCCATCACACATTAATATTATCTGCCTGGTAGGTTCAGCACCTTTATGATCTCTGAGCTTGCCTACACAGCAAAGCTTATGCCTGGTAGGACAGGCTGTAAGTGTCTGACTGATGTGTTCCTTGGAATTGGTTCTCTGCTGTGGACACGCTGAGGTGGGGTTCATCTCCCTCAGGCATGCTCACCTCCTCGAGGGATATCAGGAACTGCCTAAGTCAGGAGGAGGATTATGGCTGAATCCATCCTTGAAAGGTGCACCCAGGGCTTTGACCACACCCCCCAAATATGCACCCATAGGGGTGGCAGGACCTGACCCACCAGCTCAGTAGAGTGGGGGTTTGTCCCTTTCAGGGTAGCAAATGCTGATCACACACTATGGGGAACTCTGAGGATAGAGAGGTGCTGAGCTTGAAGAGACTGGTGGGTGCTAAATTTGTGATTTTTAGTTTACTGACCTTACTAAGGAGATGGTTTTGGAGGGCCATTGCTGAGTTAGGGTTTGGCATGCCTGTTCCCATATAATAAAATTATCCTTCAGCTGCTATGTGAAAGATCAAAACGTGATGACATCTGTCACCTATTTATCATTAATGTCACTGTATTTATTATTTCCTATAATCCTGGATTCCTGAAATCTCACCTTTAACTTATTTTTTATTTTTCAAGAAAATTTTTGTTTTTGAAAAAGCTTGAAAATACAAAGTCAGGGACACACAGAACCAGAAAATAATGTTTCAATATGCACTTTAAAAATATTGCAATTTTTAATGCATCATGTTGCTCACAATTGTTTTTAATTCTTGGTGATGTTAGTGAATAAATGAACATCTTTTTTTTCAAGAGATGTATGGAATAAGAGGCAGATGAAGAACAAATACTGAAGGAAATGTAGATGTTTCATTGTCCTCTGTACAATAACAGTAATAATGTTAAATTTTGTAATGTATTGGAAAAGGCAGGGGGAAAAAAGAAATTTCATTGTTGGATAATAAAGCACTTAAATGAAGTGTTTATTTACTGGAGATCATGAAGGTTCTGTCTTTGTAATGTTTTTTAATCCACCCACTGCTACTAGTTTGGTATGTTTTAACATTGGAAAATAGAACAGAGATGTAGTTAAAGGCATGAAATTATAGAAGTCAGAATTTTTGGGAATTCCTAGCTATATTTTGAAATTAATAAGATAAGAGCTGGTTTTCAATTGATGTGATTTTCAAAGGAAATAGGGCTGGGCTTATTATTGTTACTACCACAATCATCATAGAAAGATTCGAACATTTTGCTAACATTGAGTAGTGCTAAAAGCACAGAAGATTCATTTGATCTTATATAAATGTTTTCATGGTTAATAAGATTTGCATATGACATTTTTGCATGATTATAAGTGCTGGAATGTCATTGCAGTAGGCATTAACTCCTGCGATTGAAGTTAAGGGAGATTTTTTTTTTTTAAATAGCTAATCAAGAGTTTAACTGCCTCTGGGGCATTTTAAGAAAATGTTATACTGTACTTAACGAACATTATACTACAAATAAGAATGATATTCCTGTAATTAAAACAGTCTGGATATTGCTTAATGAATGTTTTTCTTATCTTAATGTGTAGGCAGTAAGGATTCATGTAGTTGCCTTTATTAACTTGTGGAGTTAGTTAAAAAGCTGGTTAAAACAGTAAGTCCATATCAGGTCAATATAAAATGCTTATGTAGGGATTTCATTGCTCTTATAAATCCACTAGTTAAAAAATAAACACAGATGCTTGTTTGTCCCATCTTGAGCCATATTGCAGGGTAGTATTTCTGCCTGTAGACATTTCCGAAGTTAAGTGTTGCCTGGAGCACTGCAGGATTTGTAAGCATTCTTCTTTATCGTCCGCTTAGGAAATATTTTAAAATTTCCACCAGGCTTGTATTCAAAACCAGAGAGCGGTTGGTTTTCAATTAGTGTGGCCACAATTGCTGTTGAACTAATAGCATTGTGTATTCGTTCCTTTTTTCTGTCATATTGCATCAGCTTTGATGTAATTACAACATTTTCTTTTTTTTGATGTAATTGCAGTGCATTGTAGTTTTATAGTTCTGTTGTTCAGCACTTTAATATTTACTAATTGCTCGCTAAATTGTTCTTCACTGCTCAGTTATTTGGCCCTGAAAATGTTCTGAATAAGTCTAATTTAATACAAAATAATTCTTCGACTTAATAATTCCTTTGCATAATATAATAATTCTACAGAATAATTCTTGGTTAAACATAAATCATATTTCTACTTTTAATATTATTCTGAAAATATCATGCAGGTTTGGGTTTTTTCCCCAGCTGAAATTGAGCATCTTTATATTATATAAAAGATACTCACCACTTGGATTGCATCCATATACATCTAAGTCTCAATTTTGCACAAGTCTCTATATGAGAACCTGAAAAAAGCAGATTGACCGACGTATAGCCTAAGAACACATAGAAATCGAACAGTTTCATAATTCAAAATGAATCCCCAGTCCTGAAGGCACTTAAGAACATGGCTAACTGTAAGTGTTTGACTAGTCCTTTTGGTTTCTCTGGGCTAGGCACATGCTTAAGTGGGTTTACAGGAGCAATTTCAAAATGCAGAGAAGACTGCGATATTCTTTTCTTTTTCTATATGGTAAAAATGTCTATGCCTTATTTAGTATTATAATTTAGCTATGTTTTTAAGTACAGGAATCATCAAAATGTTTGTGGCTTGACTAAGTGTAGACTGATGTGAATTGCAAATCGAGATAAAATATGGTCCACCAGTGAAAAATTCTTAGAAGTGTGAAGGTACCTTCAGTTTGTAAAATATCCCCACCATGAACAAAACTATGAAGACAACAGTTTGTAATAAAAAAATCATAAATTCTGAAAGACCCAAAGTGGATGAAAAATTTCTTCTTTCTTCTGACTTCTGCATCACTAGTATATTGACAGTCCACTCATTTTCTTCTGCTAAATATTGTCATTCACAACTTTAGTGTAATTTTATTTTAACTCAGATATAAATTAGAAGTGATTTCAAGGGTGGTACTGTTTTGCGTTTCTCTCATGCCATGCAGACATGGATATCTAACCTGCATAGGCTCTGGTGAACATAGTGCCTCTCTGTTATGGATGACAAGATCATTTTAACAGGCAGGAATGGCACTTTATTGATTCTGACTTTATCAAGTGCCTGTTTCTTATTTTGTATATAACTCATTAGCAGCCTGCTCCTAAACTGCTCAGGAGTCTTTGGATGAGTTTGGGACTCGGACTTTAATCACAGTAATTAGCGTGGAATTTTTGAATCCTGGTCTCGATCTTGACCTTGTAGCATTTAGCCAATGCGCACACAGCTGGACCGGTGGCAGGGGCTGCAAGAGCTCAGTGGTGGGGATGCTCCCGGTGTCCTGGTGTGGGAACCGACGCCGAGGGAATAGAGGGGAGTGGGGAGGAAAAAGGGGGAAAAGCATGGTCAGTAAGAAAAGAAATTCTGCCCAAACATAATTACCAGTTTTTCTGTATATGCACCAAGACGGGTGGGTGCAAATTCAGTGTATGAAAAGGCTGGGGCAGAATTAGGAGCAAGGGAAGTAAGTGCCTGATGGTAAGATGGAGGGGAGAACTGGAAGAGCTAAGAGTGGCTTTGCAGTGACATAAAGAATCTCTTCAAAGTTCAGCTTTTCTGCAGAGGCCATCAGGATAGGTCTGACTGTATAAAAGGCAACCATTGCAGATGTGTGGGTTTTATATAGTCACTTCCTAAGAAAGATTTTGGCATGGGATGTTCCAGGGCAGCTTGTTGGTTATATATGCCTGGTCCTCCCCCTAAGCTGGAAGATTCTCAGCCTCTAAAGGCATGCTTTTTCCTTTGTGCCACACAGCTCTGATAACACTTGCATATTTGTCTGTACACAAAACCCAAAACCAAGTAAATCAAAACAAATCATACATCAACACCATACATCCAAAGCAATATCTTCTTATTTCTCACTTCTCAGTGCACACCTTAAAAAGGCATAGTTTTTTCTAAATCTCTCCATATTGGTGTTGGATCTTCATCTTTATTGTGGGATGGTTTTGTTATTTAAAATGTGTTGCAAATTTCCATTGCAGCTGCTAGATGCAATTCTCTTTAAAAAATGTAATGCAGGAGTTTCCCTTAAGAAAACTTACAGCTAAACAAAATTTCTCAAAATCTCTTTAGTGTTGTAGATTTTTAAAACGCAACTAAGAAACTGCATTAGCTAAATAAATGAAAGCATTTAAATTTTTCCTAAAGCAAAACCTGTCCATACTTGGTGTTTATTTCTATATCTTTATATTTAGGAAGACGAGGAAATTAAATGTTATCTTAACTACATGTTCCTTAGGTGCAAATGGCAAAGTGAATGTGTTACAGACAGACAGAGTGCTTTTCCATTGCCCTGCAGCGCTGTGTGTCTGTTAAAGCAGCAGAAAGCATCCCAAAAAGCCAGATACTTTGTCAATGGAAAAAGCAAAGCGAGGTACAACTCAGCTCGAGAATACTTTATGGGCATGATGAGCTATTCAGAGTTATCTACACCGTAAGAAAGGGAGCAAAGCTTCAACTGTATGTCACATATGTTAAAGCTCCCCAAGACAGGACACCAATTAACCTTGGATGATAGCAAACACACACACACAGGCTGCCCGAGAGGAGCAGCCTGTTGCCATTAGTAGGAAGCAGCAGCCCTTGTCACCCTGAGCCATTATTTAAATCTCTTTTAAAATTCACTTCTTAAGTCAAAGAACCGTAGCACTCTCCTCTTCCTCACAAACAGACTATTTTTGCTGTCCCAAAAACAGGAGACACTAGTAATGTGAGAAGCCAGTGGTCCTTTTATTTTTATTTTAGCTGTCTAATTTGGCCATTTTGAATTGAGAAGAAAAAAATGCCTGATCTTCAGTCAAAGCAATTTAAGGCATGATGGAGCTCTGAGTGAACCAAAACAACAGGGTCAAATGTAGTTGAAAGAACATGATGGGGTAAATAAAAGGTCCTTTTTTTTTTTACATTTAGTGCTGGTGGGAGGAGAAAGTTTGGTTAACTATTTAACCTATGATAGCCTTTTATCATTTTATGGCTTAGGGGTCCATGATTTTAAGCCTTTGCCAGTAAGTTCTCATTTTGTATTCAGTCTTTTCTCTGGTGCCCAGTTATATGACTTACATTAATTTATTGGAGATAGGAAAAAATTATAAGTGGCAGACAGAGATACATATTTTCCCTAAAATTACTTTCAAGCAACTTTGGATTTGGTGTTCAGTTTTAATTTCCACTCACACTTCTCTGTGTCATGATTTTTATTTTTTATTTTATTTATTTATTTTTAATCAGTGGGGCTCTCCTTCCCCATTTGGTTCAGCGCTCTGTTTTTTGGCTATAATGCAATGTGTCCTGATCAGTTGGAGTGAGTGCTTGTGAAAGGTCACTTGGAAGCCCTCTTTTCATTTCTTCCTGCTACAGTTTTTCCAGCAGGCAAGCGCTCTCAGGAGCAACCCCCTCCAATCTGTCCCTTTTGATATCCAAAGCTGGTTGTTACGGGGGTTAAATTTCTTAATTCGCTGAGTTTTTGTGAGTGCTTCTTCAACTCACCACTCTCAGTCCCCGCAGCTGGGTGCAGACCGCCTGTCTCCCTTAGGATGCTGTGGAAGTGTTAGGGTTTATTCTTTTACCTTCTTCACACTTTTTGGGGGCCAATTTTCTACCTTTGTGTTTTCCATCAGCTTCAGGGGAATTAATCTCGACATTACATCTGTGCAAGATAGTATCACCTTATGGTGGGAAGTTTCAAATCAGACAAAGCCTCTCCTGGTAAAGAAAACTGCTTGTCAAGAGATCTCAAACCATGAGAGCTGGTGGCTTCTGCCTGCCCTGGCAAGGGCTTAGGTTTGGGGGGGTTTCCTAATTAGTTTTTTGAGGGTCAGGGAAATGACCGTACTGGGTCTGGAACAAAGGAAGAAATCAAAATGTAAAGCTGAGTGTTTGGTATGTTGATAACCCCCCTAGTTTTAATTTCAGCATAATTGGATCAGGGTTAGCAGCAGTTCTTACGTAAAGTTCCTTCCCTTACATTTTATTCAAAAGTAAGTATCATAGCTCTTCGCTTCTAACCTAAGTACTTTCTTTTTCTTCCTTTTTTTTTTTTTTTTTCTCTTCCTAAAGAAGATCTGCTTGCTTTACCCAGATTTATTTCCACTAGGAGAGCACTAAGATTTTGGGTACCTGTATTCTGATGGTAAAGCCTGTGACATGAGCTTTTGTTTTCCGTTCGAGGAAATGTTAGCATTTTTTCACATGTTAACTTTTTAACAATTACAAGGAATTTCTTTTCCTTGAAAACTGCTGTCCTTTTCTCTTTCCTCCCCTTTTCTCTCTTCTTGATATTTTTATTTCCCTTTTATATGGAGACTTGTAGATTTTGTCACTTCAAACGTTAGCTGTTCCTCCTCTTTTCTTTTGCTTTACAATACACACTAGGAGATTTTTTTTTTTTTTTTTTTTTTTTTTTTTTTTTTTTTGCATATTCCTTCCCTTTCTCTGTGAGATATTGTAGTTCACCAAATTTAAAACACTACAGTATTTAGAATCCCCGCAGTGCCATTTTAAGTATTTGGACCTGGAAAATGCCCCGAGTAATAACTACCTGAATTGCTTTTAATTACACAATATAGCTGCATCATTTTACTTCAGATTCTTTTTGATTGATGCTGTAAGGCAATTGTAACCATGGATGATGGGATTAAGTGCCTCTTGAAGTGACTTTAGCTTCTTGTGGGAACAAAGGGAAAGAAGAGAACACTTAGTCCCTTTTTGAGTGAACAGCCTTTTTTCACTTGCTATATAAAGAAATACAATTAACAAACATTATCCCCAGAGGTGAATTGAAATGTACATGCGGACAATAACCGCTCTTGACTGCAATTAGACATATATGATCCGAGGTATTTTGGCCATTCATTAGTGCTAATTGTTTGAGAAACAAGCCCAGAGAACAAATGATTAAAATGTTAGTGCCATAACCAGGATTATTAGCATGTGTGATAAAATGCATTTGCCGCAGCTGTACCAATAAAACTCTCCAGCGAGTCGCTTTGATTCGACAAATACTCAGCGCGGCTGCGAGCCCTTCGTATTTGCACAGGGCCTGCTGATGTTTATAACAAACAACTTGTATCTTCTTTTCTTAATTAGAAAGAATTACTATGCAAATTGCGGGGCTTTGTAATTCCATAGAAGTTTCCTTTGTTTTTTGACAGATTATTTGTGTGCGGTGGTGTGCTACTCGCCGGTAAATTCCACACAGGAAAACCATGATGTTTTCTCCGGAGTGTTGTTTTTTTTTGTTTGTTTGTTTTTGTTTGTGTGTTTGTTTTTTTTTTCTTTTCACGTATTGCAGAAATAATTTGTAGGAGGTTTTCCTGCTCTAGCTGGGTCTTTTTCAGGGGGTGTTGTTGGGTCTTGGATCACTTCTGTCCTTCTTTCACAGTTCCACAGTTATCATGGTATGCAGTTACATGCACAGAGACCTCTGTTGTGGAAAATATGAAGATTTTTTTAATAGTTTTAGTGAAAAGTCTAAAAACGCTCTTTGCAAACACTCTGCCAACACTATGCCAAAGACTGCAGAAGGAAAGATTTGGCCTATTGAGCGATGAATATTTTTCTATGTGTTTGGCAGATCTTCCAGGGCCGATTTGATTTTGCAAATAACCAGAGAACAGAGGCCCAGGTTAAAGTGCTGGAAATCACTTGTGCGAGTACTTTACTTTGTGAGCTACACGTTGTTGGCTCCAATGGGACTGCACAGGTGTGTGCTGTTAAGTATGTGTATGAGTATGAGCAATGCTGGAGTGCGAAAATGCAGTTTGCAGCAGGGAAATTTGCATAATTTGGGGTAATTTCACCGTTCGTAGTCATGCTGTATGGCTGCCATTGCAAACTGCAGTGTCTCTTAGTAGTCAAATAGGTTTTCTTTTCTCCTTTCTGAGGATGAACTATTCACTCTTGGGTGAAATTGTTCTCAGAGGACCACGAGTAACTTTAACTTGCCAGCTACTTTTACATATTTGATGAAGACTTTAGTAGAGTGTTATGTTTGCTGAAGAAATTTAGCTTTATTTCCAAAACCCAAGAGCACTCAGCATGCTGCCAGATGCTATGAATGAAAATATGCTGCTGTAAAACAATTTAATGAGCATTACCCAATAGCCTAGTCCTTGTTTTAACTTACAGTGCTTAAAGGAAGAAACATTGTCTTAGCAAATTCACTTGGCTTTTGTCCATGTGTTTAGTTTAAAACATAGTCAAGCTTAGTTTGAATCATTAAAATACTTGGAGCCAGGAAACATATGTAAGATTTTCCTCCTCTTTATGGCACAGGGTTAACAGTATAATCGAGACTGCAGTGCTGTGTGGGTTTTTTGTCCTAAAAAAGCAACTGCTGGGGATTTTTTTTTATTCTATCAAAATAACAGAAGTCAAGATAATCAGGAATGTTTCCTACCAGAGTAGCTAACTGCTCATATATGGAGCACCCCAAGCCTTGCCACTGTTTAAAATAAGTCTATAGACAAATGAATCTATTAATTAATCCATGTCTTCCTCTGCTTTTTTATTGTAGAACATAAAATATGACTTTGCAAGGAAAATACACAGCGATGATTAAACAATGTATGTCAAAGAATTAGCATGTGATATCATTTACTGTGGTCATATTCAAAGATACTTGTTGAAAACCCTTAATTTGTTACTAAAGGTGTTAGTTTTGAAAGGAGAAAGATTCTGTGTTAGTCCACTTACACCAGCTCCTGCTGTATATATTTTTTTCCTGGCCATACCTTTTGAAAAAATTATTTCTTCTTCAACTTGCTAAGATATCCCACCAACAGTATATTTTTTTATTATAATTTGTGACCTGAGAAACCTCTTGTTTGAGCCCATGTGGCTAAAAGTTGTTTAGATGAGGAAGAGATACCAATAGTCACCAGGTAGTAGCATTTCCAGCATGAAGCCCATTAAGTGATGCCGTTCTAATGGATTAAGTCTATCACTTTTTTGGTGTCAGGTGGTCTGCTGAGGAAGCTGTACTGCTCCTCCATCTAAACACAGGTCCGTCGACCTGGATGGTGACACCTGACTAAATCTGGTCTGCAGGTAATGGTGCTTTCAGCTACACAACACCATTGTGTGTGGTATGCAGAGCAGGGCTGCCTTCATGGGGCTTGCAGCAGTGAGAGGGAAAACGGCTGGTCAAACAGCCCTTGGTTTGATGACAGCCCAGAAGAAATCCTGGGAAACATGTGTGACAGAAGATACATCTCATCTCAGCATGCTCTGAGATTATGGTGTTAGCCACGTCTATCAGGTTTCTGGCGGGTTGGAGGGTTGGTGAGAGGCAGTCATTAAGGGTGCTTCAGGGGCTGCTTGGCTCTAGGCTGGAGTTAACTATTAATGGGCTGAGCTCTTTGACTCCTTTGTGCCCTTGGGAACCACAAGGCTGAAGCCATCAGAGAAAGAGAATAGAAACTAATCACTTTTGTTCTTTCATATATGTTTAGGGAAGGACTGCAGACTTCTTTACTGACCTCTGTGTCACACTGAGAAAAGATCCTCCTCTTTCCATTTGAGATAAACCACTCTTCCACCTAGTCCTTGCTCTCCCAATGTGTACTACTGCAAGAAAATGAGATTAAGTGGATTTGTCTAGCAGCCACTTGAGTTGCCACAAGTTCTGTTACCATCCCCACTTCAGCCTGAAGCAGGAAATGTGAAGTAGTTTGTGAGAGAGAGAGCCAAAGACAGTGCTTTGGAGGGGCTCAGTAAATCTCACTTGCGTGTCTCCAGATGTAGATAACACCTCCACCATCTGTGTCTTGAAGCTGTTGCTGTTTTTAGCAAGGGTAACACTGGCACTTTTAATAAGATAATTTCTATTTAGCTGCCAAGTTATCCCATTTCTTAAACTGAATTAAGGATTACCAGAAGAGCCTGGCAGTGGTTTTTGTAGGCTCTTAAAGTGGATCCATACAGGATAGGCAAAAGTGCAGCAGATGAGATGACGGAATAGTTTTCCTGTTCAATTTAGTTTACTGAGGTAAAATGTGATAAAAGCTTTCTTCATATTTTTAACCCACGTTTTATATTCAGCTTTTAGGCTGCATACTCTAGGGAAAGAGAGGGTTCTTCAACAGAATCAGCTTAGAAAGGCGAGTATTACAGCAGTCTGTCAGTGACACACCACATTGGTTCTGATTTAGATCGACTGAACTCGTTTCCAAGCATTTGAGAGTGTTAGTCATGTTTGCTTTGACGAAAACCCACATGTGTGTGTAGCCATGTGTCGTCCAAGTCAAGCAACTTGGGAAGCATTATTAAGAGGGGCATAGGAAAATGCATGGGTCCCTGACATGATGTGATAATGACATGTTCAGCATGGTGCTAGGAAAGCTTTGCATTATTCAAAGTGCTGAATAATATACATGATAATGCATAGTGGTGTTATATGGTAGGATTATTTTGTGGTGTAAGTGCCTTGTGCTTAGTATGAAGGTAAATTGTCTTATTTTGTCCTCATCTTTGATGTAAGAGAATAGGCCTGGGGGGTACAACATGCAGTGGGGAGGAACATGAGCAGGCATGGGTTTGTTTTTTTTTTTGGAAGGCCAAGAAACACAGTGGCACCCTCTATAATTTATTTCTCTGAACTTATAATTATGGAGCAAAGCAAGCTCCCCACGGCACTCAAGAGCAGCCTCCTCTGGCAGTCCCACAGTCTCCAAGTGCACTAACCCAGCTCCTGCCTGGAGCGGGTTAGCTGGGCTCTCACCAGAAATATCTGCACATGGTGGAGACCACCCCAGACCTCACACCTACGGGCCACAGGGATGTTATCCTCTCAAGCCATGTGGCACCAAAGGCTCACACCTGCACTGAAGTGCATTTATAAATTTTTAAAGACACCAGAGCTAAAAACTTGCTGCTTATGCTGGTGGGTTTATGAACTCTGTTGGTGGAAGTCTGTGCTGTGGATCTGAAGGTCTGAAGAGAGTAGTGAGGCTCTACACTACATGGGGTTTTCATTCTGTTTTCTTCATTTCCCCCTCCATCCATCTTGCTTATTTAAAATTTCCATGCAAATACATTTGTTGATACAATGCTAAGGTTGCAAAATGAACTTCACAAACCTGTGCTTGTTTTAACCAGGACCCCTGCTTCATTCACAGCATGGCATCCAGCTCCTGGAGGAAATGTGGCAGATAGCAGCCTCCTCCCCAAAGCAATCCTGATCCTTTCCCAGCACAGTTTGCATCCTACAGAGGAGTCCTGTGACAGGGAAAAAAAAACCACCACCTTTCTGTATTTCATACTTGCTGTAGCACCCAGAACGGGCAGTGTAATTAAGGCTGCATGGATAAACCTCAGCCCTGGAGGCCTTCAATTATGTTTGCAACTTCTATTGAACACAGTGGGTTTGGAGCTTTATATTGTAATTAACTGTTATACTGATATCTCCCTAACTTGGCTCTTCCAAAGGGGAGAAAATACATATAAATAGCCCAAAACCAGCCACTGTCTAGGTAGGAATGTTTTGCTTTTAAAATATAGTCAAGTATTCTTTACAGCATTGCTACCAATAGTCTAATTTCAACAATATCCTTTACAGGGTGGATTCTCCCCTGCCAGCTGGTGTTCCTAAGCTTAGTTATCGCTTTGCATCATCACACAAGTATGTTCCCAGACGGGCTGTGCTGTATGTACCTGCGGATGATGAAAAGAAGATAAGAAAAATCCCATCACTAAATGTAGATTGTGCAGTGTTGGACTGTGAAGATGGTGTTGCTCTGAACAGAAAGGTAATTAAAAATTGTCTGTGTGATATAATCAGCACTAAAGAGAACTTGTGGAAAAACATTGCCTTTGCCTTGGGGAAGTGACAACCAGAAAGACAAAGATAATTCTTGAGATATACAAAGTAATGTCACAGTGATAGGCTTTGTGAAGGCGTTGGGAAAATCTGGTTACCCAGAACTCAAAGAGATCCCGTGTGAGTAAGCGGGGAGGGAGTTTTGCAGGAATACAGGACTGGGCATAAGCTGTCATCACAGAAGAGTGGGAGATACTGTTATTATTGCAACACATTTCTTAGGGAAGAGGAAGAAACAGTCTGTAAGAAGAGAAGTGGGAAAGGAAGCGTTAGTTCAGAATCACCAGGTGGGCGATTTGTTATTGAAAAAAGCATCTTCAGACTGTGGGCAAAGCAGCGTGTGTCTGGGTTTGAGCCTTGGGGTGTTTGGAAAGATGTATTTTCCAAAAAATGAAATTTGGGGGGGAAATCTGTTAGGGATGTTTCTCAAGGAAGGAGAAGTTAGATCCTGAGCATATCAGTGTTTGGAACAGGGATGGACAGCAGGGTGGGAGATGTAGATGAGTCGAGTACCTGTGCCAAGTTTTTGTTAACACTAAACTGTAGAAAAAGAGAGAATGAATCTAACATGCATTCAGTTTCCCTTGCAAACAATTTTTTTTTTTTAATATATGGAAGTAACCATTTTATTATGTTCCACATCTTAGAATCATAGAATCGTTTAGGTTGGAACAGACCTTTAGGATCACTGAGTCCAACCTAATATGTACCTGCCAAGTCAGGCATCTTAACCAATGTATTCAAGAAATTGGTGCAAATGTTTCCTAGTGAAAGCTATTTCTCAACAGGAATTTAAGTTTGCTATCACATTATTTTCATATTTGTTGGTTTTCCTAACTGTGTCTCCATACTTCAGACTACAGCAAGCAGTGTTTATGGTTTGAGTATAAATGTCCTGTCCAGAAAGTTAGGAAAACAAGCTTGAAAATTTTCCCATGTCCTTTCAAAAATGTGAATGAAATTTGATTCCTTTCTTTTTCGTGTGAGTTAATGCTTTCCGGAAGGACTCTCTCTCTCTCTTTGACCTTCAGCTCTTTACAGGTATGTTGGAAAGTAAAAGTTTTACAGGGTTTGCATATACCTATTTTAATTCTGAAAAGTGAAAATAGCAATGCTGGATGTTCCTGTGTGCTGCTGAAGATGATTGGAAAGCATTTTTCAGTTGCTAAAATTCTGTGTTGAAAGACTAAGATTATATCTCCTGTCACAGTGAATCAGTATTGTTTCATCACATTTCAGAGGCTGGTGATGTAAGATGATACAAGATGTAGTTGTGTAGCAAACTGAAGTATTTTTAGGTGCAGTTTAATTATATCAAATAATTTATAGCATAAGCATTTATTTGTAATAAAAATGACAGAAAACCAAAATTTTATTATCAAGATGACAAAGTTGACAGTAGTAATTTCTCAAGGGTGGTAAAATTCTAGCTCTGTTGAAGTGAAGTTGTGCCACTGGGTATAAGATTTCAAAGAAATTAGGGGAAAAATTGGTAGTGGAAACTTGAGACGACAGATGAGCCCCTGCCTGAGCTTAAATGCAAAAAGAAAGCAGACAGGATGTAGAAGTGGGGACAAGCTACCAAGAAGCAACAGAAAAGTGTGGTCCAGGCTCATAGAAGCAGAATGAGGAAGTTCAGAGCTTGTCTGGAATCAAAACTGGTGAGGGATGAGCAGTACAGCAAAAATGGCTGCTACAAGTATATCAGCAGTAAAAATGAGAAGGAAAACCAGTCAAATGGACACACTGCTCCATGAAACTGCAGGCTTTACTGTCAGAGTCTGCCCAGTCTCAAGCCTAGAAGCAAAACTGAAGAGAGGGTGGGAGGAGCCACAGTAGGGGAGGATGGAGTTAGGGTCTATTTAAATAAGCTGGTCTGTGGGACCAGACAGGATGCACTGGAGGCCTCTGCAGGAACTGTCGTGTCATCATGAAGCTGCTGTCTGTCGTCACTGAAAAGTCAAGGCTGGGGGATGTTCCTGAAGCCTGGAGAAAGGCACCTCTGCCCAAAAGGCCCTGGGTGCTGCTGTACAAGAAGCTGCGCAGGGTCAGTGGTGCATCCTTGCAGCAAAGGTGACAACCAGCCCCAGGGCTGTGCAGGCACAGCTGCACCCTGCAGGTCCAGGGAAGGGGAGACCTTCACCTCCACTTGATTTTGGAGTCCCTGTGCCTAGCTGCAGATCCCAGGACAAGAGGCTGACCAATGGGAAGGAGCCATGAAGGGCCATCAGGCTGATCATGGCACGGGAGGAGAGGCTGAGTTTCTTCATCCTGGAGATGAAATGCCTGAGTTGGGTCTTGATGGACACTTTGCTTCCTGAGGGGAGCTGAATGGGTCCAGAGTCAGACTCTTCTCAGAAGAACTCAGAAATAGTACAAAGAAATAATTGGGCGCAGGTTGCATGTGGGGAGATGCTGACTGGAGACAAGGGAAAATGTCTTGCCCGTGCAGATGGTCAGAGACTTGTCAATTGGTGGTGTATCCTCCCTCCCTGAGAGTATTCAAGCCTTGGCTTGATGAAGTTGTGATCAGCCTGGTGTAGAGCAGTAGTTAATGCTGCTTTGAGGTGGTCTCCTGAGATCTCTTCCAACCTGAATTAGACTGTGTGATTGCATGATTTAGTAGAGAAGCCTAATTCAAAGTGATTGGAAGTTTGAATTTCATTTTTAGATCTGCCACAGATACTCAGGAAGAGTTTGAGACTTAGGTTCTATGAATGTGAAGCTGAAATTGTTATTGCTCTTGCAGCTTAATTTATTAATGTTTATGAGGTGTTTGGAGACTTTGTGTGAAAGATATGACAAGAACATGCTTTGAAGTACAGTGTTCAGTGGCCCATTGCAAATGGGTCACTTCAAACTGAAGGGAAAAAACCACACTAGGAAGCACAGCAACGCTGAGTCTGTCCTTTATTAATTATTCTTAAATAGTACTGATGAATTTGACAGTTTATTGCTGTGTCTTATATTACTTAAAATGCTACTTACGAACTTCCTTCAAACTGCTGCAGAAATGTTGCATTTGGGGAAAAACAGGACCTGACTGAAGGTTCACAGTGCCTTGGGCCAAACTTGCTGGTCTACAGATCTTCATTTGCATGAAGTCCAAGCAGCAAGTTTGAACCACATCTAATGGGTCTATTTTAACAAGATGCTGTGTGGTTTATATTAGAATTAAGTTAAAATTTGACAGATCGATAATCTGGCATGTCAGCATCTCTATTCGGTTGCTCATTCAGAAGGAAATGAGGAAGATGAGCTTCCTTTTACTGAAACTGATAACATTTGCAAAACTGTATTTGGTTGCAGTAGCAGCTTTTGAAGACTGCAGCCATAAAAAAAAATATTTAACTATTTTCTATGCAATATTTTCTGTCAATGAAGTTTTGAAAGATTTCCTTCCCTGTGCCTTACCCTCACAATTATGTTTTCTAATGGCTGACAGAGAGCACCAGAAGAGGGGAACCCGTACCCATACCCTAACCTCCTTACCATTTCAGTGCCTGCATTACTTACCTTTAAGAGCTACAGCACTGACCACAACCTCAGGTGTCATCTCTTTCTTCTTTTCAAACTTATTTTCTAGCTGATATTATGACTAAATCAGAAAAACAGAAACAACTTCACAGTATTCACAAGGAGAAAACTTTTCAGTGGATTTTCTGAGAACCAGTGGGAAGAAATGGCTAAGAAGCAAAGTTGTTATAGTATGCTGAGTACTAGACCTGAAAGTAGGGTTAGACCTGATCCTGGTATGAGTAACACGGGGGCTTATGCAACACCTTTGGGACCAGGCAGAGCAGTGGGAGGTCTTCAAAAATTCAGGAAAGGTGATAAGAAGGTGATAAGAAGATATGCTGACATTCCTGAAAAATTCTTTTACAAGGTAGCTTTAGTCTTGCTGAACATACCTTACAAGTCATGCTGTTCTCAAATCCTGGTTGGGGATCCACATGCTGTTTTTAGAGGTTCAGATGCATAGTGTCACATGATGTACACTGTCAGCTGCCTCTCAAGGTTTCTGACTCTGTAAGACATTGGGTATTTCTGCAACAGAAATTTAAGTTTTGGTTGTGGGAACAATTGAATATTGGTAAAGAGAAGTTACCTTCCCTGAGGTACTATTCACAGACAAATATAGGATTTCTTTACCACTGATGTACATGTGAAGTTTCTCAAATGTTGTTATACATTTTCAAGCAATTACTCAGATTTATGAGTTTGGTGGTATTTCAAAGCGAACAGTTCAAATATAAAATCTAAAACTATAAAATTAGAAATAATACAGATTGCAGTGTTGATAGGTCACAAATGCATCATGCTCTTAGAGACAAAAATAGCCTGAATCTATTTCAGCTCTTCACAGGAAAAGGTCTGAATATGCCTTCATTTTGATTGTAAAAAATAAAAAGGTTTTAAAAATGGCTGCATTGACATGCTTGTATGATTCATATAAGCCAGCAAGCTGAATTGCATCTTATGAAATTTAAAGATCTCTGTGTAGGAGCTGAGCTGTCTCGAGGGCTCTCAGCCAGGCCAGCAGTCCCTGCTATAGCTTTCCTCTGTACAGCTGCATTGTTCACTGTGCTTGTAGGTCAGGTGGATCTATTATCAGGAAAAGTTTTCTCGTCCTGTTGGAGCAAGGAAGATTTCCATGTCAGTGCGTTCATTTTCCAAGGACACAGTGAGCCAAGATTTTGTAGCTAGTTCCTGTGGGTTATGTAAAGTTGCTGCCCTTACAAGAGAGTTTTCTAGAACGACATTTTTTTCCCAGCAGGATCTTGTCTTTGTGGTGCTGTTCTTCAGAGCATCCGTGGAGTGTTAGCTGCCCGGTCAGCCTTGCAGGAGAACCGCTGGGGCTGCTGCTGCAGTCTTTATGTATCTTTCTGAGTCCTTGGCAAGAATTTTGGAGAATTTTGATGCCTTCAAACCAAACTATTTGTGGCTTAGTCTTGTTTGCGGTCTGCAGGGTGGTTTTGAAAAACTGGGATAATAGGGTGTACTCTGCAGCTGCCTTTAGTGTGCCATCAGGCCAGACGGGGCACAGTCCCTCCTGCCAAAGATGGCCCTTGAAAATTCTCTCAGGCAAATTTTGAAAGTGCTAGGATTTGGCCTTTTCTTTCCATGGGGAGCCCCGGTGTTATAATTAAGAATCAAAACAAAGCCCCATGTTCCCTCTGCTCGTGGTTTTTTTTTTTTTGTATCAGAGGTGTAAAAGCAATCCCTTGGAGTGTACATATGGCTGAGAAACATCTGTGCACTCCTTTAGCATAGAACACTTGAAAATAGGGAATTTTATTGTTGATCCTTGGGAACTATATAGACCTCATTAATCCAATAAAAAAATACTGATATTCAGGGTTGGACTGTTAAATTATGTCAGACTGATTAGAGTTTAAGCTCCTAAGCTTTATTTAATATGAATTGTCATTATGTGGCTTTGTCTCTTTTAGAAAAAAGTTGCTCTCTCCTCCAGCACTTAAGCAAGAGAAGCTGGGGAAGGGGAAGCCTCAGCTCTCTCCTTTCCCCATGTCCTTTCCTTGAGAGGGGAAGTGGTGGCTCCTGATCCTCTCCTGTACTCCCCAGTTTCCTCAGCAGTGAGGGGAAGTTTGGTTGTGTTAAGGGGAGGTGTAGGGAAGGATCCCTTTGACTAATCTGAAGCATGTCCTCTTAGAACCATAGCATAAATGCGTTCCTACTTAATATCATGGAGCCACTTAAAAACTTGTGCTGTGTCATGGAAGAGGGAAAAATCAATTAATTCTTTTGAATTCTCTTTTTAAAAAAATAGGATTAAAGCCTGGCCACCTTTCAGAGTGTTCCATTATGAATAACATATATGTAAGAGATGACTCTTAGTTCATTAAAGTTAAGAGCAGATAATCCACAAACATGCTGATTTTATGGAGATTTCTCCCTGTGAGAATGCCTCCTCCATCTCTCTGATCCTGGGGTCAGAACAAACAGCATGCTGGAGAGAGAGCATCCATGCCTACCATTTTCCCCTTAATCTGGGACCTTCTGACCTTTTTATTCCTTATCATTGATGACAAGAGTCTCTTGCACATAAAACAACACTTCAGCTAAATTCAGAGGTGGAGATAAATACATAAAATAGGTCAGCGTGGTATACAAAAAAAAATTTGAGGCTTTCTTTGTTGAGATGTGTTTCCTTACTGATGTACTGATGTTATTGAAGGATTTTATAGTATTAGTGGAAGAAAGCTCCAGTTGGTTTCCATAAATCTCTAGTTACTTCAATTAAAACCAACGGTTTTCCTGTATTATATGATGATAATCTCTTTTTTTTTTTTTTTTTTTTTTTTTTAATAAAGTCGTGTTGGTTAGGATTTATCAATGCTGCAGGTATTTCTCTAGGCTCATAGTGAGACTGTTAGCTAGTACTTCATAGGCACAGTTGCATGAAACATTGATAACTAGGTTATTTTACCAGGTCTTTGCTTTATTTATAATAAATTAGTACTGTACCTAATTGTATTCCTCCTACAGGGAGAAGGCTTGCTGATAAAGTGTGTAGAGAATGATTAAATGTACACAGGCGCATAGTGGGGTGACTTCTCTTCAAAAGATGCACAAAATTAAAATGGGAATGCTGCTTTCCCCAGTGGCTTGCCATTATTAAAAGTCTGAGTAGCATGGGAAATTTCTTCTGTAGGAATTGGGGAGTCCAAAAGTCTCTCTGGTTTATTGTAGGGAAGCTGAACTGTATGGTGAAACTCTGCAAGGCCTTTTTGATCCTTGAAGAGTTCTGATGAATATACATTTTTATGGAAGTTGTAAAGTGTTTTCATTTCCTCATTAATCCCACCATGGTCCTGGAAGAACTGCCACTCCTGAGTACTGACTGTGACAATAAAAGTTTTTGTTCCTATTGTTTTACTCTACAAGCCAATCATCTTCCTTACATAAAGATTTGAGGATTCATAAGGAGATCGCAATATTCAGCAATTTTCTTCTTAATGAGCTCAGTAATGCCTGTTTCTCTTCGAGCAGAGCCTTTGAATTGCCAGTTATTTCTTTTCCACTGATTCAGATGTATCCAATTAAGTTGGACTTGGACATCTACTGATACAACTATTACTGCTGACAGAATGGTGTCTAGAAACTTAGGGAAAATGTCTTGGCTCAATATTAACAGGGATTTCAGACAGGAACGCATTAATAGACCTGGGAAAATATTTTAAAACATACAGTTAATATTTGTATGGACTTGTAAGTCACAGTCCTTCAGCTTTTGTGTGTAGTCGACTGTCTGCAGGCACATCAACACACCTGGGTACTGAAGGCTAACTGCAGGACTAGAATGTGTTGCTGCACATTTCTGGACCAAGTTTCAGTATTTCATCTGTTTTCTTAGCAGGAAGGACCTGGTCATCAAACACTTATCACTTGGTTTGAAGGGAGCTGTTGAGTTTCGAGTGTGCTACAGAAAACCAAGCTAGTACTAAAAAGTCCAGTTTACATGAGTAGCTGAGAAACAATCTGTGGGATCAAATTTGGGCACTTTTTGTATGCAAAGCCATGTGCTATGCTGTAGTATGGTGTTATGTTGTGTTGTCAGGGCTGCAATGGCACCAGGGGTGAGGAAATGATAAAGGTACTGCCCCTGTCTCAGTCACAGGGATACTCAGCACTTAACACTGTTTGCCCCAAATCTCCTTTGTCTTTTTTTGTTGGCAATGAGTAGGCATTGGAATGTGTTTGTGTATTCAAGTTTCTATTGCAATTAATCTTAAACCTAGTCTTGAACTTGAGATTTCACTGTGCTCACAGCCAGTAGTCCACTCCATACTTTGAAAAGAGCGTGGCAGGTGAAGAGTGAGGAAACCCACAGGCCCCCATTAATAGGGGCACAGACCAGAAAGTGGTAACACGCAGAGAATACAGCCCTTGCCCTCTTGGGTAAACTTGTCTACAAGGTATCTCTGCAGTCACAGGTAGTGGTACAGTGGTTCTGTGGTCTGATTTGGGCAAGATAGGTAGGGGAGGAAATGCATGGTGCTTTTCCCAGTGCATTGGTGCCGTTAAAACTGGATCTGTCCTGCTGAAGACTGAGAAGAACCTCAGAGATACTCAGAAGATTGTGGGGAAATCTGTGGTTTATTTTACCAAAATGTTTAAACAATACCTGTTCACATGGGGTTCAGTAGTGTTATTAGGTAGGAAAACAAGGAAAAGTGATGAGATGCTGGGTAAGGAAAAAGAATTTTTGATGTCAGGTGGAGAAACAGCATAACCATATACGTGGAAGTTGCAGATGAAGGTGAAGGTGTGTGTTGACATGGCTAGGCTTGGGAATCTTGGCAGGTGTCAGCTGCCAAGATTCCCAAAAAAATATGATGTTTAACATCTGTATCTTTGGGTTCATCTACTGTTCTCCTGGAGACCAGATGAAAAGGATCCTAGCACTCAGTGGTGGTACCACCAGTACCTATGCAAAAGCCTCATTTCCTTGCACTGTATGAGCAGGAGTCCACAATACTGACGGTGCTATGGATTCTGCTGTCCTTATTCAGATAACATTTCACAATGAATTAAGGACATTTGTGTCTAAATTAGTAACTCAGAATTAAGCCCTTAGGGAGTCTGAGCTTCTTCCTGCTATACACCAGGATACATTGGATGGAAGACATGTGAACTGTGCTAGTTGTGAAATAAGCATAGAATCATTTAAAGCCAGCCTTTTATTTCTACCATGAATCAAACCCATGCCATTACATCCCTTTAACTTGGAGTGGAGCAATTTATATCTGTTCAACAGAAGACAAAACATATGGATTATGATTTCCTAAAGCCCTGGTTTTTACATATTCTGTGAATTACTTTCTTCTCCAAATTGTGAAAGACTCTAAAGCTGTGCTTTATAGCTTTATACATTTTATATATTGGAATGCTTTATACATTCCAATGCCTACCAAAAGAATACACTTTCATGGAACAAGATGATAACCAAAATCTCTGGCTCACTGATAGTGGAGGGCATCCAGAGCCACAAATCTAATGTGTACTCACATACAGAATAGAACACAATATGCAAGTCTTGTGATTTTTCTAGTCCCTGTCATAAAAGCCATAACAAATGCAGATGGAGCGTTAGGAACTATATGTGGTTTTTTTATTCCCATCTAAACCTGCACTGCTCTGCTGGCTCCAGAGTATGTAGTAGGTTCCAGGGGCTTGAAAGCTCTTAATGCATCCCTAAGTTACACATTACTATGCCCAGAGTTTGGGCTTCCAAGCAAGAAATTCTTTTACAAAGAAGTGAAAAACTTGCCAGTTTTTTTCTTCATTATGGGTAAGTCAAAACATCCAGCTGCATTTGAAAAGTTGCTGTTTTGGTAGTGGTTTTTATAGCTATATGGAGCATGTGCAGTTGTTAACATATCTAAATATATTGTCCAAAATAAATTGTATAAGTGTCCAAAAACAACTGCACACATGTGCAAAGCCAGCCTACAGATTTGGATGTTAATGTCAGCTGCTTTGCCGAGGTTGCTCATCTTTCTTTTTGCCTATAATATCACAAAATGAACTACCTTTTTGTCTATCAATAAGGAAAGTGATAAGCTGACTGTAGAGTCTGATCAGCACTTTACATCTTTTTGAAAGCATAAATGAAATTCTAGTGTTTTCTGAATTTGACTAACCATTTCTGTCTTTAAGGCAGCTTGGTTGCTCTGAGATTGCTGGTTTAAGTCCAGCATAACATAGTGCTGCCTACTGTGGATCGCTGTAATGGCTCTTTTGCTATCCTTCTTTCGTTGCAGAGCAGTAGGGCTACCCTCTCCAGAACAATCTACTTACCAGTTATTTCAAGACTGGGAGAAAATAATTATAAATACTTTTCTTTATTTTGATCACTGAGCTGCAGAAGACCATAAATTCTTGTGTTGTTCCTCATTTGGGAGCTAGTGGTTATAAAGATCTTGGCTGTTCATTTTAGGATTATTATAAACCATGGCTTGCTCATTCTTTCCTCCTTACTTGTTACAGCCTCTTGCTACGTTGCCTCAAAATAGCTGCTTCTATGCCAGACTTAAGATAACTTTATCTTCTAAGGTTTCACAATACAATTGGGCATTAAAAGGGGATATGTGGAACAAATTGGTATTTTCTTCCAGCTTAGTCAGGTTATTGGTTACATTTTAAGCTTTGATTCCACACAGACCAAATCTTCCACTTATTAACCAATTATTTTTAAATAGAATATTTATAGATCATAATTTAATATGCATTTTCTTGAGAGAAAGGGCAAATTAATACATGTTAACATGGATGAATCTATTTAAATACGCTGTCCACAAAATCCTTACAATATGTAAACAACATTTGTTATGCCTTGGAGATAACATATGATTGGACTCACGAGACCCTGTTTATCCTAGCAAACAGTTTCTTTTATAACTTCAAAGGGAATTTTATATATTTATGGCAATAGCAGGGTGTTAAGTGCAGCTAGACAGAAATTATACCTCAGCTATTTAGTTAATGCCAATAGGGATTAAATTAGATTTTATAGCTGTTAGTAGAAGTCTGTTTTGTAGCTAACAAGTGGGATTTTTAAATCCTGGAAAGCATAATCCTATTATAAAACTGGCAGCTGAATTAACATTATCTAGGAAGCAAGTCTTCACGGATTAACATTTTTTGACATTAACAAAGAAAAACTAATGCTACAGGGATATTAGATGCTTTTCCCAAAAGTAGGGGGAAAAAAGAAAGTGAATATAGGACAAGATAAATGGCACAAATAGTGCAGGAAGGAAAAATGGAGTGAAATATGCATGAGGTGAAATCTGGGAGTGGTCGTATTCTGCCTCAAATACAAAGGAAATACACTGACTAGGAAGAGATCCCACAATTGATAATTCACATATAACCCACACATTGATTTATATATCCCTTGTGGCTAATTCTCAGTTATCCAAATGAGCATGGGATAGCCACCGAGGCCTTCTCCTGTCCTGGGAGGCTGTCTGCATTCCAGCTCTAGGATGACTGACAGCAGTGCAGAAGGAACACTCATCACTTTTCTGAAGGGCCCATCAAGCTGTTCCACAGAGACCCTGATGAAGTTCTCCTTACACAATTTTAAGAACAGTTCTGAGACAGTGGCTGTAGGCAGTGCTACAGGGCATGAGTGGGACAGTGAACTTGTTTGTCCTGCAATACATAGACTGAATAGCTATAAGAGTATGTACCATGTCATATTTAAATTAAAAAATCTTTGTCCTTATCAGAGTTGCAGAACAAAACTTTCATTACTTAAAACTGTGAATTATGCATGTCCTGTAAATTAAAGGTTCTGTGGTTAGAATCTGAGCCTTTACTTAATCACAGTTGCAGCATTGAAATAATGAAATTAGTAATCTTCTGTGTGGAAGGCTAAGAAGAATTCTTTTAGTAAACTTACCAGACACAAAAATATGACAATCAATTTTTTCTAGATTTTGCAACATCATTTTCAATGTTGTTGATGCATTACAGATTTTACAGTAACCTCTTTTGGCTTCCATCTTGTCTCATAAATTTCTTCATTCTTATCAAAGAGAGAATTTCAATGATTACAAATGAGAGTGTGAAATATCTAAGTTGCCAAACTGTCTATCCTCCTCTGAAGGCAATGCCATGAGGAAGAACCTTGGAACTGTTATTTCACTGGGAAAACTCACACCATTTCACTGAGAAAACTCACACCATTTGGCATCAACAGGACCAAGATTTATATCCTGTTGTGTGCATTTTGCACCAAGGATAATGAACCCTTATAGGAATGGGAAATAGTTGTTCGCCCTCTGTTGTGGCTTTTTTTCAAAAATCTGTCCTCCAAATGTATTTCTTTATTCCATTTGCAATAGACCGTAAGCCTGGTGCTTTAAAGCACAAAGGGATATTTTAGCCATTGCCACTGCCCTCTGAGGTCCTGAGAATATTCAAAGAAATGGGAGTACAATGTGCCTGTGATTTTTCACATTAAGAAGGACATAAACTTGATGTCTCCCTGAAGCACACGGTCCTCGATAAAGGATCTATTTTTCCTTCCCCTTTAAGTAATGAGCAATGCTATGGCATTTTTTTCCAGGTTTGCTGTCAGAGTTGGAAGGTATACAGACTTGGCCCATAAGACAGGTTGCTTTTAAAATGTTCCTCTACCTCCTCACCTAGTGTATCTTAGCTCTTCATTTTTCATATGGAAGCAGCCGTCAAATGATGAATAAAGAAAAACTATGTGGAATGAGACTGTTAGATGACAAGAGAGTTGCAGCCACCCTCATCATCTGCCTTCTGTCTCTGGAAGGCAATAGGCTTACTGAGCAGAAGACCCTTCCTCCAGATGATCCTCTGCCTGCTGTGGCTGGCTGCTTGCCTGACTATGAAAGAGGTCATGGAATAGGGAGGGAGGGATGAAGGATGCTTGACTCTGCCACCCACAGCTCTTGTATCTGACTATGTGTATTTCTGGAGTAGATGCTTTGTAGAAGCTCATTCAGGGCCAACATGTGGAAAACAATAGCAGCACTGCCTGAGCATTGCCAGCCAGTGCACCTGACCTCTGAATCTGGCTTCATGTTGTCAAATTTGCTTATCATCCATGAGGTACAGTGGAAGTGCTGAGGAGAAAAAGAAATACCCAGAAATGTGAAGGTGGGTTGTGGTTTTCGGTGCCTGAGGCTGTTACAAGCAGCCCTGCACACATATGCTTTATTTTGTAGCTAGAGGTGATTCATGTGCTGAGCAACCTCCGAGTAGTGCTTGATGTGAATTGACAGAAACTAGCAGAAAGAGCAATTGGCTTCTAGCCTCCGACAGCAATTCCCATTCCTGGTCAGCAGACATTACCTCTTCCTACATCCATCTCTTCATTGAGGTGTGCTACAAAACATAGCAAAACACTACATGGCTCATGGGGGTGAGGTTTCCTGCAGGAAGAGCAACAGCTCTTTGCTGTAAGCAAGGGCTCTCAGAGACCTCTCCTTTTCTTTTCTTTTCTTTTCTTTTCTTTTCTTTTCTTTTCTTTTCTTTTCTTTTCTTTTCTTTTCTTTTCTTTTCTTTTCTTTTCTTTTCTTTTCTTTTCTTTTCTTTTCTTTTCTTTTCTTTTCTTTTTTCTTTTCTTTTCTTTTCTTTTCTTTTCTTTTCTTTTCTTTTCTTTTCTTTTCTTTTCTTTTCTTTTCTTTTCTTTTCTCTTCTTCTCTCTTCTCTTCTCTTCTCTTCTCTTCTCTTCTCTTCTCTTCTCTTCTCTTCTCTTCTCTTCTCTTCTCTTTTCTTTTCTCTTCTTCTCCTCTTCTCTTCTCTTCTCTTCTCTTCTCTTCTCTTCTCTTCTCTTCTCTTCTCTTCTCTTCTCTTCTCTTCTCTTCTCTTCTCTTCTCTTCTCTTCTCTTCTCTTCTCTTCTCTTCTCTTCTCTTCTCTTTTCTTTTCTTTTGCCTTTGCCTTTGCCTTTGCCTTTGCCTTTGCCTTTGCCTTTGCCTTTGCCTTTGCCTTTGCCTTTGCCTTTGCCTTGCCTTTTCTTGCCGTGGAATCTCTGGGATTTCATTGTGCTGCTAGTGGCGAACAGAGCCACAAATCTCACCTTTCAAAGCCAGATAGTCTTGGAAAGCAGACTAGGATCAAAAATATTATAATAATAATAATGTATGTTGTGCATATATAATGGTAGTGGCAGGAAGTCCAGATAATGCCAGAGGCAACATCTATGAGCTGGTTGTGTCCCCTGTAGCTGGAGATAAGGAGGCTCTTTTCCAGTGTGGTCCAAGAGTTGGTAAGTGGATGACAGGGTGTGAGGAAATGCTAGGGAATCAAATGAGGAGCCGCTAAAGACCAGTTGAACAAAGCAGCAGCCTCTCAGCTCAATGAAGTCTTGCCTAAGGTTTCACATGGGGCTGCCTATACGCCCTTTTTTCACTCTCACTCTTCAAGAAAAGAGAACTTGTGCTACGTTTTAAATGGGCAAGTTACATACAGGAAGCCAGACAAGTGGCTTTCTTACACCCTGAACTCCGTAAATGCTCAGTAAAATTAGTATGTGTAGTAAATTTGCTATGGCTATCAAACCAAATTCCTTGAGTAAAGCAGAGCATTTATAGAATTGTGTCCTTTCTTCTTGTTTTACTGATGAATGTATCTGGCAGGGGAAACTAGAACTTCCATTTGGGATCATTTGTCACATTAGCACATTCCTTTGAAGTTGCTTTATGCAGCAGTGTCAAAAGCTTTCTCACATCTTGACTGCCCTCCACAGTCTCTCAACACCTCTCTCGAAGTAAGTGGCCAAGGCTGGAGATTGTATTTCAGGAGCAGCTTCACCAGTGCTGAGTAATTATCATGAAATCATGACGGCAGCTTGTTCTGTCCTGTCTTCTTCTTTACCCAGCTAGAATCAATGGATATCATGAACACTAGACTTTGTTCTTCATCATGCAGCTTCACATACCTTAATTTCAGGTATTTTGAAGCATCCCTAGCACTGGAACAGGTTATAGTTGCCTTGAATTAACTTCAG
Organism: Sylvia atricapilla; assembly: GCF_009819655.1. Classification (NCBI taxonomy): domain Eukaryota; kingdom Metazoa; phylum Chordata; class Aves; order Passeriformes; family Sylviidae; genus Sylvia; species Sylvia atricapilla. Next base: position 76,091,037 of record NC_089141.1, read on the forward strand.
ACAGCTGCATTCAAGAGTGCTATTCCCAGCCACACTGGTAATCCCTGAATGTGCTTCTAAGTGCTTGAAAGTCTGCTTTGGTGCCTACTCAGCAGTGTTTCTGTCCTCTTCTGGTAGCTTGTTGTCTCTTTGATGCCAAGGTTATCAGACATATATCTTCTGTCTGAGGCCCTTGAGCAATCAAAATTTGCCTAGCAGACTCTGACAAGAGACACACGCAAAGCACATAAGCCATGGCCTTTTTATTTTAAAATGGCTAGGATAGTGAAGAGGAAATAATGGTCATGTCCATGGTAGCATGGGTAAAAGGCTTACTGAAAGCTGATGGATCAAGGTCAGAGGGGAAGCCAGAAGACAGGAATTGTCTTGATTGTGACTGATCAAGGAGAGACTGTGAACAAATATTTCTTTAAACAACTGAAGGGAGTATCACAAATTCTTTCTGACTCTCATGGAGAACTTAGCCCATGCTAGAATCTACTGGCAGGAGCATGTGATGGGTCACAAGAAACCCAGCTTTCTGGAATGCAAGAAAGCCAAATTTTTAGTGCAAGTGCTGAGCGACTCACTAGAGGACATGCTTTGCTGTAATCCTGAATGAAAATGAACTGTCAGTCAATAGGAGTTTTGACTGCAGGAGCTGTCAGATGCTGGAGTTTATGATCCTGAAGGCACTGAGGAAGGCAAGGACACAAGATTTCAGCTGGTAGACAGAACTGATTCCACATTAAGCTTCCCCTGAAGGCAAGGGAGCTCATAAGGGCTAGTCAGACTTCAGTGACAATCTGCACAAAATGCAAAAAAAATCATCTGAAGGGTGGAAGAACAGGCAGGCATGGCAGCTGGCCAGCTTGCTGAACAGGGAACTCTTGATTTAACTCAAACACAATAAGGAAGCATACAGGAAATGGATGCAGGAATGGGCTACCGAGGGGCAATAGAGAAATATTACCTGGGTATGTAAGCACAGAATGAGGAAGGCCAAAGGCTGGCTGGAATCAACAGCCACAGCCTGCCTGAAAGAAGATGCTGACTGGAGACAAAGGGAATAACATCTTTCCCATGCAGGTGGTCTGACACTGGAAGAGGTTGTTCAGAGCACTGGTCTTTCCTTGCTCTGTGGGGATATCTAAGCCCTGGCAGGGTGAGCCCTTATCAGCCTAGTGGTAGTTAACTCTGCTTTGAGGATGTGAATGGATGAGGTGGTGTCCTGAGGTCCCTTTCCTTCCTGAAACAGATGTGTGATTGCATGATTTTCTTAGTGGTTAGAAAATTTGTCCAGGAAGCTAGGAGCACAGGCCTATTTGTTCTTATCTGGAGTGATGACAGCAGCACCCTGCTTGCTAAATAAAACTCTAGTGCTCCATCTGTGTGTATGCACCCCTGTGGTAGAGACTTCCTCCATCTTGCTTTAAGTCAGTAGGTATTAACTGGACCATCCACCAAATCTAGGCCTGAAGCTGACTTTCTGACTTAGTGGTCAGGACACGAACCAAAGAGAAGACAGACCTGGATTTACATCTGTGCTCCAGGGACAGCTTGTACATTTTGGTCCATGGCTGGTTTTTTCAAGCATCACAGTGCATGTGTCCCTGTGGGGTTCTATTCCTACTTTGCTAACATAATCAAGAATCAGATCCTCAACAGACATGAAGCTGGTACCATCGCTATACTACCAGGGAAATTTTCATTTATGTGTTTTCCTATTGGCCTGCCAGCTCCATCAGCAGATTGTCCTGTTTAAAGACCTTGAAACAATTTGTACAGTTTTTGATTTTCTAATACTTCTCTAATTGTAACTGGAGAATTATATATTTCACTTATAACTGCCAAGAGCTATTTTTTTCACTCCCTCTGTACTCTTCCCTCACCTGTTTCAGTTCAATAAACAATTCAAGCCAGTTCCTCCTTTTGTTGGAAGTGCCTGGATAGACACTGAAAAGATCAGAAAAATTAAAAAAACAATGTGCTTGAAGGTGCTGAATCCAGCAGCTGATTAGTACCAGTTTCACCATCAGTGAGACTGAGCAAGTGTTCCCCAGATCCCATTGAAAGTTCAGCTTACCTTACTATTAGCCTGAGAATTACCACCTCTTACTATCCATAGCCATGTATATTGTTAGCAAATTTCTCAAAATCACAGATTAAAGGCAAGAAGCTTGCTATCACCTTTATTTCTCAACAGATCAGGTGTTAATGCTGTTATTCCAAATTCAGTTCATCTACAGATGTAGCTATGAAACGAACAACTGCAAATGTGGCATGCTTGAGCATCTTGTAGAATTAAGACAGGGACACTTCACTACATGTTTTATTTGCAAGTAAAAAAAAAAATTCAAAGCAGTGTATCACTCAGCTGGGCTGACCCACATGTGAGGGTCTGTATGTGCAGCATGTTTTACTGATCCTTTTGTAGAAGGTGGTGGAAGAAGATGAGCAGCTCAACTGGGTTAAGCACAGTAGATGGTTTAGATGGGAGCTTCTGGCTACCCTGCTGCTCTTGCAGTTGATTAGCTGTTTTCAGTAATTATGCATTTCCATCAGGGGTGCAATGGTTATCACCTCTGGTAATGAGATTACTCCCATTTCATACATGTGTAATGTTCTGCCGGTTCCCTTTTGGCACTTTACATGTTTCTGTGACTCACACTTTCAACGCTTGCCGAGGTTGCACACCATCTTCTCTCCTATGGACCCATCGAACCATGCAAATGGGTTCCCCAGCATTTGTCAGTCTGGTGGAAGCAATCTATAGGCCTCTATAGGCCTGCCAAGGTAGCCTCACAGCACGTTCAGTAAAGGGCTTGCTTTGCAGTAAGCACAATGAACTAGTTCTGGGTTTGGGGGTTTTTTTGTTGTTGTGGCTTTTCCCCAAGTGGCTGCACCAGACTGTCACAGAGTGGGAGTGACATGTTTTTAATTTATCTGAAAGCATCTCTGTAACCCGCGACATAGCATCCCAAAGCATGGCTTTGCACCCCATTCACCACAGAAGGAAAGGCACCATCCTTTCATCACAGTATTGGAAAGGCTTGCAGACTTTGCTTGGATTTCCTAAATACAGAGTACTCATTCCCCAAAGTACTGTTAAAAATAATTATTGTCAGTTATAGGAAAAGCCATAGAGGTGGATGCTGATGTTGCATCTGACTTAGACAAATGATTTGCCCATTCTTCTGGTGGAAATTTCCCTGGAAAATTTTTAAATGGCAAGAAAGAGAGATACCTGCAAAAGGAGAAGTAAGTCATTGAAGAAGGTACAAAATTGTAATGCATGCTTCTGGAGCATAAAAGGGAGGAAGGAGTATGCAGCGAAACATTATACTGCACAGAGCTGCAGATTCCAGGCATTCCTTTCGATGGAGCCTCTGAAGGAAGTATAGAGGCTGTGTATTCCTTTTGAGGGCAGCTTTACAGGTCACAGATCTGGCCTAAACAAAGTATTTTTTTCTAAACTACTCCTTTCATTTTCCTCCTCCTCATGTCAGGACTCCAGCAGAGTTTTGTAAGCAGTCCAAGGGCCATCCTGGCAGCATCTACCTCCCTGCCTCTGGGGACTGATTCCAGGTCATAGATCAGAGGGAAGGTAGACTTCACAGAGTGCCTTGGCGCAAGCACACCTCCTTTCCTAGTTTTTCTTTTTCCTTCCAGAGTGTGGCATGAAAAGGGCAACACTGTAGGCTACCAATCAACCCACCTCCTTAAAATAAACCCCATCATCACAGAATCTTTCATGTAGACATCCCAGGGAGTAAGCTGCATGGTGCAAAGAAGGGCATCTGGTTTTCACCCTGTTCTGGAAATTGAGTGAGTACATAAATGCGAGTTTTGCCAAGAAATATAAATGCAAGTGCTTGAGCAGCAGCCTTGGAGTGTGGAGACATCCTTGACTCTCCATGTGGTTCCAGAAGCCATGTGACAAGTTCCTTTAATGCTTTTTACCATTAAAAACAATCCAAAATCCCAAAGATAAGCTATGAAATTCCCTTTCTGTGTGAAGCTGCCAGATTTCTAAAAAGAAAGAATCCCATCAGGAGACCAGAAAACAAGGCTACCTCTGCAGAAAACCTCTCCCTATCACTTCCAAAAAAGATCTTCATCCTGAAGGTGCTGCTAAACCAAGTGCTTCCAAGCAATGGCATTTAAGCAATGGCATTCAAGATGCCTTCTTTAAGAATGGGAAGACCTGAAACTCCCACACCAAAAGGAGGCACAAAGGAGCTGCCAAGATGAAGCCTGCCACTCAAGGAAAGTCTCCACCCTTCCTGCTTTTCCATACATAGTCTGCCCAGGGCCCTTGTTTGCAATATGCTAAAATCAAACAGGATGGTGCAGTTGCTTTCTTTGGGCTTTAGAAAGTCAGGCTTTTGGGGCCAGGCACCAGTTGTGACGTTAAATTTATAAGATCTACATTTCAACAGAATAAGACATGTAATTCACCCTTGAAAAGTCAGAAGCTGTATTTCTGATAACATCCTATTTAAGAGAAGATTTAACAATGCTCTTTAACTCAATCTAATCTACTCAGTCTAATTATATGCTCATTTCTTCTCTAGCTGAGAATTACGGTAATATAAAAAATCATATAAAATCTGAGATTTTTTCAGCATTGCATGAGGTCACTAAGCCAGGGTCATGTAAGTGCTGTGAAGACAGAACCGTGTTTTCATTGAAAGGGTTTGATAAGGGACCTGTATTGTTGCAGAGGGAAACACACTTGGAAAATCTCACTACTGAACTTGTTACTTCATGTAAAGCAGTAGCTGCAATAATAAGAAAAGAACCACATCTAATTTCCTGAAAAGGTGGGAAGTGGAGAGAATATATTTTAGTAGCAGTTGTATTATTAACTCTCTGAGATTCCAGTGTATTTCAGTGGTCTCTAAACACAGCTGTACAGTAAAAGTGCCAGTGCTGGCACAAGCAGCATCTGAGAAAGTTCCCTGTTGTGCCAAGACTGTGACATTGCGTTCTGCTGGAGATCTCTTTGGCTTCATTTCATGCATACCTAGCAGATTTCGCAGATTGTGAAAATGAATGTTTTCCATTCTCATGGCTGATTTTTGCATGCATCTGTTCACTCATCTAAACCTTAGTTACATGCTGCTATGAGAATGAAAGGGTATAATTTTTTCCTTGGAAATTGGGATGTTTCATGCACCACAATTTCTGCTTAAGGATCCTGCCACAGCAATTGTGAAACACTTGTCTCACTAATGTCTTAGAAAAAATTATAGCTACAGGGATGCATTTCTCTTTCCTTCTGCATGCATATCTGGGTTTCATGTAGTAGAAATTATGTGCATAAATCAAGAGAAAAGTACTCCCTCTAGAATGGAAAATACCTGTTGGCAGGTACCAAAAGATAAATATTTAAGCATGGCATTTGCATATAACATTAATAAACCCACACTGATTATGTCTCAAATTCTGTATTGTAGTTCATGGTGCTTACTTCATATACCAGGTTGCAAGTAACTGTGAGTGCACAGAGTTTGCCAAATTGTTTGAATATTGTAGCTGTGCTATATTACAGGGCTTACACAGGCATTTATGTGCTGAATGATCCTCATTTTATTTTAATTTTTTTAAACCATAGCCTGGCAATTAGGTTGATACAATGAGCTTGAATAGGGTTATGAAAGAAAATGGATGTATGTGACACTCCAGAATTAACAGTGTTTGCATTCTTGCTTCTTCAAAGTTACCTTTCTGGCATGTAATATTTTTTATGCTGTAATTTCTCTGTGTTAACTGTTCTAAATAACCTTTAAGATTTTTTTTTTATTCCCATAAAGGAAGAGTTAAAATGGCTTAACTGCATTCTCACAAGAGATCTAGACAAAGACAAAGGCTGAGATTCAGATAGCTCTCAGCCCTTGCAGCATTGCTAGTAAACAGTAGAAGTCTGGAGTTTTTCTTCAAAATTATCTGTGTTCTGCAGATTTGTATTGCCTTTGTTGTAGAGATGTACTTCTCTGAGCCTTGTCCCCATGCCACCAAAATTAACATGCACCATCTAAAAGGTAAAGGCAAGGATAAAAAGGCAAAAAGGCATCAGTAGGAGCATTTTGCCCCACAGCACTCTTAGCACACTCACTTCTAGTGCATCCAAAGCACCCATTAAACCTTTATATCACTCTTCAGAGACTGTAATTTCTTTTTTTCATAGCATAAAGTTTACTGGTTCTTCTCTTTTCTGAGGCACCCTCTTTGCTGAGTAGTCACACAAAGGAACAGAGCTAAAAAGTGAGTCACATTAGTCATGCTGCGTAAGGTCCAGTGAAGTGGATTTCCAATTATTGCTAATTTATTCAAGGGTAAATTGTTGCACTGCGAGGGGGCTAGCAGTAGGGGTGGGTGCAGAGCCCAGCGGGTGCCTGGCAGGGCACGCCGTGCTCAGGCTGTCATGGTTGCTGCATCTCCCAGGGCCTGGCTTCATCTGCAAGCACACACATGCAGAGGCCCCTCTGCCATCTCATAGAATGATGAAGGAAAGATTGGGTTTCATTGTCCCCTTGCTCCTCTGAGCTCACTCTGGGGATCCAGAGTGCACGTGGGAGATGAGCTAGACCTGGTCGCAGAACATCAGGTCTGCCCTTGTGGCTGGGTCCTACCAGAGGCTTCCGTGAGGATGGGTGGTTCCCACTCATCTGTGTCACCTGATCTGCGTGTCCCCTCCAGTCTGGGAGTATTTAGTGGAGGAGAAGGAGAGTGCCATGACCCAAGGCTACCCCGTAGCAGTGCTGCAGGCACCATCCGGGGCCCCAAGTGGTCTCAGGGTGAGCCTTCACTGTCACACATCGTTGGCTGTGCCCAGCCAGAGAGACAAATGAGAAAGTGTGGCCATCAGCTGCTGTGTGCTTTAGCGGGCATGCTGTAGTCCAGGGAGCTTGTTGTGGAACACATCTCTCCTGCCTTGTGCCCGACACAGTGTTGCTGCTTTAGCTCTGTCATCAGCATGCATTCCAAACCATTGCACATGCCACTGCTCAGTTCTCCATTATCTTCCCTCCAACACCATGGCTCCAGTAAGGACGTGTAGGAGAATTTGTATTTCATTTTCAAGACCCTGTCTTGTGCAAGCTAATAACATATGCTGTTCATGTTCTAGCAATGCAGGGTAGGAAATGTCCCCACTCACCTCATAGAGCAGCTAGCTAGTCAATGCTTTCGTATGCAACTGGAAAGCTCATGTGTGTGGGCACCTCAGCTAGTATGATCAGAGCACTGGATAAAACACCTCTTGCAACTATTAGCTGTGTACAGCCTTGTGATTGAGAACAGCTGATTGATTTTAGTGGTAAAGCTGTGTGGTTTTGGCCAGGAGAAGTAGCTGCCCCATGGGAACCAAGTCTGTCTGGGCCCTTCCCCAAGAGCCACTCTCTGCTCTTACTAAAGGGTATTTCCCAGTTGAGCTTGCCAGCCTTTCTCTGCAAAAGGAGCTAACTACCAATTTCACAAGTTGTGTCTTAGTGAACTTTTAAGGACCTTCTAAAAGATGAGCATCTTTTTAATGACGTTAGACATGCTACTTTAAAAGTCTCATTTAGCCCATCCCAACCTCTAAGTTAAAGACAATTAACATATTTTTTCATTGCAATTTTCTCTGCTCAGGGATCATGGTGGTACTTGCAGAGCCAGAAAGGCTGTATTTTCCTTCTTAGGCTAGGAAGAAATACAGTGAAACAGGTAGGGGTTGGAGCTTTACAAGTTGGAATTAATCCTACTGTCTCTTGCATTAATTTAAGATTTCCATTCTGTTAAACTGAAACAAAAATCATGTTTTATTTCTTCAAGGAAACAAAATGCCCTTAGACTTTTACAACCCTGCATGCTGGGGGGTAGCAACAGTAAGAATAACCAATCTTATTTTACCAATTCCTATATAGTCTATGATGCTTTGCAAAACTTGCTGCACATTTTTAATATGTGTGTGCTAATTTGTCATGGAATTACAGGTTTGGGAAGAAGATTGTAAAGTGTTAACATTTGTGAAGATTTTGTTAAACTGGAATGCTGCTGTATTCTCACTGGTCTGATATTTACATAATGGAGATGTTAGTTTTCTTGCCTTCCCCTTTTTTCTTTTTCCATCATAAAATGTAAGAGCTGAGAAGCAATTAGAAATGGCGTTTTTCTTTTGGCAACTAAAAACTGTTAATAGTCGGAAAGTTATGTTTGCAGCATAGATTGCTAATAAATTCGCCTCTTCCTGCCAAAATCAGAGAGGTCCAATTTTCAAACATCTCCCCGGTCTCTCTCTCTGCACGAGCCATTTCACACCAAACTCTCTGCACTTCTGGCTGTTTTGCTCGTGCACTCGGTCAAAAATATTTTCTGCATCTCTAATTTCATCAAGATATGCTGACTGCGAGTGTCAGCATCACTGAGCAGTAGTGTTTAATTCAAAATTCCACTGCGTCCGTGGCTGCGGCAGCTGAACAACTGAAATATCAGTGAGGAACCAGACCACCGAGGTGCCGCGGTTTGTTGGCGTGTTTGTGCAATTAGGTGGGAAACGTCACTCTTGTGTGACTGCCCGTGCTTCAGCAGTGCTCTGTTGACCATATAGCATCCGTTCCTAGGATTTACGTCAGCAAAAGGTTGTATGTAAAAGCTCAGGACATAATGGTTGTGTGTACCATATTATGAGAAATAAAAAAATTCTCCCTTTTCTTCTCCTTAAGTCACAGAAGCACATTTTTAAATGAGATATCTGCAGTGGATCTTGCATCTGTGCAATTGCCAAGGTATTTTCTTAGACTGAGATAAAGTCAGTGGTGTCAGGCTATGGTAGTCCTGAAGTCAGATGTGGGTAGGATAGCAAGGTAAGAGCAAAGACTTGAAAAAAATGGATGGAAAGATGTGGGATGTCTGTCTGTGTATTAAATATGGATTGTTTTGGGAACATCAATTTTTTTTTAAATGAAGCTTTAACATTGGTGTGCCCTCACTTTCACTATTGATTGTGATCTACCTTGGGCACAGTGGTGTTCTTCTCCTATCCTGACTGGTTTATTGTCTTTATTTTATTGCCCTGCACAGATAGGTTTTCGAGCACTGGTATGCTGGGAGAGGTAAATGCCAGGTTATCAAGTGAGTGACATCAAGACATTGCACTTCTATTCAGGGTTGGCTTTGGACATGGTATTGTGCCGTGAGGGGTCACGTGTAGGCAGCAGGCAGCTGCCCAGTGGACCCTCAGAGGTGTGAGGTACAGCTGGGCTGGTGTGGCCAACATCAAAACAGACCAGTGAACACAGTTTCACATTGTGTGTAAATCCAACATTGCTGATCTTCCCCCGAATGTATTTAGCAAGGGAATTTGGTTTAGTGGGTGATGGTTTTGAATGATGAGCTGTTCATTACATCTGTTTTCCTTGACTGCTGATGTGAAATAATTGACAGATGAAATGTGAGAGGATAATTTTGTGTTTCACACCAGTGAGTCCATTTATTTTGTACCTTCTCATGTGATTGGGACTACTAGTGTCATATGAATTCTTTGCCTACTGAATGGTGAATCAGCAGGTCAATGATGAGGTCATACCAGGACCTCCTGAAAAGCTTTTTATGTTATTTGGGTTGGATTGGGTTTTTGTATCTGAGTAGGTTTCATGATGCAGCATGCAGTTTAAGTACTTTCCCCTTGGTTCAGGGCGAAACCTGGTTGGCGCCGTCAAATATTGCAGCTCTCCAACAGAAACAATACTTGGTAGGAGCCCTTTTTCCGGCGGGTTTGCAGAGTCACAGTGGTTGGTCAGACATGGACAGTGGTCAATGCTTGCAGTCAAATCTTTATCTTGGGATGAGCAGTACTTGCATGAGCCTGTGTAATAAATACCTTGTTAGGGAAAACAGGGTGCTTGGGCTCTCCTTGCATCAGGCAAGCCTAACAAATCATGGGATTTAATCAGAAGAGAAAGGCCAGACACAAGTGAAACAAAACCTGTGGTAGGTTTTATCCTGGTAGACAGGCCTGAAATATCCTTAACTGCTTGCTTTGCTTCAGATGCAGCTGGCACATAACAGAGGGCAGCCTTGTGTGCTGTGAAATGAAATGACTGATCCAAACCACAGCAGGTACTCGTGATGGAAATGAGACTTTAGTCACCAGGAACTGCTCCCCAGAGCAATCCGCAGTGCTCACAGGCTGCTGTCCAGTGGAGGAGCTTGCAAAGCAAGGCAAAAGTGCAAAAATCCCCTCCTTTCTCCCCTAAGATTGGAAGTTAATTTTTGTGTTGCCATCCTGAAGCTTCATGGAGATTTATGAAATAGTATTTGTCTCATGGCCTTCAGTGTCAGTGCTTGACTTTGAAAAGATAGCAGTATTTCCTTCTGCTGCCCCCCATGACAGAAGAGGGTGTGGGAGTCAGGGCATGGCTGCAAATGTGAGCACGACATTGGTGACACCATCCTGGCATCAGAGTGCTAGTCCTTTCCATATTTCTGAGGTGCCTGTCAGTAGAGTTTCCTTGATGCACCAGTGCTCTGGAAGTAGAGCAGATTTCTAGTATACAGAGGGCTCTGCACAGTCGGCACCTCACAGACTCCTAGCACAGGATAAATAATTGCTGTACAATGCTGCTTCCATCAATGGTACTATTCTGTGGCCATTCCCAATCCCGATGCTCGGTCTCCCTGCCAGCAGGTGCGGGAAGCTCAGCGAGGGTGGTCCAGCTCTGGGAGAGAGTATCCTGTGTTTATCAATAACAGCTTCTCCAACCGGCGGATGAGCCCCAGAGGGAGTCCTAGACAACCCTGCGCTGGGCAGAAGGAGTTGGCAGTGACACAGGGCCTCAAGGATGTAGTTTATAAAGCCGGGAAAAAAAATCCCCTCCCATGGTGCGGTGCTCTGTGCCAAGGCCATCATCCTTCCAGCCAAGGCGGGCTGGATGGGTCTCCCACAAGAGCCTGTCAACCCCTTTCATTAGGCAGCCAGAGGGGCTGCTGCTGAGTGATGCATGGCACCTCCTTCCACCCCATGCGTGCTTCCTGCCAGCCAGGGGAACGAGAGGCTGCGATTAGAAATCAAACTCCGGGTTTTCTGCATGACTGTGCAGGGCATATTGGTATTAGAAAACACCACTCCCCCCTTTATTTATTATTTAAAATAAACCGTTTGGGTTGAGGTTTTTTCCCTGGCATCAGTGGTTTTGTTCTCAGCCCCCACACCCTCCTCCAGAGGTGTGGGTATGTGGGGATTGTTCGGGATGTGGGTTTCAGGGTTTTGTCCTTCTCATTACAGCAAATACATCACCTGCGTGACTCAGTCATTCTTTGGCTGCCTGGGGAGAGAGGCCTTCAAGAGCAGTTGCAACAATAATCCTGTCTCATTACAGCCCATGGCACTGCTGCTGTGAAAGTAGGCAAGCTAGCAGATCTCCTTCTTAGAAAATACCAGTCTAGCCGTGTGGAAAAACTACCTTCTATTACTGGGTAGTCAACACTATACTGTGGGCTTCTGTAGATGGGGTAATTTAAATCACAATAATTAAAATGAAAAAGTGATGCCCAGATAGAGCAGTTTCCTTTTCCTTCATCTGATATCTATAGTGGCAAAAGAAACTGCAAAAATCTCTCTTGATAACAAAAGAAAAAATCAAAATATACTCAATATACTATATTATACTAAATATTGGTAAAAAGCAGACTTACAAAATTCTCGTATTTCTGTGTTTGTCTGGTGGTCTTTTCCCCTGCATTTGGGGAAAGATGCTCAGACTGTATGCAGTCAGCGGGTCCTACTTTAAGTCACTATCTCAGTTTGCCAGTCTTGTGGTCTGCCAGGACTTTCCGAACCACAGCCCATTCACTGGCATTTCCTTCATGCCACACGTCTTCTGGTGAATACCATCCTTCAAGTACAAGGGCTAGAATAAGTTTAGATAAAGATTTAGGAGATCCTCTCCATAAAGAAGAACGGTGAACTGTCACTGAAGGCTCTTCCTATGAATCCATTTCTTCCTGTAAATCCATCCACTGGGAAGTTACAGCCTTTGTCCTGCTATATCCACCATCATGGGCCAGCATAAACCTGCTTCCACAGCCTATCCTGCAGCCATGGCTTCCCCGGAAGCTTTTCCCTTTACCTGCTTTCAGGCGTGACCAAGGAGCTCCCTGGAGCTGCATGGAGTCCTCCAAATGGGGGCTTTGGAGCTGGAGTTCAGCTCACTCGCACTCCCACTGAGTGGCCAGAATGGCCCTGCAGTATTTTAGAGAATTCACTGCAGGAACATCCTCCCAAACCAGATGTCCTTGCCAAGGAAGGATATTCAAGCTTATTTTTCCATAAGAAAGATGTTTCCTGTGTGATTAATTTTTCTCTGATTCTCTGTATTAAAATATTTTTAAAGAGAAAATATTTCTTTGCACATGGGACTGTGTATTTTAAATATAATTAAAGGGAAACTAGTCTTTTTTTTTCTCCCTCTAAAGAGTTGAATTTATACATTTTAATATGAAGATATTCTCAGTAGGGAGCAGGAGCCTATCATTGGCTCCTACTACAGGCAACACAAACTGCAAATCTAAAAGAAAGGGCTATGGCACAGAAAGGAGGAAGCAAATTTTAGATGCAGAGGGAGAATACAAGTATTTAGACCATATCTGTAGCTATAAAGCTAGAGATAAAAGGCTTTCTCCTTTATATTTTCTTTTTATTGTTTTTTATAGTGCAGTACAATACAAACATTACAACCTGGCTGACTCCTGCAGAGATGCCAGGCACTAGCATCGTGTCCAAAAATTAGCTTTATACATATGCTAAATTAAAGATTGGCAGCCGCAGCAGCACAAATCCCATATTGGCAGCAGTTTGCAAATCCCACGTTGGCAGTCTTCTCCACATGAAAGAAGAGAGGAAATACAAAGGGCAAAAAGCCCAAGAGTCTTTCTCTAGCAAATAGCAGCGAATGGAACACAGAAACTATCTGCAGGGAAAAAAACGTCCAGATTACTGGAGATAAAAGAATATAGCTGAATCTGTGATGAGCTCAAAAGAGGGCCCGTTTACACCTCTCAGAGAAAGAGACATTAGTAAGCAAATGTTATTTTGGTGGAAAGGGTGGGAGTCTGCTGCCAGACAGAGGACAGCACTAGCCCCTGCATTATCTGCAATCAAGGCGGCTGGATTCTTCTTCAACACTTCTGCAAAGATTCCTTTAAATGTCTTAAATTTGGCTTTTGCTAAATCTATTGGTCCTAAAGCATATAGGATGTATTGGGTTCTCCTTTACAAATCGTGTGTTTTGATTTATCTGCAGAAAAAATTAATTGCATGTTTTATGAACCAATCAAAATTGTCATTGCTTTTAATTCGTTCATCCGAACATCCATATTTTCATGTTAATTCTGTTTATAACTTTGTTGAGGGTGTGTTTTACAAGAATATAGCTGAATCTGGTTTCTCTTACATGTATGGCAGCAGTTCAGTCTTGGTCTGCTCAGTTGGGATGGATTACATAGCTCCTTCAACCTGCCCACCTATGTAATTTTGGCTGGCCTGCCTCCCTTCTTTTTGCCAGTGTTGGACATAGGTCTGGTGCACACCAACCCCTGCCCATTGCATTTGGCTTTCCTGCCCTCAGCAGTGTGGGGCACTGGCCACGACATCAGATAACCTGTCACAGAAATGGTGCCATTTCCAGGTGTGTTTGATTTTCAGCAGTTCACACAATACAGAAGCATGTGCTCGGAGAAAACAAAGACCCTATAAAGGGGATCTGAGCTGTGCTTGGAATCTCCAGCCAGCAGTGCCATCTCCTGTGCCATCCAGACCATGCACGGGGAGAACCAGACTGCAGGTGGGTCTGGAATTACAGAGCACCCAGTGTCTGTCCTGCAGGAGAGGGAGAGGCAGGGGGGTCCAGCAGCCGCAGTGAGGACGTAGCAGTGCAAGTGCTGCAGGATGAGAAGAAGCACATATATAGATGAACTGCCTTGCAAAGAGGGAACAAAACCACTGCTATGGCCATCTGGAAGCTGGTGATTGCACAGATTTCTCTGCTACACTACCAAACATTGATGACTGCAGAGTGAAAGCCAGCAGAGCTGTTGGCCTTCTCTTCCAACAGGTGATAGATATACGGGTTGTGAAAGTAGTCTTCTCTTGCATTGGCTTTCCAGCTGCATCGAGAGATGGGATCTAAAGGCTGGACATGGGATTAGACAAGGAGAAAGTGTTGTTACTCTGTTATTCATTAGCTCATCTCTGCTAGTCATGTTCTGGACAAAGGCCCTTAGGTTTTCCACTGAGGCACTCACTGAAGCCTGGCTGTGCTCCACACCCATGGTGGCTTTCTCTGCCAAGTCTGATTTTGCACATTCACTCTGTGGAGTCTTCTCTCAACTCTGCAGCCCTGGTTTTGTTCCCAGGGCTTCTCTAGAGCCTGTAGGACCAGCTGTGTCCTTGAGTTGTCTGCCTTTGGCTGCCGACGCCAAGATGCTTCAAACAAGAAAATTACCAAGTAGCACATTCCAAGCAAATCAAAAAGCAGCTCTGTTTCAGACAATGAATAGTTAGACTCATTTCCCTTTAGATAGCGTGGAAATGAACATCAGTCAAAAAGCAGAAGTATATCCATGAAATAATCCAGTCAAGGACTATTGATCACAAAGGGCCTGCCACTTGTTCCAAGGATCTCTGATCTAGTGTAGGTAGAAGGAGAAGGTTATTTTCTTCTTACTCTTGGGAACAGAGAATTTTTGACAGCCTCTGTGAAAGAGGAATGCATCAAGACCAGCTTCCAAAATACAAGAGAGTCAGGGGAAAGAACTTAGATTGACTTTTTGGTGATGACTCTGACCGTTTGAAGTCACCACACAGACCGGAGGATATGACTTGGAGCCATGCTATTCTAGGCTGATGAATGTGCATGTTGGCTCATGCCAGGCATATCCTTATTCCATGATTGCATACTGTGCCTGCAGTACATTAAACCATAAGAGAAGAGTTCTGGGAAGGTTTGACTGAAAAAGCTTGCTGTGCTAGGAATCTCTTTTGTTATCTCAAGTTCAAGTTTGATTTTTCTAAATCCTGATGCGTTAGATGAAGTTCAGAGGAAGATCTGAACATATATAACCTAAATATATATATATATATATATATATATATATATACATAAATAGGCTTTGCTGGCTCTCACAAAATCAGTATTATGTAATTCATAGCCATTAATCCTAGTGAGAGTAAGGCCTGTAAGGAGAAAGTCCCTAGGCCATGGAAAGTTTAGGCTGTTTGTCAGGGCCTGTGTCTGCTCCTGGGAACAAAGAATTTTGACAGCTTCCATGAAAGACAAATGCATCAAGACCAGCTTCCAAAATACAGGAGAGTGAGGAAAAAGAGCTTAGACATGTTTTGGTGATGACTCTGGCTATTTGAAGGCATCACACAGACCGGAGGATGTGACTTGGAGCCATGCTATTCTAGGCTGATGAATGTGCATCTTGGCTCATGCATCAAATTGAGGCCACTCTCCTCATCAATCATCACGGCCCTGCACGTAAGGATGGGTGACCACATCCAAAGGACAGCCAGGTGGCTTTGGAAGGATGGGAATGGAAGGGGAATAAGAAGGAATCCATAAGAATCTATGGTTAGTTAAAGGAAGTCCAGTCATTTTTATGCATACCCACAGCCTCTGATCTGGGCCAAAGTTACCCTTTTAAAATTTTGAACAGCCTTCACCTGGCAGAGGGACCTTATATTGCATCAGTGCTTCACATCATGCGGTCAAAATTGGTTTTAAATCTTGGATTAGGTGCTTTAATTATTAGGCATATTTCCCCACTGACAACAGCTTTGGTTTTTGTAACTTCTTCATAGTACATATGCAGAATGCATATGCATATGCTCCTCTTTATTATGTTCAAGAACTTTTAGTGAAGCATTCAAATGCTTAAATTATTTGTACATGCCTTGCATCTTGATTGTAGTGAAACCAAACAAGGCATATTTATCTCTTTAATCTTTTTTTTTTTTTTCACTTTGCTCCTTTATGCTTCCATAGAAACTTATTTCTATTCATTATGGTCTTTCTGATGACAAATTGACAGAATTCTAAGTAAAAACTGGCAGTGCTGTTGTTGCTGAGCTGTGCAGAGATGGAGGTGGCATGATACAGCTCCATTGGCCCTTTTTTTGATTACTGCACAGTCGTATAGCACATCCCTCTCTCATTCTCATCCCTCATTAGCCACACTGCCACTTCAGCTTTGTCTTTCTCACTCATGGTCTGTGTCTTTGAATTTTGTTTTTATCCTTATCTCTTCTTTATTTAATTCTCATCCTCTTGAACTGCTTTTGGTATTATTTCATGTTACAGCAACTAGAAATTTTTACTAGGATGATGTTCACATTATCTCCAAGATCATCAACATAGATGCAAATTAGGAAAAAATCCAGCAGGAGTACCCTGGACAATTTTCTTAACTCAATCTGATTATTTCAGTGTTTATTTCACCTTATGATCTGCTTGACAATCTTTTCCAGCAGTGCATCTTTTTCCCCTTGAACATTAATTTTGAGTGCTCAGATCTCTGTGGTGAAATATGTAAATTGCACTGAAAATGTGATAAAATCTTGAGCAGTAAAATGCTGCTGCAATGCATAATTGTTGGCATTGTCCTCCTGACTCCACTGCATTATTTTCCTTGCATTATATCACAATAGCATGAGCACATATATCAAAAGCTGAAACATGCAGAAATCATGACCGTCTACTCCTCCCCCATGTCCTGTCAGTTTCTTCATCCCAGATTAGTGTCTGTTGGCTTGGGAAGCAAAGAGGGAGCAGATGGACCACAAAATGAGATTCTGTAACCTTTACCCAATAGATCTGCTTTCTGCATGTATTCAGACATATTTACTTACTGTAGTGACAATTATCAGTTTTATTTCTTTTAAGAAAACCAAACAACTTCAGCTCAGTATGAAAGAGCAAACTAAATTGTCTTCTGGCACGGTTACTGTCCATATAATTTCAAATCAATTAGGAGAAATGTGGCTGGATTCCTATCTGCACAATACCTGAATATGCCCATTAAATTCATAGACATGCTTAAGTATAAGGGGACAAACACAGCATGTACCTTCTCTGGACCTTTAGGTAACTTTTGATTGTTCATAAGACAGGTCAGAAGAGCACAGTTGTTTATTTTCTGGTGCACTTTGTTTGAATATATTATTTGGACAGCCAGATGAAGCATCTTTTTATTTGCAAATGGAGGGAGTTGGATTCAAATGTAACCAAATGATAATAACTACAAAGCTTCAAAACCATTCTGTGATTCTATGAAAATGCATCAAATAAAGAATTCCATTTATTCAGAAACTTGCATGTTTCCTGTGCCTCATTCAAGTGCACCCATTCAGAGCACTAGACATATTTTAAATGAGAGGAAATAAATAAATGTTTGGTTAGGGTGTAGCTGTGAACAGAGACTGCCCTCAGCCATGCAGCATGTCAGTACAACCATACATTGAGCTCAGATCCACTGCCAGTGTAATATTCTTAAAGCAGCAGAGGTCTCTACCTCTGCCTTTCATATTAGTAATGAGATGTGTTTCATCTGGGACAGGAGACACCAGCCTCGAAAACACTGAGGTGAGATTCAGCTTGACTATTGCAGCTCTCTAGGAAGAAGGTGCTTCAGCTGAGGGAGCTGGGTGCCTCCAGAGAACAATTAATCTCAATGCCTCAGACGTCCACTCTAGAAGATAAATCTCCTTGCAGGTATATTGACCACTGTAACCAAACCTCTAGTAAAACCCTTAGAGCAGACACCAAACTAGTAGATGACTCAGGGTGGGTACAAGGAATCCAAGTATATTGTGACAACGCATTTGGCCAAATACAATGCGACAAGCTCCTGTAATGAAAAAAGTGCCCTCACTCTCATGCTGAGTGAATGGGACTTGTCCAACAAGTATATGGCACACATATGGCCCTGCACTGGGAGCACTGGGTATCTTCCTTAGGAGGAAAAGGGAGCTGTTAAACCTAGTGATTAGAACCCAGAGTTTTAGGACATTTAGGAACTGGGGAAAAAAATCAAGAGGTAGAGACTGAGTGCAAGAATTGCCTGGCTGCCTTACATACACGAGTGCATTGCCAAGAGCTGCAGGTGTTCAATCAGACTGCTTTTATTTGAGGTGCCTAACGTGGATTTCGAAACCACCATGTAGGCAACCCGGCTTGAAAATTGACCTTAATTTCTTCTAATTGCATGTCTTATTCTTCATTATTTTTCTTGTTAGAGACAGAATTTTGAAAGGCGATTCACTAGTGCAGCTATTTTTGACTCATCGCTGCCTGTCTTACTTTGTGTTATTTAATGGGTTCCAGTGGCCATATGCTGCAGAGAATCCTGGAACAAAGTGAGTAAACTGGGAGGCATTGCTCAGAAGGATAAATTTCACAGTTGGAAACACACTTAATACTAAGCCTTCTAACCAGTTTTTCCAGAAATCGCAAGCTTGATTGCCATGATATCTGAACATGGCATTAGCTACTCTAATGAGGAAAATTGATATGCTATGGAAATTAGGTCTAATTAGATCTTGTTAAGATAAATATCTCAGTTCAGCTGAAAACTTGAAGAGATACATTTTGCAGCATTCCAGATTATAAATATGACCCTTGTTCTTCACCCCCCTCTGCGTCTTGGGTTACTACTGGTAGAAATGGATGTGAAAAACCTCCTTATTGCAATCACTACATTTTATACCCACTTGACATGGAATAAGTGACAAAGATGCTGGATAGTTTAAACTTTACATAGCCTAAAACCCATTTATTTTTTACATTGATTTAAACAAAGAGTCAAACTTCTGAACAGTACAATAAAATGTGTCCTGACTAGTCATTTTCTGATATTAAACAAATATATTAATGTTTATAAATTTTCAGGTCCATGGAAAACAATGTTCTTCAGTGATCTTTACCACTGTTTTCAGTGACTTAGAACAACATGCATGCCAAGTTATATCAATACCTTCTTAATGGAGGACAAATACTGAATGCAAACTCTAACAAAATCAAAGTTCCTTTTAAATTTAAAAGGAAAAGAATGAACGTAAAAAAGTATATAAGGTTTGCCACCCAAAAGATGGCTAAATTTCATTAGTATTTAGACCAAGCAGATGGCTGATACCTCCATGTATACTTTGCAAGGTACTGCCACTCCATGGGCCAAACTCATCTCCTCTCTTCACTGGTGGAGTTGTCATGGAACTCAGAGCAAGATGAAACCTTGTGAGCAGCAGTTTTGTTCTTCTTCCATCTTAGAAAAAACCACAGATCCAAATATTTACTGTCTTAGTGGGCTTGAGTTTGCATCTCGCACACTGACACTTATTCTGCAGTGCAAAAGAGATGGGAATCAGTGTTCTGTAATAATTTCGCTTGATGTTCCTTCTTATTCTCACAGAATAAGCTACTTTAAGTGAATGCTTTAAAAGTCTGCCTTCAGCTATTATTTTTTCAGATCCTCTGAGCTGATGACCTACAAGCCCTAAAACAAGTTACCCTGTAACATCACAGGCCATTTTAAAAACATATCGTACCAAGGAGCCAATTTCTCTTATTTGAGGCAATTCCTTTGTCATCAGCCTGGCAGAGCTGGGAGCTTTAGACAGTTGTTTCTGTTCCCTGCAGTCACCAGCTTGCCTTCTGGGGAGCAGGATGTGCTGGGGGTGATTCTGCAGAGCCCCGGGGATACCATCTTGGTGCACCAGTGCCACTGGGAGCCAAGGGCAAGAGGAAGGACAAGGGACCAGTCTGGGCTGGGGGGATTTGTCCATGAGGACAACCACTCCAGGAGACAGATCCACCAACTGGTCCCTGCCGTGATGAAAGTCTGATGTCAAAAAGCACAAAGGCTTTTTCTAGGCAAATCCACTCCCTCTGAAAAACAAGAAACAAAAATCCATCTGTATGTCTTCTTAGTGGCAAGTCTTGAGCAAGGGGAAAGGTGAGTGATCTGATGTTTCCAATCATGGTTCCTGACGCTTTTCAATGGATCTGTGTCTTGATAAACACATACCTCTGTCCACTGACCTTTTTTTATGAGTGCAGGGGAAACTAGCTCACAGGGCAGCTACTGTGTAATTTCCCTGGATGAAGGAGAATAATGAGTAAAACAAGATGACTCTTCCTATGACCTTTAAATATAATAATTAAATATCTATTTGCATTACTCATTTTCTATTATTAATGTATTTCTCTTCTGTTATTCTTGGTCTGCGTGGTCATTACCACCAAAAAATTCTGTGTCTTCCATTTCAAAAGTACTTGCAAGAATTGAGAAGATTCCCAAAGATTCCATCCGTATATATGCAGATACACAGTCACTGGATGAAATACCATGCAGACCAGCAGCAGTATGCAGATTTCTTCTGTGGCAGTCTGTAGCAATGATTTCGCTGTTTAAGTCACACAGCATCAAGGCAGCAGTGGGAATTTTTTTTAAAAAAATCTATTTACTCTTTTTGTGACAAACCTAATGATTGCAGAAATGAGAAATCAGCCTGCAAACAGTCCAAATTTAAATAAAATCACCCCCACACTAGACTATACAGTGGCAGATGGACAGAGGAAGAAAGTGTATATAGTCATATTTTTTGCCATTATAGTATAGACCCTTTCAGATTGCAGCAAGCAACTTGCCATCTGCAAATCTGAGTCTTTCCTTTTCTGCTGAGGCACTGATTCAAAAATCATGATTTGTGAAGTTTGAGTTAAAGTATTAAGAGGCTTATCTCTCATTTTAAAGGCATACTGATCTCCTGATTTTACTTCAAACACATGGGAAAAGCATCCTGAAAATTTCCCTCAGCTTCTTCTTAAGACAAAACCCAAGGCCACTGGCTCACTCTTAGGTATGTGGTGAGGTAATGGGTTCTGCACATGAATAGCTTTTTGTCAAATAGTCTCTTATTGCTGTTGTTCTCAGGCTTTTGTTTGGTTTACTCTTTGAGGAAGTGATTTGCTCTATGCCTATAGGATATGTAGATCACGCTGGGCACCTTCCTTACAGCAGCACACATACTGACAGCAGCAATGAGCATTTGGTTTTAATACTGACCCCTGAAGAGAGAAGAATCTGATCATTGCATAAATATCATTGATTTTTAGGGCTAGATTTTCATTTAAATGGCTGCTGGTTTAGTGGGTGTGTCAATTTAATACAGATTTGCAAACAAAATCTGGGCACATTTTAAAAACATTTCAGTGTGTCTACCCACCTCTGCTTTCCACAGTTGTATCCGAGGATGTGGCCGTCACAGAGATCAGACAAACACACAATTTGCAGCCTGCCGGGGTTTCTGATGCTTTCACACTATGGGCAGGGAGTTACTTCATCTAAGGGTCAGGACTCTTACACAGGTTTAACTTACGAGTAACCAAAAAATCGCCTCTAGGTATGAAAGCTTATTTGGAACTTGTTTAAGAAGAGGAGGATGCAATTAAATTCTGGTAATTCCTTTCCAAGAGGTGCTGCAGTATGCTTTGCATTGCAATATTTCTAATTTTCACCAGGTCAGGGCTGCTCTCTGTGAAGCAAAAAAAAGAAAAGTTTATTTTGCTAATCATACATGCAAAAGCCATGTACAAAATAAAATACTAAATAGAGTAATTACAGTAATTTTTGTTAAAATAATTTTACACAATAAACCTTTGGCTTTGAGAACTCTACCAGAAGAAAAGAAAAACAAATTGTGATGAAAAAACTGAAATCAGAGGCCACTAATAACACTAAATGGAGCCCAGAAGCCAAATTAATGTTTCTACAAAGAAACATTTTCTACACTAGGCAAATGCCTAGTAAGACCTTTACCTGGGTCTTTATAGACAGGATTCAGATTTCATTTTGAAGTATGTTTTTTACAAACTGTTTAGTGTTCATATGTCATTACCACTGTTGGGCCAGATTGCACCTGGCATCAATATAAACAAAGCTTTGGCAAGAATTCTTTCCTTTGGGATGGAGACATCTGATTTTCAAGCTGAAAACATGTCAGTGTTGCAAGACACTCCAAATAGCCTGTTTTACCAGTGCAGTAAATTAACCCGCCTGGTGTAGTGTTAAATGCTTTACAAACATCGACTGAAGGTGAGGGAGGGAAACACCAAAAAACAAACAAAAACATTTCAATAACTTGTTTGACTACGAGCAGTGAAAAAAGTACAAGGAAAGCTTGAAGGGAGGGGATGACCTAGGAGACAGGACAGCAGAATTTTGTCCTGTATTTAACCTAGAGATTGTGTGCCATGGTGTGGAAAGACACAGAAGGAGCAGAACAAGTTGTATAGATGATAGAAAAAGCATCTTCATTTGAAAAGCAGATCAGGATAACAGCAAACAGTGACTCTAACTCCTCATTACCTTGTCTAGAGAAGGCTTTTTGATAGCTCTCGCATGAAAGAGGTTCACCTTTAATGCCACAAAACACTGGTGGACAAAGACTACGTAGGCAAAACAGAGGATAAAATAGGCTATCCCCCTTGCTTCCCCATTGTTCAGGATGAAAAAGCTGAGCTGAACTTCTGGGCACACAGAATTGGCTGTGTGAAAGCTCTCATCGCTAGATCGTGCATTTGTGCTAAGCTTGAATGATCCGAGGACAATGGGGTTCATCCTGCCTGTGGCTCTGCAGTGATTCTCCAATATAGATGTGAAACAAGAATAGCTGGAAAGTAGGTCCACATGCGTATGGAGTCGAACAACGGCCTGTCCTGAGAAACACAGGCAGAAGTAGTATTCTTAAATATATATATATTTATATAGTTTTTAGACTGAAGCCATTTTGCTGCTCTTCTTCCTATTTTAATTGTATTAATAGCTGTCTATTTACAAACATGCACGTAAGCGGGCTAGAATAATTAATTAATATTCATAAGCATTCATAAAATGGGTCAAAGTTCATGTTAGGGCAGATGTTAATTCCCAAAAGGATTACATTTCTATTAAGTGTAAATTTATATTAGTAAGATCCAGCATGATTGATTCTTGCTTGGCCAGCAATAGAGGACTTAGCATCCATACTGGCAGAGATTATATCTGGTCAACAGGAAAAACTGGCCAAGAAACTGCCAACACAGAATCTGAAGCTGTGAAACCTGGTCAAGAAGAAATACCAAATAAGCAACAGATGAAAATTATCTTAAAGCAAAGATCAAATCACTCAGTTGAAAACAAGAATTGTATTGGAAAAGGTGATGCTGAAATCATGAAGGGACATGAGAATTTTAAAAACAATGATACTAATAAATAAAATGGAGTGCTGAATACTAGGGATTTTTTAAGTGGACCTTAGCATTTTTTAAAAAAGAAAAAAGTAGAAAATTGAAAAATAGAAAATTGTAATGTGCTCAAAGATGTCTGACAAAGAGCAGAGAGAACTTCTAAACTATACAAATCATCTGGAGGAGAATGCCAAAGGTATCAGTACTCAAGAGCCGTGGACATACTGGAGAGACCTCAGGAATGGGTTTCAAAAAAGTTGGAGGAACTGGAATCTCTCCTCTGAGGAGAGGCTTAGAGAGCTGGGATGGTTCAGCTCAGGGGGATCCCATCAATGTATATAATACCTGCAGGGAGGGTGCAAAGAGGACAGAGCCAGGCTCTGCTCAGTGATGCCCAGTGACAGGGCTGGAGGCAACAGGCACGACCTGAAACATGGGAGGTTCTCTCTGAACATCAGAACACTTTGCTGTGTAGGTGACTGAGCACCAACAAGTTTCCCAGTGGTTGTGAGTCTCCATCCTTAGGGATATTCAAAAGCTATCTGGTGTGACATGGTCCCAGGTGTGCAGCTCTAGGTGTCCCTGCTGTTGCAAGTGCATTGGACAAATGACCCCCAGAGGACCCTTCCAGCCTCAACAATCCTGTGATT
This sequence comes from Sylvia atricapilla, assembly GCF_009819655.1. NCBI lineage: Eukaryota > Metazoa > Chordata > Aves > Passeriformes > Sylviidae > Sylvia > Sylvia atricapilla. Next base: position 76,114,939 of record NC_089141.1, read on the forward strand.
CTTTGACTTCATCAAAGTCTTCTGAAGCCCAGTGGGGAAGGTGATCAAATGAAGAACCAGGAAAGAAAGAGACTTTGGTAAGATACAAGCTTTACGACAGTTTTCTAGTACCGTTGTAACTTGCAGAGCACCCTCAGTTATTGGAGTGGTCTAGTGGGTTCAAGGAGGACTTGTTCCTGCACCTGTACTGCAGAAACCTACTCCCTCCAGAGAGGAGACTTCCTAGGAAGTTTATGATCATTGCTTGCCAAATCAGAGTGAGGAGAGAAATGGGTAGGGAACTTGCCAACAGATAAAGTCAAAGAACATTAATGCCACTGTGAGTTTTGTCCTCAGAACATAAGTGAAATTCTCTACATGTAGACTAACTGAAGGATGATTTTGGACTGTGCCAGCTACAGCCCCATCCTAAGTGGAAGCAAAGACACCTTAACCAGGAAAGGACACAAACAACCTTCTGTATCCAGCAGCATAAAAACACACCAGCACAAGCACTGCAAACACACTGGTGGGGGCAGTGCCCCAGTGCCCAGCTGGAATGAGAAAATGGAGCCAGAGAGCTTCCGGAGGTTGCAGGAGTGGCTGCCAAACAGACACGATGCTTGGTGGCAGGCTGGCAGCACAGGGAGAAGCCATTGCCAAGAAAAGGGAGGGGAGTATCACCTGAGTCCCACCAGGATTAACCTGCACCTGACGCAGGTGATGGGAGTGGGGATTCTGGCTGGAGGAAATGTCTCTGAGCACTTTGAGGGGAAAACTACCTTCTGTTCTCAATACAAAACACATTATTACTGGGGCAATCAAAAAATATAAACAGATTTAGGAAGTAAAGCAGAACAGTTTCTCAAAAAAAGAGGTTTTTTTTTTTTTAAGGTAAGTAGAACACATTTTTACTAATCTCTTTGGGCAGTCCTTCATTCAGAACAAGAAGGAGAATCATATCAAGTCAAAAGGACAAAAAAATTGCTAAATACATACTTTGTTCAGATAGTTACACAACAATAAAGCAAACTGGGCAAAATATAAGAGGAAAGGAAAGTGTGAAAAAAGGCAGTTTAATGGGTGTCAAACTTGTAAACACTGAATTATATTTTATCACTGTTGGTTTAAAATTAATATAAGATAAACAAAGCCAGTACTGTATTAATGCAGTTATATTGCTGTAAAATCCTGATTGTCCATGAATTTTATTCACACAAGAGAATAAATTATATTGCTAGTAGCATTTTAACAAATAGTTTCATGCCAGACTATTGCATCAATTTATTGTTATTGATGTCAAATAAATCAGAAGTAGTTAAATCAGTACAAAGTTCAGGCTGACCCCAGCATTTATTGTATGTTTTTAGAAATGGTTCAAAGCTGAACCCATTTTCTTATTAGTCTTTCACTTACACTACATTTGGCAGAGTCATTGTCCAGAAAGTGAGAGAAAATACCTGATAAGCCATGTGTAAAAAATTTGAACTCGAACCCTGACAGTCTGCTTGAAGTGAATGAAATTCATGTCAAATTTGGACAGATGCAAAACTCGGTAACAAAAGCACAGGTGAAGGAGTCCTGCTTTTTCAGGCCTGGAAAAATGTTATGAAGGGAACCACATAAATTAAGGGAAAAGTGTGTTAGTCAAGTAATCAATGATTTAACAAGGTGCTCTGCTTCCAGATGCCCCTGTTCATTATGCTGAGGTAATTTTACGGGGAAATACATATGGATACAAGAATGGGGGTTGTAGTGAGGGTTGTTAAGGGATGCAGGCATTTGCTTGAATCCTACCTACTACTCTCCTCCTGCACAAACCAGGTGCAATGGTGAGTGCTCAGCTGGCTGGGCTCTGGTGGAAACAAAACCAAAAATAGCTCAATAAGTTCCTTTTTCCATGTTGCCCTTCCTAGCTGCTTATTGTCTTCCTTTGCCATGCTCTTGCTTGCAGTGCTGCAATTGTTTGTTTGGCCAGGCTGTAAACAGGACTGATTAAATGGGCTGGGGTAAAAAGCAAATTTCTACTCTCCCACACAGAAAAACCTGAGTTTCTCTAATGGGTTTGCTTCGGTGATCCAGTTTGCATTTTGGCTTGAGAAAAAATTGATTGGAAATGCTTGTATAAGGAAAAAGTGGGGCATGGAATGAGAATAAGCAGAAGAGGGTAGGAACTGCTTAGATGTTGCAGAAATAATCATATATTGGTTTATTTTATCGTTTTTTTGGGAAATACGCACCAGCTTTACTTTAAACTTCATAGATATTCCAGAAGCCCCACTAAGGGAGCACCTTCTCAGTCAGCCCAGCATTTAAAAAGAAATTATTTCATCAGGGAAGTAAGCTGAACAAAAGGTTAGGGAAGGAAATATCACAAGGTCCAGTAAATTGTTCCACTGCAATCAGGAATATCTAAATGAGGAACTTAATCAGGTTTTGAAAAGCACCAGTAAACAATTCTCACCATGTCTATAAAGGTGTGTATTGTATTGTACCAGTACATCTATCAGTGATCTATCAGGATTGACACAGGTGGGATCTGACCTAGAAAACTATCACCTCCTAAGGTCCCACTTTCAAACCGGAGAAAATTCTCGGCTCCTTTGACACCACTCACAGGTCTACGCAAGGAAAAAATCACATTGTCAGGTTTTGTTTAGACCACAGAAAACAAGTGAATTCATTTCTAAAAGGTTTGTACTCCTTGCCATGAACATGAGTCATGGAGTTTATTTTTAACAATTTTTTTGTATCAGGGATCACTCTCTGCCTCAGCTAGTCACTGCCAATACGGAGGCATATGGGACACAGCATTCTGGTGCTGTTTCCCCTCTCCCACTTCTGGGGTGTGGGGGCAGAAATAAGGGAGGGCATCTGTTTTTGTACTACTGCTCATCCTTCAGGGACTCTGCCAGAAGGTGTAGTGGGCTTTGCCTCATCATATGGAGCATCTGAGAAAATGTTGCCTGCAGGACAGCATTTAGTTTTGCTGCTAAAACCTGCATTTGGGGTGAAGTGGGATTGTTGAGTTCCTTGACTCACCCCAGTCATCCATCCAAGTGGGATTTCTATCAAAAGGAGACCCTTCTTCTGGTAGAGAAGAAGGATTTCTGGCAAAATCCAGCTTAATGAGTTGGGTCTTCATTAAGATATATGCTGTCTGAGAAATACAATTATGAAACAAGTTTGCTTTGCAGGAAGGCAAGAGTTGTGTCAATTTAGTACGAAGCTCTCGGATCAAAGTTTCCTGAGTTGAACATCTCGTAATATTTTCTCCCATGGAAGTAATTACTGCAATTACAGGCTATTTCTACAGTGCTAAATGCCTGTAATCCAAGAGAGATCCCTGCTGCCCTCACCTAGTGTGGCAGAGGGGCTTGTGCCCACATGACATAGGGGCAAATCTGTAGAGCAGATTAAGTGCAGTGATGGATAAGTCGCACATGGGCGCCCTGTGTCTCCTCATGGGGTTTTGATGGAGCAGTTAGGTTTCTAGTACGTGGGGTTTTGGGGTGTTTTTTCTTGATTTCTAGCCTATGAGCAGGGTGGCATACCACCATGAGGTTTTTAAACTTCGCTGAGGATGTGTTGCACACCCTGGGGCTTGGCAAGACGGCTCATGTGAGTGTTTGGAGGGACACACACACTCAGCTTTGCTGTAGCTGTGTCACTGGAGCAGGGTGGGGGCAGCTGAACTTGGTGCAGTCCTGCCCAAACCACTCTCTGGGCACGATGCCTGGAGAGATCTATCTCTGAAACCACACCACTATTGTGGTTTGGAGGAAATAAATAATTCAGTCTCCCAAAGGAGAGTCTGGATGTACATGAGTAGTTGTGCCTTGTGGGCAGCTGAGGCTCAAAACCTTCACATGAAGCTGGGAGCTAAGTTAATCCGTGATGTATTTTCACAGAGTCTGTACCGTGGAAATTGATAGGGATGGCATGATCTCACAATATACAGTACTACGTGAGGTAATTTCTAGTTTAAAAAAATGCCTGTGGGATGAGAGGGTTTCAGAAGTCCTCTTCTAGATGGCTCAAGAACCCATCTTGTGGGAGGACTTCCTGGGAGTGCCTTGCCCAACATAAGATGCCTGAGTGTTTTACTCTTGAATCCCTTAAATTGCATGGAAATACATGCATCTACAAGGTGGCACTTTAAAATGTAAGTTGAAAATGAAGAGTTGAGAGGTTTATGTACCATTACAGTTTTACTGTCAACATGAGCTGTGAACACGTGGACTTAGGGCATTCTGTGGGGCTTTGATCACATTACAGAATATTAATTTGCTAATTTAACAATGCAGGTAAAGCACTTTATGAAAACTGAGATAAGAGATGTTAATCATGTTTGCACAACACCAGAAACACAGCCATTGCTTCAAGCCTTCTCTTTGAAACACATAGTTTTATTGAAACTGTAGGTAGACTGGGAAAAGTTTATTCCAGAAAAGTGAAAGGATAGAAGATGCCATGGCATACCTAACCTGATTTTTTGTAATGCCTTCCTTATTCCTAGGAGCTATTAAGCAGCTTGGGGCAGACACTGGTTCCTCCAGTACAAGCTGTTAAGTTCTGGCCAGTTGGGCTTTTTCAGAAAATGTGTTTACCTTTCTTTGCTTTAAGGTTGTTTCTTTTTTTCCAACTGATTTATTAAATAGTTGAGGCAATAATTTGCTAATCTTTAAAACATTTGATCCGTATCTCAGTTAGAATCATCACATCTGAAGTCAGCTGCTGAAGAGGGATTGATAGTTTGCTAAAGCAGATGTGCTTTTGACAGACAGCACTGTCTTTCATTATCAGCATTAACAAAAAGATGCACTTGAAAAAATAAAAAATAGATGTCTAAACGAACGCATTTTCCATAGCTATCTATTACTACTGCCAGGTAAATACATCTTAAACGGTAATATTTTTTAATAAAAAATAACATACTGCTAAGTTCAGGTGAAAGAAAAGTATAACCCTTTTTTAAAGTAATATATTAGATTGCATATTTTGTGGCGTTATTTCATCATGCAGTAGCTCATTTGGAGTGACCAGGCAGACTAATTAACACTAATGCTTTTAAAGAATTTTCATTTGTGATGCTAATCTGTCACAAAACCAAAAGTATCTCAGAAAGCCAGTGGAAAAAAGTAAAATGACTACTTCTTGCAGCCAGCTTAAATTAATGCTAGTTTGATTTGTGTTATTTGAAAGGTTGCTTACATCTCTTTTGTAAATGTTTATAAAAGTTGGCAGACAGAAGAATAGCTGCCTACCTACATGAATTTTTTTTTTAATTTAAGCTTCTGTTTATCTTACTATCATTAAAAACCTCTTGAAACGTTTCTTTACAAATAGTCTTAAGGTATAAGCCTGTCTCTGTGTTTATGTACACACGACACACAGACACATATACCGTGCTGTATCATTTTGCTACTGAGACATTTATACTCAATCCTTATATTATGTGAATATTTTTGTGTGCTAGTTCACTCTAGCAGCCTACTGGCCTCTGTTTAAATTTCTCTGAGATATGTGCAAGTCATAAAAATACCTTGATGACAACTTGTGAAGATGTCTTGCTGTTGCACTCATATCCACATCCTTGGATAGTCAGCCTCAGCAGAAATTTAGTACTTACATAGCTGAGCACCCTAAAGATTTATTTGGATTCATGAGCCCTGGCTCCTGGCTGCTGGATAAGAAAACCTCAGGCTCTTGTTCACTGGTTCTCCACATTCACAGCATCTCAGGACAGGCCACCTGACACAATATGTGGAAGTTGCCCAACTCTGATAGTGTTGGATAGACCCCCACCTAATATATTCAGGATCCACGTTGTCCACACTGGTAAAGGGAGGGAGAGGCTTGCAAGGCTTCCATGGCAGTAAGCACTCCCAGCTGTTCCTGGACAGCTTTTAGAGATCCTGTCTTTTAAAAATACAGGGTAGCTATTGCTGATAAGTGCACTGATGTGATCCCAGACCTTAAATGAGACTTCTAGAGAAATGGGCAAAGAAATTTGGTGTCCTCAGCAGAGAACAATTAAATTGCTGCTTAGTTCACAATGCTGACTACTGACGTTTGCATCATTTTAGTGTTGCTAGACCATGTACTGCATATAAGGACAATTAGCAGAGCAGAGAGAAAAGCAGCAGATGCTAGAAGTGCACAGAGTTAGATGACTCATTTTGATGTCATGAAGAATCTTTTTCAGACAAATGAAAATGTTGGCATTAAACAAGAACAAAAATAAAGAAGACCAAATAATTATTAAAGAAATAATATGAAGATTTCAGGGAAGTGTAGCAGCAAAATCAGTGTCTTGCAGTACACTAAAATGTATGTTTACCTGAAATACAGAGGAGAGGCACCAATGTCCACGATGGAGACTCTATTCTCCCTCTTCCTCCCCACTCCTGCCCCTTTTTCTTTAAGGATTGCTTACGTGGTGGATTTGGTGTGTTCCATGTTGAACCAAAGAAAATGTGTTCTAAAATTTCTTAAATCTTTAAAAACTTGTTAACTGATTATCTGCTCAGAGATAGCAATAAGAAATATCTAATAACCACTTTCTGGAGGCTTTGTTCATATTTTACAGCAGTTTTTCAGTCTAACAAGACTAACTAGAAATATACTTGCCGTTTCAAAGATTTATTCTCACAAGTACCTGACATGTGTAAGGTAGAAAGCAAGTCTTATGAGACAAGTACCTCCTGCTTTCAGAAGTGCCCTGCTCCACATTTACGGTTCTCTTATTTCCTTAAAAACAAATGTAATTTGTCTTTTCTCTTGCCAATCCCATTTGTGAATTTGAAACTGAATGGCATTTGTATGCTATCATTCTGTATGACATCACTTCATTGATGGAGAGTTAGGCATGCAGAAGATGTCAGACTCTCCCCCTGCAGAAACCCTATTCTGCATAAAAGCTACTGTAGGTATATGATATATATATATATATGTACACATCTGCAGAATCTTATTTGAGAGGGGCATTCATATGGCATGCACTAATATAAGTGACAAAAGATGCAGCAATGTCAAGTTCTGTAAACAAACCACTCCAAGGAATTAACATTAACACATAATTGTATGTTTTACTATGTCAGACATGTCACCAAAAAAAAAAAAAAAAAAAAAAAGAACTTGAATTGTGATTATAGTAATTAATTTTTCTCTCCTATTTGAAACATGCCAACTTATTATGGCATTGAGGATAATAGATTCTGACTTGACATTTTAGTGCATCTATATTTACATTTCCATATGAAGAATGGTTACCAAAAGATGTTAGCAGGATGAGATCTATATGCAAACATAATTTAAGTATGACCACTATCTTTACATTAAGACCTGGAGGTCTTTAGAAAAAACAAAGGAGGAAGACTAGGCAAGAAAAATTAAGCAAAACAGAGATTTTGTCCTCAAAATCAGGTAGGTTTAGAAATCACAGTGCTGAAAAACAGGATTGTAGGGAATTGTAGCAGTTAGAAAAAGAAAGAAGAAAATGTAATTTTTCCATCTGCTATTAATCTGACCATCTTTGCTTCATTTTTGCTGTACTAACAGTGTGTCCAAGGTGAGTGGGTGGCTGAACTTCCAGTTCTGTGGCATTTTTTCTTCTGTATCTTTTCTGTTCTGAAGTGGAAATGTCTGTGTTTTGACATATAACGTAAAGGAAAATAAGAGGTGAGAAAAAGAAAAAAAAGGAAAAATGGAAAGGTATTGATTCAGATGATGGGAAACTGTTTCCAAATACTGTCACCAAAAGCACATACTTAGGTGCACTAATACAGTGTGGTTTTACCAACAAGCTCGAGGGGCTCCCTCTTTGCTGCCACCCCCATCCCCAAGTCTCATGCTCTGCCTGCCTGATCCCGTCCAACAGTAGAGTAGATACCGCACTAATCCCGCAAGTTTGGGACTAATGAACTAACTGCTGGGCTGCCGCCACGGAGCTTGGTCCCAAACTATACTGTACTTCACACTCGATTTATTCTCCAGATGGCGAGACTGCGCAGCCCTGCCGCGAGGGACCACCTCTTCCACTGGAGTGTAAAAGTGGACGGATGTTGTTTTCTTTGCGGATTTGATAATTCAGAGCTAGAAACTCATGAGGATGGTTAGTTATTCGGTTTAATGGGTGCCAGTGGAGCCGCCAATGTGCATATTCTCATTTTTCATTTCAGTGTCTATGTGTTTGGGTAGCAATGGATTTGACAGCAATGCTGCGTCACCGAAACCTTTATCTTCACCAGTTGGCATAGCTGCACGTGGTAATGAACCTCTTCCTGTGTCCTCCTCAGGGTCAAACAGAAGGGGTGCTAAAGTAGCCTCCCTGACCAACCTTTTTTTTCCTCAGTGATCTTTCCAGCACAAGCTGCAAATTTAGAGTATTTTAATAGTATGGTATTTACCATGAAGCTCTCTGTTGTCTTTTTCTCTTGTTCAGTTTGGTAAAGAACCCAAATCACTGAGACCCAAGGAGGATACCACCATCCCAAGCTACCTGAGCATGAAATATTTTACTTATGATTTGGTTTATTTCTTTATCAGCTATTCTTTCATGATCAAGTATTATCTGATGTTGTTGCTCTCATGTGAAAAACAGGAAAAATATTTTTCTCACTATTCCTTAAAAATTTTAGTTTCCCATTCTTGGCAGTAAGGATAGTATTGTATCAAGACTACCTTTTTCTCTGTTATAATGTTGAAGTAGTTTACCTAGGTTAAGATTTTAGCTTTTGCATGAATTCTACAATAAGAATAACATCTACATTTCTCTGCAGAAGGGGTCTCCCTTTTCTCCAAGTTTTTAGTACATTTGGTCAAAGGTTTTAGTGTATATTTGTTTTATTTACCCATGAAATGTTTTATTGAAAACCTTTATGGGAACCTGATACTCTCCATCTAACATCAGCTGATTTCCTCCATTGTAGGAAGGGTAGCCACTGAGTCAGCCCCCTCACAAGCTCTGGCTTTGGCAGCCAGGTCCCATCAGTTTGTTCCACAATTAAAAGCATACATTGATTCTTGCTGTGGAAACTACAGTGACTAGAAGTATTATATCACGGAAAGAAAAATTTCCATTCCTAGAGTCTCTAGGCAGACAGATCTAAAACATAGCAGTTCTAAGAAAACGCATCAATTCTCAACCCAACAGATGGCATGGGTGTGTTAACTAACATAGTGACATATTTTCTATTAAAATATGGGAAAAAAAAACAAACCCCCTCCCCATGTTTGTTGGTTGGTATAAATTCAGTGAAGTTGTTGGTTATTTTTGGGATACGTACCAGAGGGCTGCACATTTAGTTTATGTAAATTGATAACAGCAACAGCCTGTTATAAGTGTTTGTATGGAAATATACCTAGAAAGACACGATCTGTCTTTTTGGGAAGGGAGTTTGCAGACTGAGAAGAAAAATAGATATGAGATGATGTAGTGCTCATTATTATATTCTGAAAAAAAACCCATAACAAATTAGGATGCAAGTTTGCTGGAGATGTGCCTTCAGCTGGAATTGAGTGCTGCCTTAGAGGATACTTTGGGAAGATCTCTCTTGCAAATTGCATTGGTGGTAGACTGAAACGGTGATAATCTGACTTTAATTAAAAGCATAAATTGGTTTTGGAGTGTGTTTTTAAGCTACCTTTCTCCATTATGTCCAGCAACTTTCAGCCCAGCCCTAGAAACTCGTTATCCCAGGCCAGAGAAGGAAAACATAGGGGATTTGTATTCCCAGTGTGGCATCTTATGGGGGTTTACTTAATTTGGAAGAGCCATTTCAGAGAGGCGTGCGCCGGAGCTGTCTTCCAGCTGGACGTGTTTGTACCAAACTGCATGAATCTTTGTGTGGCTTCCTAATGGCCCCAGAAAGAGTCCATTCACAGCAGTTCCAATGTTTTGAGTTGCGTTTTCCAGAGATTACCTCTGAATGCGCCCCTTGATCACAGCCCAGGGATACATGGGTGCCTCGTTCCCGTCTGTCCGATTAACGGGAACTATCCGGTGCCGTCTTTTCCCGTCTGTCTAATGGGCATATGCTCCCAGCCTTCGGAGGAGCACGGCTAGTAGCCCCAAGCTCAAGGCTGTTTGCTTCAGATTTCATTAACTTTCTGCTCCATTATTCCTTCCTTTTAACCAGTTAGAGCCACCAATTGCTTTTCTCTAAACTTACCCTAATTATCAGGGGTCTCAGCCCTGTAAATCAGTACACTGTAGAGCTGTCTTAAACTGGCCTGGGAGACCCTGTTCTCATCGGTCCTGACAACTGTAAGCTACTGTTCCCTCACGCTGTTTAACTCAGACCACATTGGGAAACCACCTCTGCCCCTCTTGCTGGCAGAGGTTTGCATCCGTCTGGTTTAAATCTACTGTCATGTGCTCTCTTGCTGATTTGTATTAGCCTGGATATTAACTTTGATGAATTTTTTTGGTTTGTTTTTTTCCCCTTGAGTTGCCTGTTTTCTTGGAAAGCATGTCTATTCAGCAACTGCATATTGTTAAAGTAATTCCTGAGCCTCCATGAGTCAGGAGCTTTAAAGTTTATTAGCCCCATAAAAACTCTTCACAAATTAAATGACTTTTGATAAGTGCGCATTTTGACAATGTGAATTTGTTAGGGGCTGTTGGTGAGTGGAAGGAATTCGGAGTTGAAACTTCAGTTGGCAGGAAGCAGGGAGCACCTTCCTTCGACCTCTACCCCCTTCTCCAGGCCAAGAAATGCATTTCATTTCAGAAAAGCATACCAGTATACTTCATGAAAATCAACTATTAAACAGATTTGTAAATTTACATTCACAAAAATAGCAAACGACCAAGGGAAGCATTTGTTTTTGGAGATTTTATTTTGTGCCAACAGAATACCCTTTTATGTGGTCTAAGAAAAACCTTAGAGTTATTTCAGCTTTGTTTTTATATGCAACTTGTGAATTCTGTTACTGCCTTCAATGCACTTTGAATACATGGAGTAAAGAAATATTATATATATATATATACTTTTTGACGTTCAGGCAATATAGAGCCAAATTACAAAAGTAATTGTTTTTTGCAAATTTAAAATATGCCATTTTGAGAGAGCAGACAGTTAGTGTAACATATTATGTTGGCATAAAGATTTGTCTTTGTTACACAGTTCAGAACTAACAGACACTCCATGCATTGAATTTACCAGTTATAAAGAAACAATAAAGAGGAAGGTAAAATTGTGCAGTTCTGGTGATGACTGCTTCAATAAAGTCCAAAAGTGTCAAAAATTTTGGGGACACCACTATACTGGCTGTCTAGCTTTTCCCCCTTGTCATTTCAACAAGTTGTCTTCTCGGTGCATTTTTCTGTCAATAGAAAATATGCTTTCTTTTCTTTTCTTGTGCATCCGAACTCATATATATGTAGAGAGAAGCAAGACTGACCATCGTGAAAATGCTTGAAGAGTTTGACTTTGGCCATGCTGAAAAGTGTGTTAGGATAAACTCTGTGTCCAGCGGCCTTGCAGAAGAAGATCTACAGGTGCTTTTGCAGTCCAAGACCCTTCCTTCAAGCATGAGCTGCCAAAGGTTGAAAAACGTTGAGGAAATAAGATGGGTGAGTACCAACAACACGGTAGCTTTGACTGAAGCTGGTGGGCCAAGTTCACACTAGCACAGAGATGAATGAGTGTGAGTTAAGAGGAAGCCTGCAAATACCAAATTGTTGCTTGGCTGAGGTAATTGGGAAGTGCATCCACTTAAATGTGCGTGTGATGTGCTGTATAAAAGCATTTATGGAACACGTTTATAAAGAAAACCAGGTGTATTTCTCCCAAAAGAACCAACATTGCTGTCAGAATATATTATCAAAAGTAGAAGGGTAAGTGCCTGACTCTTCTCAGACTACCCTAACAGCAAATTATGTCTGTCCAAGAGCCTTAGTTACGTGCATTGGAAGCAGGAGATGGGAAACCATGCTAGCAACATATGAAAAAAATGCGTTGGGGGGAAGGTCGCTCCTTGGGGCAACTGGAGGAAAAACAGGAAGCTTTTAACTAGTGTTTTAATTAGCACAGATATTATTTCCTGAGCAGTTCTCTACTTCTTCCTTTTTAATTGCTGACAGGTGTGTTTGTGTTTCACAACTGACTTTTCAGCCAATAAAAACCTGAAATGTAAATGGTTGGCATGTCCAAATTACTTAAGAAAACTTTGAAATAGGCCTAATTATACTATAATGTTTAATTGTCAAAAAAGAGGGATGCTTGTTTGGATATACTGTTACTGCTGTAACACACCAGTGAAGAATAATGCCTTAATTATTCACTTTATATTTTTGCAAACCACTAGCTGAGCAACTAGCACGCGTGCAAGCTGTGATGAAAGGCAGGCAGGCGTATTAGGATCTATTTTAATCCCGGCATCTAACCTTGATCAAACCATTGAGATGGGCCTGAGCGCACAGTGGAGCACAGCCCCATACGCCGGGTGTGTGACAGGCCCTGTCCCTTCTGTGGCGCTGCCCCTTCGGCCTCTGCCACTCGCCATGGAAGGCTGGCCATCCCCTTCCACCAAGGGTAATTAAATTAACCAGAGTGCACCTCTCAGGGTTTACAGCCATGTAAGTGTTAGACCTAACTTGTCAGTGATGAATATTCATTATACCAAAATGGCAGAGCCATTGCTGCCACCAAGTAGGTTTGCAGGGAGTTGGGATGCCTGGGCTTTTTGCCCCCCTCATCCTTTTCCACTTTTCCCTCTCGCTAACTTCTACTTCATCATGGAAAACAAGCCAGCCCCAGAAGCTTCTGCCTCATTGTCCTTCTTTTTCTTCATTCTCCCTTTACCCAGCCTTTGCACACAAAGAACATACTCTGCCTAACGCTGCTGTCTTCTTTTCCCAATCCTCCAAAATTCACTCCAGCATGATTTTTCAGCCTCCCAGAAGCTGTTGCTTTCCCCCCATGCATACCCGCTCCCCTCTTCATTTTTATTTATGTGCAGCAGAAAACCTGGAGGCTGATGCACAACTAAAGATGGGCTTACTTGTTTTTCTTTTGTGTGAGAATCTCTTGCTTTCCTTTTGTCCCTAGTGTGGGTACTTGTTTGACTGGCATGGCTTATTGGACTATAACAAGCGTAACTCTCCCTCCTTTGTGGCAGGACAATTCTCCCACAAATCCCGACCAGTGTGCATTCTTCCCGACACACTATTGGGTGTGCACTGGAATTGAAAGAATTGCTGAGGCCTTGCTACTTCATCCCCTCCCCAAGCTTTGTGGGGTTTTTTTTTTTTCCTCCGCCTTCTTTTTTTTTCCCCCTTTCTCCCTGAAATGACCCTTTACCGGCCGGAAACATTTAATCGTCTCCTTTTGAAAAAAAAATTATTGAAACTTCTCCACTCGTTACCTTTTGTATTGGTGCTTATTGCAAATCTTTTACAAGGGAGAGGAAGGCAGGCAATATTTAATTAAATGTGCTTTTTTTCTTTTTTTTGCGTTGCCTTCAAAACAAAAGATAGCAAGAATTCCAGGAGTGTGACTTTTAAAATATTTTAAAATAAAACAGGAACTCTGGCTCTTTAACTTTCACTTAAAATATACGCGAATAGCACTTTTTACTTTATTTTTTCTCTTAAAAAATAAAACCCAGAGAGGAGTCTTAAGAAGATATGCTGATCCCATCATATTACCCTCATTTTCTGCATTTGCCTGCTTAAACTTTACTGTTTTCTCTCACTGTAGTAACCTGCCTTACTGTACAAGTAAACTGAATTGATTATTTTTGCACATTTTTGAGTGGAATTCTTTTCACTAAAGAAAAGTTACCAAGAGGGCCATGGTGATGATGCAGAGCAGAGATGGGGGAGCAGAATTCTTCATCAGAGAAAGCTGTGATTTATTTTGGTCTAATTGTAAAGTTACTGCAAATTGCTGGAAAGCCTTTTTTTTTTTTTTTTTCAAGATCTGGGTGATTAGATTTTCCTTCTTTTGGGGAGGGGTGGTGAGGGGAAGCTAAAAGGGGAAATAACACCTCTAATCCAGCTTCTGGTAATAGGCTGCCAGCTTTTAAATGAGTTTCCTTTCTATTAGTCAGAATATTATGCTAAGCCTTAAGCATTAGTTTTTTATGTTGCCATAGCAGCCTTATTCCTGCAGGGTTGTGACCTGCGATGATTACAGTACAAAGCTTATAGGGTCTTGAAACCCCTTTGAAGATGAAAAGTCTTTGATGGTTTATATTTATGCAAATCTCTTAGATATGATTTACCCAACTGAGACTGAATGGAGAGATGATTAAAATTCCCTTTCCTTTGATATCCATTAATAGTCGAATATTCCTTAAATTTAAATATATGCATATGTGATTTTTGTCTTTATTTACTAACATTTTTGCAGTACCTGCAAAATGTTTATCTTGACGCAAATTACTCGATCTGGACAGACATAATGCATTTACAATATAGGGCTGAAGGTTTTTCCCTTCTTTTTTTTTTTTTTTTTTTTTTTTTTTTTTTTTTTTTTTTTTTTCCCCTTTTGAAAGGGGAAAAATCTGTGCAAGAGCTTTTGTATGTTTCCAGATGATAGATTTTGGAATTTGGGCTACCCCACTGGCAGCTCAGAGCTAGCTGTGAACTGGTCTCATGGAAAAAAATTGGCAAGCTTTGGTCTTCAAAGAATTAAACTTCCTTTTAAGGCCTTCCTAGGTAAGCTAAAAAATTATGAAGAAAAGCCTATTGAACAAAAGGGTAACGGTGCCGTAATGAATAATACGGATGCCACTTAGAAGGCTGGGGAGCGCTTCCAGTGATGGCAGTGCTGGACCTGAAACAAAACCGGACCTCAGGTACAGCAGCACTTCATTGTTTTCCAGAGCCCACGGATTTGCATTTCACTAAGCCAGGGTGAGAGGTGTTAAGCTTGGATTTTTTTTTTTCCTTGCAACCCAGCCTCCAAATTTAGAAATGTATGGGAATGCTGCAACTTCAAATCACAGGCCTTGCTAAAAGCTGTTTTAATTTTTTTAGTTATCAGGTTTTTGGGGTGGGGAGGGGTGTTTGTTACAGTCAGGTGAATATTTGCCATGCTGTGTATACATGTAGACTGTTCTTTTTTTTCCCTTTGATAACTCATTCTGTCTAGTTTTAGTTTTCAGACAAATTCTTACATCACCTAAAAGGCCGAACACTTGCAGAACCAATTAATTTTATCCCCTTTGTGGAAACTGCAATGGGCTTGCTCAATTTTAAGGTAAGAAAGTCTTGAAGTGTTCATATTTTGACATCTCAGCAAACCAGGATAAGTTGAATACTCCTCAGTCTCTCCCTAATTTCACCAAGGAAAAGTGGTTAAAAATACAAAACATATTGTTCAAATCCCCAAAAACGTTTGCATGTTGAACTCTGATATTGTATTGTAAAGGACTTAATAATTCAAATATTCCAGCAACAGAACAGTTCCAGACAGTCCACACCAAATAACAAAACCTCTCTTCATTCCTGTTGTTGTTTTGAACACACTTGGAGTAGAAGTGGGCCTCTCCAAAGATTTGGAATACTCAGTGTTGCAGGCTGTTTAGTAGTTGTTGGATGCAACTTTTGTGTAACACTTAGTTTGAAATGAGAGTTAATCATCATTCACTATTGCTACACTGGATCTTTATAATGGTTTCTACTAATTACGTTACAACCAAATTCCATGTGTCATTTCTTTGTGTGTATGATGAAGTGTTTAATGCTGAGATTAGAAACAGAAATAACTTTGAAAATACCTGAAGAGCACACTCCTTTTTAGGATCATTCAGATCAAATCTAATTTATAAAATTTCATTTTAATACAAATCAGTCCCCAACCCTTTACTATTGAGTCCAGTTTTTCAGAAAGGCAAGGCAATGTGGAATGAAACGGAAGAACTCGTGCATGCACAAGGAACTCTGCATCCCCTCCCAAGCTCTAAGGGAAAAGTTCAGACCAGCTGAGGACACACAGATCAGAATTACCTCCAGAAGTACCTCACAGGCAGCCTGATCGTTTGATACAGCCATTTATCTTACAGCACACACTAACCTATCTGCGAGCATGATAAAGCAGTAACCCAATGGACCCACTCCTGTCCGGTGTGCAAACACAGAATTAGATCGTATATTAAACCATTGAGGTTTTTCTTCACCTACAGTATTTTATAGTGGAGGTTTATGCTGTGGTTGCTGATGCTGGCAGGAGAGTTACCTTTAAAGCACACTCTGTTAAAGAATAATTCTGGGTCCCACCAGCTGCCATAGAAGAACACTCATTAGTAGAGCTGGTAATTACATGTGTCTCTCCATGTGCCTTAGCCTTAAAAGATACTGATATTCTCCAAACATCAATATAAATAGCAATACTACTATCCTCAGGAAAAAGCTACAGCAGCAATTTTTTTTAACTTTTATTTTAATGCTTTTCTGATGCACTTGTTGCGTTTTTACTCCCTTAGATTATTTTTTAGTTATATGTAGCTGGAGACTTTAAATTGGCAATCCTTCTATCCTGCAAGGAAGTTAAAATAATTGTAAACTATTCATATGATTATTTTCATAAAAAAACCTTCCAATCTTTATTTCTGTTTTTCATGCAGACAATACACCATGTCAACTAATCAAATTAATACTTTTGTTTGGTTTTTTATGCAATATTTGCCAAATGTTGTGTTCATATTGTTACATAATATCTGAAGTAGTAATCACAGTAACACCTGGGGCATACAGTAAACCGGAAGGTGGGGAACCTGTTATTGGTGTCCTGTATTGCTATCTGAGTGCTTAGGGAAACCAAAATACTTTTTCTCTCTTGCTGAGTCATTTTAAAGCACTGTGCATTGTCAAGCAGCTACAGTGGCTTTGCTTAATAGAAGCAATATTCTCGAAGGATTTTGGTAACGCTGAATTGCTGTAATATCCTCTGTAGTCTCTCTGCTCCTGTATTTCTGTGGATATTAATACTCTGTTCTCACTTGAAGGCTGTCTGCGAAGAAGCACTGAGAACAGGATCCCAGGCTGGCTTTCATTTGGATGCAGTTGTCTTTGGAGGAGAGGATTTCCGTGCCAGCATAGGTTGTTACTTGTCTCTTTACTATAAATGTTTATGTATGGCATTTGCATGGAGAAGCCTGTGAAATTTCTGACAGCAATAATTAAAGTAATGACACTTGAGTCTGCATTTTCTGTTTTAATTTTTCTCCTTAATTTCTTTTCAGTGCAGAACGTACCACTGGCAATTTAAAACATGGTTCTTGTGTTACAGGGCACTGAGACTTCTTGTGCCTTTTGCAGTCAGAACCAAAAGTTAATGAAAAACAAAAGCAAAACTAAAAACAAACAAACAAAAAGCCACCCTGTTGAATAACTGAAATAATTTTAAAATATTTTATCCATAAACAACATTTATATGCTTTTTAGAACTACATTTGAAAGTCATAAAATTCTGGTGTCCGCTTCACCACTTCTTTACATACAACTGTCACTCAGGCTTTTGACATCAAGCACAAATACTCTCCTGCTACATTTTGCTTTCATAAATTTATTTTAAAGATGTCACATGTCAACACAGCCACATAGTCACATGAAAGCATTATTAGTCTTCCTAAAAAATTAAAAGTGCTTCACCATTTCTTTTATGAGAGGGCACTTAGCTTCTGATTTAGTTTAAAGATAAAAGATAAAAGCACAGACCTATGAATATCTGGATTAAAAATAAGTATGTTAATGTAAAAATCAAACATTGCTTTACAAAAATATTCCTTACAAGCTGAAAATCTGTATCTAAATAGTTATCGTATGGTTATTATTGTTATTATTTTTTCGCGCTAGCCTTCACATGAGTACGTTGCTTAGCTGGTAGCCTGTGAGCACATGAAGTCCTCATGAATACTTCTGCTTCTTCTCAGAAGTCGTCTACCATCAATTTTTCATTCAAATACTAAAGCTTAAATATTCGCTTAGGACTCAGTTGTGACAAGAATCAGAACCAAGGAAAGTGCAATTCTATTCCCAGTGTGAATTTTTAACCATTAGTTGGACCCAGTATATCAATTTGTGTAAAGCTTCTCTTGCTGTAATGCTTCTCACTGTACATGCAGTAAAAAGTAAAATCAAATAATTACTTTCATTTAGCCAAATCAGCAGTCCTTACCAGACAAAGCTTACACTGACTTTAGGCTTTCAACTTCCGATTTAAACGAAATCAAAATCTGAATTTACAAGCTAGTGTTTAAAGGGACATTATTTTTATTTTGCTAAAGCGGCTTTCTTTTTTTCTTCAGAAGAGCATAATTCTGACTCTATAGTATAGCTTTACACCCCTCTTCTATTTTCTAAATCAGTTAAATAGAATCTCGAAGTTTCCCCATTTTTTAACATAAGATATATTTAAGCCAGAAAGGTTTAAAACGCTCTTGTCAGCTTTTCTTTGTTCTCGTTATTTTCTTAGGTGCAACAAGCAGTAAGGAAACTCACGATATTCAATATGCCAGGCAAAAAATAATAGTCACAGCAAAAGCATTTGGTCTTCAAGCAATAGACCTTGTTTACATTGATTTCCACGATGAAGATGGGCTCCGCAGGCAGTCGAGGGAAGGTGCCTCAATGGGATTCACTGGTATGACTTTCTGCCGATGTCGCAAAAGAACGTGGATCTTGTTTGTTTTAAATATGTTGCTACATTTACTGTCACTTAGACAAATAACCTGATTTTTGTTTCCGATCATTTACTGAAAAGCTCGTTGATTTCAAGCTCTTCTAGGTTTATTACTATCTTAAAAATTGTGGCTGCAAATTTTGGCTGAAAAGTCACAGGCTGCTTTTTAAAACTGCATGCCATGAAGCGTGTGACTGGTTTTGAAGAGAAGTTGGGGTAGAGGCTGTGCAGTGATTCCTCCCTTCATAGAGCACGGGAAGGGCAATACTGTACTCTGCAATGGCTCCTCCACAACTGGAGCCCTTTCTCTTTCTTTGAACAACAGCAGCAGTTAAAAAATACTTTTTAGGCGAAAAAGCGGAGAAGTAAACCTCATATGCTAACTGCTAGGGGAAAGTTAGTTTCTTATTGGTTGTTTTGGTTTGTTTTTTATCTCCTGGCTTTCCCCCCAGTAAGTGCTGGTGACATCTACGGGTATTGGCAGACAGCAAGAGCAGCAGGCTCCTTGCCCCACAGTCCTGTAGTGCATGCAGCCTGTGACTGGTGTACCAGGTCACTCAGACACCTCCTTGGGACAGTGCAGCCACCAAAGTTTGGGGGGTTGTGGTAGAAATCAGCCACTTGACACATGCATTAGAGAATTTTAATACACAGGATGAACATTACATTCTTTTTATCTGACCATCATCCAGGATACACATATGAAAATAGTACATCCCTTTGGTTCCTGTTACCAAAAGCATGGGTCCTGGCAAAGCCACCTAGCAAACTCTGGTTTTACAGTTAGCTGTATGTGATACCTTAAAGCACCAAACAAAAAATTAATCTAAATTTTAAGTGACCTTGGCATGCCAATGAAAGAATAGTAATTTATGCTTTTTGGCATGAACTCTGCTTTACTGTCTGTTGAGCTTTAACATTTGCAAACCCAAGTCTTGTTTTGGAGGTGAAATGGTTAGCTCCTCACAGCTACATTATCCACAGCCATGTGGACTTCCACCCTTCACTCAGCTGCCTTTGAAGTTGGGAAAATAATAGAGCTGCTGAATGGTAGCACCTGCTGACGGCTACCTAGTCTCAACCAACATTTCCTAGCTTAAGGAAAGGCTTGATTTTTGAAAAAAACATAAACATCTGAACCTCCTGTTGACAGAAGATGGAGTTGCAGATGCCTAGCACCTTTGAGAGCACTCTTTTTGAAGGCTTAATGTGCATTTAAATGCTTAACTGAGGCTGCCAATTTAGGAAATTTAGAAATGCTCAGCATAACTAATGCTGATGGTGATTTGGACTCCACTGACTGTATGGTGGAAGTTGTCTGACCTTAGAACAAGGTCCGGACAGAAGATGAATTAAAAGGTCACGTAGCAATTTAGGGTACAAAATTACTTTCTATCTTGGCTGTACACGTGTCATACTTGCCTTTCCATACAAGGAGTAAAGGTCTGTGAAAAGTACAGATTTTATTAAGGTGCACTCACAGCACCTGCCATTTGCCTCCTGTCTTTCTGCAGCTATCATCAACACATTTCCAAAATTCAGCAAACAACCTGACAATCAGTCCAACTGTAATTAGAGATGGAGCAATAGTGACACTACTGATTTGGGGGGGGGGGGGGAATTTAAAATCTGTTTAAGCTAAAACAAAACAGCATTTTTCCTTTACTTCTGCAAAAAGAAAAAATATTTTAGGTTGATCTAAAATATTTCACTTGTTCTTTGGTTTTTTGCTCTCAGTTTATCTAATATTTTTATAACCTTTCCTGCTTGTTTTGATTGAAATAAAATCTATTTTCAAAGCTGACAGCAAAATCATGTTTTACCAAACTTATACAAGTGTTTTTTCCAAATCTTTATAAGTGAAACATTTTAACATTTCCAATTTCACATTCATCACAGAAAATTACAAGTGGGCCTTGGGTTAATCCATGACCTTGTATAAAGCAGAAGTATGCACATCGTATTTGCCACTGACAGTCCTCTGATAATGTGAAAGTACTGAAATATTGCCCTAATAACAAGTTCATAATGTGCAATTTTTCTAATTTTTAAATATAAGACCTCTTCCTGCTACTTTTTTATAAAGAATCACAATCATTGAAAGCAACATAACTAAAATGAGCTGAGTCTTGCAAATTGCTGTCATAGCTGGAAAACACTCACTTATTTGCATGAACAGGGCTGAACTCACTACCTTCGAAAGCAGTGCAAATCCAAAATATTCAGCAAAGTTACATGTCCTTAGATGCTCCCATATTAGGCCAGTAAAATTGCATTAATGTAATCAAATAGCTTCCCTCAAGATTAAACAGGAAAAATAACATAATAAAGACTTTACCAGCTATTTAAATATTATTGTGAACCTCACTGCTTATTGCAGCCAAATTTTCTTTTCCAATTATATTAAAATCAGCCTGGTTTTCCTTCAGTGAGTGTATAAACAAAATCAAATGTTTTCAAATGAAATCCAGCCAAATTAGTAGTCGTTTCATATATATATTTATTTTAAAAAAATTATATATCCATAGATATCCATCAAGATGTTTTACACTACCAGTACCTGTGGACTTTAAATCAGTGTGTTGCCTATATAAATGGGCATACATAGGTTTTAGGAATGTTTGTGTAAAAAATTAGGTAAACCTTGCCATAAGCTTTAACAGCTGACTTAGTCGTTATAAAAAGTCCTGTGCTACATGCTGAGAAAGCAGATATAAATACGAAACAGTCTAGGTGTCCTCTCTCTTTCAGTCTATTGTAGAAGACTAAAATGACACCATCATAGAGTTACCTAAAAGACTTGACAAGTATTGATTTAAAACACAATATATCAAGTGGTACTGTAAAAAGGATTTCGTGGTCATAAATTTTAATGTCTTTCAATTTTGCACTCTCTCAGTAACTTGTCAATAACAACAATTCTGTTTAAAATATTTACTTCATTCTTGCATGGCATTATGTCTGTTATGCAGTTATTTGGCTAGGTAGTCTGCGACAAAAATCAACCAAATGCTATAAATCAAAAGTTAGAATTTATTCTCCCTAAAATGTTCAGCAGTGTTTTAATGATTAAAAGCATAGTTTACTATTGTAGGTATCTTTATCCAAAGCAGGTCTTTTTACCGAAATGTTTTACTCTTAAAAAAATCATATTTATGTATTTTTAATTTTGCTTTAATTAGAGATTGACTTCAAATATAATTTAAAATATACTTAACATTTTTTCCAGAAAGTTAAGCTCTTTAGGATTTTTCAAGAAATTGTTGTACACACTTCAGTTTTGGAATTAATGGTTTATCTATGGAGAATATGTGGTATTACAAATGAGGAACATCATCAGCTTATTAATTACGACATTATATTAAAATTACTAAAAAACCTCTAGGTAGACATAAGATAAAACACATCAGTTTAAAAAAAATTCTTTGTGTAATTTCTTCCAAAAATTATAGTTCTTAAAGGGGTTTAAGCTTTTACCTATATTTAGGGTATTTTAGAAATAGTTGTGCTATTGAAATTTTAAACTGAATATTAAGCTTTTACCTCTATTTAGGGTATTTTAAAAATAGTTGTGATATTGAAATTTCAAACTGAATATTTGCATGCCTGTAAAATCATAAACTAAAATGTTGTTTAAGAAGAAAATAAATTGAGCTACTTGTGCCTTTTTAGCAAGGGAACGTAGCAAAGGACTAAAGGACTACTATTTCTTTGCTCATTTAATTAAGCAGAGTTTCTTTGTACTCCAGGTTATCCCTCGGACCCACTGCAGCCTGATGAAAGCAATCCCAGCGATTTTTGCAGTGGTTATCTCATTAAAAATAGGTGTATTCCTGCGCTCAAGCATGAGACTTCTCAGGTCCAGTGATGGGCTGACTCCTAAAGTACAGCTGGCTTAATGTCAGCGAGAACACGGAGGCAGACCCCGTTGTGCAGGGAAACCTCCTCAGCTCCTGACGCTTCCAACTTTTCCTGGCAAAGTGCAAAAATCTCGCTCGCGCAAGAGGCTGCGGCGGCGGCAGGGCTGTGGGACCCTCGGTCTGCAAGCTCACTTGCTGGCAGGTTTGCAGGATCAGGCTCATCCCTCTGACTAGTTTTGTTATCTGGCACCGAGGAGAGTCATTTATTCCGAAGGAAGCTGGGAATTCCGGTAGCCTCTCTTTATTAATGCACCTTAAAAGCAGACCACAGAAATCACACCCGTCTGTGAAATTCCCATAGAAATGAACTAATAATGTCAAACGCTGCACTTTTCAAAGTGTCAAACAAATTAGACATGTATTTGTTTTAAGGTGGCTAAATTCAATCACGGATTAAAATGGATTATGTGGCTGTCTATTCATGTTTGAAAATCTCTAGTGAAAAAGACAACATCTATTTTTATTTTCTTAACTTATATTTATACAAAAAAGGATTTTAAAAACTGCTTCATAAAACCTCAGGGCACTGCTGGTGGTTGTTTGCTATACCAGTGACTAATTAAATATTGCAGCCTACCTGCAACTACCAATAATTGCAGCAACAACAGTTTAAGTAATCGAGGATATATATGATGCTAAACCAATACTGAGAATTTAGGGTATGATCCTTAGGGTACTGGTAACTTTTCAGACCTACAGATCTCTTGCCATCTTCTTCAGATCTCATTTTCTGAGCACACTTTATTGCAACTTATTTAAGAGTGGCTGGAGCTGCTATTTGTATAGTCAAATTCAGAGATGCATTATATTTAATTGTTATTGACTGCCCGAGACAAACAATTGCACCTGAAGCAACTGAGAGAATATGTATGGATCCGAATGGGAAGGGAGGAGAAAGAATTGTGGATTCTTTCGAACTATACTTAATGCAAGCATAGCACACAAGGTATTCTTTCTCTTCAAATATTCTATCAAAAAACTATCTGCCTATTCTCCAGTTTTAAAAATAAAAGAAAGCAGGTAAAATAATCAGTTAGAGAGCAAGAAAGTCTGCAAGGCATATGAGAGCCTCAAGTGGTTGGAACATTTTGCTTGAACATCTGTTTGTCGATGCATGATTCTGGTGTTATTAATCTTCTTTGTAGGTAAGCAGGTGATTCACCCCAACCAAATTGCTGTTGTCCAGGAACAGTTCTCTCCGAGCCCTGAAAAAATAAAGTGGGCACAAGAACTGATTTCTGCTTTTGAAGAACATCAGCGATTAGGCAAGGTAAATATTTTGTTAATATGCCATAGTGGAACCAATTTGAATAATATTTAAGATTTAGAAACATCGGTGATGGCTCTTTGCTTTTATCTTATGAAGTGTGCTGTAAGTGAGAGTGTTGCTTGTGAAATCTGTCTCTGGATAGTGTATATTATAAATTTATCACTTCCCAAGATATTTAAAAATAGAATGGCTACCTTTTCCTTCTCCCCACTTTAACTTTAATTCTTTGATTACACAGCCTTTTGAGTACCTGCAAGTATCTACAGCATCAGAGAATTAAAACTGCTTCTCCATTATGCCGCAGAATCACGGTATTACTGTCAGAGGAAAATATTTGCAACCAAAAGTCAGGTAGCCTGGCAGAGGACTCAGACTGCTTGCACAGACATCATTTATGGAAAGAAATAAATGGATTAGGAAGCCTCTGGTTTCTAAAAAAAATCTCTGTGTTGGTAGACCTGTTTCACTTTTGGGGGTTTGATCTCTCAAACATGCCCAGTAGTAATTGAATGTACTTTTGAGTGAAACTGCTTGCAGATTGTGGTTCTTAATCATTAAAAATGGGAATGTTTTATGTGCATTTGTACCAATTGCTGGACCTGAATTTTGGATAGAGGAGAAAGCAAATTAACACTAGAATATGATTGTTCCTAATTTAGTGCATCATTGAGTCTCACGTTTCCTGCTCTGTGGGTTTCTGCTATGTAAATATTGCGGTGGTGATGCACAATCTGTCTCCACTTTGTGCCAGTAATACTTAAATTAGGGGTCGCCTGAAGGAAGATTTTATGCTAGTTGCAGCATTGTCAGTTAATTATCTTAAAGGTTATTTGCTATAATCCAGTTTGCCTCTTTTTGAAAGAAAAAAAAAAAAAAAAAAAAGTTGCAGCCAAACCTGTTTATCTTAGTCTCAGCCAAGCCTGGGCTAGTTTAAAGGAAAGTCCCAATGTCAGAATGGGGAGTTAAGATGAGTGGGAATGGTTTACACGAGCTTGTGTGGAATTCAAGTAGGAGATAAACCCCTCCAGTCGACAATTTCATCTGCAAGACTGTGCATAGGGTCTCACTTTCACTGGTACCATATAAATGTTTTCTGCACATTTTTTTCCGCTTTCTAGTGGGTTAGAAAAAAATTGGGATGTCTGCCTTTCCTGTTCCCCTGCATTTCTGATACTGTGGATGTTCTGCATTAAAAATGCTGCAAAGGTCAAAACAGAAATTTTGCTTCCTTCTCGGACTTAAAGTGTGACAAGGTATTTGCTATTGCTCTGCCCTTCTCCTCGCTGGGCTATTGCACCCTGTTTGTGATACCTGGGTGTTTCCAGTACAGCCATGACTGTGCTGTTTGGGTGCTGTCCAGAGCAGTGATTTCAGGGTCCCTATTAGGATGCTGTATGCCTGGATCTCTTTGTTCTCTCCCCCTCAATTTTGAAATGTAGCTCTCTTCATGCAAACAATATAGAAATAGAAAATACATGGCTGGTTTTGCCCATTATTCCGATTTACAAGGCTTGGCTCCCTTACAAAAGGCATCTTTACAAACATACTGCTGGTGCAAATGTGTAGGCAGGTACATGTAGCAAGAAAAAAGTCAAACGACTTACTCAGCCAAATATTTTTTATGAAGTGTTTAATACTATTCATTCAGCTGATTTTAGTGTCAGAAACTCAACTAAGGAACACCCCTGTCATATGAACAGCAGACTAGGAGACTGGACCAAATTTAACTCTAGTCCCAGTATCACACCATCATTAAGCCACACATGTTTAATATTGAATAATTTAATGTTAGGCAAGTGTTAGTCTTTAGGTTTGTTTTTAGGAAGCTGCTATTTTACTGATGTAATGCTGAGGGGTTTTGTTTATATCAGTCATTCAGGGGGGTTTATTTGGGTTTGGGGGATTTTTTTTCTCTTCATGAATGCTTTTAAAATATGTTATAAGCTTCTGTAATCAGCTGCAAGAGCAAATTTGCTGAGGGGCTGTGGTGCAGCCTATTTTTTTAACCAACCAGGTTGCATGCTTCATATATTTTTGCATCTAGCCATCTATCAATAAAAAAGGACTGGCAGGTTAATATGTGAACTTCTGAATCTCATAGCACTGTTGTATTACTGAATTTTACAACAAAATTGGAAAAATAGTTTTCCACGTAATGCTGGAAACTCATTAACTGAGTTTCTAATTTGCTATTATGACTGTGCCAATGAGAAGAGCTTGGACGGTCTGATTAGTTAATTTTTTTTCCAAAGCAAACATATCTCACTGAGGGATCCTCTCGCTCCACATCCTAACGACATGCTAAAATGTGAGTAATAACTCTTCCCCTACCACCTCCTGGCAAATGCTCCACACAGCGGTTTCAGTAATCCTCGTGTCCTAATGAAACACCTCTTCTGTTTTCCTTTCCCTTTTATTATATTAAAGTGTTCATGTCAGTAAGACTAAAAATATGGCTGTGGTTAATATGGTTGAGACTAGCATGGTTTTACCATGTTATTAATCAAAGTTGAAAGTCTGGAAAAAATAAATGTGAGGGATTTGTGCAGCTGTTTGTGTGGTAGATAAGTTACTGGTCTGCAGTCTCTGGGATCACAGTTTGCTATTAATTTGGTTTAAAGTTTGATGCCCTTAGTTAACAATATTTTATACAAAAATACTGTAATAGTCTTTCATAATGTATTCCGATTTGAGACCCACAATTTCCATAACAATCTTCTTTTGAAAGAAGGCTGAACCAGGCTACTTCATCCTGGACACTGAAATGCTTTGACATAGCAGCCCCCAAATGTGAGTACTGAGGTCAGGAAAAATTAGGATCTCAAATGAGCACTGTGGAATTAGAGATGCTGTGGCAGTGTCCAAACAGAAGGAAATTAGAGAGCTAACCAGCTAGGCAGAAGTATTTGGACTTGCCTTATGGATATATTCTTGTTTGAGGGGTTGCTTTGGTTTGATTTCTAGGTTGTTTAGTTTGTGGGGCTGTTTTTTACATTTCCAATCCAACTAAAAAATGGCACGTCTAGGAAATAAATGGTAATGTTGTATTTTGGACAAGTAGAAACAAATGTTGAAAAAGTACATTTTGTATTTTATTCATTTATTTATTAAGTGGTCTCTTTTGTCTAAAACTGAAAAATGCTTAAAAAGAAAAGTGTTATTTCCTGTTCATTTCAAAATTTTTCCAGTAGAACTGCATTACTAGGGGATATGATTTTCAAAATTAAAATACTCATCCTAAAGAAAGCAGGAATAGCTATCAGAAAGCCTAAATATAAGATAGATGTCGGTGTGCTCAAAAATTTAAAAAGGGCGATAAACATCATTCCAGTGGTCTAAAGGACAGTTTCTATTAGAAATTTCTAAATCATTTGTACTACATTAAACAGGGAAGTGATCTTATAAATACAGATTAACTGATCTAAGGGGGTAGAGTTAGTGGGAGAAACTATTCGCCTATTTTAGAAAAAAAATCTGATTTCTAACAATGAGGACATAATAGTCTTTACTATTTAGGTAACTCCTGAGTTTACATTACCAGTACACTCAATATAGGACCGTATCTCTTCTATAAGTAGCTAGTGTTTATATTTGACAAAAAATGTAAGACATTGAAAATTAATTTTTAAGCCATTCACTGTGTAAATACATCAGGCACAATATCATTGTTGAAATTGAATCTTCCCAAAATGCCTTAATTTTAAATAAAATTCAAATTTAAGGAAAAGCAGAAGAATAAAGTAAGAGGTTGATTACACATATATCTCACATACTAATTTACAAATGCTTTCAAAGCACTCACATATTAAACTAGGGAATAACTAAATGCTGCTGCCAAGGTCACTTGTCATGTAAGGATTATTTTGAGTTAAGGAAAGTATATCACAAACCCAAGTTGTAATATGGGTTGAATATTTAAATCTCATAGAGCAAATCAAAAGAAATATCTGTGCATGCCACATACAAATGCACAGAGTGCTTCTAAGAAGACCTTTAGCATATGTTTCTTGCATTATATTCTGTGCCATTGTATATCATGTTCCCAGCAGCTGAGGAATAATATATATGAACTCCAGTGATTTGGCAAACTATACAGTTTCATTTACGGACCTTTCCAGGATTATGAAAAATCTTAGGAATGCATTTATTTACACAGCATCAACCCAACAAAGGAATGGAAATTTCCAGCAGTGGCTCTCTTATAATGCTCTTTGTTTAGGAAAAGCTACCCCAAGCCACTGTATCTTAGAGACGATGCGCCCTCGTGCTTCAGCCAGCTCCAGCTCCCACCGCCTTACAGGGAGGTCTCTCCCGGCTTTCTTCCCTCTCTTGGCTCTGCCATGGACCCCAGGAGGGCTCCCCAGCCCAGTGAGATCCACGCTATCTCAATCCAGCCCGTGGTCGCTAGGAAAGTGGGACCATGTCCCAGGGTGCCTCTTGGAAGGGATGCATGGGAGCATCCCTCTGGCATGGGGCTGTATCAAACCCCATCAATCCACAGGGATTATATTGCACTTTATAGAGCATTATATCTCAGGGCTTTATGTAGAGCTGGGAGTGAGGGAGCAGCCCAGGCCCACACTCCCCTCGCCCAGGACAGACTGCTGAGTTTAGAGGTGCCACCAACCAAGCTGGATCGCATCCCAGGGCGGCAGTGGCAACACAGGGTTCCTCTGTGTGTGCTGGGCTGCAGCGCTGTCAACCCTCTCTCCGAGAGCACAGGGCATGTGCCGTCCTTTATGTTAATTAGGCAGTCTGTATTCCTTTCACTGCAGAGTGAGGGATTCAGGAATTTGTGATATATTGCCACCTTTAAGAAGCACCAGCCTTAAAAAGTCTAAGTTCGGCTGTATCTCTATACAAAGATGAAGAGTGCTGGTAGGATTTAAGCATGGGCCAGGTTTGTGTTGTTTATCTTTTTAAAAAATGACCAAATGAAATTTTAATTTCAAAACTGATATCGAGAGAGCTCATGTTAGTACTCAAAATTTCTCTGTACATTCCTAGGATTTGAAAAAATGCCTTAAAATGTGTTCTGTGTCATGGTTGAAGGCTTTTCTCTTACAAAGATCCATCTGGGGCAAATTTTGAACCTCTACAAAAGAGCAGAAGGGGCTGTATTAGCTAATTGCATGTGCAATACTGGTTCCTACGTTGGTGCAATCAGTCCTGAGGGAGTTATGCCAGGTGGGGAGAAAAGGAGACAGATTTTACTACACAGGGCAGCAAAAGCTTCTAAGCAGGGCAGAAACTCATACAAAACCATTTTCTTGCCAGCTTCTGCCCTTTCCACTCCCCAGCAGGCATTCGGTGGCTCTTAATCTGTTTTCCTCCACTCATTAAAGACCTATGTCCAAAGCGCAGAGGGAGAAGGACTGGGATGGCACATTGATACTTCCCATGGGGAGAAGTTGAGCCGGGAGCCGGGAGCAGGATGGGTCTGTGCGCCTCCGTAGCCTTTCCACCCGGAGATAGAGCCTGGAGGAGGCACCTGCTGCTGTCCCAGGGGACACAGGCCCTGCAGAGGATGGCACCTCTCCGGGCTCCTCCTCAGCTAGGCACGGCTCCTCCATCCCTGTCAGCTCAAGGAGGTAAATGCAGGGCGAGTTGCTTTTGGAAGGGCCATGCTGTGTCGGCACATTCCCAGCGCAGGCAATGCTTTGCTATGAGCATGGAGTGGGAAGACACCCAGCACTGTAGACACCTGCCCACCATCGTTCCAAAACCTGCTCTGCACCAAGCAACCCACCAAGGCAACTTACCCACCTCCAAAATCCCTGTTTAAAAAGCATTAACAAGCGCTCATGAGCCTCATTTCAATTTTCAGAGCAGGATCTAACTAGAGAGGTAATGTTCTGACCAGATGGCTCTTTTTAAGCCTTACTGAGGGAATTCAGAAGCCTGTACAGCCAAAATATTGTTTCAGTTAATTTAAGTAGCAGCAGTCTTGCTGCCTTTTCACTCCTCTCTGTGCTAGCCAGCTTTGTCAGGGACCTGGAGTGTCTCTCTGCAAAATCTCTGTCAGATGAAATAGAGAATCACAGTAAAAAATGGCTGTCCAATCCTATTCAGAAAATGAGTCTGAAATTAGAAAAAGCACGGAATACAAAAACATGGGCAATTCCATGCTTGTTGGCAGAACAAGCCTCACTGTTATTATTATTTTTCTCAACTCCATTGTATTTTACAGCTACCTTTCCCTTTGGTATAAATGCCGCCTCTACGCCCTGTAGTCATTTACTTTCAGACTGAATTTTCTAGTTTATATTTAACAAATTGCTTCCATGACTATAAACCTCGAGTTAATTCCAAATTACTAAATGAAGGGCATCTGAGGATCCTTACATCTTAATATCAGTTACTTTTCACTTTTGCATATAATAACCATGAATCTCACTAGGCAGAAAAAAAAAATGCATGGTTGGATAGGCTGTTTGTCCAGGAAGCTGCTTTTGTGCTATAAAATAAAGATTTGCTTGGCAGCCACAAGTGTGCTCTCTAGGATTCTTCCGTCCACAGTACAGTATAAGACAGAGAATGAAAACGAATGGAGAATATTCCTGATTTCTAGAACTTCCCTCCACTTTAATTTTATTCCTTCCTGCTCTAAGAGGAGCACACAGGAAGACAGCAACCATAATGAGAAGGTAACTAAAGAAAATGCAAAGAGAGCAAATAAGTCCTCATATCTGCCTTTCATTCAGGCATCTTAAATAGATTGTTTGTTCAGACAGAGGGAGAGACTTTGGTGGCCTGAAGAGTTTCTGGAGCTGGACCAAGCAGCATCCCTAGGCCCACTCCAGCTGAATGGGCTGTCCCTGGTGGTTCAGGCAACTTGGGGGACTGCAAGATGGAAAAAGTTTGTCTGGCTCACACAGCAGGGCAAAACCCTTATATATGGGCTGGAAACAGTAATGCCAGGTGGAGAAGAAATGAAGGACCTTGTAGGTCGTTGTTCTTCATCTTTCCTGCCCCACTGTGGACTTGAAGGATCACAAAGTCCCTTCTACCTGTTGAGCTTTAGAAAGGGTTTCTTCTGTCAGAGTTCTTGCACTGCTGCTCAGGAGTTATTTGAGGCAAAAATCAATCTCTATTTCATGTGGTTGTTGCTCTTTCTTTCCTGACCTTTTGTGTCCTTCCATCTGCTCCTAGAGGCAGAAGCCTATCTCAAACAAACAGGCCTGCTTCTGGCTTTACAAACTGATTTATCCTCTGAACTCACTGACTACTTCTACTCCAGTGGAAGATTACACTGGCAAAAAGAAACAAAAGGTAGTGATTTCTAATGTTTTCTACATATCAGCAAAAAGGCTACAGAAATTTAATGGTGATGATACTTTGCAGAATTCCCTCCCCACATACGCTTCCACAGATCAGAGACCCACTGAGCATCTCCTCTTGCCAAGAAAATATCTCTGACAAATCTTTCAGTGATCATTTCTTTTCCCCAAAGATTTTGTGTGCATGTGTCTTTCCACCCATAATGTTGTTACAGAAAAGGGGTGAATGTAAAAGGATCCAGAAAAGAGGCTATGGAAATATATAGGCCAAAAAGCTGTGTCCATACAGCTCACTGCCTGTGAAGTCTTCAGTTTGTCATATGTGACTACACTGGTTATTTGGGTGTTTCCTACCTACTGCAAAGACACTTAAAGAAAGCCAGGGTTATGTGAGAAGCCTGCTCTGGAGGCAGGAGAGGCCTGAGCAGAGAAGAGAGAGTGGCCACAGTCTGGAAGACACTCTCAGTTGACCCAGATTTCACTAAACACTTCCTAGCAGCTCACTAACCTTTGGAAGTTCATTATGAGAAGGTAGAATCATGACCCAGCTATTTATGACAGCTCTTTGGCTACAACTTGCAGAAGAAAAAAATTAATTAAACCTGCATTCAGCACCATCACAGCTGTTAGCTCTTGACTTCCCCAAAAATATGGTCTCAACCTTCTGTTTCAAGAGAAATCATTCCTTTGTACTCAGGATAATCACTCCTCCCCCAGGCACAGACCCAATGCCATTTGCTGTGACCAGCTCCTCTTCTCCTTTGTTCATTACCTGTAAGCAAATCCAAGCGTTCTTTTAAGCCCCAAAGCAAAGACTTCCAAATTTCCTCTGCAGGGAGTCACTTAAGCAACGTGTGTTTTCATTAATCCCAGGGGAATTATCTTCCTGAATGCCATGCTTTTTAGGGGGAGCCTTTGCCATCCACCTGCTCCCTTCCCTCCTCAGAAGACCAAATCTGCTCTGCTTGCAGAACACAAACCTCTTATTTCCTTATAATAGCTAATATTGTACAGGATTAGAGGTAATGTTCTCAGACTCAAGCAGATTTTAGTGCATTTATTCCCTGTATTTTTGGTGTCTCCAAAAAGTCATAACTAGACCTTTGGATTTCAGAAGTGGGCAAGACACTGAATTACCATGGAAAGAACTACTGTTTCTCAGATAACTGTGGATCAAACATTTTCTTGTGTCTGTGGACTTGAAGCCTCTTGTCTATATGGGTTAGGAGGCACACAAGGTTTGCCCTGGCCAGCTGGCATCACCCCTCCTGCTCATTTCCATTTAGCCTGGCATCTGCCCGCGAGTGCCGACACAGGTCACCGGGGTTGGAAGGGGACTTACATAACTGCTTATTTACACAATGGCTGTATTCACACACAGCCTCTGGCCCATGTTACCAGAGCAGTGTGGGAGCTCTGTTTGACTCACGACATTTCCTAATGATGAAGGGGGTGGAGGAGAGAAGGGTGGCTGGCTTGTTGGTTCCCTTATGCCCATTTCCCCCATGTCCTAGATGCACATCCCGCCAGAGACAGCCCAGTAAGACAAGGAGGTAACCAAACTGCCACACACTCTGCATGGATTTGGTCTGCAAAGGAAGATATTGCAAAACTGTGGAGAAAAGTAATTGGAAAAGAAACCAAATCTTTATCAGTGGGGCACTATTTCTGACTGTATGACAGCAGAGTACTCTCTGAGGACCTTCCCTCACTTGTGAGACTGTCATAAAATCAGTAGCCCCCAAAGTATTGGGAAGAGGGGGTTTTGGCAATTCCATAAGCATTAGATAACCCCTGTTTTAAGCCCATACTTAATTCAAACTTCAGCAGCAGGTGATTCCTTGTCCATATTTCAGTTTCCTGGAACATTACCTTGCCTTGCTTTTCCTTTCTTTCCGCTAGTCTAACTACCCGTGTCCCCCATGCCAAAGCCTCACCTAGTCACCAGGATCCCCTAGCACCTTCAAGCCTGCCATCTAAGTAGCCTGACTAGGTTCCCAGAGTAAGCTGCTTTTGAAGAAGTCACAGTGGCCTAGGACAGCCCATGTATGGATAAACACTATAAATTAACCCAGCACTATTAGCTATATTCTTTCATCTGATGCAAGACAATTGGGGTTTTCTTTCTGCTGTAAACAAGCAACAATCTTAATGTAACCTATATAGATATATTTGAGAAAATCCTGGCAACTGTCACGTGGGAGTTAAAATTATTGGCTACCTGTATGATGAAATCAAGGCATCAAATCAAAGGTATATTTGCAAAGGCAGGACAATGACTGAGTGAACCACCAGCAGTGGTTCCAAAAACAGAGCACAGAGTTCTTAAAACCAATGCTCATGCTTGGAGTCACATCTGCCAACAGACTGGGAGTCAGTAGACTTTTTTGAATTTACAGGAGTAATCTGGTACTTCCAACTTTACATACTTTCTGTGTCTTAGGAAAACCAATGCAGGTGATTAATAGATTACAGTGGTCTAAGAAGTGAGGGTCTGCAGTAACCCTCTTAGTGAGCTCATTGCAGTCATCAGGATGGATGTGGTTAGAGGCACAAGTAACCACAGATGGAGCAAATGCTGAGGAAAAAGCCATGAGCAATCCCAGGTGCAGGAGTACATCTAATTCTTTTGTATTGCCAGCCAAAGGGGACTAGCTCATCTGATTACTGTCTCACATATCCCAGATCAATTACCGTTTGACTTTAATTAACTCAAGTACTTTAATACACAACTCAGAGATAATTTTGTCACATTACTGAAGTGACTTAAATGTTCTGTATCATGATAGTTTTATCCTGCTTATTTCTCTCCTTAGTCCAGTGGTACATAAAGAAATAAAATATGGTGAGAGTTAAACCCCGTGTAACATTGTGTATCATATAAAAAGGTTTCAGTACAGATGAAGAAGTATAAAACTTTACATTCCCTGATCATATGGAAAAACATAAGGGCACTTCACTTGCCATCCTATCCATCCCCTGAGCAGTCAAAGTCAACACAATTCCATATATAACAGGATTCCATTATACCCATGATAACCACTAGTGCCTGTATCATTCCTTCCCCTCTCTTGGTTCCACCAGAAAATATTGATCCCCAGACAGCACTGAGATCATGGACCCTGAATCCTGTCCGTTTAACTTCTGGAAAGGTAAAATGCTTCTTGCCACTAAAAAACAGTATTGCTCTGGTTATTAAATGGTCTTACAGATCAAGCTCTTAACTACTCCCAGAAGTTTCACAAAGTAAATGTTCCTGAATACAGGAGAGACACACACAAAAAGAGGAGGTCTTTGTGTTCTTGGAAACACTGCATTAATGTGTTCATCTTTTGCCATGGCAAATGACAGACCAACACCGAGTCTCTTTTTGTGACTTGATACATGTCATTTCTTATAGGTAGAGGAAATGTTTAGGGGTGACATAGATATAACAAGAGCCATGTTCAAGATCCATGGCAGAATGCGACCAAGGTTGTATTCTAAGTTGTCAAAGAAGAGCCCTCAATTACATGTTGAACTTTGATGGATCTGAGCTGTGCTGGAGTGGCTGCATTAAAGGAAATTCATATGATACAAGCATAAAATCTGTAGACTGGTGCATTACAAAGTTTGGTTCTTCAGTCTCTCCACAACCACCTGGAAATTTGTTGCATTTGTTATTCTTATTGCACAGCTGATTTTCCCTCCTTTAACACGAGCCTATATCTTCATGTCTTGACCTGTGAAAATGACTGTTCTCTGTCAGCTATGCCTTATGGCTTCTCTTTTCTGTAGGCTGGATCCTTGCATCACTTGGAGCTGACCATTCTCAATTCCCATTTTTCCAAGACTGTAATTTGCCATTACCTTCTGAGGAAAAAAACCCAAAAAAACCCAAAAAACCCCCAACCAAGCAGCAAACAACCTATCAGCTGTCTATAATTTTAATTCACTTGCAGATGTTTTCTGCAAAATCTTCTTTTTTCCGTCCTCAGAGCACTTTAGGATATACTGAAATTTGAAGTAGAGCTGTTACGACCTTACTCAGCCTGGCCTGCATCTTGCGTAAATTGCTGTTACTTTTTTTAAATGTTACTACTGTCTTAATAGAGCATTAAATGTCATAGTGAATGATACTTCATGCCAGAAGGAAAAACCTTGAGTCTTTCCTTGCTTGTCAGTCAACCGGGAAAGACTTTTAGATAGCCTGCATGATGACCCAGACAGGGAATGCTGCCCATTCAGTTTCTTCCTTGATTCCTCCTTGGTAGTCTGCCCTGACAGAGCTGTAGAGCAATCAGGCTGAGGGAGCACTGACATTCTGTGTTTACAAACCCATCTGCAGTGCTGTGTTGCTTTCGCAGCTGTACAGCATGGACCAGCCAAAGTGCCCTTACAGCTCCCATGCCCGGAAGAGTGGTAAGTGCCAAAGTCACCCCATTTCTCACAGGCCTTTGATTTCAGCACATTCTCTGTGTGGCTGCATGAAGGATGGCACTGAATAGGCACAGCAGAATCTGTGCTGTGTTGCTTTAAACAGGGGCAGAGTCTTTGGCCCACAAATCTGCCCATTCCTCAGTAGGGCTGGACTTACAGACTACTGTCTGGTGAGTGCCACAGTTGTCCTCCATTCTCCCATTTCTCATCCCAGCTGAGTTATTTGCATCCAGGTATTATCACCCAGAGGCTGTGCCCATCATCTGCAGCTCTGCCTCCTGGCTGGTCCTCCTCCCCACTTCTCCATCAGCCTTTACCTGGAGGGCCTGTCTCTTCCCAAGGCAGGTCTGACACATTTGATTAGCCTGATGGCAGAGTCCCTTTACAGGTTTCTGAAGAGGCTCCCTCTGAATGATTTATATGGTTGCATGGTGAGCAAGAACCACAGCCACCGAGTGCAATGGATGCAAATCCCAGCCTTGCATTACCCACCTGCCATTGTTCCCATTCATGCTGCAAGCTTCCTTAAGAGCAGGCCCTTGGTCCCATAGCTGAACTACTGGAAATCTAAGTACAGGCTGGAGAAATGTGAGATTGTTGAGAAAAATAGCCAAAAAGAAAATTTAGATCTATGACTAAATTAATCCCCAGATTAATGCTATCAAAGCAAATCGTGTTTACAGAAAGTCTTGTTTTCTTTATATTCATGTGAGAGAAAATCAAAAGAATGCTAGAGGCAAATTTCATCTAGCAGAATTGGAAAAGAGAGCATGGGGACAAAGCTGTAATTACTGGTATTTCCTATCTGTTGAAACCTGTGGGTGGAAAGAGAGTCGGTGAATAGGGTATATTCAATGGCATTAAAATTGGTTTCTTTTTCTGGACTTTAGCTCAACACTGCAAATTAGCAGGGGGAAAATAAGCCTCAGAATGAACAGGCAGAGAAGCCAACTTCATGTTACCCTTTGCTGTTCTGGGAAAAAAAGGGCATTTTTTTCCTCCAAGAATTCAAATTCCTAGCAACCCGAAGTACAGCTGCACACTGACAAGCAGGGAACGTACGGCATTTCTCGTGTGGTTCAGTGTTTGTGTGTCCATACACACCATTATCCTGTTTTCCCTTTAAACATACTACTTTAACGAAGAGAGGACAAGCATGCTGTTTAATCAGCTCTTGCTTGGTAAAAAAGACATTCTGACCCAGATTCATCATGGTACAGCTTAGGCACCTGCAGGGGTATCTGACTTTAGATCGTTCTGCAGCCAGTCAGTGGGAGGGTTGAAACCCTCCCAGCCATGATTTGGACCACCAGAGATCAGAACTGATATTGCTGGGCACCCAACTCTTCCTACAGACCACTGCAGGTACTTAGGATAACTGTACTCCTAAGTCAGCCTTTCACAGAACTAGGAAGGATGATCTGAGACTTCAACATATTTCTGCCTATGACTGTCATCCCACATGCAAGTTTCTTCTATAAGTAATAGCTGTTACTGAATTAGCTTTACTCTTTATTTTGCTACTGAATTAGCTGTTACTGAATGGGCATTACTGAATGCCTACAGAAAAAGAAAAAAAAAAGACAAGTAAACGATGTTTTTCTTACAGTTCAAAAAAAATGCACCTTGCAGTTTGAGATCACTGCATAGATGTGAATTGTTCCAAATAAGTCTTACGTCATAAAATGTTTACCTAGTTCCTAATTTTTTTCACAACAGTTAATAAATTGAATCGTTTGAGACTGCACTTCCTTTCAAGTTTTAAAAGTATAACTGAAAGTTACAGAGATGTGGTTATAATTAGAATTATGGTAATGATGGTATATTATTAATAGTAATAATTATAATATTGATGTTGGGGTAAGGTAGGGTTGTTTGTTCAGTAAAGAAAAAAATTCAATTTGAAGTAGCAACCCCTGAGTATCTGTCAGCCCCATTCTCCAAACCTACCTGAAATATTGCAAGTTACAGTAGGAAAATCTACTTTGAATAAAATAATGGTTTTTACTATTATGTTTTCCATGGCTTTCATACAGCCTGCTCTTACATGCAAGAATACTGATTTGTGTTAGATTACTGTTTAAGGCGGATTTTTGTCTGAACTGTTCCAGAGCATGATTTAGTATTTAATTAATACTGCTTTAGTTGAGCTAGATACACCACTGGAGATACACATTTCCTAAATATTTTTGTAAATGGGTTAAATTTTCACTTTACTTTCTGGAGTCCTCTATTTAATAATTATCAAGACTCAAATGAAAACCAGAAAAAGGTTTGTTCCCCTCTGCGTTTCTCTCACTGCTCAAGCACAGACACCTGTGCTGCTGTGGACCATACCTTGCTCTTGGTTAGCCTTGCTCACTGTCAAACCCAAGGCCAGCCCATGATCCCCTATTGATTGTGGCAGGACATTAAAAGGGTATGCAGTGCTCCACAGAGCCACCCTATGCAGTGCAGGGGCCAGGCCCTCAGTTCTGAATTCTTCAGGGAAGGGATTGCACCTTTGTACTTGGATTTTTGGGTTTGTTGTTTGTGGGTTTTTTAACTACTGTTAGAATTGCAAATAAGATTTTTTTTTCTATTGAACTTCAGCATGTCTTAATGCAGTTTTATCTTCCAAATCCCACCTCAGAGACACATGGGGATTAAAGCATCTAAGGGAACAAGTCAGGTTTGGCACTATTTAAAGCGTGTTTAAAGCACTATTTAAATACATATTTAATGTGTTCTGTTTAAGATTTAACTATGCTTCACAGTTAATTGTTTTAAACTTGTCACCATGGTACCAACAAAAATTCCTCAGGAATACAAAGTGACTTTTGAAACCTATCATGACTCTCAGATCGCCACTGCTGAGGCACACAGAGTAGTTCTGCATCCGTTTGGGGAATTTCCCTATATGTGGTTCTCAGATGGGCTTTACCTCGGCTCCAGAGGAGATTTGGGCAATATTATTGCACCACCCACTTGGTTATTTCAGCTTTCGTCCCAGTCCCTGGCTCTCAGCACAGGCCTAGCCTATCTTTAGCACTGGAGACATAATGGAGAGGTTCTGCAGCAGCACAACCTCAGCAAAGCCCCGAGTCAAGAAAACTTCCCTCCACCCGCACAAAGAGCCATTACTGTTTACTGACAAAGATAACTCGTGGCTTTGCCCTCTGTCTGCAGGCAGTTTGCCGCTGGCCCTGTGGCCCAGCCCTGGACGGATGCTGGATGCTGATGCTGGAGAGGGGGAACAGAGCTGGTCCCCAGGTGTGGTGTGTGCCAGCCCCTCTCCCCAGCTGGCACACACAGCCTCACTGCCCTTGGCCCTCAGTGTCTGCCAGCCAGAGAGGCTGAAACAGGCCAGCCGCATCCTGCGCTTCTCTTTTCTCTCTCTTTTTGCCTCCTCTTTGGAGAGCTTATTGCCCTTCACATTTCTTTAAATGCACTTGCCCGGTCGCGATTAGTTTGTCTCCAAAAACTTCTTCAGGATTCCTATGGGAGATGATGTTTCTTGGCAAACAGATGTATTTGTAAAGAACAAGATATGCCAACTACAGTTTCCAAAGGTGTCTCAGGAAGTTCGTATTCTCTCTTTTCCAGGGAGCGTTTACTTTCCGCGGGAGCATGATCGACATGCCATTACTGAAGCAGGCACAGAACATTGTTACACTTGCCACAGCCATCAAGAAAAAATGAGCTGGTAAATGAAGCTCTCGCCATGGGGCCCCAGTAGCTGTTTTAAAAGATGACTATAATACTTGGGGGTGGGGGGGGTGGGGGGGAGGAGAGGGAAGGTGGAAAATTAAAGACATCAGGCTTAAACAGAAATTCATTTCCATTTTGCAGATCTGTCATAGTTTGCTTGCCGGAATCGTTAATTACTAAAACTATCCTCAGCTCAAACCACTGCTCACTCCTGCATGGCCCATGTTCTGCTCATAGCCTGCAATGAAGTTGCATCACCGAATCTGTGACATCACAGTAATTATTACAAACGTGGGATTATGACTTCACCGAAGGAGAAAGGAAAAACATAAGACCTGAGCTCTGTTAAAAGAGCAGATGGAAACTAATTCAATTGTTTCTATTTCTTTCTGTGCTTCTTCCCACTCTGATGCAGAGCTCCTGGCAGAAAGGAGAAAGCCTCTAATAATTACGCAGCAGTTGAAATAACTGCCATGAAAATCTTTACCCTGTGTGAGCTTTGCTTTCCCCCCACACCGCCCTTCTGTAGATGTGCAACAGCCATTAAAAATAATGCTCCAACAATGCAGGACTCTTGACTTTCTTCTCTTTTTTTTTTTTCAGCAGTGGCTATTCAGAGAGTTTCCTCCTGGAAGCGTCCAGCCCGGGGAAGGGTTGGACGGCAATAAACTTGTAGTTTTTGGAGACACAATACAGCAGAACTTGTGCATATGGTCTCGAGTCAGATTTACATCACATTAGGGATACGGCTACAGATCATGTGGGCTGTGTGGTTAACGGGCTTAGTAAAGCTGTTTTGAAGAGGTTAACCCAGCTTGTAGTAAGGGTAAATAAACATAACAACCAGGCATTGTCCTCTATTCAGCATGTACTCTTATATGGAGGGCTAAAGGGTATTGAAGCTGCAGAGGATCAACTTGTGGTTGCCAGAGGACTCCAATGAAGTTTGAAACACCAACAATCAGAGATTTTGTTTCTGTTCCTCATTAAATCATGAGCTTTTGTGCTCAGACTATGAACGACTGTTCTTTAAGAAATTAACAGAATGGGAAGTTTTAAACTATGCACCAACCTTTTCATGACCTACACAGCAGCAATGCTGCTGCACTTAGACAAACACCGCGGGGAAGGCTGTTCTGTTTATTTAAAATTGTAAATAGAAAACAGTTGTTTTTTAGTTTCATTTCTCACCGCCTCCGTGGGCATTTCACGTATGTAGTATCCACAGTGCCTTATTCCTCCCGTTTCCTCCCTTAGCGTGCTTCCCCTCCTTCTCCGAGCAGCGATTTCACTTATTTTTGGGTTATTTTTTCGGTCAATTAAGGGGAAAGGAAAAAGGGGGAGGAAGAACCCCACCATCCGGCCCGCGTGGAAGCAGCGAGGGAAGGGAGCGAGGGGGCGGCGGGAGCGCCTCTCCGCGGCTCCCCCGGGGACGGCGGGGACACGGCGGGGACACGGCGGGGACACGGCGGGGCCCGGGGGCGGCGAAGGAGCGGGGCCGGGGCCGGCCCCTCAGGGACGGCGGGGACACGGCGGGGCCCGGGGGCGGCCCCTCAGGGACGGCGGGGACACGGCGGCGCAGGGAGCGGGATTGCCGCCCTCCTCCGTCCTTGTCCGCCGGGGCGGCCCCGGGGGCGCGGGGCGGGCGGGGGCCGGCGGCAGAGCCCCCCGCAGCCCCTCGGCCGAGTTTGGGGATGAGCAGCGAGGGCCGACCCCCCTCTCTCCGCCTCCGCCACCCGGGTCCCGTCCGAGCCGCTGCGCCGGGGGATCCCTTACAGCGCGGGGACCTCCGGGCTAATCTGATTAATTAAAGACTACCTGCTTATAGTGCAGCTCCCCCTCATCCCCGCGCGTTTCAGGACACCCTCCGTTATTAATTCCAGGCTGACTAAATTATGGGCAGCGCTATTAAAACATTATCAGAACTAATGAGAAACAATTACTTAGGAGATGAGCTGGGACGAGCCGTAGCCGGGCACGCGTGTCGCTCTCCCCGCAGATTGCGTTAATAAATCATCAGGTGCACGGCAAGGCGGCGGCGAGGCCTGGCGCGGGGCACGGAGAATAAGATATATGAGATAAGGGTTGTTTGGGATTGTGTTTTTTGTTGTGGGTTGAGGGTTTTTTTTTTCCTTTTTTTTTTTTTTTCATCATTTTTGCATTAATCTTAAATAGGGCGCGTGTGGTGTAGACGGTTTTTATTCCCTTAATACCGCGCAGGAAGAGGGAGCGGGGGGGGGAGGAGTAGGATGAGGACATTTCAAAAACGAATGTCCTCCTTGTTTTACTGGAGCCTTAATGGCCAGGCGGGACAAGCCCGCGGGAGCTGCGCGGACCCGCACCCACAGCTCGGCGCCTCCTCTCCCTGGGCATGGCGAAGGGACGGCAGGAACACACTCTCCGGAGGTGTTTACGCGCCCCTTCCCTCCCCCGCAGCTGACTGCGAAAGGAACTTCGTGACCCGTACGCGGAGAAATCGAATATGCAAATAAAATGCTGCATGTATTCAGATTTTTCCTTAAATTTCCCTGACACCCACCCGTCCAGCGGAAACTCCTACTTCCTTTTAGCAGCCTTAACGATTTTTTTTTGCTTTATCAAAAATAAAATCCGATTTATTTGGCTTTTCCGTTTACTTTCCGAAGATTTCCGTGGTTTTCCGGCTTCATTCTTCTCCTCTTTCTTTCTTTTTTTCTTTCGCTCTTTTTCTTTCCCGCCTGGTGCTAGGCAAGCAATTGATGAAACAAAACAGATTATAAGATTAGCAGCAGGATTTCGTGCATATTAATGATAGGGAAGGGCACCGAATGGGTTTGTAATTGCAGATCTTGCGCTTGGGATTGGGAACTGTAGCCCTGCTACAGCAAAGACCCCCCTGTGAGGTTTTCACATTGGAACTTAGGGGAAAAGTGAAAAAGTAATTACCAGAGCACAACACTGAAATGTTAAAGCACTTATTCTTTCTTTCAGCGTTCTGTTTTAAAGGGGGAAAACGGGCAAAATGGAAAATAAATTACTTTCAAATAAGTAGGTTAGCACCTGAATGCTGGTGCGCATTTTACCGGCTTGCTTTTTTTTTTTTTTTTTTTTTTTTTTTTTCAAATTCTAGCAATTATTTAGCCGGGCATTGCCGACCATCCAAGCAGCAGAAAAGGGGGAAGGGAGGGCAGGGAGCCCTCGGGAAC
Organism: Sylvia atricapilla; assembly: GCF_009819655.1. NCBI lineage: Eukaryota > Metazoa > Chordata > Aves > Passeriformes > Sylviidae > Sylvia > Sylvia atricapilla. Next base: position 76,157,320 of record NC_089141.1, read on the forward strand.
CCAGGGGTACTGAGCCTGTGAGGTTTGAAGCAAATATCGCCAGCAAAGCTGTTCAAAACTGCGGTTGGAAATTTAGTGGGATTTTTCTGGGGTGTTTTGTTTGGTTGGTAGGTTGGTTTTGGTTTTGAAATCGAGACTTAAAAGGGAAAAAAAAAGATTGTTTTGGTTTTCTTTTCGACACGAACACCAAACGGTATTTTAGCAGGGGATGCATTTCACAACCACAAATCCCTTACAGGAACGGCGTATTCCTTGCAATATCGAGAAGTAACCTGACACTGGATTTTAACTCTTATTAAGGGTTTCTCCTTGTTTCTTGAGCTGCTTCAGCCCATTCGGAGCGTACTTTTCCTAAACTCCGGAGTTTTGCGTTTCAAACTCAGCGCTCCTTTACTGACTTTTCTAATCCTTCTCTCCCGTGATTAACAGCCAGAGATGGTTTAGCTTTAATGGCACCTACTCGCGCGTATTGTTTTAATTCCGTTTTCAACGGAAAATCAATGTATCTGGTGGAAATTAGGCTTTGAAAACTTTTTTTTTACGAGCCAATAAAACGGAGTATCTGCTCCTCGGGCAGTAATTTCTGATTTTGAATTGGAAGGGGGGGGGGGGGGGGGGGGCCCGGGGGGAAAACAACTTTGACTGCGTTTCATCCATCCCATCCTTCCAACCCTCTTCTCCCACTTGCACCTCCCTCAGGTTCAGAGCATGGCAAAGCCCCGAGGCAGGGCTAGTTTATAACAACAGTTATAAAGATTAAAAAGTGGGAAGAAGGGAATAAAAGTTCGTGCGGGTCCATTATCTTCTATTTTTCCCCCTTGCCGTGGCAATGGCAGCCCCGGGAGCAGCGCCCGGCGGGGCGGGGGGAGCCCGCGGGTGGCTTTGGGGTGCTGGCACTTGCACGAGGTGCCCCGCAGATGGGAGGGGTGTCCTCGCCACCCGGAGCTGAGAAGCTGGCGGCGGTGCCCGGGCGGCGGCAGGAAAACTCCCGGAGCACTCCGCACTGCCGCGGGACCGCCGGGGGCAGCCGCGAGACCGTGGGAGGGATGGATGGATGGATGGATGGATGGATGGATGGATGGATGGATGGATGGATGGATGGATGGACGGACGGACGGACGGACGGACGGACGGCAGCCCCTGGCCCCGCAGGGATCAGGACAGTCCCATGACTTCCTGGACTGCTGCCAGTAGCCCTGGACACGAGGGAGAAAGGAAAGGGGATAAAGGAAAGGGAAGAGGTGATTTAATCACATTCATTACTCTGCCACAAAAACGGTCTCCTCCAACCACCCTCAGGCCCCACAGTATCCTTCCAGACGGGATTAGGATGCCCGTGGGAAGGCCACCTGCAAAGTGGTGTACACACACACACACACAGGCACACACACACACACGCACACACACGCACACTCCAGCCTGGCACCAATGGTGCCTGCAAGGGACGGCACAGAAACTAGCGCTCTCCAATGCCATCACACCTTGCCTCCCCATCACCCCAAGACCCTCTTGATCTTGTCTTCGTGGTGCTCCTCAAACTTCCTTTTGGCTCCCAGCACTGGGTGTCCCTCAGTGCCAACAAAATGGGGACTTTCCTCCTCACACTGGGGTGCAGAGAATGGGGTGCACACTGCAAGCAGGGGAGAGATCAGGCAGCTTCACTGTGTTTAGGATTATTGCTTCCCCAATTAATTCTGAAGCTGCCAATATGTGATATCAAAGCCAGTACCTTAAGGTGATGCTCAGAATGATGTCTTCAGAAGTGCAAGAAGCCCTGTTTCTAAAGCTGTTGTAGGTGCCCACTGCTTGCTGGCATCATTTGAAACTGATCTTCCTGATAAGAATGAGGAGTGATAAAAGCCTATGCTACTTCCTTGGGCCTCTCTAATTTAAAGGGTGATTCCATGTAGCTTTGGGTCTTACGTTTAAAATTTTATTCCTAATTCTTCTACTGCTGCTAATGTTATTAAAACTGTGCTATCAACCACAAACACCAGTTAAGAATTTTCTGAACTGAAACTTGCTGAAAGTAAAAGAATTGTCTCTGTGTGACACATGCCTGCAATAACCTAGAATTTATGGCATTTATGGTTCGTGTTGCTGAGAAGACCTAGTCGAGGCTTCCAGATACCTGACTTCCTTCCTGGCCTGCTCTTGCTGTAGTCTCTAATATATAAAGTAGTGTCAATACACTATTACTCTATGGGATGCCGCTGAAGATGCTTCATGTTAACTCTCCACATCCTGCTGTCTGAAAATGCAGCTCAGATACAGTGGCAGTGGATGGGAAAGAGCTGTCTGGTTACATCATGGTATTGCTGAGTGGGAGCACAGGCCAGAGGAAAAATCACTTCCAGCCTCTCCAGTCATCACCACTTGGGTCACCAGTGAAGGGTTTATGTTTCACTGTAAACTACTGGAAGAAGGTCCCCCAGGTCTGTGGTACTTGGTGGGAGAGCAGGGAAGAGCTGTGGTCTCTGCCCATGAGGTGCCGCAAAAGGAGCTCCCTCTGCAGAGGCTGCCCATCCCTGCCTGCCCCGTGTGACTTCTGGGGCCCTTGTGAAAGCTACCTGCTCATTTGAAAGCATTCAGGCACTTTCAACTCCACATCATGACTTCACCCAGAGACCACTTCAAATACCTTGTTGGAAGAGACATCTGTTGCTTTGTTTAAAATCAGTTTTGAAAAAAACCCTCCTGAAAGAAAAGGCCAGTCCTGTGCTAATGGCAAACCCTCTATTGGTGCAGTTCTAAGGTTTTGCAAGGAGTTGCAAAATCTAGATACAAGCTGGATTAACTTACTTCACCATACGGACTAGTTGGTGTCTAATGTTTTGTTGAATATTAAGAATATGCCATAATTTGCAGAAAAAGGCACACAGCAAGTTCAGTAATAAAAGGTAAATATGTCTCTACATTGTGACTATATCAGGCAATTCTTTCTTTAATGTTTAACAAGCATTTTTTTAAGTGGGTGTGTGAGGGCGGTGTGTACAGAACACATTTACTGACAAAGCCTAAGGAAACAAATGTGTCTTTGTGCCTAGGTTTTCCTAAAGCATACATGTTCCTGAGTATAGGCAGACAGAGAAAATTGGAAGGCTGTCCCATTTCACATGGAGGGAAGATGTAAAGACCTGTGCTTGGTTCCTGGCCTTGCTTCCCCTCTCACTGACATCAGTTTGTGTCAAGTTTACCAAAAAACCCTGCTGCTGTAACACTCCATTTGAGAGGCAGGGGGGAAAGGATAATAAACTTTTTTTTAATTGCTTCCCTGGCTATAAATTAGCATGCATTCGGCTAATTTTTTTTTCCATGAACAAAAGCACAATTGACAACAAGGCTGAGGTAAAAGTAGGAAGGGAATTCTGAGCCTCAAGGCTCCCCTGCATATTGAACCTGAGCAGGGGGAGGTCTTGTCTGTGCCCAGAAGTTGAAGGGCACTGAGAACTACAACAAAACAATAGGGATTTTTATGTTTCACTGACTGTTTTTGCAGCTGCATCTTCCCCCCTCCTCCTCTCCCCCCATTATTTCATGTGAGAACCAAGTATGAAAATAGAAGCCCATGGCTTTCCCTCCGGATGCAGTCAATGTGCATAAAACCAGAGCAGACATGAGCAGAGATCTAAGGTTAGTTATAACTCAGTGTTATGGGCAAAAGCAGAAATTGTTTTTGCTTCTACACCATATTTTATGTTTGTTACCACAGAAGTAAACACAGGGCTGAAGCCCAACTGCATTGTGAGTTCAATGTGCTCCTCTTTGCATCACTGTATCACTGAGGTTCCTGATGGCATTTGAAGAGAAGCTGGCAGAACCCAATGAGTTCTGCCTTTACAGGTCCCCTTCCATGCTTGCCTCCTATTCAGTCCTAGAATATCTGACAAACCATCTTTCCCATGGCAAAAGCTCATCTGAGGTGATTTTTGTCTGGAGCTGTCAGTAGAAGCCCTTATGCTACCTCTCCTCTGGTGCATCCAAGTAGCAGCCTGAACTAAGAACCAACTCCAAGTAAAAGTAGATGAGCGTGTAAAACAGCTTGCAAAGCAAATGATAACAGAGATGTGGCTAAAGAGGTGGGGTAATTACTGGTAGAGAGTGGCTGAGAAATGGCTGAGGAATGGGGGTGCCATTCCCTCATCCCTGCAGATGCATGCCTATTCCCTCATACCCTGCAGTAGAGTCATCCCTGGTTCTCAGCATCCATGGGCATCTTCACTATTTGTGAAACAAGAAGGAATCTTATTGAAGACTAGTTGCACAAAGAGATGAGTTGCTAAAGAAAAGGGGTGAAAATTCTTTAGAAAAGGCAGGTAAGGTAAGTATTTGCCACAGAGCCTTCATGAGGGGGCAGACTAGAGGTCTGTCTACCTGAGGTCTTTTCTAGGAACTTTTTATACTATAGTAAGTTTTTGATGCTATATAATGTAAGGGGAGGGAACAAAAACAGGATTACGAGAAAATCTTAAAATGAACAAGGGAAGAATAGGACATTTATTTTCTTACCCTTGTATTATTTTCAAGCTGTTCTTGCATCTAAGTTTGCTGCATAGATAGCTCCACAATGAACAGTTTCTCCCTTTTGAAAAGAGAGAGAATCTTTCTTTCTTTCTTTAGGGTTCTTTCCTTTCCTTTCTTGTCTTTCTTCCTTTCTTTCTTCTTCTTCTTCTTTCCTTATCTTTTCTTTCTTTCTTTGTCTTGGTCCTATTCTGCTTCTTTCTTTGCTTTCTTCTTTCTTTCCTTTCCTTCCTCCTCTTTTCTTTCTTTTCTTTCTTATCCTTTCCCTCTTTCTCTCTTTCCTTCTTCTCTTTCTTTCTTTCTTTCTCTCTTCTTCTTTCTTTCTTTCCTACAACACTACTATTTAGAGAGATAAAAATTAAGGTCTCTGTATTTTTGCATGGGCCCTCCCTGATTTTTTCTATGTTCTTCTTAACTCAGTGCACCTTTGCCTGAGGGCAAAGTGGTGATGGGCTGCAAAACCCAGATTACGGTCTTCTGAAGAGACAGGTAGTCTGCCTCATCCACCATGCATTCATTTCCGGAGATGATCTGTCTCCTGAGGTACCTTCCCATTTCACTTGGCAGGAGTCATGTGTGAAGGCCCCTCTCCCATGAGTGTGTCAAGCCTCCTCCCATCCAGAAATCTGAGTAGAATCTGAAGGTGTGACCGGGCAGTTGTGACTTGCAGAGCTGGTTTTCTGTCAGGTACTGACTTCATTTCATGTATCAGTGACACAGCAGTGACTTCAGAGCACCAATTCTTTCAAGTTAAAGCACACTCCTACTGCTGGTCAGGTTCTGACAATGTTTATGTTCTTTGGAAAGTGAGGCTTTTTAGTTTGCATCTTATTTTAAAACAAATTTACCCCAGAAGCAAATCATTCTTTTCTTATTGTATTATAGAATGGAACATTTGCAAAAGGCATTACAACCCTCATATTTGAATCAATTTCAGACTAATGTCTGGTTACCCAAAATTGCCAGTTATTTTTTGGCATTATTTTGGGTGATTGTAAAATAGGTGTGTTCATCACTGTTACCGTTAGAATTGCATAAAGCATATTGTTTACAGGGCTGTGAAAAGCTTTAAAAGCAGCAATTGTCCCAAATTGAAATTTATTTCATCCGAAACAATGTCCTGGACATCCGGGTGGTAATAAACATTTTTCAACGGCATACAAACTGTGAATTGTATTTGAAATTAAATCGCCACATTAAAATCTGCATTGCTGAACCTCCCGCTGGCCGCCACTGTTCTCCCGAAAAGTGACATCTTCCCTGGCACTGGTGGGGAGGGAGTTCTCGCACAGATGTTGCTGAATGGTTGCTGATCACTCTTCCCATACTGGGACTTTATAGCCACATATGCCAAAAGGGTACAAAGGATGCAAGGTGTGTGAGGAATACAGGAGGGGGCCACCTCAGATTTAGTAGCTATGGATGTTTTTGTCCTAACACACAAGGGTGGAAACCGCTTTATAAACCCCTATTAAAGCAGCATATTGCTGATGTCACAAATTATGTCATTTTTCAGCAAGCTGTTAGGTAGCAGCAGGATACTTAGAGGTCCCAATCTGAGTGCACAGCTTGAAGCCTCATCATCCATTGAAGTCAAGGAAATACTCCAGTCCCCTGGCCCTCTGTTTACAAATAATATATCAAGAATCAGGATGCCCACAAATGAACTTTTAGGGACTGAGCTAAAGGAAATATGTTTGTGAGTGTACATTTCTAGACATACATACTATATATTAGTCTATTTGTGTATGTGCACGCGTACATTTGTGAGTAATGTAACTGAAGCCTGCAGTCTGACATTAGATTTTTTTAAAACCATCATTTTTCTTTATTCCTTGATATATAGAGTGGATTCTTCATGACCAAATTTGCACACAGAATCCCCACCAAATTCAGAGACAGCCACAATCAAAAAGGGGTATACCAATAACTCCCATTTTTTTCTCCTCTTTAAAACAGTGAGGGTACAAAAGACCTCTGACTTAACAAAGCATACATAGGAAGACATTTATCTATAATGGAGTTGTGCAAAATAAAATAACAGAAAGGTATATACACTTACTCATTAGTACAGCAGAACAGCAGAACAGGCTCTCCTCATCTCCTAGATAAACCATATTTACTCATGGTAAAACCATATTTACACTGGAGGGGAACATATCATTGTGTTTTCCCAACAGTTCACATGCACCTGGGAGACAACAGCCTACACTAGAAGATGTAAAATACATAGTATGTGGCCTGAGGTTGTGAGACAGACGAAGAGAATTAAAAGAATTAAATTCAAAGCTAGCTGTGCCAAACTCATCAGTGGGTGCTTTAAGCCCCCTCCCCATGTATTAGTGGGTGCCAAAGATGCAGTGTCTAGGCACAGCTTTGAATGGCCTGATTTTTGCCAGTGTGTTAACATTACTCCCCTGGCAGAATGAGGGTCCTGGCAGGGAGATGGATTAGATGGCCAAACATGGCATTTTAATCCCCACACCCTCTCCCTACACCGATCCCAGTATTTTGCTACTTATTTACTGACGTAGCTGGCGGTAACTTCCTCTACTGGAAATATTACAGGGTTGGATTAGCTTCTCCTCTACGGCGTCTCCCGATTTAATTACCACTGCAGCTATCCCCCACTATCTGCACCATAAATACTGTTGCTTACAGAAACATGATTACAGGATTAGAGTTATTGGGCCCCCGCCCAGACGAATGCAGTGACACAGCATAGCACTGGCACCTCTGAAAGCTACACTGACCTCAGGCATCTCTACATCAAAGGCCACGGCCACAATCTGAGCTTCATTAGCTTTCAAGGCTGAAGTTACAGGAGCACTACTTCCTCAGCCACTAATGGGAAACATTCTCCTCCATTTGCTGTTGAGGTGTTAAAAGTTCCTCTTAACATCAGTTACTGAGCTACAGCTTCACCGGTATCCCAGTAAAATAAAAATGAGTTGTGGAGTGGGAGCTGAGTTCAAATTGAAAAGCTATGTTGGACATTTCTTACTCAAGCAAAGGGCAGTCACCAGCACAGGGATGCTTCGTGAGGCTTCCCCACCAAGGGAAGGTGCACCCCAAATCCCAGATTTGGAGCCATAGGGAAATTCCCACAGCTCCTGAAGGGTTTCATATGGTCGTAACCAACTGTTTAACGATGGAGGTATGTGAAGGATGCTCTGGTTTTCATTTGTTGGATGTGATGCAAGTGATTAGCGGCAGCTCAGAGCATCATCAGGTCCATATCCACCACAAGTAATCTGTGATCTGTGGTGATAACTCCTCCAACCCCCCTGGGCTGGTCTGAACCTGCAAAGAGCAAACCTGGAAGGTAACATTTAATTCCAGAGAAAAAAAGCTACTCAGAGAGAGAACCACAAGGTGATAAAGTACTAAGTTCAACCAAACTTAATTTTTTCTCCTAGCATGCATTGCCTATGTGGAAATTTCAGTATACATCAGTTCCTCGTTACACAGCTGGATACATTAGTGTTTCCTTTGTCTTGTCTATTTAGATGATGCACTCTGGCATACAGGTCACCTCTTACTGTGTTTGCACAGCTCTAGCAAAGTAGTTTAGGACTTGCAGTCTTTGCCCTAATTGAAGAAACCAGGTAAGTGTCTAGATTATGTGAAAGAAACCCCAAGGTTTCATGACTCTCTGTCCAGAAAGGGACGAAATATTTGCTCCATGAAACGATTTGAGAATTGTAAGACATAGTCCACCAAACTGGGCACAGAAAAGCAGGAACTGGCTTTGTATGAGAATTAAGAGACTGAAATACATAATTTGCATTAAAGACCTCAATAAGAATATTTTTTTAAAATTTTTTTAAAAAAGAAAAAATAGGAAAGTAGAATAGAGCTAGAGGTTTACAGTGAAGGGCTTGCTTTTCTTTCTTCAGTCCAGCTAGACTTCTCTGGTGCTTTGCCTATAGGATTGTAATTTCTTCTCTTTGTGCTGGTGCTGAACAAAGTGGCTTGCCCATGAGCCTCCCAGCTGGGCCAGCTGGATAAGGTGGGCTGCTCAGGGGCTGCCAGGGATAAGGCTATGGAATTACAGGCTGGTCTCTAGAGCTAAGATGCTCCTCCTTAGGAGGTAGGAGACTTCCCCAGGTCTGAGGAGCTCCTTGTGGCTGGAAGATTTGGTGGAAGGTATCAGCAGGCTCACATGCTGCCTTCAGAGTTTTCTCCAGCTTATATGTTTGATAAAGCTTAGAAGCTTTCTTCAGCTGGCAAATTTAACCTAATCTCTTGGGTTTGCTCTGCCCTAAGCATTCTGTTCATGTTATCAGAGCTCATTTCAGTTTCCCAAGCTTAGGGCTGGGTTAGAAACCCAGCATGTTTAGAAACCAGAGTAAGAAGAATTCTGCTGATTTTCAGCTAAGCACATTTTCACCATAGAGATTTACAAAAAGGCATTTATTTCCTGGGAAGTTTTCACTGGATTTCTTCTTAAATGAAATCACTATCATTCAAAGAAATAGGAAATTCCTCATTATGTGTTTATTTTTCCTGAATTACTGATTCTTTCCAGGCTTTCCCTTTGCAGGGCAGTGACCCCCAGCTCAAACACTGCAACAGCTCTGACCAGTGACAGCTTAAGTATTGCAGCAGCAGTCACTGCTGTTACAGCAGAAATCCAAGCCCTTTGCCTTGCAAACCTGGCAAGTATGTGATGTTAATTAGAAGCACTCACTCCCTTTACTAAGATCAGGGGTGGTGTGGAGGCATGGATTGACCCAGGGAGAGTAAAGAGGGCTCTTCTCCCTGTCAGCACTAGTACATGCAGCCCTTACTATCATTGCACATGATAGACATACAGCTCTACAGTCATTTTCATTTTCATTATTTCAATTACTTTCATTCATAGTTTTTATAATTTTCATAATTTCCATTATTTTCTCACTTTGGGACAAGGCAGCATGGAGCATGGTATAGTTAAAAATGAACACAAAAATGCTTAACAGTGGTAATGGGGCTCAGGTGAGAGAGTGGCTCTTTAGAGCTGGCAAGTTCTTTAGAGGTGATGTATACTAGTTTTTGGTGTGTCACTAATGATTATTGCTGTAAGGATTTTAAGGCGCTCAAGGATCTGTGAAAAGGTCTAATCCAAAGCCTAGAAATGTAGACAGGAATTTTGTATTGAGACGAGCCAAACAAAGCTGTTTTAAAGACTTAAAAAAATTCAAAGATTGTCTTTATATAAGAAAATAAAGTGAGAGAAGAAAACACTTTCTCTCTTCCTCTGTCTTGCCAGCATGCTTTGATGAAAAACAGGGAGGTGATTTCAAGAACACTTGCTCCAGCCTCCTGTTCATAAGTAGCAGGAAGGCTTGTCAAACCTGTCAAACTCCTTGAGCTCCTGGGGTTTACAGACTTCTCTAAGCTACCCCAAGCTAAACCACAATCCCATAAAGAAGCCTTTTCAGTAAAACCTTCTGCCATTTGCTTGAAGCCAACATATCGCTCATTTAAAAAAAAAATAGTATTTCTCATTTGGAAACATCCCTTCCCCCTGTGCTTGCTCTCTCCTGGTGAAGCCCCGAGCAATGGCCTTGCACCATTGGTTTTTGCAGAAACCTGCCACCACAGGGTATGTCAGAGCCCAGAATGTGCAGTCCACACAGAGACCAAAGCCTTGCTGGTCCAAGGAGAGTCTGTTTTGGGTAAGGACTGCAGAAATTACCTGGCTTCAATCAGAGCTCAAGGTCAGTGTTGGATGGCTTGCATTCATTTCTGTTCCTTGCCTCTTGGTGACTTCTCTGACTCCTTGACTCCAACTAGCTGCCCATGTGCATGGCCTACACTCTTTGCTAGAGATCTAGAAGAGACCTCCAGATAGTCTGGCCTTTGCCCTTTCTTTCACTCCCTATATTGCCTCATTCTTTTCCTGAAATTTGTTGTGAAAACAAAAGCTCTCAGAAAATCGCCTCCAGTACCGGACGTATCTTCATGCTGCACCCAATGGCTGCTGCCCAAACTCCCCTCTGTACCTGCCCTGCCAGCATATGGAAACCTTCAGTGCCACAGATCCAAGACCCCAGGTGGCCGTGGAGCAAATCTCTGCACTTCTCAGGACCACTGCTCTGTTATGGTGTCTAATCCACTGATAGAAATAAATAGTAGCCCCAAAAGAAGAGGGCAGACGTGAAGCACCAGTCATTTTGGAGGCATTCTGGCTTTATTTGAACGGAATAGCAGAAGCACATTCTGCCCTGAGTGACCATGAGTTTGTCAGCTATTTTCCAAAATCATTTTGAGTTTGTCCCAACTGGCATATGTCTTTGACAATTATCTGTCTAGTTATATGTCAAATCGTATTCTTTGATTTATAGGTAGCAGATCAGAGGACAAGATACCATATTTTTTTCATGTACTTGCTGAGAGTAACAGAATCACACTCAAGACCATCATGGCAGGACCATAGCAGCATCATAATGAATAAAACAGTGATTTTTCAGTGGGAGCAAAATGTGGCAACTTCAAGCTGCAATTTATTCACAATATGGGAGACACGCTCTGGCAAGAGTTACACAGTCATCAGTACATGTATCATAAGGGCAGAAGTAGAACGGAAGTAAATCTGTTGACAACACAGTAAACAATGATACCATAAAAACTAAAGCAAAACTTGAAGCATATCCCAAAGTACAGGTTTTGAAACCTGGCACTTAGTCTGGGCTATGAGATGAAATTTTGTTTCATTTTACATCTGCTGTTACTTAGCAAACAGCTAAAAACTCTTCAGCAGAGGCTGCAATGTTTGTATTGTGTGAAAAAGGAACAGCACATGGACAATAATATAATAGATGTTGTCCGGAATGCAAAATATGAAAACAAAGTTAAAAGGAGAGAGAACCAGCCTAGCATGTTTCCTTAGGACCTAGAGCTACTGACTCCATAATTAAGCCCCTTAATAGACACAACCAGACAGAAAACATGAATTAAATCTCCAGTTCATTACCCAAGCTCCCATGGACTGGGACTTCTCCATGGCAAAGGAACACACACATGTTTCGGGATAAAAGCCATCCACAACCATGGATGTTATCCAGAAGTGGTGTATAGCCTATATATTAACAATCACATACGACTACTATAGTTGTTGATTTTATAAATGTACTTGCAGGAAAGAATACAAGTGTAGCAAGAATCACAGACAGAAATATTTAAGATGCACTGACAAAAAAACCCTGCCTTGTCTTGAAGCTGTTTTCCCTTATGCTTCATACTTTTGCTACTTAAGTATAACCACTGTAGTTCAGGACCAATAATGGCCAGCAAGCCAGGAATCCTGTCCCCAAGGGTGTGTGCTGGGTTGCCAGTGAAAAGGATGAGGGTATGCACAGACACAACCAGTGCACTTCGGCAGCCCACTCACCTCTTCCATCTGTAAAGCACAGTGAGATACCCCAGTTCATTGCACTGTCTCAGACCCTGCACCAACATTGATCTGTGTTTTGTAAAGGCCAGAAACCCAACATTAAAAGTTCACATAATGAGCAGTTAGGACAATCTATTTATCTGGGACCTGAGTAACTAAGTTGAGTAGTCACTCAGACCAAATCATATGGCAGTCTGTGCTTTGGGTGTTAGGTCACATTTTTTAGTATAGCCATGCTTGAAAATCTACAGGGAAAAGTTGGAAAAGGTTTCATAGTTCTGATAAAACAAGCAATGTCCTCAAAATCGTATTTACAAGAAAAAAAGTAGCGAGTACTTTGCCATGATGTGCTAAAACTGAGGATTGACACACCAGTGGGCTAGGGAGAGGCAGAACAGATCTCAGGACTGTTCACTTTGTCTGGGAAAGAGTTGACAGGATACACAAAACCAATGCATGCTCAAGGCAGCCATGTTGGCTTCTGCTCCACTGGAAAGAGAAATGTTTGCCACATGGGATCAGAAAACATTGGCAGGAAAATAACTTTAATTTCCAAATCTGAAAAAGAGTCTTGCAAGCATTAAAAAAAAAAAAAAAAATCAGGGAAGGAGGTGAATGTTATTCACCTGGACTCTAATTTATCTAACTTCACCTTCAGACTCTGACCCTATGATGGGAATGTTTGAAAGAAATGCATTTGTGAAAAAGAGCTTAATGGCAACTCCCAAATGCAAGATGGGGGAAAAGCATGTGTACCCACCACCTATGGGCTGGGACAAGGATGAACAAATCCTTCTTGGAGGAAAGCAGTGCAGCTCTCCCATACCAGTTACCACATGGAGACACGGCTGGCATTACAGATATGTGCACGCAGTTATATACATACACACTGGAAAAGGCAGTGGAAGAAGTCCCAGCTAAAACACGCACTCTGCAAACATTCAACCCTCTAAATTTCTCCCGATTTTCACCTTGAATCAGCTTAGGACTCAGAAGAAAGACAAAAAGGCATCTTTATTTCTGTCCAGTATCATCAAAGAGTGACAAAAAACTTATGAGACATTTTGTCTCATCTACAGCCTTCCACGCCTGTTGTCATTTGCCTCCTGAGCCTAATAGAAACCTGCCCTGGATGGTCTGTTCTTTGTTATTCTTTCAATTTCCTCGTCTTTTATTTATTTCCCTTGCTTCTCAAGAGCCGTTCAGAGGTCCCATTACTTCCTGCTGGCCAGAGAAGGCTATGAGAACAAATAGTTATATTGGATTAAAATACACACACTATCACAAGAAAAACAGAGGGAAGGGGGCAAGGGACTTGCTTAGCAAGGGGTGGTGGAAGTCGTGCAATAGAGAGCTGCCAGGAATATTGAAGCAGGGTTTTATGTCAAGACCTATTTCAGACACGATCTCTGCAAGGAACAGAACATTTGAATTCTTACGGTGGTGGTGCTGCAATTTGAACCTGTATATATTGAATTAGTTCAATGTTTCCTTTGGATTTTAAATGGAAGTGTGTTTGAAATACTGCAAATTAGAGTTCTGGGCAGCGTGGATTCTCCTGGTACTGGAGGAGCTGGTTGCTGCTACAGCAGGACGAGGAGAGCACAGTGTGCTTCCCCTCTGCAGCAAAGGTGCTACACTGACCATCATCCTAGAGGAACACAACATGATTGCCAGAACCATGGACATCATTAGCCCCCCAGCTCTAGGGCAAATGAACCCTGTGGTCGATGCTTGATCCAGGCAACAGCAGATTGTATCTGCTGCATTTGGAAATGTTCCTTTCTATCATCTGTTAAGAAAAAATTATTAGCAGGTGCTGAAAATTGCGGCCTCCAACCTAGAGACCAAGAGCCAAAATACCAGAGGGAGAAAAGTCAGTTCTTGAAAACCACCTGACTCCAGGGTTGGATGAGCCAGAGAGACAATCTGCTGCTATGGGAAATGCCACATCAGACATCAGAGGAAGCGGCAGCACCTCCTGCAATTAGTCTTTTTTTTTTTTTTTTTTTTTGACTACAAGTGGCAAGGGCCAATTCCTTGCCTCTCTGAAATTATAAGCCTGGTGATCCTTTGTGGTGCCATAAAAGAGTTAGACCAGCTTGCATCTGATCAAAAAAGGCTAGGCTACCTGTGCACCACCCAGAATAACAAATTAGTCATTTAACATTAGCTGTGTAAATGGAGCACTGCTATATATGCATGTCCCAATGAACATAGGAGAATAAATTCTTATGTGCCATGTAATCATATACACACTGGTGTAAACATGGGCTGATATAAAATAAATATGCATATAGCTATGCCTTTGCCTATTCCAGCCTTTGGGTTATAGCATTGCCAATGTGTTGACATAAAACTGCAGTTTTATGGATCACATCTCAAATAGGAATGTGTGAAAAGGGATTTTGTTTTGGCTACAGTTCAGTCTCTTAATAAAATTATAATTACTATTTTTACTACTACTGCTACTACCACTACTACAGTGAATTGGGAGCCTCCTTGGTTCTACCTATGGTGCAAATAAAAAGAACAAGCCTGATGTAAAAAACAGGACAGCTGAAAGACAGACAGACACAGCACAATTATCTCCAAGATGGAGTAACAGGACAGGAGGTGGATGTAGGATTCAGCTCTCTTAAACTCCAGTCCCTGGTGTGGCCTGGGCCCTCTCTGCCACAACTTCATACATGGCTTTCTCAGGGTAGAAAAGAGGCGGGAAATGATTTTATTGGTGCAATGGGGGGAGTGGCTTTTGTTACCATTGGGGTGGCCTTGCTTGCTCAGCGTTCCCAGCGCTTTTGCAGCAGAAATGGAGTTGAGCATTGGTGAAGGTTGTCCCGTGGGCCCAGGACTGGTGGCTGGAGACCTTGGCTGCACCTGGACAGTTTCCCTGTGATACCGTGGGCTACTGTGGTGGCAGCTGTGCGGCAGAAGTAGCAGCTTGCTCAGGTCACAGACGCACTGACAAATAATGTGGGGTCAAGAGCCAAGCAAGTGCTTCTTTCCTCCTTAGTTTTTGTCACCTGCCTGTCTTTATTAGGGCCATAGTGTGAGTCCTTGTGCTTTGTTTCAGCCTGAAAATCAGAAGTATCTCTCCTTGACAGTTTGTCAATATAGAAGAGTTTTTTAAAAACCTCACCAAGGACAAAAAAATTCACTCTGAGTGCCATTTTGGCATTTGCCAGATCTCTTGTTGCTTCATGCTGGGTTCGGCTGGGTGCTTTATGAAAAACCCTCTAAAAGTGCCACTTTCTTTCTGACAGTGATCTTAATCACAAGTGCACAGCCCGTGCAGCCAGGAAGCATCCCCACCACAGCCACTGCTCTGTACCAGCCACTCTTGTTCTGAGGTGGCTCTTTTCTGGGACTCAAAAAATGAAATAAAAGATAATGAGAATACACCCTCCCCTCCTCCCCAAAAGGAACATTTTGAGAGAAAGGGGCAGAAAACACAACATGAGCCTCTTCAGTAAATGGCGGTGGGCTCACAAGGACTGGGAAAGCTGTCTGCCAGCAGGCCAAATGGTTTGCCTGCAGCTCCAGAAAAAGAGACGTTATTTGGTTGAAATCGTTTAAAGAAAACAAAGGATGACTGCTACATGCCTGCCCATGATCGTCTGGAGCACTGTGCTGTTGTGGGGTGCTCATGCCAACCAAATGGCAGCAGAATGCCAGTGTGTGGAGCAGGGCTGTACACAGGCACGCCTGCGGGGCCAGCCCCCGGCAGCTCCACACACGGCTGCCAACGCACCAAACCCCAAGGAAGAGGGGATGTCCTGCTCATTATCTCCGTCTTACAGGTGTTGAAAGGGAGGCTGGGGAGATTTGCCACCAAGGGGGTCTGTCAGAGTTGGGATTAGTGGTTGTGTGTCCCAGCTCTCAGCCCTGTGCACAGACTGTGTCTCTTGGAGCAGGTTTGGGGGAAGATTTTTATTTCTCTCACACAAGAGAGAAAAGAAACACTTTCCAGCCTCCACTAAGGGAATTATTTCTTCCTGCCAATGCCATGTTGATTTGTCTTAAGGGCACCATTAGTATTAGCTGACTTAGGAATCCATATTGTCAATTAAAACTTTACATCATCCCAGAGAGACCCTAAAGAAGATAGGCTTTCGGAAGCAGGAATAACCAAGTTTGCATAATGATGATCAGCTACAAGAACCTTCATTTAGGAAAACTTGTAAATGATCTTGCTCTGCTAGCTGTCCATGAAGTCACAAATAATAAATTATTTGCATGCATGCCACTTTAAAAAGCTACACTACCCCGAAATACTTTTCCTGTATTGGACTTTCTCTTTCCAGCCATCCAGCATCAATACTGCTCTGAAACCCTTCAATGCCAAAAGAAGTGTGAAGATTTCCTACCTCATTACTGCCTTTCAAAGGCAGCCACAACCACAAAACATAGACCTCAGGGAAGGGGGAGAAAACCTCTGCATGCTCAAACAGAGCCCCACCTGCCAGTTATCCCCTCTCCTTTGTGCTTTGAAGAAGTATCTCACCTCTTACAAGGGAAGCAAGCTCGTCATGGAGGGAGATGTGGTTAGTAATTCTGTCTGTGCTTCCCTTGCCTCCTCTGAGCTGGCAATGCCGTGGGCTCAGTGGTCCCTCCCGTGCTACACAAAGAGTCAGTCTTGAACCAGACTGGCACCCTGGTTCCTCCCAAGTCATGCATTTCCCAAACTGTTCTTTAAAAATGCAGTGCTGGTGGCTGAAGAGATGGTTAGCCAGCAGCAACTGGACCGTGACAGAAATGTGAGTTTATAACCTGGCAACATAATTTTGGCTCTGAAATGTAATTGATCCCATTATGATCTCTGCACTCAAAGACTTGAGTTTTAAATAATCTTTCACTGAAAGATAATGTTCTGAGTGCATTTCAGCTTTAGTGAGGTTTAGTTTATGATCTGCTCCTGGCCCTTCTCAGCTATCAGTGATATTTTCTCAATGCCCCTCTTGCGGCTTTAATGCTGCCTCAGTTAATAATACCTGCTGGAAAGGCAGCAGCATCTCTTGGCAAACTAAGTGTGCATAGTCTCAGGAGTCAAAATCTGAATATGTATAGAGCATGTAAATAATCATTAATGCATAGCACGTCCCCTCTGGTCATTGAAATAAATTATTGACATCAACATCAACAAGAAATAAACCAGGTGCCGTCCCAGTGGTTGAGATACCATAGGTAAGCATAAATTATCAGAGTGCTTCAAAATTTCTAAACCTTCTGAAAATGAAAGAATGATCATGCAGCTCTGGTTGTAAAGATATGTGTGTGCACATACATGTCTGTGTTTGTGCGTGAGCATGTATCACACCTCAGTGTGTGCACACCATCGTGTTGTGGCCCTAAGCATTTGTCTTAAATGGCTGGTGAGGGAAGGGATCCCTATAGCATCTATATGTGCATAGCCAAGATTTGCACTTGCCATGCCAATTCTTATTGCCACACAGTCTAGAAATTTCTTCGGGAAAAGTGTAATCCTGGTTTTACCTTTATATTTTAAAAAATCATTTCCTCGTGTATTATTTCTTCACAGCTTTGTACATTTACACTTTTACTCTCCAAATGCCTTGACTAGAATGCTATATCCCTGAACAGAAATATATTCCCCCCTGCTATTTTTCTGCAGGAGCCTAGTTCATTCAGAAGCAAGGAAAAAAATACGAATGATTGTTTTTAAATTCCCCAACGTGCAGAGCTCAGACAAGCCACAGATGCAAATGTGGAAAGCAAATGCAGTGCTGGCATTAGGAAATGGCTGGGTTCACTGCGCTTGTAAGAAAGCACCTTTATTATTTAGGCATGGTTGTAAGCTGCCATTTTGATATAATCCCTGGGTTTCTGGACTGGGTACACAGGAGCTGGCACGACACACCTACTGTAGCCCCATAATACCCAGCCATCAATCAAGCACCTTCTGCCAGCACTGAGCTACACTCATTCCCAGAGCTGGCAGCCACAAACAAGCCTGCACAGCCATGTCACCAGCAACTCACGGATTGTCATATTGCTCCCTGTTGTCATCGGGGAGCACCAGGGCCTGTGCTAGCACAGCAAATGGTACTGCTGCCCCTCCGTGAATCAGAAGCCCAGTGCTGCCACGGGGAATGCTGAGCTGGAAGGTGTCCTGTCATGTCAGAGCATGGACACTGCCCCAGCACAGGTAGAGGTGGGGTCCTTCCCTCAGGAGATGAAGGCTGCCCTCCTCAAATCAGTAGACAGAGGCAGCAGACAAAATGTACACAGCCCTCTCCCCTGGGGACCAGCTTGGGCTGTCTGTTCCATCATGTCAGCATTACCCTTCCCAGTCCCATATCTGGGCTGCCCAGCTGCCCAGCCAGAGGATGGGATACATGTTCCTCCCACCCCTGTCCCTGCTGGCTTCTCAGACCCCCAGGTTCTCTGGAGAGAGTGGAAGCTGCAAGTGATGCTCCTGGTAGGGCAGCAGGTAAGATGGATTTCACGATGATTTGACCCCATGTTTTCTGGCAGTCAGAGCAATTTTTTTTAGTAAAATCCTCCACCTTGACATTTTTAATTTGCTTTAGATACAATAAGTGGGTTTTCTAAAATTCTCAGTTCTTCAACAGATAGGTAACTGAGAAAGGGAGAGAGCAATGCCTTGATCCCTAGAAAAGCTGGGACTCTGCTTCTTAAGTGACAAAGTAATAAAAGTAAAGAAAAGACTACAAAACAGGTCATTAATATAAGGCCACATCTGCCAATAAAGGGGACCTTGCTGTCACTCTGTGCCCCATGCTCTGTGTGGTGGTAAGGGGTTGGTGGCGTCCTTGGTGAGCTCAGGGGAGAAGGCAAATGGATGCCAGCAGCATCGTCTTCCTTTCAAGGTTGTTTTTCTTTCCCGTATATTCTGGGAAAATCCCTGTGGAACTAATTGTTCTAATGAACATGATCTGAGGGTATTCAGGTGAGACTGGTGCCTGTGTGGAGGGGAGGGCTGGGAACCAGGTGTAGGTGCCTTCACCTCTTATCTGTGTCAAGAGGGTTTTAACTGCAATTGCAGACATTGTCTCTTTTTGGGTAAAACACAAAGCAGAACTGGAGCAGCAAAGAGGCAGAGACTTATGCTTTATGGTACCTTACAAAACACTGAATGTAGCTCCATTTACATGGCTATAAAATGTTGCTAAATCCTTATCTTGTCCAGCTCATTACCATCTTGGACAACTGGAACTACTGACCTCCCCGCTTCTCTACCCTACTGGAAGAGCCCAATGTCCACAGTTTATTTTTGTATTTGGGCTTAAGTTCTTCCCATATTCTCTCCTTTCTATTTAAGAGCCACCTGGTCCAGAATTGTATGCACCCAGCTCAAAGTTTCCTCTCCAAGGGACTGCCTGGCAGGTTCATACCCCTGAAAAGATCCCAGGTGGCAGCTCCAAGCATCAAACCCCACAGGTATGCTCCCAGGTTAATCTCATTCCAGGGTTATATTTCTCTAACCCTGGCAGGATGCACTAAATGGCAAATGCATCTGGCATGTGAACATTGCCAACTAGAGAATAGAAATCTAAGTATTGATGAAGTAAATGTTGACAAAATCCTGGGCAGATTGCCCTGGGTCGGGTGATGGCATAAAATAATCCAAGGTTTTCAGGCATTCCATGATGAACAGTTTCAAGGGAGGGGTTTGGGGTTTTTTTTCTATGCTAGAGGACAGGGGGAAAAAGAATCCAAGGGCTGTCCTCAACAGTTAGGCACGCTTGGGCACTTGGGCATGACTGTTGAAGCCAGCGCCTGGTGCTGCCCTGGCTTGCCACCAGCAAACTTGGAACCTAAAAATCTGCTCTGGGCCAAGCCTGCTTCCCGGTCCTGCAAGAAATGAGAACAAAAAAGTCAAAGGAGGCCCCCTACAATGAGGGTATCTGAGCTGGGGCAGAATCAAAGCAGCAGCCCCCTGTCTTTGGCCTGCCCTGGCCCTTGGCCCTTGGGATGGAGGCTGTGCCTAAGCTTGGTCTGAGCTGGGTTGGTTTGTATTTGGCTACAGTTTTAAAAGCAAAGTCTTATGTCACTGTGTTTGTGTTTTTGTAGAATTAAAATATTCCTTAATTAGATGTTGCCTTTTAGTAGAATGAAAGAAGGGGTTTTATTTCGCTTTGCCATTTTAATTTACTCCCATTTGTGTTTAATAACTGGGTAGGAGAACATTAAACAGCTGCTGTAAAATATTTTGTAGCATGGTCCCAACTTTAAAACTCGATCTGCCATCCAGGTTGGTGATGGTGAGTGTCTGGGAAGCTGCTTCCAGCTTTGGGATAGGGGAGAGCTGACTGGACTTGTCACATTGACCCTTCTCTCCTCACCCATTTCCCACAGGAAGCAGCTTCCCTCCTCCTTAGTAAGAGGTGAAAGGGATGCACTTGGCGAGAGGGAACAGCCCCCAACAAATGTCCATGAGCTCCCTGCCAGCGATGAACAGCACCAGGGGCAGGGGCTGAGGGTTGCTAGTCCAGGGGGTGCGGGCTGGGCAGGCAGGGAGAGGCAGGACGGGCAGGGAGGGTGGCACGGGCAGGACGGACAAGCACAGGCAAGCACGATTGGGACCGGGCAGGCATGAGCAGGAACACTCGTGGCCAGGCAGGACGGGACGTGGGACAGAGGGGACACGAGCCAGGGCCCGGGCAGTGCTGAGCCGCTCCCCACTGCCCGCGACTCCCCGAGGCTCCACCCGTGACATCCATCCCCCGCGGAGCCTCGGGATGGCACAGTGGCAGCGCCGCCACTCACCCAAACCGGGTTTAGACTATAAAACGCGTCCGGGCTGGGAACCTGCTCACAGTTCCATAGAACTCATGGGCAGGGGCAGGACCCGCTCCTGCTCAGGGCAGGTGTCTGCCGTAGGCCGCCTCCGCTCCTTGGGGCCGCGCCCGGCGGGAGCGCGCACCGCCACGGCTGTCCGGCAAATTGAGGCTCTGGGCCGGACGGGGAGGATGGATGGCGTGGGATCCTTCCTTCTTTTCTCCCCCTCCCACGAGAAACTCGTGTCACCCACGGCTGACACGCTGACTCGTCCGGTTGCAGCCAGCGCTACCTTCCCCACCTGCAGCTCTCTTGCTCTCCAAAGCCTAGGGTTATCCCTTCATTTCCAGCCGCACGCCCTAAAAACAGCACCCTACAACATGTACCAGTTCCCACGACTCTGCGCGAGCGCTCCCCGTGGATTAAGTCGCGGGATTTGTAGATTTGGGGGGAGCAGGGCGAGGGGATGGTAGGGGTTTTCTCTCCCACAGGAAACACTTTTTTTCTTTTCAGCGTTTAGTGTTTCGGGTCTGTCCTGGGCCCTGTCTCCTGGGCGGCAAGAAGAGAGCTTGCCGCGCTGGGGCTGCTGTCGGTCGCCGCGCAAACTGAGCCCGCGCAGCGTCCCTCGCCGCCTCCCCGCTGTCATCGCGGGGGAGCTCCCGTTTATCCCAACCCCAGCGACAAGTCCGCCCCGCTCTGCTTCGCGGACGGTGGTTTTCGGACAGAGGAGATTGGATATGTTCCATGTTTAAGAGATTTAATATTAAAAATACGTAGCAATTAAAATCACGCCGCGTCTCGGCTACTCCACGCGAGGAACGCGCCTCTCTCA
This sequence comes from Sylvia atricapilla, assembly GCF_009819655.1. NCBI lineage: Eukaryota > Metazoa > Chordata > Aves > Passeriformes > Sylviidae > Sylvia > Sylvia atricapilla. The sequence continues at coordinate 76,178,820 of NC_089141.1, forward strand.
TCTCCGACTCCCGGACGATATTTAAAGGTTTTTTCCCTGCTATTTGCTTGACTTTGGGAACCTCTGGCCCTTGCAGTAATGCCGAGCCGTGTTTTTGGGGCGGAGGGGAGAGAGAGTTCGCCCCCTCCCTCCCCCCTCGGCGTGTTTTATCCCGTATGCGAACGGCCTCGCAGCCGCCACGGCAGCCCTGCACGGCGACCCCTGCCCTGCCAGCACCATCAGCCTCCCACTTCGGCCCCTGCAGCCAGGGGGCTCCGAGGGTCGCTCCCCTACGGACCGGGCCGGGGGCGATGGAGACCCACCAGGCCCGACGAGATGCCCGACGGTGAGGGGCGGCTCTGTCGCGGGTGACATCTGCACCCTCCCCTGCACTTGTCTTGCCTCGCCCCCAGGCTCTCGCCACGTGGAGGGTGGAAATTAAGGATTGCCCCATCCCCTCAGCCGGTAGGAGCCGATCCGGGCAAGTATCGGCTGGGCTGTTCGTCCCCTTCACCTCGACGGGTTTCCGTGGGGAAGGACCTGGCCGGCGGAGGGGCGACAGAGCCTCTCTGCAGGTGAACTGCCGAAATGTGGGCAGCGCCTGGGTGCCGAGGTGGGGGTGTCGTCAGAGCCGAGCACGGTGCTATTCCCAATGCAGGGGTACACACAGTCCGGCCCGCCCCCTTTTTCCTCTAGCCTTGGGTCGCTGCCTCGGTGCCCACCCGCGACTGGCTACGCGTGGAGTGCATAAGCCCAAGAGCTTTGCCGGGCGTGCTGCAGCCTCTAAGGGGGCATCAGCTCCCCTCCTTCCCTCGCGCTGGGAGGAGGGGAGGGAAGTGAGCGGGCGGCAGGCAGACACCCCAAAACAGCCCCCACTCCCCACACCCCCCCTGCCTGGAGGGCATCTTTCTGGGAGCCAGTAGAGCCCGAGGAGGGAGGGGGCTGCAAAGCTGCAAAGCCCTCCTCCCCCCGGGGCGGCCCGGGATCCCTGCCCCTCACCGCGCCGCGGGCCCGGCGCGGGGCCCGAAGCGGGGCGCGCAGAGACGCGGCCGCGGCAGCCTCTGCGGTAGGAGAAAGGGGCTGGGGCCGTCGCCTGGGGGCAGCCGTGGGGCGGCCCACGCGTGGAGCTGCCTCCCCGTGGGGGGGCGCGATGGCAAGAAGCTGGCTGCGGGAAGAAGCGGAGGAGGCCCGTCTGGTTACGTGGGGGAGTTTATGCACCTCTCCTCCCGCCCCCAACAGTCACGTCCACCCCACGTCCGAGGCGGCTTTCCCTGCCCCTACCCATCCCCCCTCCTGCCCCGAGGCCCCCCAAACGAAAGCCTCTTTGCTGCCCCCCCAGCCCTGAGCCGCGCTGGTTTCCCCCCAACACGCACACCCACGCCCTGCCCGGCTGCGGGCAGCCGACTCGCAGCTGCAGCCCTTATTTCATGCCCTTCAAGGCACCGAGCCGCTCTCTTTTGTCCTGGCTGCGGATGACCCATTTCCTCCCTTTCCCCCCCTTCGGCCCCGGCCTCCGTCCCACCCTCCCGTCCCTCCGCCCTCCTCCCCGCAGCACGGCCCGGGAGCCGCACCGCGCCCGGCTGCGCGCAGCGGGGCCGGCGGCCCAAGGAGGGGGGGACACGGAGACGAGGAACCGGTGCCTCGTCCGCGCAGTGTTTGTTTTCCTTTCCCCCCTGAACGCTAGATTAAGACGTGAAGATTACACTTTTATTGTGGCGGCCGAATAATACCACGAGTCAACACACACAGCAAACAAAAGTGCTTGTAGTACATGGCCAACCCCGCTGGGAACCGGGCTGCGGGCTGCTGCAAAAATCAAGCTCTTCAGTGCTAATTACAAATAAATGATGATGTGCTCACTAAGTAATTGATTTAATGAAGTTCCTATGAAACTATTAAAACCGGGTAGAGGTCAGGCTGGAGACGCCCCAGAGCGCCCATTGTGGGCTGTTTAACTCCGCCAATCTCCTCGGAAAGACATCGGGGCTAATAGGTGAAGTCACAGCTGGGTCGGGCTGACTTTTGCAGCACCGGCGCTGGCCTCCCCAAATCTCGCCTAGCGGCCCGCACCGCAAGTTCGGGGAAGCGAGTCCCCCTGGCACACCCCCGGCCCGCTATTCCCACCCTCATCCTCCCCTCCCACATCCCTCTCCGGGGGGCGGCTGCGCGCCTCCTCCCCGCTGAGCGCGGAGCCCCCGGCGCGGCTCCCCCGGGGTGCCCGTGCCCGTCCCGTCGGGGCTGCGCTGGGTACTCACTCGCTCGGCCCGGCCGCCTCGCTCGCACCTCAGCCAGGCGCCTCCGCGGCTCTCCCCAGCCTAATTAAAGAGGGGAGAAGTGGAGCTCTGAACTTGTGTCTACCACTACAGGACGGCTGTAATTCCACCCCCCCTCGGCCCCGAACCCCCCCACCCCCCTCGCATACTCAGACACACACACACACTTCTTGAAGAAACTTAAGCTAGGATGCCAGGTAGGGTGCTTGGGAGATTTTGGCAAGGTGCCTGGAAGGGGATGTGTGCCCATTTTTCCTTGAAGGGTTTTCTTGTTTGAAAGGCCATTTGGAGCGCTTTAGACGAGCTTGCCGAGTGAAAGGAAGAGGAGGAGGAGAGGGGGAACACAGAGATTGAAAAAAAAAAAAAAAAAAAAAAAAAAAAAAAAAAAAAAAAAAAGTAGAAGACGAACAAAATCTGGCTATTGGGTTTTCCAGCCTCACTCTTGGCTTTCCACTCCTCACCACTCGGGCAGGGCAGAATTGAGGTGAACACCCACCCCCACCCCCCAATCCAATTAAAGGTTCCCCTAACCCGACCTCAGCTCTGAGTGAACTTTGGGGCAGTGGGTCCCTGCTCATCCCGGGGGAAACGGAGGCACACACTCCCCGCACACCTGCAGAGGATCCCTCTGCGTCCCCTCGCTTTCAACACCCGGTGCCTTTGGCAGGTTGAAAAGGAGTCGTAGAGAAAAGCGGAGCCGCCCCCCAATTTGCACCCCCGCTGTTGGTATTTGCTGAGCGCGGAGACGATGCCCCCCACGGGCAAAGCCCCTCTCGGCCTCCAGCGCTTTCAGGGAGGAAGGGACGACGAGCCCCCACGACAGGGCGGGGGGCGCAGGGATGGGGCCCGGGAAAGGCTTCTCCCCGAAATGCGGGGTGCCCCGGTGCTCCCGCGGAGGGGAGAGCGGCGAGTCCCTAAATTCGAGAAGGGCGTATTGCAGGGCGAGGCGTCCCGCCGGATGCCCCCAAGACTGTGTCCCCCCCTTACTCCCGTGGCTGCCCTCGCCCACCCCGCTGCCTGGCGCACACTGGGGGCTGCCCTACGCCGGGGGTCGGCCTCATTTACGGGGCCCGCGAAGGGCAGCGCCTGCAGCTGCCTGCATGCGGCCGGGGTACAGCCGGAAAGGGGCACAGGCACACGCCGCGGCGCCCACGCAGCCACGCGTAGGCTCCCGCACGGGGCTGCCGCGGGACCTGAGGCAGCGCCTCCTGTTCCCTTGCAGGATTTTGGGGAGGGCTATTTGACACGTGGGTTTTGTTTTTTTTTTCCTTTCTTCTCCCTTTTTTTTTTTTTTTTCGTGGAAAACGATTAATTTGAAACAAATTAAGCTCGCCAGCCTCTTGTTTGCCAAACAGGCTGTTGGCAATGTGCAAACAGGCTTTCACCCCGGCGCCGTGCCCCCGCTCCGCTCCCTGCTGCCCTGCTCCAGCCTTGGCCGCACACCCTCCTCCTCCTGCCCTTGCCCCGCCGCGCCAGCCCCCCCCAACCCTACAACACCCCTTGATTACTATCTCCCCGTTGCCCTTAATGCACGATCCGGGTTTCTCTTCAGCCTCGAAATAAGAAGTGACACATGCACCACTAAACCAACGTGTGGGGAAAGCCCGCGGTTGAGAGGGGCTATTGAAGGGAGCGCTGCAAAGAGACAAAGCTGGGGGCTAGTGGAATCAGATGCAGCCCTTAATTAACACCATCTTAAATAGTCCAACAAGCACTGAAGACAAAGTTGAAGAAAGACTTTAAGGCTGAGTGCCCCTCGACAAGTTCTTTTTTTTCCTCGTGTCATTCAATATTTAATGCACTGTGCTTGTAATGCTACTACTGGTGCTCCTTTCTCAGCAAGTACATTATTTTTTCACGGTGCCCATGGCCAGGGAAAACCCTTTAGGCAAAGAAAATCAAAATGTTTGTTGTTTTGGATGACTTATAACTCTTGTTTAACACAAGCACTTTCAAGAAAGTATAACAGGCGCAGCCTCTAAAGCAAACAACGAAATCCTTGTGACAGAGTCGGACACAAAAAGCACATTGTGTTATGGACTATCCCTTTTCTCTCCTGCTAGATGGGTGCCTGTCTGAGGCTGAACACCACGATGCCATTTTACTTTTGAACTATTGTTTTTGAGTTATGCCATGTGGTCAAAAGGAGAAGAAGGGAGGTTGTTTCCAAGCTCATAAGACAAACGAGTTGCCTTTCATTGAACTACCCCAGAGCTCCTTTAAAACGAGGTTTAAGTGTCACCTCCATGTTTTAAATGGACACAGGGCTTCAGGGGCGACCCTTCAAAGCGCCTTCGTAATAAACGACCCTTATTAAATATGTCTCTGCCTGGGAAAATCACTTGGCAGAGGAGAAAAAAGGGGGAGCGGGGGTGGGGGAAGGAGAGACACGGTGCTGCCGGAGGAGTTCCGCCACCCCCCTGCTCCCGCCGGGGCCGGGCCGGAGCGGAGGACGGTCCCGCTCCGGGTCCGTGCGGCCGGGCGGGGCGGGCCGGGGGGGCGGGGGCTGGGGGGTGTTGGGACACGGACACACTCGCCTCCCCCCCTCGTCCCAAACCCTCTTTTCTCCCTCCGCCCCCCTTCACCCCCCAAAATAAGAGGCTGAGTGAAAGGTTGGGGTGTTTTCCTCCTGACTTCTTTTTGTCCTTAGAAGAGCGGCGTCTGCGAGTCTGAGCTGCGAAGTTACTGATTTGCAGGCTGCATGTTAAGGCAGCCCATGTAAGTAATTTCTGCGGGCATCCCGGCAAAGGAGAACAAATCGTTGACAAAGGCGAGCCCTTTCAATTCAGCAGCGTCGTTAGGGAAACCAAAAAGTATTCTTCCTATAATAAGTTCCACTTCAAAGGATTTCTCATTCAACGGTGACTGCTTCGCACTTTTATTAAGTCCGGGCTTTTTCACTTGGCGGAATCATCTGTTTGGTTATTTTTCATCGTGTTTATTTTTCACCATTCACACAGTACTTGTATTAAATAAACAAAGAACAATCGCTCTGCAAATAAAAGTACTTAGGTGGGAGAGAAAAAAAAAAAAAAAAAGAAGAGGGAGGCAGAAGAGGAGAAGAGCTGAAGATGGAGCTTCTTCCTCGCTTATTTGTTTATCTGCTGAAGTTCGGGAGGGGGGAGTCCAGAAAAAAAAAAAGGGGGGGGGGGGAGGGGAAGGGTCGTTGGGAGAGAGGCCAAAAAATATGAGACGTTCTGATGAAGTGAAAATTGACTGCGCTAACACGGCATGAAACTAAAGGTCAATGCAACTGTATCTTAATAGAGTGTCTCGAATCGAGGTGGACTATTTCAAATGCAGCTTGCTTTTGCTGCGCTCATTGCCATAGCAATCCTAACGCTCCATGTTGATGTACCATAAAAGCAGTAGTTTGAATTTCAAAGAACCTGCCTTTGAACTTCTCCCTGCCTGATTAGGCACTTGCGTGGTGTGTGTGTGAATGCGGGAGCGTGGTTGTGTGCGCTGACGGTACGCGGGATGCGGGGGGAGCGCTGGCAGCGCCCCGCCGGCGTTTGGGTGTCCGAGCCAGGGGGGAGCGCGTGTGTCCGCGGGGAGTGTGAGTGTGTATTCCAGCGCACTCCTCATCCCTCCTGCTCTGCTCTACCTGAAAATATTTTTCCGGGGTGACGGCGGGAGAAGGGCCGGGGGGGGGATGGGGGGGGGAAGTGTGTGACAGTCCATCCTTGCCAGCACCTCGCAACTCCCTGGCGACATCTCTAGCAGCACGAAACACGCAGAGAAAGCCCCTGAAAATCCTTGGTTCTCCCCACCACCCATCCTTTGAAAAACAAAGCAGCAGCCTATCCCTGCCCTGCATCCCACACCCTGCCCGTGGCGGCTGCGTCGGGGGGCGCAGTCCCGAGACTCTCCGCCGAGAACTCCCCCTCTTATCCATATCCACAGCCCCCCTCTCCGCAATGCCATTTCCCACACTCCCGAAATTTCTTAGTCCCTTCAAACTTCGCTACCGCCGCTCTCGCTTTAAAGGGCCGAGCGCCAGCAATAGTGTGTGGCGAGATGTCTCCCAGCCGCGACTACAAAGGTAGATGATTTAAACAGTGTTTGCTAGGACCACGTTTCGCCTAGGAAAAGATGAAGTCTTTGATGATGGCCAACTCGGTGTCAATAAGTGGCTTTCTTTGAGCCATATTCAGATGGGAACGTCTTGCTTGCCAATTGCCATAGAAATCCTAACACACCATGAAGATTGTCCAAGCGCCAAGCCTTCCGTTCTGGGCTAAATTACTTTGAAGTGGGGCAGGACGTGCACTGGTCAATGTTAACTCTATAGGGCGGGCAGGGAACACTAGGAGAGGGAGGTTGGAGGGGGGGGGGAAGCAGAAAATAAGAAGGGGAAACTTGTTTTAGACACTCTATACAAGGTTCTGCTCATTGTCAGATATCTTTTATCTTTTATATTTCCCATGAATGATTCATGTCTCAGTGGCTTTGTGTCGCCCTCCTTTTCACAAGAAACTTCATTAGGGAGCTATAAGTTTTCCCATTGATTGGAGCCCTCATTTATGAGTGTTTTTCTGCTTCGTATGTTGGTTATTGTCATTCTGGTTGAAACAACTCTTTGCAACCTGTTTCACCTTTACCACATTTAACAAAACTGACTTAAAAAACACTCTAACCTTTTGGTGAAACTGTTCTTGACATTTTGACCAGTCATTTTCGAGCACTGGTAAATTACAGGGTGGGAGGTGCAATCACTCTGGGCCAATTTTATTTATTTTATTTAAAAAAGAAAATTATAAGGAGAAATAATCCTGGAGGATGCTGACACATTATTCTGTCTGGATTTTTTTCACTGGTTTTACTCAGTTTTCCTCTCTCGAAATGAGAAACCAGTCCTCACTCAGCTTCTGAAAACTTCGGAGGTTTTCTTCTCCTTCATTCCAGTGATTTCCTGGCGTTGTTTCTTGTCTGACCTCACTCTGTTTCAGAATCATCTTCTGGGATACGGTTTCGCTTCTACGGCCGAGCAGTGCTTTTTAACTCACGAGTATCCTCAGGAGAATACTGCCCGGAATCTTTTTCTCTCTCTCTCTCTCCTTTTTTTTTTTTTTTTTTTTTTTTTTTTTTTTTTTTTTTTTTTTTTTTTTTTTTTCCCGACAGAAACAAACATTTTAATGGATTTGGTATTCTGATTAGCTGTTCTTGAGAGAGATGAAGAATGTCATGTGTATAAACATCTGACCTGTGCCTGTGTCTTACCTCTGTCTGTCTGTCCCTCCCTCTCTTCCCCCTGTGCACGGGATGCCAGCAGCAGAGCACCCAGCTGCTCCATCATGCCCAGGCACCCCAAAATCCTCTGCCCACACCTCACCCTCAGCCCGGCAAACACCCCCAGGAGCAAGGCCCGCAGCCTCGGGGGAGGCAGGGCTGGTTCTGCCCGGAGCATCCCTCCTCTACCTGGCTGGTAAATCCGAAGGAGAACCCTATTTACTGACACGTTTCGCTGGGCAAAGCCGGAGTATCTCAGCCGCCCCCAACACCTCATGGTGCGGCTCCTGCAGAGCTGTGAGGTTGTGGCTGGATCTGAATCTACCTGCTGACCCTCGGGGGGAAAAGGGGTTGTTTTGGTCTGTCTCTGCCCCTTGTCTGTTAGTAAGGCACATGCAATACATAGGAATAATATTTTTATTCATTTGCATGATAATTTCTTTTCTTTTTATGGGGTTTACAGAGATGAAAAATTTAAAATTAGCTTTTTTAAAATTTTATTTAGGAGGTATCATGTGTCATAAAAATGTTGGGCAAGTGTGTGACCCTACGTGTAGCAAATACATAAAAATAGTGATATATCCCCCCGAGCCATAGTTTATAAACCCTGCCGTGTTGTAATGTATAGTGCAATCTGTTGTTGAAAAAAATGCATAAATAAGTTTGTTTATAAATCAGCACCAATATATCTCTAATAAGATTACATTACATAAATTATTTTTTAAAAAGTTCATACCTTACTTTATTTTCTATTTATTCAAATGCGCTTTGAAAAACGAATAAAAAGCAAATCGAATGAACTTTAAAAAATTATTTTCTATTCAAGTTTTCTGTTTGTTTTCAAAGTAATGCCTGCTTCTTTAGATCCAACACAACAATATGAAGACAATGTTTAAAGGCTTCCAGAGTGACAGCACCATGCACTGTACTAATAATATAATATCTCTATGAACTATACATATATTTATATATTATCAGCACCAACACACCGCACGGACGACATGCAGGAAGAGTCTGTTTCACATTACATCGTTCATTCAAGTAAGCTGAAAAATATAATGATTTTTTTTTTTTGTACAAACCACATCATCATAAACAACAATCTATCACCAAAATTAATAAGATAATTCTTTGGTGTGCTCTGTACTGTTCCAAGGGAGTAAAAAAAAAAAAAAAAAAGGAAAAAAAAAAAAGAAAAGAAAAAAAAAAAGGGTGATGTCAGAAAATAAATTAATTTGACTGTACAAAATAATCGCGTTCACATTCACATTATTAACAATGACAAGACGACATCCACCATTCACGGCACACAAAACACATTTCCACAAGCCCTGGGGGAGGGGAGAGAGGCTGCCGCTTCTTCTCTCAGGGTCTCTGAGGAGGAATTAGTGCTCTTTACTTCATTTGCACCCCGCTCCTGACTCAAGGGCTCTAGGCCGGGGTGTCCCCTGTGCCCTGCAGCCCCTCGGTTGGTGGAGGGTTTGGGGAGGTTGGCACCCCGATCCCAGCCTGTGTCCCCACCCCTGGCTTCCTTCCCAGCAGCTCTGGTCCCCACCTCCCAGGTGACTCTGCCAGGCCACTTCAGGAGGGTGGTGAAAAGCATGCATGCATCAGCTCGGTTGGAGAGATGAAATAATATACATAAAAATAATAATAAAAAGATAATCCCTCTATGCCTGCCCCCTACTCCGGGACTCGTCAGGCCCAGGGGGCTGCTCCCCCTCCCACCCCCCAGGGGGCTGAAGGGAGCATGAGGCAAAATCTTCGTCTGAGAGACAAACTTTTAAAAAAGAAATCATAATCAGATTAATAATTACACCAACCCCAAGAAAAGGAAAATTCGCGGAGTTTTCGTGGGGGTTTTTTAGGGAAAAAAATCCAAAATGTATCACAGTATCACAGTTGTCAAATAGCAGCGTGTTTCTTTTATTCTCTGGCTACGTTTTAGGAGCCATACAAGTACAAACCGTGGAGGAGTGAAAAAGGAGTCCTGCATCTTTTGTCTTTCCTTTCAAAAATCGTTTGCACAATGTTACGGCTAAGGGTGAAAGAAAGGCTGGAGAGAAAATGCCGGGTGCAGGTGGGACCCCCCGACTTGGGAGAGAAACCATCAATTACAAAGGAGCTGAACTGCAAGAGGGGTGGGGAAATGTATTTTTTAAATTTTATTTTAAGGGATGAGCAACCTGTCCTTGAGTGGCCAGAGCTTCAGCAGGTGCTGCTTTACAGACAGGAGGCTGCTGCTGACCTGGGGCTTTACCCAGGCCAAAGAGGAGGCGCTGGGGTGGCAGCTAAGGTAGTTAAGAGCCATTCCAGAGATGGACTGGGTTCTGCCTGTTCACGGCCTTTGCCAGCTAACTCTTGTTGAGAGCAATGGGCACAGGCAGAGTGGAAGATGGGCATCTCCCTTGGCACCATCCCCCTGCAAAATTGTGCGGCTCGAGTGACTGGGACAGCCCAGCCTGGCGTTATTAATGCTTTGATTTACCAAAGAGAAAAAAAAAAAAAAAAAAAGAAAAAAAGAAAAAAAAAAAAGGTCCGAGTCTCTTTAATTAAATTAGTTACCGTACAAACACCATAGGGTTTCGTACATGGAATAAATAGCGCGAGTCAAACCTGATGGCACTTCCACGGCAGCCCCCCGTGCCAGGTGGCTGCCGCTGTGGCCCGGGCCAGTGCGGTGGGGCCGGGGCCACCGGCAGCTTGGCACAGCTCGGCACGGCCCTAGGGAGCAGTTCTGCCTCCCGAGGTCCTGTGGGGCTCGTCCTCCTCGGATTCCGGGGAGGTGTCGCGGCTGGAGGGGGTGCGGGGCCGGCGGGGAGCGCCCCCGGCCTGGCAGACGTACCACTCACTGAGGTTGGTGACCGGCGGGGACAGGGCGGCGGCGCGCCCGCGGGGCGGCTCGGCGGCCGGCTCGGCCTCGGGGGGCAGCGGGCCGTCGGGGGGCCCCGCCGCCGCGTAGCCCTGGGAGCCCGGCGGCGGGGAGGGCGGCGGGGACTTGCAGTGGATCTTCATGTGCTTCCGCAGGGAGCTGGGGTGGGTGTAGGACTTGTCGCAGCCGCGGATCTTGCAGTAGTAGGGCTTGTCCGAGGTGTGGACGTGGGAATGCTTCTTGCGGTCGCTGCTGTTGGCGAACTTCCTCTCGCAGCCGTCGAACTCGCACTTGAAGGGCTTCTCCCCTGCGGGGACACAGCAACGGCACCGTTACCGGCGGGAGGGGGCCCGGCCCTGCCCGCAGCCCGCCCGCCGCACCGCAGCCCTTCCGCAGCGCGGCCTCGGGGGGCGAGCGGCAGGGCTAAACCTTCCCCTTCCCTCCTTTTCCTCCGCTTTCCCTTTTTCCCTCCCCCTTCGCGACAGTCGTGACATGCCCTAGGTTTCCGACTTTTTCCCCGCGTTTTGCCGCCTGTCACAAGTTGCCGGCAGTCCTCGGGCCCGGAGTCCCGGGCTGGCGGCAGCAGGGCCCCCCCGGCCTTGTTTGCCCTCTGCGGCGCTCCCCTCGCACACGAGAAACCTTCATTACCGCTCTAATGACCGAGCCCAAACAAAACCTCTCAATGCCTTTGCCTGCGAGGGCTGGCGTTCGCCGGCAGCCTGGCTCGCCTGGCACATCTCCTGCGTAATCCTTTCCCAATGGGCACTGCGCTGGGGGAGTAATTAGTCTGGAGGAAATTAAAGTAACACCTGTTTAAGCATCCCGACAACAAAGAGGGAGCACCCCGCAGCCCGAACTACGAACCTGCAAGTCGTGGGGACCAACCCAGACACCGGAGACAAGGGCAGCAGACTGCTGTTACCGTAGCTGGTTACCCCGGGCAAATTTGGGTATAAACGTGTGCGGATGATCTACTTTTAAGAGTTTCAACGCATCGCTTAACAGTTAAGGGGGTTGTGAAAATCAGCCCGGGGCGGTTAGCCTGGCGTACCTCTCTCACCCACGCTCGTCTCCCGCAGCATGCCCTGGAACACGTATGTTCTGGTACTTATAGCTGTGTCCTTCCCCACAGTTCCCGAACCGACCCTTCCTCATAGTTCCCGAATAGGGCTGGGTAAATGCCTATTGCTGGCACAACAGATGAAAAAGAAAAAAGTGCCAGATCCCTGCACCGAAGCTTCTTACAGCAAGTTTTTTCTCGCACTGCCATGCTACACATGAGTCCAGCACAGACAGACCTGCACTGATAATCTTTGGCATGAGTATTGTGACTCTTGATTCGGTTTAGACATGGCTGATGCGTATTTTCAGATGTGTTTTGCTCTGAGGGCTCAGAAATAACAACCCAGTAGCTCTCTCAGTGGACATTTTCTCCCTACCACCAAGCGATTTTTACTGCTCCCCCTGTTTGTAAGATAGTATCACATTTATTATTCATCAAAATAATAATGGAAATAAGAAAACTATTTTTATTTTTAGAAGCAATTTCTTGGCTGTTACTATAGAAACATACACCTCCACAGCCTATTTATGCTCAATTTGTTCAATTCAAATCGGCTCACCTACCACCAAAGTGGTAACACTAGAAAGTGCAGAGTTTATTTTGAAAAAAAAAAGAAAAAGGGAGAAAAAAAATTAAAATTAAAATTGTGCCTTGTGAGTTTTAAGTGCATGAAAACCTCTGCACACCCCCGAGACAAGTCTCCAGTCACTTTGTCTGTTCATTAATTACTAGTACTTCTTCTGGGAAAACAAAGCAGATCTATTGGAGGTTTTGGGCAGTTTCTATCTGTGTTACCCCAAGAATGGAGCCTCACACATTCTGCTGCTGGCTCACAGAGCCCGAAGTGCAGCCCCCTGAGAAATGCTCCAATCAGCTGGACTAAACAGCATCCACTCTGTCAGGGTTGTAGGGAAGTGTCCTTCCACTTGGGTTCATGCGTGGGCACCCTCGCCAGATTCCAGATCACGACAATCAAACTCCCCGTAAGTCCAGGACTGGGGAAGGTCCCGGTGTGTCCCCGTTACGCTGACGAGGTCATCACGTCAGAGTTTAACCATTTGTAGGTGGTTTCAACCCACGGAAGGGGGCGAGATGCCGGGCGCCATCCCCTAAATCCTCTTGAAAATAGCAGTGCCAGTGGCTGGGAAGAGCACAGATGGGGCTTGGGGTCACTTTTTTTGGAGGGTCTGGGAATCGCTGGAAGGAAGCCTGACCATCCTGAGCATCGTCTTTGGCGAGGGGATAGCAAAATTGCAGGAGGGATGAGGTCCCCATTCCTGCTAGAATGCACTGGCATCTGGGAACAGTGATTTGTCCCCAAAATGGGGCAGTAGCTGCCGAGGGTGGTATGCAGCCCCCGGGGTGATGCTTTTGATGGAAAGGAAAAAAAAAAAAACAAAACCCAAAAAACAAACAAACAAACGAAAAAAAAAAAAAAAAAAAAAAAAAACAGGGGGAAAAAAAAGGAAAGAAAGAAAAAAAAATTACTCAAACAACAACCCCCTCCTGAATTACTGAAATACTCTTCCTCCTGCAGGATTACCAGAAACATGGAAAATCGCTTAATGATACGATTATGGTGTTATTATTTTCCCCCGCCTCGGGCGCCAAATGCCCATAATAAACAAATAGTTTGTAAACCTCTCCTGCTCCCCGGCTGCACATGACTAAGTTAAAGCTGAGGAGGCAAAATGACAGTACTTAATCTGATAGGAGCGGGCAGAAAGTTTGGGATCCCTTATCCACTCGAGGGCGTGGGGGGAAATACGTTGGGAAAGACTTCTGTCCCCTTTGCCCTCCCATGGGCCGAGCTGTCATTCGAGGGGCGCTATTGCCCCCCACCCCGAGAGCTGCTTTGGTGCATCGAGCGCTTATGCGTGGATAGAGCCCTTACCTGTGGGCTCACGCACAGACACCCTCCCGGGGTAGCCCCAAGCTGAAAACTTCTCCAAATTTCTCTTGCAAGAAGCCGCGTCCCACGCATTGCCTCGAGGCAATGCTCGACTTCATCTAAGAGCTGCAAACCGTGCCTGATAGGAATTCGGGTTTTGGTGGAGGGCTCTTTTTACCGCTGAATCTCTCCGCCTCCCATCAAGCCTCTCCCAGACTCCTTCTCGCCTGTCCCTTGGAGCTGAGATGGGGAAGGAGTTGGGGAGCCCAGAAAAGTCCGCGGTGCGGTTTCGTTTTTCAAATCAAGGCAGGTGGAGAAGGCTATAGATGACAAAACCGCGGGTCTCTAGCTAACTCATTCCACGGGGTAATTAATACAACAACAACAACAACAACAAGGAAAAGTGTCAGACCGTACGGCCCTCCTCTCCCCCGGAGAAATCTGCTCCCCACACACCATCCCCGGCTCTGGGTGTACAGCACTGGGCACCCTCAGGGCTCCGCTGCTACATATGGGCTCATGCCTGACATATTCTGGAGATAAAAATCTATAATCCTTTCAGCCATGGGCCATTTGGTTTTACATCGGAACAACACGTTGTACGGTCGCCGCTTTTCTCTTCCCGAGCAGCAAACAATAAATCAAGAAAGCAATTACGGCAGCTCCACTTCCTTAAGTATCCTCCAAGGAATAATATTTGTCTGCCACTATAAATCCCGGCTTCATTCGTTTTCGGCAGAGTTTTACACCCAGATGGAAATGCGTATTTCGGGAGTAGAGAGGAATGAGGAGAAAGTGGGGGAAAAAACCCAAACCAAACAAAAAAACTCCCACCAAAACCACATCCAGAAAAAAGAAATACTAAAGGTCTGAAACACACCCCCAAGCCCTTCCAGAGGCCCCTGCCTGTCCCCCAAGGCATTCTCCGGGGGTACTGCTCCCTCCTCCCGTACCCCGCCGAGCGGTCGGGGCGGCTTTGAAGTTTGCTTCTCAGATCCACAAAGGGAGGGAAGCGTCCTCCGGTGACAGCCTTCCCCCGCCTCGCTCCCCGCTCCCCGAGTACTGCCGCGGGCGGGAGCAGCCCAGGCAGCACCAGAAGCCTCGGGATTTCTACCCAGTCCGGCAGCACAGCGGCACGGGCAGCCCCGGCAGCGCCCTCAGCATCCCCGGTAGTTCCGCGATATCGGCAGCCCAGGCCGGGGGGTACACCGGGCAGCAGCGTCGGTCCCGCTAGTAGGGACAGTCCCGGAACGGGGGTAGCCCCGGGAGCGCCGGTCACAGCGGCAGCCCGGTAGTCGCGGTAGTCGCGGCAGACCCGAGCACCGCCACCGCCGCCCGCAGCGCAGGGGAACTGCGCCCCCAAGAGCCCCCGCGGCCCCATCTCCGTCGGGCCAAGCGTCACCCGCCCGGCTCCGTCCCCGCCGATAGAAGCGGCAGGAAGAGCAGAACCGCCGTCCTTCGGCATGACGGGGGAAAGTGGCAAAGCGCAGCGCTTCGCAGACGCGGGGTGACCCCCCCAGGGTGCCCCGGCCAAGGGCGGCGGGAGCAGGGACGGGCGAGCGCTCATCCTCTCCTCGCTCTTCCGCACGGGCTGCTGCTCATCTTCCCCCGGCTCTGCGTTATTTATTAATCGGTGTATTTATCCGGTGGTGCCGGGATGTGGGGAGGTGGGTAGCGGAGGGGGTGGGGGTGGGGAGGGAGCTGCCCAAGGTGAAGGGGGGGCTGAAGGGGGGGGACGGGACACGTGTGTGCAGGGCAGAGGGGCCGGGTGCGTGTACGTAGCTGTGTGTGCGTGGCCCGTGTGCTGCCGAATTACTTATTCATGAAAAAGTCACATGTCCGGCGGTGCGTAGGAGAGGACGAAAAGAAGAGGAAAGGGGAGAGGAAAAAAAAAAAAAAAAAAAAAAAAAAGGAAGGAAAGCCTTGCGGGGGGAGGTGGGGGGCCGAGAACAACCCACCTGTATGAGTCCGCTTGTGGATCTTGAGGTTTTCGGAGCGAGCGAAGACCTTCCCGCAGCCGGGGAAGGGGCAGGGGAAGGGTTTCTCTCCCGTGTGTACTCGGATGTGGTTGATGAGTTTGTATTTCGCTTTGAAGGGCTTGCCTTCGCGGGGACACTCCTCCCAGTAGCACACGTGGCTGCTCTGCTCGGGCCCACCGACGTGCTCCACGGTGACATGGCTCACCAGCTCCTGCATCGTGCTGAAAGTTTTGGAGCAAGGCTTCCTACCGCCCGGTGGCGGCGGCGGAGGTGGAGGAGGCGGCTCCCGGTCGATCCACTTGCAGATCAGCTCTTGCTTGATGGGCTGTCGCATGTATCGCAGGAAGGCCCCAGCCGCCGCCGCCGCCGCGGCCCCGACGTGGGCATGGTGGTGGTGGTGGTGATGGTGGTGGTGGTGGTGCGGGTGCCCGTGGCCGGCCGCCGCCAGGCTGAGGTTGACAGAGCCGTAGCCTTGCAACGCCGAGGAGGAGGAGGCGGCGGCGGCGGCCGCCCCGTAGTTCGCCTCGGCGCGCCCGTAGAGCTCCCCGGCGGCGGCCGCCAGCCCCAGGCGCATCTGCCCGTTGAGTGGCGGGTGGCGGCCGGCGGGCGCGCCCTGCTCGCCCGGCGGCGGCGGCGGGAAGGCGGCGTGCGCCCCGTCGGTCGCGCCGTAGGTGCCGGCGGCCGAGATGAAGACGCCGTGCGGTGGCGGGTGCGGAAGGTGGGGGGAGCCGGCGGGCGGGTGCTGCTCGCCCAGCGCCCCGTGCACGGCGGCGGCGGCGGCGGGCAGCTCCCGCCGCAGGAGGAAGTCCCGGCCCGCGGCCCCCCCCGACGGGTATCCCGGGAGGGCGGCTGCGGGCGGCGCGTAGGCGGCGGCGGTGGTGGCTGCGGCGGCGGTAGCGGCGGCGGCGGCCGTGGTGGTGGCGGCGGGCGCGGCGAAGGCGGCGGCGGTGAGCGCCTCGGGCGTGAGCTTGAGGGCGGCGGGCTGCGCCATGTGCTCGGGTCCGAGCGGCGTGAGGGCGCCGCCGGGGTCGCCGCCCGCGTCCCCGGGGTGGAGGTGGGCCGCGTGGTGGGGGTGGACGTGGTGGTTCCCCAGCCCCGGGAAGCCTGTCATGTTCTGGTGAGGATGGGGCTGAGCCGCTGCCAAATCCGCTAATCTCAGTGTCGGGTTCCTCTTGCTCAAAGGGGGCTCCATAACGACACAGCCAAGCCCATCTACGCTCGCTGTTGTTATTTTTTTCCCTTTACCCGCCTTCAAAAACATGTATATATTAAGCGGCTCTTTAACTTCTTTTGTCTGCGCTCCGAGCCCCGCGCATCCCTGGCCCCGCTCTGCCCGCCCGCGATTGGCAGAGCCCTCACCACACTTCGGCGGCGCGCTGGGGAATACGGCTCGGACACCGCGCCGGAGGGATTGGACGGATGGCGATGATTGGCAGCGGCCGGGGCCCCGCGATTGGCTCCCTTTCAGGCCGCCGGCGCAGCGGGGATCCGCCCCCGCCGCCCCCCCGGGCCCCCCCGCGCCGCCCCCCGAAGTTGCACTTGCAAAACTTCGCGCGGGGCCCGACGGGGCGCACCCGGCGCCTCCCCCGCCGCCCCCCGCCGGCAGCCCCGGGCAGCAGCTGCCTCTGCGCCCCGGGCGCCGGACGGGGCGCCCTGCTCAGGTGCTCCGCCGTGTTTACGTTCGCGGGGCCGGGGGGTTTCTCTCCTCGCCTGGCGGCGGCCCACGCGCACGGCCGCTGCCCGGCTCTGCGCTCAGCTTCCTTCCCGTTTTCCTTTTTTTGGAGGGCCGCGTTCATTCATGGATGAGGCGGGAAAGCACGTCCTCACGCAACAATGTGCGCAACCCCACACCCACGCGAGGCCGAGGCTGTGTGTACTCGTGCCCAAGGCGCCGCTAGGGGAAGGCGGCCAAAGTTTCCCTAAAACGAAGACGGCGGGGGCTGGGATTCCTTTCTTTTAGAAAATAAACGAGTGAGCGGGGCGAGGAGGAGGAGGGGGGCAAGTGGCACATGTTAGAGCGAAGTTTTGGGAACCTGCGCTCGCTGCCGCTTTGGAGCTTCCTCGTCCCGCGGCGGCTTCCCGGGGCATCCCGTGGGGACAGCCACCCCACGCCCCTCGGCGGTGCGCCAGCCGTAGCCCAGGCAGCTGCATCCACTTCAGCAGCGGCGAAATAGAGATGAAACCCCTGCAGTGGTACCGGCCCCGAGCATAAATGCTCCTCGACTCTTCAGGATGTCGGAACGGGAGGGGGGAGGTAGGTTGGGAAATGGGTGAGTCTCCGGCTGGTGGGTGTCCGCCCCGAGCTGCTATATGAAAAGGCAGGAGAAGTGGGAGACGTCCTAAAAGAGGGCAGAGGTAGAGGACGGGCGGGGACAGCGATGGGACCGCCCCTGGGGTCCGGGGTGTGCTGATCCTCGAAAGTGAAGCTCTTTGTGGAGCGCCGAAACTGGCCCGTCGGCACAAAGGATGCTGCCCTTTGAGGGGGTTGACTGGGCAAGGCCGGGATTTCCCTGCGAGCCAAAAGGGGAAAAGAGCATTATCGTGACTTTTCTGTGGGAGGAGAAGTAGCTTTTATTGATATGTCATCTGCTTTCTTTAGGCTGTTGGTCACCCCTGGAATGCCTTGAGCTCCCGCGCTCCTGGAAAGTGCAGGGGAGCTGGCTGCCCTTCCCAGCCCTCGGGGCAGCCAGGGACTCTTCTCCGCCTGTCCAGGAGATGAAACGGGGCGGGGGACGCCAGTGGATCCACACGCACCGGCTCTCCCCGGCCACCTAATCCCCCTGACGAAACTGTATCTGCGCGTCTTGGCCGCTTCCCTGTGCCAAGCCGCGTTCAAAGGAAGCCCCGTGCTGGTCCGGCATTTCCTGGGCCAGGCTCCAGGCTCCCCCTCCTCCGCCTCTCCCGCCGCTACTCGCGGGGGGAATGCTAGCAAGATTTGGCCCACGGCTGCCAAAAGGGGGGTGAGAGGCTCTAGGGGGAGCTCAAGGAGGAGCGAGATTCCCTCCCTTCTCTCCCCCCCAGCGGAGACGAGCAAATGCTCCCGGTTCGCGTGGCCGCCGTGGGGGTTTCAGTGATGCTGTAAGGCAAGGAATGGGAATAAATGATCCCCGGGCTTTAAAAGCGGCTGCTCGATGGTTTTATTGCACAGTAAAACTTCACGCAAAGTAGCCATACGTCTATACGGGTATTTATACACGTGTGTTTTCTATGCGTCCGTCCAAATAGTGCCCTCTCTCCTCCCCAAATTCTGGGCGCGTTGTTGGGGCAAGGTCCAGAGGCGGAATGGTTTGATGGCAAATGCTGTGGAGGTGAACAACTATCGCAGCTCCGCGGAACCTTCCGCATGCCTCCTTGTGCCTCTCCTGTTAAACGCAGGTGATGTGTATCTGTCATCGATTTAATATGTCTTAATTCAAATATATACCCCGATCAATTTCTTTTTATGAGAGGCTATAAAAAATGAAAATATTTTATAGCTGGCTAATAGGCAGCTGACCTATGACTGTGGGGAGGGAGGGGTTGATGGAGACTCACGTGGAAATTCGCTCATTTTTAGGACTGGCTGCAAACGACGGGAAAAAGAAGGTGTCTGCCCGCGCAGGGACAGTTTTGGACACTGCCAGCTCCAAGAGAACCCTGAAGAATTTAAAGCCCGTTAACTCACGGACACCAGCTCAGGCCCAGGCTGCCGCTGCCCTCTGGGGCTGCAGCTGAGGGGAGGCGTGCTGTGCTCCCCCCACAGCCCCCCCACAGCCCCGACAGCACCCGTCGGGGGTCGGAACGCGCCCTGTTCCCGTGGCGGAGCCGGCTGCAGAGCCCTCCCGCAGTGCTCCGCTCGCTGGCAAACCTGCCAAGGGACGTCGGGAGAGGCTGCAGAGGCGGGGTGAAAGCCTAGAAGCCTTCAAATTTATTTCGTAAAGCTTCCTCTATAAACTGAGCTCGGGCTATCGGCTTTAGGAGGTGTTTAACTGTAAAACGCTGCGCTGTGAGCTGCATTATGTAAATGTATGCTAATGATCATGAACACCATTTACAAACAATCGTCTTTAATGCACGTCTTATTGATAGCTAGGGAGCGGGGAGCAATATTTTATAACGTGTAAAACATTCTTCTGGGGAACAATTAGAAAGGGAGCGCGATTGCCGCTTTCCTCGGGAAGACCTGCAAGACTCCCCAAATATACTAGAAAAGCCTACCCTCCTCCCGAGCCGTCGCGGGCGGCTTTCTGTGCTCGTGGGGCTGCTTCGCGGCGTGGGGGAGCCTGTGGCGCCGTTCCCCCGCGAATATGCGCGATCGGGGGCGCCGTCCGCCCGTGGCAGGAGGGAGCGCCCCGAGTCCCAGCCCCGTGGAAGGGGAAGGACGTACCCACCGGCACTCTGCTCACTGTCCCGTCAGGAGGACAGCACGGAGGTGCCGGGACCTCGGCCGAGAGCGGGAGGCTCCCCAGGGGCACGAAAGGGAAAGAGAGTAGCTATATGGCCGTGAGACTCCCTACCCCTTCTTTATGGAGGGGTTCAGCGGGTGGATAATTTATACTCTCAAAAATTAAACTTCTCCTGTGTCAAATGTCGTCGCTCGGTGCATCCAAGTGGGAACCTGAGGCTGACACAAGGATTCGACGTCAGGGCTAGGGGCTGTCGGGGTCGGGACCGGCCGCACCTTTGGGATACGGATTTTACGAGCATAACTTTAGGAGCGGTCGTGTCCAGTGCACGCCTCTCCAGAGGGGCCATCCTCTTTGGGGTTTGCTAAAATAGGGACAAAATAAGGAAAAAAAAAACCCCATCCTTCTATCTATCTATCTATCTATCTATCTATCTATCTATCTATCTATCTATCTATCTATCTATCCATATATAGAAAGAAAGAGATGAAGAGGGAGGCGGTCTCAGGAAACCCAGGCCGAATTTTGCTCTGCTCTCTCTCTTTCCCACTTCCCCTCTCTCTGAACGTCACCGTTGGAAGAAGCTGTTGAGATAAATCAAATAGTGACACTTTGACGGCTTTACTTGTATAAGCAATATGGTTACCATATGGCATTGTTATTTATGAATGACAGCATAAATTGTATTACAAAGTCCATCGCGCTTTATTGGGACGCTTCTCCCGTGCCTCTAACGTTTCTGTGGGCATCTCCAGATGGAAAAAGGTGCATCTAATAAAACCTGGCAGTGCTGCAGCAGACCCCATTCTGGGGGGCGTCGCGCCGGGTGCGCGCTGGCTGCAGAATGAGCGGCGCAGTGGGGCAGGGCGCGCAAAATCCGCGGCGCTGCACGTCCCCCGGCCGCAGCTGGGCAGGGCAGAGGCACCGGCTGCTGCTCGGCCGAGGTTCCCGTCCTGGAAAAAAGTGCTACACTGCTCCTGGCCCCCGCTGTCTCACGGCATTATGGCCGAGACTGGGGTTTTATACTTACATAAGTGCAACTGAAGGAACAATAAATATTAATGGCATGAAAGCGAGGTGCTCCTTCCTTCTGTCCCTGCCTTGCCTAACCTAGTTTTTAAATTTTTATTTTTTATTTTAAAGAAGTGTTTAAAAGTTACAGCTTTGGCTGAGATTTTCATTATTTCCCCTTTTTCTTTTACATTACTCTGCCGGTAGAGCCTGACAAAGAACTTTTGTCTCGAAGTGTGTGTGTTTTACAGAGGGAGGCTACAGCACAACACATGTGGTCTTCACGGGTCATAGGTCGAACGGCCTAGAAGTGGCCCAGATCGGCACCATCAAAGGTAACCTGCAACTTAATATCCTGTTGATGAGCTTGTTGAATTTATGAGTGTCTGTGATACAGACAACGGTGCAAGTGATGCCGCTCAACTGGCCTCTTCTCCGCAGGCTACGGGCCGGCTACGCTTCCCCTCCTCGCCCCGCACCTCGCCTCCTTACTGCGTCGCAAGGCTGAATTTTGGGGAAAATATACCCTCTTCCCCCTTTCTCTCTCTCCTTCACATGCACACACACCCATCGCCGGTGGGTCTCTTCGCCTCTTTTTCCCAACGAGGCCGTCGCCAGCCGCATCCTCCCGTGGGCAGAACCCCCGGCCCCACCACAGCCTGCACCCCCACTGCGGCACCCACGGCTGCCAGGGAACGGGGGGATGGAGAAAGGGGACACGGAGCCTCCCCAGAGGGCGGTGACACCTCTCGGGAAAAGGGTTAGAAGGAGAAGACGATATATACAGTCCAGAGGAAGCAAGAAATTACTCTCCCCTCCTTCCGCCTCCCCCCCTCCACACACCCTCCAGCTCTCTTCGCATCACCAAGAGAAGAAGAAGAGAAGAGCAGCTTTAAAGCGATTTTCGGAAAACTTACAAAGACGGGAAAGCTTTCCCGGGGAAGCTGACGTTTGCTCTGTAGGTCTGGCACCTCCAGAAACCTGTTGAAAAACTTCTTTCAATAAACTGGTTTAGCCGCGACTTTGGGTGACCGCTTGCTTTCCTCCCTCGAAAGCTGCCGTGAGCCGCAGGCTGTGTTCGTGGCGGTGGCCCGACCAGAGTGCGGGGCTGGCTGCCGGTGCCTCTGTCCCCCTCCCTTCCTCCCTTCCTCCCTCGCTCCCTTCCCTTGTTACCCTGTGACATGGGGGAAAGGGGTTTTGCGGTTCAGAGGCAAATAAAGCACTTCTTAGGAGGGACGGCGACGTGACTTTGAACTTGGATCAGCTCCTCTGTTTCCTGCAGAGAGAGTAGGGCTGGAGCCCTGAAAGAATAGCAGAGAGTGGCCAGCCTGCGGGGGCTCCGGCTGGAATTCACTGTGTCCCCCCGAAAGCGCCCTGATGCCGGCACCGCTGAGCAGGCAGAGCGAGGGGCGAGGGGAGGGGAGGCAGGAAATGCAGAAAAATAAGGTAAGGAGAAGAAAGAAAAAGGAGACAAAATAATAAAGAGAGAGAGAGAAAAAAATTAAGAACAGAGAAATGAGAAGGAAGGAAAGGAAGAAAGGAAGGAGAGAAGGAGAGAGAAAGAGAGAAAGAAAGAGAGAGAGAGAGAAAGAAAAGAGAAAGAGAAAGAAAGAAAGAAAGAAAGAAAGAAAGAAAGAAAGAAAGAAAGAAAGAAAGAAGAAGAAAGAAAGAAAGAAAGAAAGAAAGAAGAAAGAAAGAAGAAAGAAAGAAAGAAAGAAAGAAAGAAAGAAAAGAAAGAAAGAAAGAAAGAAAGAAAGAAAGAAAGAAGAAAGAAAGAAAGAAAGAAAGAAAGAAAGAAAGAAAGAAGAGAAAGGAAGGGAAAAAAACCGAGGAGGGAAATCCAGAAGGTAGATATTTGTATTAATATTCACCTTTCTTATTATTTTTTTCCAAAACTGGTTTTTTACACTGCCAATTTTCTTGCACATATTTATTTTTTTTCTAATCTCAAATGTAGTAAATCCTTTTAAATCGGAGGGGCGGGGTGAAGGGGGAATGTGTATTCAAACGTCTAGTTTTCTGTGTGATTTTTTTCACTAATCTGGAGGCAGACGATGCAGGAGACCAAGCTTTCCTCTCCAGCTTGGGCTCTCGAAATCCCCAGCAACGGTGGAGGACTCCTCACAGACCTCCGCCTCGAAATCTTTTCAGAGAAGGAAAATAGAATTTGTTCGCGGTCTGTTCCTAGGAGCCTGGGGGGGTCAGAACAAGGACAGCATATGCTCCCAAGCTACAGCCTGGAAAGGCAAGATCTGGGGAGCAGACACTCCTGCCTGCAAAGGCAGGACCGAATGACAGCGAGCAAAGAGAAAAAGGCTGTTGGCATCAGAGGTGCAGCTCTGCATTAATATTCGGTTTATCTCCTATTGCCCATCTCAGATTAGAAGGAATCCCACTTCTTCCCAATTTATATTCTCGCCTTGTTCAAAGACTAATGTCCGGTACCGACACATTTCAAATACTTTCGGACAGTCATGGAAATATTTTAACCATTTAGTGACAGTGATGGGAAAGACCTTAGTTGGTAGGCAGTATTACCTTTGCCTTCCTTCCTGCCTGTCTTTCTGCCTTCCTGCTATCCATCCATCCATCCATCCATCCATCCATCCATCCATCCATCCATCCATCCATCCATCCATCATCTCTCCTTGTAAAACTCCTGCTCGGACGCTGTGGGTCCAGGTTTGAGCCTGCCTGTGTCTGATACAGGATTTAATGCCAGGAGGAGTCACAGGAGGAATGTTGAAGGGAGATTTCAAAAAGACGCCCCCCAAACCACACGAACCCTTATATTTTGGGTTGCTTCTTCGCCAAGCACAGAACTGATGAGTATGGAGACACAAGGTTTCGTGCAGGGTGGTTAAGACGGCAAACGTTATGCCAAACTTTGATTTTTACAAAGCCTTATTTATTGGTGAGCTGCTGGCCCCGAGATGATTATTTTTCAGCCACTACAAAACAAACCGAATGAGGGGCCAGACTGGAGGGGGAGGGGAAGGGGACTTGTTTGCTCTGTGTGTGCGCGGGTGCGTGTGTGTGTGCCGGCTTTATGCTTTTTTATTCCTGCCATGTAAGAATCCGGTTTCCAAATAACAATGGCAGGGTGGGGTTTTGGGTAGGGATTTTTTTTTTTCGGGTTTGTTTTTGTTTCTTTTTCGAGAAAGAGAAAAGACAAGGAAAACTCCTAAAGCATCTGCTCTCAGATACACATTCACAACACATGCAGATCGCAGATCGACTTCTCTGCTCCCACATAAGTGGTTTAAAAGCCCAGACAGCCAGGACGACCGTTCCCTCTTATATTTTAATTTTTAATTTGATTTGATTTTTTTTTTTTGTCCCAGCCACCCTCGCCCCGTCAACGTGACTTTTATTTGATTCCCCCCTCGCTCCCTTTATTGATCACGGGCTTTATCTGCTTTAGCCGAAATGGGGAAAGGGGCTGCAGGGGTTATATTTTAAGCCCCTCGCTTTGTTTGTTTGCCTCCCGAGGCAGGATCACATGCCAAAGCGTACATCGATATTTTCCGAGATCGGCGCGCCTCTCCCCGCGCCACCCCTTCCCCTCGCCGCGGGGGAGGCGGGTGTGGGGGGGGGTGGGGGGAAGGGGGGGTGTGACTCCCCCCAAAAAATCAAGAAGCCACCGGCAGTGCGGGGCTGGAGGCGGCCACCGGCGCCGAGCGGGGCCGTGCGGTGCGGGGCCGTGCGGGGGCCGGGCGGCCGCGGGGCGATCGGCGGTGGCACGGCGGGGCGCGGGGCGGGCGGTGGGGCGGGCAGGGCTCGGGGCGGCCGCTCCGCCATTAGCCGGTGGCCGGGGACGCCCGGATGGACGGGGCGGCTCGGGCCAATGAGCGGGAGCCGGGAGAGCGGCCGGGCAGCGGGTGAAGGCGGCGTTGGGAGAGGAGCCGCCAGTGCGGGCGGGGAGAAGGAGAGAGGCCGGGGGAGGGAGGGAAGAAAAAGAGGGGGAGGGGGGGGGGGCGAATAAAAAGCCGCCGCCTCAGCAGCGCCCACCGAAATAAACAGAAGAGCGAAAGGCGGCGAGGGCCCGGGCGGAGCGGGGCTGCAACTCCGCCGCCCCGGCCGCGGCGCTCCGGCACTCCCCGGCCCCTTCCCGCCCCCCGTCTCCCCTCCCCACCCCCACCGCCGCCCTTATTGTTTTTAATCCGCCTCCGGCACCCCCCTCCTCGCCCCCCTCCTCACGCCCCTCCGCCGCGGCGGGCGGGGGCGGCGCGGCGAGGGGCACCCCCCGGGTCCCTTCGCTCCGTGGGAACCCGCGGCTGCAAGTTTTTCTCCGTGAGAGACACCGCTAATGCCCGGCGGAGGATAAAACGAGAAGCGGAGGCCCGGGAGCGGCGGGGGGCTCGGGGCGGCGGGGAGGGCCGCGGCCCACGCGGGGAGCGGCGCGGGGCCGGGCGGGCGGGGGTCGGCGGCGCTGACATCCCGGTGGCGGCGGAGGAAGCGGGGGGGCGGCGGCGGCGTGTGCGCGGGGCTGTGTGTGCGAGTGTGTGTGTGCGTGCGTGTGTGCCGCAGGGAACGGCGAGGCGAGCCTTGCCCCCCCCCTCCCTCCCCGTCCCTAGCCCCGTCCCTCCCCTGCTCCCCCTCCCCTCCCCTGCCCGCCCCCGCCTCAGCTCCTTTAATACACTTTGGTTCTCCGCTCGCCTTTGGACTCTGCTCTGCCTGGCTCCGGATACGACTCCGCCGGCGGCGGCAGCGGCGGCATCGGGCCGGTGCGGGAGCGGGCGGCGGCGGGGGGACGCGGCGGCTGCCGGGGGGAAGCGGAGCGGAGCGGCGGCGGCCCCGCGCCCGGGCGGGCGGGCAGCGGCAGCCCGGAGGCGGAGGCGGTAGCGGGGAGGCGGCAGCGGCGGCAGCGGCTGCGTCCCCGGAGCGGCGCGGACCATGCTGCTGGACGCCGGCCCGCAGTTCCCGGCCCTCGGAGTGGGCACCTTCGCCCGGCACCACCACTCGGCCGCGGCGGAGATGCAGGACCGGGAGCTGAGCCTGGCGGCGCAGAACAGCTTCGTGGACTCGGCGGCGGCGCACATGGGCGCCTTCAAGCTCAACGCCGGCGCCCACGACCTCTCCCCCGGGCAGAGCTCGGCGTTCACCTCGCAGGCGCCCGGTTACCCAGCCGCCGCCCTGGGCCCCCACGCCGCCCATGTCGGCTCCTACTCCGGGGCGCCCTTCAACTCTACCCGGGACTTCTTGTTTCGCAGCCGGGGCTTCGGGGACTCGTCGCCGGCCGGCGGACAGCACGGCATCTTCGGCCCTGCGGCCGGCAGCCTGCACCACCCGCACACGGACGCTCAGAGTCACCTCCTCTTCCCGGGCATCCACGACCAGCATGGCCCCCACGCCTCCCAAAATGTTCTCAACGGGCAGATGCGACTGGGCTTGCCGGGGGAGGTATTCGCCCGGTCGGATCAGTACCGCCAGGTTTCCAGCCCCAGGACTGACCCTTACTCGGCGGCTCAGCTGCACAACCAATACGGCCCCATGAATATGAATATGGGCATGAACATGGCAGCCCACCACCACCACCACCCAGGTGCCTTTTTCCGCTACATGCGGCAGCAGTGCATCAAGCAAGAGCTCATCTGCAAGTGGATCGATCCCGAACAGCTGAACAACCCCAAAAAAAGTTGCAATAAAACTTTCAGCACCATGCACGAGTTGGTCACCCATGTCTCGGTGGAGCACGTTGGGGGACCCGAGCAGAGCAACCATGTCTGCTACTGGGAGGAGTGTCCCCGCGAAGGCAAGCCCTTCAAAGCGAAATACAAACTGGTCAATCATATCCGAGTGCACACGGGAGAGAAACCCTTCCCCTGCCCCTTCCCTGGCTGCGGAAAAGTTTTCGCCAGATCAGAAAATCTCAAAATTCACAAAAGGACGCACACAGGTAATTCGGGTTTCTTTCGGCAGATTTCCTCCCTCTGCCCCTGCCTATATATGTGTGTGTGTATGTATATGTAAACTGTTAGATACTCAGAGAGAGTGATGTTAAATTAGGAGAGCGATAAAATAAGATTCCAGATTGGGTTTTTTTACCCTCTCCATCACATGGCTGGGTTTGTTTTGGTTATTTTTTTTTCCCCAGCAGCATACACTCCCTTCCATTCCAGATTTCGAAAGGATATTTTACTTATTTGTTTTAATCTGGGAGTGAGAGGTGTAGGTTCGTGCTGAGGGTCAGCGGAGCCTTTCCGCAGAAAAGCGGGATAGAGCGCGAACCAAATTTTGCCGTCTTGTTAAAATACGGGAAGACATCCGTCCATCCGTCCATCCATCCATCTGAACTGCCTTAGTAATTTGCTCTGTGCAATGTATTTGCATACAACTTCGGCGCTTGTGAGCATGGTTTTTATTTATGGATACCGAGAGAAACTATATAAATACGTGTCAAATCAACCATTAGTCCTAAATCCCGTTAGAAGTGGCCAAAAGTCCCTTTCTGGGAATGCTTTTCATTAAATTTAAATGGTGTGAGCAAGGCAATAAAATTTTCTCATTTTAAAAAAAATTTGTTTTTAAAGTCTCACTCGATGTGATTTAAGGTGTTTTTGCAACAGTTTATTAAATTATGTAATAGGGAACAGAGGATTTGAGGTTCGGAAACTTCCACCCAAATCAGGTGGAAGAGGGTCGAGGGAGCCCAGGCTTTCCTGATGGAAAATCGCCTGAGTCGAAGGGTAACAAAAATAAACGCATCCTTCCCTCCTCATCTATTATTCATTTACTACTCCTGCCGGCTCAAACCGTGCCAGACTATTTCATAAAAGACGGCCAAATATTTTAGCGACTTCCACTCCAAATATTTACCCGGAGAAAGGCTAAAAATCTCGAGGCCTATTGTTTTCTCAAGTGCTAAGCCCGATGCGAGGTGCGAGACGAGCTTTAACAAGGTTTAAAATTTGAGAAATGTATTTGCATGAGATGCCCGCACTGAAGTCATTGTGTCTGAGCGGATGTCTTTAAGAAACAATTTAGGTGCTAATGGAATCTAATGTTAAATGCTTCCCCCTCCAAAGGCAGGGGAATGTGGAGTTCTCACCTCCGAAGTACTCCCCGGCATTTGGAGTCCTGGCAGCCGGGCGACAGGAATCCCTATGAAAATTAAATGAAGTATTTTACAGACGTTTAGTTTTCCCAGCGGATGTGCGTTTATCTCGAATATCCATACACGAAACAATATGCCTGGCCTTAAATCTCTCGGTAATGGTTTCCAGTTTAACAGGATAGCGGATTTGGTATCGAGGCGAAACGGCTCGATGATGCTTTTTTTTTTTTTTTTTTTTTTTTTTTTAAATTGTCTTTCTTCTTCAATCTCTTTTGGGGCCGGCTATGTTGTGTCGGTCGAAATAAAATTAGGCAAGGTGCCAGGACGGGTATATCCCCGGGGTTTTGGTAGGAAAACCTGGTGGGGGACGGGGATTGCCTCGCTTCAGGGCAACGCGTGAGCTACGCGGCCCTCCGGCGCTGCGGGTACCGGGACACAGCCGGCCCCTTGCTTTGGGAAACTGCTGGACCGAGCGACTGGGAGAGGAGGACGAGGGCGGGGAAAGTAGGCCCGGGGCTGCGCGGGGTTTGCGCGGGGGCGGCCGCGCTCACCCCGCTGCTGCGCCGCTCTCTTGCAGGGGAGAAGCCCTTCCAGTGCGAGTTCGAAGGCTGCGACCGGCGCTTCGCCAACAGCAGCGACCGCAAGAAGCACATGCACGTCCACACTTCGGATAAGCCCTACCTGTGCAAGATGTGCGACAAGTCCTACACCCACCCCAGCTCCCTGCGGAAACACATGAAGGTACCCGGCCCCGCAGCCGGCGGCGGGAGGCGGGAGGGCGGCCGCCCCGCGCCGGGAGCCCCGACGGGGCGGCGGGCGGCGGGCGCGGGGCCCAGGGGCGGCGGAGGGCCGGGCCGGCGGCGGGGGGCGCGCCCGGGGGGCGGCCGCGGCCTCGCCATCCCCCCTCCACCCGGCCGTGTTGCCTTTGCCCCCCAGGTGCACGAGTCGTCCCCGCAAGGCTCCGAATCCTCCCCGGCCGCCAGCTCCGGCTACGAGTCCTCCACCCCCCGGGGCTGGTGTCCCCTAGCGCCGAGTCGCAGAGCGCCAACAACCTCTCCCCTGCGGCGGCGGCGGCGGCGGCGGCGGCGGCGGCGGCCGTGTCCGCCGTGCACCGGGGCGGCGGCGGCGGCGGCAGCGGCGGCGGCGGCGGCCACAGCGGCCTTTCCTCCAACTTCAACGAGTGGTACGTGTAGGGCCCCGCCGGACTGCTCTGCACGGCCCCGCCGCGCCCTCCCCGCCCCGGCGGCGGCGGTGGCTGTGGCGGCGGGCAGGAAGGGACCGAGCGAGCCCGCCGGAGACGCGCCGGGAGATGCCGCCGTACCCGCCGGCAGCGAAATGACGGCCGAGCAGGATGGGGACAGGGGGCCTTCATCTCCCCACACCCTCCTGCCTTCGCGTCTTTTTTTTTATTATTCCTTTTTTTTTTTTTTTTTTTTTTTTTTTTTGGGTTGGATTTTTCCTTTTTCTTTTTGAGAACGTTTTGAACCAGCAAAAAAAAAAAAAAAAAAAAAAAAAATCCAAAAAACTACGCGCTGAAAAAAACATAAGAGAATTGAGTAAATCAACGGAGGAACGGAAAGAGGAGACAGAGGGAGGGAAAAACAACCCCAAGCGCCACCAACACATCACCCAGCTAAAAGCTTCCCAAGCCGGCGGAAAGAAACTCTCCCTCCGGAGTCTTCAGACAAAAGATCAGAGACTCAAACTCCTCTGGTCCCCGCGCCTCCCCTCCCGGAGCAGCCAGCGCCCTCCCGCCCCATGAACTGTGTATATAGCGGCCCTCTCCTTCCTCCGGCGAGGTGGGGAACGAGGTTTTCCTGGATTCTCGGTGTATAGAAGTTCGTCCCGTTTGTAAACCGCGGATTGGTCCCTTTCTTTTTTTTTTTTTATTTTTTTTTTTTTTTTTTTCCTTCTCTTTCTTTTTTCTCCCCCCTCTTTCTCCCTCCCTGAGAAAGTCATGGACTTTTTTCTTTTCTCCCGCTCTTCCTCCCCACTTCCTTCTTTTCTCCTTTTTTTAGTTCATCCCTTTAAAAGAAAAGTAATGTGGAAGAAAAAAAAATGGTTTCTTTTGTAATTGTGATATCTTGAATATTGTGTTCCTTTTTAAGAAGCAACTTGATTGTAAACTGCATTTCGACTATAGACTGGGGAAGAAATACCGTGCCAAAGTCTCCATTCTGTTACTCACAGACACACACGAACAACAACGCTTGTGAATGTATTTTTCTGTTAGCTGGGTTTACATGTGATGTTTTAGTGCTTTTGCAAGTTCAATTTGTTAGTTCCTGTTCGGAAGATTGTGAGGAAAAATAAACGTTGTGCCGTTAGCTTTTCCGTAATAACGCCCTTCCTCCTGTAAATACCTGTTACCATATTTATCCATTTGTAATTAAATTATGGTATTAACTTGCTACAGAGGAAACAGTATTTATAAAGAATGTTTCTTAACTATAAATATGTACAATTGTGAGCATAAACTGTTTCAGATTTTTTATTTGAAGGTTTAAGTGGTTTCATCATTTCTTGTGATATGTTTTGAGAGTAATGCATACAGAAATATAATAAAACGTGTTGAAACTGCACGAGCTGTTTCCTTTTTATGCCAAAGGCTCTCTAAAACCTGCTATAAGATATGTGATGAGCTGGGCGGTGACTGCAAAACAAATGCTTTTAAAACTTCCGCTGGTTACTGGAACAGGAGGATTCCTTCCAGCTGGGCTCTCCCATCCAGAATAGAAAAAAGAAGAAAAAGCCACAAAAAATCCCTAAAACTTTGTGAAGCCTCTGAACCGAAAGAAAAGAGTGAGGGAGGGTATGCATATTCTCCAAATGACTTGCAAGGCAAGACCTCCTCTAGTAAGAGATTTACACGGCTAGAGCATATCTTCTCCTGCTCCTGCCTTCCTCGGGCTCGCCGCTCTCTCCTGGGTGCCTGTGTGGCTGGGGAGATCATTGCCCCACAGGCTGGGAAAGCGGGGCGTTTTGGGACAGGGGTGGAGGTGCAATAACCAGGCTCTGAGCTTGGCTGCTTTGAGCCGCAGATTGTCCTTCCCTCCTGTCTCGTCATCTTTTTGGTAGTCTCAATGCAGGCCGCGAGAGAAGAAAGTTGTGATGACCGAGAGCTCGCATTTCCCCTTCGAGGTTTTTTTCTCTCTCTTCCTCTCTCTCTCCTTTTTTTTTTTTTTTTAATATATTTTTTCCTTCTATCTTTATTATTTTTATTTTAGCCCAGAGAGCGGTTTAGGTTGGCAGATGTGTTCTGGGTGGACAGAGAGCCGCCGGGAGAGGACTTTTCCGGGATGCTGGCCCGGCGTTTGGCTCCACATGCTCCCTCAGGGCCGGGCCGGCAGAGCCGCCCGTGCAGGGCAGCGCGACAGCAGCTCTCCGGGCACAGCCCGCCGCACCGGGACAGACAAGGCCAGCGTGACAGCGGCCGGGAAATCCTGGAAAAAGTTCGGCCTTGTCAAGCCGCCGAAATACGCCGTGCGAAGAGGCAGCGCTGTGAGCCGGGCACCGAGCGCCCTGCGGTGGCTGCGCTGCCTTCAGCGGCAGCTTGTGCAGCCCGGGAAAAGCCCCTGCTCCTCACCCCCGGCCGAGCCCATCGCTCAGCCCCTCCCCGGGCCAGTTGTCTCTTCGGGTTTTCCGGGTTTTTTTCCCGTGTGTTCAAACATCAGTAGAGCTATCTCCGGCCGGTGTGAGGGAGTTAGGTGAGGAGATGAGGGTGCGCGGGGCCCTGCTCACTTCTGGGGTGAGATGAGGGTTACCTACACCCAGGGGAAGGGGAGGAGGGAGGGAAAGACACCCCCTCCCCCCGTCCCGCCGTTGACAAGGAAGTTTAGATGGGGAGAGGATCCGGAGCTTCCTCGTCGGCTGTGCTCTTGCCGAAGAGACCATCTCCGCGCACACGGCAGTTCCCCGGGTAATCAAACGGCTATTAAAACCTAATTTATGTTCGGTAATAATATTACGTTAAAAAAATTATTAAAATCATTGGCATATGCCGCCTGCCCCTTGGAGACATCCGTGGGAAATGCAGCTGAGAGGTTCCCTCCTTGTCCTGCCGGCCTTCCCACAGCTGAAAAATCATACAGAGGTCCTGCTCCAGAGCCAGTCCCTGCAGCCACAATCTGCCCAAATCCCCTCCCGGGCCCAGGGGCTCACGAGCAGCTCTGCCCAAGGGCCACCAACCCCGCTCCTCTGTCCCCCGACCCCGTGGGCTCAGCTCCGGCCGGAGAGAAGCGCTCGGGAGCTGGGCTCCCCTTCTCCCTCCCCTCGGAACCGTTCTGGCTTGTGGGGAGCTCGAGGATGATCCTTGAGGGGGGCAGGCAGCCTCCCTCTGGCCAAAGCACAGGCCGTGTGGCAGCAGGGACAGCCAGAGTCCCTCCGGCAGGGATGCCTCTCCTCCGCCAGGCCCAGGGATGCGGCCGTGGCGGCTGTGGCAGTGAGTGAGCTCCCCCCCCTTCCCTGTCCTACCCAGGCTGGCCTTGAACTTGACCCTGGCCTTGGCGCATCCAGCCCGCAGCCCCTCTCCAGCCGCCTCCCTCGTGCCCTGACCCCGGCCCGGCCCTGACACGCTTAAGAGAGAGCGGTAAGTCATCGGGTTCAGGGGTTGGGGTTTTTTAGGGGTTAGAGCAGCCAGGATCCCTCTCACAGCCTTGTGCGAGGACAGCCCACTGGCCCCAGAGTCCTCCTCTTCGCCCCTCTCCTTTGTCCACCTCGACACCCTCAACCCCAAATCCCTCCCTCCACGAACCTTTGTCTTCTACACTAACCCTGAACTTACCAAATCTTCCTGTCCTGGCCCTGAAGACAATATGGGAACGAATCTGGAGGGAGGCCTGAGGCTTCCCCAGCAGTCCCGAGCCGACCCTGGCATTCCACAATCCCCCCACGCCCAGGCACAGCGGGCGGGTGCCCCGCACGCCCCGACGGCTCTGCCCCGACGGCTCCCGGCTCGCCTCGGCCCCACGGCCCCCGCCGCCGGTGAGCTGTGAGAGGCACGGCGCTGCCCCGCCGTCGGCATCCCGTGCCCAGCTGTGGCAGCCCCGCTTGGACGGCTGTCCTGCGGAGGTGTGATTCTTCCTTTACACCGTGAAAAACAGCTTGGAGGGGTGGGTGTAGTTTTTATCGTTGTTATTATTAATCATGAAATTCCCTCCTAACTCTTTCAGCGGACCCCCTGAAAGGACGGATTGATTTCCCTCGGAGTTACTCTCTCCTCTCAAGCCAAAAAAATTGAGGATCCGTCCATAAAACAGGCTGTGCTTTGCCCCCTGCTCCCGCAATTAGAGGGCAGTTCAGGGCTCTGCCTTCATCTGCCCCCGCTCTGCTTCACCTGGCTTGGCTGCTCTAGTGGCTTTGGGTTGCAGCTGGTGGTGGCAGAAAAAACTCGAACCCAAACCCAAAGGCAAACCAACCTCCCAAGAAACAGACAGACATGACAACAGCCCAGACCGAAACAGAGTAAAATGCAGCAGCTCTTGCCCGAGCCCGGAACGGCTGCTGAGCCTGGCGGTGCCGCTGGCGCTGCCGGTGCCGGCGGGGCTCCGCAGCGGGCAAAGGGCTGCCCCTGCTCGGCCAACCCACCGCCGCCGGTGCCGGCGGGCAGCAGCCCGGGCTGCAGCCGCTCCCTTTGGCTCTGGCCAGACCTCCCCAAACCCGTATCAGCCTTTTAAGTTTCCCCTTTGTTTTCAGAAACTCGTACACGTTTCCTGCCCGTTATGAAGATGGAGCAGTCTCCCCCAAACCTCTCCTCAGCCACAAGTGCACGCTAGAAGTGCTCCCGGGCACAGCGAGGTATGTGTATTTTTCTATTTGTCATCTTCACGCATGGTTATGAGGGTTTTTTGTTGGTGTTTTTAAATTTCTGGAGTCGCTTATTTTTTGCTTCCTCTTCCCTCGCTCCCCTCCTTTTTTTTTTTTTTTTTTTTTTTTTTTTTTTTTCATTCTTCTTAGGTTTTGGGGTTTTTTTCCTCCCTTATTGTTTTTCGATTGGGTGTTTTTTTTTTTTCCCACTCTTTTCCCCGAGCCAGACGACCGGGGATGGAGCTGCATATTAGCAGCAGAGCAAGCAAGAACTATTGTCCCACCCTGCAGGGCACGGTGCCCCCCTCTGTCCCAAAGTGCAAGTCTTCCCCAGTGCTTGGGGTTTCCTCATTTTTCTTCTTTTTCTTTCTCTTTAGTTTATTTTCTGGGCGGTTCCTCTGTCTCTAATACTTTTGGGAGAGAGGGAAAAAAAAGAAAAAAAAAGAAAAAAGAAAGAAAAGAGAAGAAAAGAAAAGAAGGAGTAGCACAAGACGACTGGGTGAGGGAAGACCATCGCTAGAGGTTTCATGCCTTTAATAAACACTTCAGAGTGGCTGCCCAACTGCTGTCCCGAGAAAAGGAAGCGCGGCACCAAACGGAGCCCGGGTCCCACTTCCTCGCAGCGCAGGAAACACGAGCAGGTTCCCCGCGTCCCTCGCCCTTGATCCCAAGCGCTTTTCCATGAGGAGCGCCGGGGAACCGGCAGGGACGAGCGGCGGGACCGGAGCGGAGCGAGGACTCCTCCAGCCGCCCCCTGGCCGCGCCGGGGCCCCACGCGCGGGATCAGCTGTTGCGTTCCGGAGGGGGGAGGACGTTCTTTTGGTGTTAAAAAGAAAATAATCGGCAACTAAAGCAGGGGAGGGGGGTGGGGAGTAATTCAAGCGCCAGTAAGCGATTGAGCGGGTGTTTTACACGCGCGGCATCGCCCCTCGCAGGGGGCTGGGGGCGGCCGTGGGGTCCGCGGGGGGCACCCGGCGTGACCCAGCCCGAGGCGGGCAGGCTTGGTCGCTGCGGGACGGGATCTCTCCGACACCTGCCCGTGGGGCTCCGCCGGGCGCGGATGTTGGGGACCCCGCAGAGAGCCCCGGCCGCCGCGGGTCCGTGGGTGGCCGCGGGAGGGGCGTCCCGGGGGCAGCGGGGACGGGGCTCGGCCCGACTCGCGTTCCTGGCCGCGGAGCCCCGCAGGAGACGGGGACTGTGCGGGTGTGCGCGGGTTCGGGCTGGATCTCGGCGTACAGCGGTTTGCGGCGGGGAAAAAAAAAAGTTAAAAAAAAAAAAAACAAACAAACCTGAAAGAAGAAAAAAAATAAGAAAAAGAAAGAAAGAAAAAAAAGAGCAATTTTCATTCCAACTTTTTTCCCCCTTCTTCCTAGACTGCTAATTCCTCTGTGTGGGCAAACACCCCTTCTCCTTTGATTCTTAGTCACAGCGCCTAGATTAAATACCGGTTTTAATGAGAGCCGTGGCTGTGGCCGCATTAGGTGATGATAGTTATGAAGACGATCTGACCTGTTTTGATGAAGACGATCTGACCTGTAGGGAGAGAGGGAAAGGTCAGCCACATGCAGTGGCCAGATTTCTGCTTGTTCCCGGCACATGCTGCTACAATATTGATCCGCGGAGAAAGATAAACATAAAAGATAGATCGTATGTGCTGAATACTAATGAACGTGGCTTCCAGATTTTAATTGTTGTTGACTTCTTGTTTCCACTGTAAACATTTGCTGACGTCCGTAGGGCATTTTCCCCAGTTTTGTTGTTGTTGTTTTTGTTGTGGTGGGGTTTTTTTCTTTTGTCCTATTTTATATTATTTTGCTTATTTTATTTTTTTTTCCCAATCTCTCAATGAGTCTCTTGACAGAATTCTACCCAGCAAGTTACTTTCCTTATCAGCCGAGGTGCAACCACCCGAAAGTCACGGCCAGCATGTCCTTTCCAGCGAAGGAAACCGCTACTGAAAACGGGGAAAGCTCCTCTGAAGGGCAACATCTCTACTCGGGATGATCCTTTCGGATTCCTACTTCATTATTCGCTCCATTCCTTTACAGCAAAGAGCTGCAGATGACACTGAGTTGAGGGTTAATTTTTTTCCCCCTCTGCTCTCCCGGACTGGACTGCTGCAAACCCAGCGGTTACGCTGGAAGAGAGCTCTCCTTTCAAAGCCTCCCCAGTTCCCAACTGTTACCAAACCAATGCACCTACGGGAGGCAAAGAGATGGAAACACGCCGTGTCTCGGGGAGAGAGGCATGTCAGACGCGCTTTCCCCTCGGCTGTGCAGAGGGAGGAGGCTTTTTTCCGAGGGTTTTCGCTGCGATACAAAATTGTCAAGGATCATTCACTGCCCTGACTGCCTCTTTAATTTTTTTTTTCTTTTCGAGATGGTCAAAATTAGCTGTAAACTGGATAAAGCAGCCCATGAAACAGCTATGCCCAAACACGCGTTTCAAGTTTGTTGCTTCGCGAACGACCGAGAGTAAGCACCATCGGCTATATAGTGGCAATTAACTATATCAGCCTCACATTTAAGAAAATGAGGGAGATATTAAACTCTTAATTCCCATCATTACAAATAATTTTCATGAAGGGAACTTCTAAAAGATTTTTTTCCTCTCCCTTACGCTCTCCAGTCTATTTTTTAACCCCTGAGTGATTTACTACGTAAGTAATTTTAGAGGATACAGTTTACAGCTTGAGTTATTAGACTGAACACCTCTGGCTGACACCACAACACCTTTTTTTTCTGCCTGCAGCTGTGAGTCACAACCCCATTTTCATACCAAACTGCTGCACATTCCTTTACAATATAGGCTTCCTTCTTGCAAAGATCAAACACTCTGCAGCCAACGTGTTTATTTTAAAATACAGGAAAATTAAAACTAAACATGGACTTAAAAGGAAAGAAAACAAAACAAAACAAAAAACAAATGCATCATTTCTTTCCCTTCTGTCTCTCCTACTAAAATAAATTTAAATAAAATTAGGAGGGAACGGCGTAGACTGCTCCAATAACATAATACAGTGACAGAGCCAAAACAGTTGTTTTCGACAGGAACGATCCCTTCTGTTTGCTGTTATTTATTTATGTATTATTGTGGCTATGGTTTTAATTATATGTGGGAATATTAGGCCAAGATGCTGTAACCGTAGCCTCCCTTTAACACACTTTTCTTATTTGTTTAGTACCAACGCTACAAGGCAAGAACAGGCGCACCATAAGGAAAATGTTTTCAGTACTCTGTTTAAGAGCTTACAACAGGGAATCCCGGAATTACAGGAAAACCTGCAGGCCTGCTCCGTGGAGGTGCCCGGCAGGACCAGGAAGATTTCGTGCTCCTCGGCAGGTTTCGGGGTGCGCGGAGGGGGAGGAATTGCGGGAGAGGTGCCCGGAGTAATTTTTACCGAGTAAAGAGGCTTTTTGAAAGCCTCCTTGCTGTTCAGCAGTACAGACACTAGGATGCTTCTCAGTTTTGAGCACGCTAAAGGTAGACTTAATATCTGCTCCTTCCGGTAACCTACTGCCTACTCCCCCCCTGAGGCTTGAGAGGGGGGCTTGTGAGTCCTTTTTCTTCCATCCCCTATTTATGTTGTGGTGTGGTTTTTTTTTTTTTTTTTTTTTTTTTTTTTTTTTTTTTTTTTTTTTTTCCCTCTGGAGGAGCGTACTCAGTGGTGCCCATAATTTCCTCTTGCTCCTTTGCGAGTCTTTCCCCACGTCACCGGAGTGATGATGGGCGAGGCGGGGAGAGAGGGACATACCTGCCCACATTTATTTATCTTTGGTACTCATATCGAAAAAAATATTACTTTAGAGGAAAAAAAAGAAAAAGAAATAAAAAGCAAAGCCAAGGATCATTCGCATTAGGAAACAGATAAAATAACTTCTCCTCTCATCCCTCCAAATTATCCTCCGATCCAAGTGGCTCCTTGAGTGGCTCCAAGAGCTGTCCGAAGCAAGGGACGAATCCGCACTGCGCTCTGGGCTGTTTTTGCGCAGCGAGGAGAAACAGGACCAGCCCTTGCCAAGCGGGGCCACGGCAGGTCCCCCGCGACCCCAAGGTCGCTCCCCGGGCCGAGGGCTCTCCGACCGCTCGCCGTCGCGGCCCGACGTGCGCCCAACAGCAAAGAGGAGCCGCAAGGGCTTGCCCCGCCGAAAGCCCTCCCATGCCGCAGGGATCGCTGCTGCCGCTCCTGGGGCCTCTCCCTTCGCGCTGCCCGCACCTGCCCAAGCGCCCTCGGAGCCACGGCCGCTTTCCTCTCGCTACCTGCGCGCACCGCGGGGGCGGCAGCGCCGGGACGGGCGGCAGCGGGCGCCGAGGCTTTCCCGTCCGGGACAAACGACACCCACTAAGGCGGACGGCTGTGGCCACCAAGCCTCCTCCCCATCCTCCTACCCCACCCCACCGCCCCCCCCACCTCCCGAAAAAAAAAAAAAAAAAAAAAAAAAAAAAAAAGGGAGAGGAGTTTCTCCTTCCCAGCTCTTCAATGAAGTTCTGGGACTTGGCAATTGGCAAAGACAGCACAGGTATCTACGGATGACCCGTTCCCCCCGCAGAGGCTGCTGGAGACTCAGGGGTGTTTTTAGCGCGGATCCCCCGCGAGGTGTTCCCTCCACCCGCGCCCCCCAGCTCAGAGGGCGATGTCTCTGCGATCCCTGACAGGATGTACGTCCTAGCTGCCGGGGGCAGCGGCCCACCTGGCCCCACACTCCGCGGTCCCCTGTGAGTGCCTCCCCTGCTCTCCCGTCACGGGCTGACTCCTGCGCTCCCTGCACACCCTGCGCTGCAGCCGCGCGGGTGCCCCGAGGTATTTGGGGTGTCTACAGCAGGTGGACTGTTGGCCCGGGAGAGGGGTCCAGATCCTGTCCCCCGAACCTTTCTTTTAATGGATTTGTAACAAGCTGGCTCAGCAGCCCCACGTCTCTCCCTGCCAAGGTGCTTCGTGCACACAGAGCTGGCAGGGGTGCACTTAGCCACTGCCCTGCCCTGGTCGGACAGTCCGATGCTCAGTGGCCAACACACGCCGTCTGCCTCCCGAGAAGTAGGAACCTAACCCTTCTCGGCGGGTTTTTAACAAAAAGGGGCAGTTGTGTTTAATAAAAGCATCGACTGAGGCTAGGGGAAGCCGGGTTCAGGATGAGGGGGATTTGACTCGCTAGTCCTTCGGGGAGCTCCCGCTCGCCTGGAAAGGTTCCTGATTCCGCGGCGTTTGGGGGCATGAACGTAAAAGTCAGAAACAGCTTTTGTCCCCAAACCCGATGAACGCAATTTTGCAACACGATGATGAGTTTAATTGGTTTTTTTTGTTCGTGGTGGGGTTTTTTGTTTGTTTGTTTGTTTTTGGTTTTGGTGTTTGGGGTTTTATTTGTGGGGTTTTTTGTGTTTTTGTGGGGGTTTTATTTATTTATTTTTTTGGCCAGTTTGTCCTCCCCGGGGAAGCACTGAAAGCGGCGCCCCTTGAAAGAATACAAAGGGGATGTGCGTCCTGGCCGCTCCCAGGCTTCGATCCCCGAGCCCGGCGACACGCAGTCCCGCAGGCTCGGGAACGGCTCCCCCAGAGCGCCCGGGCTCTACAGCGGCACTGTCCGTCCTGTTCCCGCTTCTCCCGTGGCGGTAACAGCGGGATGCCTCCGCCCCACTGGGGCCGTACATCCTGCTGTCCTGAATTTCACCACTGGGAGAAACGGGGGGCCACCGAGTGATAGGTCCCCTGAGTCCGCTCCGGTGCACCGGAGGGGTTTCGGGTCTCGTTTTCCCGTGCCCGTCATCTTGGCATTTCGGCACTTCCTGGCGACTTTAGACGTCCGCTTCATTAGATATGTAAGGTGCTCTCGGCTTTTGTGAGGCTGTCCCCGCCTCCGGGGCGACTTGGGCAAAGAGGGGGGAAGTCCTCCTGGAATGCCCCAGCACCAGCTCTCGGGAGGTACAGGCGGGGCACACGCACAGGCTGTGCCAGCACTGTGTGAAATGTGCCTGCCAGGCTCCGGAGCCTGCGAGTAACCTCCCACAGCTAATCCCGGCCCCTCGCCCCCGCCAGCTCTTGCAGCAGGACGGACGTGAACAAACAGGGCTGCGGCTCCCTCCCGGCTTCTGGCATCCTCCAGCGCCCCCTCCGCTGTGCCCTCAGTGCTGGGAGCTCCTGTGCCCCCAGTGCTGGTTCTCCCCGCACCGCGGAGGGGTCCCGTACGCGCCTTCCGATGAAGCAGCGGGCAAGAAACCTCAGGGAGGCTCGGGGCGAGCTCTGCGGGGCCGGCGAGGTGTCCCCCGCCTCGGCGGGTGTGTATGTATGTGTGTGTGTGCATGTGTGTATGTGGGTGGGGGTGTGTGTGTATGTGTGTGTGTGTAGGGGGGTGTGTGTGTGTGTAGGGGTGTGTGTGTGTAGATGTGTGTGTGTAGGTGTGTGTGTGTGTGTGTGTATGTGTAGATGTGTGTGTGTAGGTGTGTGTGTAGGTGTGGGCAGCGCCGTGCCGAGAAGCGGTGTGGATGTGGCAGTGGCAGCTGTCGGGGCTCAGCCCCGCTCCCGGGCACTGGCAGGTTGAGAGGCCGTGCCGGTGCCTGGAGCACGGTACCAGAAACCAGACCATTGGAAACTAGACCATTGATAGACTATGCCTCTGAAGCAGCGGGAGAAGGGAAGAAGCAGTCTTTGCTACACCATTTCTTATTTTGGTGGGATACATCTGCATTCATGAGCCCTTTCACACTAATGCCCTTTATCTTACACTTCCAAAGCTTTCTAAGGACACCCATGCGGGTGCATCCCACATAGTATGTGGGCTCCACTGCCAGCTCAGAAGATGCTGTGGCATCTCAGCCTCCCAGCTTGCTGGCCTCATCTGCCCTCAAACACCCATGGAAACACACACCTGCTTGGAGACACGAAATAAGATGGAAAAAAGATGCTCCACGACACAAAAGGTAATGTAAAATGTAATGGTAACCTAGTACTGCAACAGTTACACTGGAAAAGCCCCTAATTTCCTCTGTCTATACAGTGGCAACGTTTTCTTTCCAGGAAGGAGAATAACAAGCAAAAGGCACACATGAAGGTGCAAAGAAACAGCTTTAGGGGCAGGTTCTTGCTTCTCAAGCAAAACCGACCAACCACCACTACCAGCCAAAAGAAATCTCATATGTTTTATTTGCCTTCCACGGACTTGTATATTTAGCACATCTTTTATTGCCCCACTGTGCTCCCAGAAAGTTACTATACCTTAGCCTGAAAGCACAGGCTATGGCATGAGCTTCTGGCAGCTCCCTCCTGCTACAGCTGTGAAAGGAGGTTTAGCTTCCAGCATTCATTCATCTCACCACTCACGCCAGACATTAAGTGACTAAATCAGCTGCTGGGGTGGTTCGTGGTGCAGCCAAAATGATCAGCTCCCATGTGCAGCACATTAGAGATCTCACCACCTAAGCCAGAATGACACTAACATACAAAACTCCCCCAGCCAATGGTTGGCTTTTAATAAACAATGATTACATCATATGCAGCTCATAGCAGTTTTGCTATTATCAAAGAACAGCAGAAGCTATGTGAGAGAATGTAACAGCTAAAGTTCTCAGGTTAGCCCAAGTTAGGGGCCTGAGCATTGAAATTAATGGGTGTGTTAATCCTTCATCTTAATTTCTGCAGGAGATGAAGCAATAAGAAACCACGTAGAGATTTTTGTCTTTAAAATATGTTCCTTTAATACTCTCAAATAATAATCCCTGAACACATGACTTCTTACCTTCATGGGGTTTAAGTGGATTTTAAGTAATTCCTAGACCTTGCACAGTCCTTTTATAGATAAATACCTTTTATCCTCTGCACGTATTTTGCTAAGCAAGTGTCATGGTGGGGGTGTATCAGAAATATCCAGATGGGCAATGCCATCATCTGCAGTACTATCAGGAGTTGCT
Organism: Sylvia atricapilla; assembly: GCF_009819655.1. Taxonomy (NCBI): domain Eukaryota; kingdom Metazoa; phylum Chordata; class Aves; order Passeriformes; family Sylviidae; genus Sylvia; species Sylvia atricapilla. Next base: position 76,220,266 of record NC_089141.1, read on the forward strand.
GAAGAGATAATTGAGGTGTCAAGAGGCTGCAGTGGGGATTGAGTAGCAGGAACTTATAAACTTTAAGAGCAAACAGACCATTTTAATTCAATATTCTAGAATGGGAAAGACAAATAGAAGCGCCCCAGCAGAACTGTTTTCAAAGAATGTTTTCTACGAAGTCTCAATGGTGTTATGGGCATATCCCATTTGCCTGAGAATATTTACTTTTCTGTTGGTTATTTGAGAGTCTTTGATGTTTACTCAGCTGACCCATCCTGATTTCTTGCCCTTTGCTGCCTGTAGGCACCTTTTGTCACTGCATGCCTACATGCTTTATATTCAGTTTCCATACGGATAAAAGTTGTCTCCTGGGCAAGCCAGACAAAATGAAACCTCCAGGTTTATTTCAGCTGATTTGAACTGCTGCCAAGGCAAGGGCCACAATGTCTCAGGGATAGAGTTTTAAAAATCTAGTAAAGAACAGAACAGTCAATTACTATTTATTTCCAGAAGGTATTTCTGCATCTTCTTACAGTTGAATTTTATGAAGACTCACCCCATCAAATTCTAGCCCCAAGCTGTAGTGTAGTTTCACACATGTCAGTGAGGCAGTTTTCCTTAAAAAACAAAACAAAACAAAAAAACACCCCCAAGAAACCAAAAAGCAAGCCCCTGATGGTTTCAAATCTAGCATGATTGAATGTTTGATTGTGGTCATTGTGAAAGGGATCTGGAGTTTAATAAATAAACAGACAATCAACTTTTTTTCTTTTCAGGATACACATGAGTGAAATAGAAATATTTGTATAAAACAAGGACACTGCTATTCTACTTTAAAAATCTATATAAAATACTGAATGTTGTAAAACTCAGTGCAAAATTTTACGGAGACATATCCTAGTTCCTAGTATGCTAAAGAAAACTGAATTTTAGGCTTCTATGTCTATAGAATTAACAGATTAACAAACAAAAAATTCTTCAACCAGCTCTTCCACATAGATGCCCAAACCACACTGCATACTCTGAGAAGTGGTCTTGCTTTCTAGTTTTGTGAGCAGTCTTCAGTGAAGAAGCCAGGTACCAGCAGGAGATGAAGAGTGACCATCTTTCTCTCCCCAGGAGGTGATTTCATCAGGTCAGGATTAAGGAAAATAGCAGGGCAAGCTGGAATATCTTGCAGGACTGTCAATCTAACATTTTCCAAGAACAGTACATTCCCACAAAACTATAAATAAGAAAAAATACGTGCTAACTGCAGCACATGAGCAGAAAACCTATTATGAGCCTCCAAAAAAAAGAAATCATCTGTCTATTTGGGAAAAGTAAAAAGCATATACTTGAAGTTGTTATCATATAAACACATGCCTAGAACATGAGCTTTTCCAGCATGCAAATAAATTGACTAGTCACTCAACATAGTCTCCATATACTGAAATTTAAAGTAATTAGAGGAGAGTTGCTGGCTCCATTTGCAAATATTTTATTTTAATAACACTCAGGATATTTTCTGTATTTTCAGAGGTACTAGATTTCAGTTTGGTACAGTTAATGTAATAGAAAATTCTGTAGTCATTATTGACTGCAACTGCCAACATACAATTTGAGAATTAAAGTCCAGTGTGGAAAACTGGTGATGAATATCGAAAGCAGTTTGTGCTCACACTCCACCTTATAACTGACAGTTAGAATGAGTTGGTTTTTGAGGAGATACAAGGGGATGTGGAAGCTGGTTTCAAAGAAAACCAAACAATTACAGACACAGCACTGTGTCTGCAATCAGTGGCTTGGTCTGTGAGTTCAAGCTGGTTTGGTCTGACAGGAACAGATAACTGGAATTTGAAGTTTATGACAATGAATTTGATAGAATGTGATGATATTCAACATATCCTCCCGCATTAGTGTGACTGCCCATTTCTCATTAGGGTCAGAATGTTCTCTTTAGTAAATTGGCCTGCATGATCCAAAAGTGCTTTCCTTGTGGGCTGAAATGAAGTGCTGCCCTGGGGAGAAGGAGCATGTGGGTTACTAAGCCCCAGCCCTCTCCTCTTGGGGCCCTTCAGCATTATGCCAAGTACAGACTGGTGAGATCTGAAGCACACCCCTGTCCCAGTGCCAGGCAGGGGTTTGGCCCTTCCACACAAAACATCTTGGTGCTCTCTTTGCAGTTCAACATCCTTGTAATCTGTCTTTTCTTTTCTGTAAAGATACAGAGGCTCAGGCTTACGACTCAAATCGTAGGGGACTCCAAAGAAGTCTTGATGCAAGAGGAACCTGTCTGTTCCCACCGTGGATGGTGTCACCTGCTCATGGGGCTTAAAAGGGATCTAAGCATCCGTGTTTCCAGTGACACTGTGCCTAGATCCTTTTGTCCTTGGTGTAATTTTACCTGAAATTGTAATTGGGAAAACAATAAACTTTTTCTTGACAAGGAGATGGAGGCAGTGTCTGGCTGTGTCCTTCTAGTAGCCAGAGTTCAGTACCATCCCTGTCTACTTCCCAGAGACCTCTTGGGTGACCTGGTTTGGGTGTCCCCTGACCAGCAGAATATAATGTCTTCTACTCACCTGTCAACATTTCACTGTTCTGATCCCACATAAATTGCACTGCTGTGACAGTTGATGGAAAAATTGCAAGTCTTTAGAAACAGAGCCAGGGTTCCCAAATATGTTGTGCCATGAGCTAGTTTTGCTGTGTGGGGCTTCCCTCTGGAAAACCAAAACCACCTACACTGGAGAGGCACTTAGTCATCTCTCAGGAAGTGATCAGTCACTTAAAAGATGGAGATTCCCCCTAATGAATTAATACAGCCTTTCTCCTCTGACATCAGCAGATTATCCCTGCGAAGGCACTGGACCCATGGAGTTTGGTTAGATCTTCCCATTTCAATGATACAGTTAACCTCAAAGGTACAATTTCTTTGGAAATATGTTGGAACTTTTTTTTCTCCCAACATTTCTAAAGGATTTTCAATATTTTTTCCTGCTATCTTAATTTTGACTGTCTTTGAGGTAAACAAAATCCATTTTAATTTATAGAAATTGATTTTAAAATGAATGAAATGCTACCCTGCTACAGAACCAACAATAGCTGCTCATACTCAGGGGTATGAGCAGAGAGCAAAAGCACCAGTCAGGGACACAGATTGATTTCTTGCTGCACTTTAAGGGGCAAGCACTGCAGATAATCCAGATGCCGAATTCATGAAAAACAACTGTCTACCTTTGATAGACCTGACAAATAATACAATCTCCCAATTTATTGCAGGGATATCTTCTCAGTCTGCAGCTTTGAGGTCGAATGAGAGACCACAATTTGCAGTCTGGGGCCTCATGGCTGTATGACACTTCCCACAGGACATGAAATGATGAACAGGAAAGCAGCTTACCTGCTTTACTGATGAAATATTTACTTTTTAAGGCTTGTAGTCTCAATACTACAGTCTCCATATTCCAAACACTTTTGGGAACATTGATGAGAAAACACACGTTTCTGGGAATCTTAAGGCAATAAACACATAACCTGGCTCACACCTGAAATCTGACATATTGTCTATACTTAGTTTGTATATACAGTAAACACATCAGCAAATGATTACTGGTGTCTATTATACTTAAGGTTGCCATATATTTTCAATTTAATTATTTCCTTTCCTGTTTTCGTGTGATCAGTTTTCCTAAAGAAATGTTCTGTGGCTTTGAATTTCCTCTCTGTGGCTTTTGCCCCTAAATGATTTTCCTAAGTCTTTTTTTCACAGTGCTCTTTCATCCACTTTTGAAGTGGTGATGGTTAAAAAAAAAAAAAAAAAAAAAAAAGGAAGAAAGAAAGAAAGAAAAACAACAACAACAACAACAACACAACTAAAAAAAAAAATGGTTTCCACATAGACTAAACCTCCCAAACTATGAGAGTCACAGCAAAGTTAATGTGGATGTAACCTGCATCTAAGACCAGTGTCCTCCAGTCAGGTTTTGATTAATTTTCCACTAATTTTGGCTGTTTTGTAGTAGGAACCTTTCATTTTGGGAAAGAAATTTAAGATATTTGACTGGAAAGGCAGATACTTCAACATAGGTTGTCCTCAGCCTGAAGCCTCCAGATATATTATGCTCATTAAGTGTCCCATTCCTCTGTCTGCATTTTTGTTTCTAAGAGGCAGAGGCTGTACCCTCTTTAGGATGAATAACTTGGAAAGAAAGAATTTACAAGCTCCACAAGTTTATTGGTTCCAGATTTCTTTCCTTTCCTTTTTCCCCTCTCCACACATAATTTGAGATGCCTTCTCCTTAAAAGTTTAGATAAATATGTTGAAAACATTAATACATCATAAAGGTCAAAAGATTAAACATTCAAGAGTCAGCCAACCTCAAGAACTATTGTAGCGAGATTTACGTGATCTATAGCCATCTCAAAAGACACAGAGTATCAAGGACAGTTACTAACTTGCTCCAGCATTTTAATCTGTTTTCTGAGCTGCCTGTAAATTCATATCCTGTTTAATTCTTTGCTGAAACATAAATTAGAGAGAAAGATGTTACCACATTACCAAAAATTAGCATGAAACTCCTCTGATATTAGTAGGCAAGATGGGCATAACACTGAATAAACAGTGCATTGTCACTGCAACCCTGGCATTTTTCAGGTATGCTTTCAGCATCAAGAGACTGAGCTCAGACAAAAAAGTCTATTACTTTTCACAGTGGCATAAATAATTTCAGGGAAATAAATAGACTGCTCCATATAGAGCCAACTAAATGAGTTATGGTTCAACAGGGAAAAAAAATCCAACCAAAACTTGACAAACAAAATGATGTTACCTTCTAACAGTAGCTGCTAGGTATGTATATCCAGTTAACATTGTCTCTACTGATTAGTTCTGTTAATCCGAAACTCTGCACCAGTTATACGGACCAAGACAAGCTAGGAGGGACTTTGCCATCTCTTTCAACTTAGAAGGATGGATGCTCTGCATTCTTCTCCTTTTAAACACTTTAGGACAGCAACGCTGGGCCAGCCGTGAGGAACTAATTTATTTTCCCTATTGCATGCAACTGAGGAGTCAAGCTGCAGTGTTGCTATTTTAAAGTGCAATTAAGCTCCATTTTCTCTAATTCTTATTTTCTAAGAAAGTGATGGTTAGGACTGATAAATGCTCAATATGGCTGTGGGTAAACCCTAAATCTAAACTAAACTTTGTTTTGGGATGAATCTGAAATTAAAATTGCTCCGTATTTTCCACACTCCTAAACAGGACTAAAGCCTGACTCCCAATCTTCCTGAGAAAGCTCTGATGGAGGGCAGCAACATCAGCAGGAGGCAGAAGCAGACCAGCAGCTAAAAATCAGGAAGGGTGAAGAGTATTTGTTTCCAGGACAGACATCACCTGGCAGGTGTCATGGGTAGCACTATGAGAGATAGATACTGGGATGTAATGGTAAAACCCTTCCTTTCCCTCTAAAATAATAGCCTGAACTTCTAGTTTACAGCTAAGGGAAAAGCTAATTACTTTTTCCAAACACACCATGAAAGTTGATGTCACTGAACAAACTTGTCTCAGATCATTTATAGGCACATTGGCCTAGGAAACTTGCTTTAACCAACCCTGAGTATAAAAACCAGCTTTTTGTCTTCTGCAGCAACTTTTGCTAGAACCCTGTTTTGAACAATGAGAAGCCAGTACAATTTTTCAATAGTTTTTGTATTTCCCTACTCCACAGCTGCAGTGCTAAGATATCATTTAAATGCAGCTTTTTGTGATTTCTAAGGTCATCATTTGGATCTTCCAAGAACCATCTAACACTTTTCCCATATTTACTGGGAAAACAACTGCAGACCAGGGAACATTGCAGTATTTGGTGTATTTTCCCAGATATTCATATTACTAGTGAGTAAGGACTGAAAGAGACATTTATCTCTTCCTCAACTCAGCTTATATCTGAATGAAATTACATTTCCTATTTGACTGTATGTTTTATTTCTTAATCACTTTTCCTCCTTCTCAACAAATACAAAAGGATAAAGAAAAGGTAGAATTGCTTATGGGAAGCAAAAAGCAGTGTAGTGTCTGTAGGAAATAGGTCTATATATAAAGTGCCTGCTGTATATATAGCAGGTTTTAAAGAAAAGTTCAAGTTATGAAATAATTTACAAAATAATAAATGAAACATAATGCGGCTATGCAGCTTCTTAGAGAGGTCAACTCTTCTCCCTTACAGATTTTATCAACATCTTCATGCTGCTTTAAAGTGTTGAAACCTTTACATTCTATCTACAAAATCTACTGAAAGATGTAATGAGGAGAAGCACAAAAAAAAAAAAAAAAAAATCTATCCCTTGGGGTAATTTCTAAGGAGGCAAGATCTTCTTTCCTGCCAAAACCCAGTGTCTTCAAGGATCATGCAGCACTCAGTGCCAAATGTTTTATGGCACTACTCTCCAGCTGGCAATAGGTTTTGGACCACAGCTTTGGCAGAGGCAGCAGGGTGAGCTGACTGCTGTGTTTTGATTGTAGCATGGTTCTGATCTGACAACCCTGGTGTGATCCAGAAAGGCACCTTATTGCTTCCTGAGGAGGCTTCACAAGAAGATTAGGTGCCTGGTTACCTGGGGTGAAATATTTAAAATTAAACACTTATATTCAAGAGATAACCTACCCAGTGCCCAATATTGGTAAGGGAGCTCCTCACAGCTGGGTAAGAAATGCTGTGCTTTAGTCCTCACCCCTCATTAGGCTTCAGCAGCCTGATTTGCTCTGGATTGGGAGTCTGAATTTGTTTTCAGAGACAGTCTGACCGATAAGGGAGAAGTTTTAAGTGAGGTGGGCTGAGAGCTGTTGAAGGGTTGAGAGGTACAGCATGACTTTTTCCTGGGGAGCCTTGTAAGTGGAGAGCGGCTGGGTGGGGGCCACATCCTCTACCCCTGGATTGCGGCAGAGACAGGAATGCAAGAGTTATGAGGCCAGGAGGAAGGCAGGCAAGAAGAAACATCAAATAAAAACCTAGGGGGTAGGGCAGCCAGCCAGAAGAGAGAAGACACCCAGCCAAATACATAAATAATCCTGGGAAGCCAGAGTAGAAGGCAGTAATTCCCCAGTGCCTGCAAGCCTGTGGTTGAGGAGCTGAGACTGGATCTTCTGAGGCAAAGGACTGTCTACAGCTGTGCCTTGCAGAAGACAGCCTCCAGCCACTCTACCACCTCGCACAGGGATCCAGATGAAGAATAATTTTTTACTGCAATGACATTTTTGTGCCATTTTTATCCCCAGTGCAATAACACAGTAAATAATTCCAGTTTGCCTTATTATAAGTCCCAACTGACAAGTAAAGGCAAACATACATTAGAAGAGGCAGAGCCAAGAGAGTGTATTCAGTCTCCATACTGAGAGTGTCCCAAACTCAGCAAACTGCCTGTCTTTAGTTTAACATGTTAAATACAGAACCTACTCAAATAAGAACCTGGTGCATTAACATCTGAGTAGGTGTAAACCATAGATTGCATAGTTCTCAAAAAAGCCTTTTCATAGATACACTGAAATTTCTGGAAGGAGGGGAATGCTAATGTAACACAAAGAAATAATTCTGGAAATGGAGGTGAGGTTTGTTCCTTCTTTTCTCTAAATCAATGTGGAAAAATGTCAATATTTAATATATATATCTAATAAATGAATGCATATAAACAAAATTATTTCCGGAAAGCCTGAAAACTCCACAGCTTGTAACTCCAAAGAGTCAGCTGTTGTCTTCATATCTTAGCCAGGTGTGTACTGAAAGACAACCAAATGTTCACTTTTGAGATATATTTCCACATATGCCAAGTTTCCTTTCTCTTTCTGTAACTGCATTTTGTCACAAAACCCAAAGAATGTCCACCTGAGAAAAAATGCTAAATGGCTGAAATGGCAATGACCCAATTTATCTGGTGCAGTAAGATGACATATATCTGAATATCTGTCTCAAAAAAGAAGTGGAGGCAAAAACATTAAAATGACAAGCCAATGCTCTGTCATCAGCAGGAAACTACTTTGTCATTGACTGTGACAGAGTTTGCAAAACCTAATAAGACATCAGAAGTGTAAAGAACTAAAAAACCTCACACTGTAAGCATATTTTATGGAAGAAAGATCTTATTGCCATAATGCCTTAAAAACTGCAATTCTTGGAAAACAAGAAATGTTGTAGATGCATTAATTTAGACCCTTAAGTTTTGAAATAAACTAAGGGACTTCTGCAGACTACAAAAAAATCTGTGACACAACAGTAATAAATGTATTGGAAAAACAAAAAGCAAGCTGTAATTTCCCACAATAGTCCACTGTTTCATATGGAACACATACTCTGGAGTTAATGGGAATTAAGGTGGATTAACAGAAGGATGTGGCCTGAATTTGATCTACAGGGGGACCTACAAGAGGAAAAGGTCATTTGTAAAGAAATCAGGTTGAGACACACCCACATATAAGGCTGCATAGTATGTTTTTAAGTGGATACTTACTAAACAGTAATGTATTACAGCATAAAACTCCTGATCTAGTCCTGTGAGATGTCACAAAGAGACGTGACCCTTCTCTCCATTTCCAGCTGGGTCAGTGAGCTCAGGGTTTCGGAGGAGCTCTCAGGCACATGCCCTGCTGCAGGGCAGGTAACACAGCACTGCCCCATGGACCTGAGGCCTCATCAGCGTGGTCCTCAGGAAACACAGCCATTCCCCATGCAGGAGAGGTCCGTGGCAACCTGCCCGTTCTCAATGCAGATGAAGAACAACAATTCTCTCTTCTGCACAAGGTACAATTTTCAAGGATTGGTGGGTCAGTTATATCTCAACCAACACCCCTTGGGTTATTTGTAGATATTTTCAATAAAGAAGTATTCTATCAAATGTTATCCTTTTAACTCCCAGCCATTTATTCCATAGCACAGGATAAAAAAACTTCTTGTAATTTTTGAAAAGAGAAAGAAGAATATTTTGCACTGTCTCGGGACTTGGAGATTTCTGCATTGTCTTGATGAAAAATCCCATAAAATTTCCTTTGAGGAGACTGCAAGGAAGCAGATTTTGGAGTGGAATAGATCAGGAAGCCATATAGAATAAAAGATGGTGAAAACATGGGCTACAGCTTTGCTACATCAGCTGTAATAACTTATTATTGACATTTGGTCTTTGAAAACGTATTTTCTTCTCCACTGCAGGCTAGAAGAGTGGACTACACACAATGTTTAATCAAAACTGGAGACACAATACTATTTCTTAAGTAAAGCAAATAAGAACAGCTGAAGAAATAATACATCCAGGTTTAGAGAAAAGTGTAAACTCAATATTCTTTAAAAATGTCAGATTGTTCTGTCAATTTCTCAGATAGAAGCCCTCAAGCCATCAGAATCCATATAAAGTTTGGGATTTAGGAACTGAAGCTAGGAGGGATGCAATTTTTGGCCCTTGTGAGGGTTTGATTCTCATAACCTGAGGGTTATGAGCATCGTGGTTTCAGATATAATGAAATGTGTGTATAACACTAGTAGATGAAGTTTGGAGAAGAGAGTGAAAAAAGGGTGGGAAAGAAAACAGACATTAAAAGAAACTTCAGGTCCATGTGGTAGAAAGCTATTTGGACACACAGAAACTGTATAGCCACATGTGTGAATATAAAAAGAACGGTGAAAAGGAGAAATTTTCATTTGTTTTACAACCCCTGACCAGAAGGAACAGTTTGCATGGGAAACCACAGTCGTTCTGGGTTTGTTATGCTCAGGTGAGACTGATGGTTGCTCTCCCTGCTCCTCATTCTGGGCTGTTGCCAAAACCAGGTGTTCTGTGGGGTGCAGCCAGGAGTGGGACTTTCCCAGGGCTGGCCATGACCCCTGATGGGTGCTGTCCCATGGGTGGCAAGAGCCCTTGGTATTTTTGGACATCAGTGAACCCAGGAGAAAAGATCCCCGTGGTGCTGGGCCCAGCCCAGGCCAGAGAGAGCAGAGATGTGGCTGAGATGGGGCATGGCTGAGCCAAAAGAGAATCTTGTGCCCTGGGTGGAGGTGGTGTGCATGGAGGTCACTGGGAAGACTGTAGAGGAGAGTAGGGGTTGAAGGTACCCTCAGGGACCTGACACAGAAGTCACAAGACAAACCAGAGGCATTATTCTGCTCAGGAATTTGAAGCACTCTGGTAAAGACAGTTTTGCAGGAGGTACTTGAGCAGAAATGCGCTGTGCCGTTGTCTTCTCTACTCAAGTACTTGCTAGCACAGCCCAGGAGATTATTTCTCGTCATTTCTTATTTCCCATGTTTAGGAAAGCAGGATCTCTTACATCATCTCAAAGTAACAAATACACCACGGCACTGCTGAACTAATAATGCAGGCAAATATTTCCTCACCAGCACAGCAATGTAGGCAAGCTCCAGTTTTTGCCTGGTTGCTTCGGTTCCCAGTCAGAGGACAGTTCATTGCAGCTGTGCAACCCAACACCCAACTCTGTGTGCAGATTCCCACTTTCCGCTTTTGAAAACTCAGTCCAGATTTCCTTTCACTCTGGGGCTTCATGAGCTGTGGCTGTGTTTTCAAATACCAAACACACTGACTGCATTTTGGAAGGGTCTCACTGTAAACACTGAATGAGTTTTTCCTGCAAACTTCATTGTTACAAAATTACAAATGACATGGAAATGAAAACAGGTCAAACCAAATTACAAACATGCATTTTCTGTTAAGAATCCATTTCTCAGTGTATGAACTCATTTTTCAGGAAGTATGCCAAAGCATTGTTTTGAATTTATGTCTATCTCTACCAACATGGGATCACAAATAGGAAAAAGATGCCAGAACTTATTGTAGGCAGAAGAATGTGGGAATGAGGATAAACTTTTGCTTAAGTCTGCTATACAATGTTTTGTATCTTTGTCTATTACTGGTTATATGGGATACTCTGGATATCTTTAATTCAAATCTCTATTGGGTGGGATATTGGGTCTGGTATTATAAAATGCCAACAATCCAAGTAATACATGTCCAACAGGTAAGAAAGATACCCTTTAAGGGCACAGTCATTAGCAAGGAGCCTTCATTAGAGGCTGGCAATGTCCTGCTCCTTGTAGGCACGCAGTCATCATCTGATTCATACGGCTGTGAAGACCATGGCCTGGCTGCTTCCCTTCCTTCCCAGATTAAAAGTTTCTTCTGTTCCATCTTCCAAACTGAACACTTAATGTTTCTCAGTGGAGCAGAAGTCCTTCATCGGCTCTGGACTATTTGTCAGCTCTTGCTCCTTGTAATATATATACAGTCACTTATTCTGAAATGTCCCTAACTCCTGAAAAATATTTCAACTAAATATTGCAAGTTGCCAGTAAAAGGACTAATATACTAAAAATACCTGTTTTCAGAAGCTGAAAACTACACAAATACCTGCAGACACATTTTTCCTGGGAATGCTTTAAGCAATTCAAGAGCAAATTTAGTTAGGGTGCTGTAAATTGGAATTGCTCTACTGATAACAGTTGAGTCTTGTTTCAGTGTAATTGGTAAAAAAACTTTTTTTTGCCTTTCAAATAGTTCTTTGGAAAGTGGAACTACAAAAATAGCCAGCAGAGGAGCAGGTGGAGTAATCCCACAGCCTAAAATATCCATTATAAACTCCTGTGGAAGGAGAGGTTAGACTACAAGATGTAGTAGGTTCACCCTACTACATCACTCAAACATCTTGTGTGATGACATTATTTGCAGAAGGCTGTTGTTGATACCATAACATCAAGCATGGCTGAAGTAATCTTCCAAGTCTAAAGCAAAAAGTTTCATTTCCCTTGAGATCTACTTCTGTAAGGGTGACATTGCAGGATGCCTTGGGGGCAATATCACTGTCACAGTATCAGTCTCACTAGCACCTTTCCCAGATAATAAATGCCTGTCCCCGTTGTTCAGAAAACTGATACGAGTAATCAGTAAACCACCAAATAATAAATTCATTTAAGCAAAGCAACTGGTGCTATGGTTTGAGATGTAAAAGCATTGTAAAACACATACCTGCCTCTTCCTACTACTATAAGAGGGCTCTGTGCTGGACAGAAATCTGTCAGAGGGCAATGGACAGATGGATTTGAATTCTCCTGCAACAGTTTCCCTATTGCTCAGGTCTTCAAGGTGTGTCCTCAGTCCTGCAGTCTCATCCTGCAGTCCTCAGCCCCAAGTAAGTCTGGGTGCAGGGCTAATAGGATCATAGGAATTTGTCCTCTAATAGGGGACATTTTAAGGAGGGAGATATTCTCCTGTGTTTATAAAAGTACTATTCTGCAGCATTTATTACACAGCTGCATGCACTATATCAAGCAACATAATATAGTAACTATTTTATGTAATACAGAACAAGTATTTGGTATTTCCTACAGGCTTTCTTGTCAAAACCTCTAGTTGATTTGTACTTTATACTCTCTGTTCACAAAATAAAGCCATGGTACGGCCTGAGCTGTTTCTTGTAAGGATAAACCAGCTAGCATTTATATTGTATTTTTAAATGTTGCATGCTGTTTTGGTTAATAAGTCATGATCTCTATTACTGAGGTCATGATGAAAACTAGCCAAGCTTCTACTGTACAAGAGTACTGCACTGCACACCTGCTCAGCAAGCACCAAACATGTTTTATGTACTTCACAAAAGGGTAATATTTTTCTTATAGCAACATTTTTTGCTTCGGCCACAGTGAGTTTTGCTTTATTTTCCTGCTGGTATTTTGATATTCATAAATAAGTCTCAAAACAGTTTTAAAACCTGCTTTAAAGGAGTAGTTAAGAAGTAGAAAACAACAGAGCCTCTGTCTACATCTATCTTCTGCAGCATTCAGCCTCTTCCCTGAGGTGTTGGACTTCAGACATGTTTTATTAACATTCTGGAGTTGTACCCTCCTGACTAACCAGCCATTAGCTGGCTCACTGATCCTTAACTGCAGATCACTTTCTCTCTTATATAGGCTGCATTTCCCTTAGGTTCCAAAATAATTAGTCTCCTGGCTATGGATGTGATTTCTGTTTAAAGGAAAGCAGAAGAAGCACCTCAGCCACAGCTGGCAAGCATCTTTATTCATGCTAAGCTCCTTCTCCGGTTGATATTCACAGAGCACAAGATTCTAATTCTACTTAATAATTAGACTAATACCAGACATACTTACATTTGCCTTCCAGAGCAATTTTCAACACAGTAAGCAAGGAGTTGCATGCATAGAGCTCCCATAGCAACATGTTATTGTTAACCAAAGTTGTGTGCAGAGCTCCATGTGCTAAAAATTCACCAAGGACCAATTCAGCTGTCAGATACACAGGGGCAACTCCCACGGGATGTCAGTGGAAGGCTCAGAGGGCAGAACAACCTTATAAAAATATAATATTGTGTTATGATAATAGCCACCCAAAGCTCTGCTAGGTCAGTACTGTGAGCTGACCTGTTTTGGATCACAGAGATAAACCCCTGTGCTCTCTCTTTTGCCAGGACTAAATATAAGGGCATTGTCACTACCAAATATTTGAATACTGTTTGTTAAAATGTGCTCTAGGTGCAATATCTGTACACTAAAGAAGTGTTGGTGCATCCTTATGAATTGTATGACTGCAAGCACCATTTTGGAGAACTGAAATGGAAAAAACTACTCTTTATCTCAGACTACTAAAAGAATTAGTGCAAGTAATGTCAGAATGAAAGAAGATAAGCTCAATGCAAATATTAATCAAATAAAATAATAAAAATATTTTCTTGCATGACATATATTGACCTCTTCATTTAGGAAAGAGGAAAAAAAAGGCAATAAAATGCTGTGCCTGCTGTTGGTTGCATAGAGCCACAAAAATCCAGGGGACTTTTCCCTAAGCATTTAAGAGTCACTGTTTGTTTTGATTTCCTTTTAATAATATTATGCCTTTTGATTTGGCTTCCGATTTATTGAATATATCAAAAGCAATCTGAGTTGTAATAGACTAAAGATATTTTACAAAAAGGATAGATATCTAGTAAGTAACTTTTGCTTCTCATACTTCCTGCACTGCATAATTTTAGTGAGTCTAGGAACATATTTTAACTCAGGTTACTGGACATCATGAACCAATGAGAACAACCACAGTAAGTGGTAGGTCCCCAAAGTGAATTCAATTCCCCTGCACCCATACACAGAAGCATGACAGCTATTCCCCTCCTCATGTTTGCATCTTCCTAAGGCAGGCAGGACTAGGCTCTCTCTGTCCTCCTGCCAAGGCTCCTCTGAGTGATGAGGCTCTGTGCTGTTGCAAGTCGAATTACATCTTCCATTTCTAGGTGCCTTCTTGTATCACAATCAATTATAGCTGTAAATGTTGAGATTCAGACATCTTACCTTACTTGCAAATACAGCAATGTAATGCATAATAGCAGCCTTACTTTTGCAAAAGTAACCTAGAAAATAACATTTGTTTTTTAGAGACAGAATCAGTCCTCTGTCTTTTTCTGTACATGTGCATATACCAGGTCTGACATATCTATTTCGTACAAGGATGACTGGTTTTTCAGTCAAGCGCATGAAGCCAGGGAGAGAGTCTTCTTAATTCCCTGGGAGGGGAGTACTAGGCCAAAATGCATATTTACTTTTGTTTCCTCCCTTATTTTATTGGATTCCATCTTCCTTGGTAAGTCATTTTAAAATGTACATTTCAGGCATTTACTTTGATCTGTTCTCCTGGTAATTAAATTGCCAGTCTTTCAATTGGCAATTTAAAATAATCCTAATTAAGACAACTTGCCCAAACTTCAAATACCGGTTTTGAATTCTAGTGTGAAGAGAACAAATAATGATTCTCTGAGTATTCACTTTAACACTGTCTACTTCTCCCACACAAGGAAATTGATTTTCTCACCTGTCATGTTAACTAAGGGCACAATCCTGCAAATTCTTACTTCTGCAAGTCAGTCCTAGTTAGACAGCAATTCGCTGGAACTAATTACGAGATTTGCTCATGTGAATAAGGCTGGCCTGGATAAAATAATTTTGATAGATTTGCAAATGTGTAAGTGAACTGAGTAAGCCCGTGCAATGAGCATTTCATACATACTGATGCTTAAGAAGCTCTTCCTTGCAAAACATGAACTGCAGTCCACATAGGAAGTGGAAATAAAAGTTTTTACAGGTTGAAATAAAAATAATTATCATGAGCACATAGATATATGCAGTGAATTGCTTTCAATCTGTATCTGAATAATTCATGATCAGATAATCTGACTGTAAAACACATATAAAAACCTGCAGTACTTTATTTTTACCAACTACAAACACCATTGTGTATTGAACTATTATGACACTTAGAGAATACTAAGACAGACAAGAGTTTATGAGCAACTGTGACAGTCAGGAGAATATGAAAAGTATGTACTCTGAATGCCCAACTACTAATAGTTTACAGAGGCTGTGAAACAATTATACATTACCATATTTACCTCGGCCTTTTATATTTACATATTGGAATGTATGTTGGAGGGTTTAATTGTGAGGTTGTCAAAAGTAAAAGCACTTTCAGAAAACCAAACCATGCAATATTACAGGGGGAAAAGATCCAAATGTGTTTTGTTCAAATGGAAATACAGAAAACAACATGTTGTTTAAGCAGGATTTTATTTTCTTCTACTCAAGTGATGAAGAGGCTTTTGTAAAGAAAGGCTTTCATCTTACACATGCAGTACTCCATCACAACATAATTACCCTAATTTGTATTCCACTGTAGAAATAGGCTTTCCTAGCTTAAACAAATTAAGCAACAATCACTAAGTGTACATGATCGGCATTCTTTCAAGTAACCTGTTATCAGCTCTGGCTACAGCTTTATCTTGATAAAATGGAAATCCTTTTCTATTTTCCTACTTTCACAGCCCCCCCCAGGATTATGCCAGTCAGATTGCCTGGAGAGGCACCATGATTCACTGGCTGGAGAAAGGGCCAGTGCATCCAGAGATTATTTCCTACAGCCTCACTAAATCATTATGTGATCTGGGTCAAATCCTGGCTGCCTTTGGGCCCCTATTTAGGAGGGAGCCTAAGTACACACTTAACTCTGCATATGTGAATAACCTGGCCACACTTAGAAGGTCTTTTAAACAGCTGCATGTGCTCCCTGCTGAATAGAGGCTGTTCCACTGCTCTTTTCCTCTGGCTTTGGTTGATATTATGTGTCCTGAAGGATGACAGGACAAGCTCCATCTATATTTATATTGCTTGTCATTTAGGTGTGTGACTAAGGATATCCCTGCTGTTTGTACACATTCTTCTAAATATTAATCTCCCTGTGACCTGGTGGATCACTTCAGTGAGGCTTTGCCTTCATCACCTTCTCCTCCTCAGTTCCTCCAGGGATCACCAGGGTATCTTCTCCACTGCTGGATCTGGAAGAGATAAAGTCTCACTGGTATCTGCTTTACAAGTTGCAAGCTGTGGAAAAGGCATCTAGCTTCATACGGGCTTGTTAAGATACTCATATTAAAAAGCAAAAACCAAACCAGAAACAACAACAACAACAAAAAAACCCAACCAAAAAACAACACCAAAAAAGGGGAGAAAAAAGGCCATTCCAGAGGTGTGGTAGGAGGATAGAGGTACCTGTCTGCTCACAAGGCAGTAGTTACCAGAATTTGGACATTTCCCCAGAGAATAAAATGATCTTCTGTCAGCCCTAAAGGAGCCAGACCCCACTCTGTGACCCACCACACAGAGATCTTCTCAAAGTAGGTAGCTCTCAGCAGGAACAAGATGAATGGGAAGAGAATGTACCTAGCTCCAAAGAGTGAGAACTAATGCTGCTTCTTCGGAAGTGCTGGAGAAACAGCACGTTCGTTGTGGTCTTCCCTGACACAGTTGAGATCAGCTGTCAGAAATATGAGAATTAGTGGTGGGAGCTGGGGAATGCTACCCTCCCCAGAGTTCTCCCATCTCCCTCTTCCAGCCATCCCTTGCTGACTTCCCTTTTTCCTACAATCCCTACAGACTGTCAGAGAGGAGCAATCTCAAGGCTGCTTCACGAGGGAAGGTGAGCTGAGCATGATCACAGCAGAGGCATGGCAGTGCCCTCACTGTTGGATGAGCAGAGCAACAGTTTTGAAGGCAACAGGTCTCATCAATAGTCCAGCAAGCTGAAATTGGGCTCCTGAACATAGGCAGAGGGTATGGATTCATGAGACTTTAGGGGAGGAGGCATGAAAAATGGGGTGAGTTTTCAGGAATCATGTAAACCAGGAGCTGAGGGTGGACACAACCCAAGTGAGTCAGTCCCACAGCAGCCCAGTGGGGTCATGACAGCAATAGGTCCCATTGACAGTCCAACCATCATCAGACAGAGACAAGGTCATGAGTTGGGTGCAAGGTCAACCCAGAAAATCTGAATAATTCAGGAACTGACAGCTCAGAGCAGGCCTAATGACCCAGACCTGAGCTGAAAAGGGGTAATTGAGCTGATGACACACATGCAGTGAGGCTGACCAGGACAATTAGGGCCCCATCCCAACCACCCATCTGGATCATGGATTGAATGGAGAAGAACCCTCTTTTTCTTAGAAAAGGTAGAGAGAGAGCAAGTAGTGGTTGTAGTGCTCCTTCCTCAGTGTTTAACAGCTTATTTGTGCTCAGGAGTTCCTGAAATTAATACCTCAAAATCTGGTCTTTATTAACTCCATCACCCTTTGAACTACCAAAATCCAGCACTTCCTAGCACCTTTATGGTGAATGCATTGTCTTCCTTTGTCATCACTGGATTTAATGAGGAACATGAGCCTGTGGGCATTGGGGAATTCATAACAGGGAAAAGTTTTAAAGACTTAGGGGGCTTAAATAATCTTCACAGGCAAAGTAAGGTCCTGCCAGGAGTATCCTTATGCTTGATATGAGGATTATCACCCATGTGTCACATGTTTTGCCAGATAGGAGATACTAATTGTTCCGAGGAAAAATGGGATGGGAAAATCCACACAATAGAGATCTCTTTGTGTCAGAGCACTGTGACTAAATGAATATGCTGCTTGACCTTGAGATTTAGCCTTCTTGAACTCCTTTTTACAAGTTTGAAATTCCCAGTGTGTCCATCAGAAATTAGAGGAGATGGGTGGGAACATATGTTTTTGCTGCAGTAGCAAAACAAGTTGTAACCCACTGGAGATTGTTTCAATTGCCAGTTCTGGCAGCCACTATCAGGAACAGAGCTGAGCAAATACTTTCTCTCATGCCTGTTCCACTCTCCTCCCTCAGAGTTTCACTTCCATCTCTGTAGTCAGGGGTATGGTTGGACTATGTACTCAAAAAGAAAGCTTCTTTTCCTTTCAATCAAACCAACCTGTCTCTCTCGCTCCAAGCTTTCACACCATGACTGGAATTCAAACAAATGATTTAGCCCTGTTGAATTTATTGCCTCTTTTAAGGAATTTCATCATCTCCTTTAGCCTGTCTATGTCCAGGAGTAGAAAATTCTAAAAGCAATCTTAAATTTAAATGTACCATTCTGTTTACTGAGCAGTGAACCTTCAGGCAATAAATACTACAGCAGGAATTCACCAGGACTCTGTTAGGGCTTGACAGCCCCGACAGCCATTGCACAAATCTTTGTTAGTCCTGACAACATGTGGGTTTTTTTTCAACCAAATGAATTACAAATTTGTTTTTAATCTTTGGGGTTACTCCTAATGCCTTAGAAAGGATCCAAAGCTGTTTAAAACTGTATTCACATTACAAGCAGGCAGTAAATTTCAGACTGCTAGGCAAGCCCATTGTCACTCAGTGTGAACAGAGAAGCATAGAGAACAGCAGAGAAGCAACTCGGCAAAACTTTTGTCCATGTGCTAGAGCTCTTTAATGCATTTCATACACAACAAGCACTCTGGACCTCTCTGGTTTTAAAAGTCACTTCCCTGGTTCCCAGACAGATGACCCACCCATCATGCAGAACCTCTAGAGGCATCATGCAGGTGCTAAACAGCAATCCTAGCAATCATATGATTGTGTTAACTTTTTCTTGGTCCTACATGCGTGACAGCTCCAGGAGTTGTTCAGCAAGTTTCCAAGCCAAAGCTAATTTCTGCACAATGGGGTGAATAATACTATGAGTTCATATTTGCTCAGACTTGTAGAGCCATCATGGTTATCCTGCTTCTGTAACACCCTTGTCCCAAGGCTCCTAAAGAGGAAGTAGGACCTTTACATTGGCAAGGTCTGAGTTCTCCTCAGACTATGAATCTCTTTCAGTATTTCATTAAGGTGGTATATACATCCTACATTGGAATACATTTTTTTGCCTTTTTGCCTTCTCTCTGTGAATTTCAGATTTTCATCCTTTTCCTCCTTAAAGAACTCTCTTGATTTCTGCTACTTTGATGCAGTCTTGCAGAACCCTTCTGTCCATGAAATCAAAGGAAAAACACAATTTCCACAGAGACATCACTTCTTGGTGTCAAAGCAGTTGAGATTCCTGTGCTAATCTCATAAGAAATTTCATTAAGCAGTATTGCTTCATCACATCCAAGTGCAATGCCATCCCGAAATGTGCCATTTAGGGCTGTACCCCACGAGTAGCTTGGAATTATCTGATAGGTGCTCTGCTTCCCTGCTGCAGGCTCTGTGTGGGCTCCAGCTAGGCCTAAAGCAGGCGGTGTTAACTCCTAGTTTTTACATCCTGCTTCTGTCATTGGGCTTCTAACATTCTGAAGTGGTGAAAAAGTTAAAAGTTATGTTTGATACAAATCATCAGTGTCCAGAGGAAACCAGACATGGTCCCCAAGACAAAAGGACTCTCACTCTGCTAATGTGTGATCTCCTTTCTGCATCTTTCCCCATCCAGCCCTGTGCTGCAGTGAGCCACTTTGACAGGGTGTTGGGGCACTGAATCCATCAACAGCCTTTAATGTCCCTGACCATCCTCACCTGGGGTCTTCACCCACATCCTCTGCCCATAACCTGGGGCATCCATTTAAGCTCAGGCCTGAGCCTGCAGCCTTGCTTCAAGCTATGTTGTTGGAGGTGTATTTGTCTCCAAGTCACTGGTCCTGTCTCCAGGCTGAACCTTGCTCTTCTGTCACTGCTCTGTGTTCAGCTCTGCCTCTTGCTGCTCCACCTGACAGGAGTTCCAGGATAGATGTCCACCCAAGTGGAGGAGGTCATCTGCCTTTAGCAGTCTGGGACTGTTGATGGACTTAGATACCAGCTCCCAAGTCTGCCCCCCCCTGTTCAGATCCTACAGGACTGTGCCCTATAGGTGAGGGCTCCCTGAGTCACCCTTGCCTAGGCTTTGAGGCTCCTCTGGGGTGGTTGGGGCCAGTTCCTGCTGCCGCCAAAGAGTTTTAGGGACTGAATGGCTGGTGTGGTGGAATGGGTGTGGGGGTGTGTGACCAGCAGCAGGAAACTGGGATGCTGAAGCTGTCAGTGGGGTTGAGCAAGAGTTGGACAATCCAAATTTCCTTGAACTCTCCTCTTAAACTATATGGTTGCAGAGGTTAAGGTTGTCCCTGGGAGCCAAGGCGGGGGGGTCACAGAACAAGGCAACCTGCTTTGGGGATCCATCATCCTCTACCTGGCTTGTGAATGCCACCCCTGAAGCCAGGTAGAGGATGAGGTCAAGCCCCTCTAAGAATTGACTAGTGATGCTTGAGTTGCCTCTGAGAAGCTTCTGAGGCCAGGGAGGTTCAGGACTTTCCTGAGGAGACCTGAAGACTGGGGAAATTGAATGATGATGCCTAGGTGGTTCGTTTTCCTGAAGAAAGAGAGAGCACATGGCATGCAAAGCTTCAAGCTACCCCCGAGGCCAGGAGGCCAATTTAAGGATCAAGTCAACTCTGAAGTGTGTGTTTACATGGTAGGGTCAATCCTGAGGAGCCTCAGCAGGGGAAAGGTGTTCTTGCCACCTCCAAAGAGTCACACTGTACTTCAAAGCCTGGGCAGCTGGGCATAGGGTTGAAATTAAGGTGCTCCAGATGGGTAGGGAGCCGATAGCTTGCACCCTCTCCTGGTTTCCCAGTGTCTGTGGCTGGGCTTTGGGGTCTCTCTGGGGTGCCTGAGAACCCCTCCAGCTTTTGACTCTCTTAGGTGAATCTGGCATGAGAGATCTTTCCTCACAGTCAAGGTTTTTCTGTAGGTACATAGCAGAGAGATGTAGGGAGATATTGACTAGTCTGGTTCTAAGGCTGAATTTCCATCTCTTGCAGGGTGTTGAGCAGAATGCTGATAGAAGAAAAGGCTGTTTACAGAATATATAACAGATACTTCAAAGAGTTTTTCTAGCTTTGAGTTCTTCACGCACATGCTTTTGTGCATAAGGCATTTCATGTTCAGTAAACCTGATACAATATATTTCCTGTTAGATGAAGGATTGCAATTGCTCCAGTTTTCTCCCTGGGCTGCAGCTTAAAATTTAAGTGATGATACAACAACTTACGATTTCAGTCTGAATTTGGGGTTATGTTAGAAGATGAAGGTAACTCTCTGCTCTAATGAAAGGATCAAAGAAATTCTCAGTACTCAGACCTGCAGTTCTCTGGGACCCCCTCAAAATAAAGTGAGAATAAGTTGCACAGTGTTCCAGTGTCTTATAAACCTGGTTAACTTTCTGCATGTTAACAACTTCACTAACTGAGACAGGAGTGTATATAGAGCTATGACATTACAAATGTGCTTATAGACATGCAGAGCTAAGGTGTTTGTTTTCATTCTAACTCATATATCTTTTAATTATTCTAGATATTTTAGTTTTGCAATTTAATTTTTGAATATCTACAATTTCTTTAGCAGTGATGATGTATGTTCTCTTTTTTTATGTTCAATAATAATTGTGTACGATCTTGATCCATTACATATCTTTCTTTTCTTACAGAAATAAAATTTTCTATTTTGTGTGCACTACCCATTTCAAAACAGAAAGACTGCTTGTAGAAATCTGTCAGAATCAAATCATATCAAAAGCGGAAAACTTCATGTGCAGAGAGATTAGCATTTTTTTTCTTTTTTTTTTTTCCCCCAGTCCCCTCGACTGGTGAGGAGCCTTAGCTTCACTTGGCAAGAGGCTTGCATTAGGCTATTTCTCATCAAGTTCTTTATGCACCCAGCTGGCGGTGTCTGTGTGTAATCCCAGACAGTTTCCCTTTGCAGCTGCGGGGGGCCTCCTTTGATGCGCCTCTGTAGGTGGCTGCCGATCCCTCAACTGGGGCTGGCAAACAGAATCTCCTCTGTAGAGGAAAAGAAAACACCCCGGTGATGCCATGCGACTGTTTGCTTTATTCATGCAGGAGGAACTGACGTCAGGTGCCTCAGGATATTGTTCTAATGCAGTTACACGACGTTGTGGTGTGTTATCTCTGCGCATCTAATATACCTAATGCAGTGCCTGTGGTGAATGCGGTCAGTCTATCTCCTTTCTGCTCCTGGTCTCTTTTACTTTCAAGGCTCTCCATATATACTGGAAAAAAAAATCTGCAGGGTCTGCTTGTGACTATCAATTGAAAATACAGTGACCACCTGTAGACATATTAAGAACAGTTTTCTTGCACTGTTCCTACCTGTGTGGTTGTAGGCATTGTTAACACAGCAGAGCAAATGAGTAAGTGTGCAACAGAGGGGAACCAACGCAGATTTAATTTTTGCTACTCGCTTGGGAGGAAAGGGAGAGAAGTTATTTCACAAATCTTTGGTATGCAGCAGAGTTCACATAATGATTAAGGTTAGAAGGGACCACTAGATGTCTTGTAGTCCAAACCCCTTGCTCAGGCAGGGACCCCTACAGCTTGTTACTCAGGATTGTTTCCAGATGGCTTTTGAGTAACGCCAGGGAAGGAGACTCTGCAACCTCTCTGGGGAGTCTCTTCCAAAGTTCAGTCACCCTTACAGTAAAGAAGGTCTTTCTCATGTTCGGGTGGAACTTGCTGTGTTTCAGCTCCTCCTTTTGCCTCTCATCTTATTGACCAGCACGACTGAGAAAGATCCTAGGTCCATCCTCTGGACACTCTGCATTCAAATACTAGTGTTCTCTTTCTTTTGGTCACAGCTTTTGTATGTTTCAGTTTGAATGTAAATGCTGATACAAGAGGTTTACAAAGTGATGTCAAACAATAAAACTAGGTCAATATTTT
Source organism: Sylvia atricapilla (assembly GCF_009819655.1). Lineage (NCBI taxonomy): Eukaryota > Metazoa > Chordata > Aves > Passeriformes > Sylviidae > Sylvia > Sylvia atricapilla. The sequence continues at coordinate 76,243,325 of NC_089141.1, forward strand.
CAATATTATGTGTAAATGCAAGTAGGGACTTGTGCTTTGCTGAAGGCACCATGCAGCTAGTATCCTATGAAAATATCCATGTTTGGGTGAACCCAGTTGCCCAGGGGCTTCTGCCCTCCTCTGGTGTCTCCCTGCAGCATGGGAATACGCAGAATATGATTGTACATATTGCATATATAGTCTGAGAGAATTTACTGAGGACTATAAAAGCATAAAACATAAAGGTTGTTCTGTAATGATGTGTGAATAGAGGGGGTGATGTAATCTGGTAAAACCTGCACTTACATAATCATCTGGCTGTATAGGAAGCACCTTCTTACCTACCGAAGGACCTAGACTGTTCTAAAGTCTGAGGGGTTTATTCCTAATCTAAATGTGTGCATTGCTCATATACATTTTCCTTATGGATGTAATTATTTTTGCTGTCTTTTGACCCTATTGGAGCATGTTGTAAAGCATGTATTGGGTGAACTGCAAACTATGACCTACTCCTTTTTCTTAACTGAGAATAATTGTCTTTCAGCCTCAGAAAATGTAGTCTTGATCTACTACTGTAGTAAGGATGAAGAGGAGGCTTGGGTCTATACTCATCTCCCACATCACCATTGTAGAGAAAAAGGTAGAAATAATGCTATTTAAAGGAAAAAACAAAACAAAACAAAAAAACCTGTTACTCCTATGCTTTGTGAGCAGTTGTTTGGGCATCTTGGATTGTGTGTTTTCTCTGCGTCAGCGCTGCGGGCAGTTTACACCTCTGTTGTATTTTAACAGAGGTCTGAGATGATGCACTCTCATCACGGTAAAACCTTTACAGCATTTCCTGGGATGCCAATTTACCTGGGGCTGGCCACTACTGTTATGTCTGTCAGAGGAGATCCAGCACCGCTGCAGCAGAGAACCCGGACCCAGCTGCACAGGTCATTCCAGAGGGAACTGACTCGGAGTTTCTCGCGTGCTAGGGAGCCAAGCAGCGAGTACTTCCTGCAGATATGAGAAGTAAAGGATGATCAGCATCTCTATCGTGCCGACCGTGCTCGCGTTTCCTAGGGCAGGAGCTTGGATCGGGCACGCTGTCACACTTGCGCTTTTCACCTTCTCCCCACGGAAGCCCAGGGAAGGGATGGATCCGCTCCCGGTGCTGCTGTGGCTTCTGGCAGGCGCACAAGAGCAGGCAGCCCCATGTGTTCAGGCTAACGGCACGAGGCTGTGCCAGGAGAGGTTTAGGCTGGATACTAAGAAAAGGTTTGTCACCCACAGGGTGGCTGAGCCCTGGAAGAGGCTCGCCAGGGCAGTGGTCACAGCGCCAGGCCGACAGAGCTCCCGAAGCCTTTGGACAAGGCTCTCAGGCCCATGCTGTGCCTCGGGGCCCGTCCTGGGCAGGGCCGGCAGTGTGCCTTGGCTGACCCCGGCGGCTCCCCTCCATGTGCTCTCTTTATCGGAGGTCCCGTTCCGTGGCTCCGTGCGCGCGCACAGCGCGGCCCCGCCGGGATCAGCCGCACGCGCCGGGAGCGCGCGGACTCGGCGCGAGCGGGGCGGAGGCGCGCGCGCAGCCGCGACCGCGAGCGGCACGCGCAAGCGCAGCCCCGAGGGCCACGTGCCGCGCTCGGCGGGCGCCTCGCGCCCCTCCCCGCCCCCGGCGGGCGGGCGAGCGCCGGGATTGGCTGCGCGCGGCCCGGCCCCGCCGGCGCGGGTGAAAGGGCGGCCGGGCAGCGGCGGCCGCGGACATGGCGGTGGCTCCGCTCCTGCGCTGGGGCGGCCGGCGGGCGCGGCTGCCGGGGGTGAGCGTCGCCTTCGGGGCCGGCCCGAGAGTGCCGGCAGCCGGGGGGCACCGAGCTGCGGGCGGCGGAGGCTCCCCGTGGATGGGGTCGCCGGGCGGGGGCCGCGCTGTGTGCGGGAGGGCGGGGGGTGGGCGGTGTCTCTCCCCCCGGGAGCTTCCCCGTGTGACCCCCGGCCGGGGGAGCGGCTCCGGGGAGCCGTGTGTGCGCTGGGCCGCGGCCCCGGGCGGACGCCGGGAGCGGCCGTGCGGCCGGGGGCTGTGGAACCTGGCTGCTGTGCCGGCTGCGCTGCCTCCGGGCTCCCGGCATCCTGGAGGCCATGCCTTGGTGTAGCCCGTCGGCGTGTTGCCAGGAGACCGTGATTTTTTGTTTGTTACTTTTCTTTAAAAGTTAATTTTCTGCTGGTGAGCCGGGTTATGCGGTACTTTAGGATGGTGGAATCAGCGTCCCCGGCGGTGTTCACTGAAAGACTGGACGTGTCACTTAGTGCCGTGGTCTAGTTGACATGATGGTGTTTGGCCGTGTGTTTGACTCGGTAGTCTCAGAGGTCTTTTTTGACCTGATTGCTTCTGAGGTTCTGTGATTTCAGTTTCCTTCTGCCCTCTTCTTCTGTTAAACACAAGCTTATGAAAACGCTGGGGTAGAGGGTGATTTTGTGCTATTTTTAGTTGTGAAATGTTAACAGAGAAAGGAGTTGTCTCTTCCCCCCCACTTCCCCCCTACCTCCCCCTTTACCCCAGATACTTATGGTGCTTTCAGCTGTTACTTAAAACTTTACTGTGGTTTTCTCTCTTGTTCTTGCTTTTCATGGAAAGGCAATAAATTCATTGCAGTACCATACCAATGTTTTTGATGAACAGCTGAAATGATCTAGAAAACCTTATTTCATAGCCTGTGGAGTCACTTCACTGAGGCACCTGCTGTGTTTTCATGTCTGTTGCTTCTACAGGTTGTATTAAGAGAAAGATATATTTATTGAAAGATTTTAGATAAGAACAAACAGCATTTGCACATTCTGTTGTGTAACAGTTGAATGACACTGCAGTTAGTTTCTTTATGGGAAAAGTAGTGCAACATACTTCTAACATACTTCTAATTATTTACTGTAGAAGAATTTACACTTTTTTTTTTTTTTTTTAAACCCTGGAAAGGAAAATATGTGTAGAGTTCCATTGGTGAAGAGTGCAATGAATTGCAGAAGGTGTTTTGCCCAGTGCACCCCTGAGGGTGTAGGATGGCCTTCTCTCGAGGAATGTTGCCACACAGCAATACTGTAAAGAACTTCTCACCTGTCTCTAGGAAACATGTAAAAGAGGTGGTTTCTGTGGGCACGGAATTTTGTAAAGGGATTAAAGAGGAAAAGGGCATGTGCTTTGCCCAAGTATTTTTCCTTATGGAATATATATTCAGTAAATCTGTTTTCCTATGAAGCTGTATACAAGGGAAGCTTTTTGAAAATCCCAGTTGTTTAATTGGAGATGACTTCACGTTAATAGCGGACTCATCCTGTTTTGCCGACTTCATTTTTGGGAGCCATGGATATGTGTGTATAGATGTGGAAGGCTTCTGCTCTTCCTACTAAAAGTTACTAGTTCTAAGACACTGATGTCTGTGCTTTGGAGCCTCCAGAAGGCCTGTAAAAGGCCTACTTTGTTTCCTTTTTTCTGGCATCTCAAGGGTGTTGTCTGACAGCACCAGTGCATGCAGTATTGAAAATCTTGCCTTAGTGGCACCTATGTAAAGCAAAATGTTTTTGTAGCTACTTAATAACACTTATGAGTTATGTCACTTGAGTGGCTTCTAGCCCTGAAGGTCACCATCAAGACAACAGAATGTTGAGAAACCTCTAATAAAATGAATTTGCACAGAAGTTGCTTTCAAAGATTCTTTTCTGTTTTGCTAACATAGACAAATATAAATTGACATTTTCAAACTGGCTCAGAATTCCTACAATTTTTGCAAGGGCTAGTAGCTACTGAGATATCCTTAACTTCTTGTCCTGCTTTCGTGTGGGAGTCAATAAAGGACTTGAGAAAAGTGCAGAAACCCTGAGCTGGGGATTTGAGTCTTCGCTGTGTTTCTTATGTAGTGCTTGTCGCTTCTGTTTTGGTTTTACGCAGAATGGGCTCTGCTGAGAATATAACCAAAATTTCACTTTGAGTGCTTTATGCTTCTGGAGCTGTGAGAAAACCTGTTGTTGAAAGAAGGCTGTAAACAGAGAATGAGGGTCAGACATGGTTTTTGATATTTCAGTTATGAAACTTTGAGAGTTGCTGGGCAGTTTAAAATAATGTAAAACAAAGTGGTAATAACTATACATCATGACTTCAAGAGTAAACTGCTGGTATATATCTTATCAGTGTAGGTAAGTTTTCTAATCATTAAATTAAACATATGGAAAGTTTCTTTGCCATCTGTGCATCCAACATTTTTAAGTCATGGAAGTTATCTGTGCAGTGGGAGCTCCCTGCTCTTGTCTGATGTTATTTTTAGCATGCTGTTATTCCAGGGAAATATTTTCACCCTTGTTCATAAGTGCAAAAGTATCAGGCTGATGGGATAGCAAAGTTGGATATCATTTGCCACTAGAGAAGGGAGTTCACATGATTGCCAATCTATGGAGGTGAATGTAGCCATAAACTTCTGGAGTTTCTAGTACGTAAACTACAGATTTTAGTACTGACAAGCACTCATAAAGCATAATTCAGATAGAGATTTCTGGTTCCAGGAGTAGCTTTTTGGAATTTGTAGGGAAGGTATGCTGTTCTATGTACTGCGGGCAAAAAGTACAACAAAGTTTTGAAAGGAAAAAAAAAAGGCAAGTTCAATAAAGTCTATATTATTGGGTAAAAAAAATGTCACTCTTCTCCTGAAACACTGTGTTTTAATTTATTTGGTCTGTCCCCAGCTTGCACAGATTGTTAAAGTACTGTGATCTATTTCGAAGGTGCCAGCCAGCCAGCCTGCCTTACTGGACCTCTTTAGGTTGCTGCCATTAGAAACTGTTCCACCTTTCTGTACCTGCTAGGTCTTGATTACAGGTTGCTCCTTTTGAATTGCTGCCTTCCTCCAACTTGTACCAGCACTGTGCATGAATATCTTGGGTAAGCTGGACTGAAATCTGGCTGAGAATACATTTTTCCCACTCCTTGTGAGTTGCTTCTCAGCTGGTTGTATTCCCATGCCTGGTTCACTATACAACCTTTAGGGACTGACACAGAGGAGAAACTACCTGGATATTGGAATGATTTAACTTAAAAAAATAGCCTTAGGTGGATGAGTGTTTCCTTGTTTGTAGTTTGTGTGCTATGTTGGCAAACGTGAAAGAAATTTTCTTTCTTAGAATCGTGGATGTTTGTCAGTCTGGTCAGAGAGAAGGAACTGTGAAGCGAAGTGTGTGTTACAGAACCTTGTACCACAGCTGTGTTTGTAGTTGGCTTCAGGAGCATCTGCTTACAGCTACAAGGGCTTGGCTGTTCAGCAGTCTGAGTATACAAAGGAAGGGAAAGTGCATCCTTAGAGAAAAGAAATATAGAAGCATTTCCCTTCCCATTTATGAGATTTGTACAATATTGTATTAAAAAGCTATGTTTTCAAACTTAGAGATTAAAATTCTGAAGGTGTCTGCTTCCTATGTGCTTTATACCTACTCCTGTATACACAGGAGTTCCACACACAGGAAATTATGTTGTCAAATGAGTTAAAGATTTGGGAACAGTTGCTGTGTAATCAAAGTATGAAAGATGAAATAATAATTTTAGTCAGTTTTATAACTACTCAGAAATACTGATGGCTGGTACTAGATACATCACAAAGATAAAGGGGTTATTCTCATGGTACCTTACACCTGAATCTCTGAAAGTATACAGAGAGGTAGAAAAAATTTTAGGAGAGGTAGAAGTTGTCTTGTGAAGTTTGCTTGTCTGGCTGTTACTATTTGGTATTGTTTACTTTATTTTCTAGTAATGCTAAAATACACTTTCCTTCTCATACTAGACTTCTTATAGCAAATATTGATATTCGATGCTTTTCCTGCCTGAAATCTGGAACTCTGCTTCTCTGTTTCAACACTGAGACCTTTTTCTGCCTGTAAAGCTCAATATCAATGAGTTATTTACAAGCTGGTCAGCATGGCAGGAAGATTTCCTTCCTCCAGGAGGGCATGTAAACCTTTAAAAACACACATATAAGCTATATCCAAATAATGAGTTAACTTTCTGTTTTGCTCTTGTATGGTGTGTCCTTAAACCACCTCAGAAGGTTTCCTAGGGTTGGGTGTCCAAGGCGGGTTGTCTGTGAGGTCTCAAAGTGGCCGTGTGCATACTGTTCTTCAAGGTACTCTGTAGTTCGATTTTTTTTTTTATATGAAGTCTTTTAAAAAAATGTTATGGTAATTTTAGCTCAGTTTGGCTATTTTACAGTTGATAATAGACAAGGAGGATGCTTTTCTAAAATGCACCATTGATAGTGTTTTCCAAAAATTTAGTAGATGCGGGAAATTCCAAGCCAAACACAGAAGTCCAGAATTGAGTTCTTATAAATGAATAGCCTGCATTCTTGGGCTTTCAAGAGTCAAAAGCTTTATCAAATGGAAGTAACAAGTAATGACAAAAATAGGTTATACCAGATGACTCTACTGCCCTCTCCTAGTTTTCACAAGATACACGGAAGTTGTTAGGTAAAACTGAGCTCTCTGGGCTGTGTTCTGGGGAAATGTATTTGTAAGGTATAATAGCTAGGGCATGTGTGGTTTGGGGGAGGCAGCCAATTAAGGACGTAACTTGAGAGATAGATTTGTTTGAGAGAGAGTTTGATTTGACTTGTTGGTTTGAGAGGTCTTCAGGGGTTTGATGTAGCCCTTAAAGAACCTACCTATGGCAGGAGCTTGGGAGCTGACTGGTTGATGATGATGCCTGCATAGCTGTAGAGTTGGACAGGGTAGTCTAGTAGTGTTCCTTTGTGGCTTTGAATGTGCATTATTTACAAAATGATTGTTTATTTTTAAGTAATTATTCAGTTGCTCTTAGTGGCTAGGAGCAAACTAATGAAATTTTTCTTGAAGTGGATGCTAGATTAAGCAAGCTCTTAAACCTTAGTTTATATTGGTATAGATACATACAGAACCCCTTCTTTTAAAAGCTGTGAACTAGAGGTGGAATTTCACATCTGAGTTGAGCAATATGCTTGATTTGTTTTAGGAAATTACCCCACAAATACTCAATTCAGGGCTGAACCTGGCTTTTCTAAGTTATTTGCTTGTGTGTGTGAGAGGAGGCAATTAAATTTTTAAACATAGATATATAATTAGGTAAGGCTGTTACAAGATTTTTATGTGGAATCTGTCCAATTCTGTAGTGTAAAACCAGTGCAGAGTGTGGTTTAAAGTTTTTCTAAGTTTTTTTTAATTGCTTGGTAATTTTATTCTTTCTGCATAAAAAGTTTTAACAGGGCTTTCCCCCCCTCCCCCCCCCCCCCCCCCCCCCCAAGATTTCTCCTATGCATAGCTCTTCTGGCTTCTCATAGACATCCAAAGCTAGTTTTGTATGAAGGGTATTTACAAGAAAGTTCAGAAGCTTTTCCTTGGTTGCCTGGTTGTTGCCTTTTTCCTGCTAACTGCAAGTATTTAGATTAGCCCCACTGACCCTTAACAAGCACTTTCTCCAATGAATAATATTAACTCGGTGGAGAGTTTTTGTGTGTGTCCTGTATGACCTTCTTTAGACTGTTTGTGGTCCCTCAAGCACTTCTGTCAATAGTGTTTCCGAGGAGAGAAACTCAATTTGCTTAACTGTGTGTACTCTGGAGCAGGAGGGTGTACTCTAATGCTTCTATAGGTATCCTTCCTCTGCCCTCTGACAATATCTAGATCACACTGCAGTCACTGAATGTGTAACAATCATGCTGTAAACTTGGGATAAAGACCAGCTGGCGGGTGTGATTGCAGCTTGCAAAATTCTGTCCTTAACTCCATCTCTTTAATGCCTGAAACAGTTTGTACTGTTACTCCCTCAGATGAAGAATAATATACTGCTGCAAAAAACCAAAACAAAGCCCAAAGAAGCCTTTAGCAGATTTGATTCTAGCATATCAAATGATCTGTGTTTCAGGTTGGTTTGGATTTTATCTTTGGGGAACGAAGTGAAAGATATAAAAGAAGTAAAACTCCCCACCAAAACAAACAAAACTGAATGGGAAACAACTCAGTGAAACAAGGTGTAATGGTTGCTTTCCACTAACCTTTTTGTAGTTTCAGAAAAATTAAACGTATGTGAATTGTTTGGAAGAATTAAGGTGGATTCATAGGTGGATTATCTGGGATTAATTCGGATTCATAGATGGATTATCTTGTAACAGTGTATGCTATGTCTGCCACTAGTAACTGGCAACTAAACAATTTGTGTAACTATAGTAGCTTTCTGCTCATGAACTTTGGTTGGAGCTGGCAAGGAGATGGTTTGGCTCTTAAGGCTTCCTTTACTTGTGCTGAAATATATTGTTTTTCCTTTGTAGCATTAAAAGATCAGCTGTATTACAAATGTGAGGGCCTTCTCAGTCCTGGGCTGGTTTATGCTTTCTGTGATGCAGCAGGAGAAGTATTACTGAACGTGATCAAGCTGGAGGGCTCTATAATGAGTGTTCACATTGCAGTTACTGACAGTCACTGTTACCTCAAAATCAATATGAGCTTAGAGTAAACTTAAAATTTTATCAATTTTTGAACTATCTTAAATTCACTACTCTTGTGGAATGTGCAAATGAATTCTCTAATCAAGCTCTTTATGTGAATATATGCTTCCTTATTTTTTGATTGCTTTTCTAATGTAGTCTATAGTAGAGTCTTTTTCCCCAGTCTTTTCAGAGGACAGCCTTTACTTTCTACGACTTCCTCAGATTTCTGCAACTCTTGAAAACAATTCTTTAAGACAGAATTGACAGATTGAATTCTGGCAGTTCCTGTCACTGCTGTTTTGTGTCTCCTACTAGACAATATCTATTATTAAGGATTTTTATAGTCTTTTTGATTCCAAGTGGGTGATTAAGTGTCACCTTGCCAGAGCTGTCTGTATTGATGCATCTTTGGTGTGGTATCATTTTATCTGTAAGATTATTTTTGGTTTTGGCTAACTGCCATTATGTTGTGAAACGACTTGTTTAAGTAATACTTACCTGAATCTCCTTTTTGATTCACTTGCAAATCTATATAATCTATTGTGTTTTCTTTGAACTAGCGTGGGTATACTGCTTTTTCCTGTGTTGTGCAAAAATGTTAAACTATGGGAATTTCTTTGTAGAAGTTGGTTCAGAGCAGAAGTCTAAGAGAAAAAGACCTGTTTTCCACAGACTGCAGTCAGGAGGCTGTGATAGGGAAGACTGAGAGCTTTGCTGGTATCTAAGGTCTGTTCTATTTTCTCCCTCTGTATGGGTCCAGTCTGCTGCCTGCTGTGTGCCCAACATTAGCAGTGAAGGCCTCTCCCCATCCCCTCTGTGTACAGACATGTGCTTTTGTGAATTTCTTGTAGATATTTCTTGGAACAAGAAGGAGAGGAGGTGGTATAGTAGAGAGTATATTACAAAAAAAAGCTATGCTTAAGCTAATGACCTCATATCTAGAGCTTCTGAATTGTTTTGGGTTACTGTTTATGGGTGTTTGCTTGGAGAACGGCAGTTCTCTATGAGCTTTAATCCACTTGGTGAGGGAATGAAAGGCTATGGAAGTTTCCTTAAGATGTCAGTGTATGAAATGTTTTTAATGTAATGGCATACTGTAACAGGCTTAACTCCCTGTTTCTTCTGTAGTGGGAAACACTGTGTTCAAGATGGTGCCTTATAACTTCACAGAAACTCTACTCATCTGTGTATGATCCAAATGAAAAGGTAAGTAGTATGGTGCATGTTTTCTTTTTGGCATCTTAATGTAATACTGACACTTGGGTTTTTAAGCTGCTCTCTTCTTTGTGCTGCTGCTAACAATGGTAGTTCTCTTGGTATAACCCATGATGGATTTAATAGCATGTGTTTCTTTCTAAAGCAAAAAGCAAGTTGCTTTTGCAGGGTACGTATCAAGCAAGATGGGATACTACTTGGAGTGTGTACCAAAAGGCTTAATAAGTGATTGTGAGCTTGGGAAAGTTACATACTGGCCTGAACCTGTTATAATTATGAAACAACTGTTAATGTTTTTCATGGTGTGGGTGGTAATGGGCCTGTTAAAACATTCGGGAGCTAGACTAGCCAAAAGCTGTTTGTGGAAACAAAACTAGGTAACAGTGGCAGCATGATTATTAGATGACCTGGCATGGAGATGAGAACTTCAGACCTTGGAAAAAGGTGGGCCTTTAAGGCCTGCAGAGAATAGCAAATCCTCATCTTGGGGCTTGTACAGTAGCAATCTCAATTTACACTTATGAGCCAAGAAAAACTTTCCTCATGGAAGATTGTCTTGGCATGGCCTCTGAAGTAACACACTTGGAAAAATAATGGGACTGAAGGTACACTAATATTCAAAAGCAAGGATGCCAACAATTCAGGACTCATAGGCTTGTCCTTATACACTGGTGTAGAAGCAATTAACTAGAACTGAAACAATATTAAGAAGTGGGGAAAACCAGTGTGTGTCTAGAGCTGTGGCTTTACAGTTTTTTCAGCAGATTTTTTTTTCTTAAAGTTCTTGCTTAATTAAGGTCCCCTTGCTTTTCTAAATGCATAATTATATTTAGGCCATATAGTTGGGTATTTGGTTTCTCTCAACTGGGAGCTGTGTCATTTCAACCAGTGACTGCTACAGTCACTGCTACAGTCTACTGCCCCTTCTACTGTCTACTACCAGTAGACAGTGGAAGGGGCAGTGAACAAAACAAACCAGAAAAGAGCTTGAACTGTCTTCGTAATGACAAGACTTTCAGGTGACACCTTCTCAGCCTAATTAGTGGAAATGATATAAAGAAATGTTGCTCCAAAGCAGTATGTGATTTTAAATTATTTTATTGTCCTGGACTTGAGTATAGTCTCCGTGTGTTTAGACAGAGACTAGAATTGAAAAATTAAAATGAATGTCAAATATTCTTATCTTGATATTGGAAGTCTTGTCTTGCACTGTGACCACAGCTGATTAATGAAATGGCTTTTATGCAGCAAGAAGTAGGTTGATGGTGATGAGGTTGATGATGACACTTTTCAATATCAGGTATTTGGGAGTATTGTTTTAATTTCCCCTCAATTCTGTATACCTAAAAATCTCAAGGTATCTAGAATGCTGAAATTGAGATGCAAGAACAGTTTGTATGATTATATTGATAATCTTTTTAGACCAGATCCCCATCTATAAAAAAGCTCTTCAAAGAAGTTGCTGACTCCTGTGGTGTTCTTAAAGTATTTATACCTCTTCTAATTGATCTTGTTTAAGGGTGTTTAAGATCTGAGTCAGGTGTGCGCTGGGCAGTGGTATTCAGCAGATCTGGCTGAATTTACTGTATAAGCTTGCTGCAGCTCTCACCTGGAGGGGTTTCTTATCACTTAATTTCCATATGGTGTTATCATGTGGTAGTATTTTTAAACTGGTCATGTGATGTCAGGTCAGCTCTGGCATTGAAAAAATAAATTTGGTCAAGGGCACCTTGAGTTTCTCTGGTGTACAGAGCAAATAATGTGTTCTAGTCTGTCAATAGCAATTCCTGTTGGGGTTTTGCAGTGTTCCTTCCTCACCTCTGGCACCTGTGTTCCCCTCCTCAAATTAGCAAATGGCTGTGAGGCTAGTAAACCATTTAGTTGTGGTGGCGGTGATACCTTCTACCCTAGTCCATATCAAAACAAGCTGTAGTGGAGGAAGAATAGCTGTCAAATGTCTTTGGATATTGTTTGATAAACCTGATGTGGTATGACTGCAGACTCTCCCTGAAGGAGAGAGTCCTGCTGATTCCCTATCCTGTGTCTTTCATTTGGAGCATGGAAGGCAGAGTAGGACTGTTCAATTACTGTATTAAAATTGTGATGTGTTCTGGAGCTGCATCCCTGTGGTCTGGGGTGTGGAATGCAGTGGGATGTGTCACACAGGCCAGTCTGTTTCAGTGGCAGTCTGTATTTATAACTGAGCAGGTGCAGTTCCAAAGTGCACCTGTGTGTTTAGTAGCAAGGCCTGTGACAGCAATAACCCTCACTCCAGCAATGAGATTTTCATGATGAGCAACTTTGTTGATCCACCACTCTTTTCTGAATGGAAAAGGGTGTAAGGCTTATTGACTTCAAACGGCTTGCAGCATTAGTGCATTCCACTGTGAAGGGTGACAGTGAATTTCAGGGAGTAGTAAGTTTGATATACTATTCCATTGCATTGTGATTGCTACTTAGTATTGAGTGTGTAACAATGTCTTGAGGGCTGTGCAGAATTTTACCAGGTTTCTCAGGTGAGGCTGAGATAGGAGAAAGCTGCACCAGTCTTGCCCTCAGCAGGGATGCCTGTTACACTATCAGGCTGTTGGTCTTTTACCCTCCATGACCTAGGCATGGTGGAGCCTCTCCTCCTTCTGATTGGAATGTCTTTTAAAGGGCTCCCATAACAGGTGAGTGTTGTATTCCAGGTCATCTATACTGGTTGGGGGCAGTGACCACTACACCTGCCACCATTGTACAAATACGTACCTCTGCTTCCTGTGCTTCCTGCTGCTACCTGCACCTCTCCCCTGGGCTTGACTGACTTCTAGAGCTGCTGTAGTGTTCTGGTTGGCAAGGAGATCCAAGGAATGCTGGTGCAAATAGTCAAAGCATTTTTCTTCTGGACTGTGTGTGTGCTAGGTAAATCTAGGATAGCATGTTGTTTGTTGTAACATCATTTAAATCAGGAGAACCGTTTTAAAAGTAGGTGATCTCAGAATTACAAGCTCATGGATAAACCATAGTTTTAGTAGGAAGTGGAGGAGAAAATAATGCATGTTTCTGGAGAGAGAAAAACTTGTTCTGTTTGTCTCTCAAGACTCTTATTGTTCTTTTCCCTTTAGACTTTTGAAAAACTCCTTATTGCCAACAGAGGCGAGATTGCATGCCGAGTAAGTATGTAACACTTTAATTTTTTGATGTTTGTTTCTAAAACTATTGGTATTTAAATATTGGTAATTGTCACTTCTTATGTGGTAGGTCATCAAAACGTGTAAGAAGATGGGGATTAAAACGGTTGCCATACACAGTGATGTCGACGCCAATGCTGTGAGTACTACTTAATTCAAGTGGGAGATGAGGTTGTAGTAATTCAGCAAGACTCACAGCTGTGATGCAGTCTTGCTGATTATTATTGTAGGCATGTTGGTAGTTCTGAAGTATCTTTGTGTATACCCTTTTGCTCTATGTGCTTAAAGTGAGTGGAGATACTGAGGTGAAGGAAGGATTGGACAAGAATTTAGCATGTTTTTTCTCTGAATTCTTTTTGCTTGTGTAAATGCCACCTTCTTTGTGTTGATTAAGCTAGATACATGTGCCCATAGGAGGTAGATGTGGGCAACAAGTGTGAGAGTGGCAGTGAAACCTAAATTTTGTTTTGCTAATATGCATAAAAAGGCAATGAAGACTGGATCCTAGAAGGTATAGAGCTTAATATAATTTTTCCTCTGTCTGGTCAATCTTTTTCATTACTTCCCACTTTCCAGTGAAATGTCCACTTCTACCAGGTATGCTAAACAGGCTTAATGGCACTGTTCATTTGTTGAGGATATTGATGTGCCTTCAGTATTCAGCAGCATAGCAGGAAGGTGGTAAGATGGCTTTTTAGACAAGTAAAGTACCTGTCTTGCCCATTTTCAGGTTTTGTAGTCTATTCATTATCATTCATGGCAACAACAGCAGGATGATTTCTTGTGTGGTGTAACAACAAGTGTAGTCATACATACATATTCTTGTTGACTAGAGAGAACACAATATTATTCCTTGCCTGCAAGAATTGCTACTGGGAGAAATGACTGGGGATAACCCCATGTCCCAGGAAAGTTTGTTGAAATCTGTAAGGAAGTTAAACCCCTGTATTATGATTTAATACGAAGTCACTCAGACAAGCTACCAGGAAAAAAAAAAAATGTATTTTATGCAGGATGGGACTTGTGAAAATAGGTGGTGAGTTACTCAACATTAGAAAAGCAGACATGGTTCCTGAAATCGGAAAGTATTTAGAACTTCGGTGTTTTCAGAGTTAAATGAAAGATGAGAACTGTTGGGAGTTTTGGACTTTGATGCAGCTTTTGTCTTGAGTCCCTTTGTGGTTCTATTACTACATGGCCAGCTCAGCTCATATGAATAGGCTGTAGCTTGAGCAAGGGACTGAAATGGGACTTTCTGAAATGCTCTGCTGATGGATTTTTATGCCAAGTATTTTCTTCTTTGAGGTGAATGGAAAGTACACTTGGTCTGGATTTCAACTAGTAGCCATAAGTGGTAATGCAGTAGCTTGTGGGTGCCCAGTGGGCTGTGAAATGAATTCTTAATTGAGTGGATGTCAGACATCATGATAAATTTTAATTCTTTTGGAAGCCAAGGGTCATGTGAATATGAATACAAACTACTCTGTAAGATCTGTGATTCCTCTAGTAAAACTGAAGCATGGTGATGAGTACTTGAATTCCACCTTATGTATATAGTATCTGCTGTTAGGATAAATGGATTCACTGTTTAGCAGCACTGCATAGCCTTATTGACTGGCGTGGATTCATCCTGAAAATTGACTTAAAAAGCGGTTTAAAAAAAACCCACATTTTTTCACTAGTCCATTATAGACTTGAGAAAATGAATTGGTCTTTCCCTGGTGTGTCTGTTTTTATTGTGTGGATTCTGCTATGAACTGGAGACTGTGAAAAATCTGAAGGCAGTAAGTAAAAGCAAAGACTGAAGAAAATAATGAGAGTAAGAATGGCATGAAAAAAGTGTAACTCATGACTTTAGGGGGAAGGGTGTACAAATAGTGAATTACAAAAAGGAAATTGAAAATATGTCTATGCTACTTTGATCTGCAGTGCTGTTTTAGCTTTAAAATACAAATAGGGTTTTTAATTTGTAGTAGTTACCAAGAGAATGAAAATCCAAGCTGGTACCTCAGAAATGCTTTAATATACTCATAAAGTATATTAAAGTTCATAAAGATAACATTAAGTGTGTTAGAAGGGATGCTGACATTTTGAGTTTATGGACAAGAGATGAGGCTCTAACAAATGCTGTAAGGCTGATGTAGTGTCTGCTTAGATTTTTGTAGCCTCACCTAAAGACTGACTAAACTTATCTGTACAAGGTTAAGCGTTAGCTGTGTGCATTGAAGAAGCTCCAGGTATTTAGAGGAAAATGAGAGGAAGGTTACTTGAAAAACTATTCTGTGTACTTAAGGTACTGTATGAAGTCTAAGCTAGTTTTTTGGGTCTAATTATACATGCTGTTCATGTCTGCCATAAATCCTTCAGTCAGTACCTTGTGTGCTTGCGCTGGAAAATAGTTTAGTTAATGTTGTTGGTTTTAATGATTTGGATACTTCAGTTATTCACTGTGGGAATGACCTGGCCCATTGCAGTGATGTGTGTGATTGCCATTTTGGATTACTTGATAGATAAGTCCACAGCCCAAATTCTTTGACTCTGTTACTTTCCATAAAGTAACCAACAATAGTTGTCCATAATTATGTCCAGTGTTTCATCAACAGCATCCTTCTTGGTTGTACCCATCATAGCAGAATCTCAAATGCTCTCAAGTCATACTCAGGAGCTGATGCAACCTGCCAAAGGAACCTCTGTCCTTATGGAGCTAGGAGAGCCGTGTTTGCTTAGTGATGGCATGCTGCAAGAGAGTTGTTAATATTCTTTTGATGTTGTGCTTGACAGGGTATCTCACTCCTTCATGGTTTCTATTGCACAAACAATGAGTATGATAGGCAGCTACCCTGATGATGATGGTCATTGAACCAAAGACAGAAATAGATGTAAAGACATGTATTTGAACTAAGTGCCCATCCCAACACTGTTTTTGCTAAAAATAGTGGGACCTGGTTTTAAGTAACCAAAGTAGGTAGGGATATCTTACAAAAATATTTTTTTATTAATGTGTGTAGAAGTAGCACTAACTACAGTAGATAAATCTTAGCTTAGAACTTGGAGTAACCTTTGAGATGAAGTAAGAGACCCTTATTACATTACCTGTCATCTGTATAGCTACTTACTGAACAGTAGGTAGCCTGATACTCTTAATATGAATTAATTGTAACTAATATAACTGCAAAAGGAGGACAGTCCAGTTGGTCCTGCTACATCTCTGGTTTTGTCATACTGTTTGAAAACAGAGCTGAAATTGAACAGAAGCAAGATTCCTTCAGCGTGCTCACTAAATATTTAAGGCAAGAAAGAAAACAGTTATCACAAAATATTTAGCAATTCAGGCTCTTCAGTTGTAGCTTCTAATTTATTCCTTACCTAGTGATATGCATAAATTATTCAAGCAGGCATTTTCATTAATGTTTGTATAGGAGTTGTATACACAGTCTTAAAATAATGGTCTTTGAATGAAAGTACTGTAAGGCTTGCAAGTGAGTTATCTTGTCCTAAAGCCTTATTTTAGATTTCTCTTGGTTGAATATTCAACTTTTTTTTTTTTTTTTAAATTTGCAGATTACTGGAATCCTTGTGGAATTTACAGTGCTGAATAGAGGTGATGGGAATAGACAAAATACATATAACCTTCTCATGAAAAACCTTTTTCTTGTTTTTCACACTTAGTTTCTGTGCAGCACCATGGCAAGTGTCTTGAGGATGCTGTTAGAGAAATATCAATCTGGACATACTTACCATTAATAGCTAAAACTAGTAAGTAGACTATAAGAGTGCAAAGCAATTTTAATTTCAAGAAATTTAAACTTTACTGTTATGACGAGAAAGCAGCAGAGAGGACTGTTATAAACTGGGAGTGTGGCAAAAATGGAACAACCTGATGAGAACCAAATAAAGGTTACCTGAAGAGGGAAAATACAAAGAACAAAATATACTGTTTGGCGCTATTAATTTAAAAAATGACCAAAGATCTGAAAGATTTTTGTGGGTGAAAATTGTAATGGTGGTAAGGAGGAGAACATTAAGAAAACTTAAAAGGAGATGGGTGACTTCAGAGACTTTTGGATGCTTCTGTATTAATGCAGATTTACAGATAGCTGGAAATAGTGTTAAATGGGATTGAATTGCATTTAATTTTGTGGAGGTGGAAGGGTGTGTGAACTGTTGCGAAAAACAGCCTGACAAAATGGCTGCTGAGACCCCCATAGAGCATTACAGTTGCTAACGTGGTACTGAATAAAATAGGTCATAATGGATGCTTTCAGGTTCTTGAAAATAGTGGCTAATACTCTTTGATTGCATCTGTTATTTGGGGGAAAGCAGAGGAAAAAGTTGTATACTGTTCAAAATGCTGAGTTTTGTTGACTTTTTTAACTTCAGTGTTCAACTTTCAAAACACTGATTCTTTAAATTTGAATAGGTAAAGTGCGGAAGGACCAGGAAAAGTCAGTTTGTTTTTTTTTTTTTTTTTAAATTAAAACATCTGGTGGAGTTATTTTTGATATGAGAAAACAAGCAAAGAAGTTTCGTCTGAACAAGAGTAATCATATGTACTTTTCCCCCTGAACTGATTGGAATAGAGGGTTAAGATGAAAGAGCCTCCTCAACCATAAATGTAACACTGATGGTGCAAACATTGTCAAGGAAAGCTAGAGAACTATTGTAATGCCTAATGTAATCAGCTAAAAGTATGATAAATGGAGAACAAGCTTTCACTAATTGGATATGAACAAAAGAAGGTATAGCATAAAGCAGTGAATGAGATATAATTTTACTTGGCATTTTTTAACACAGCAGGGATTCTATAGCCATATGAAGCAATGAACTATAAATGACTGAAAAAATCCCATGGGAAAGTAATGTAAACTACCAAAACTTAACAGAGTAGTGGGCAGGGAGTTATACTTCTTTCATATAAGGTTTTTCCTATCAGTCACTTAAGACTTCAGGTGTTATTGTATTAAATTGCTTCTTCTGAATCTTGTTCTGCCACATAATACAAAATGAAAAATAATGCAAATACGTTTTTGATGTAAAACTAATTGCACAGAATTGAGCTGTTCTCCAGCGACTGTAGTCTTTTGAGGGATGGAAAAATTGAAAAAATAAAATAACTAGAAGTGGAAGAGCCTTGGTATTCTTTTCTTAACTTTTTTTTTTTTTAAGTTTGGAGTTGAGACAGTATTTCAGGAGGAGGTCGGGAAAAATCTTTCCCTTTAGGGAAACTGCAAAGTTCATTAGGATTATAAGTTTCTATACCATATCTTTATTGAGCTGAACGAATTTGTGTGAGATGAGGCTTTTTCTGAAACAATAAAAACTTAGAATTTTGCTGAAGACTTCCCTACAGCTTAGTGAGATGCTGTCAGGTTCTTTTGTTCTTAAGAAATCTAGGTGGCAAAAGTAGGTGTTGGAGGGGAATTTGGCATTTAAGTTCAATCTAAAAAATTAATCGGTTTGAAAAGTGGAAGTTTATCTAAAATGGAGAGGTTTTATTGACTTGTAACTAAGATATTTTAACATTTGTCTGAACTCTCATTTACTTTTTTTTTTTCTTTGTCCTTTAAAATGTACAAAGCTCTCTTCCATTATCTGCTACAAAATTAGAAATTCAGTCATTTTGACTGCTCATTGTCTCCCAATGGCATTTCAGGATTTTGTACTTAGAAAACTTGGAGACATCTGTTTTGAGCACTTATATGAAAATGAAACTAATATTTTAATGCCTTTTTGAAATACCTGGTTCCTGGGCTGTTGTGCAGAGTGTATAGAGTGGACTCTGCCTTTGTACACTGTCCGGAGAAATTCACTCTCCCTAAGTGGTGATGTTTGCAGAGTGTGCAGAACAGGAGTTGGCCAGATCATACCAAGGAAATGTTAGGGTCAGGTTTGCATTGCTCATCTGCTCTTCCTTCAGTGTATTTGCCTTTTGTTTCAAAAGCAAGACAGCGTGTTGCTCATCTCTTCGTGAGAGGGGATGGAGATAATGTGACTATCCTGTCTCCATGCTTAATTGAGTGAACTCCTGGACAGTTTCATAAAGCAGGAGAAATGCAGGTGGTGGTAATCCCATGAAGGGAAATACCTCTGTGGAAGGAGTGTGCTTTTGTTCAGAACTGTAGCTTGCTTGTCAAGTAATTTGCCTTTTTTTTTTTTTAAGTTTATTATTGATTTGAAACTGAGTAGGTTGCTGGAGGAAGTAATTAATTTTTCATTTGCTATAATGAAAAATGCAAGCTTGATCTGCAATTTTAAAAGTTGGAGGGGTTCATCAGAGCTCTAAAATCCTAAAGTTTAGCCTTTGTGTGTTTTAATCAGTGATATGATGATGTGAAATGCATATATGACCTCTGAAATGAGTCAGACTCCTGTTGCCTTGTTTGATGATTGAGCTGAAATGTCACTTTTGTTGGATTCTTGTTGAAACTGAGTAGCAGAGGAAGGATGTAGAATAGAATGCTTTAAGCATCACATGGTAGCCCTATTGGGGATACTGCTTTGGAGGTGGAAAGTATATGTTATAACGAAGGAATTGATACCAGATCTTTTGACCTTTGTGGGGATGATTATTTAATTACCAAGCTGTTTTATTTGAAGGATCAGTGCATGAATTAAAAATAATTTCCTGTCACAGAGCTCATTTAGGGAAAGTGGCTGTTGTCAGAAGTACTGAACTACCCTTGGGAGAGGAAAATGTGGGAGCCCAGTCAGTGAAGTTAATTGCAGCTTAAAGGTGCAGGTCCTCAGTGCTGTGGAGAGTCAAGTGGTGACTCTGTGGTGCTATGGCTGTCTATCTACACCAGTAGGTAGCGGGGAAGTAGCAGGAGTGTATCTGTGGAGTGAAATGGCTCATGCTGAAGACATGGTGTTCCTCCTTTCTGCCTTTCAGTATCTGTGCTTGGTTCTTGTCTGGTGTTGAGGGCTTGGTGTCTGCTTGTGGTGGTTTGCTGTATCCAGCAGGTATCTGGTTCATGCGCTTTGAGAGAGCTGAGTGTTAGAGACAAATGTGCTTTAAGTGAGGATGATTGAGAGATTGACTTTAAAAAAAAAAAAAAAAGGCACTCCGGATTTGAACTTAAATACTGATGTGTACTGAAGTCACTCTAATTGCTTGCTTGGGACTGCCCTCCTGGTGCTCTAGCACTTCTCTGATCTTGTGCTGGGTTGTTTCCATGCTCTGAACACACCAGACATATTATTGATCAAGTTAGTTAAAACTTTTCTCTACTGATTTTTTTTATATGAAAATATTTCATCGGAGTGTGTGACAGATGCTGTAGCCATGTATAGAAACCAACTCAGTTGGGGTAGGTCAGTAAAGTGCTTTTGTTGCCTTGGTTGTCTGCAGGGCTTTGATGCTGTACCCCAGACCTGTGGGGTTTGGAGAAATGTTCAGGCATTTTAGTGATCAGGTCTTAAACTTTGGGCTGAGCAGGTCTGAATCATTAGGCTTCACTTGTTCTAGAGATTTGCCTCTCTTGGGCAGCAGTGGCAGAGTGCAGGCAGTTCCTTCCTCTGAAGCCACAGGTATGTGGTGAGGGCGCTGCCATCAGCAGTTCTGGATCAGTGTCTCCTGCTGCCATAATTCTGGCTTGAACTTACTGTTATTGTGGTGGGTTTCCCCAAGAAACCAAGTTGGTGTACATCTATTATTGCCTGTTTGCTTTGTGCTGATCTCTAGACCACTCCAGAGGTGATGGAAAGTGCTGTATGTAGTAATTTTAGTGCAAATGAACATTGTTGGTGTGACGAGAAAAAGACAGGTTTACCATCTTCCTCTGTAAGAAATAGGCTGCAGCAGGATAGTTTCCTGCTGCCTCACTTCCTTGGATACAGAACATAAGGTCCCTTGGATTCCTCTTTTGGGGCTTTGAGTGTCCTGTCTTTTTCCTGACTTTATCCTTCACCCATGTCCTCAGCAGCAGCTATTTGATTGTGCAAATTCATTGCTCCTGTGGTTCATATTGTCCCAGTTGTGGTATTTGTTATCAGCTGTGGTTGTGGTTATTCCAGGATGATCTGTTTTCAGACACTATTAATGAACAATACTATTTGGCAGTAGTATCTCTAATTTCTTGTCTGTGTGGGTGTAGATACTGGTGAACAGGCCTCAGGCTGAATTTTTTTTTTAGTAGTTGAGTGAGCTCTAGACAGAGATGGACCTAAGGCAGGTTTTCTGTGAATAATGTTCACAAGTACTTAGAAAATTACTTTTACAACTGCTACAAGACTGTGCTGTCAACTAAGAGTAGTTCTCTTTTCTCTCTTTTGTGTAGTACTACACACGCAGCCTTTTGTTAAATGTTAAATTTGCTGCTTATCTGTATGAGAAAGTGGAGGAAAGAAAAGAAAGAAATGTGTATCAGCAAGCTGATGTGGCTCTTTGCATAGGTTAATGAATGCTGGAGCTGATGGCATCAGGACACATGATAGGGACAAGGAGAATGAATACCTGATTAACCTTTTGAGAGGCAGTGTAGATTTTGTGTCTTGAGTTAATGTCATCACACACCCTAATAGTGGAGAAGTGGGGAAAAGAGAGCAGGTAAGGGAATAGGTATCAGAGATATAGGTTCACACTATGTGAAGAGTTGGATTGGTGAGCAGGGGCATCTTAAAAGATCCTATTAAGCAGCATTGTATTTAAAACCAGATACTGTCCTTGTCTGTTAGCTGTATCACTCAATAAACAGCTGCCAGGCAGTTGTGGAGTCTGCCTGATTCCACATATGTGATCCTGGTGCCATTTTTCTAGGGAGGAGTGTTAAACAAGAAACTGAATTGTTTATGAGGTGTCTGAAAGATTGAAAAACTCAAGATGGGAGACAGGAAATGAAGACACAATTTGTGAGGTATAAGGTATAGATGTTGTATTTCCTTTTACGGTTGTTGTGATTTTAGGTTCTATTCTTTTACCTTGTTTACAAAAGGCATCTGTCACTTGTTTACTTTCAACAAGGAAACACTATATAAAGGATGAGTATGAGATACTGTTTTACTTAAAACTGCTGAATTGTCTGTAGGCAGCAACTAGGATCTTTTGATAGCGGTTTGAAACCAACCACCCCCTCAAACCCTTAATTTATCTTGTTTATTGTACAGGAAGAATGGTAATCAGTGTTTGACTAGTTGGTGCAAGCTAATAGGCATATTGAGTAGTAACTTGGATTTACAGAAATTCATGTCTTCTGTTTAGATACAGTACCCCTCCTGGTTTCTGCCTCTGTGTTGCTGTGCTAATTGGGCAGTGCTTCAAGTTTTATTCCTGGACTTTAGTTGGTTATATAACATTGCATGAATTCTTGCAGTCCCTGTGTAGCTGATGTTTAATGTCAGCTCACCTGTTGACCTGTAATGTTACTGGCCTTCTAAAGTAGGCTGGTGACAGTTCTGAAAGTGAAATTGTTTTTAATATGGGTTTAGCTGTTGACAAATTTGTGACAGCATATCATCTCCCTTGTCTGCTTTTTGTAGCGAAGGAGCATCCCTGTCCAGGAAGTGTATTTCCTAGATTTATCTCTTGTAATTTTGTTTGGCTGGGGCCCCTGCATCAAACTGGTATTCTACGCATTTAGTAAGAAGCCAGGGGAGCTTAGCACTTGTTTGTATAGCTCGATTTCTTTCATAAAACTTTTTAAAAGATATGTTTGTTCTTGGGTGGTATCAACACTATGTTTCTAAAGGATACTTTGAAAGTAACTTTAGTCAAATATTGGGCTTTGGTTTCTTATGATACTTGCTGCAAAAGTTTTCCCCTGCCCTCATTGATTTCTTATTGTACCATATTGTAAGAGTAGAAGGAAAGTATTTTTGTGTAACTGAATATGTGTTAATCATAAATCTCTCCTGCAGCCATAAGTTGGTATGAAAAGGTTTGTGGAAGAAGTAGGGCTGTGGTCTTTCTTGTCTTGGACTCTAGCAATTGCCTGGTGCTTCCCTCTGAGACTGAGAGTAGGAGCTAGGGGCCCTTGTAAATGTGAGTTGTGCTCTGATCCAAGCACTGAGTTGTAGGGGAAGGAGCTGTGCTGACTTGCGGGATCAGGAAGGACAAACAGACTGACAGGTCCTTTGCAGAGAAGCTGCAGTGCCAACAGATTTGTGTGAGACAGATTGGCTTGAGTAAGTGGAGGATGGAGATCTTTGGGGGAGGCTGACTCCTGCCGCTAGGCCAGGTGGTGAAGGATGCCATAGACGTAATCATGGACAAGAGGCAGATAAAGCCAGCTCTAGAAAACTGGAGGAAATGTGATCCTTCCAAGACACTATTACACATGTGAGACAGTGAAAACAATTGAGGAGCCTTCCTGAATATGTGGAGAATGATTTCTTAACACAAATGATTGAGTTAACTAGAGGAAGTGCTGTGCTAGACCTCTTACAAAGAGGAACGAGGTAATCAGGGATGTGAAGCCTGGGACTACTGTGAAATGGTGAGGTTTAGGTTTCCAAGAGGAGTAAGACAAACAGTCAAATTGCAACCGTGAATTTTGGAAGTGCAGTATTTTTTTCCCAAGCCAAGGATTTACTTGCCAGGGTGTCATGAAAGGCTGATTTGGAAGTCAAAGTGGCTCAGGAGAGCCACTCATACTCAATATAGTCTTCTCCAAAGGAACTTGGACAGAGTTCAGATGAATAGAGCAAATGAAGGCAGGTGTAGGTTTCCTGGAGACTGAGTATGCAGGGGCATAATTAAGGAAATCAGAGCTCTGCTGATGTTGAATATGTTGATGGATGTGAAGGGACAGGAGGAAGTTTTTGTGTAGAAGCTGAATTTGTGAGGTAGTCAACTTAAGTAAACTACTACATGATTGAAAAAATTGGCTGTAATTGTTGTTCAGTTTTGTTTAGTGCCTTTTTTTTTTTTTTTTAAAGCTCGGACAGTGGGAGAAGAACTTGCAAAGCAGAACAGACTAAATTTATTTCTATTATGTTGACAAATGGGCAAATACATGATTAATCAATAGTCCTTGGTTGTGCAATGTGAGAGACACTATGTGTCCATTTATTGCATCATATTTGAGAAGAGGAAGCCTCTTCACTATAATTTAAAAGCTTATTATGGAAGTATGATCTATGGTGTTTTAGTTATTTATTTAATTATTTTCTAAACTTGGAGGATGTTTTTATAAATTGCTTGTCACCCATAGCAGAACTATCAGGTTCAGCTTTGGGGAAGCCTTTTTCAGTGAATATTTTCATTGGCATAATAAAATTACCAAAGTACTGATGTGGTTCTGAGAAGGTATAAAAAGCTATTAATAAAAGTGTGCACAAACCTCCACTTGTATCTTAATTTAAATAAAAGTTGAGTGTAAAATTTCAAGAATAATGTCCAGGGAATTTAATAATAGCTCATGTTGATGACAAACTTTGATTTATAATTTTGCTGATCTTGTGGTTGATGCTTTCCGGTTTTGTATGTGGTGCTTTAGCTGTTTGCAAGCTCTTCAGTTCAACTTTGGAGATGGTCTCATTCCAACACATGCAGCTATCCTACTTAACTAGCACTTCTGGATGCTGCTGCTGGTTTAAGTATTGGAACTGTCAATCCCCTAGAAATGTTCCTGAACCCAAGAAAAAGTTAATTTGCTGACTCTGATTCAGATTTTTATGTTTTCTTTAAAGGCCTTTCCTGAATATAAGAAGGGTGATTGTATTGCCTGACTAATGTTCATGCTCTGTGGAGGTGAGAAGCTCTACTTGAAATGTGTTGGAGACTAACATGGGGGGAAAAAAAAAAAACCCAACTTAAAAGAACCCGTGGAGGGAGGAGGCAGCAAAAAGCTGTGATAACAAGTTTTATGTACTGTGACACTTGTGTAGCATTAGGGCTTTGGCAGGTCTGCTGTCTGCTGCAGTGAAGGCTTGGCGCTGGAAGCCTGCCCGGCTTGGCCTGCCTCTTGGCACTCCTAGGGCACTCACTTGTGCTGTGAGCAAGGATCCCCAGCGCCTTTGAGTGTGGATGACTTAGTACTGCTTGCTTGTATGCATTTAGCAGCTGCAATCCTTGTGTATGTGGGAGGGAAGGGACTGTGGTTGAAGGGCTTTGAGTGCTGTTGCCTGATAAAATTAGAGCCTGGGTTTTATGAACCTTTCTTTTTGTAGAAGAGTGAAATGCAGAGTGGTCGATCTTGGGCAGCCTCACTGCCTGCCACTGTGAGTGGCTGTGGAGATTTGAAAACCTATTGTTGTTCTTTTTTCTCTTCTGCTTTCAGTAAGTTCCTGCTTTGCTTGCTCCTAAATTCTAGGTAGGCTAAACTTAACTATTTATGTGTTTGCTTGTGTTGTTTACCTTATTTAGCACAGCAAAAATTTTGGGAACTGTGGAAACCACTGTTGTATCTCTTGTACTTTTCAAAATCTCTGAATTTGACTAGCAAATGTAATTTTTATTTTTCGTGTGATAGTTAAAGTGTAATTTGCATTTGATTTCTACTTGTTGAATGTTTGGAAGGGTTTTTATTATCATTCTTGAGTATAGGTTGAACTGAGCCTGAAGTTTTGTCATGTGATTCTTGTTCAGTATCTGTGGAGCTCAAAATTGGCAGATAAACTTAGACAGTGAATGCTGCAGTACGGACACTTGTTGACAGCAGTTTCCCATTTACTCTTCTCTTTTTTTCTTTAGAGGAAGTACTGTAACTCTGCTTCAAGTTAACTTCCATAACTTAAGAGAAAGGTGTAGGGTTTCTTATGTTTTAATGTGTCTAACTCAGTGTTTGTCTCATAATAAAGTTTGCTTCTGTGCCAGTTTTTCTTTTTTTTTGGGCAGAGAATTTTCCAGTCTAACTAACAAAAACTGTAGTGGGTGTTTTCTGTCAATTATTTCTGAAAGCTAATTTTTTTTAATTAGGGTGCTGAGAGTCAAGAAGTGACACTGCTGTGTTAAGATTTTTAAATAAATTTATTTTAAATAAATTCTTCTTCATAAAGAAGCCCATCAGCTGAACTAAAGCTTCGAATTATTATTACAATTTTCTGCCTTCACATTTCTGTGAGTACAGCTAATTAATTAACTTTGGTAAATTCATTTTGCAGGCATGCATGCCTGTGTATTCTCTGCACCAATATTCATTCTGCAGGAGAAATTTCTATTGTATGCCTTCAAGCAGTTAAGCCAACAGTAGCCTTCTCACAGCACAAATAGATCACATGTTCTTTAAGAAACCAGAGGTGTGGTAGGTCTGGGATGAAGCTGGCCATTTGCTTTTAAGTTTGCTTCTAAAATTTAACTTCGTTAAATTTAACTTTGCTTCTAAAATTTAAGTTTGTTTGGAGTGATACTTTCAATTTTGTTGTTATTATATTTGTTCACAGCCCTTCTCTAAAGATAGGAAAGAAAGCACTGAGGTTGCATTCAGTGGAAAAAGGTTCTGGTTTTGCTCATAGTTTTGTCCTGCTTCATGTGCTAGAGTGAAGAGGTTATGTTTTATTTTCGGGCTGTCTGGTTCTTTAGAGGAAAATGCTTTGAGAGCCATTGTCCAAGCATGTGGTGGTTAACATTTCTTGGACAAGTTGCTGTAAAATCTGTTGTACATAGCATGATAGGTAGGGTTGGTAAGGTATGTTTGATAAGCTGAAGAGGTGAGGGGTGCGGGTCATAGATTCGAGAGTGAGAAATCTATGTGCATATGTGGACTAGAAACTGGCTTTTTTTTTAGGGAGAGTATTTTGACAGAGGCTTGTGAAGAGCTCTTGGGTTTTGAACTTCGGTTGTGATCCAGGCTTGCTTTGAAAAGTAGACTGAGTAGTTAGTCTCAGGTATGTAGTGCATCCATACCTAAAAGACTTCATTCAGGGTTTTTATGGAGCTTTGCTTGTCTGTTGTATTTGCATTTACATATATTTTAGAACACTTACTACGTTTGAAGGAGAAACCTCGACATTTCTCCTTGAGAAATGTTATGTTAACATTATCTAACAGGAGCCTGTAAGTTGCTGCCTGTCCTACGTAGCCCCACAGGGGGAGAGTACTTTGAAATGGGACAAGGGTTTCATTGTGAGCCTGTGATCGTATTTCAAACAGTCTGGGGCAGCGGAGGTGCAAGGAAGCGTGTGTGAGGATTCCTGCCAAGTTCAGGCTCTGTGGTGTGGGCAGGCAGTGGCTGGATACAGAACCAGTGTGCCTGTAGCAGCAGTACCATCCACACCTGCAAGAGAGCGCCCTGCTGCTCTGGCTTGTGTGGAGTGTTTAAAGTGTCTTTGGCCAGAGCTGTACTGTGGGATGGTAGAATGTGTCTTTGTATTTCCTTTGTTCTTCTGCTGTCTACTCTTTGTTTTTTCTATAGTGTTCTCAATTTTTGATCCTTAGTTTTGGCTGGTTTTTTTATCACTGACAATACCTAGCGTAAGTGGACATGGTTGTGGAATTTCCTCACATTTCCTCCCCATAATCTTTCAGTATTGTTTTCCCTTTTCCTTCATCTGTTGCATAAGTGATGCACCATATGTTGAATATAATCAGCCATTGTGCAAGGTTAGTGATCGTGCATTATGGTCTTGGGCAAGAAAACGTAGAGTACGGACCTAGAGGACGGTGGTGTTTGTAGCTCCTATGCTAGAACAACTTTTAGATTCTGTGCTAGATAGCAAGCTGTGAGCTTTACCATTAGAGATTGCTTTAGTTATATATGTAATTGGACTGAGAGAGATGGAAAGATTATACTATTTTGGGAATAGAGAAAGAAGTAATATTTTCTGAGAAAGCAGCTACTACTGTCTTATTTCGCTTCTTGACTTATCATCCTGCCCACCCCCATCAGCTATTTACTGAAGCAAGAATTATCTTGTATCTGCTTTCCATCATGGAAAGTGAACTTTGAATGTGTCAATGAGTTTCAAAGCTTGCATTTCTTCTTTCAGGCCTCTGAATACATTTACATTGTTTCAACAAGAAGGATGCTTAAATTATGAAACTAAACTTTGAAACTTTAGGTAGCTTGATTAATTTTCTTCTTAAATTAAGGAGATTTACCTGTCCTCCTCCCCTCCAAAGAACCTACACTTTTTTTTCTCACTTGAACCCTTGAGAAGAATTGCCTTGCTTTCAGCATGTCCTTTTCTGCCAGCCTATATACACATGGTAAAATAGATGAATATTTGACATTTACCGTGTTAAAACAAAAAGCCAACAAAATTCATGAAAATCTCCGAGAGCTGCATCTTATCCAGGTGGCCTGCTGTTTGAAATATGACTCCTGGTGTGTATTGTACTCTTAGCCCTAGGATTCAGTAATGAGATTGAGTGGTATCTTGCGTGAGCACTTCTGGATGATTGACAGTGAGGTGATGTGAATCATCATTTATCAGGATATTATCATGCCTACCCTTGATAATTTCTCCCTGCTGTCTGGGGAGGTGGTGAAGACAGATAGGACTTTGTGATGTCAAAGTAATTAGTGTGTGTTGGTTTCCAGCTGAACAAACTGGAAACTAATGATCAGGTAAATGAAGATGAAGTGCATTAGTGTAAGGATGAAGGTGCAAGGACCTTGGGGAAGAGCTTATCAAAATTTCATGGGGGTTATTTGAATATCTTACAATTTGTGCAGTTGCAAGCAATATTTTTAAACTACTAAAGGATACTTCTGCAACAGTCTATTTACATGTCCTTTGTTGATATCTCTTCTAGTGAGAGGGTCAGCACTAGGGTTAAGGACATTAAACTCTCTCTTGTAAGGACTGGGAACTCCTTGTGATTTTCATAAAATCTAAGTAGTTAATTTCCAGCAAATGGCAGCAATTTTGAGTTAAATGTTAAGGAATTTCAGTGTATGCTGAAGAGGTTAGATTTTCCAATGACTCAACCTATTTTAACGTGGGGAGATTACTGTCATTTGGCTTTTTTATATTTAACCCATGACTGGATCTGTTACATTATTACAGTATTTTACTGTTGTTTGGTACATCTTTAAATATCTTTAGAAAGGTGGACTTCACTACATAATTTGTGCTATTGCAACAGGCATTTAACAGGCCTTGTAGTTTCTTGGTGCAAGTTCTGAAAATTTTATGGATGTGTCGTTAGTGAAATATTTTTATAACCTGAGAAAACTTTGTGTAGGTGTGTACAGCTATGCCAGTATTTCAAATAATTCTTAATGCACAAGACAGGCTGAATATAATTGCTATACCAGCAGCAAGTGATCTGAGTTAATTTTATCATGTGTGATTAGATATTGCTAATTGTAATTAACTGATTGAAAAGCTATCTGTTTTACATGCTTGCTTTTCAATTATTAAAATGGTAATTTACTCTTTGCCATTTATCAGTAAACTTGTATTAATAACTCAGTTTCCCAGATACCTCCAAGAATAACATACTTGTGACAGCAAAGTTTTATAATTAAAGCCGCGTAGCGAAATGATTCTTTTGGCTAATTTTTGTGTACACAGCTCTTTTTTTTTTTATTTCAGTTGCTTCTTTGGTGGAAGTGAGTGGGCTAGAATCTCTGGCAGGAATTTGTCTGTATTAATATGGCTCATCAGAGACATTATATTTAATTGGAGAGCCCGCGGTATAGTCGCAGGAGGCTGGAGGGAATTATTTAGCATTAGCAATGGCTCGTCTGGGAGTTGTGCACTAATCAAGGAGCTTGTGTGTTAACTGTAGGGATGATGGCAGTTATGACGATTATGACATGTGAGCACATGTCTGAATGAGAACTGGACAGGCAATGAGTTAATCAAGAAATATATTAAATGGCTCCCATGCTGCTTCATTATTACTGTGTAGAGTGTCTGTCAGATTGTGTACTTTAACAAAAAATAAAATGATAGCCAACAAATTGATGTTTTTGCAGGTAAAGTTAATACCAAATTTTTAAACCAAGAACCTCTTTCCTCTCTGTTTCTGAAGCCAATGTGTGCTTTTAAGTGCTGTGTTGAGAAAGGTAAGGTGTATGCTTGGCCTGCAGAATATGTTTAAACACTCCAATCTGCAAGCTTTTGTATTTTGACAAGTGCTTGTTTTCAGTAAAGGTGAATTATTTTCCACTTTCAGTTGGATGTTTTTAACATCTTTAAGCTTTTACATAATTAATATCTTGCTAAAATATAAAATTGTTAGCAACTTAGCTTCAGGGAAGTAGGAATGCTAATATTTTCCATTATCAGAATGCTCCAAACCTTGTAAAGTAAAGAAACCAAACACAGCGCCCTTCAACTGTAATGCATGGACTATTTATATGCCAGGTAGATGCATTCTGTGCTCAGCATGGTTAGAGGCATCCATTTCCTATCTGTCATGAAGTTATCAGTTATGCTGGAAAAATTCATGTTTAGAGGAAAGGGAATTAATAAATTGAGTCCACTTTAAAAAAAGTTAAACCAACTGAATTGGATTGGTAGGCAAATTTATCCCAGAGCTACTGGGCAGGTGAACGTGTGCACTTTTCCTGCTATTGTAAGCACTGCCAAATTTAATACAACTTTCTACCAAACTGTAACCTTCATGTATTAGCTTAATTAAAGCAGTATCATGGCTACTGCCCAAAATGTTAACCTGTAGGAGGTTGTTATTGAAATCCATTATCTGTGGAGTCAGTATTAGTGGTCAGCAGCAGTAGAAGTAAAACTGCAAGTAAGACCCTCCCTTGGGTGCTGTGAGCTCAGCAGGTTAAACTGTCAAAGCTTCTTAAAGGATGGATAGTTAAACCCCCTGGAGTTAAAGGTAAACCAATCATTTGCTGTCAGCAGGAAATATGACTTTATTTAGCAGGTTGGAGGGGGAAAAAAACCCAAACCTAAATGCTAACAGGAAAGAGGATTTAGAAGGAACCATTCTGTGAGTGTGTATTGCTGTGCTATGTAGATTCCATGCAACCTAGAAAGATGTTTTAAAATTCCAGGCTTTTTTGAAATAGGAATTTTATATAGATGTTTACTCCAGTGGCTTATAAAACTATGCGTAAGGTTGGGTTAATTTATTAAACCTGTGAATATTATGTATATGTTGTGAGGAATGCAAAACTTTGTGCCTCTTAAATGGAAACAGTTGTCATCTCAGAGAAAAAGGTTTTCTTTCCTTTGGTGTTGTGCAGGTGTTGTCTGTATAGCATGTAATTATATTTCATATGTGATTTTATCATATGAAATATATTTAGCATTGACCAAGTGTGCTATATTGAAGATCTAAATATGTATTAATAGAATTTGTATGAATAGGCCACATATATTTATGATAGTGTAATCAGGTTGTTCTGGTAGTGGTACATTTTGTCTAGGTTTTACTTTATCTAAGGTGAAGATCTGGAGCATTTCTCTTAGCACTTCTGAAATTCTTGCCTCAAGGACGAGTATCCCAGAAGTGATAGCTTGTCACAGAAGGGTGGGAACTAGGTGGTGGGGGAAGCTCTTTAGTGTAATTCTTTTCATTGGAACAAGATTTGTGCTTGGGTGGGGAGAACTTGGTAGTGTTTTGCAAAGAATGCTCTTTTGTATATCAAGACCTGTTTCCTCAATACATGCACTGTTTTTAGACTAAATCTGCTTGATGTGCTGAATTAATACTGCCTAAGATTAAAGGGATGCAATGGAGGCAAAGATTCTGCTCACTGTCATTGAGTTAAGTCTGAAAAGTGGGGATCATAGGAAATATGCTACGAGGTGGAAATTTTGTTAGGGAAAATAGTCAGTAAACTAAAACCCCCCAAGTAAATGCAGGATTTTTTCTAGAGTCACAATAAAATAAAATTTTTACAATTTGAGTTGTAGTTATGGCAGAACTCTGACAGGAAAAAAAAAAGGTTGAAAATATTTTTGTCAGATGATCTGGAAAAGTATGGGGCCACACAGAGTCTGGCATCTACAACCATGAATGAATTGTCCAGTGTTGGTAGTAACTGTGTGAAAACTGTGTTTGGACAATGCAGGTTTCCTTATCTATTCCTCCATGTTTGTTAGACCATACACAATCCTTACAGACTTGGTGAGCTGGCTGCTTGTCTGTGCAGTCATTTTCAGGAGTGTTTGCTGCTTTTACTCCATTGTGCTGTTTTTATAGACTTCAGGTTGAAATCTGCATCTTGAAATCTCAGAGCTGTCTTGTCTTTTGGAAGAAGGCTTTTGAGCATAGAAAACTTAGGATGGGTTTTATGTAGGGGACTATCTTCTTCGAAGTTGTGCTATAATGAATAGTTATTATACATTGGCAGAGAAGTAATTTTCTTGCAAAACTAACAATTTTATTTAAGAACTAAGCGAAGAATTGTTTTTTTAAGAAATCTAAATGTTCACATTAGTGAAATTTTGAAGAAAAAATGCTCTACTTTTGTAAATTTCATGTAATAACATAATATTGAGAATATTTTGTAATGCATTAAGTGTTTAATTCCTTGTAGAAGCATAAGGTTATGCTTGCTGTAATGGTAATGTTGAGATTTTATGATGTAATTTTTGTTAATTAAATGTACTGCTTTAGTACTTAACCTTAGTGGAAAAACTCCTCTCACTGGATACCTGGAAGTGGTTAAGGGGTGTGTGTATGTACATATGTGTACATATGCATATAAGTTTTCTGTTGAGCATATATGTATTACATAGACATGGTAAAAAATCTGTGTTTTAGGAAACCTGCTCTTGAATTTTGTTTTCCTTAAGGTATTCTGCATTCACTCATAAACTGTTTTTTTCTGGTATTTTCTTTGGATTATTTGACATTGTAGAACTTGATTCATATTATGTCTAAATCCCTCTAAGTCTAAACGACTTGTGAAAGGAGTGCTTGAGCTCTCCAGCCTCCTCCCATTCATTCACTGTATGGCATCTGATGGTCATGTGGCTGGGAGATGGTTTAACTTGCTTGTCTGACAGAAGGTTAATTTCCCCTCCCCTTAGATTACTTTTCCGCTGTGTCTGTACAGTTCATTGATTTGTCTCAGCAGCACTGTAATTGCTGGAGTTGAGTGTGGAGGAGAGTTTAGGGGTGAGAGCATCCTTTGAGTGGCATTTGGTATATGCCTAAAGTGAGGCTTATTGTCAAACTTAATGTTAATCTCAGTATATGGTTCATTTTGGGCCTGAAGTTAATCCACACTGGGAAGAACATTACTGACTGTAGGTCTGCATCTTGCGTGATTTAAAAAGTCAATCTTCCACCTACTGATCCAGAATAGGTTGCATTTATTTGATGTCCACATTTCCCTTTTCATCTTTCTGTTAAGTACTGTTGTGTAGTTGAAGTGCCAGGTAGCTGTGAATTCACCTTGCTTGTTGTGAGCTATTCTCTGAAAACTAGAACTGGTTTTAGGAACCCTTGATCTGTGGTTACTGGGAAGTAACTTCTGCAGTCCATCCATCTGTAGACATCTGAATGGCTGTGTACTGCTGTGTTCATCTGTCTGAAAGGGGAACTCAATCCAAATTAGAGCTGAAAATGCTGGATAGGAGCATGTCATTAGTGCATACTGTGTGTTGCTTTGTACTGGAGCTGAGTTTAACGTACTTTTTCTGAATCCCAAGTATCTTCTGGAATATCTAGCTTAATTAAGAACTAAATCTCTACTATATGAAGTTTTGTAGTTTACTGCCCTTCCTACCATGTGATATTGTTTCCTAGACCTGCTTAACTACCAGTTTTCCCATCTCCTACATGTCTTAACCCCTTTAGAAAGCAAAACAAAGAAGCATGCATCAAATGCATTCCTTGGTGAGCTTGTTTTTGGGAGAGGCAGGAAAAAGAAACAGCATGAGAAAGATCTGTCCTATTGCTTTGCTAATGTGCTTAGAAGCTGAGATTCCATTAGGGAAAGGCTGACATGTGGGTGCAGATGTGTTTGAAATGCAGGGAGGCTACTAAAAACACTGTAGGGCATCACTATTTTGTTAACATCACAAAAAAATTCTTTTTCTGAAACACCTAAAGTGCAGAATCACATTACGCTGCAAAGATGAAACTCTGAGCATCCTCACAGAGCATAGCGGACTGCTCTAAATAAATATGATTAATTGGTCAACTCCTGCAACAGATGGAGACTCTTTCTGTGGTAAATACATTTATTAATGTTTTGAATGGTTAGTGTATGCTCTGAACTAAAAATCTCCTGTTTGTCCTGGAGATTTGCTCTAGATAATGTATTCCAAAGTAAAAATAGTAAAAATATGCAGACATATGAGTGCAGTTGCAAGCTTGCAGACTTTCTTCACAGCACCCCAGACATCAGCAAAGGTTGCAATGAGTGGCTGTGCTGCCTCCAGTTTTCACTTGCGCAAAGAAACTTGGTAGCTCTCCCACCAAAGTAAACACCAGTGGAAGGACGCAAGAAGAATGCTTTTCCCTCCAGATTGTTAATGTGTTTGGCTACTGATGCAATGGGTTGGAGTTAAAGATTGGGGCATTCTGGTTTTTCCCTCCTGCGTGCTCTACCTCTGTTAATTGTTCAGTTCATCCAAAGGTAGATTAGTGAACAAGGTGACTACTTTCTCAGTTATTCTACTGAAGAAAGACTGATTGTTCCAGATTGTTGAGTAAAACATGTTGGAGGTTGTAATACACGTTAACTATTTCATTCTGCTAAATTTTCAATAGCCAACTTGTGTAGTAGTTGGAGGGTTCTACACAGTAAGCACTCACAATAAAATTCTGATGGAGAAGCCTTCTTTCTCACCAATGTTCTAGAAGGTGCTTTGCAGCTATCTGTCAGAGTAGGCACGTAGGGAAGGGCTTTTACGAGCCAGGGCCATTCTGGAACTCCTCTCTAGAGTCTTATCTGTATTGTCTTCAGGACACTCGGGAGGCATTTTCTTGCTTGTTCCACAAGGAGAACAGTCTGCGAGTATCACTCTGACAGCTTTAGCATGGTCTGGTTTCACAGTACGAGCGATCAGGCCTCTAAGTACCATGGGGAGTCCTTTCCTCTTCAAGATGCAAAATAATTTTGTCTTTTTAGCAGGAAACAGTCTTCCAGAGCTTCATCCATGGAAGAGAGAATGGAGATTTACTTTTTCTTTTTTTAAGGTTGTAAAAATAAATTCATGTGTGTAAGTGAGAATGCTAACAGATGAAAGTCTTGATATATGTTGAAATGTGCTTTCTCTTGGTGTTGGTTAATAATGCAGTCTTCCTTGCCTGATTCATGTTGCTTGTCTTTTAGTGATTGTTCAGTTCAACCTGGATCCATTCCTTTTAATTTTAGTAGAAGACTCTGGATTTTTGAGGCCCTTGGTTGCTGAGGTTATATACTGTCTTCATTTTTTGACCAGTTGGCAAACTTGAAGGGTGCAAGACTGGGGAAGTTAAGAAAGGGTGTTATTTTTAAAATTAATTTTTCTCAGCTGGTGTCCATGAACCAGGGCTCTAACCCTGCAGATGCTAATGAGTGGGCTGTTTTGAGGGTCATTGCAGACTTAGAGGGGAATGTAAGTGAATGCCCTTCACCAAAACATGTCTGAGGCCCACTGAAGAATCGTTTTACAGAGTCCTTTTATAACTGTTTGTGGGCCATCAAATTAAACTAGTTTAAAATAGGCTTGCAGAGAAATCTATTTATGTTGATTCTGCAGGTTGACCTGTTTATTTGCACGAACTTTTATTTAGGTTTTTGGTATGCTAAGTAAAATTAAATATAGGAAATAGAGGCTATTTATCTTTCACAGTTTTGTTTTTTGTGTGCTTTGGATGTGTTTCCATTATTTTGTTTTAGAGTTAAATGCTGTAATGTTGTGGCAGTATTTCTTTGCAGATAGCCCTTTAAAGACTGTATGAATACTGCACACCATGTGCTTATACTTACTGTATTATTGGTGTGTGTGTATTTTAATGTCAAGCCACTAAAGACACTTAGGTCAGATGAAAAATACGTTTTTGGCAAAGCAATATATTTTAATATTTTTTGCATCTGTTTAATTTTTTATTTTTAAAAAAAAACCCCTCAAGACTGTTCAGTGCCACAGGCTTTTTGTTCTGTTTTGTCTGTCTCTCTTGGCAATAGTGCTGGCAAGGTTTGAGGTGGTTGGTTTTTTTTAGCTACCTTACAAAGGATTTACTCATTAGCCCTATTTTATGGGTTGAGCTAATTGTGATTTGTCTTGCTGAGCGGTATTATGCAGTTTGGGCCAATTAAGTGAATCCACTTACACCAACGGATGTTGTTCCAATGTGTAATATTGATTTGAGCTATAAAAGGCTTGTTTGATTAGATTTCTTTGTCTAAACAATGCTCAATCTTATCTAGTGTACTAAACAAAAGTATTCTCTTCACTGAGGTTGTTTTAATTGCTCCTTAGGTTTGATTAGCACTGTATATGCAGCTATAACAGTTTCCCTATAATATAAATTCTAAAACAGCACAGAAGAATTAGGGGAAAAATGCAGCCTGCAACTCAGTATAACTGTCTCTGCTGAATGAATATCAACTTGTGTTGAGACATGGGGATGTGTAGGCTGACCTACTCTGAAAAACAGGGACACTGGGGAATCCCAGACATTTACCTCCTCAGAGATGGAGGAAAGGGGGAGTGTGTGTGTGTGTCTATGTGTTAATTAGACATTTACACTGAAGTAAATTACATCTGTCACATAAGCCTCAGAAACTGCTGAAGTATATAAAATCATCTGTAGAACTGTGCAGATGATATTAAACACTTGATTAGGAAATGCATGTAAATTTTTGTTTTTTTGTTGACAAAGTCAGCCTTTACTTTTTGGAGTTAGTAAATGAGAATGATTGATTGTGAAACAGACTGGGGAGAAAAGCACTTTTTGTCATGAACTAGATCTATAAGAAGGTAACAAACTTGAGCTGCTGAATAATTATAATGCTAGGGATCAGTAAATTCTCTTGGTGTCTTTGTTTTATAGGCTGTATATGCACTGAAAGTAAGTGGCTTAGTTCTTTGCCTTAAAATAATTTTTAACACATTCTGTATTCATGCTGAGAACTCTTCTGCATTTAAATGTTGAGACATGCACATTTGAATGTAATTTGTTTATAATGTAGATTTCAGCCAGTGATCTCCAGCAACTTAGTGGCCCTAGAGAAGGTTACCTTGATACCGCTGTGTTAAACAGAGCAGGAGGAGACCTATATTTTAGGTAGGAGACCTATGTATATATCTCCAGGAGACCTATGCATATTTTAGTTAGCAAGTTACTAATTTTGATTTCTTAAAATGATGATTATTTGAGATACAGGTTTAATTATGAGGATAATTCAGTAAATGGGCTATGCAAGAGAGCGTGCTACTGTCAAATGAACACATGTCATTCTCCAGGATAAAGGAGAGCTAAAATAATCTAGGTTGTTTGGTTATGTCCTAGCTCTGAGTGCAGTCGTTCTAAACTGGGTTATCTGCAAGGCAGATATTGACTATTTTTGTGGTGCTCATATCCAAAACTTTAGGTTAGGGACATATTTGTCTTCTGGAGTATGATGCCAAGCTCTGGCACCAAACATAGTTTATAAATCCTCCTGGAATATTGAAACATAATCTCCAAAACTAATTTCTGTGGTTGTTATCACCTCTTACTATACTCTGCACCCTGAGAGCTGCTGCAGTGTGGAGTGGTGCTTGAAACCAGTCCAGGCCGAAAATGACTGACAAATCATCCCCAATGGACTACTTGCTTTACTTGAATATTTGCTGGAAAGGTGGTGAAAAAACATGAAGCTGTTCCTGTGTAAAGATCTGGCAAGATTTGCTGATTTAGATGCCTTGCCATGAAGGTGGCTGCTGGCCCTAAACTGGTTTTGTAACCAGTGGTCACTTCTGTGCAGTTTGCTTCTGAATGAATAAGCTTGGACTTGAGCTACTTCTTATGTCTGTTTGTTGTCAGGAAGACTTGTGTAATAAAATAATTGTTGTACTTTAAATTATTTCCAGTTGACTTTGTATCTTAATACAAAAATAGTTACACCATTTAATAGTATTCATTCTAATGTTGTTCTGCTAACACTTCCCGTTAAATCCCGAGTTTTATTATTAGTAGCTTTATTATTATTAGTATTATTAGTAGCTTTATTATTAGTATTATTAGTATCTATCTCTCATAGATATAGGAGTCTGTGATGAGCTGGCTGTTTGTGATTGGTTTGGATTCCCATAGGTGACTGTATTTAGTCTCTAGGTTTTGAATTAGATTGAGGTTCTATAAAATGAAGATTAAGTAGGTTTTGGTTTTGTTGTTTTTGAAATATAATTAGCCTTTATGAAATAGACTACTTAAAGTGTAAAACTTCTACAGAAATTAATCTGCTTTTACACACAAGAGATCTTTCCATGATATCTAGTCGTTTGTATTCTCTAACATAACAAGCCCTTGGTAGCTTCTTGAGACTTCTTTTGAGGCCCAGGTATCCCAATGTGATTAAAACATGCAGTATAAACCATTAAGCACTCTGTTTCAACTGTTTCCCAGCCTTTGTTGTTATCCATTCATGCTTGAGATTGCAGGGTCAATTCAGATATTTATGAAGGAATTGCATTTTTTTCAAGAATCTCCTGGGACTTGCTTCTTTTTGTTGACATTGGGGTTTTTTGTGAGCTAAAACAGAAAAGAGAAATTACACCTCTGAGGTTTTAGCTGGTAAGGACAGCTAAATACCTAGAATTGTGTGATTTAAGTCAAGTACTTAAGCAATCCTTCAATTTGAAAATCAATATATTTGAAATTTGTGGTGTTTGAGGAAGGCGAGTTGCTGGATTCTTTGGACTGTCTAGAAATATTGCAATATAAGTTAGCTTCTGCAGAGGTAAAGATTTAGTGAGTTACTGTGTGAAGTAGGCAGCACTTGGTAGTAAGCTGAAAGTTTTAATTGTCATGCAGACTGAAATGATGGCTTTTGTTATAATGTTTGCTGGTAATTGCATTTGTACTATACTAAAAAAAATCTGTGATACATTTTTGTTACAATATTTGGGATCTTCTTCATGAACTACAGTGCATTGTCAAAGAAATCTAAATGCTAAGGAGAAATGTCATTGTGAATTACCAAGTGGCCAATTTTCAGTTTGTATATGTGCTGGTTTACTCACAATAAAAGTAGATATGAACTCATAATAAAAGTAGGTATGAGAAGCCTCCTAGATGGAACAGCCATCACTGGATCCTGAAAATCTGGAGGTTTTGAACTAGTAGAGCTGGAATGGAGACCTATTTTTTTTGAGAGATTTGCCTGGTGCATTCAAGGCTGAACTAGGGAAGGCACCAACAACTTGCAGTAAGGTGAACTAGGAGAAATGGATTTACCAGATTACTGGGTAATGTGGGAAACAAAGAGTTGAAACTCCAAAGAGTTGAATAGCAATGAAGCATTTCAGAAAGGAATGGGGGAATATTGGGGAAAAGCACACAAGACTGTTTATGTGTATAAAATCAATTGGTTGGTGATATCTTCTGTGGCTGCTTTTGGTACTGTAGTACCAAACTGGAGTGGGTACTATATTGATGTCTTAGCGCAAGAAGTGGGTGTGTGTTTTCATCTTGATACCTAGAAATAGCTAAGGATATTTAGTCCTTTTTTGTAAAGAAGCTTTTGGTTTCGTAAAACATACATTCTTAATTAAGCTTAAGCTTGAATCACTTTGTTTAGAAATGTAAGCTACATTGGGATTCAGAACAACCTTAAGCATAGAAACTGATCATGAAGATAAAGGAGCACATGCTGTTTCTTCAACATAGTGCTGCAACAGGCTAATCTTGGTAGCATTTGATCAAAATAGATTACTTAGTTGCTAAGGTCTATGTACTAGAAAGAACTAAAACCTGCTGTATGATTGTCTGTGCTACTGCTCTAAGATTTTTTTTTTCGGTTTTGCTCTGTTTATATTGTGAGACTAGCACTGTGGTGATAAAATAAAAGTTGTGACTTTATAGAAGCAATAGTTGAAATGTGAGACGTGTGGTGATTCCAGGAGGTTATGTGAGCTCTCATATACTTGAGAATACAGCAAATTCAGAAGCTATTTAAGAGATGCCTCCAGAAAGAAACGTGGAATTAGGTAGCAAGTTAATACACTCCTTGTTGGCAGGATTAACTTTTGACAAGTTCAGAAAAGGTCAGTAAAACTGAAGAAAAAATTAAAATGCTTAGTAAGTGACTCACTTCCTTGTCATACATGTTTGTTATATTTACCTGCTACTTATTTCTCATTGTATTGTATAAAATATTGTCTGACTGCTGCCTTTCAGTGTTTGTAGGTGATTTTTTTTCTGGACTTGTTTCTTCTGAATGAGCCAATAGTGTATCCAGACTACATAACTTCTAACTAGTTTGACATTCTTGACAGCCTTTATACTACTTGCAAATAAAATTCCTTTTCACAAAGAACAAAATTTCCTGTTCATAAACCAAAAATATTATGCAGAATCACAGAATATTGAGTGGAAGGGACCTACAAGGATTATAATGTCCGGCTCTTAAGTGAATGACTCATGCCGGGATCAAAACCATAAGCTTGGTGTTATTTGCACCATGCTCTGACCAATTGAACTCATCTCTGCATCTTACATTTCTCAAATGTTAATAGTAATTTTCTAAAATCACTCCATTTTTAGTCAATATATTCTCAGTTTCAAATACTGAAGATGATATCAAATAGTTTTAAAAATTGGTAAGCATTGGAAATGTCAAATTGTCATTCTAAACAAGTCTTACTAACAGCTAACAAGCTTACACAGTTTAAGCATTGGCATGCTTTCTTAAATATGTACTGCAAGGGAGCTTACAAAAAGCAGAATGAAGAAAAACTGGTTGTTTGTTTCATGGTTATACGTGTATCTTACTTAAAAGAAAAGTATTTTGAACTCTCAAAGCATGTTAAAGACCAATCTAATTAAACTTTCTGAACTTAAAGATAAGAATTCATGTGAGATGTAAGAAGATTTCTGACTTGAAACCTAACTGTTTTACTATTCTTAGTAAAATGTTGGAGATATTTGTCCCTTTTTTGTTTGACTAAAAAAATATTTGGCAAATGCATATAAATTAGGATACAATGGATTAGAAGTCAAACATGAGCCTGCTTAAATAATTCTCAAGATTTTCTGGTTCACGTGTGGTGATATTGAACTCTTTAGTCATAGGCTTTAATTTGTGCATGGTGCTGACCTGATGCTGTGCAGGGACACTCACTGCATCCCTTCATTCAATTCATTCTAATTATTCCCAACTTCCTGGGGAGCCTGCTTAGAACTGGTCATGAATGTTTGTTATTAAGTATTAAGATATTAGACTACCCTGGTTACAAGTAACAAAGTAGTTTTTAGTCTGAATTTACATATAGATGATCAACATAGGAAGCTGAAATTATATTTGTCTTGATTTTATTTAATCAAATTCCAAATAATGGATTAGAACAATAAAGCATTTTGACAATGACTTAAGCTCAGAGTTAAATGAAATGAAATTTATTGTGCAAGTACTTATATGCCAGTGTTGGTAATTTCAGTGTGTATTTTAGAATGGTTATGGTATGTAAATGATCTTTGACACAATCAGATTTGTGTGCGTGTAACTGGGTGATGTTAATTATTTTTGCTGGGAGCATCTGTTAATGCAGAATATTGCCTCTTCAGGTCCACGTGAAAATGGCGGATGAAGCTGTCTGTGTTGGCCCAGCTCCCACCAGCAAAAGCTACCTCAACATGGATGCCATCATGGAAGTCATTAGGAAAACCAGGGCCCAAGCTGTGAGTCTGAATGTGTCTATCTGCTGCAGCTGTTTCATATATAGAAAGCAGAAAAGCCAGAGTTTGTATTTTTTTTTTTTAAAGGTGTGTGTGGGGGATGTGATTGAAT
Source organism: Sylvia atricapilla (assembly GCF_009819655.1). Taxonomy (NCBI): domain Eukaryota; kingdom Metazoa; phylum Chordata; class Aves; order Passeriformes; family Sylviidae; genus Sylvia; species Sylvia atricapilla. The sequence continues at coordinate 76,284,893 of NC_089141.1, forward strand.
ATGCTGTTCCAGTTAGTTCATGTCACATGAGTTAAATGTGTCTGAAATCGCTACTGGAAATCAAAGGCTTTGTAGCATCTGGCAGCACTGGTCGCTGATCCTGCAGGTGGCTGCTGGATTCAGCTTTCACACCAGGGAGCAGCTTCAGTTCATTTCCAAATTTGCTGGGGGAAAAAAAAAATCCCAATTAGTTTTGAGTGCTAACCCTTTATATGCCATAATGCCTTTTTTGAATGCTTTACAAAGTGTGTCCAGAAAGGCTTTTGCTTAAACTTCATTTGAATCACTTTCTATTTTGTGTAAATGTTACTTGCAGGAAGGTAAATGGTGCATCCCATAATTGCTTTTGTTTCAGAATGTTTACAAAATGCACATTAGCTTATTTGTGTAAATGTGGGCAAGTCTGCCTTTTTTCTTTCCAAGTTGGCCAGAGATTCAAAGCTTAACAGGAATCAGTAGGAAAAACTAATATGTAGTCATGTTCACATTCCTAATGTTCTTTGTTCTGTCACTGAAATAAATGTATTATTCAGAGCTACTGCACACAGAGCAGTTATTAAAATAAAATTTGATGTGTATATATCAGCAACACAAACTACCCTTGAACAGTTGGATTGACACTCTGATCTCTTTCAAACATGATGTTTTGGTACAGTGCTGTTAGGGGCCAGAAACTTTCCTATGAAGAAAACCAGGATTTTCTTCCCTTTGAGTTTCTGAGCATGAAACCCAGTTATTGGCTCTTTAAAAGAGGTGAAAGAAATGGCTTATGCTTTGTCTGTCAGAGTATGTTAGATCAAGAATCTTATGTGACTTGCAAAATAAAATGAAAACTTTCTCATGCTTCTCCCAAGTAATTAGGCAGAATGTATATTGGGGTGTGAGTAGGCACACAGGGTGCTTGACTTAGACTAATGAAGAGAGTATATTGTGCTGTCTAGCCAGGGTCACTGGAGGTAGGAGGCTTATGACTGTGGACCTGTGCACCATTGTTATGGTTAGTGCTGGGAATATTTTGGAATACAGAGTACTTTATAGTGGTTACTGAGGAGAGTGTAGATGAGCATATTTAGGGAAGTCTGCAGTGGAGCTAAAAAGAGCAAAAGGCAAATCACCAAAGGGAATGTCCATTTGCTCTGCAAACAGCTCCATTTGCTCTGCAAGTAACCCTGTTCTCCCCAGTTAAATAAGCAAAGTTTGTTTCAGAAATGGTAGCTCAACAACTTGGGTTAGGACAGAAAAATCACTGTGTTAAGAGAGTTTAAGGCATTCAACCTATTTAAATGCTTAGTGATCTACTTCACTATCCCCAGAATCTGAAAATACGCTAGTGATTTTGACGTCTGGTTTCAGAACTCAATCAGCTTGAATTTTTTCTTTTTTCTTCCAAGGTGCACCCAGGGTATGGATTTCTTTCAGAAAATAAAGAATTTGCTAGACGTTTGGTAAGTTATTTTTATTTGCTTGGCTGTGACTGGTGCACTAGGTGGCACATACTTTTTTCAAGGTATCTGAGGAATCAAGCTAACAACTCAAGGCAAATCTAAAAGATACCTTAACATAAGGGATTTCAGTGTGCTTTCTGTACACGTGGATTTCTTGCATTTTGAGCCTGAGTTTTCTTTTGGGAGAAGTGTGTTTGTAAGAACTTTACCCAGGATATAAAAACCTGTCAGGATTTTCACTTATGCCTGGACTGTTTATGGGGCTGCTCTGCAAAACTGGGTCACTGAAATGATCTAGGTTAAAAGTATCTGGTTTTAAGTGATCATTTTGATGATTCGTAGCACAGCTGGTCAACAGCTGTATCAGCAGCCCTGAGAAGGTGCTGAACTGCACTTTGGGATGCAAATAGAAGGCTGTTTAAAAATTGGCTTCTCTGCTGGTAGTATTGTATCATGGAACTGTATTCTCTGAAAGGACCAGAGAGTCAAGAGGGTGCTGTTTTCACTTTGTCTGAATTTGTAAAAATGATTGTTCAAAACCTCTTTACTTCTGTAAGGTTTTTGTATATCATGATGCATGGTCTGATTTTATTTTTTTTCCAGAAGCTTTCATGCAGCTGCTTAAAAGTGTGAGCAGTGCTAGGAGGAGGAAGTTACATTCACAATGTTTGTTCAGTGTCCTGGGTGGATGCTGTGTGTGTAATCACTGCAGATCATGTGCTATTGTCTACTGGCTTTGCTCAGAATAAGGACAAGCACATACTACGTTAAAGTTCAAAGTAAAAAGCCATTGCAGCTATCAGCTTTGTTATGGAGTATGAACCATGAGCCATGTAGCTGAAGAAGTACCTTGTTTTACAGGCAGCAAGATAACTTTGTTTCTGCCTTTGAGAAAAATTTGCTCCTTTCTAATTAAGGATAAACTTAGATGAAGAATCTGATTCTAAAATGTCTTTGTCCTTAGCATCTGTGGAACAGGTCTTCCATGCACCTTCCTTGACTATGTTTCTTTAGGCTTGAGTTCTAGTTGCAATACAGACCCTTACTATTTAGTTGATTATTTGCTGTTAGAGAATGCCACCTGCCCATTAAGGAGATTATTTGAGATTGAAATCTAAAAATTTCGTACTTCCAAGTTGCTGTGAATTTTTTTTTTTAAAGCCCCTAGACAAAAACAAGTGCAGGTTCTGTGGGATGCTGAGTACACCCTGCTGAGTGCTGGTGATGTTAAAGTTGAAAGGGATTCTAAACACTTGGTGTTTGCCGGGATTTACCAAATCTGGGGTAATCTCTTACATGTTAGCTTCATGCAGGTTAGCAGCTTTCTTTTATCACTGTTCTGCTTCGTGTGCTGGAGGTTCTTTTTACTGGGAAGATTCCTGGCTTAATTTATAACAAACTCTGTTCTCAGTGGATTAGACCAGCAGGATAACTGGCTTTAGTTGGCAGTTCCTGTTTCTTTAGTAACAAAAAATTTCAATGAAATGGAAGTGCTCACTTACGCTATTTTGCTTTGTTTTGCTGCTGAATATGGAAGTTCGATAGTTATTTCTCTGAACTGGGCACATTCTGTAGTGGTGTGGTTGTTATTTACAACAAAATGTAAGTGGTGTGGTAATGTTAGTTACAATATTGGTAATGTGACAGTCTGGAGCAATTTTTTGGCAGTGTTAAGCAGAAATGGAGGAAGTACAAACATTCCTGTAGATCCTCTCCATCCTTCTATTTCTCATCTTTTCACTCAGATCCTAGAAAAGTTTCTGAACAATTTCCTGAAGTAATGTGGTGAAACATTTGAGGTTTTGGTTGGTGCTGTAGTCTCAAAATAGTTTTAATTATGTTTCAGAAAACCGGTGTGTTCAGTTCTCTAAATATATAATAAAACAAGGTAATGTGATTTTGCTTTCTGAAATGCACTATTTGAGGTCTCAATTAAGACATCATTGTGCTTCCCTTGATGTCAGTGGCTCTATAAGATCAAACCTCTAGTGAGATCTGGTGAAATGGTCTTTTTTATTGCTAGGCCTGCTTGTATTTTTTTCAAGCACTCTTATGAATACAGTTAGGAGGAAAACTTGCCTGCTGTTTCTTTTCTTTATTGAAGACTGTAACTCTTATGTTGTTAAACTGTTATGAAGTTGCTGAAGACATTTTTGTTCTGTTGTCTTTTTCCTTATCCCGTTCTTTGTATATACACTGTTTTGTTCTTTTGCATTGAAAATAGTGATGGAACTTATGAAACTTGGGCTTATTTCCTGGTATGCATCTGTACTTTAGGACAAACTTCTTAAACTGGGAAGCTGAGAAGGACACCAAACTTTCTAAACTTGCCAGTCTATCTGTAAGAGCAGTAATAAGCTCAAAGCAAAGCTTTATCTTCAATTAATGCATAGAGGGTCAGCTCACATGTAATCCCACAGTGTGTTATTTGAACAAAAGCATGTCTTTTTTTCATTGTTCTTTGACTCATGGAGTAGTACACAGCTATAGACCATACTTTTGGAGAGTTTGAGAGATATTCAGAGTATTGAAAATTGCTGGTCTTTAATTTTTTCTTCTTTAGAAACTTAATTTTGTTCTCTTAAAATGGGCAAGAGAGACACAAATAAATGATCCTTTGTTTCCAAAACAGAATTTCCAAAAAAACAGTCAATGGGGCGAATATCTGCCGTGCTGTTCATTGTGATTCAGTAAATAAACTGGTGCATTCAGTCCTGTCTTTGTGTATCTGCTCTGGTAGCTGTTGTTGGCTGACAGAAGAGGGATCCATGGTATTTATACTGAGTGAGTGTGTCAAAGATTTTATAAATATTAAAGTTAATTTCTTAAAGATTGGTATTTGAATGTGGGATCTTTTGATGAATTCATGAAAATGCTGATAACACGTAGAATAACAAAATATGGGTTTATGCAAGTGAATGTATTTCATTAGAGTCAGCAAATAAGTTGGTACTTTTAGTTTATGCATGCAAATATATTTTCATGTAAGTAATTTCCCTCCTTCAAGGAGTAATTGCATAATATTCAATACTGTCATAAATGTTAAAGTGAAGTTAAAAATCTATTGCTGCATTAAAAAAAAATTGCTAGTATCCTTTGCCAGATGCTATGCAGGATTGCAAGAGCAGTTTGTTCCTTTCCTACTTTAGAAGAGTTTGCTAGTGACCTCTGTATGTAGGTTAGCTTGCTTGATGTTTCCCATTTCATAAAATTAATTAAATTTTCTGAGAAGCCTTGTCAACGCTGTCACCTAAAGCAGGTCTTTGGAATTGGGGAAGGAGAAAGGCCTGAGACTAATCTGAGCCTTTTGGCTGACCTGTAATTGAAATATATAGTTATCTGAAATTGCCATTTTTCGTTTTTTGCTTGTAAACCTCCAGAACAGCTGTTTTGATGGGGGGATGGGAGTGCTGAGTCAGGTCTCTTAACATGCTGAATAGTTTGGGAAAATTGGGGATTGGTCCGTGGCCCAGTGACTCTGGTGTTTTTTTTTTTTTTTTTTTTTTTTTTTTCCTTCCCCCCAGTCTGGGTGAGAAAAGAGTGAGAAGAAAGTGAGTGTGTGTTGCACAGTCATTATTCCAGAGTCAGAGACAGCTGCTTGTCTAGCTGATGTTAGCAGCAAGTAGGAGTCTTACTCCTGCAGTTGAGGATATGTTCCTTTCCTGCTTCCTGGTAATGATTATAAACTTTGACCTTGATGCATGATGGCTCTGTATCATAATGGGATCAGTTTTCCTTTTAATTTAATGAAACACAAATGAACTTCTATTTTACTGACTGCCTTGAAAGTCCCATGGGATGCTAACTGTTAAAAACAAAACAAACAAATTCAGCTGAATTATTATTTTGCAAGCCTAGTATGAAAAATATCAGTTTGCTAGTTTATAAATCCTCAGTGTGTTTTGGTGTCTTGTACGGATGTGATAGAGTTTGTGCTTTCATAAAAGGTCAGGATTGTGGCGTATTTCCTCCAAGAAAATGATTTAATATGTGCATAAAATTATCTCAAAATTATAGCAGTTTAAGTTACAAAAGCAACCTTTATCTGGAATATTCTTTTCTGAATACAGCCTTGACAATATTCTGATGCTCTGTTTCTTGATGCAAAAGTAGCAAGCCACTACCTCCTGCCAAAATCCATTCCATGGGATAGAAGCCATAAACATGGTGAGAAAAAAGCATTCAATTTTGGAGTAAAATATGAATCTTTTTGGAGTTCCTAGTGAAACCTGGTTGTATACATCTTTTGAACCTTTTTACCAACTACTGTTTGAGATGACTGGGGGAGATCAAAGCAGCCAGTGCTGTTTCTCTTTACCTTTGAAGCTAGATTAACATTCTTGGTGGAATTAAAAATCCCAACAATGTATTGTCTAAAATAAATGGGCAAACAATGTATATGGAAATGATCGATCACATGTTTGTAAATGGCTGCTAAGTTTGAGAAGGAAAAGGTAAACCAAAGAACAACTTGTTTTACCTTCTGTAAGGGGACACATGTCTGATCTGTGAAGAACTTAGTGCAGGTGGCTCTACAGACCTATAGACAGCTAATTATGGGTTTCTCACCATTTAAAATGTAAACTCTTACTGGCAGGAAGGTTTCTTTACCATTGTTGTGCATGGCTTTGTTACTTGTAAGCAAATTGTGAAGTTCCTTTATTGTGATTCAGTGGATGTTACATTTTTGAGGAACACCTGGTATGATTCTCATGCTGTTCCCACGTGCATTAGCTTTTTATCTGACAACTCTTGTGACTGATTAGCATTTGTGAGTGCCAAATTGTGAAAAGGTGGTCAAAAAAAGGCAGTGGAAGATTGGTATCAAGAAGCTGCTTGTGGCAGAGATGGTATAATTCAAAGTGTGGGGAAGACAGAGCTTTTAAAGTATGTTTTATACACTCTGCCTTGCAGGCCAGAGTTTCATTGCCTACCAAAGCCAACAGTGTGTTTGCCGCCACTGCCTGTGGTGGCTTAAGGTGCTTTGTCTGTTGGAGACTGGAGGTTTTGTCTGTACAAAGGTTAGGCAATGTACTGGCCTAAGTGAACAGGTCACCACTTTGCTACCCAGAAGAGTTCTGACTGTGAACCTATAATTTTGATACTTATTTTGTTCTGGGGCAGAATGCTTCTGTGTGTTACTTGTATTCTTGTGTTTAATTCTGAGAAAACTTTCTTTCATAGGAAAAGAATCTAAATCTGCTGTATCAGGTTGGGTGAAATCCATGAGAGAGACAAATAATGTGTGTATTAAATCATGGGCAGTATTTGTCAGACATTAGTAGTCCATATGAGCTAGAAAAATGAAATTGAGTTGTCTGAACTGTCTGCTTAGCCCTTACTTGTGTGGAACTGTGTTACTCCTTTACTGTAGAAAACTTCAAATACCTTTGCTAAAAGCCTTTGATGGCTTACTTTATGTCATCAGTGTCCTGTATAAGACCGCTATGCAACAAAATAAATTGATGACAGTTCTACCTTGTTGCAAATTTCAAATAACTATCTTGAGAGCTGCTGGATATAGCTAGGGCATTTCTTTCAAGGGTAGGTGTATGCCTAAACTTTTACAGTCTCAGTCTACAGGTCTTGTGGGTATATGTGTGTATAACCTATATGCATGTATTTAAAGATGCAGGATAGTGTTTTGTCAAAGGTTCATGTGATTTGATGAAAGTACTCTCCTCCCTTTTTATTCTTTTGCCTAAACTTCATAATCTTAATATGTTTTTTCTTCTGATCTCCTTTGTGATTAGGCAACTTTCTATGACATGGCAGTCTTAACCTATTTGTATTTGTTTTTCACTTGGAGTAAGCCTTTGGTTTTAACTTGTGTTTTTTTAAGCTTTGTCTTTTCTTCAAGTGGTTTAGTTTGAAAGCTGTAACATGTGCAACTGTCCTTAGGAAAAATGCAAGTACTGAACTTCTTGATTTGAACACTAGTGCCTGGCCACGTGAGACTCTTAGTGGATGCACTGTGGACTTGCATGGCTTCTGGAGGAATGATTTATGCTGTGCATGTGATTAAAGAAGACAATAGAGGTATTTTTGCCTATATGGGTTATCAAAAGTCATTTAATGTTTCTCATGAGATGCTTGTCAATAGCAGTACTTTAGCATGCTTATTAGGGTGTGTGGTTCTGCAAATGAATGGATATATGGACTCCTGATTTGTAAAACTTCATTATTTCTTGATGTGCAGTGTCACTGCAATAATACTTACTTCCAGACTTACAGGAATTCTTCCTGTTTCTTCAGAAATACATTGTTTTGTTCTCTTTTTTTCATTGTTGCTATGTCTGGTTGTGAAAATGAAAAATGTACTACTGTTTCCACAACTGCAATTATATTAACTGTGCGTACTTGTGTTTTTACTCATTGCGATAATAGAAGACATGCAAATGAAATGCTATGTAATTCTCTTCCTCCACAGGTAATATTGTTTCCTTTCACTTTCTTCCCCTTTGCTATTGCCTTGCAATCATGCAGACAAGCTTGTCTGGTTATGGTAAATTCTGTCCATTCTGATCTATGGTGATTTGTTAATTTGTCCTATTCTGTAAACTGATGTAAACTTATGTGGTAACCTTGCAGATGTGATGTCCTCCTCGGTTTCTAAAATCAGTTTTAAATGTCTCATTAGTAATAGTGGAGTTGGATTTAACATGAATAATTAAGACAATGTCTTTGAAATAAGAACTTCTGTTGCTCTGTGGATTCTAATTTACTTTTGTGGCAAGGCAGATGAAGCTTCAGCTTAGGATTCAACAATGTTTCCTTAATAATCACTTCTGTTTTCTGCCTGCATTTTCAAAAATGATATATTTTAGAGTGATTGATGCTCTGTGTTCAGTAGATCTTCGTTATAGATTGAATACTTAAGAGTTTATATGTATTCTTTATAAAATATACATATCAAGAAAATTAATTCTGACTTTAAAAATGAATGCAACTTAGCAAAGAGGGGGTTTTTTGTGCATTCTTACAGTTGTAATACATTAAAGCAGTAATTGTGTGTGGTGGAATCATTTTCCCTATCACAATATGACTATTCTGTTCACTACTGTAGCTGAAGACTATAATTGCAACAGGACCAAAATCACTCTGAATACACACTTTATGAGCCAAGATGTCTTCTAACAACATGCAGCGTTTTTGTCCACAAGGGTTTTGGTTGTTGACAGCAGTGTGTTACATGAGGAGGGATATGAACATGGTCCGTCTCTTTCATCCCAAGGCTAGGAGGTGATTACTTTTGAGGGAAGCTTTGAGGAAGTTTATAAATTTAATTCTTGAAGCCTGTTTAGCTTGGGTTGACCTGTTGAAAAGCAGCTCTGAGAAGGAGGACCTGGAGGTGCTGGTGGACAGCAAGCTGTCCATGAGCCGGCAGTGCTCTTGTGGCCAGGAAGGTCAGTGGTACCCTGGGGTGCATCAGGAAGAGCACTGACAGCAGGTCAAGGGAGGTGATCCTGCTCCCTCTGCTCAGCCCTGGGGAGGTCACATCTGGAGTGAGCCCAGTGGAACGCAGTGAAGATGGTCAAGGGACTGGAGCATCTCTCTGGGAGCTGGACCTGTTCAATTTTGGGAAGACATGCCTGAGAGGGGACCTCATCAATGTCTGTAGGTGTGTGAAGGGAGGGGGCTTTAAATAATTTCTTTCATCCACAAAATATGAAGATCCCCTTTGTATTGATGTAGTTTTTCACCAAAAGTTGTCACCCCCTTCTCTGCCTTAGAAGTTTACAGTAGCTTCTTGCAACATTGATAGTGTGAATTTTTAAAAGCTGTGAGACTTGTGAGTGTATAGTTGGTAGGGCTTTTATTGCGCTATGGAGTGCATCACTGTTAGATGCTGTGGAGGCAAAGGTGTTGTTTTCTGTGACTCTGCAGGCTATTGCTGTTTGTTGAAGATTATTTTCAGTGTCTTTACCTCCCTGTGAGCATAATAGGTAGGGAGAAGTTGCTACAAGTTGGCTTCCTAACCTTGGGGCTTATTGGCAGCTAATCCTGTTTTATTTAATCACCTGAGATCTGACACTGCTAATGCTGTAAACCTGGAAATTTATGTGTTGTCATGTTTATGATTTTTTTACTGATATTGTGAAAAGTTTAATGGAAGTTTAAAAATAAGTCTGTTATCAGTGTCCACACATTTGTACATCATTCTGATTTTAGTATCAGTAGGAAGCATACACCTGTTGAAAAGTGTCTCACTGTTTAGAGATGGGTTCTTTAATTGATGCTCAATTATGGCTTTCAGTACATATAGGGTTAAGTGAAAAGGTTGCAGTAATATCTAGTGAGCTTTTTTCCTTTAATGTGCTCATTAGCAGTGGCAAGTGCAGGTTTTAGCACATGTCAGTAATTTACATTTCATTGCTGAGTGGCTGCCCTTGTTCAAGAGTTGTTTTTAAGCCTGATGAATATACTTGTGTTGGGAATAAACTGAGTAGAAGAATTGAAAGCCAAATACCCTGCCAGGCTTTTCAATTGGTGCTGAAGTTTCTAGTGGGCCACTGATTAGTAATGCATGAAGCAGCAGAAAAATGCAAAGATGATGTCTAGAAAGGTTACTTCAGGTAGATTTACCCTCAAACCCCTCTTCCTTTGTAACTGCCTTTACAATAATTTTCCTCAAAATTTCTCTTTTAGCAGGCCTTCTCTTAATGCAAGAATATGGTACATTAGATGGACATCCCAACTAGGTTATTTATTTAGAAGTGGTACAGAAAAGTAATGCTTGTACAATGAGTCCTAGAAACAGATGATATTACAGGCTGTACAGTTTCCTGCTCTCAGATCATGGTCATAGGGATCTCAGCGAATATTTGCTCTTGTACTTCCTTCTTTCCTCTGCCTCATCTCCTACTGACTGGCTTGAAGATGTGTGTGGTTCACTGCAGTAATGGTAAATATGTGTGTTGGGATGCAGTAACATCGTGGTTGGCAATTCAGATGCAAAATAAAGGTTGCTTTTGGAGGAAAATTGATGCTTTTATGTAACAACAGCTTAGTTTAGTAATAAAACCGTATGATTAGCTAAATGTATTCTTGATGGAGTGATATTCTTGCTCTTTTCCAAGCTACTCTATTTTCAGAGCACTATGTGGAAACTTATACTGTGAAATTATACTTTCCTTTGTGGAGAGGCTTGCATATATTTTCTGTCTGAAAGGATAGATATTGCTGAATTTACATATGTACACGGACAACAAAGCATTTTTATTCCAGATGCCTGTTAGGATCATACTGACATGTTCTTCAGAGCTCTTGCAAAAGAGTACTGGTGCTTACTCTTTCCCACTTTCACTCTTAGGTATTGTGAACACTGTTTATATTCAAGTTACTTATTATACAGTTTGGGGATGGGGAATGCATTAAACATTTAGAATGGGGGAAAAACCAGCAAAAGATATTCCAGAACATTCTTGTGAATAAAACTTGACAGTTTACTGTGTAAGAATTTGTGAACTATTTCATTACCCTATCTGAACATTGGGTGCACGTATTTAAATGAGAATGTTTGTAGAAAGTAGAGCCATTTGAATATTTTTCACACACTGAAAATATTTTCATAGTTGCCTTGGTCAGGTTTGGAATTCCTATCGTTAATTTGCAAAATAGCTCTTTGCTTACAAATAGCTGGGAAGGCTGTGTCCTTTACCTTTCCTGTGTTAGCTTGGAGCTATCTGCAGTGGTAATTCAGTGATTGAGATTGTGATTAGACAACAAATACTAGTTTGAGTTAACAAGTAGTAAAGTATCTATGGACGTTACTGGAAAAACTTTCTTGATTGTGAGCCACAATTTTTTCCATAGTTTGTTATTAAAAAACCTGAGGAAAATTATGCTTTTTTCATTAAAAAAAACCTTGTGTGAGATATTTTGCCTTTTGGCTAGGATGCTTGTCTATTTCTCTAAGAAATCTGGAGATACTTGCCTGGCAGAGTTGTTGAGACTAGCAAACAGTTGAGTTTGCTTCAGCAGAACTTCCACAAAAGTGGGGAGAACATTTTACCCTCTAAATTTAGAAGGATTTTAGTTTCTTTTTCAGTCACAGCTGAAGTCATAAAGTATTTGCAGATGTTTTACAACTGGACTGTGGTTCTGAATGGATGAAATGAAGAGGGGGCTAAGAGTGCTTTCAATGAGGATTTCTTCTTGGAGGTTTATGGTAGGGTAGGCTTCTGGGCTGGGGCTTAGTCTCTACTGGATAGGTCCTCTAGCTCTCACCTACTCCTGCTTGGCTGAATGTGCTTCTTGATGGTTAACAAATATGTCCTATGGCTGCTGTGGGTGCCACTGCCCTTCCTAGTCATTCAAGCAATGAAGTTGTGTCCTAAGGCATTGTATGTATTTGTGTTAGAGGCAGGGGAACTATTTGCCTTCTGGATCTTGTGACTTTTTGGAGCATTGATCCACATCTTGACTGAGCATCTTGTACCTTCCTGTATGTGCTCTGATAAGAATAAATTACATATATGTGGATGCTGGGGCAAAGCTGTTACCACATTAAAGGTGGTTCTGAGTAGATGAATGATCCTTTGGTCTTTGGAACAGGATCTGATCTCATAATGTAGGATGTTCCTACAGGTTAGTCATTTAGCTATTTTTTTGGGAGAGAGTTGCTTGTTCTCTTAGTTTAAATTTAGATTTGACTTTCTGTGGAGCAAGAGGCAGATTCTGGTCAGCCAAATTGGTATAGCCCATAACCATATTTGTCTTCAAGGAGATTTTTGGTAGAAGGCATCTAGAGAATTCAACACCCATGCAACCTATACTGCAGTGTTCAAAAGATAGTTTTCAAGTTGCTTAATTTAAGTAGTTGGTATTGTGGCATATGTGATATTTCAGGCATTAATTGTTGTATCCCAAACTGTGATTAAAAAATTTTAGTCTTTGGGAAGACAATAAGCATATGTAAGTTAGGAATGAGTTTAGGAAGCCAGAGAATTATATATATATATATGGGATATGGCAATCTCTTATTTTCAGTGTATATTTTTATTCTGCTTGCAGGAAGAACATGTTATTTTAAGGTGGTACCAAACTGAAGCACTTGAATTTTTTAAGACTGGTACCTTTTTTCATGGGTTCTGTTATAATAATGTAGAGAAATAATTCTCACAGCAGCCATATTATAAACTGTGATGACTTCTGGTAAATGAGCGTAGTGGACTATGCAAATACTGTGTGAGCTGTAGCATGTACAAAAGCTGAAAGTACATTATGTCTGTATATGGAGAACATGCCTCTTAGCACAAAAGGGCTGCTCAGGAATTCCATGTGTAAATTTGCTTTTCAAAGGCAGGCAGCAGGTGTGCTGCAGAGTGGTGCTTCCACCTATCCCACCAAGAGAAGTTGTTTAATTTATGCAGGCTGGAATTTAGGAAGAATAAGTTCTCTGCTTGGACTTTTGGACAAGGCACCTTGCTGGCAAGCTGTGCTTAATTTTAAATTCAAAGCCACCGTACTAAAATAATATCAGGCTATTTAAAAACAAGTTACTCAAAAGGTAAAAAATGCCTAAATGAAGACTTCCATTTGAGTCTTGTGTGTGTGTGTAGGCATTGATACAGTTTTGTATTACATAGTTGCTTGCTTGTTTACATGGAACTCTCACCTTGCTTGGAGGTTGAGTATTTCTTTGCTTTGTGTTCACTCTTTAGTGTTTGGCTTCAGACAGTATTCAAGCCTTGTGCTGGGCACATGTATATTTAATTAATCTGAGAAACTTTGTCCATTTCTATTGTATGTGTGAATTTATACATGTTAATGTATTTATGCTCAAAACATCTCGTTGCTCTTGAGCTGAGCAGGAGAGGATCCTGTCCTCCTCCTTCCTTGCATGTTTCGTTTTCCTTTCTGTGTTCAAGAATGTCATGGCTTTTCATCTGGAACGCGCAGGAAGCTCAAGAGATAAGTGGCCTTATTTACAGATATTTCCAGCTCCAAGGAGCAATTTCAGATAGTCTGGGCATCTTGTGGGTGGAATGTGCTCTGATTATAATGAGTTTTCATAGTACCTGACAGTTAGATTCTCCCTAGAAAGTGATGTAAATTGAGGTTTTTCATGGCTTATGAACTGAAATATGGCTAACTTTTTCATGAGAATAGTAATGGCTTTATTTATGATATATCATGCTTGGCATCGTACAGCGTGGCTTCCATTCTGCTTTCATGGTTGTTAACTGAAGCCTCTCAGCTGCTGTATGAAACAAATTTTCACCTTATTGTGAATAACACTTTAAACAGTATTACCACTATTCTTTCTGAACTCTTTTTACTGAAAGTTCTAGCCTTTTGCATCTGCTGAGAGAAATTCTTGTGCAATAAATCTTTGGAATGAAAGACTGGAGTCCAGTGAGATAGAATTTGACAAATGTATATTCAAGTAAGAGTTTTCAAAGAGTGCATAAAGGGCACTCTGGCTTCTGCTCTTGTATAGAGTGTCTCTTTCTACTGTACCTTATACCAAAATGTCTGTGGAATAACAAATTCATATTTTTTCTACAAGATTTTGTTTCAGTTCTGTTAGGTTGTATAGTAGATTATAATTGTATCTTTTGTTTTACAAAAGGTTTTGGGTTTTTTTTATATTTAGTTATTTCCAACTAAACAAAACACTTTTCCAGTCATTTCAGTGCTTGATAACTTTAGGCTTCATTGCCTCTACATTTTTCAAATTATTAGTTTCCTAATGCTTACAGCTTTAATTTACCCCCTACTGGTATCTTCAAATGGATTTTCAGAATTTTGAAAGTGGGCTACTATAGTTGTATTTCAGTATTGGTCCTGACTGACACAGAATTTCTTAAGTAGCCTCCACGATTAAAGGGATGTGAGGTTCAAACAACTCCTACAGCAAGATGCCAAAGATTCTCTTAAATTTGTATTTGGTTTTAGAATGTTTTTGCTTTGATTATTTCTGGTAGTTTGCCTGTTGCTTTTGCAAGTGCTTTTCTCTCAGATGTAACTTAAATATGTTAATTTCAGTATCTGTTCTTGTAATTCAATATACTTAATCTTAAAGCAGTTGGTTTGTTTAGAAAATAACAGATACAAATCGGACACACTGCTTGCCTCACAGCACCAAAATACCCATAAAGGATAGCTTGAAGAGTTGAGTACACATATTGTATCCATGGATGACTGTATTGATGCATGTTTGCACGTTATCTTCTAAATATAATCCAGGCTATTGTTAGCTCCAAGTGCCAGAAAACTACAGAACTATTTTTCTTTGAATTTACAGTTTGAATTTTTCATTACCTAAAATTGAAGAAGCAGTGATCTGCAGTATGTTCATGCATGGACCATAAGTCTATATAACTTGGAATCATTTAGCATTCTGCCATATTTCTGTGGAAAATTATCATTCATGAGGACTTCAAAACGAGGCATTCTTCTTGCAGTTAAACCCCATTGTTATCTTCCCTGTCCCTCTTGAATCTGTTTTCTGGTAAGTTTTCTTTTTTCCAGTTTCTACTGTATGATTTAGGGGAAATACACAAATATGTTTTAGTATTTCCACGCTACAGGAGACTAGGGAATTTGCGACCAAAGTTTAAAACCGATCAAACAGCAGAAGAAAATGGGATTGAAAAACCTTACTAACACAGTCTCCCAGAAGTTCTTGTCTGTGTATTAAGATTCCAGTCCAGCTAATTCTTAAAAAGCCTGCATTATCATTCAGTGCAGGAATGGTTTCCCGAATCTGTGACTCCATCAGTGAAATACTTATATTGCTATGTATTCTCAATGTCATGTAATGGCACGTCAGTCTTGATAGACAGTACTATAAAAGTGCTACCATTGCAACTGCCTTTGAAAAATAGTGAAAGAAACCAGAGTTTAGAAATAAGAATCTTATTCCCTTTTAAGGAGTTTCTAGTGTAGCATGTTTGTATCTTGGCCTGGTGGAGTGAAATAAAATCTGATTATTTGATTCTGTTCTAGGAGTGACAAATCTTCCTAAAATATTTGGACTGAAAAGCCACCGCAGGTATAACTTAGTGGAGTTGAAATAGAAATGGAACTTGCCTAATAAAAAGCCTAGGTAATGATTAGGTTTCAACATGGATAAAAAACCTTTGTAGCCTGTGTTGCTGTGATAGTTGAATGCTGGTGATGTAAGTGATGTAAAATAATTAATGTTACTACTGAGAGTTTAAATTTAACTTCTGGTTGCTTACTCTTACTTGAGTGTAAGATTCCTGGTTTGATCTTGTATTTCCCTATATAAGATATCTGGAGTTTGGCCTTTGTTACTGTCTTGTAACAAAATTATAAGCCTGAAATTTCTCATTCATGTTGGACTGTATTTTGAGGATTGCAGTGAAAACTACAGGTATCACTATAATGTAGTAGCTTATGCTAATTATTCCAAAACAGGGATTGGTCAGGATGCTGTACTGTTGCAAAGTGCAGAAACTTGAACCTCAGTCTTAAAATTGTCAAAAAGCTCTTGCCTTAAACTTTGAAGTTAGCTTTTGAGCAGTAATTTTTTTTTAAGAATAGAAAACAACTGAGATGCTTTGGTGAGCAGGAAAGGAAATACTGTTGGGCATCAAGAAAATGGTATGTCTTGCTACTTTTTTGAATTGCGTGCTTTAAAGGAATTTAGCATTCAGCTACATTATCTGCGTTGTAATAGCTGGTAATGGAGATACTTCCTTAAAACAAGGATCCAGTGTGATCTTCATCTTCCAGGGAGTTTTGAAACAGCTCAGATGTCATGTGATTTTTTTTTTTTTAAAAACTAGTCTGAACTGTTTATATATTATGAGTTTTCATTACTAAGGCTGCTGACATTTACTGGATAATGAGGTTTAGGTATGATAGTTAAGGGTTTTAATTCTCCACGTCTTTCTAAAAATTAAACTGACTGCAAAACTATATATATAACTATGCGAAGTGATGTATGTATTCCCTTTTGGATTACAAAAGTGTATCATAATATGAATAACTGGTATAAGTATTTGGACCAAGAGAAGAATGTTTAATATATTGAGCATTATCAAATTAGTTTTTCTTCAGGGATTAAAATAATGGGGTTCAAATTTCTTGTGGAATTGGAGCTTTATATGAGTGAGTAAAACAGAAGCTATCCTTTCACCAAGGTATTCAGCCTGTTCATGAAAAGATATGGTAAATGGAGCATAACTAATCATTATTAGACAGCAGAACCGTAAAATACCTTTAAAAATATATAGGCTTGCATTAACTAGTTGAGAGATAATATGTTGAAAGGAGACCTTGAAGTTATAGAGTGAATGTAGTTTTAATTTTGTGAATGGCAAGAACTCTTGTCTGAACCATTCATACATCTGTGATGAAGAGATTTGCTCCTTGCACAAAGGTCACTGTATGTATTTTCTGATCTAATGTTGAAGGATAAATAGCAGTGAAGATGTAGTCCTGGAGCTGAAGAAAATTTACTTGAAAGATCAAAAATAGAAACAACTTCAATCACATTTTTGACTGTTTAACACTTAAATGACTCTTCATTTTTTAAGTGTAATGATGGATATTGCAAATTATAATAAATGTAATTACCTTACAGTATCACTAATGTGTTGTTGACTTCATCTATATTACAGCAAAATCCAAAGGACCTAATTATGCTCACCATATCCCATGTCATATGCACATGTGTAGTGAAAAGCTGAATTATGCCTTTTCCCCTTCTCCAATTCTGTTAGCATCTGAAAAAAAAATATAAAGGGGCAAGCTAAAAAAATAAGCGAGGAAGAAAAACCTGGTGCTCCAAATGGAAAACCTTAATGCCTGCAGCCACAAAGAGGTCTCAGTCCTCATCATTCTTTTAAAAATGGAGACATGCAAGCCGTCCTTGTGGCTGAGTAAAGCAGTATTTAAAGGTATGGGCATTACTGTCTCCTCTTTTCAGTTAACTCTCAAGCTTCTATAGTGGGAAGAGTCTGGTACTCTCCATTAACAGCAGCTTTTCAACGTAAAACTTGTTTAAAATGTGACCAGGGAAGGCCAAGAATTATGATGCAATATGATGCTTGTGATGAGCTTAAGAGACTACTTAATGCAACTTTTGTTTTTTCTTAAAGAATAAGCTCTTTATATTAATTCATAAAACCCTACAGGTTTAAGGACCTGATATCTGTGCTGTAGTCCTTAAAATAAGAGGCAAGGTTGCCTGGAAAAGTGACAATATTTATCTTGGTTTCTGTATTTTTGGAACTTTCCCTTCCTATACATAATATTTTTGAATTCTTTTGGAATGTGCGTATATTCAGAGTGGAAAACATTATTTATTCCAGACATGAGTTAATGAATTCCTTATTTTCACATTTCTTTCCTGTATTGAAAATCTTGGGAGCCAGGATCTTTGTTTGTTTGTTCTTCTAAAAGAAGTCAGTCCCAAGCACCAGCTCTAGTCCATAAGTACTTTTCTGTAGGTGAATATCTTCTGTCAAATTACCTAATTTTTTTCATGGCTAACTCTGTTGTCAGTTAAAATTTAGGTTTTTTTTAAAAAAAATTATGTTTTTTAATTTCCACTTTGTTGGAGAGATGATGAGCACCAATTTTATGCACAGATGTTAACAAATACATGCTTTGGATTGTGTTTTTGTTAAAAAATATACGCAGACTGAAACTTGGACAGAGAAAATGAGTAAATTTAACTTCTCTCCAGGCAGTTAATAAAATCTTTTATTGCAGTAAATGTAGAGAGATCACTGTGATACCATATTTAAAATAATGACTGATTTCTCACTGGAAGTGGTGATTCTTACTTATTTTAGAACTTTGCAAGCTAATCCTTTACATTCATAGTATCATGCTTACTCTATATCCACGTGAGATTGTGACACTTCAGGGAGAGCCTGAAGTATGAGACTTGGGGATGGAGTTCTGCTGATGCAGAACTGTTCTTCACCAATAGCTCTGCTCTCATTTGGAGCAGGTCTTTCCCATCTTTCAGCTGATTAAAGGCATACTTGTTTGAAATTGGGAAAGATAGTTATTTTAATAAGTGATATTTAATAAGTGATTAGCAAGCAGTGTTAATTTTTTTAGACGTTTCAGTGGTGGGGCCAGTTACTCTTTAGGAGTATGCTATAGAGCTTGCATGGTAAATTCCTTTCTGTCCTAGCCTTTCCTCCTCCTGGTACTCCTGAGTGAACATTTCAAATCCTGCTCTAGCTGCTGCTGCCAATGGTACTTGACAAAGCAAGGAATGGGAGCCATTGTACCACTTCACATCTTGTGCAGATTTATGCAAAGATGCAGTTTTGTAATCTCTATAAAGAAGAGTTTACCCGCTGTTGTAAGGAGGTGTTGGCCCTGGTCACTTTTCCTGCCATCTCCCTTGTGCTGGGACTAGTATTTATGTAGTCATCTAGAGCAAACTTAGAAGTAATCTGGAAGGAGGAGTTATCAAAACTGATGGCTGAGGTGTGAAAAATGAAAAGCCTGGAGGTCAGGACTCTACTTTTTTTTTGGTGGCAGAATGGTACTACATTCTGACTTTGTTACCATGGTAGAGCACTTCTCACTGTTGACAGTTAAATTTCATCTTAGGTTGAGCCCATCAGAGCAAACCTCTTCCTGCTACCTGATGTATTGTTAGCAGATGACCATAAGGAAGATGGAGCTTCATGACTGTAAAATGGGCCTTTCCAGGGTTGAGAGCATGTTGGGACTAGAGTTGCTCTGCCGTGCTGTGCTTGTTCTCTGGTTACATATGTCCTGTGATGCAGTTGTGGTCTCTCCTTGTCTCCTTGCCCCTCTTCTTCGGTGCAGGAGATAAAATATAGCCTTTGGTATATGCTTATAGGTGCTTTTTTACTGCTTATGTCTCAGAGTATATTCTACCTTTAAGGATTTTTTTCTGTAGCTTTGAGGAATACGTCATTGCACATACTTTTCAGCATTCAATTTGCAAGTGAAAACCCAGTTTACTAAGAATTTTCAGGTAATTCTAGCTCAGCAGATAAATTGGAGGTTGGACTACATGTTGTATTTCACCATTTTTGTGTAACTTAGCTGAATGATTAAAGTAGAAAAATTTTCTGGGATTCCAGGGTCTGACTTACTATCTTATGCAGTTCTGAGGCATCAGTTTGCATCACAATGAAACATATATTTCATTTTCTCATTTGATAGTTTTCTAGTCTCTCTTTACCCTAGTTTCATGCCTCTCTTGCTTTTGAAAAAAAATAAATACCAACTTTTCCAGAAAGATTGCCTTAATTTAACAGCTGATTCCCTCTACAGGCTAAAATTTTGAAATTTAGGGCCTGTAACTGTTTAAGCATGCTTAATTTCAAGCACATGCTTATTTACAGGATCCAGATTTGTTTGTCTAATTACTTTATAGCATGAGTGAAGCCAGACTGTCCAGCTCTCAGGCCCATCTGTTGGGAAGGGGAAGGAGGAACTCGACTGTGTCTGTTCCAAAAAGCTGTTACACCCGTAGTCACCAGATGAAATTTGTTTCAGATTCAGAGTTGGTGGTATTTGGGAATACATGGTAGATACTTTTGTCATAGTACATTATCCTGAGTTCAGAATGGTTGTGCTTCATAGGAGTAGGACCACAAGGGCATCTCATAGATTGCTTAAGTGCCTGTAAATTCTCTGGTGCTACATATCAAAACAATTTATTGACTTATTTCGTTTATGACACTGAGATAGTGACAAGTTGTTGTCCCAAAGCTGTAGCATTTTCAATGATGTAATATTGCCTGTCCATCACATTTTGTTCCACAGGTTTAAGTGTGCCAAATTCCACTGTTACTCTCTTATGCTAGCCAAGAAGTATAACTTACACATACTTCAAAAATAATTTGAAACTTTTTTAATTTTCAGTGGTGTTTATTTTCACGTGTGATTATTTGCCTTCAGTGTAAAGATAAAATTAAATTGCCAAATCTGCACGTTTCATTCATGGAAGAATGTGTGAGTAAAAACAGGGCTTGGTGGAAAACTCCAGATTTGGATATAAGAGTGTACAAGTCCTATTAATTAAAGGTAATAAAATTAGAATAATATTTTTCTTTTAAGTTTAGCTACAAAAGCACCTGAACTTTTTTCTTAATTTTATTTGAACATACACATTTAAGAGGGCAATGCAATCACAGACATCTCTGCCCGTAATACCTAATATAAACTTCATATAAGTAGAGCAAAAATAGAAACTGGAGGGAGAGCTATGTACATTGATGATTAAAACATATAGAAAAGAAAAGAATATTTTTGAGAACGATTTCCTTGGGGAAAAAAAAAATCAATTTTTCATTTACTTTAGTGTAGGTCTCTATTGGTGGGTGGCTGTAAGAGCTAGTTATCTTTCATTACAGGGTAATTAATCTACAGTTTTTCTCTAAGGAACTGTGTGTAAGATTTGAATAAGAACATCTTCTATTAGTAATACTACTACATGCATCTTTTTGTGAAGAGGCAGTGAAGGTGACAAGGCAGAGTGTGCTTCATGGAATACCATGGAATGGTATCTTTGCTGTGATTGGGTTGCCTGGCATTATCCCATATGTACACTAGTGCTTGCTCAGCGGATGGGAAGGCGTCACAGAAGTGCTCCATTACCATCCTCTCAGATTGTAGCTGCTTCTCCCAACTTCCTCCATGCCTGTGCTGGTGTAGGGAGGTTCCCTCTTGTCCTTGCTTGCCCCCCAGCTGTGTTTTCCTAGCACTGTGCTGTATCTATCCTGTGTTGACCTAAGACAATTGGATAAGCTTGCCTTCCACAAACGGGAACCTTTGGATATTTCTTTAAATTATTTCATTGTTCTAATGGTTATCACTTGCCTGCAAAGCTAAAGGAACAGCATACTTTAGTACAGATGTAGAAATAAATGGCTGGAGATATCAGTACCACCAGTTACTGGAGAAGAAACATCAGTATGAGGAGGCTCTGCTTTCTCTTAAAGAACTGGATATTGTGAGATTTGGTAGGAGGATATATATCCCTTTATCTCACACAAAATATGTGCATCTTACCTATTTTGTGACGAGGCTTGTGCTGCGCTCTCTCTGCTTTTAGTTGCTGTTGCTGCTCAGAGATTATGATCTTCCTGATATCTTCACCTAGCTTTGTGGAATAAATGAATTTAGAAGGTAACTGGAGACGAGTGCCTTTCTTGAGGAGGCATCAGCTGGAACGGGTTGCTTAGGCTCATAGCCAGTTGAGTTTAAAGTATCTCTGAGGATAGAGACTCCACAACATCTCTCAGCTATGCATTCTTGTGTTTGATCAACATCTTCCAGTATTTCTTGCCTTTCTAGATTGCAGCTATCTCACATGTCTCATCACTACTGCCATGACAGTACCTTTGTAACTCCCAGGTTTTCCCTGCTAGTGACTGCCACAGGCATGTCTGGTCACAGATGTAGTTCAGTCAGGCTCCCTCCACATTTCCTGCGTGCTTTCCCCCATGTGCCCTGTTAAATGTCTGGTGGCAGTGTATTTGTTGACAGTTGAGTTGTCCCTACTGGCCTTAACCTTTCTTTCTTTCCCTTTGAGGGAACTGTCCCTCAAAATTCTCTAAGTACCCCCTGCCTCTTTAGCTATTTTTAGCTCATGTGATTCCCAAACTGATTCTGCACAGCTGCTGCTGGTGGCCTGAGAATCAGGAGGAATTGTGTCCTGGGGTTGGGGGTACTGGCTTTTTGGGTCACTACTCTGTGACAGTTACTGTGACCTATGGGGCAGCATTCCATCCTTGGGTTTTATAATAACTTTATGCTTGAGCAGGTATTGCCCCACTCCTATCCTTCCCTTACTTGTGTGATGTTTTGTGTTTTTATTAATTGCAGGGTTAATATGTCCTGGCTTTGGTGGAAGATACTCTTTGGTTTAGTAAATTAAAACCTAGTTTGGAGTGGTGATGACAAACAAAACCACAAACAAATGTGTGCCCATGCTCATTTTGTTACTGATATTTACTGCTTCTTTGGTTCTTAAATAATTGTGATTAATGTAACTGACAAAGTGGTATTTATTGTTTCATAAACATGCCTGTTTATAATTTAATGTTATTTTTTGAATGACAGATACTAAATTTAATGCTGTTTAATTACTCCCTTCTTGTGGGAAAATAACTCCACTTTGCTAACAAGATTTACATGCTTCCACTTTTTTGAAGTGAACTTGGTGGTTTGCTCTGCATCTTTTGGTGTAGTTTAGGGAGTCTTTCTAAACTGTTGGAAGGTTTTCAAAACAACCTTTATCAAACGTTTGATGATGACTATTTTTGTTGACACAGTAACACTTGTCTAAATATCAGCAATTTAAGCTATTTGACAGGAAGTAAATGAGTAACCTTGTGAGGACAGTGGTGAGGATTTTTAAGTCCACTGGCCAGCTGAGGAAAGGGCACTGCACTGTAGGTCAGAATGGCATTGCCCATGTTAGAATTTGGTTAGAGCAATGGGCTTTTAACAGTCTTGTTTTTATCAAGAATGTTGCTCATTCAGTGTCTTTGTCTATTACAATGTTTGAGACTCTTTTTCAATGTAGTTTTTAGAGAAGATGATTATTAGGAAGATAATTCTAGGCTCAACACCAGTGTTGCTTATGCTTAAGTCATCAGTAGATTGAGGGTTGTGTGAGCTTCAACAGTCATTGTAAGTTTTCATTTAGTTTCTGAATGTGCAATATAAATATAATTATAGCCACCGAACTTTGAAAGCATTGTAGAATGTCTGGAAAAATACCAAATTTTTTTCAACATGCAGGCATACAATTAATACCCTTTGACTGCAAGCTCAATGTAGCATCTCAGTAACACAGTGCTGATTTTTCATTACTCATTCACTTCTAAATATATTCTCATGTTTTGATCATTAA
Source organism: Sylvia atricapilla (assembly GCF_009819655.1). Classification (NCBI taxonomy): domain Eukaryota; kingdom Metazoa; phylum Chordata; class Aves; order Passeriformes; family Sylviidae; genus Sylvia; species Sylvia atricapilla. Next base: position 76,308,182 of record NC_089141.1, read on the forward strand.
TTTGGCCTCCCCTTTGAAAAAGAGAAGCTATGGTATTGCAAAGTGCACTTACTGATTAGGCTATATGTTTGTGTTCTGTATTAATTTGCAAAGCTTCACGAGCAGCTTTAGGACAGGAGAAATAGTGTGGCTGTATTAAGAGTATGCCTTGTGTCCATGCCTTTTCTTCATTTGCTCTAACACTGGAGTTTTTGAACTGTTTGTTATTCTACTTGTCCTCCCTACTGAACTTTCAGTTTGATACAGAAAATTTTGTAGATGCCATAAACTTGGGTCTTTGGTAATGTGAAGTATTGCTTTGGCTAGAATGATGCTCTCCTGTTTTTCACTCTCATCACTGTCCTGTTTTTTCTCCATGACTGCCTGGCTTTAATTTAGACTAATGTATATTTTTTGTTAAACATCTCATGGAGTATTTTCTGCCAGGCTGAAGGCTTTTTCCATATTGAAAGCCAAATGCCTAGAAAATAAAGTGCTGCTAACTTTCTCTACTGAATTCAATACATTAATTCCAAGTGCTTTCCCCCCACCAAACAAATTAAAAATATATATCTTGAATCCTAATTTTCAAAAAAGTAAGAAGCTGATATGCTTCAAAAATAAATTGGTTGTGTTTTGAGATGAAGTGGTTAATAGGTTTGATTAGTTGTGGCTCAAATGTAGTCTTTAATTGATAAGATGGAGTACTTATCGATAAGCAAGCACTCTCTCTTACCTTGCTAACATATTCAGGCTGGCTTTGTGCAACACTGGCATATTACGTTTTAAACTGAGTTTGAATTAATGATTAAACAACTGTTGCTTTTACATCAGGCAAAATCTTGTGTGGTCATGCAACTGGTGGAACTATTTTGTGTTGCATGAAAAATGAAATGGTCTTCCTGAAGTTCGATGATCGGGAAGACTAAGATTACACTTGTGTTTGCCATTTCCTTTGTGCATACCTGATTCCTTCTCTTTATCTTCGTGTAATCAGCAGCTATATCCATTGCCAGGATCTAATTGAACTTAATGAAGAAAGAGCTTCTGCTGTTAAGCCTCTGCATTTTCTGCTCTTTGTGCTGCTCACTGGTGCTAAAAAGAGATGAGTTAACATAAACCTGAGTAGGCTGTTTAACCTTCTTTCTCTTCTGGAAATGTAGATGCAATAACATTTGCAGCTGAAAAGGCTCATTCGCAGTTTCTAATGTTTAAGGATGCAAATGAAGCATTTTGTCTTTTCTGTCGCCTGGAGGTGTTAAGCAAGGAAATAGAAAGAGGTTCCTAGGATTAGTTCCACAGATTTCTTTTATCATGTAAAAATCAAGGGTGGTTTCAATGCCATGAAGTGAAGAAAAGCAATATGGAAACCATCCAGGGAAAATTCTTAAGTTTAGTTTGTTTCTCCTTAAATTTTCTGGGCAATCCTTACTATTGATATAGGTGACTACTCAAAACTCTTTCTAGCATACTAGAGCTAAGTTCCTGTGCCTCGGGTGGTGTCAATGTAGTGTTCCATGTATGGTGAAGTAATTAATCACTTACAGTGGCATGTCATGTAGACTCTGCTATGTTCAATTTTTATGGTTTGTATTTGAGAAATGCTTCTGAACTCAGTTAATTCAATATTGCATTTAGGTTCTGGACAAACATACAATATATATACACCATCTAAAGCCTTAAATTGTTTCAAAGTGAAATTATCAAGTAAGCCTTTGGTTGCTGATCAGATCCGAAGTGAAAACTTTTAAGTACAGAGCCACAGAGGTGGTACTTGTTCTCAGTGTCTTGTGCTTTGAGCCCTTGGAAAAAGCTGACTCTGCTTCTTTTCACTTGCAAAGGTATGACTGGGAGCTATGTAAGTGGAAGCACTTACAAGTTACAATATACACTGAACTTTTTGATCAGGGGAGTTTTTAATTTCAAAATGCAGACTTAAATCAATGCAAGCCCATTTACCCTTTGTACATATAACCCATGATAATAATAGTTCGCAACTTGTATTTTGTTAAGGACAAAGTTGTCTACGGATCAGTCTGGTTCTTAGTTTTGACTTCTGACTTCCACTTCTGTGGAACTAGAGGAGATAGGTTTAAAGTTTATTTAAAAAACGATTTTCCATGCAGCATTAGTGCTTAAGGTGGTGCTGACCATTTGGAGTTATTCTGGCCATTCGCTGCAGAAGGTTTATGCAGAAGGTTTTGTACCTTTTCTGTGGTGTACACTTTTTTGGACACTGTAATTAAGTTGCTTTAGATTGTTTGTACTGGCTTGGCAACTGTACCTTTTGTTTGAGCTGAGCTTTAGAATAGTCTAACAAATTGAATCCTCTCTTTCCACCTTGAGTATCTCAATATACATATACTACATTTTAAAAAAACATAATTATGCCTCTCTCTGTCTATATTATATAGAGCTACATGCTGTTCCTGCATTTTATTTCCAGCCTGTATTAAAGAAGGCACGTTTGGGGCCTGGATAAGCCTTGTTTTCATTTGGTCCTGCAGAAGTTTGTCTGGCCCTTCTGATAACTGATTAATGGATTTTCATGCCCCTGCATATTTGAAACTATCCTTTGGAGTCAGATGCTAACAGATTCATACCAAGTTTAAATAAATCAGTTAATATGTCTTAGAATGATAGTTTAAAGGGAGTATATTAACACATCTCCCTCCCCATGGTAGATGTTAAATACAGAAATTGGCATCAATTGGCTTATTTTCAAGTAAATGAGTGTATTCTAGTTTGTGGTGTGTGGTGTGGTGTTTTTTGGTGTTTTTTTTTTTTTTTTTAAATTTTGGTATTGCTGCCCAGCAGTTTTCTTCTTTTCTTAACGTGTGGTTGGAAAATGCTTTAGTGTTCTTTAAATTCAGTCTTAAGAAGTGAGATAGACTTTTTGCAGCTGTGTTCAATTTTAGGTAAAGCCTTTTTATTCTGCTAGCTTTTTCTTTTCAAAGGAAACACTTTCAATGTATTACTTTCTCTTCCAATATGTACTCCTGTTTGAGACAGTGAGTACAGATATTTGAAGTGGGACAGTAGTCACAGATAGTGACATAACTTGTGTGGGGAGCTCTGACTTCTACACTGTAGTGTGTTTTGGAGCCAAGTTACAGTTCTGATTTTAAAGTAGAATTTGGAAGAAGCCATGAGATCTGACAGGCTGGGCAGCACAGTTCCTTATTACCACCTTCCTCTTCAAGTTGCCTTAGGCACTATTGCTCTTCCAACTGCCAATTTATATTTTGCTTTTGAGGCTACTTGCTGTCACAAGCTGCCTTGTGCTTCATCAGCTCAAGGTGATAGTAGCAATCCATCTCCTTCCAAAGACCTCAAACAGAACAAAAGCCAAACCTCTGCAGAAATAACTGCAGTAGTCAAAGGCAGGTATAGTAAGAGAACAGTAGGATGCTACAGCCCTTCCCTCTTGCATATCTGTGCTTTTGCTTGCATCAGCATACAGTCTTCACTCTGCAATAAGCCTGTATAGAAGGCTTTCATTTACTTCAGCATGGCTCATTTTGTAAAAATACTTGTTCTAATGAAGGATGCTACTAGAATGTGTTTTAAGTAAATGTGTGTGCATTGTAAAGATCCTTTGTCTTTGGAAGTTCTGCTTATTTCGTTGTAAACAAGATTGGAGGAACTTTTCTTCACTGGACTGCTGGAGAGTTACTGCTCGTGGTGATCCATGACAATACCTAGGCTTTTTACTGATTCAGGTCCTTGGCAGCTTAATATTCAACAGCAGAGAATTAAATTTTCTGTTTATTGGTACTAAATTCGCAGGTTGATGCCTGCACAAATCATTGGCTGCTCCTGTGTATGCTCTTAATTCTGAGCCTTCAAGACAGCAGCAACAGGGCCCAAATGTTTGAGCTGATAGATCATTACTGTGCATCTAGCAGAAAGCTTCAGGATGTTTTTTCATGTCCACCACATTCTATTGTAGAGCATTTTACCAGTTTAGTATTTCCAAAGTTATTGAGTGAATGCTTCTTCTTATATATTCCAGTGGATTCCTTGAGGGATTCTTTCCCAGTGTTGAATGGAGAGTTCCTGAATTCCGAAGTGTTTTGTGTACCTGCCTTTTTCAACTGATGTCAGTGTGCCTGTATTTGTGACGGTGGTGTGGTGGTGGTGTTTTGTCTGTTTGTTTTCCCACCCCTTTTCCCTGGTAGTACTCCTGAATCTTATCTGTCTTTGGATGGTTCATCTGGATTTTTCTGTTCTGCTTGGTTTTTTTCCTGAGTTGTTTGTACCTCTGTTGGACCTTCCTTTTGCTGCCAGCTCATCTTTTCTGCCCTGCTTTTAGCCCATGTGACTTGGAGGCTTTTTAGCCCAGCTGTTTATTCCAGTCATCTTTGAGGTGTGTTGCTTATCTGCTCTGCTTTGTATATGTCTGCAGGCAGCTGCACGGACAGGTTTGTGTCCTTCTGGTCATCTATGAGCTGTACATGGGGGGACAGTATTTGTGGATGATCCCAATTTTTTTGTAACACAGTAATTACCAGACTATTTGTGGCTATTCCCTTCTCTCTTGGGTCTGCCTCCTTGACTGGTTGTGTGTCAAGAGGCAGTAGTACAACGATGAAAGAATTAATCAGCTGCATATAAGGATTTAAAGGAAACTTTTTCTAGTTTCTCCTGTGAAGAGAACTGGAGGGTTAAGACAGAACTCCTTTGAAAACCAGACCTCTTATAAAGTTTCCACTGAAGTTTTTATCTGTGGACCTTCCTTCATAATCTCACCAATAACTTCTTCAGTAAGTGTGGTAACTTGTGCTGCCCACACTTGCTGATGTGAACAGCTGTGGCTGTTCCCTCACTGCCAAAGAATCTTACTTCTGTTTCTCCTGTCTCTAAGTTGTTGGAATACTTAACACCATATATAAGAGTTTTTTTAAGCAGTGGCTTTGATGCTTCAGACTTGAGCCATTCTGTACTTCAAACAATGTTCCTCAGAGAAGCATCACGTTTGATTTTTGAAACAAACCTTAAAATGGTAATGCAGATTTGACAAGAAGAGCAGGTCGATATGGCAGCATGCAGCCATCCTACCGAGCACCTTAGAGTTTGAGGATGTGCCATCTTCCCAAAGAAGGTTCTTGTTCACAGTTCTGTGCACCAGCAGCTCATGGTCCTTCCTTTGGCGCCCATTAAGGTTCAGTTTAGCTCATTTTGTCTCATGAAAGTGATGGAAAACACTTCTTACACAAAAAAAATAGGCCACTGTGCCATGTGGGTCGGCTAAGTCAGCTGAGGAGTGTTTAAGCCTGCCTTTAGAGAAGGGAGAGAGATAGGACTGAAGGCAGGAGGGGAAGGAGAGAGAATGAGGGAAGAGGAGCTCGGTCAGTTGCCTCAGTCACTCGAGGGCTGTTACTGTCTTCTGTAAGCATCACCCTGAGCTGAAAATGTCATATGTGAGTCTGAATTTGAGAACCTATGGTTCAGTGGCAGCATGCAACAGATTGTTTGGGTCCTCCTTTAAATTTCGTGAGCTTGTTTAAATCCAGCTCTGTGTTTACATAGAAAAGCTTGTTTTCAATAAAGCAGAGCAGCTACAAATGCTTCTGAGGTCTCTGTCCTCTCAGCCATTTCTTCTTCAGAGATGGGAAATAGTTCCTTAAAACTAGTCATTTTAGGTACTAGGGAATGAACAAGTACAAAGCCTGCATTATTGTCACTGCTTCTGTGTGGTAAGATAACTGTCGGGGCTCTTGCACCTGGAAGCAGCTGGGCACTTTTTTTTGTTTTGCCACATCAGTGTGCTGTGAGTGGAAAAATCCCCTCATCAAATGATCCTGGAAGAGAAAACACGAGATTCTTGATAGCAGTGTTTTTGTATATGGCATATCTCCTCGTTGGTTGAAGCTGCTCCTCTTAAGCTGATATTACATGCAGATTCAAATATCTTGGCTCAAATGAGGATACCAAAAACTGTGTTTAATTGCCCATAACGAGCATAGTAAAAGACAGAGGATAAGTTTTAGTATCACTTGCTTTGTCTAAAGCTGAGTTGGAACTGTTCAGTAATTTCCTGCAGCTCCAGGAGGCCTGGCAGTGAGTTGGCTGCTTTGCCACAGATTCATAAGCCCACAGAAGAGTATACATTGCCAAGTATACGTGTGTAAAAGTTGTTTATGCAGTTTTCCCTCCTTCATGCTTTCTATCTTTAGTTCTGCTTAGGCTGTTACTGAGACTGAATCCACTACTGACTATAATACAGTGATTGTGAATATCTACATTCGTAATTTCCAGGAGGAGGTGCAAAGGAAACTCCTCTTCTAGACTCAATCTCTTCAATTACCTCAGTTCTGCAGGAGTCTGTCAGATGGACAGGTCCTTTCCAGATGTTGAGAGTATGATGACTTTCACTGGCATAGGTCTGTTTGGCCCACTGTTCCCAGAGCAGTCAGATGTTTGACAGACTCTGAGTGTGATGGTTACAAACTCAATCATGAACTTCCCAAATGAATTTTCCAAATCTTGCCTTTGCTTGTTGTACTTTGACACTGTGTTTAGTTTTTACTATATTAGGGGTCCTGCATTCCCTGAGGGTAGACTAAGGCTTTTGTCTGGTTTATAAACCAATCACCAAACCAAAAGGAAGAGAGAATGAACTGCTAGCAATTCTTACAGCACGGCTATGAGACCTATTGTAACTGCTTTCAGAAATAGGGAGCTGTTGGGGAAAGCTGTTCAATATCTACTACTAAAGACAACTAAAAATTAACCAATTAACCTTTTTGGTACAAATTTATTATGAAATTGTTATTTTATAAAATATTCCTTATTATTTGCCTGTACCTTTGATTATGCGAAGTAAAGCAGTGATACACAGATATAACAGGTATGTTCCTAAACAAAATGCTGGTGCATGTTTATGGTGAAACTTGATGTGTTTTCTGCAGACAGATAATTAATCTTCAAGGCTGAAATATGCTGCTGAATGTGTGGAGGAGTAACAGAAGTTCTTTCAAAACTTGTTTGATGTGCGATGTGTAAGTTTGGTATGAACAGCACAGGTTTTAGTACTTGCTGCCACACTGAAAAATCTGTGTGTGAATAAACTGGTGAATCTTTGTGGGAGCTGAAGATGTTGCCACCACATTCTTTCTCATGGTCTGTTTTTGGTGTTTTCAGTATTGGGCAGTGGACTTTTGAACTGATTAATACATTTTCTGTGTGGGTGATAGAGAAGCTGGGGCACTTTTCTGGTGATGAGCTGAGAAACTTTGGCAGAGAGCTTTGAGCAAGCATCTTTGAGTGATAGAGTATTAAATTACTGTACCAAGACTTGCAAGACTTTTTTCAGTAGTGCCTTAAGCTGACAAAGTCTTTTTTTTATGTGCTTAGCTGAGGTTAGTTGTGAGCCAGGTCAGCGAATACACACCTTTCCTGTGTAAGAGATGGTTAGACACACTGCTGGAAACCAGCAGAACCTCCTTGGTTTTGTTAACTTATTTTTGATTTATGGATATTGCAGAATCACATAGTTTTAGGTGTCCTGTGATATCATACTGAGTTAAATTATTTTGTTTCAGATTGTTGAAGGAGAAATAACTGGCTGTGGTGACTGCCCCAGCTGACTGATGTTATGAGAGAATAGGTGTTACTATGCTGCTGCTTGTTCACCATGAAAGAGCTGATCTGTGGAAGGTACAAAGGTTTGAAGCAATTAAAGCCAAAAGCTGCATATGTAGACAAGTGCAGTTTGTGAATTCTGAGTTATGAAAAGTATACATTAAAAAAAGACAAAGATGCAGGTTGCAACAGGTGATACTTGCATTAGAGTAATGTGAATGTGCTGCACATCATCTGGTACTTAATTTTTAATAAGTACTATGGGCTGTATCCATATGGAATATTAATGCTCTGCAGGATTCATATAACAAATATTTTGGATGCAGAGATTAATTTCTTGAAATGGCCAGCAGTGTTCCTTCTCGGCTAGTTCAGGAATCTCTCCTGAATGGTCTCCTGAACTGTTCCCTTCTCATCCAGCTGTTTGGACAGGAGCAGGGTGTGAACTGGGCACTTTGGAAGTCTGTGCCACAAATCAGGGAGATGAGACTGTAGGTCAAGCATGATGTCCCCTATCGGCATTTGTCTGGAAAAGTGCATGCTTGCTGATACTATCAATGTAATTTTTACCCTCCTCTGTGACCTCCAGTTTGAAAGAAGATTTTAAATTTTCTGTCAGAACAAAGAGGAGAAAAGAGAAATACCGTAAGTGACTGCAGGCTACATGTCTGGGATGGTCGGTTATGGCAGCAAAAGTTTGAACTTGCTATCTTGACCTCTGGAGATCTCATGTTTTGAATGGTAAATTCTGAGAAGAAAGTTGGGAGAGGAAGCAATGCAATGCCAGTGTTGTGGTAGAAACTGTGGAAACATGGTGTTTCCAGAATACAAGAGAGACAGTGTAAACTCCACTTGTCAAGTATGTAAATGATCCTTTTCCATAAGGCTTTTTTTAAAAATTGGAATACAGTCTGATGACAGAAGAGAGCTCTGCCCTACCTCTAGTGTATTCGGGTACCTATTTGTGCCTCTTGTTAAGTATCAGGGAAAAAGTATCAGTTTTCAGGTTGCTTCTGAAACAGTCAGCTCCAAATTTTGTGTCACTGTGGTTGCGCATCAGCTCTTTGCTTTGTTTCCCTTCTCCTTTAAAAAGTGAATTTCTTAAAGTGCCAAATGGTCTGAACACTAAATAATAGATCCGCACCCTTGTTTTGACACTCCTATCTCTTCCTTCTTCTTACTGCAGTCTTCCCAACCTTCTAAGACAGCTATTAATCAAGTTGTTAATTCCTGAGTTGCTAAGCTAAGAAGTCCAGTGCAGTAGAGAAGGGGTGGCCAGAGAAAAACCCCCATTGTAAGTCAAAGCTACCAATCCTCTGATGTGATAGAACTGATGCATTTAGTTTAGGTGTCCTTCCACTGAGCTTCATGTGTCTATAATGCTCACCTGATCTTTTCTGGATGATCTCTAGCACCCTGTTAGCTAGGACAGTATGAAATAATCTACACAGAGCTGCTGCTGTTAACATTGGTCTTGCTAGGAAGCTGCTGGCAGTGCAAATGGTGACTCCCGAGCATGTTGAGCTCTCTCAGCTCTTATGAGGTCACAAATAGGAGAATGTTTCCCAACTTAAATGTATTTTTAATATGTTGTGGGTTTGGATTATGTACTACCATCAAATAAATAAACACAGCTTCAACAAACAACTTTTTATTGTTAGTTATTAACTATATGGGCTGTATAGCACAAGTATTGTCAGGAAAACAAAGTACTAAGGTATAAATTGCGATATAAGAAACTGCTATTTGCCTTTTGTTAGTATTAGGTTAGCTGCCCTTTGGTTAGAAACAAGTTGTTTTTAGACATTTTACAGGTGTCTTAGAACTGGGGAGAAGAAAATAAATGTAGCTTGGAAAAATTGTGCAAGGCTTGATTTAAAAAAAAAAATTATCTTTACTCCTCTTTTATCTTCTCTTTCCCCCTCCAGTACAAAAGATGTAAAGTTACCTGAAACATGAGTACTCACTATTGCATCAGTAATTTTCAGGGAATAACAACAATTCTGATGAAATTGCCTTTAACTTACTGTAGTACTGACCTGAAAAGGTTTGAAAAAATGCCTCTATCTGAATAACCTTGCTGAAGTCTATTGTTGGCATAGAGAAATAGGAGAAAGAAACATGCAGTTCAGTGTTTTACCTATGTCTTGATGTTGAAGTATTAAAACATTTTATGTTAACCCATTTCCACATTATTATTGGAGAAGAGTTGACTGAAAGAATCAGGAAATGTTATTTCGCTTTTTGCTTTATTTTCAAGGTCTTAAATATGTTGAGTGAAAGACTGCATTTTCTTTTTGATGTTTCATTGAGGTTTGGTTTTAGGAATGCATACTAAATAGAATTTTAAACTGTGTTATCATTTGGCAAGTGCATCTTTGTAAATCACTTTTGGTTATTTCAATGGTGAATTAGCAAGCCTCTGCTTTCTGAAGGGGTATTTCTAACTTTCAGGCTGGAGGACTTCCACTTGCAGCTATTTTTCCCTGGCCTGGCTTTTGATTTATACAAATGCTAATTATAGGGCTTTGAATCTCTGTGTATACATAGTTTCACAAGGTCATACACATTTTTAATGAACTGTCTGAAATATTTATATATTGCTCTGTTGTTATGTAAAGAGATCGCTGCCATGTAAGTCTTGTTGCATTAGTCAGCTCAAAAGGAGAAAGAAGTTAATAGTAATATCTGTGTATAAAAAAGCTGATTTTTATTTTTGTCTCCTAAAGTTTTATCTTCATTGTCTTTGCAGGCATCAGAAGGTGTCACCTTCATTGGACCTGACACACATGCTATTCAAGCTATGGGAGACAAGATTGAAAGCAAATTGTTAGCCAAGAATGCAAAGGTCAACACGATCCCTGGCTTTGATGGAGTAGTCAAGGTGAGAAATCATTTAATTACTGTCTGCCCACTGTAGGAACAGTGTTTAAATCAAAGTGCACCTATTAAATGTCTGATGCAGAATCTAATTATAATTTCCTCTTCTTTTTCAGTAAAATATAATTAAAAATGGAGTACAGAGTTTTACTAACAAGAGAGCTTTGGAGAAGAGGAGAAAGTCCTTGATAATAAATTATGTATTAGGAGTTCTTCAGTGGAGTCTCTAAAAATACTTTGCTTTAAATTTAACATTAAGGCAGGTAGATGTGTTAAATGTCAGGTGTGGATTTGACTTATTTGCACATCTTTACTTTTCTCAGGTCTTGTTGGCCAAGGTCTTGACAGCTCTGAGTTAAGCTAAGTTTGTTAAACTGTGTGAAATTTCCATTTTGTGGTCTGTTCTGATGGTGCATATTTCCATGTGTTGCAAAATTCAGGATAAGAATGGCATGGGGGGGTTTGATGGCTCTTTATCAGAATCTACAGCTAATGCTCTTTATGTGGTTTTAGAAGGAATGTCTTTGAACAGTTTTGTAAAAAAAAAATTGTTGTTTCTTTATAGTTTGTAAGGTTAAATAAAGTATATCTTAGTTTTTGTTTATTTTCTGCTATAGTGGTTGTGTTGGGCTCTTATATGCTTTCCTATGTGTCGTAATATATTGTCAGTTAATGTTAATGTAGTTAAGCTTTTCTCTTTTAAAAGCTTCCTTGTATAAAACTAAAACGTGGTGCATTATAAAATGTTGGCCTCCTGGGTTGAATTTTTTTGCTTTACATGTCAAATGAGATTTTTTTTTGAATGAAGTTTGAGTAAAACTTTAAGTTGCATGAAAAAGAGTGTGGTAGGTAAGCTGGATTTTAAACTCTGTTAAGAGACAAAATACCCCTCCTCAAACCAACTAAAAGTGAAAGATAGAGTACAAAGGGGCTAAACCTCCACAAAATTGCCTGGTCCAATGAGGTTGCCTGGAGAACTTGACTAGTGAGAGAGAATGATAAAATCACAAAATAGCTGAGGTCAAAATGCCTGAGAGAATTTTTCAGTACTTGTGATGGAAATGCATGATGTTTATAATGTCTGTTAGCAGCATAATGCTGCAACAGGTAAAAGTGCAAAGATTTCTGTCTCTTCTGGAGGACTTCGTATGTGTTTTGGACTGGCATTTGTGGCCATGTTGATGTCTGGAAGTAGCAAATTTCAGGTTTTTGTTGCATGTTTTAGTAGTCTCTTGTGAATGTGGTCCTTCAGCACTCATAAGATTTAACAGCAGCCAAGCTGTTTTGCATAACATTCTCTTTTCTGATGTCTTGTATATTCTTCTTGGAATCCTGACAATAACTTCCAGAAAAAGCATCTAGCTAGGTGATAACTTTGAATTAATCATTTGAACACCACAAAGCATTCTCTAATGCAGAATTAAATACTCAAACACCACAAAATGCTGCTTTTCTCATTGTATCAAGTTAAAACTTACATAAGGGTCTGTTCTTCTGCTAACAAAAAAACCCAAACCTGACAAAGTAGGATAATGGTTAATGAACAGATAGCCCTATACCCAGTGCAACTTGTTGAGCTGCTTTCTTGTATGCACTTGTTTCGTAGACCTTCAGTTGCACTGTTTTGACAATTATCTGAAGTTCCTGATACAAAAAGGAAACTAAAGTGATGTGGTTGGCAATGGGCTATATGCAACAATACCCTTAAAACCAAATGAGCTGGAATGTAGGACTGAGTTGACAACTCCAGTCCTCTGCTATTAAAAGGAACTATGTGGTAGTTGCTTAATCCCAAATGGTCCATGTCATACCTGTTTCACATACCTCAGCATGCATGAGTTCTGATTATCTCAGAGTGTTGATGAAAAAGGGTACATACCAAAAAAAATCCCAAACCCAAACCTCCAGTGTGTCCACCAAATAAGAAAAAGGAAAGTCCACAGGCATTGACAGCATTGTAGTCTCCATCAAAAAGTACAATTGCAAATTTTAGTCTAACTAGTGCTTTGATTACCAATTCTAGGAAATAAAGCTTCTGATAATTGATAGTGCCATACTTGCTATGAATCTAAATATGTGTCTTTGTTTTGTTCTCCGATTTCCTTCCTGTGACAATGTCTTTTGCCCAAATGAACACCCAAATAATTAGGTCATACAGGATGCCTGGTCTTTGGTTAGAGCTTGATATACGATTTTCCAAATTCAGACTAAGATAGGAAGGGCAAAGCTGCATGATACCAGTTCTAATCAGAACACCACCACACAAAGAACTACAAACTGTTTAGGATTTCTGCCATTCTGTGGGAAACCTATTTTAGTCACAGTTTTGAAGCTTTCAAAACCTTTGAGAGCTCTTTTTCCTGAGAAATAAAAATGTAGAGATCTTAGGAAGGACTAAGTGTCTGCTTGATGCTTAAAGTGATTAGAGGTGGCTTCAGCTTTAAAGCAGAGTTTAGTAAAGCTGGAGGAAAACTGCATTCATGCCTCTGACAATGCTAGAAATTAAGGCAGATCCGTTGCATGTATACTTTCTGGATGAATAGTTAAAACAACCACACAGTAACAACTTCTAGTGCTTGATTATTCAACTCAGGACTGCACTGAAAATCTTTGTTACTAGGAGAGTTGTCTTTATCCTTGTTAAATAGTGGTGAAGATACTTAGGTCATTCATGAATAAAGGATATTTTTCCTCTCTGATGTTGCTTAGCACTTAACACATAGGAGACACTGTAAGGTCTTGTAATAACATCCTGGAGAAGTTGCATGCAGAAAAGTTCCCAGTGAGTAGAAATTAGATTAGAAATTTAAAAGAAGGAAGGCCTTCAACAGTATACTTAAAGTTGGAAGGATTGAAGAGCAGGATGCTTGGCATTACAGACACAACCAACTGTTCTTTTAGTGGCAAATGCTCTAGCAAATATGAAGCTGAGAATGAAAGATGTGGAATGGAGAGGGCAGTTTGACAAAGAGTAATTTTCTTCTCATCCCTGGTTCAGTTTCTCAGTTGGCTGGGGCAAGGGTTAGCCAGTTTGAACATGTAAGGTACCAGAGTCTTGTGCTGTCAGCTAGAGAGCCAGCAAAAACATTCAAAAGCAATTAATTTCAAAATGTGTAATTACAGTCAGTTTTAGAAAACCGATTGGGAGGGGCAATGGTAAATGCTTTTAATCAAAAGAATTAGCATTAATCAATGTGAGCAATGGCTATAGTAAAGTTAGGGTTGAGATGATGTATTGACTGTAAACAGCTAAAGGGGCAAAAGAGACTAGAAAGTGGAGGCTGAGTAATGAGCATAAGAACATGGTGTGGTGAAAAATGGGCAAAGGAATGGCAAGGGAAGAATGATTTTTGTATTGTTTCACCATATACAGCCAGTTTGGTTTTATGGCTGGTAGAACACAGCTGGATGTAGACACAGAAGAATAATGTCTGTGTCTACTTCATTTCACTGATGTCAGTAAGCACATTAGAATTCTTCAGCAAGGCTCTGAGTTTACTGTAGTTAAGTTTAGGTGCCTGTTTTAGCTGAATTTTTGCATTGGGGTATTGTCATTAAGATTGAATGATCACTGTTTAGTTGGACAGGTTAAGAGACTGGTTCTGGAGACTGACGTGGAGTTTTTCTAACACCCTCAGCCATGAAAACCATTATGCAGTTTTTCATAATTAATACAATATTTCACAGTTCTAGGAGTCACTTTATCAGCTTTATCCTGGCATTCCCTTATATCAAGAGAGTTTTGTTTTTCTGTCTCCACCTGCTGGTACCTGGTTGAGAGGCATGTACATGAAAGTAGGGGGTAAGGAATTCTTATGCTAAAGAAGTATTTTATGTCTCTTTAACTTAATAGAATCACTTATTTGTGAAAATGGTATGCCATAATTTTATAACTCTTAGATTTTTATTAACCTCTACCATTACTTGAACATTTTTATTTGTACAATAAAAGGTGGTGCTAAAATTATTTATTTCTTTATAGTCTCCAGTTAATTTTGGAAAAATGGTGGTGTAGGTAATGAGCTTTTGGAGGAAACAGCAGTAAATAATTGAGGACTTTTGCTTTTAAAAAATAATTTAAAGTGTTTTTAGTACCAGTGTGGTTTTGTATATTTTGCACTTATGGATGTGTGTGTTAGGTGGTATCATAGCATTCAGTTTTTTGCTCCTCTTGGGCTAATATTGTTTATCTGTCATAAGTTCTATGTACCAAAAAGCTAAAATAACTGTCCTAATTTTTTCTGATTACTCAAACTGCTTCTGTATTTAGGTAATCAGGAAGTGAAATTTGTGATATTTTAAACATACATTCAACATACCTTCTTACGGAAAGAGATCAAAAGACCAGGGGTTGCAATATGTCAATTTCTTATTTTTTAAAATTAGTTTCCCTCTTTAAATCACAGCGTATTTTTGTTTTCTGGCTCAGAAATAGTCTTTGAAGGTGAAAATTTGAGCATGCATAGTTTTCCCCCCCCCCCTCATATCTTAAGAGTTTGGGTTCTAATATGTTTAGAACTGTGAAAGAAATAGATGTTGAAACAGTGTAAATTAATAACTCTGCTGGGCAGATGACTGAAGTCTTTTCAAGCCAGAACTAAGACAATTAGTGCTGCTGATACCAATCTGCTTGTTACTTAAAGTTGTTGTATGCATGTGTAAAAATACAGTGGCAGTGAAAAGTTTCCCTATAATAATTTGCAGCTTGTCTTCCTGTGGAGTACAGTGTATCAGTTAGCCACTTGTTTGCAGGTAACTAAGTGAAAAAAGATTACCCTGTTTGCTTCCCCCCCTTAATTCTATTTTGCAAATATATGGGGGAATTTGCAAGAGAAAAGAAATGTAAAAGTTTCCTTCTCAACTATAATCGTGGCTCTTTATCAGTCATCACTCTTCCTGCATTTTGTTCAAGAGGCTCTAATTGTCTGCATTTGGCAGGTTTAACACTTCCTGACAGAGAGGCTATTAAGGGGAAGTATTCTCGCATAACTGTCACAGGCAGGAACAAAGAACCTTCAAACTCAATGTGTGGAAACCACTAACATTCTTAAATGACCCTTTTCATGCATTTTATCCCTTTAAGCTAAAATTTGGAGGGTGCAGGGTCATGGAAAGCAGCAAGGTGTAATAAAACAGTAAACTCTTGAGGTAGTGTTTTTTTTTTGTTTGTGGTTTTTTTTTTTTTGTTTGTTTTTTTTTTTTTTTTTTTTTTTTTTGCTAGATTTATCTCTTGAGTTAAAAACAATTGTTATTTGGAAAAATCTCATTAACAGATGTGACTGGAGTAAAAAGACTTAAAACTGATGTTGCTTTCAGGACTGCTTTGAACTTAACAAGCACCGATTTGTGGAGCAGACTAGCTAATGAAAGGAAATTAAATTTTCTGACAACTTCCCCTGCCAGCCCCCTTATTCTTCATGGGGCTGTTACTAGGTACTGAAGACTTTTAAAGAGGATTTTGTTTTATTATCGGACATAAATGAACCAGGTATGAACATTTCTTATGTATTTTTTTTTAAGTTCTGACCTGGGTGCTTTTAAAATGGATTGCCTTGAAAGCTTTAAAAATATCAGGTTTCAGTTTAATGTTCATAAGTCAGCCCCCATAGTTTCAGACACACTTAGCAGCTGGTGGTTTCCAGACATTACTGCCTTCTATACAAATTTTTTAATGTATGTCATGGGATAGTATAAATATTAGCAAATTTGGATGGAATTTTCAAGCTTAACCCATACTCCTGGAGTTTAACCCCTTTTTCTTTCTAATTTTTGTGTAGTGGAAATATACTCCTATCAGTAGAAATAATCAGAATTAACTTCTGCAGATGGAGTGATTTGGTTATTGAAATATAAGTGATTCAAGTATTCTGGCTTTTATTCTCTGAGTTTCCCAGGACTGTTTTCTGTAGCAGACTACAGTAGTATGAGACAGCTGAAGCAATAGGTGGCATCAACAAAAGGATTTGTATGGTTGGCTTATGCAACTCTTAGATGAAAACAATTATGGGAATCTTCTCCTTTCAGATACAGTTTAAAAAGATGCATTTAAGGTTTATTTTGTCTTCAGAATGCCGAACTTTCAAAACTGAAGTGCTTGTGTTCTTTCTTGAGTAAACAAAACCCATTTGTCTTTGAAGAAGTTCTAGAAGGTTTTTTTCCCTGAACTTGAATTACTCCCAAACAATAGAGAATCAACTCCCCCTACTGACAGCAACCAGGAAAACACCAAGAGTACCTGCGAGGACAGAAACAAGCTGGTAGTGGACAAACTTTAACGATCTGATTTATGGTCCATTATTGATTGTAAGCTTCTAAATTCTAGCATTAAATTCCTACAACTGCAGAAAATCATTTTGCAATCCTGGTTGTGTTTCCTGTCAGCTGATTCCTCATTGCTTTGAGTTTCTCAGTGCACTAATGATGAGGTAGAATTTACATTCCACTTATGGTATTAATTTTACACTCCTCTGGCTGAAAAGGGTCACAAGGTTGTAAAATCAAACATTAAATGAATCGGAGGAGACAGTAGTGCAATATATGACTGCCCTCAGGACACAGTGCAATGGCTGATGGGATTAATGTTGGGTCTCATTTCCTGCTTTTACAGGATGCAGATGAAGCTGTCAGAATTGCAAGGGAAATTGGTAAGTTCTTAAATTAGCTATGGTGGGATTTGTGTGCCTCTCAGCAGACATGGTTGACTAAATTGAATGTGTAATAAGTAATCCCTATAGAACAAATAATGTTTTAATAGTTTTTAAGTTCCCTATTGCCCATAGGACTGGAGGAATCTAGGC
This sequence comes from Sylvia atricapilla, assembly GCF_009819655.1. Classification (NCBI taxonomy): domain Eukaryota; kingdom Metazoa; phylum Chordata; class Aves; order Passeriformes; family Sylviidae; genus Sylvia; species Sylvia atricapilla. The sequence goes on from NC_089141.1 coordinate 76,325,425, forward strand.
ATTAATGCCCTGTCTCTTAAATCATCACATTTGAGCTTTTCAAACTGGACTTCACAGAACAAGTGCAGCCATGATTTGTGGAATGAATGTAATATGCAGTAATGAGTGCCTCACTAAAGGAGTTATCTAAAAGTATATCTGCAATTGGACATGATAGTCTGAGGTTAGGCATGGTACACTTCTCTTTATATGGAGACTGACACCAGTGATGTTATGATCTTCATCACTGTGTGGACTGCAGCTAGCTTGAATATGATCCAGAGCACCAGCCTTCTGTGCTTACTAGAATAAAGTCACTCTTCAGCTTCTGAATATCTTGCAGAATGGTGAAAAGAGCAACCAGCAAATGAGTCTGGGACTCATTTTGATGAAGGTTAAGTGTAATATGTGTTTAATGAGTTTTGGCTTTTATTTACTAAAGCTTGGTATTAGTGAAAATATTAAACCATATGCTTGAAATTACACATGTTTTTAAATGCTTTCTAGAAGAAGAATCTAATGTAGTAAGATTTCTGATTTTTCTTGGGATTTTTCTTTAATTTTCCCTTTGAAACTGCAACCATGAAAAGCTATTTAGGTTTATCACAGGTAGATAAACAGCTTTTCACCTGTGTCAAGAGCTGTTTCTGTGCCAGATAGAAAGTGGGAGTTGCACTTCTACAGATAACTTCTAAGCAGTGTAAGATCTTTCTGCTTTCAGTTTAAGCTGGGGCTTTTACCGTGCAGTGGTTAACTGCCCTGAAAACCCTCCTAGGTTTGTCCGACTTTTAGGCTAACATAATTGAAGTCAGCATTTCTGTGAGTCAGGCTTTGTGTCCTGGTTGTGAAATCCAGTGATAATGTCATGGGAGCATTACCAAAAGAAAGGTTATTAACCAAATGGGAACATTCAGAAGAGAACAGCAAATAAAATTTGGTTTAGTCCTACCTAAAGACATAGTAATGTGACTGACTTTATTTCAGTTCACTTTCTCTTCAATAATCTTTCTTGCTCTTGTGTTTTAAAGATTTCCTGTAAGTATTTTTTTAAACAGGTTTGATGAATGTAAGGCAGAAGGCATGCAGTGGCTTTCTAGACACCCCTTTAAAATACATTCTTTTCTAATTTTCTTTTGAGTTCTTCTGGTGTTCTGTTGACTGGTTCCTGTCTTTAATATTAGTAGCACTTTGGAGGTCATTATATCAAGGCAGTCTTAAATCTGTGATAATAAAGTCAATTACAGACATCTGGGTGGTGCTTTATTTAGATGGAAAATTCTTAAACTGTTTTGATACAAGAAGGGTTTGTACTATGATGCCATGTAATGAAAGAAAAATGTCCCTTCTCTCTTTTTCCCCACCCATGTTTTGACAAATTGATCAATTTGGTTAAGCTTCTGTCTAATTGTAACCACTGACCAAAATAAAACATAGTGATTTTAATTTCAAAGGATCTTAGAATGAAATTATAGCCTCTTGTGTATATATATAATGCGTTTGTCCTTGTGTATAAAGCACTTGATCTGTAGTGGAATACTTTCACATTGTTTCTAATTTTGCTAATCCAGAGTTTCAGTTTTCTAAGAAAGCGTAACTAATTCTTAAAAAAATAACCATGGGTCAGCGCTTAAAACAGTAAAATTGTGTGTGATGCTCTCTTGTTGCCTGTGGTTTTTTTCCTGCTTCTCCCTGCCGTGTTTTGGCCAAAGATCCGGTAGTAGTGGAGCATAGCACCTCAGGGTTGAGAACATAGCCTTTACCTGTTTCAGTGGCTGTTATCTATGAATACACATTTTCTAGGTGTGAGAGGGAAACCTTATTTTTGCCCCGATTTGAGATGTTTTCCTGCGTTCTATAGAGAGAACGTGACGGGAACTAGTCTAAGTCGGAAATTGGAAGAAGTTCAGGCACAAATTGCTGTACTGGCTCCTTTCTACTGTCTCTCTTCTCTATTTGTTGGTGTGGGCTGTTGCGCTCTTCTGATCCTTTCTGTAGTGCTTAATTACATTGGCCCTTTTCCCGTGCTGCTTTTTGGTCTGTTTGTAGAATTGTACATTAAGAACTGCTGGATTCTTAATTCTGAAGCATCGATGAAGCTCCAGAAAATTTGACTCCTCTAATTGAAAGGATTGAACAGCTATGAAGTGCAGTCACTTAAAACTAAATGGAAGTCTGTACAAAACTGAGGAGATGAAACAAGATGGTTTTTTGGTCATGTTTTATTTGACATGAGTTTAGTTAGTGCTAACATTTAATAGATATTGAAAAGAAATAGATACTGATATCATTTCAATAGATACTGAGAAGAATCTTGTATTGCCACATGCAATAATGCCCAAACTGGTATTACACAGTGTGTTCTGTGGTCTACTACCTCCACTTTATAAAAACGGGTAAATGACATCCGAACCAATGGTGGCAAAGGATGGGAGCTAACAGCTGCGGGACATCAGAAGTTTGTTTACTCCTTTTATCATTCAGATTCTTAGAACAGTAATTGTTCTGGAAACAAAGCAGTTCTAACTTCTGAGTACCTATTTAGCAGCAAAAGCAAGTGCTGTGATCTTCAAGTCTGACTACTTTTTGCTTTCTTGCCTCCTAAGATCTTTAGACCCATCTTTAAGAGGTGTCACAAGAATGAAAAACTACAAAACAAGAGTAGGATTTAATCTCAGATGGAATTTTAGTTTCTCATAAATTGGCATCTAGTTTGGGGGAAGGATTGAAAATGCATCTGCTTTGTGAGTCATTTCATTGCTGTTGTTGTAGGTACTTACAAATGGTGTTAGAAATTGTTTGCATGCCTCTTGCTTCCCACTACTAACCCAACCAATCCATGTGAACATATTTTAGCAATTTTGTTTGCTGCTGAATAGTACAAAAGTGGAGAGTGTTGAGTAATGCATTCTGATTGCAGTATCCTATACCAAATATGTATCAACACTTAAATTTTGCAACGCCTTTCTTTCAGTCTTTCACATTGGCTAATATCAAAGCTGCTCTAAAGCTTAGTTCAGTGCCTCTAAGAGCAAGGAGTGTGTATCCTCATGTTTGAGCAAAAGCTCCAGTACCCTTGTTTTCAGGGGACTGGCTAATTTACATGCTGACATGTAGAGGTTTGTTGCAATTTTTCCTTTTCAACCAGAAAAAGTGTATCTATTTTTTCAAAACAGGCCTTACTTCATTTTTTTAAAACTTATTTTATTTTTACTTATATAGGCTCTTGGAAGTCTTTAACTGCCTTACAAGTATGACATATAATCACTGTATAAAGGGTGTGAGGGAATGGAATGGAAGCCAAGTGGTACTGTGCTTGGTGAACAATACTAGTAACCTGTATATACTCTGATAATTTAACCATGTGAGTTGTGATATATAAGTTACATTTTGAAGCATACAAAGGCTTACCAAGGCTCATTTTCAACATGCCTGTTTTGCTTTGGAAACTAAAGAACAGTAAATCAGGACTAGGTTCTGCTTAAAGAATTAAAATCAGCAAACCATTCAAGAGACTGATATTGTTAGACTGAAGTTGGTAGCATAATTAATGATGATTTTTTTCAAGTACATTTAACACTGAATAAAATAGATTAAGTGATGGAAATTGCCTTAGTGCGTTTGCCATAATAAGACTTAAAACAATGCTTGCTTCAAAATTTCACTCTTACAGCTTTTTGGGTAGGACAGAGTCTCCAGATGGTGATAGTATTGCCAGAGATTTGCTAGTGTTATTCAGTAAAATCTTGTTTCTTGCATGGAAGTTATACAAGAAGTGTTTTTAGCTTTATTTCAAGATAACCAGTGACTTGTGTAGGGGCCTGGCAGCTGCCAGGGGTGTGGAGAAGCAGCTACAGCATCAATAAAGTCCTCTTGGGTAGATATTGCACATACTGCATTTCATCAAAATTGGTTGAATTTCACTGTTGCTGCATGTAATCTGGAATTATTTTGCCTTTACCCTTTAATCTCTGGGATTGTAGAGGCCTGGATCAAGCATTGTTACTCTGTGGCTTATTTTATTTTGTAAGAAAATCTGAGAGACTCTAGAAAAGTTATTTGCATGGCTCTGTTGGGTCTTAACCTTATATGTTGTAATGAGACTACTTTAGACTCCAAGGCATGGAGATTTATAGCCTTTTGGTAATCCATGCCTATAGGAGCTTGGTTTGTGCTCTACATATGCTTAACTATTACCTCTCTACAGCTTTCAGCCATGTGAATGCTTTACAGCCTGGGGTTTCACAGTCTAATAATGTGTTATGTTGGAAAGTATTTTATTGATTTTTTCCCCCTGTTTCTTTGTTAATTTAATGTTCTTTTGTACTGTTGCTGCTTTCCTGCCTTCCAATCAACACTACCATTCCTTATGCTTGTCTCATGCCTTTTTTTTTTTTTTTTTTTTTTTGTATCTATTTCAGACTTTTTAAGAAAACAAAGGTCTTCCAGATCTTGCTGGTTTTAATTATCTCCTTCTGAACCTCCTTTCAGTTAGATCACTATGAGGGGGAGGTGGGAATATTCTATTGCTGTCACTTGATGGAGCAAGAGTAGATCTGCATTCCAGAAAGAAACTGTAAATATCAGTAATACATATGACAGTAGACTGGACCACTTCTAGGAACCATTTTCAAATGTCTCTTTCTGTCCCCAGATCAAAGCTTTTTATAGAATATATCTTCATTTGTCAAGGACTGATAGACTCTTCTTGGCAGCTGAAATCGGCTGGTCTCATATTTGCCTAATGTTGTGATTTTCATTAAACATACTGGTCACCAAAGGCATGAAGAATTTTCTGCTATCCTAGAAATGTCAAAATCGGATCCTTGATTTTTAGTTTTCTGTGTGTTCCTGTAGAGAGAAGTGAAGTTCTCTGGTATGATGAAATTGTTTCAGGAAGTTTCTTTGAATGAAATGGTTTGTATTAAAAGATAAACAGTCATTACTAAATCTGCATTTAAACTGTGTACTTTGTTAATGTAATTTTGTAGCTCTCAGAAATGGAAGGTCCTGCTAATATCTGTATTGCAGTATCTTGTTCTACGAATAAGAAATTACTAGTTATGTACAATGCTGACAGATTTATACTCCTTGTTTTTTCTTACTACATGTCAGTTTGGGGAGAATACTTTTTACAAAAGTAATCTGTTTTCTGTACTATTACATAATGTCTAAGCAGCACAGCTCTTGAGCTGCTTTTATTTAAAATGTGCTGCACTAGAAGAGTTAAGATGCATATTTGTTTACTTAATATTTAGACTTAATTTATGAAGTTCTATTAATTTTTGCTATTAGTTGAAAATATTATTTAAGCAGCAACAAGGAAAAAATGTTACTAAAGAAATGTCAAATGCTTTATTCATAAATCACTCATTATTTGAGAATAATTCATTCAGTTTGTTTTTGGTATAAATGAATTGGAGAAGACAGCCTTTCTTGGCTGTAGAAATTACTGTGCTGACAGCTAAGTTTTGAAAAGAAAAATTTCTCCTCTGTTCTCCCTGCAAACAAAGTGTTTTAATAAACGAAGTTATTGTCTACTGGCTTTATTGGACATGTGGTCAGTTGTCATGTTCCTCTGACCAACTGAACAAAGTTTGAACTTCTGTCTAATTGTTCCCCGCTGTTAGGCTACCCTGTCATGATCAAGGCCTCAGCAGGTGGTGGTGGGAAAGGCATGAGAATCGCTTGGGATGATGAAGAGACCAGGTGAGATGCTGTCCAAAAGCTTGCCTTGATGAATGCTGCAGTTACTGAAGTTCCATTAAGCCATTGTGAGCTGACAGTTGAGCAGATCTGAAATGTTAGACAGAGAAATTGGATATTATTTGGTTTTCTCCCTTTGGCATAGTGAGAAATATACTTTGGAAGTTTGCATGTGCCTATTTCTAACTAATTATTGGATAAACCTTAAAAAACATTGTCCATTCATTTGAGTAAAAACCTCAATATTTACAAGCACTGTTAGTCCAGTGGTAGACTGTAAATAACATTTTGCTGTATGCCTTTCAGAATGCTGTTTATTAATTCTCTGTGTTAGGCAGAATATTTATTGGCCCTGATTCACAAACATTAATGCATGCCATTAGTTCTGTAAAGTTGATAAAACTGATAATTCATACGTGGAAACACATATGGTGTTACCAGAATGTGCTCTAATAAATTGCATACTTCTGTGTTTAAAGCATTTGTATCAGCAAACTATTGTACTTTTGTCTGTTTTGAAACAACACACATTTCAACACTCAGATGTTTTTGTGTCTCTTATTGGTTGTCTGAATCCTTAACATTTCATGATGCTTTGTTGTTGGCTTGGAATTTTACAATCCATTCTCTGCTGATGTTCTGGCAGCAAGGAGCGTGATTTCAACTCTGTGTGCTGCTGATCTTACAGAAAAATATATTTTGATTTTTCAAAACTTGTAATGAAAAGCCTATTTGATCCAAAGCAACCTGGATGTTTTCCGTTCTGCACAGACAGAGCAGCGCATGTGCTGGAGTCCACTCAATGTACAACTGAAGTCTTAGTTTGATTTAGTCACCTGCAAGAATTCCCTGTCCCCTATTAAATTTTTATTTGTCAAAACCTAAAAATTGGATGAAAGAACAATTTTTTTCTTTAAATTTTAGATTTAAGGAAAACATGGTGGGTTTATTTGTACCTTGCTCTGTCTAGTCTATTTATATTCAAATCTAAACAGTAAAATAGTGTTTCGTGCATTAGAATGAAGATCTAGAATAACCTGCTTTCTTAAAAGGGTACTTTGTTGCTACTGCTTTAGAATCCAAAAAACTGCCTTGATCTTGTTTAGGCAGCAGTTCCATCTGTTGGACTTGAAGGGAAGGCATTCATTTCTTGTTTAGTTCAGAAAGGAGTGAAGGAACTTGATTAAAGTAACTGTTTTAAAGTAAAAGTGGACCTAAAATTGTGATTGCCAACTTATTTTGGAGAAAGGTTGAGGTTATGGTTTAGAGTTACCTGATAGAGCTGATTAGTACCAGTAGAAGCTAGCTAAGGATATTATTTTATGTACATTTGCATATCACTAAATTAATTTAGTGATATTACTTTGACTCAGTCCTATTTAATGACAATTTGAACTGCTTGCCTTGTTTATGGAAAGCCTTTGAATGATAGACTATCCGGAATTGGATGGGACCCACAAGGATCATTGAGTCCAGTTCAATTCTGAAGTATCATTTAGCCCCACATTATTTGGAGTGGAGTCGTTATAATAATAATAATAATAATCTCCGTTACTTATGCAAGCTTTGTCTTTATAGTGTAATGTTAAATTTAACAGGTGTTGAGAAGAACACCCAGACTGTCACAGATCACTACTACTTATTGAACCTAAATCGAGCAGAAATGCTTACTTAAACATTTTTGAATAAGTAAAATTTAGTTGACAGAATACTTGTTGCAGGAAGAGGAAAGTGAGTTTTAAGAGAACTTGAAGACAAACAAATTTACTTTGCAAGTGAAGTGGAGCATGTGCTTTTTCTTCCAGTCTGTCTTTAAGAATACCTGTGCGGTTGTAAAAGATTTGTTGTACATATCCATTAGTTGTGTTACAGATCTTAAATTGTTCCTTTTAATGTGTCTAGAAAACACCTGACTTGAGTGTTTTGAAGGTGACTCAGTTGTTACTGACAAAACAATGTATCTGATAGTTTTAATACTGCATAAAACTACTGTATAGTTTCACTGCATTCAGGTCCATGTAATACTAAAAATAAAGAATTTATCAGCTGTAGGAGGACTCTAGAAAATCCAATATCTGAATGACTTTTTGCACTTTAGGGTTCATAAAGGCAAGGTGGGTCTGAAGAATGGTTGGTAGTATCTTGATCTGTAAACTTGTTTTGGTTTTGTCTCATGAGATTATTTGAAAATACTACTTGAAAACGGAAGTCTTTATATCGAATCATTCCTGATTTGGAAGGGATCCACAAGGATCAAGGAGTTTGCCCCCGAGCCTTGCATAGAACCATCCACAAGAGTCACACCGTGTATCTTAGAGCATTGTCCAAACACTTCCTGAGCTCTGTCACCTCTCTGGGGTGCCTGTTCAGTGCCCAGCCACTCTCTGGGTGAAGAATCTTCTTGTTTGAAACATACTTTCGGATTTTCAGGCTTGTTGAAAACCTTTCTTGTTTCAACTGGCTGTGTGTAGAATAAGGAGGCTTAAATGTGTGTATGGCATGATGTGGAAATAGCCACTGGAAGTGAAAAAGACCAATCTGAGGAACTTAATTGTTGCCGTTATAGAATTATTCACTGTGGTGATTTACTGATTCATCTTTCATGTCCCTTAAACATACCAGGTGATGACAGTTGTTTTAGATCCTCTGTAATTACGTTATTCCAGCTATAGCTAAGATTTCTGTTAACTTTCAGATAGTATTTCTAAAAGAAATACTGGTACAGTTTTGTCAGTGTTACAATTTGGTTTTTTTGAAATAGCTGTTCACATGCCCTTCACTGTGGATGGGCAGCAGTGTTGACCCCATCTCTGGGGATCAGTAGGGCTGCTGTGTTTTTTAAGATCTGAGTCCCTCCCAATTCTCACTTCTATTGCTTTTTTCCAAATTTTGATCAAGTTCTAGAGTGGAATTTTCTGTACAGTTTGAGCCACTGACTCACATCTGAAATTAAAATAGCCCTATGTTCACTCAAATGTAATCCCTAGCTAGGTTTCTTGATTTGGAGAAGTATAGTTTAGCATGCCTTTTCTTCAACTAATAGATGCCTACATGCAATGGTATTGAAAGTGAAGGGCAGATTTCTGAAAAGCAGTTTACCTTAAGTTCAGGTTGGTAGATTTTTTTACTGCCTTGAGAAAGTTCTGCTGTGGTCTGTATCTGAAAGTATTCTTAATTTAGTCACTGATCATCCCAACTCTGCCCTTGTATGTGAAGAGACTCTGTGCTTGCATCCTAGTGAACCTGATCTGAAAGTGCTTTCCAGGTATAGGCATTATGAAGTTCATGATGCAGTACAGCAAAACATGACTAGGGCATGTGTCTGACTACACCTCATCTGTATTGTTCCCTCTTTGTGGAGAAACTGAAGGCTTCTTCCTTCCAATGTGCTCATAGCAAGTGTACATCTAACTATCTAACTAAATCTTCAGGCTTCATGGCTCCAAATGGTGGCCTAGCAGCTCTGAAAAGGGATTGAATTCAGGACCCTGTCTTTTCCAAAGAACAGATTGAATTTTTCTGGCAGAGATTGTGATAAATCTTTGCATGTAAAGGCATTTACTGACTTGTAGGTTCAGTATCAAAGGTCATCATACAGGAGCTATTGGCCCATGTTTTAAACTCTGTGGATTTGCAGATAGGAATTAGTTTCTTTGGCTAGTAGCTTCAGCTGCAGACTTGATAACCTCCAAGCTAGAAATTTGTACTAAATTACTTTTTAAGAGTTAACCTTTAAAAAATTTGGAGCTTTTTGTTAGTAATTCCCCCCTATTGTCTCACCTTCTGTAACTTTTCCTAGATATTGAAGTCTTGCATACTTAGTGTATATCTGTTTTAAAAGTTTTTGCCAAGGCAGCTTCCAGCAACAGATATTTAGAGAGATGAAAAGATTTTGTCTTTAACCTATAATAATAGGAAAATGTAAATGGTCCTGTTTTTGGAATTTTCTTGGTGCTTATGCCAATTTTAAGAACGGAACTCGAACATCTGTTCTCAGATTCCAAAAATGCCTTATAATTTCTCTTCTGTGCTCTTGTGCTTGGAATGAGCAGTGGGGCTGGAAGAAGTTAATGTGAAATAATAAGTAGCAAATCATTCTGAATCTTCCACCTCCTAAAGCAAAGGATATATGAAGTGTGCAGTATAAGAGGACAATGCTTTAAAAACTCATCAGCATTACGTATTACAGGCCTGTACATTGAGTTATCTTCCCAAAGCATTGCATTTGGCCTTTCAAAGTGTTGTGCAAAAACAGGAGTGTATGGGCTTGACATGTTTGGTCTGTCCTGGCCAGGTATGTGATGTTCAGGTAAGGGGAAGGAATCTATTGGACAGGTAAAGAACAATGTTTACTAAACTATTTTTTAAAAACCCCACATATTCACATGCCATCTACATGTATAAACACATGTAAAATGCTGAGACTAGATAATTTTTAGTTGTTTTTTTTATAAATTTAGAGTTAAGCTTAAGCAATCTGTATTGGTTCTGTGTGTGAAGTCGATAAAATTTGGGTATCTATTGGCTACTTAACTTATCAGGGGTTTGGAGGGCTTCTACAATACTAATGGCTATCAAACATCTACTTTTTAACTAGATGGCCCTTCTAATGCTGGCCTTGACAAGAAAACTTTTACTATTTCCTGATTCTGAAAACTGAAATTTTACATAATGAGCAGTCTTCTGTTAGTGTCTGACTGCCTCGAAAGAAAATTGTTTTAATTAAAGCAGCACTGCTGATCTCAGAGCTGGAGGCAGAAAGTTGGCATGACTGTTTCACTTCAGACAACTACAGGAAGGCTTGTGGCAACATCAGTAATGCTTTTGTACAACTTAAACTTCAGTGTGAGTAAATGTACAGTAGGGAGAGAGGGATCTCTCTTAGAGAGATCCTCTTTTCCTCTGTATAATTGTGTATGTTTGAAGGGATCTAGAGACAGCATCTTGTCCACCTTCATCCTCTGAATAGACTCAGCTCTCTGTTTAAATTGATTGCTTAGAGCTTTGCCTGATTGGGTCTTGCACTGAGATTACACAGCTTCCCTAAAAAGCCTGCTCTGCTTCTTCATTCTTTCCAGAAATTTTTTTTCCTCACATCCATTTGGAAGTAATTTTTAGCACTGGACAGTTGCAGCTGCACAGTTTTGTAAGATAAAACAAGGTCAGAATATCAGATAGTAATTTCTATTTGATATAATTTAAAATAATTTACAGATGTATGGATGAGATAATTAGGCACCTGTCTTTTTTTTAACAGGTATTGCAGTTTAGATTTCTAATTAGCACACTTCCTTCTGTGAAAGAAAAAGTCAGTTGTGAATAATTGTGCATAAAACTACGTGATATAAAAATGTTTACAAAACAAGACAGAGCCTTTGATATAGGAGTTGAAATACCTGTAAATCAGTTTCAGTAAGAAACACTGTATGGCTGTTTGTTGCAGCACTTTATTTTTTTTTTTTTTGACAGATCAGGTAGTGCTTAGAATCACTAATTTTGTCCCTTTTTAATAGGTAATTAAATATATTGAAGTTAAGTGTGGTTTTAGGAGATTTGTACATTAGGTGTAATTTCTTGAAATTACAACACTGTTGAAAAAGTGTGAATATATACTTTTAGATTGACACATTTCTCTACTGTAAATTTACCTATGTTGTGAATCTATGATCTAGGTTAACTGCATCCAAGAGGAGGAAAGCATGAAAATTTTAACTCAGTTGTGCTGTGGTTCTTATTGTGGGCACAAGTGTCAGGGATTCTATTTTGGTAATCAGTCACACAGAAATTTGACCAAACTTTCCATATGTATCAACATGAATGGCACTAATATGCCACTTGAGTATAGAGCCTATAGAAAATTTCAGTGGAGCCTTTGGGTCCTTGCATTATGCTGTCTCACCCTGAGAAAGCAATTCATGAAGTTGTTTGTCAGAGCTTATGACCCAAGGAGTATTCTTTCTGCTATTTAGAGGAAAAAAAAAAAGAAGTTGATAAATGAAGTGTCTTGCAATCTTGATTTTGTTTAACTACATATGTAAAGAGAAGAAACAAGGAAGCATGCAGAATGCTCTGTATAACACTCACTTATACTTAAAGGCGGGGAAAAACTGCTAGTACAGCTGGTGTGTTCTGTGAGGTCAAGTATTGCATATTTAGTTTGTGCTCAGTGGTGGAATTTGCAATGTCTGTAGTAATACATTTGTAGTTCTTTAATGCACAATTAACCAATTTCTGCTGTTCTTGAGTATTAAGAGGGCTGTGTGCTGTAAGTAATGGTGAGCTTCACTTTTACTTCTGTATAGCAACTACTTGGTAATAACTGGTCTTAAAATTCTCTTACTTTATTAGTTTTATAGAAGAAAATGCCAAGAAAGAGAATGAATACATAATGGTTGTAAATGTTCAGGCTTTTTATACACAATGAAATTTTTTGTGCTTTGAGAATATTTTGGTTTGGTTTGTGGTTTGTTGGGATTTTTTTTGTCTTTGTAAGAAAAGCATGAAAAAAGGGATACTCATTACAGAATGAGCTGCAAATTATATAACTTGGTATTTGGATCTGTGTGTTGATTAGTGAAGATTGAGTGTTTACTGAAATCAGTAAGTGTTCTTTCTTGTATGCTTCTGGACTTTTAAAATACAGATTATTTTTCTTTGTTCTCATTATTTTAGGGAAGGTTTTAGGTTTTCTTCTCAAGAAGCTGCTTCAAGTTTTGGTGATGATCGCTTACTGATAGAAAAGTTCATTGATAACCCTCGTCACATAGAAATCCAGGTTTGTACTATTATTATTGCTACTATTAATTACTGTGTATTTATGTAATGAGATTTGAACTAATAAATAAATGAAAGTTCAAAATGTTTCAAACACTCCACTAAAAAAGGCCTAGAGTCTTGTGTTTTCCGGTGTCTTGGGTCATTGCTCAAGCTACATGGCTATCATGTACAATACAGCCTTCCTGTTTTTATTCTCTAGCCTTTCTTTGGCAGGAAGAACTGTGAACTGTGCTCAGTTTGTTGGGGAGAAAAAAAAAGTTATAGGCATCTGTCCTGAAGGCTGGAGGTTTGAACTCTGGATCCTGTTGGAGTGCTTGAGTGCAGCAAAGGATGTAGGAATTCAAGAACTGCCATGCTTGACAATGCTTTGCAAGGTCTAGGTGGTTTTGTCAGTATTCTGGAATTCTGTTCTGAAATATCTAATTCTACTTGAGAACTCAGGAAGATTTGTGCCCCATTTTGGGCAGTTTGTGGTTCAAAATCAGATCTATCTTCTAACTTCTGCATTATTTCCATTTCTGTCATTTACTGAGTTTAGTCAGGTCTGCTGATGCAGAACGTAAGTTGTTTCTTTTAGGCACTTGTTCACAAAATTACGGTATCAAAATTTGTGATGATGTTTGATCTTATGTAGATAGCTGAATTGTGTTTGTCAATAGCCTTGAGTATTTCCTGACAAGAAATCTATATGGAGCATATTCATTTCCTCAACAGAAATTTCTTAAATTTCTTTTTTTACACAGAAATTTAATTTCTTTTTGTGCAAAATCTAAACCCTTTCCATATTGTGGCACATGGTTGTTGTTTCTTAAAAATTTTTAAATAGTGAGACCCTAAAGTAGCTCAATGACTGAGTGAAACAACAACAGTAAACTTGATAGGGGAGAATGATTTCTAAGGGTGATATATTTAACATTTTTCACTCTGCCATATTTGTGCCCACAGCCTGATGCTTCGTATGGGGTTAACTTGCATATCGTAGAATCTTAGAATGGTTTGATTTGGAAGGGACCTTGAAAGGCTATCTAGTCCAACCCCCTGCAGTGAACAGGGACATGTTCAACAGGATCAGGCTGCCCAGCCTGATCTTAAATATTTCTGGGAATGGGACATCTGCCACCTCTCTGGGCAACCTGTTCTGTTGTTTCACCACTCCCATAATGAAAGATTTCTCCCTTATATCTAGTTTAAATAAAAAAGGTCTAATAAATAAAAAATCGAAAATAAAATCTATTATTTTGTAGTTTAAAGCCATTACTCCTTTTCCTGTTACTATAGGCCTTGCTAAAAAGTTTGTCTCCATTGGTCTTATCAGCCCCTCTCTTAAGTACTGAAAAGCTGCAATTTGGTCTCCCCAGACCCCTTTTTTTCCCAGGCTGAACTACCCCAAATCTCTTAGCCTTTCCTCACAGGAGAGGTGTTTGGTCTCTCTGATTATTTTGTGGTTCTATGCTGGACCTGTTTCAACAGGTCCATGTTTTTTCTGTACTGAAGGCTCCAGAGCTGGATGTAGTACTCCTGGTATGGTCTCAGCAGGGAGGAGTAGAAGGGAAGAAGGAAGAGTGAAATGAAGAAACAGTCTGTAAACAGTGAGATGGCAAAATGGAGAAACAGTACAGAAATGAAATTTAAACCCCACCTTATTCTCTATTGAAAAGTCATGGAAAAGTATATACTGAACTCAGTTTCAGCATTGATCTTAGTGTTCAAAAGAGGCTGGATTGCTAGAGCATCTTTCTGTATTCTCTTGCTATGGCTAATAATTTTTGGCTACCTCTGTCTGTTTTTCTTTGTGCAGATCAGTACACCTTAAAGATCTCTTTCTTTCAGTGCTTGCAGATTTGGGAGATTCAGCAGGTTCCTACTGATTCTTCAATGACAAAAATTAGATGAGATTGATTCTGCCATACTTCCATGAACTCTGGGTAGATTTTACATTGTCTTTGTTCCTTTGGGTTTAAAAAAGGGTTACCCCGAAAAATTAAGTAGTACTGTATTTACAAAGTGTTGAATAATTTCAGCAAAATGGCTTTGCTATTAATAATTTATAGTTTTATTTATAATGGGTATACAGTGAATGTTGTTTTCCTTATACCAGCACTTTGATGGTACCTTTTAACAATATCATAGCGTATCATTTTAACTTCATGTTCTAATCAGCTTTAGGACGTTGACCTTGGTTCATTTTCAAACTGCTGAATATACAAACAATTTGAGACCAGATGCCAAATATTTATTAATTCAGCAGTGACTTTTAAATAGAACTTTTTTTTAGCTTTTTCATATTTCTCCAAAGCATTGGTACTCAAAATTATGAAATAAGAAGTTTCCTGTGTCTAGCTATAAAACAATCACTTTGTAAAACATGAGAAAAGACTAAAACAATTAACAGGAAAATAGAGTCCAAATACACTTTATGCTTGAACTGATTTGAAGTCTTGTTCTCCTGAAGTATCTGATAAAAAGTTTAAAGTAAGAGTACATGGAATGTCTTATACTTGGCCAGACAACAATCCTACCACTGGAAACAGAATTTAGCTGAATCATGTAGGAGGGATTCCACTACATAATATTTAGTTATTTTGGCATGTAGATGTACACAGTGTGTACTAATGTCCTAATCATCTAATCCTGCAAAATGAGGCATTTTCTTTTATGAATATTTAGATAAAAGAAACAAAAGCTGTAACTGGGACATGCATTTTTAGTGAGATGTGTACTGGAATCTCATGTCATCTCAGAGGTGATGATTTCAGAATGCTGCAAATATCTATAGTTAGTGTCTTTTACTGGAAGTAGTGGACACAGAATAAAAATAAAAGCCTAATGCTGGATGTTGTTGGCTTATTCTATTTTTAATAACTTTCTCATAGCAGATGTTCATGCCTGTCTCTCTTTTCCAGTAACTAATAACGGAAAAACATTTCTTTTAGGATCCAGGTTGCTGAAATTTGGTAGGGTATGAGAAACGTCCTGAAGTGAAGAAAAAATTACTGCTTGGATTGAAAAAATGTATTGTGCTTCTCTCCTCTCTCTGCATTTTTCAGAAGAGGATATCTTCTGAAAAATACAGAGAGAGAGAGAGGAGAGAAACACAATGACCAATTTTTATTATAATGTTCCAAGATTTTTTTTTGTTTGTTTGTTTGTTTTGACAAGTCAGAATTCTGTGGAAAGTTTAGTGATGCAGAAGTGCTGACAAGGAATCATTGTTCTAACAGGACAGTGATTTTTCTATCAAGTACCATACTGTGCTCTAGAGGTACTGCTTTAATGCTAAAATAACCCCCACAAAAGAGTCCAAAAATCTTTGGACCTCACGAATGATTTCTTGTAGGGCCCCATGAGTTTGTAGGATTCCAGTCATCTGGATTGGATGGGTGAGCACTTAGGTAGGAAGTACCTGGGCTTTTCCCTGCCCTTTTCCCACCCTGTAGCATCCTGGTGCTACTGCTGCTGCTAAACCTCCCTCTGGACAGGGGAAGAAGGTTCTGGGAGATGCTGTAGTTTAGGAAATCCTAAAGTCATCTATCTGCTGGATTCTTTTTTTTTTTCACTAGAAAGCTCCATAAATTTGTGGGAGCACAGCAGAATTTTTTAGGAGGGGGAAACATCTGATGTTACCAGAGTACCCTGGATCTGATGCTGCACAGTGCACGTGAGTTGTCTCCATGAGTTCACTGCCTCGTTTGCAGTCACATTTACCCAGATTTTTCACGCCTTACCAACCATTGGTGTCATAGATGCGGGAATTCATCTTGCCTAGTGCCATAGTTCTTTTTGATGCTAAAAGGAATAATAAATAATACAGATTCGTTGTCACAAATGTGAGTAGATATGGTTGAGTTCACACAGTTTGAGGAAGATTGTCTCCTTGTTTTTATCTTGTCGGTTTTCAGTGTAGAACTGAGCTATTAAAGAATGAAGCATGAATATTGGCATGGGTTCCCGCAGATCAGAGCAGGAAGACAGATGAAAAAAAAATGGGTTAGAAAAAAAATTTTATAAGGAAGAAAGGGAGCAGGTGTGGTCTGTGTTAAAAGAAATTGTTCTAAGAATAAGTGTACAGTTATCATCATAAGATGGGAAGAAGCCTACTTGAATCTTCAAATCTAGTATTGGTATTGGAAATGGCTGCATCATACCATCAATTTCATAAAGGGACAGAGTTCCTTTTCTTACTTTCACCTCTAGGTTGAAGTGGAAGAATCAATTAAGAGTTTTGCTATGCTCAACTTGTGGGTTTTTTCTAGCGTGTAATTTATGTATTTGATACTGGGGTCTAGATACTTGATTTTGTTATGTCTTTCATGAACTGAAGCTGCGGCCAAGAACTGTAGTTATTGATTTTTAAAAAAACCTGTTGAAATTACTGTTTTAATTTCCTTTGCAAGTACTGAGGTAGGTGCAAATTTTATTCTCCTTAATGAAGGATAACAAAGTCTCTGAAATTTTTTTTCCCCATTAAAGACAGGGCACTGCGGTTTGCCTACTAAGAAAACTCCATTAGATATTTTTTTCTGAAAGCTTTTGTGTGTAATTCAGGAGCAAAATTTGGCATACTTTGAGATTTATTTTGTTGATGCAATATTTTGCTTTTGTGTACTTTTGTAATGCAGTGCAATTTAAAATGCTTGAAAAATCTAATTTTAATCTTATTTCAGCCTTTTTTAAGAAAATCCCTAATATTCAGAAATCAAATTTTGAAGTGAGAGGGTGTTTTGCTATGTACAGACTCTACATAGAGGCTTTAGAATAGTCCTACTCAGAATGTGAAGGAATGTTCAATTAGTATTTCATATATAATTAATTTTCTACATGAGCTTTTACCCCCAAGCTTTATTTTTAGTTGAGAAAAAAAATCCCAAATCCTAAATGCTGCATAACAGTATTATGTCAAAACACCATATGCTTACATTTGTTTGTTAATAACAGTGTGTTATTGTTTCAGGTTTTGGCAGATAAACATGGCAATGCCTTGTGGTTGAATGAAAGAGAATGCTCCATTCAAAGGAGAAACCAGAAAGTTGTGGAGGAAGCACCAAGGTGTGTATACTGGATTCTTGATGCAGATTTGTAGTAACTGAAAGCCCTTTTGGAAGCCTGCTGGTTCTATTTATTGTACAAGTGCAAGCAAATTTTATTCTATTAAAAAGCACAAAGAAAATAAATGTTTGGTACAGTAATTCGACTGTAATGCAATTCTGATCATATTCTTGAGGGTGTTTTGATTTTGCTTTATAGTGTCTTTCTGTAAGAAAGCTGGTGTCGTGTAGGTAAATTTTTTTTGTGATCTTGTATAAAATGGATTTGGATCTTACCAATATACTATATGTGTGTGGTATGGCTTTCTTTGTATATATGAGGTTTTTCTTTGATATTCACTTTTGGATGTAAAAGTCAAGTAAAATATGAAATAAGTATGAATTTTACCACAGATACAGGTACTTGGCTGTTAAAGGCCACATAATACTGTGTATTTCCATTTGAATCGGAATATGAAATACAAAATACTCTGCAGCACTTTAGTACCATTCATGGTAGTGAGCTGGACATCTAGGTGTCTAGTAAATAAAAAGTGCAAAATTATTTTAATCTTACTGGTTTAATGTGAAGCTGAAATACCTTGCTGCTGTGCAAGATATGGCCTTGCTGTGTTTTCTGTTGCATAGCAGTCATCAGAAATATGTGTATAAAAAGGGCAGCAAGAAATTCTGATTTCCAAAAGGCACAGACGGGTCTATCACTGCTTGTGGGAATTACCAGTGTAATATGTTCACCAGCTGGGATAGGTTTGCTATATTTTTTTATGGCACAGAACTATGTGATGCAAATGACATTTCTTTCGAAGTGTCTCATTAGTTAATGTTGAATTGTAATTGCAGGACTGCCACTGTTGGCCTATATTTTAAATAAAAGAACAAAGTTTAGATCTAAAGCTACAAATCCACTTATAAATGCTTCCTGCTTGTGCTTGTACATTTCTTGGAAACCTTATGCTGCTTATGCCTAAAGATCTTTCTGTGTTATTGTGGAAAGTGAAAACTTCAGGTCCTGATATAATGCACATGTGCATCTATGTGTACCTAAGCACTTAAAAGAGGAGTATCTTCTGCCTCATAAGTATATTTAAGGCAATGCCTGTTATTCCTGGCTGCTCCTTATCCATGCCTGCGGTCAATTCAAGTGGCATGATTTGTCTTTCTCTCACCAGCCAGATGTGATCAGAGTGTTTTCTTTCATCAGAAATACTGGCCTTTTAACTTTTTTGGGCTTCTCTGTTGGAGTTGCTAGTGAGTTTTCTCATCCCTTCCTATAACCCTACAAGAGTGTGGGCAAGTCAATAGCTTCCAAAATTTGGCGTGAAAACATTTCTTCCTTTTTGTTATTGCATGTTTTAGACTGCCAGACTTCTGCTGGCAGCTTTGGAAGCTTTACCTGCCTTACAGCCACTTGCACTTGGCTGCAGAATCCATTAATTTTCAAAGGGTTACAAGACCTGCAGATAAAGCAGGGCACTAACTTTGGTGAGACACCAGAGAGACCCTAAAGCCTCAAGTTAACCCTTCCTGTGAATGCTGTTTCAGTTTGATTGCTTAAGGAATCCTGGACACATTTCTTCTTATATAGCTGGATGTAGGAAATACACTGTCCTCTTTTCTCCTGTTTTAAATGGTAGCTGCTATTAGAAACTCTGAGACAGGTCAACCCTTTTTATTTTCTTTCATGAAGCCTGGGAAATAGGGGTGTTGTGGGCTAAAATGTTGGGGGGTTTTGTCTTTTGGACAATTTAGGGCTTTTGACATTGGCCTCTTCTCATGGCTTTTTTGGTTTATTATGATAGCATTTTCCTAAGTGTCTAATTTAAGAGACAGAGGGCCTTCTGGCTTGGAGAGTACCCTATGATTTTCTTAAAGCTAAATCTGCAGCTGCTGAATTTATCCTTATGGATCATTTTGTGTTTGTGTCTCCAGTTTTACTAGGTAAGTTTGATCTTTTGTTAAAAGCAAACAGCAAACAAAAAATGCTGTCATTTGCCTAGAGAAACCCCTTCAGCTCACACACTAATGAGGTTACAATATTCAAAGGACCCCTGGTGTTCATGATGGTCAATCCCCCAGACTCAAATAGGAGACCAAAAACTTTACTTATACCCTTTTCACATGGTGAGTTGTCCTGTTTTGGGAAGCACAGACAATAAGACACATCCAATCATCACCAGTTTTCTAGTTTGTGCTCAGTGAAATTAGTGATGCACAAAGCATCCAGTGATGCACCATTATTTTATCTGCTTCTACTTTCACACATTTTTGGATATGCTGTTGTCTTCTCATTTCACAGAGGCTGACATTTAAAGAGATGAGTAGCATTTAATACTATGTTGTTCCTTAGTTGAGTTTTTGTTCCTCAAGTGCCCAAGCTCTTCTCTCTGTTCATTTTCAGAGACAGTTGCCATGCGACACTGTACTTTGGCAAGAAAAAAAAACAAAGGTGTGGTTGTATTTTCCTGTTGCTGGAGTGATTAATAAGAGATTGTTTCCCATGTGGAAAAACAAGGCCTATAAGTTTATCAGAAAATCCATGGATCCTTTAGGATTAATCAGAATTGAATGCAGAAGAGTATTAACCGACATCCTATTCAATAATTGGAGTAGTAACTCAGAGGAGTGCTCTAAAACTTTATTTTGGTGAGCACATGTGTCTATCTAACAATTTCTGAACCTGTTAGAAGCTTCTTAAAGCACTTCAAATTTGCCTCACCACTTGTGTGAAGCAATGGTCATCTGTTCAGAGGCACTGACAATTTGAATGAATGTATATAGGCAGGAACTTAGCAGAAAGGTGCATTATTGAATTAGACTCTATCTACAGGTTCTTCTTAGAGTTGTTATGCATATATGTGTGTCAGACTCTACATTTCCTCTCACTGCCTAGAAATCTTTGAAGGATTTTGGGTTAAGAGAAATGTGAGCATGTTCTGATTGTGACTGTGCATGTGCTTCAAAGATGGGCACCATTTAGATGTGGGGGCAGAACTGTGTACTCAAATCCTTTAGCCTATTTATGCCCATGGTCTGGTAGTATATAATGAATATCTCAAAGGATAATGCTTTGTGTAGATAAGTAATTTTTTTAAACAAACCATATGCTTGAAGCAGAGAAGCTGACCTTGACATTTAGAAAATTGAGGTTCATTCCCACAGTGTGGTGGACTATTTAGAGGAAGGGTAAGTGTAATTGATGATTTATTTTTTGTTCAAACAGAGCAGTAAATTTCCACTGATGGTGTAGCTGTTTGTATTTTTCAAAATCTCAATTTTGTCTGTGAGTGAAGGTGACGGGTATTTTGGGACACCTTACATGATAAACTAGCAGTGGAGAGGTAACATCTGCCCATGTGGTTCATCTCCCTGGCTGTCGAAACAAAGTGACAAACTGATTGTATTATCTTTGATTAACTTACACTAACTTGATGAAGGTCTTATGAATGAAGTGTCAGGTCTGACTTATTTTTTCTTTGGGATACTTTTATTTTGTGAATATCTTTTTTATGGTAGCCTTTGTGCTGCCATAGGAGCTGTTTGGTCTAATGAATAACAGGTGTATGAGTGAGAAAAAGATTTGAAGTCTGGTTTAAAATGCTGTGTTTTCAAGTGATGCCTAGTTAGACTGGAGAAGAGTTATATTGGTTATAAAAGATGCATGGTTATAAAAGGGAGAAACAATGTATTTGAAAGGTAAAGCAGTGGAGGGGAATATGAAAACTTTGGTTAATTAACCTAGCCAATGGTAGGGTTGATCCAGCCATTTCAGAGAGTAAAGCTTAACTGTGTGGCATAGATCAAGTTTAGCCATGTGACACCTGTGTTCCATTCTCTGGCTACAGCAGGAGGTGAACAGTGAGATCTCAGACTTATATTTAACAAGTATAGGGAAGACACCACTGTAATGAAGGGGAGTAACTGTCTTTCATCTATATGATAAATAATAATGGTTTTTCTAGAAATAGAGTATGAAGCTGATATTGAGAATGTTTTGTTCTTCATAAGCCACTCATTGACCTTTCATGATCAAAGCTCTGCAGAAACCCCACACTGAATTATAGAATGTTGATTTCATGTAATGTTTTATCCTCTTACCAAATCAAAATAAGAAATATTATGAAACTATTTTACATTTACTAGTGCCTATTCTCCTAAGTATGATACAATTGTGTCTTCTGATCTCCCTTTCGTCTGATGTAGGATGTCATACAGCTTTCTTGAATAAGACTTGACTTCCTTTTCCTGTTGGTCCCATTGTTTGCCAAGAAAAATTTTTTTTCCTAAATTCTGGAAACGCATGCCTTATGGTCCGTTAGAATCTTCCTGTGTGGGCACTGGAAGGAAAGAGGTGTGAAGTAGCACTTTTCCAGTAGGAAAAAAAATTAAAAAAAAAGAGGGATTCCACTGTCTCCTACTTTGCCTTGATATTTGCTCACTTCTTGTGTCATGTCAAATATCATTTGTTGTGGCGTAAGTCTCTAGCTCTTCTGTGAGTTCAGGTCTCAGTGAAGAACATCACAGTAAGTGCTGAAAGAGAAGTCCTGACCTAGCACTGGCTGCTCTCTGAGTGCAGTCTGGGGCTCCAGATAGAACTTCACTGACTTTGAAGCCACTTTAGACAGGTGAGGGCTCCTGATTGCTCCTTTGCAGAATTAGGGCCCACTGTTGAAGCAATCTCCGGAAATATGTAACACTTGGTGTTCTAGTTTTAAAGAGTAACTTGGAGATAAGGTAGAAGTGAATGCCTATTCCCTTGCAAATGTACTTTTAAAATGATAGCTGAGTTATGTGCCTAATGTAAGTCAAAACAGAAATATCAATAAAAATATATTTATGAGCTTATGTAAGATGAGTAGCTACATGTTCTTTCATTGAAAACTCAATGTATCAGATTGAGGGGCAACTGGTTTCAAGGCTTTGGTGGAACACCACAGGTAAAATAAAAAACAAAACTATCTATCTAATCTTTGTAGGTTAATCCAAACCTGCATTTGTGGTACAGACAAGAGTAACAAGCAAAACGTGTTATTTCAAAAAGACTTCCAGAGTCTTTTGATTCACTGGCCCAGTGGAAGTTGTGGGGTGCTCTCCTAGAATGAGGGACATTGGCATTCAGGCAGTGTTCGCTGAGCTGCTCTTTGGGAGCCCTTGAGTGTGTCCAGGATTTGTGGAAAAGAATGTATTGCGGTTAATGTGGATAATAAATATGTCTTCTAAGATTGCATCAGTCTGCCTTTTTTTCATTTAATTTGCATTATTTTAGATCTCACTATTCTAGGAGTGTTGTGTTCTATTATTTTATATGTTAGAGAATATGGTTGTTTATCTTGAATTTCCTGTACATTAGTAGCAATTGTAACGCATGTAGTGTATCTACTTTGGGGCAATATAAATGTAAAGACCTACATTTGACAGTCTTGACATGTTTTCATAACTTTAATAATGATGCTGTCCTCTTTTGACCATAGTTTAAACAGAAGATTAAATGATAGAATAATAATTATTTTTTAACTAAAAAAGTCATTGTTTCTATATTGCAGCACTTTTCTAGACCCTGAAACTCGAAGAGCAATGGGAGAACAAGCAGTAGCTCTTGCCAAAGCAGTAAAGTATTCCTCTGCTGGAACAGTAGAATTCCTTGTGGACTCCAGTAAGAATTTCTACTTTTTGGAAATGAATACTAGACTTCAGGTAAGAAAAACAACTCTTCAGATTCAGAAAAATGTTATTTAAATAAACAGACCATAACCTTCTCCCATATTTAAGGTTCTGCTCCTGCAAAGATTTAAACATAAGTATCTTGATGCATGTGAGCACTTCCCACTGAACTTAAAAGATCTACTCTCTGAACAGATCTACTCACATAAGCCTGCCTATGCAAGGCTTTGCAGCAGTCAGCTCTTGCACAGCACTCAAGTAAATGTTCAAAGCTTTTGCTCTTTGTTACACTTGACCTAAAGACCTTGCAAAAAGGTCACCGGTAAGTGCCTCTGTGAGTTCACAGTAAGTGGTTAGGCACTGTGCACTGAGACTTTCCTGAAGCCTACTGGTCCCTGAACTTTCTTTCTTATTTTGTATACTTTGATGATGACTTGCTGAGCTTCTCTAGAAGGATGATTGAAACTATATGTGTATATGAGCAATCTGCATATGATTGAAATTGTGACTTGAATGCAACTGTGTAAAAAGCATGCTGACACGATATAGGATTTTTGTGACAATTCATGTAGCCAGTAGAAGCTGTTCTAGTGTACACTGCAAATAAACAGATGAGCAGTGTTTTATGGGAAAACCCTCTCTACCACTTTTTTGGTTGTTTTATGGATTTCTGGTCATAAGCTAAGAGAACAAGGATATTACTTGAAGTCTGGATATCATTCTCGAAGACCAGAAGAGTGTTCAACTTATAAGCAAGTTCACTCTGTTGCCTTTATCCTCCATTTCTCATTTTGTTAAATAACACCAGAAAGATTGGAATGTGGAATCAAGCACCAGTTTGATGAGCTTCCCATTATGTTTGAGCTACATTTGAGTAGGGCTATGTCCTGTGTGCTGCTTGTACATGTGGGCAATGATAGATCATAAAGAGATCCTCATAATCTTGTATCTTTGAATGACCTTATCTAATAACTGGATAAACTTATGATTTAGCTAAGTTTATGCTTTGGGTAAAGAAATTAAAGAGAATTTTGAGGGGTTGTTAAAATCATCTGTGCCAGGAGAAGACTGCTGCTAAATTTATTCTTGCCTTGCAGGACAGCAGTGGTTTTGAAATTAGCCATGACAGTCACTTTGCATGCTTTTGCTAGCTATTATCAGGTCCACCTTAGATTCAGTTAGAGGGAATGGTGGTTAATGACCATGTATAGTTCATTAAAATATGAAGAATTGTCTCACTTTCGTCACATTCTTTGCACCTTCCCCTGTCTTGTAGTTTTTGAGCCAATGTTTCTTCAGCAAATTCACATTCTTGTTTACATAGAAGAAAATTAATGTATGGTTTTCTGCATAACCCACCAGAACTTCAAAACCATTTCTTTGGTGTAGTATTATTGACCATGAGTTCATAAGTGGAATTTGTGGCAGAATATCCTTGGACTCCTTTTTGTGGGTTGTTTTTATGACATTATCTTTGCTGTTTTGGAGTGTCTTTCTTTTGCAATACCCACTGGTACATGTTTGTAGTCCCAAATTTTTAAGGTCTCCACATAGGCAGGGAGAAAGCTTTCACAATTCTGTCTTTAAGGACTTTAGACTCCTTTTGAAATAAAGCCTAAGCAGCTTAACAATCCCCTCTAATAGCAAACCCATTCTTTCCAACTCCTAAAGAAATTTATTAGTCTTAAATTAGACTGCTTGTTTAGATATTCTTTACTTCCTCTATCCTGACTGTGTATTGTCTCTAAATTAGCATTTCAGCTTGAGTTGGGAGTAGTAATTTTCTCTGATTTTTCCCCAGTCTTACCCAAATGATCTCTCACTTCTCTCAAGTCTCAAGGTTTGCTTTCTGTTGAGCCAACAATTCTGCAGCTAATGTATTGTATTTGCTCCCTACTATTACGAGCCAAGCCTAGAAACTCTACTGAAGCTTGTCCAGCTTTAACATCAGGGCCAGGATAGTCTCCAGATGTCCCTGTATTCCTTCAGTCTTTTTTCCCTTTTGCATCTCATAACTGTGATCAGTGACTGTCAGATTCACTTACCTCGTTCTTGCTGGAACGCCCCACAGCTGGAAGAACTTTTCAAAATGATGGGTGTCTGATCCATAAATGATCCTCTTAAGGTATTTGTCAGTGTGCATTAGACATAGCTACATGTCAACATCATCAGAACATTTCTACTAAATTATGCATTTTCTGTTTGTTTTAATGTTTCAGCAATCTCTGAGCAGATCACTGGAACATTTTAATGTTAGATACAGACTTCAGAATATACTTGCAAACTAAACTGTGTCCAGTGTTAATTTCTCCCCCCCTCTCGTGTATCTTTTGGATGCCTTTCAGTCTTTCTGGTAAATTATTTTGCAGTAATCAGAGTTGTATTGTTACTTTGCTGTTTTTTGAGGGGACTCTCTGGGAATATACCTTTTTTGTTGTATAGTTATGCAAAAGAAGTGTAAATAGCACCTTGGAGGAAGTTTATATTTTATTTAGTTTTCATTTTAAATATTGCTGCAATACTATACAAGATTGAGAAGCAAAAGAAAATTGGTGAATCAGCTCCATTGTGCCTCTTGTATGCTACACAAATTTGTTACAGATGTTT
The DNA here is from genome assembly GCF_009819655.1 of Sylvia atricapilla. Taxonomy (NCBI): domain Eukaryota; kingdom Metazoa; phylum Chordata; class Aves; order Passeriformes; family Sylviidae; genus Sylvia; species Sylvia atricapilla. The sequence continues at coordinate 76,351,194 of NC_089141.1, forward strand.
TACTGCCTCTAAGTGATTCAACTAGAATGGCTTATTATTTGCTGTTGGCAATGTTCTTTTTGTTGTATCTGCTTTTCTGTCATCTTTAGAGGCTGGCTGGTGAGTATGAGACATAAGATTGAGGATTGGATAACTACATAGTAAAACTAGTTGTTCTTACTTTCCACAAGAGACTGTAGAGGTGTCTGCCCTAGCAGCTAAGTTCTATAAGAGAACTTATGTGCAGTGTCATTTTGAGCACTTTTGTGGTGGTTTTCAGGCAGTTACCACTGTTAAAATTGAGGCAGACCAGATGTTGAATATCTGATTCTTCATAGCTGCTCATAGTGTGGTGTGTTTTTTGTTTCCTGGTTGTCATCAGCCTAATCAAGGGCAGTCATGGTCCAAAACAACTTATCCAGAGCTTTGCAATAGATACAAAAATACTGACCCCTGAGATCAATATTGCAATAAATACAAAAATACTGACCCCTGAGATCGATAGCCTTTCTGGCTTCCAAGTTATGTCAGAATCTCATAAGGTACTTCAGAAGCTGGCTTTCACCAGAAAAGTTTCTTCTTTTCTTCACTGGAAGAACAGATGATGTTTCTCTTGGACTTTATATGAAGGACATCTGTGGTCTGTACTTAAAAAATATCTGTTAATACATGTGTGTGGTGTAGCTAAACTTCATACATGTGAATCAGTGACAGCAAAGGGAAAATATCTCATATTTTAGATACTTGTAGTAATTTGAAATGAGAAGCATCCCTTGTTGGCTAGAGAAACACTGAGAAATGTATGAGTGATGTGAATTGAGCACTTACACTCAATATAATTGATATGTTTGTATCTCAGACTTGTTCCCAACCTCTGCCTCCCTCATGAATTGTGAGATTTAAATAATGTGGGACTATTCCCTTCCTCCTCAAAATGTGACTGAATTTGCTTAATGTAATTGAAAAGATAGTTTATGTAGACTCGAGCTGAGAAATATGGTAATTTCAGTAGCACTGGTTTTTCTCTTCTTGTGTCAGTTTGAGTATTTTTGTCACAACTTTTTAGGAAATAAAAATTACTTCTGTAGAATAATCTGATGTGTTTGTGAGAGATTTGCTTACCTAAGTTTTTAGTTTACAGTTGACACAAGAGTATTTTATGCAGATGTTTTTAAGTTCTTTTAAAGTAACTTGATTCTAAGGCATAAACTGAAGCTAAGTAACCTTCTACAGACTTATAAAACATTAGCTAGTGCTAAGACTTTTGTTTATCACTTTCTGGATTTTCATCAGATTTCACTGACCTTTGGAAAATTATATATTCCATAACTTTGTGCAAAAGTGGCTGTGACTAGGGTAAAACATGGGAAGAATTTTTACATGCATCATGTCTTTCCTTCTCATGTTTGTCCCCCCATGAAAATATACAAAGCATGGTTGGAAAATATCTAAAAGGAGGTAGAAATCCTGTTGCAGATGGTTTGGAGCTCCACTGCTTATAAACTCTTAGTTCTAACAGCCTTTTAATGGTATCTCTATTCTGTTGCTCCTCAGGGCTCGACACATGCTACGTTCTCTTAGTAAAGGATATTAGTGCTGGAAAATATTGCAGCTGTATCTGTATATGTAACAGTAACAACAAAATGCAAATAGAGAAGTGTTGAGCTGAGTCCAGACTGTCACTTAAAGCCACTGAAAGGTGGTGACTTCGGTATCTGTGGTGGAGCCACGGGATGGCAAGCAGTGATCTTGCTGTCTTGATTGTGGGTAGCTGCCTGGAGGATGACTTGTGATAGGTGGGCAGGAGTATGGGAGCAGAGAAAGGGACTGTCAGGAATTAGAGGAGTAGATTTCTGTGGTGGGATTTCAAAGGAAATCCTCAAGCTACTGTTTCTGCTGTTTGATGAGACTCTTCATATTTCTTAGTACTGGAATCTTGTTTTACTGTGACAACACTTCACTTCTGTCATTTTAAATAGTCTAATGAACAGTGTCAGATAGTAAAGACTTTCAATTGCTGCTAACCTGGGCTGAATTCGAACTACTGACCTAAAGGTGAAAGGTCTCTTATCCCATTACCAATCTGCTAAGCCCACCAGAATCCATTCTGCACACAGTTTATACCAGCTGTTCATGACCATTTTTAAAACCGAAAGAAAAGGTGATTTTCCTGCCAAACACCACTTCTTCACACAAGAGGGTCAGCCGACAACAGTTAACCAAATTTTTGCCACGTTCTTGCCTCCTAATGCGACTTCCATTATGTATCTACTGGTTGTCTGCTTTTCAGGCTTCCCAAAAGAACTACAGAAAAGCATTACTAATTGTTGTTGACAGAAGAGAACAACATTGTTTGTGTAAGTCATTGAATCTGAAAGATGCCATTAACAGTGCTGCCAAGGCATGGAGTGATATCTTAGAGATGAGATTCCCATGTAACTCTCAAAAAATACTATTAAAAAAAGTAGAGAAAGAGGAGACTACTTAGTAAGTAGAGAAACAAAAGGTCATTCTTCAAAGGGTACGTTAGTTTCTTTGCTTTGGTGAATTTGATGTAAAGCAAATCAAAGAATAGCTGCAGTGTGGCCAGAGCCATCTTGATTGAAGCATTCTGAGAAGGCTTTAATACTGCAGCTAAATATAGTAAAAGCAGGAATTACATATTTAGGAAAGAAAATATTGGTTTTGTGGATACTAGTTTCTTTATTTTCTTACACAAAGTATGTAGTGGAAAGGACATTGTGTAGAATTACTGAATTTCAAGAAATTTTTTTTTTTTAGTGCAGGATGTTAATTGAGAAAGTTATGTTGAAATTGTGAGCTAATTAACTTGTTGACCTAAAGTATGTGCTATTTGTCTAAAACACTGAAAAGATTCAGAATTCATAGGCTACATAAGGTATGTCTGTCCCATACAATGTAGAAACAAATCCTTGCAGAAGAAAATTGAGAACTATGTCAATGATTATTGGACTATAACTTCCTATGAGGAAGTAAATTAAATACTTTTTCAAAGTCATATGCTACGATTAAAAAATTAGTTTGTACCAAATGTCTATGCATTAGTTTTTATTTCTACATCTTACTTGGAAAACAATAAGAGAGGTCTACCTGAACATCTTAGCTGGTGGAAATTTTTGCAAGCTGGTTGCCTTCAGTTCTTCCACTGTATACTAATAAGTCAGAAAACAAACAGCAAGTGTTGTTATATAGGATGTAGGTAGCCAGTTATGTATTCCTGCTTTCCATTCATTCTGTACATTAATCCAACCATTATCTGTTTTTCAGTAGCCTTTATGAAAAACTGTTTTTTGCTGTGTGCTCCCAAACCCCGTGTACATGTGAACTATTTTGCAGAAAGATGTGACCCCAGCGTGCTCCTGCTCGTAGTAGTCAGGAAGCTTGCATGCCTGAAGAGCAGAACATGTGTGCACCTCTGTTGCTGTTCAGTTATCCGAAATAGAAACCAGGCTTACTGAAATACAGGGGGTTGAGAAGCATCTGTAAGTTGGTGTGTTTGGGTCAATTGATACTGGATTTGGCTGCAGCAGCCAAGCCTGTGGGACTCCAGGTGAATCACATTTCCTGGAAACTGAGGTGTATGTTGAAAGTTAGTTTTGAGATTATTTATCTGAATGTAAAGGGGTATATGACACCAACTAGGGACTTACAGTAGTAGAGGTGACATAGGCTGTAGTTTTAAGTCTACTGAAATTTAGATTTTCTTGGCTGATGTGGTGTGCTTGAATGTTCCAAGTGGTGTGTGAGTAACTTGATGCCTTATACACACAGGCACAGGAGCAGTCTGTGAGTGTCCAGAAGTGTTTGCTGTTAGATCTGAGTATGTTGAGAGTCTTGAGAAAAATGTGCCCCAGAATTATTCTGCTGAATATAAGGGGAGCAGTCATCCCTAATTTAACTCTTAACTCCAGCTGTCCATAAAAACTGCATGACTATTTTTGTAGCTGTGGATGAACCCCAGTATGGTAAAGCTTTAAAACCACTGGCAGTCACAGAACAGGAGAAGAATTAGGAGCCTTTCCATACTGCACTGGTGATGGATGCTAACTGGCCTGTGGTGTTCTTAGGTTCCCCAACTCTTGTATACCTGCTTTACCATCTGTAAACTGGGTTGTAATTATTATTTTCTGATAGGCTTTGCTACTAGTTTCTCTTGGTGTATAAATGGGAAGGGGTTAGTGAAGCAAAAACACTTGCAATGCTCATGGGAAGTCTGGTTGCTGTGATATGTCTTAAGAGCAGTAGATCCAGTATGACGGGGGAACACTTTCCCTTTACTCTGTATAGCTATTGCAGGTCATGGCAGGTATAGCTTTGTGGACTTGAAAGCAGGAATATAAGTGACATTTTACAGAGACTTAAGGCTTTTTAAAGGAGGTATATCTCATTCTTCAGTGCTTTGAAATGATGACTTGTTATCAACTGTTCATGAGCAGACTTGGTATGAGTAAAGGAACTGATAATAAAGGTGTTGCTTTTGGCAGCTAATTAATTGAGAGTTCTTGCTGATCAATTTTTTCTGCCTGTCCTGTTGAGAAGGTACAGCTGCCTTGATACAGCTGTGATTGCTTGCCACAGACATGTCTGGTTTTGCCCTTTTTGTTGAAGACAGCAATAATGTGTGAATGTAGCCATTGTTGTATAACCATACCAACACTGGCCCTTTGATGGCTGACGTTCACTGGCAACATCTTGGATCAGTCGACTGCAAAACTGAGTATGGCCTAAAGCTAAAAGGGTTGATCAGTTGAGTGAGATTCAGCTCCATTTGTGAGCAAACTTGCACTCATGTTGTTAAAAGTGTAGTACTTGACTTAGTCTCCATATACTGGCAAGTAAAGGCTATTGATGGACAAGAGATATAGCATGAAATGAATAGAAGAAAATACAACAGACAGGCAGAATAAAGATGGCACCTGAAGTAGAAAGTGGAAAAGAGGGAAGTGATTGAAGTCTAGCTTTTAAGAATTACTTTATAACAGATACAATTACTTTAGTCAACTGATTGTTATAGTTGTTGTAGAGTTTTTGAGTTTTCGTATCATATTTTGGTCATCTGTTGGTCTTAATGAATATTAAAATGCATTTAAAATGTATTTGGTACCCCAAATTAATGCTATGATTGGAATTGTCTGTCTTATGCCTATATAGTAGTAGTTGAAGCAGAATCTTAAAATAAAGTTGGACAGCTTCTCCCCACCTCCAAAAAAAACTCTCAGCGTTTTTTTTCCTATACATATTTTCTGAATGCTGTTTTGTGTGGAGACACAAAGGGAGTGTTTTGAAGAAACAGAAGAAAATATTGACCAAGTCAAAGATCTGTATTGAAGAATGGATTAAATAAATGTTTGTGAGTCGTAAGAACCAAACAACAAAAATATTTTTCTTTTCAGAGACATTCCATCTTATTTTGATCATCAACAATAAAACTGAAAACAACAATGAAGCTATTGAAGCTGGAATGCCAATTGCTCTCCAAGAAAAATGGCAGTATAACTAAATAATGCAAATATCTTTGGAAAAATAAAAAATATTTTAATTATCTGGAATGTTAAAATTCCAAACATGCTCTCAGCTCAAATGTAATCTTCTAAAACTTAAATTCTGAAGTAGGAAAATAAATTCTGCTGTACCAATATGAATGTGTGATAAGTAAATTTCTATTAAAACTTAGGGAGTTTTAATAGAAACTTCAAGTCTTAATAGAAAATGAATTGCTTCAATTTAACACTGCAGGATGGATGAGATGTTTCATAGATTCTCAAAATACCGTTATTAAGCTTGACATGCTGGAGAGTATCATGTGTTAGGTAGAATCAAGATTGAATCCCAAAGGTACATCCTTAAACTGTATAATCAGATACCCATTTCAATGTCACTTTTGTCCTTCAAAGAATAGGTGCTTGTTTCAGTAATGATTTGTCATTAAAATTATGTCAAAACATCTTAAAATATTGTTGAAACTCTAAACAAACTCACAGCACACACAGGGCTAATTGTGAATGCCATCCATTTATCTTTACAAAGCTTTTTTTCTTAAAGACCAAAGGATCTATTTGGTCTGGTAAGCTGCAATGTTGTTATGACTGAATGTTTTCCTTAATATTATATACTTGAAGGAAGAAAGACAGGTGGTTTGGTCAGTGACCTTTTCCTGTGTCAGAAAAGGTACATAGTATGACATCTCAGGATAAACAGTTGCAAAGTGTGCTTTTCTTGAGGTATTTTGCCCCTTGGAGAACAAACATTTTATAACAAAACCAGCAGTTCTGTCATGATTTCTATATGGAAGGTGGTATAGCTCCTTCAATGTGAAGAATGTGCTTTTAGCATGCCTACCATTTACTTGATCGATGTGGTGGTGATCAGAGGAACCACCTTGGTTGCTTTTTACTGTCCTGTGCCTAGTTAATCAACGTGCCTGTTTCTCTGCCTGTTTGAAGGCAGAAGTGTGTGTGCATGTGCATATGCCCGCCCATGTGTACATGCTTGTACGCACATCCCGCGTGAGCGCGAGTGACGGCAATTCCCAGGGCAGCGCCTTCCAAAGCCGTTAGCGGCAATTTGCTGAGCGCGCGGAGCCACTCTGCTGGTCCAGCCCAGCTATTGTGCATGCTAAGCACTAAACAGATAAGTCTAGAGGGGGGGAAAAAAAATTGAAGGATCCATCTGCTCATTTCTGCTACACTGCGCTGATGCAAGATTACGCTAATCTGGTTGCTTGTCAGGACAGGTTAGTGAAAGAAGGCGAATGGGTGAGATATAGGCTATGCCGGTTCTGTGGAAAATTGGTAGTGGCTCCTGTATGTGCCATGTTAAGTGTAGCAGAATGGACTGATTGTCATCTACTTTGAGATTTTTGGTTAAAATATAGTTATGGCTACAGTGTGAGTCTCTTCAAAACAATATTGAATGGGAAAAGCTTCCAAACAAAGAAAAATTAACTCATTGGCACCAGATGCATTTGAATTTGTAAAATAAGTGAAAAAAACCCAAACCAACCCCCCCTATAAATCCTCCCAGGTCACCTCTCTTGTTTTCCTTTTGTATGCTGCCCCAAGTTATTGTAATCTGCTAATTATTTTTTTGTGCTTTCCATGCAAAGACCAGCAGTTGCTGGAGTTTAAGTAGATTTTTTTTTTACGGAAAAAGATCAAAATAGAAGCATTCTTTCTCTGTTCCTTGGCTGGTCAAATTTCTTGTTTATCTGTGTTTGTTTACCATGAGGTGCTTTTTTTTTTCGGTTGTTTTTTTTTGTTACCTACTGACTGACAGTTCTTGACCTTGCAGGTTGAACATCCCGTCACAGAATGCATTACCGGCCTGGACTTAGTCCAAGAAATGATCCGTGTTGCTAAGGGTTACCCTCTCAGGCACAAACAGGCTGATATTCCCATCAACGGCTGGGCGGTTGAATGTCGAGTTTATGCTGAGGTAAATGAGTGGTAATGGGGAGGAGGGGGTAGGTGGTTGAATTGTGGCGTAATAATACCCAGGTGTGGATAGATGCCAAGGTGAAATCAAGGAATATCATATGAAAGTCATGGCTTAGAGCATGTAACACGAATGGTTAATGAGGTTTTGTAGAATAGTTGAGTTTTTATTTTTTAATTAAAAATATGGTGTGTGTTTCAACATAGCTTTTTCCTAAAAATTGAAAGTAAAGATGGTGAGAGAGAGGTAAGCAAATATCATTAGAAATAAGCCTGCATGTTTGGTTCACAATTAGTGATGCTGAAGGTATTTACCAGAATTCACTACTCTTTCCAGGTTTCTGAAATGTGTAATTGAAACTTCTTGACTTAAAAAGACAACTGAAATTTAAAGTCTTATAAATTTTTTGTTGTTTTAATAAAACTTTTGAAAAGATTGTTGAAAAACCAAGTTACACATCATCTCAAACAATAGTTTATAGGATAAACTTTAAAAGCGCATTCCAAAACAAATAACTGTAATTATAGTATTAGTCTCTATCTCAACTTAAAGAAGCTTATGAATATTTAAACCCTATTTTCAAGTGCCTTCAAGACATTTTGACATAATGTCTTTTTGTTATCACTTTTGATACATGAAAATGAAAATTTATTAAATAAATAAGAAGTCATCGTTGAATGACAGAGTGGTTTGGGTTGGAGGGGACCTTGAAGATCATTTAGTCTCAACCCGCTGCCATGGGCAGGGACACCTTCCTTTAGACCACGTTGCTCAGAGCCCCATCCAGTCTGGCATTTTTTGGAACATTTTCAGGGGTGGGGTCTGGAAAATAAGGCCTATCTTCCTTCATTTAGTTTCAGGAACATTTGAAGTAACTCTGCATTTCAAAACTAATTCAGCATCTTGGGACATTTTTTCCCTGGCTTAACTGTTGGGAGTTTCGTTACTGAGACCGTCTTACTTGATGTTGGGCTTTTTTTCCCTTCATGACATGCACAAAACTTCCAAATTGCTCTACTGATTCCAAGTTGTACAGACTATTTTGATAAAGAATGAGTGTTTGCCCTGTGACTCTTATGGAAGCTATTGTGAGTTTTAGTAGGCTTTACCCTGGAGTAACTGATACTTCGGCTTTTTGTTTTGTTCAGCTTAAATCCCCTCACGTTTTTAAGTAATGAATCCAACCACTTTGCCATGAATTGGGTTATTCTGTAGGTCATATATTTATTTGTTTTCCTCTTAAGTTTGTATTGGTATTGCATTATGTACATTAATGTGGGAGGTTTCCAGTGGCATAAAGATCAGTTTGACTTCCTAAGATAATTGAAATTCTATCTGACCTTTTTATCATCGAGAGTATTTTCTTGTACTCTCTTTTCAAGCCTGGCCTCCTGAGCACTTTTCTATCCTTCTTCTAAGTGTAGCTAATGAAAATGTCATCTTTGTATATTTTATTTTGGTATGTTGTAACTGGGTGCAGAATACTTCTTTCCTTTTTTTTTTTTTTTTTTTTTTTTAAACTGATGCAAGAGATTTTATATATTTCCATTTCTTTATTTGAAGTTATGGGGGCAGATAAATGAAGAAATGTTCTTCGATACGAGTAATTCTGGGCAAGAAAAGAGTCATTCCAGTAGCAGTTTCTTTTATAGTTAAAACTTTTAAACATTATCTGCTCCACATCTGTAAAAGCTTAATGCTTTCTCATGTTGAATTTTTTTCCAGGACCCCTACAAATCTTTTGGACTGCCATCCATTGGTAAACTGTCTCAGTATCAGGAACCATTGCATGTGCCAAGTGTAAGTAACTCTGTTCTGGTTTTCGTAGGTGCTGAGTGTCTCTTATATAAAGACTATAAATACTCAGCAGCTTTGTAAACCAAGCCTTTTCTTCCAGCTGTTTGCCAAAGTGGAGACAGGACATGGCAGTACTGATTTGTGCAGCCTGAAAAACTGCTTAAAAGTGAACAGTTCCAAACTGGGTTAAAAATGATCAGATTGGGTATAACAGAAAACCAATACATGTTGAAATAGTTTGTTCCATAACTTTCAGCTTAAGTTTTTCAAACACCGCTTTAGTAAATGTATTTGTGGTCATTAGAAATGACAGTGAACTGTTGAGTCAGCATAGAGAACTGGGGACACTGGTGAGAAACCGCCAGTGCTTTTTGTTTAGCTTTAAAGAGTTTTTCACAGTGGTTATTACGTGTTTCAGGGTAGAGCCTAACTATATAGAATAGGTGTTTGACAAACAGTATTTTCTGGTGGGTGTAAAAAGCAAATGCACTGCCTTTCTGTAAAATCAAGGTAGTCTTAAATTATAAGTGCACATATACATGAATGACACCGTGTCAGTGCAATGATGAGACTGTACCATCTGTGAATACAATTATTCAGTCTGATTGCTTGCACGGAGAATACTGAGAGATTACAGGAGGGATCTTAAATGTGGAGTTGTTATTGGATATATGATTTATTTCGCTTTTTAAATTGTTTTTGCCCGTGTACTTTCCAAAGGGACCTGACCCTTTCTGGTCTTTAAGGCTTCATGCTGTGTTCAAAGCCTGAAAGCAGAAAAAAATTGTGAAGATCTAAAAGGCATTATGTGCTCTTAAAGAGGAGATGAGGGGAAAAAGGTATCACTGGATGTATCTAAACTTCTTTTTAATGAAACAAAGAGTGTATTTAATAAGAATTTATAATGAATACTCCAGTGGTTGTTAGAAGTTTTCACCACGTTGTAATAGCTAACACGATGTCAAACATTTTGCCCTTGCAAGTTTTTGCAATTTGCAATTTTCCAAACGTGAGACCTGTTGAAAGTACAAGTGATAATGGACAAACTATACCCCCTACAGTCTTTGTCCCACCAAATCTTTCTTCAATTAATGCTGCAGCAGGAGTTTTATGTAATAACATTTGCGCTTGTGAGCCATCCATACAAAGAAAAAACAATTAAAATGCCTTAAATGTTCTGCTTACTGCTGTTATTTGCTTGTGTGAATGTTGCATGTCAGCTAAATGGACCACGGAATAGATAAAGTGATTGGGTGTAGGAGAGTGCACACTAAGCTTTGTCTATCATTATTGCTGGGAGCAATCAAATTGATGCCAGCAGGACAGTAGACGCGTTGACAGCTGTAATTATGTATCTCCATGGTGATCACTTTTGGCCTGTCATGGAGGCCCATGAGTCCCCTCCCTTGCAAGCATTTAATCAGATTGGGCTGTCACTTGTCAGGTAGACGGGGTGGGCTGGGAGTTGTGCTTAGGGGGAGAGGTGAATTGAAAATGAAGGGTGGGAGATGCCTGATTGCTTCACGTAGTCCATCGTGGTACCAAAGAAAGAGATTTTAATTACACTGGAGGCTTCAGAGCAATGGTTTGAGGAGCTCATATGGAGTCTCTAGGCTTTCTCTTCCTGTTTACTTCCACTGTCATATTAAAAAATAGAAAAACTATTTTTATGTAGACACTCATGATTTGGTGTCTTAATACATACATTTCTGCTACCATGAAACTAATTTCTCTCCTGAGAATGTCGTGCTGTTAAGAACAAAATTAATATGGCTAAAAAGGTACAGCGTTACAGGCCCGTTGGTGCTGTGGTATTTGTTTTCTGCACTTTAGATTTTAGAATTGTCAACAATTTGGCTTGAGAAAAATTAGCAGAGACTTGTAGTGTGTCACAGCAAGTTCAACTTAGGTGTATTACCAAATGTATTTGCAGTTCATTTGTTCTGTGTCTCAGGTTAGCTCTGATTGCCTACCATGCCTGTGTGTCAGCTGCTCATGCTGGTGAAACTGGTGAGCGTGGCTGTGTGAGAGATTTTGCTCAGCCATAGAGAAGAATATGATGGCTGGTTTTGTGTCACGTAGTTTGTAATTTCCTTAGAACATGGTGCTCATAAGTCACAAATCTTTTTTTGTCTTTGATAATGAAGCTTAAGACAGGTGACTACAAACCAGCCCCTTATGTGTGATAGTGAGCTTTGATGTTTGGTGCTCCTTCACAACATGTTCTGCTCTATCTGGAGAGCTCCAGCATTGCTCTCTGTCAGTATGAGCAGCGGTTTGGTATTTTAATGACTCTTACCAGGAAAAGTCTTAGACTCAGATATAGCAAAGAATTCAGGAATGCTAGAATCTGTTTGGGTTCCTAAGTGGAATTTGATGTATTAAGAGTTCATTGCAGGACTGAGACACAGATTGTACTTCCCTCCACCCCCCCAAAACATTTTTCATTCATTTGCTGTTGTCCTAATGTAATAGCACAGGAGGATAGTACAACAGCAAGTGTTAGGGCTGTAATATGAAATGAGCTCTAGGCTACAGCAGGACCTTTAACCCTAGCTTTTCCTAAATATCTAAAATACTGAGTAAAAGAAAGGAAATATATTAAACAGAAGTAAATGCTGGAGTCTAATAAATATTGCTATTATTTATCAAGTTCAGCACATTATAGCGAGTATCTGTTGAATTAGGGTTTCTTGTTCATCCAATATTCATTAAGTTCTGTCACACCATATAGTTTATAAAATCACCTACTGTTACCAAGCTCTGAAAATGTAAGCACCACAGGGAGAATTGAAGATAGTATAAATGTATTTCTTTTTTGCTGTCATTTTTTTCACTCATCTTGAGTTTATTTTATGAAAATTAATGTCCATAAAAGACTCCAGATTTTTTTTAAAAATGAAGTTATGCAGTAGTTAAAGTAGTTTATATTCACTGTAGCCTTTTCAAGATATTGTAGTTAGGGAAAAATGTGAATTTTCTAGTGGTCATGTACATGTGTTGTATATGAACAGAAAAAGAGCCAGGCAGAGCATGTAGTTGGTAGCCTCAGGAGTCTTAGTTAACTTTAGGGTGTGACTAACCTACTTATTGTGGGTCTGAATTATGCACCTTTTGTATGTTTTTTCTTTGTTGAAAGATGACATACATGTGTCAGTACTTACCTGTGCATATGTAAAGCACCCCGAACACTTGTGTGCAATCACTTTATAGGTGCTGCTTCAGAGACGAAAGTCACAGTACAACTCAAGTATGTGTGGAGTATGTCTGTCATACCTTGTCTTATGTATTTATTTATTGAGTATTACGAAAAAAATATCATGGGCAGGGGATTTATCTGGAACTGAGTAGGTAAATGAAATCTTTCTGATTAAAATGTGAGAACATGTGCATTGACTTTACACATAGGTAGCCATTCTGTGAGAAAGGATGGTTTAGCAGCTGGAAGAAAGGAAGCTGAGAAATACACTGCATGTTTTTTCTGTAATCATGACATGTCTGAACTACCTTCTCATCAGTAGCTAATGTTAAATGTACCTGATGTGAGTAGTGGGGAGCCCAGTTAAGCACAGATAAAGCACATTCAGATAAGATGCTATTAAAGTGGTGCAGAAGCGATGCTGCCTTTACACGTATTAAAATAGAAAAAATAGTATAGTATAGAAAAAATAATACGTAAATATAAATATGTGAATACAAATATGTGAATAAGTGAATTCCTTCTTGAAATAAATGCAGTGTCCTAAAAACTAGTCAGACAAGGTTTCTTACTGAAGAAAGTGCATACACCTGCTAGGGTATCTTTTTATGTCATTTGGATAATAAAGTCATCATCATGCCCTCATGTGGATTCTCTAGACAAGAGGTTCTACATGTGGTCCCTTGATAATTGCCTAAATTAAAATATTAAAGGCCTAACAGCCGTTGCGTTGACCTTTTTCTGCCTTGCTGCAGACAGATGAGCTGCTGTTTATTACAAAGGTTCCTTCCCACAGGTGAAGATTTAAGTGAGATTCCAGGACCCTCTTTCCCACCCCCTTTACAATGCAGTATATCGGAGCCCTGCTGTTTCAACAGCTTTGATTAGAGCCCTCCATCCTTATGATCCTCAAAATGCATTTATCACTTGAGTTATTTTGATTAGTTTAAAAAAAATATTTCGGATTCCAGTGCTCAAAACCAGCAATTTAATAAATATTTATTCCTCAGAAATTGCTCATTTGAAAAGTTTTATATGGCTAACCTCATTGTTACAGTGATGAAATCAAACTGAGAGATGAAAACAAGAATCAGCAATATACAAACTAACTTGTTGGCTGGTTAACAGCAATCAACCTCTTCAAAAGAAATTTTTGAACTCGTGTTATTTTTTTCCATGAATATTGCAGAATCAGAGCTTTAATTGGGGCTGTGTCCTTACAAAGCAAAGCCATGGAAAAAGCTGTGTAAACATTAAAGCCTCGAGGGAAGAGCAGCAACATAAAAAAAAAATGTTTAACAGTTGAGAGGGCGAGACAGAGAAGGAAAGTGTTACAAACATGAAAACCATAGGCTCAGTATTCCTATGGAGCTGATAAGCAGCGCTCCAAAGTTCCTGCTGAATGCTCCCGACTTCTATGCCTACTGAAGCTCTTGGAAGGGCTGTAGCAGAACGTGAGGGCTGTGATTACATCTAGATGCAGAAAGGGTGTGATTATAAGGGTCATCCCTCATGCCAGGTGTCAGTCAGAAAAATAATTACAACTGTATTTTATTACAGGGATCAAATCAGAATTGAATGTGTTTATAGAGTTAAAGTGTAACACAGCTGAAATTCTTAGATCAGATTTACTGCGTTTACTCTGCATTCTGGAGAACAAAAGAGAATTTTTACCATGAACTCAAGATTATAGTCAAGTTTCTCATAAAGAAGAGACTAATTTGCAAGTGTTTTTGCTGGTGAAGAAAAAGGCTTCCCTTTCCTCTTCCCAGATTCTCTGAAAACAGATAATTATGCTAGTCTTTCCAGAGGGGAAAATGTATGTGTTAAGCTTTGTGGGGGTTATGGTTTAAGGCTGATGGGTAGATTTGATTCCCATGTTGAATTTTTTTTTTGTCAGTAATGTATAATTATTTTTACTTCTTATTTTTGAAGGTACGTGTTGACAGTGGTATACAACAAGGAAGTGACATTAGCATTTATTATGATCCCATGATTTCGAAAGTGAGTTGATTATTATTTCTCAAATTTCTAAAGGTATGAAGTACTGATTTTATACATAGCTCTTTTAAATGAGAGAGAGCATATTAAAGGATTTGTAAATCAGTATGTTAGAGGTGCCATAACATGCCTCAAGGAAATATCAAAGAAGTGAAGGAAGATACGGAGTAGAGGAAATCCAGTGTTATTTGTCAATAAAATTCTTTTTACCTTTTTACACTGTAATTATTTGTCTTGCAGCTTCTAATTATTGAGAAGATTCTGATTTAAACACCAGCCTTTATTGCTTGACTTAGATACTGCTTGACTTAGATATTTTTTAATATAGTCTAGCGTGAATGTAAATGTCAATAATTCTGGTTTCCAAAAAGAAGCATTGAAAGAAATGCTTGACAGTGTCTCTTAGTATTAGTACTTGTTCATCAGGAATATACTGGTAAATTAAAATGTGACATGATAGAGTTCAGTCCTCAAAAAAATGATATCTTAGGAGTTTGTTGGGCATTATGAATCTGGTGAGTCAGCATGGATATTAAACCTGTCATCTGATTTTCTGAGAGCTTGTTTAGATGCCTTAAGTTTTATGGAGGGAAAGTGATTTGCCTTCTTTCATTGAATGTGATAAGAGATCTTAGCTTTTTCTTGATGTTTAAGGCAGACTTTGTAGCACAAATACAGTAATGATCAAGAAATAGTTTTTTAACTGCAGAAGTTCTGCAAACCTATTTAATTTTTAAATGCTATCCAAATTATAGAGACAAACATCTAATTTCTATTTTTTTTTTCTTTAGCTGATTACCTATGGCTCTAATAGAGCTGAAGCACTGAAAAGAATGGAAGAGGCTTTGGACAACTATGTAATTCGAGGTAACTAGAGAAATTTGGATTCCTAGTGTGATAGGCTGTCATCTATTTCAAGAAAACAGCTTGAAAATGTAGTAATTAGCAAATTGAGTAAAGTTCCCACTTCTTAAGTGCAAATTAAAAAAGGAAAAGCTTGTGTTAATTAAGCCGAGAAGATACATCAACTCTAAAGAGATTTTTTTCCTCCATTTTTCTCTTGAATATTCTAAGATAAATATTTAAATAACTTTCTTAAAACTCATACTTCTAACTGTATGGCAGCATGTAATTGATTTATTATGTTGTAGAGGGGGGAAAAAGAGCCATTGCATTGTAAGAAATGTAAAGTAATTGCCATTTTTACGAGTTTAATCCATTGTTTACAATTAAATATTTTCACAATGCAATAGTTGATTGTGTATATATATACATTTCTCTTATTTTCAAGATCATTGTTTAGATTTTGGGCAGATACAGATATAGACAGTTGATCAGCTTATGTTTCAGCTCTTGCTTGCTGATTGCATAGGAGATGCAGCCATTCTTCCATTCTTTCCAGGCAGCAGATGTAAATCAGCCCTGATCACTTTCACTCTTTTTAAGTTTTGGTGAGGGAAGTCATGTTTTGTGTGGGAGAGATCTTTAGGTCTTCCTCTGTGTCTTATGGAAAATAAGAGCAAATCAGGATAAGGGAGGTAAAAATTTCTGTGAAGTTTCTGTAAAACTTGGGTTTGACATTAATGCTGGGCTGCTGAATGGTACAGTTGCCCTGTCAAACTTGAAAGATTTATCTGTCTAGGGGAAAATGAACATCCCTCTACCACAATGCAGTTAGATACATGGTAGGATTAGCCATTGTAAATGAACTTCTAGCTCTTAACATAGATTTATATTGGTGCAACTTGAGACGTTGGACTGTAGCAGTACAATGTGCTGATGTAAACCCCTGCTGTACAACAGCTGAGTAAATTTATATGAGAGAGAAATTTATACTGCTGTAGCTTGACTGATGCGAGGTGGGATTTGTTGGTGTTGTTTTTAATGGAGACAGGCTCTGGATTTACACTCTGTGGTAATGAGAGCAAGAGATGCTAAAATATTTTATTTTTGAGAATATTGCAAGTGTGTGTGGAGCATTGTCTTTTATTGTGTGCTATAATATGGGATGGAAAGTGATTGTTTGTGCTTAGGTGTTTTACACAGATGTACCTAATGGCAGTTCCACAGATTATAAATACTTGTGAAGGATATGAGGCCTTACACCTGAAAAGTACTAATTTGTATTCTTGAGGTTTTTGACAGTCTTTTTATTAGTATGCATGTATCTATCATATCCAATGTTTCTATCTGAGAAAGCTTTTAGTCTATTAAAAACATTTTAAAGAGGTAATTAGTGAACTACAGGGGGATATTTTTCCTAAAGTACTACAAACCACAGAATTTAATGTACTACAGGTTTCAGAAGTAGATGAATTTTCAAAACACGTTTTTAGTTACAGTGGCTGGTAGATTCCTTTTGAAAACCACCAGGATTTTTGTGTAGTTTTACACAGCTGGTAGTTTCTTCACAGTGTTTATTTAAAATGGAACATTTGTGGATATTAAAGTATCTCTTCTCATACCTAGTGTGAATGATTCTTGGTAGGGTAGTTAGTAGAAACTGTCCAATCTGTAATATTCTAAACTGCATTGACATGTGCAGAACTCCATTTTTTGGTTGATGGTTTGATTTTTTGTTTGTTTGGTTTTGTTTTTTCCCCCTAAAATGATGGTGTATATTTTTGCTTTGCAGTGTTGGTTTTCTACATAACAAAATATTAAACTACCTTGATCTTTTGTAAAGTACTTCACATGAAGTCTTTTCCAACTTGAGTTTTGTTAGTAGTAAAAGATACAGAATAATTTTTTACCTAGTTTTAAAGTTACTTGGTTCTATGTTTGAATACTGAGTGTGTACGTAACTATTGAGAGATTATTTGTTTTCCTGAATAGTATGCACCAGATCCCTATTTCCCAACCCCTTGTCCCTCTGATTTCCTGGTAAGCAGCATTTATATTTGCATGGTGTTTTAGCAACACTGTGTTTTTCCCTGTAAATAAGGAAGTATCTCTTTTGAGTTACAGAACATTTTAGATAAGCAATACCAGCTGAAGTCAGTGTCAGTTGTAGTAATGATGTTCACTGTGAGAATTTTAGATTTAAAATCCCACTGTTTGCAATTTCTATAAACAAAGATGCTTGTTCACTCACGTAAGGTGGGAATGGGATGTAGGGTGACTGGGTAACAGGTCAAGGACCATCTAATATGTAGCTTAGGGACTGCTAATGGAGGATGGAGTCTTCCCCATCACTTCTGTGTCACTAGTTCAAAGCAAGCAAAAGTTGGTAAGGAATTTTAGTCACTACTATTTTGATGGCTGCTTGCTGACCTGCATGAAATCAGTGGTTTTTATCCAGTTCCTGGAAAACAAATGTCTTCCTGGAGCAAATGCCACTATAGAATGTCATTCATGGCAGTCCCAACAGAGAAGCCAGGACTGAAGTAGCACATGACCCTTCAGGAGGTGACTCATCTAGGCTGGGTTGAGGCATGTAAGCAGTGTGAAGGGCAAGGACTTACTCTGCTGCTCCTTGTCTATTGGCTGTGTGAGAAAACATTCAGTTTCTACTGTTGTGGCTTTGGGATATTCACAAGTTATCTCATTCCTTTTTAGCTCCGTTCTATTTACAGGTAACAAGTCCCCAGACAAGGCTTTATTGACTTGTTTTCTTTGACTGGATACTACCTGGCCTTGAATTCATGGTTTAGCTGTCCTTCCCAGTTAAATCTGCCTGATAAGATCATGAAGGAAATTAAAATAATTAAATTTTAAAAATAGTCTAATACTTGCAAAGAAAGCAGGCTTAAGCAAAATTTGAGTAATACCTTAAGCAACCAAGGCTGCATCATGTAGTGCTTCTAATAGCAATATCTTCATTAAAAATGTTGAATAAAGCGAATCGGAGTATTTGCAACAATGCTGTGCTGTGAAAATGCCTGCTGCATTAATATTTTATTACAGTTTGGGCTGATGACAACTTGTACACAGTGAAAAAAGGAAATGCTACAATCTGTTCATTGGTAGATGCTAAGAGTATGACTAACTCCAGATTGAGTCAAGATAGAGTCAATGTGATCATGGGAATGTAATCTCCATCTTTTTTCCTGTGTAACATCTTCATTGTTGTTAATGGGAGCAGATGAAAGTCTAGGATAGTGTTTCTTTGAGCTGTGGATTAGATTAAATGATCTCTTGAGGTTCTTTACAGTCCAAATTTTTCTGACAGGAACTGACTCCTCCACTGAGAACTAATCTGAATTCAGAATCTCAGCTGAGACTCTGGAATGACAAAGGATATAATTAGGTAACATTTTTATCTGAGTCTTGCAGTATAGTTCAGGGGTGATTAAAGTTAAGGGTCCAACACAGATTTGTTTCAAGAAGAGACACTTCTTGTTCTGTGCAGTGGTTACTGGAGAATTTGCGAATAGTGAAAACCTCAAGATTCCAGTCAAGCAGAGAGGCACCATTGCTCATTGGGATGAGGCATGATTTATTTCCTTTGAGCATGCACTGTTGTTAGTAGTTCATCTCTCTCTTATGGTACTTTTTCTTGAACTTTTTGTTTTGTTTATTCTGCAGGCATTTAATTTAAACAACATAAATAGGGTACTGAAAGAATGCCTTCCAGTGTATCTTCTGTGTGCGTAAACATGGTGTGGTGTGCTTTCCTTCTCAGTTCTTCTTAAGTTTTAATATGTTTTTTTGTCATTTCTGGTGCTGGATAATGTTCACCAATTCTGGTGCTGTCCATTTGAAGACATATATAAATCTCAGTATAGAGTTCTGGAAAGCTTGTGTATGAGTTATTTTTATATATTTAAATAAAAGAAATGGTTATATTTATGCAGCAAGTAGACTACATTATCGATTCACTGGAGGTCTGATAGCTCATATCCTTGAGTGCAGATTCCTGTAATCTTACCTTTGACCTCTGTTTGCTTTTTAACTTCTCTGAGTATTAAAAGTAAAGCAATAACGTGAAGTTTAAGTCTTTGTATAAAATCAACCCTTCTCTGTTGCAATCCTGCTTGCTCTGTGGAGAGAGGAATGTATTAGACCATTTAAGAGGAAGAGGAGTGGAAAAGGGTAAGCAGCAGGTAAAGCAAGAAGGAGCAGAAATGAGGAGGGAATAAGGGAGCCACCAGCTGGGGTTGGAGGAATCTTCCAGCATGAGGTGAAAGAGCATACAGAAAACAGAAAAGTGTTAAATAACTGTGGTGAATGTTTGAGGGGAAGAGAAATGCAGAAGTTAACTTTGAGTGGAGACCTGTCAGAATAGTGGCAGAAGAAACTGTTGTCTTGAGCTTTTGCAACTGTAAACACACTAATTGGGGGAAAAAGGAGAACTGTACTTAGTGTTGTGAGAAGGCTTTGGCTTTCCAAGAATCACAGAATGAGTAGGAAAGGGATCACAGTGGATCGTGTGGTCCAACCTCTCTGCTCAAGCAGGGTCATCGTAAAACATGAGGGAAAACATTCAATTTTAGTATTTTATCATATATTGAAATAAATTAGTTTCAGGTATAAAGCTTTTCACAGTAAACCTTAATTTAGATCTAAACATTACAAATTATTAAGTTATTTAGTTTTAACTTAAAAGGTACTTCTCAATGGCAGTATATCTGTAAGTTTTAGACTCTGCTGTATTCTGATCCCCTGCAAATGCTCTCACTGATACTGTGAGCAACACAACCTTTGTGTGTAAGAAGCCCATTTTCTTGCAAAAGCAGTGTATAGTGTCTGTTTTTAAATGAAATGAGCTTTTGGTTTTTTTGGTTGTGCTTTTAAAAAATGCTCCAACAGGTCATACAACTTTTGCATAGCAGAGGTAACAGACAGGTGGTTCTGCAAGAGTATTTGTGTTTTCACCCCTTGCAGATTCCCCAGTGTATTGATGTGGAAACCAAAACTGGAGAAGGGAAGGAAACAAACTTAGTTCAAAATCACTAGAAGGGACCATTTCAGAATGC
This sequence comes from Sylvia atricapilla, assembly GCF_009819655.1. Taxonomy (NCBI): domain Eukaryota; kingdom Metazoa; phylum Chordata; class Aves; order Passeriformes; family Sylviidae; genus Sylvia; species Sylvia atricapilla. The sequence goes on from NC_089141.1 coordinate 76,371,543, forward strand.
TTGGTAGCATTAGCTTGGAGCGCAGATGCTGCTCCTGTTCTCTTCCTTTTCTTAAGCCAGTCACACGGGAGGGAGTAGGAATGCCAACTTCGTAGCAAAATGTTGTGGGATGTAGTTTAGGAAGGCTTACAGATTACCAGTGTCCTGTGGAGAAGAAAGAGGGATGGGCAGTTGAAGTACAGGCAGATCAGGTAAAAGAGGAAGGTGGTGTTAGTGGTGCAGAAGGGGAAATTAAAATAAAGGTACCATTTTTTTTTCCAGATAAGTTTTTTGTTTGGTTGATTTTTTTTTTCTCTTCCTTTTATTAAGGAGAAAGAACTGGGGTAGTGAAAAACAAGAAATGTAATGTGTCCAGTTAAGAAGGCATTGAAAAACAAGTGCTATTATTTCTCTAGATACGAAGTTATCCTAGTGTTGTATTCCTTGTCTTCAGGGTAAAAGGATATCTGAGGAGAGGATGATGGTAGAATGGCCATTTATTTTCTTTCACTTTTCTTGACAAAGCCTGCTTAGCTTCTGCTTCCAATTATTCTACTGATTCAAACATTTCAAGCATTTATATGCATTTGCTAACACCACAGATAATGGTCCTCTTACTAAGAAGTTCAGAACCACATGCAGTTACAAAATTTAGGGTTTGAACTTATGATTTTACAGTATGATATTACCATATATTATCTCCTTTTACCTCCTCCTTCCCCCCTTTATCCTAGTGTGTGAGTTCAGTGAGCTCTAGACTTATGTATCTGGAAGTGTTGTTGTTTTTAATTGGAATACATGCTCAGCTCTGAGGGTCGGTGGTGTACTGATCCCATGTGAGAATTTTCTGTGGATGTTTGTGTATTAAAATTAAAAGCTAAAAGCCCCCTTTTTTTCTTACTTTTGGGATAGGATTTTTTTTATGCAGATAGCCAGCTCTGAAGTGAGTTTTAGCAAAACACAAGCTTTGAAAGACAGTTTAACAGTTGAATGTTGAGGGTTTCAGGGAATATTATGAACACTTTTGGAATTACAAGCATGGAGGCTTGCTGGGTAGTAATCATGGACTTGAGAAGTTCATGTGTTGAAAGTGGTGTTTTCATTGTCTGTGCAAATCCGATAATATTCTTGTTTTAAGTGAGCACTAGCATAATCAGTGTTTGGTAATGCTCAGTGCAGAGCTCAGTTAATATATTTTATATTTTGCTTAGAGAAATGACTGAGATACCTCCTAAGCTTCATGACATTTATTCTTATTCAGCATTTAAATTGTTGGATGATAGTTTAGCTTTGCTGGGCTGTTAAAAAGAGAAACCTCTAGTCCTGTATTCTACATGTTGGTTTTGCAGTCAATAAGTGCAGATAAAGTTCTTTCTGTTCCACTGAGCACCATTTGAAGCTATCAGCAAGTTAAGTCTGTTCAACTGCTTATCTACAGAGGGGCATGTAAGACTCCAATTAAGTTTACATGGATAAATGCAGATTTGTGTTTGCAGGCATCAAGATGACAGAAGCTTAATACTGTAAAAAGGCTAATCAACACCGAATATGTTTAGTGTCAGTAAATATTTATAGTGAAAACATTGCCTATGATTTTGTGCCTTGGCATTCCAAGTTCTGATTTTTAGTGAATAAAAATGTGGTGTGATAGCCTCTTCATAAACTTGTTATAAAACTGTTTTCTAAAAAATGTATTTTATTGTCATCTTTGAGGGTTTTCTTATGAGAATGGGTTAGGAGTTAGGCTACAGCATGTAAGTTAATGGAAAGTTTGGTATGCTTACCAGAGTTTTTAAGGCAGAGAATGAAGAAGGGAAGGAGGCAAGATAGAGACAGGCAGTATGGGGAGTAATTTCTTCTGATTATAATTTAATTTTTTTTTAATGAGTGCTTCTTCAAACAGGGAGTTGCTAATAAGCTCTGTTGAGCAGTGTGATTATTTAGTGTCTTCCTGTATTCGTTAGGCAATAATGACAATTTAACTGGAAAATTAATGGAACCTCAGGAATATGTGTTCTATATAAAGCATATGAATATGTAGTTCTAAAAAATTTCATTAGCTCTCCATTATTTAAATGCTAGTCTGCTTTCTTTTACCAATATATTCTAGAAAATAGTGTAAAAATTGAAACCCAAGAAGCATATTTTAAATTGAGCTTCTAGTGATGTAATATTGTATGAAAACTACAGCCATGTAAAATGAAAAAATAGAGGTATAAAGAACAGTGGTTATTTTATTTGATTATATTTTGACTTAGGGGAAAGAAGAATATAACTGTAACTACAGTTCTGCATCAGCCTTAACAATGTAAAAACTGTGATGCTGAAGTGAAATTTTGTTTTCTGGAGGAGAAATGAATTGATATAGTTTAGGATTTTGCTTGTTTGTTCAAAATGTCATGGCTTGTCAGGCTAACAAATGTGATTTTGTTCCTGGCAGTCTGCAGATCTGGTCAAGAAAAAGAAAAATTCTCTGAAAACCACTTTAACATAAATACAATATACTTCAGTTTAGCGTCTAACTTTGCATGAAATAAGCACTGCCTGTTAGCCTCTGTTTGATCCTGTGAGAGTGTGAGGCTAATGTCTGGGCAGTGTTTTGGAAGCAGCAGGTAGTCAGGAGCAAGCTGCTCTAGGGGTCCATATTTCTGTAGCCTAGTAGTTACTCACACACAGATGGAGACCTTATGAACTTTGACAGAGGTCACACTAAATTGCAAATCTAAAACTTCTAGACTTCTGAAGGATTACCCTGGTAATTTTTTTTTTTTTTTAAGCCCTATGATTTGGTACATCGCTAGAAGCATCAGCTCAGTCTTGAGAAGCAGATCAACCATGCATTCATTGCTCACATAATGATTACAGAGACTGATAAAGATAAGTCTTTCTTCATACTTTAAAGGGAAACTTGTTTCTTAAATTTTTAATTCGTGTATGTAAAATGCATTTTATATTGCTTCCCAAACACTTAGGCTTGTCTGCTGTATTGAACTTATTCAAGAATTTTGGAGCTTAAAACATTGCAGAAGCCTCATATTTTTCAGATGCACATGTGGTAGAAATAATTAAGAATATTAAGAATACTCATAGTATTTTTTCAATTCTAGGAAATTTCGATTCTTTTGGGGCAGTCAGTTGAGACACCAAGCTCTGTCATCTGTCATCAGCCATCACTTCACCAGGGATCTTATAGCAGTTTAGAAAAGAAAAATGTGAGATGATCTGGTTACACATTGTAGTATGTTTAAATCCTGGATTCAAGGTTGGGCAGCATTGAAGAACTCCTCATCTTGATCCTGTCATAGATGAAGTCTCTGGGGCATTTCAACTTACTATTAAGATTGGAAATTTTGGGGGAATTTGTAGCAGCCAAAGAGAGACATTATTTGTTTCCAAGTTATGGGCATTTAGTGTAAGATTTTTAGTTCTTTTGTTTAGTGGAGGTGCAGTGTGACTTTCTTTCAGTGTTGATGAAATCGGGGTCTGTGAACGGTTATTTAGGTCACAGGCAGCAAGGATCTTCTTTTAATCAAATGGACGAATTTCTATCATGTCATCATTGAACTGCTTGTGTCATTTTCTATTTAATGACTCATGAATGAGTCTTTAAAGCTGTGACTTCATGATTCAATGAGGCTGAGACTGACTCAGTGCGTTTAAAGTGGTTTCAGTGACGGCCACACAGAGAGCTTGAAAATTCACACCAGCAGCAGACTAGTAGGGGAAGAAAGCTTTGAAAGTGTTTGAACTGGTCTGCATATAAAATAACAAGGATGTTGTTCATGCTTCTAAACTGGAAAAACACAAAAGAAAAAGGAGTGTAAAAGAATCTCCTGTAGCCTCAGCAATTTGCATGCTCTGTAATGCTAGTGTCTTTGCTTTGGTGAGATCCCAACAAGGGAAAATAATCCAAATAACCTAATTGACAGCTGAAATACCTGAGTTTGCAGTGAATTCTTTTTATACATTATTTTAAACTAGAGCTATAAGAAAAAAAGTTCAAATATTTGAATCGTGTTGTCTTTAATCGTGGTCATGTCAGCACGATCATAATAACTTGTGTGTAAACATACGTAAAGTACAGAATTTTGTGCTTTGCAAGAGATATGGATACACAGACAAATTTTTACCTTAAACTGTTTTGTTTCATGTGTTCAGCATTTTATACATGATGGTGTGCAGCGAAAGCCAAAGTTAATGTGTTATGGCAAATGCAATGTTTGGAGTCACCTGTTCCTCTGACAGTGATGAAAAAGTGTGATTAATTTGTATTTCCAGAGGGGTGAGAATATGCACTGCTGGGGCTGGATAACCTCTTTCCTAGAGGAGCTCCTCATTTGTCCATACCTGGAATAAATCAACACCTGTCATGTTCCTGAACTGCATGTCTATTCCAGCTTTTCTTAAGAAATATTAATGTTTATGAGCCAGTGTTATTGTGTGTAGTCGTATTAAGATGGAACTCTTGTGGCTTATCGGAATCTGCTCGATCTCTTTAAAATTGAGAAAAGACTGGCGATAAAGATGTTGGTTTTCTGACCTGTAATCTTAAACTTTCCAGAAATCACCTGTAAGCTATCTCAAAAGAGATAGTACCTTCTTTTTGAAAATTGTTTGCAGGAAGGAGAAGATAATTTAAATGATCTAGAGAGCTTTTCTTCGAGGATTTTTTAATACCGCCTTTTCTCTCCCACCTCCTATAAGGACTTCCGTGTATTTTTCAATGAAGGACTTTTAGTGACCATCATATTCAGCGCTAAACTGCAAGTACTTCTGGCAAAGTGCAGTTTAGCATTAAGTCACTAACTTAGTTACACAGAAGTTATTCAATTAAAAATAAAGTCATTTAGGAGACGGAGGAGACAGGCCAAGAAGTCTTGGAATGAGAATGAGATGAAGAAATGCAGAAAATATAAAGTTTCATAACAGTCAAAGAAATTAAAGGATAAAGGTGTCTCCAAAGCTTCTGTGATAAGTAATTTTAAAATTAAGTAAATAATTTTTGTGGACTATATGCCTAACAGTGTCACAGAGTGGTGCTAAAAGGGATTCAATAAAAGAATTGACCAGGCAAAGTCGAATAAATACATGTGGGGGAGACAATACGTTTCTTTGTTTTGTAAGTTATACAGGAGTCTTATGTATTACAAATGATAAGTGTTGTAAAACGGTATGCTAAGTGGTAAAAGTTTTTACTGTATTTCATTACTCTGATTGAGGTGTAGCATGGTGCATATCTTCCATTCAGGGTTCAGTAGAATTGAGATAATATTTACTGTCATGACTAATTTGTCATTTCAAAGGAGATGGCTCCAGTCTTGCCTACATCTTCTAGAACTGAACCAAAAGTCTCTTTCTTAGTTGTGCTTGCTCTCCTTAACTAGTTGTTTGAATTAGGCTTGATGGAGTGAAAATTTAATTGTTTACTTTGTAATTAAACTGTGTGTTTAGAAGGATTTTGAGGCAGGAGTGAAATAAAATTGGTAAATTTGCATTGGTTACATCAGTACTATGGTATTTTAGTTGTGAACAAATATTTATTCCAGAAAGATAGGAGTTCATATTTTTTAAGTCCTTTCCTACTGTAATTTGTAATTAGTATTACCTGATTTTGTATTGATTTGGGTTTTTTTTTGTTTTCAGGTGTGGCTCACAATATTTCTTTACTACGTGAAGTGATCGTCCATCCACGCTTTGTTCAAGGAGACATCAGCACTAAATTCCTTCCTGAAGTCTATCCTGAGGGTTTTAAAGGTTTGTTCCATTTGGAAATGTTTCTTTTCTTGAACAGTGTTGTTTTGATTATGGCTCCTTTATATTTTTAGACCGATACGCTCCCCAGTCTTTGCTTTTTCTTCAAATATATCTGTGACTACACACAATTGGAGTTTTTAAATAATGTATAAAGTTGAAATAGTATTTTTTTATTATTTTCAAGAAGACAAAATACATACTTCCAGTGATAAAATAATAAATTGAATACACCCAAACTGACAAAAAGCCATTTATAGGTGATATGAAATATGTAAAATAAACATCAATTCAATTTTGCTATGCTATCACGCTTCACTACAGCACTACTTCAACTGTTAACTATAGTCAGATAAGATTTTTTTCTATTCAGCGCTGCTCCTTCTTCAGTAAATTGTTGTAGCACCTTTAGAATTGCCTGTTGGCACCCTTTGTTTTCACTGTAGTGTTGTCTGGCATTTTATCAGAGTATTTTGGTACCCTGGTCTTGATACTCCTTACACACAGTAATGGGCATCATTTCGAAATTGTTGACTCATACACTAGGTTAACATAAACCCAAATGCAATTATTTCTTTACACCATCTCAAACTACTCAATTTCAAAAATGCTTACCATCAGTTCTAGAAAAATGTAAGGGAACAAATAGATTGGTTTCCTTTCACAAGGTTTTAAAAGGTTGTCTTCTTTCTTAGCCAATCTGCTATAGATGCTTTCTTGACCTGTGTGGTCAGAGACTCGGTTCCTCCATATAGGTCTCTCACCTCAGCTGGCATTCATCAGGCAGAACATATTTCTTACTAAAAAGAAAGACAGTATTTATGGTTCATCATTCATGGGTCCTTCATGAATCCCGTGGAGATTCATAAAGCTCTCCTTTTCCCCCATTCATCATTAATCCAATGTGGCAGAATCCTCATCCCACTTTGGAGGCAGCACTGCCAGATTGGCAGTCACTGGACATGACTGGCATCTTGCCAAATTCTAGTCTCATTAAGGAGCAGAACAGATTTTTCTTACCTCAGGACTCAGTGTGTGAGTGTGTGGATGACTATTCTTTGCACCAGAGCTACTTGATATCATGATGTAATTGACAACTCTGTGTGTGATTCAGTCCTACTTGTGGGATTAATGCATCCTGCGCTTGTTCCTGGCTCCTGCCTGAGACCGCAGGAGCAGGTGTTAGCCACCTTGAATGGCAGTGGGCTTGTGATGCTTCAAGCTGAAAAATTCCTTTGTTGTTTTTGCTAGGGGATGTTTAGCTAATCTTTGAGTAACTCCTCTGGCTTTTATCCTGCTGAGATTCCAGGGTACTCAGATAATCTGCTCTAGAAGGCTTGGTGCTGTTGTAGCGGGTCTCCCTCCTTTCCTTGACACTTGAATACAGAATCTCATGCCTCATCTCCCTGATGTTTCTGGGATTATTCATTTTCCTGAATGGATCCAGATCTCTAAACCACTGCGAAACCTGCCTTTTTTTTTACTGTTGCTGCTTTTGTTGCGGTAGTTTTTTTGTAAGTTCATGGGTTGACTTAGCTTGTGAAGGAATCTGGTGAACTTCAGTAGATGTGCAAAGTGAGTGGCAGGTTGGGAATGGGGAGAGGTGAATGGAGGAAAAAGGCAAGGAGGCAAGATGTTAGAGTCCCTATACCATATTGTGAGAAGGCAGCCTCATCTGGCACATAACTGGGAACAATAAAAACATAAACCAAACAGCAGTATTGTGTCAACAGATTCCTAAGGATATGCTTTTGCTCTGGACACCAGAGGACACAACAGGTATTGTGACGCTTCATAACAGAAGCTAATGATTGGCGCGTATGAATTTCCTAGACTTTGTTCCTGCTCTGTGAAAAGTCTTGCTCACCTCCTCCCGTGTATTAAACACAAGCACATGTTAGCCTTCTTAATTATAAATAATGGAACATATTATGGCATTGTACTTCAAGGATAGATACTTGTGAATAGTGATTAAAAGCTCACCAAAGAAATTGAGAGCCCTTTTAATGATGTAGTTTGCACTGGATCAAATCCTTCATGTTAAAAAAAATTATTTGAATTTTAGGATAGTTTTTTAAGTATTTATTGAAAAATATTTCTACAAATCCAAAGACTCAAATGGAAACAGTTGAAGGCAAGCAAGGATGGTGGGCAGATGACAGGTAGAAGCTCTTGAAGAGAAGCAAAGACAAAAATAAACTTATATGTAATATTTTTAATCACTTAAAAGAACTTTTTACTATAAATATCCAGGGCAAACTTTGCCAGGAGGATTTGAAAATTAAGTAGCTTCATATATCTTTCTATTGCTAATAGAAGATGAATAGCTGTAAAAAAAGAGGTGTGACAATCTGAAAAATTAGAGCAATGTATAGCCAACATAGATCTGGAAATATGTAAAAATATGTACTGTTGTGCTGTTAAATATAAATATGTGCTGTTAAAACACCAGAAGTGTTTCGAAATTGGAAAACTTAAGAAACAGAAGCATTTCGATAGAGATGTGTGTAATATTAATGCTCAAGCACAATTCAGTGTTACAAAATGTAACATTGTTACAAATTGTTTCTTTTGTAACCTGCACAATTGACACTACAATTGTAGTGATCTACATTGATGATAAGTAATGAGTCTCAGCTGTGTTCTCTCTGGTGGCTGCATGAAGTACTGGCCCATTTTGTATGTGCATTTTTCTTCAAGTATAAATATTGAGTCTTAAGAGTAAAATAGGAGATGCTTTGTTCTATAGTCTCATTTTTGAATTCCATTATAATCCTTTGTTCGAAAACCTTTACTCTAAGTTAAGAAAAAGGAGATTATTAGATGTATCTTGGCTACTTTTCCATTAACCGATGTGATGCTCTCTAATTACATTTAGAATGGGCATGTTTAGAATTTTTCATGATTTAACACTTTCTACTCATTTTTAAGTAAACGTTCGCTACCAGAAAAAGTTTGCGTACTGTGAGTTATTTTAAAATAATAGCTGTGCTGGAAGTGCCCTTGTGCAGAGTTTCATTAGTATGAGAAAGCAGCTGCTGTCATGCCTTTTTTTGTCCATGCGAGGGGTGGCTGGCTGGAATGCTGGCTGGCAGTAGGTGAGCTGGAGTGGGTTGTTGCTCTGAGCACCCATACATGTTTTGGGAGGCATGTGGATCTGAGGGTGGGTGCAGGAGCACTGATTAGGTCAGGTGGCACAAGTACACCTTAGAGTGGCCTCCAAGCACTTTGCTTATAGAATAAAAATGTCTGCCAAACATGCAGGAGTCAGATGCATTGTTCTTCTGCAGCTTCCAGACAATCTGGGGAGCCCCTCTGTACTTTCTAGTCTGCATGATGAGAAGGAAATTTACTGTGTATTATCCCTATTTTTATAGGCACAGGAAGTGTATCTCTATTTTCCCAAAGATCCAAGAAGAGTCTTGGACAAAAGGCAAATTAAAGGATCTTTAGGTTAGTACCCTGTTCATGAGATTAGACATTGCGGTTCAGTCTGTTTCACAGTTTATATTTTCCTAGTTTTCTTTTGAAGTATTGAGATTTTCTTTTTCTTGATGTTCCACTCTTCCTGGTTATTAAAGGATGTCTGAAATCAGTCATTCTCTTAGGGAGACGCAGCCAATGAAAGATGGGGCATTTTCCAAGAGGTTATCACAGAATCACCCGAAATACATGGGGGAAGATAAAGAAAAAGACTAATTTACTTTTCCTCTTCTAGCATGTTTACGTCATTTGGATGGAGAGGAAGAAACAGAAATTCTCATTGACAATCCTTTATATTTCCAATACAGAAAGGAATAAAGAGGAAGCACTTTTCTGAAATGGCATATTGGCTCCAGAGACTGTGCATGAGGTGAAGACTTTTAGATAGGTTGTGTTTATCATAATTTTGTGAGTGTACAATATTATTACTCTGCTTAACACTTATTAAACCATCTCTGGAATACTGTGTCCAGTTTTAACCTCCTCATTCATGTAAGAAAGATGGAAATAAACATGAGTAAGTCTAGTAAAGGGCCACAAGGGTGGTGCTGGAGTTGGAACAGATGACCTGTAGGGAGGAGCTGGGAGAACCAGTCTTGTTTTGCCTGGAAGCAAAAAAGCTTAGGGTGGCCCTAAGGACAGCCTTCTAGGACCTCAGGGGGTTCCCGAGAATATGAAGCCAGGCTCTTCAATGAGTTGCACAGCAGCACAGCAAGAGTCGGGTCATAAATTGGAGATTTTAAAGGTCTCACTGCACAAACCTCTAAACAATCTATTCTGAATTTGATGTTGAGATTGCTTGGTGGGGAGAGGGGACACACTGAATAAACTAAAGACAGTTCAAGGTCTCCTCAACCTCAGTCATTCCATGATTCTGAGTGAAAGTGCTTTTTAAGGTGAATTGGGACTGAGGATTTGACTTTTAAGTTTAAGTCTGGAGGCTTTCGCTATTAATTGGAGATAAAACTTCCTGACTGTCACTGTTAGAAGATGGAAGATGATTGCTGCTAATTTCATTGATTTTCTCTGCATTGGAGTCTAATATTAGTTTTAACTTTATGAAGCTGCTGGATTATAAAGGTTCATTTAACAGTTTACTTTCTTCTTTCTGACATGTGAGGCAAAAAACCCCACTTCTTTGTCTGTCACTATTTCCTTTATAATTCAAAATAGTAGAGGCTTCCTTTCTGTATACTGTAGCATCCATCTTAGAAGTGGCCATTTGTTCTCTGAGACAGACTTCTTCACTACTCTGAATGGTTTGAGATTGTTTATGCAATGTTTGCCTGTCTTTTACCATGGCTGTTTGGATGGAACAAAGCTGTGCTCAACTTCACAGGAAATTAAACCCTTTAATAACACTGAACTGTGTTTTCTGCCTCAGCCTGCCTAGTATATGTGCCATCTGTAATGGCTAACTTCAAAATCGATTGGGAAAAACTTGAGCTGAAACAGAACCTAGGAATGTTAGAAACATTGCCTACGTTGGTGTTGATCTGAATTGTGCATTGCACTTTTTATTTTGCCTATTATGCTTTTAATTTTTATTCTTCCCAACCAGAAAAGAATCACTCTTCAAGTATTAAGTAACCAACTGGGGCACATAACCAAGGCTTGTTTGTTTTGTTTTGGTTTTTTCACTGTAATTGATAGTAGGAAACGCGTTTCTAGGACAAAATGCAAATGAGACTGTTATGGGAAAAATGACCTTTCATGTAATTTAATTTGATGTTGGTTATGTAAAGTAATTGCATGAACCTTTTTGACTCAGCTTGTGGGATACTGGGATAATATTGATTTAAGCAATCATAACATCAGGGAAATAAGAGAGAAATACTTTTTTTCTTGTCTTCCTTCCGACCAGGGTTCTGCAATTTAGTAATAATATATGATGTGTGCAGTCTAGTTTTAAATAATATGAACAACACTGATTCCGCTCCTTTAGTTGTGACTTAATTTTATAACCATTCTTCCTGTATTGCATTCGCCTTATGTAATTCAGCTGATAATTCAGTGATAATGCAGAAGTATACCCCAGGTTAAACAGATTTGGGAGCTGCCAGTTCCACGTTTGATTGTGGAGGCGAAATTTCTGTGTAAGCCAGGAGTGATGGCTGGCTTACATGATCATCTGCAGTGATGAGAGCAGGGAAGGGCAGTAACTTCCTCTACTGGAAGTTGGGGGACCTTTTCTACTTGCTTATTTTGCTCTCTTTCAAGGAAGCACTGAGACAACTGCTCCAGGGGTTGCTTTGTTACTCTTCAAATCAATCTGTATGGTGAACCTGAAGGACTGTGTAGTTATGTCTTTATTGATGGTGAACATTAATTTACTCCTCAAGACACCCCACTGAAATCCTGAGGAGTAACTTTTGAAGGGTAATAATACTTGGCGAGAAAGGAAGATACTTCTATCTGGAACATTGGTGCATTTCCTAATATAGTAATGTAATTGTAAGTTTGACTTCAAAATTGTTCAGAATTCAGTTGAGCATAGCAGCAAAGCAAAAACAGACAGCAAGGGAAATGGGACTGGAGTTCAGAGAACTAAGGCAGTATTGACAGCAGTCTGTCCTGTGTATTAAAGGTTAATTCCCATCCTTAGGAAGCAGCCTTTAATCAAACTCTGAGGTATACCTCCAAAATTATGCTAAGAACATTCTGTGGTAGGGTTATATGTTTATTGCCAGACACCAAAACCTAATTTTGGTATGTTCCTGTTAACAGTTTCTATTATCTCCCAGAAATCCTACATTGGATACTACTGTCATAACTGGTTTTCTGCTTGCCACGTCTATGACTGTTGTAAGTAGTGACAAATGTATAAATATTTTTTTCATGTTGGCAGAAGCAAGTGTGATTCTTGTTCAGCTGTTAACCTGTTTCAACTTATTGACCTTTGTTTGCTGTTTGGAGTTTGATTTTTATTGAAGATACAGGACGAAAATAGTTTTTGTAGCCCAGCAAGCGCAAAAGCAGTTATTTCATCCAAGATGCAGGTCATGCAATAAAACCTTTGATATGGGATCTTTCTAGTTTTGCCTTGGTCCTTTATTTGGGTTGGTTCTAACCATGTGTATTGGCGCAGGTGGGAACGTGCAGTTTTGGTCACACAGTCTTGTCTTGAGTCTTGGGCAGGGGGGACGGAAAGGCAAAGGCTTTAGGGCAGATTTCTGATGTGCCTTTAGCTGAGGCATGTAAACAAATCATGAGTTTTAGATTCTGTGTTTTGAAAATGTGATCTCAGAGCTTCTTCACTGTGTGTAAACAATGGGAAAATTGGTGCATCTCAGATCCAGAAAATTGATGTTATTGCAATGTACAATTACATAAGGCATATATATACACGTATATGTGTGTGTATATACAAATAGTACAAAAGTTCAGTGTTTTTTGAATTTTGCCTCGCAATCAGTTTTTCTAATAACTAGCAAAGGAAAGATCACATTTGTTTCTGAAGCCAGGTTCTCAACCTTTCAGCATTTGTATTTCTGCATGGGTTTGTTGAAGTGAAGACCGTTTCCATTTCAAGGCAGATAAAAAAAAATAAACACTGAGCAAAGGAACTTGCAGTAATATTCAGCCAGAATATGTTAATGTGGACTAAATTAAAAGAGATTGATGTAGATTTTCTGAGTTTTGTTATTTTTAAATTTACATTTTTTGGCCTGTGACAACTTCTTTGTACTGTTAGCTGGACTTTAATGAATATATTCCTGTCACTGTGACATGTTGCGTTTCTGACGTGGAATCTAACTAGCCTCTTTACCTAACCCTGTTTAATATGCCCAGTGGAAGGATGGGTTCTACACAGAAGACATCCTGTTTTGAAATTGTGGCTTTGTTGCTGTAGAGTCTGCTTCAGTCCTTTACAGCAGTCTCCATTTCTAGATTTTCTTCAGGATCTCATTAGTCTTATTTTATTCTGCTGATAGAAATTGTCACTGGCTAGTAATTAGTACTGGGGAATGTGAATTTACATTACATAGCACTGAGGTGATGGGAGGGTGGAGATATAGAAGGGATCTGTGTAACTGTTTGTCTGCTGCAGGACTGGAAGTACATGTGTCCCCCTGGGCAGAGTTCCTCTGGGAGATAGAGCCTTCTGAAGCTCTTCCCCCATGCTTTCATGTGAAATCTGTACTTGTTCTGGATGATGGCATTTGCTGTGATATGTACACATAAAGCACTTTTTGAAAGCTATATTGTAACAGAGTTCAACAAATCTTTCAGTTCTCAACCTTTATCTTTTGTTAACTTTATTGTGTAATCCTCTCTTCCTTGTGAAACACTCTTGCTTTCACTTTTACAAAATCTCTTTCTCAAGGATAAAGTTTGCCTCTTTTCTTCATGACAATTCAGCTTTGCAGTTCTTGTCCTGTTTTATGTCAATTTTAACTTCCTGCCTTGTGGACCGAGTACTTTATCTTTTCATTCTCTCTCAGAGAATCAGAGTGGCTTGGGCTTCAAGGGACCTTAAAAATCACCTGGTTCCAACACCCCTGCCCCAGGCAGAGATACCTTTCACTAGACGAGGTTGCTCAGCACTCCATCCATCTTGGCCTTAGGACTTCCAGGGATGGGGCACCCATGCCGGGACAACCAGTTCTGGTGCCTCACCATTCTTGCAGTAAAGGATTTCTTCCTAATGTTTAAACTCTTTTAGTTTGAACCTATTCCCCTTTGTCCTTTAACTACATGCTCTTGTAAATATTCTCCATCTATCTGGCAGGCATCTTTCAGGGGCACTGGACAGCTGCAGTTAGGCCACCCTGAAGCCTTCTCTTTCCAGGCTTAACCATCCCAGTTCTCTTAGCTGTTCCTCATACGAGAGGTGCTCCATTTCTCTACTCATCTTGGTGGCCCTTCTCTGGAATTTGCATCATTCTTTGCCATCTTTTCATACCAAATCTGTGTTGTGTGATTTCTGACCTAAAGATGGGGAGGGCAGAGTTCTGTCACTGTGTCCTTTGAGCCCGTTGGTGGGCAATTGAATCGCTATTTACCCTTCACTTTCTGGAGCAAGACCAGACTGGGTGAAAACCCTCTTCATATCACCTCAGTTGTATCTTTTTGCCAAATATTTATTAGGTTGCCTGCCTTCAGACTGTAGACTGCTTTGAGCCAGTGTCAAACATGACATTGATTCCATTAGCTGTGAACTAATGATTACACAAATAACACTAAATTTGCGTAAGGCTTACGAGTAGCCTTATCCCTATATATTTTTTGGATTTATACTGTTGCCCTGTCTCTCTTGTTTGAAGGATCTGTAGCCTTTGCTTCAGCTAAAATACTGAGAGTGTTCTATATTTTGAGTAAGTTCTAACATACAGATGGATTCTTTACCAGCATGAGGCACAATATGTCAACCAGTGACATTTCAGTAACGAAAACAAGATGCTGCAGCATCATTCAGTTTCTTTTCTTTCAGTTGTCAAATTGTTTTTAACAGAGATACCAATGTTAGCAGTTGGGCTGATTTGTATGAAAACATGCAATTTAAACTCTGAAACTCAGAGCGTCTGCTATGCTGCGCCTCATCTTAATGTAGAGGGAAAAAAAAGTAGTTTTCATGTGTAAGGACTGAGTGGTGTCTTTACTGGTAGTTGTTATTTTTTGTCTGTATTGGTCTGTGGTGTATAATTTTTTTTCAAACTTCTTTCTGAAAACTAGGACACAAGTTGACAGATCTTGAAAGAAGACAACTACTGGCAACAGCCGCGTCTTTGTATGTGGCTGAACAACTGAGATCACAGCGATTTCTAGGGACTCCAAGGTAAGTTCATTTCTAGGAACTCAGATGTGCTGATGCATTTCGTTAATGGCATCTTCTCATGCACAAGAATAACTGGTGAGAAACTGCATGGTTTCTTAATATAGTCTGTTTTTTCTGAATTCAAATGAGCTGTGGCTTACATTTCCCTACTCGCACAAGTCATACATGATTATTTTTATTCTAAGTATTAGCAAACTAATAGGCACCAAAATGTGTTACAAGCCAGTACAGTAATTAATGCACATCAGGAGTTTCATTAATGCAAAATGTTGCTGCATTAGTAACTAACCACAAATTGAGCATCACAAATTTCCCATGTGCCCATTTGAAGCAATCTAAGCACTTTGGCATAATATGAATATTCAGCTACAGAGCTTTCAAATATTGTAGATTTGTGAGTAATTTGCTACCTTGATGAAGAACCTTAATAGTTTAGGATCTTAATTTTGAAAACACTTTCAGAGTCCAAAGGTGGAAGGTAATTGGTTGAAGAGTCAACACCTTGCTTCAAGTATGGTTTTTTTGGTGCTTTTATTCCCCCACTCCCCCATTTTTTGAATCATAGCTGTGAGTAACGTGGGCAGTACTGTTAACTGATCAGTAGCCCATGTCAAGATGCTAGTTCACTTCTCTGGCTTTTTTGAACAGTATGCTTTTTTCCTTTTGGATGTCTAGCTTTTCTTGTCCTCTGGCCCATCACTGTCAGTGCCTTGAGACCTTCTGTCAGAATTAACTGAATTTGTGGAGCTCGTTTGTGTAGTTGATATTAGCAACGGTTGTATACAGGGAATGCTGACTTCAGCATAACTCTCCTTGGTTCATATTTTGTAATGTAGTTGCATATATGTTTGTGTGTGAGGGAAGTCATAGTGCAGGGTAGACATTATTCACATTCCATGCCAGTGGTTTGACAGTGTATTCTATTACTGATTTTACAGTGGTCAGGAATAACTCAAATGTGGTTTCAAGAAGCCTTCATTTTTATTTGTACCCACAAAGATAATTAGTACCATATGGTATTAAAAGAAAAAAAAAGAGACACTTAGGGCAAGCATAACAGCTTTGTAATGTATAGCATATGCAGGACTGGGTCATTGCTTGCCTTATGCATCTATAGGGGAAAGTAAAGCACCTTTTTATTTCCTTCCACATGTTACATCCTCCATCGTGAATGGCGTAAGGAGGAGAACAGACATTCAAAGGCTGCTGTTACCTAAAAAAAAGATAAATCAGGGAAAATGAGGAGGAGCCTTGATTGTAGTTTTTACTGGCCAGCATAGAAGTTAAGTAGTCTGGTACTGCTACAGAGAAGCAATGGATTACTTTGTACTTAGAATAAGGATAAGAATTGTTAATTCAAGTAGTGATGATCGAACTGGTATTGCATTCCCTGCTCTGATTTCTGATTTTTTTTCTCTTCCCTGTAAAATGTTCTGACTAGCTAAAAAGAAAAGAAAGAGAACATTTTTCAGTACAGAACATTTTTCTCTTGCCATGATGGGGTGTACTTATGAATCCTTCAGAAGTCAAGCTTAGAATTTTCTCCAAGTGGTGGCTGAGTGTGGTTCTTATTGAATGTGTCATGGTTTCAATACATACATACTGTTAGATCTACTTGCTTTAATGATAGCAAAGCTGCCTATTTGAGGCCAAGTAAGGATGAGCTAATGCAAAAATGCTTACTGGTGAGTAACTTCTAAAGAAACCAAACCTGATAATGATACCCTTTCCCAAAATCATACAGCTTGTTCTAAGCTAAAAGGAAAGAAGCAAAGGCAGAATGAGGTTGAAGGATTGTTCAGTGTCTTGGACAGTGTTCTCCATTCCTTAGAACAGTTAGTGGACTCCCTCTAGAGGGGACTGAGCATTGTGGAGCATATGAGTTACTGTAGCCCCATAAGGATTCATCATGTCCTTAACTTACCCAAACTGCCTCTGCCTTGTTTTTGAAGGTGTTCCATATTGTTCCATATCCATACCAGTATTTTTTAATGAGCAGGGTTGTGGCCAGAGAAAAAGCACATCTCTGTTCATAATGCTGCACTCTGCTTGGCTAATACTTGTAAACAAAAAAGTTCAGAGCAGGTACCAGTGCTATAATAAAGAGGCCAGTTGTAATCTTGGATGCAATCTTCACTACAGTAGAATTGGGCATTTGGAGTCTGTGTGAGTTTTAAATCTGTGTTGGGGGATGTGAGCAGACTAGACTGCATGCTCCAAAGTTGATATGTAATGTTCTCCTAATGGGTCGGATAAGTACATTGATAAGCTGATCATCACCTACAGATTTTCAGCCTTCTGGGACTATTTAGGTTGACAGCATTTTTTTTCATCTGCACTAAAAGAAAATGAGCAATTCTTGTGCTTAAAACTACTGAAGGAGTAGTATTTTGAAATCATACCTTATTTCTTCTAAACTTGTCACAGCTGTCAAGCAGACAGTTTTCTGCTGAACTTGAGTTACATGCTTATCTTTGCTTTTAATTTGTTTTTTCCCTTTTGGGAGCCATATTTATAATATGCATTCTTTTCACAACTGCAGGGGTATTTTGTGTTCCCTTTTTTCCCTGTGATTTTTTCAGCCCATGATTAGGATTGTTATTCTGGTCAGATAGACAGAAAGTACCATGCTTGGAGCTCTTCGCAGAAGCTCCAGCTTTCACTGTCAGGGTTACTGGGACTATAATCTGATGAAGTCCAGCTGAGCCAGATTAAGGAATCTTGTTGCAGGCTGCTCCTCTCTTGCTCCCTTTCCTTCTCCTCCCATGCAGGTGTGCAGTATGCAGGCGTGATTTTGTGTCTAGTTGCATTCCACTCTGGTTCTGCAAAAATTACCTGTATTAGCATAGAAACTAATAATGGTTTACTTTGGATCATTCTGTCAGAAGTTGATTACTTCTGACAAGTGGAATTATTCTGGAAGAGCTACAAGAGTGGGAATGTGTAGCAAGGAGGAAGATGTGAACTCATAAAAGGGATTCAGAGGTGGGCCTTAGCTCTGTGCTACAGGTCAAACAGGTAGCAGCCTCAAGAGAGGGATTTCTCTATAACTGATAATATTTTCTAGGGTGTGGTGGGAAAATATATATTTTGCTGTCCCCTGAGTGACTGAATAATCAAGTGTAAGGTCATTGCTGAAATATATTCTGATGACCAGCAAGCTGTTTCCACTTTAGGCATCCAACTTCCTTCAGCTAGTTTCAGCCAACCTGACCTCTGTAGTGACAGTCTTCATTGCAGTAGGTAGTCTGGTGTTGAGGTTAATGCAGACCACAAGCCCAAGGCTATTTTGCCTTTCCTGTGTTCGAATTAATGGTGTTATGATTTGGATGGGGCACCTACAGGTGAGTTTCCACTATCTGTATTGTTATGTAGTGTCCCTGGTCTCATCAACAGTCTCCTAGAACTAACATGCCAGGCTTTAGCTAGAACAGCTGTTGGAGATCCATGCGTGCTCAGAGTTACAGGAATACAGGCATTTACTTTTGTGATGCAATTAAGTATTTAGAGCATTTTCTGTGGGTTTTTCTTTTTATTTTTAACTTAACTGTTTTTTATTTAACCCATTTTCTTGAGAAAAATTGGATGTGAGATGGTTTGGTTTTTTGGAATTTTTCCTGGTTGGAGTGTTTTTTCAAGTATTTTTGAAAGACAATTTGCTAATGAAAGTGTTTGGTATTTCGTGAGCCACATACTAATGTGAATATTTGACTGTGATGTCCAGATAATAGGGGCACATATTTCCTACAGGAAAGAGCCATGGATGATTAATGATTGTTTCGTTGTTCAGCTTTTAGTTATTTTACCTGGGACTTTTCCTACTTACTCCATAGTCCGCTTTATTGTGAGACTGGTGCCACCCACAGCTGCTGAACAGATTTACAGCGTCTAGTAAAACCCCAAGGTCTTCTAGACAGAACTTGATCTTGTTTCAAGTGGAAACATATTTTGGCTGAAGTGGATCCAGCTTATTTTATGTCTGTTTGATGTAGTTAGCCTTTGAGTCCAGAAATGATGTTGTACAGTTGAATCTTCACATTTTGGCTTCAGACTTGTTTTCATTAGTGGGTTGGGAGGGGAATAGGAGAGTGTCTCTCCAGGTGTGGCTACATCACGCTATCTCATGGGTCTACTAATGTGATGTTTATACTTCTAAACCAAATTGCCTACAGCACTTCCTATGTGTTGCTTGTATTGGCTGCTAAGTGTATTTTCCTAATTTTTCTATGGGTTTTACCCTTTCATCATTTATGACTTGGAAAAAAAAGAGTGAGGCTGCATGCCCATATTAGCTGATACTATACACAAAAAGATGGTAACACACTGGAAAATATTTTAAATTGCTAACAAGAAAAAAAAAAAACCCAACACTAAAGGTTTTTCTTGCTTGTGTGTTTTATATAGAAGACTGGTGTGGGAGTCTTGAGTTAAACTGTTCTTGTGGGACCTTAGAGAAGTCAGTTGAATTTGGCCTCAGTTTACAAAAACACAAAATTGCCTTAATACTTTGCTTCACTATTCAGGTTTCATAAATATCTGTTTATCAACATGTGTGAAGTATTTTAAGATGTAAAATGGATTATGCTTTCTAAACATAAAATAATAGTTTCCCAGGAAGGAAGGTGTTATAGTGAAAAGTTAAAATGCAAACAAGTTTTTGTCAAGTTCTGAAATAGCTTGGCTAAATTCTTGTTATAAAATTCTGAAATCCATGGGTCCAAATGCAGTGAATATAAAATGGCTGGTGAACTGCAAGAACAGAAATTAATTTATTTAGCTTTATGTTTACTGACTTATTCTAGGTTCCTGTCTGGGTTGATTCAGTACAGCTGTACTGATGTTTGCCTTGCCATTGCTTGATTATAGGACAGCGAGGGAACTGCTCAGAGAGCAGTAGAGCCCCACACCTCTCAGGCATCCTTGCTCTCACAGAGACTACACCTATTACCCTGCTGGAGTCTGGGACAGAGCCAGCTCTTTGCCAGCCTAGGGCTTTCCCATATGGAAGGATGGTCAGCTGCCCAATAGGAGAGCTTTCTGGCTCTCCTGCACTGCTGGAGCAGCACAAAATAAGGTTATGTTACATGAATTTTAAAAAGAAGGAAGATGACGTCAGGAAAATTCACTGGAGTCATCTGAACTGGCCTCTTGGAAAGGCAAAGAGTTCTTACTTTCAGCACAGGCACTGCTGAACTATATCGATTGTATTATGTGAATTTAATTTTTATTTCTTCCCTAGAACGGCAGTATTAACATGAACAGTTATTGCAAGTGCAGCTAAACATGTATACTTGGCTACACATACCCTCTGTATAGAGAAAAACTGCTTTGTTTTCGTTGGTATGGTTGATCAAGTCCAGCCTACTTGTGGCTTTCCTCATTTCATTCCCCCACTTTGGAGTTATGCAGTCATCCTTAGCTCATGAAAACAACACTGTCTTATCCTTACTGTTCTGCTCCCCTGCTCAACACGTCGAGCATTCTTCCCATGATTTACTGTTAGGCCCTTGAAAGTCTTTGGTATGTTTGTGTAACTACTGCAGCTTCACACCATTATTTACTGTGTGGTCTTCTCTTTTGCCACAGACTCACACAAGGTACCAAGACGCTGTTCTCCCTTTCTTGTGAAATCCTTGTTTGCAATGGGCTTTTCTGGTTGTGGTAACTCTCTTGTCTCTCTAGCTGTTATCTAATGTTGTTCTTTTGACCTCTCGTGAGTCATTACTGTATTTATTTTTGTAATCTTGCTTAATAACTGCAAAACCAGATGCCCTATGTAATATTCTAGATGTCTTTAAAATCTGGTATTATTTACCCTTCTTGGTTGTTCAGTTGCTTATCACAGAAAGAGGATTATATGTGCTAGAAGCAAACAAATAGCTGCAAATACATGAAACATACATTTTTTGCCAGTTGGGAATGAACCTCTATGGAAAACATAAAAGTTGAAATGGGACATTAAAGTAGCATTTATGACTCTACAGAGTGTATGTAATTTTTTTCTTTGATTTGATTAAATTAATGCAATCAGATTGATAACACAAGTAATATAAGGTATTTCTGTAGTTGTTCGAAAGCAGAGCCATTGTTCCATATGATTCCTAAACGTCTATTCCAGGAACAGAGCAGTCTGTCGTGGGAAATTTTCATAGCTTGTCATTGCTGTCATTTATAGGGAAAAATGTATTCTGGGCACTAAGGAATCTGCACTTGCCCAATCTTTAGGGTTGCTAACTATTATGAAATCATTATGAAGATAATAATTACTTAAAGTTTGAATTTCAGTGAACATCTCTTGGTAAGATCTCCACATCTTGCTGAGGTGATTGCTAGTGGGAAAGGCATTCACTAAAGTAAATGGACCTGGCTAAGTCCCTATGTTTATTTTATATTTTCACCAAGTCTTCTGGGAAAACAGCATCTGCTGTAAGAGCTTTATAGCTTCTGTAGCTACTGTTCACTTAATGCTGAAACTTGAATTTGCATAATATAGACATGTGAACGTTTTCTATTGTGCTGCCAAATTCCTGTTCCTTTTTTAGTTGTTAATCTGGCCCTTTTCTCATCTGTGCTTTGCTTATGACCTCTTCTGCAAGATCCTCTCTTTACAAGACCTTTCTCTATTTAATTTACTTTGATCCCCTCTATAAGCCCAACGATTATTTCCTCTCATGCAGTTTTATACCTCCTAAACCTGTTCTTTAGTATTTTTCTGTGTGTAAAATGTGTATACGTGAAACCGTAGAACTGACAAGGTGTGTGCTAATTGCTATGTGCTCCCTGGTCATTTTACAGGTATTTTTAGGATATGTTTTTGTCTTCCTTTGTGTATTTTACTGGGAGTTTCCAAGGGCAGAAATGAAGTCGTGTAGGATAACTTTATGGAAGGGCACCATTTTTCGTGACTTCTGAGGTCTCTGAGCTCAGTAAATACATCTGTGATTGCATTTGCATGAGAAGTTTTGCTGATGTTTCTTTCCTGGGATTATTAAAGATAAGCATGACCATCAGCACCTGACCTTGTGTAGTTCCTTGAGGCACTGGTTGTGTCCTGCTGTTTGTTTGTGTAGTGTATAGCTTATTCTGGATGCTGTTGCTATAGAAATGTTGTCAACAAAATATATGGGAAGCAAGTCTCTCATTCGATATTATCCGCATACTTTTACATGTATGTGTCTCGATTTGTCCATTCTTTAGCATGCTTGCTTCATTCACGTTCACAGAGGCTGCAGTTAAATACAAGATACTGATTGAAGGGATAGGTAATTCATTTTTACCTTTGTTGTTGAGTATTACAATTTTCAACCGTTTCTTTTCCCTTTGATTCAGCTGCAAAAGTGGGATGGGACACAAAATGGCCTCATTATTGTAGGAGTATTTCTCTGTTCCCTGCAATGATTCCAAAAGCTCTTGCACACTTCATCAGTATTATTGTAATTCTTTGGCTGCAGGATATTTGGCAGCTGTTGCACCCCACTGGCAAATCCTATTCAGACTTCACTTCCATTCACCATTGCCATTGGAGAATTGATTTCTCTCTCCTCTGCTCTAACCTTTCCCAATTCATTTTGGATTGTTCAATGTGAAACATTTTAATTTCATATCATACAGCCATTCAGCTCACAATCCTTTTTTAACCTGTCACCAGGGTAACAGCATAGCATGCTTGCTTTAGGCAATCAAGTTTTTATTTCACATGCTTAATGTTGCATTAAATGTTTGCATTTTGTTTAACCCTCTTAAAATACTTTAAAATGTGGATATGTTTTGCAGGGTAATGAAGTCTCTGATTTCAGTGTCAAGTCTTCACAGAAATTGTCTTACTTAAAATAAAAAGTAAGAAATCAGAAGATTAATAAAATCCAAATGGCTGAATGAGGCAAACATCCCTAGAATAGTAAAAAATATTTTTCCTCTGGTAAAACCTTCCAGAGGCTTATTTTTATAATCTTTAGACCTATGCTTTGGGATTATTTTTACCTGTAAGTGCTTGTATCGAATTAATGCAAATATAGGATTAAACATGCAATAACATGACTTTAAGAAGGGAAATGTCTGGCCTATACATGTCAACCTACTTCCCACTGCTTGCCAGATGTGTGTGGAACTGTAAGCTGAATAACAAGTATTTTTTATACATCAAAATTAGAATTTATTGGGATGATGCAGTTGATTAAAGAAATATGGAATTTTTAAGTATCTGTTTTTCCTCTAAATGCTAACCATCATGGCATGTAGAACAGGCTATAACCATTTTATTGGAAATAAGAGTAATAATAAATTTTTGTTATCATATATGATTACGAAAATGAAATGGACATTTTCATATCTGAAAATACTGATTTCAAAAAACCATTGATTTCCTATAACTGATGCTACGGAGCAAGTCCTGCCCTGTCTTAGTAAAGGAATAGGACCAGCCAGATTTGCCCTCACTTTTTTTGTTGGTATTAAAAAGATGTCTATAATAGATGTCCTTAAAATACCAGTTTATAACTATAATTAGAGGTATAGTGTTAAAGGCTTTTTATCTGTCACAATCCACTCTCAACTACATAGGTATAAAAGATATGGGGAGACGGGGTGGGAAGTATTTAATTTTATGATAAGTAACATCTAAAAACATTGCATTGCAAATAAGCCCAAACTTTCTTTTTTATAATGAAATAAATCCATCATGAAAGCACTGATAATATGCATGTTAACACTTTAGAATACTGATTTTACAAACCTTCTTGTTTTCAAAATAGGTCATACATATCTATTGTCATTTAAAAAATCCAAATGCAGAATATTTAATTACTCTACTAGCCACTGTGTGAGTTCCTTCAGAAGACAACTGTTTGCTGTAGATCAGACTTATAAAGTTGACTTTTTTAGAATTTTTCTTCCAACAGCATGTGGCTAACTATAGAAGGATAGAAATGAAGTGTCTTCTATTATTTTCCAAACTTTCTGTCCAGTTTTCTATTTTCCAAGTTGTGTTATAAGCTACCAAATATTATTACCTGCCTAAAAAGGTTTGGCAGTGTTTTGTTACTGAATTTTGCCAAAAGGAGCCAAGCATATGGTAACAGTTAATTTATTGGTGGTTCTAACCTCCAGGGAACTCTTTACAGAGAGCATATTACCTTTTTATCTAACATATTTTAAATAAAAGAGCTGTTGACCTGAAATTTGATATGCCAGTGTAGAAGGTAAACTTTCAGTGCAGTTATGCTCAATTCAGTCTTGTTTAAGGGTAAGACTAAAAGTGTAAACATACAAGATTGAGCTAAGACTTCTTTCTTTTCAACTTTCAGAGAGGCAGGTCTCATCTGTATAATTTTAGAGTGTGTGTGTGTTTAAATAAAAATACTGAAGAGACGTTTTCATTAGAAAAATAAGCCCTACCTTTGTCTCAGAAGACTTGGAGATCTTCACTTCTGTGTTGAGATAGTCCTGGTATGCGCATTACCGAGGAACGAGAAAAGAAAGGAATATTTTTCATTTCTTTGTATGTAAGACCACAGGCCTATTCATTGGTTTGTGACAATGTAGCTTTGTATAATTCTAATGGGAGAGTTATTTGAGAGGTAACATTGCTAATAGTGTTGCTATGTGCTATCTTGGAGTTGGATCTCATCCCTGATATTTGCACAACTTAAATCAGTTATCTACTACCTGTATTAGAGGTGACCTCCTTTGCACCTTAGGTACTGTATATATTTTTTGTTTTGTAACTGGGAGGTATTGTGAATCTTGAAAGGAAAGCTACATGGATTTGTAATGGTATTTTCAATGGAATGCTTGGGATAGATGATGCCTTAAGTAAAAAAATATTTAATAATGATTTCTGTTGTTTCTTCGTAAGTATTCAAAGACCTGAATGTTTTCCCCTGGATCTGTATTGAGACTGCTCAGTTGACTTTTTCTTTTATGATTATGGATGATTCTTTAATATCTTTCACAGACCATTCTTCAGTAGTTTACTTTTCTGTGTAATTAGATGTGGTGCTTGGAGTTTGTTTTGGCTGTGGCTTCCCCTTAACATATATCTTCAAAGCCTGTGGTGTGAGAAAGACTGGGCAGGAAAGAACAGCACAGGACCTTGTTCTTTTGAAACCAGGGATGTTTACCCATGAGTATAGAAAGGAGATTACAGGTCTTTATCCTGTCTCTCTGTGGTGCTTAGCGAAATTAGTTTTTCTGCGGTTAGTAGTGAGATGATACAAATAAATTATTTGCATATTAATTCTAGTTTTTAAAAAAATACTTCTAAAAAATCTGGGCTCCTAGGCTTTAAGCTTTTGTCTTTACCCCTCTGTTTTCTGATATGTGTTTCTAAATCTCCTCTGTCTGGCATGATGGTGGCAGAGGTGGTGATGTACCTTGGTGACACAATAATGATCTTCTCTAGGTCCTGCTGCCCATTTTTCTACTAGACACTGAAATTTAAAGCAGGTCCTCATCTAGCTGCACCTAGCTGTTAATGTCCTTAGGCAGCTTTACCCTGTTTGTTTCCTTGAGCTAGTGAGAGCACTTGTCTTTAAATTCTTTGTTGCCTGCCCTGTTTCCTCCCCTGCAGCAAAGCCTTTATTCTTGTTACTCATATCCTCAAATCACAATCATTGTAAGATGCTTGCTAATATTAAGTCAACCTTATTCCTCTATTCACTGTGGGGTTTTTTCTCTTCTTTGATCTTGGCCATTGCATGTCTGCCACTACTACAGGCTGCCTCTTCCCAAGTCTTAACACTTGTATTTAAGTGAACCCTTTCGAGTAAATAGGCTGCAACTCTGCTTCAGTGATTTCCAAACTGTGGTAGTCTTACAACCATTTAAGCTTCAGTCTCCTTAGGTAGCACCTTTCCACAGCCCACTTCTCTTCAGCTTCCTTAGCTTTCTCCTTCATGTGTGTCTTCCCAGAAGCAAGGGATGGTGAGACCTGATAGAATTTTGCTGTTTTGCAGTTCAAAAAAGTTGGATTGCAATGAGAAATTGTTGTGTTCATGGCTTGTAAAAGGTGGAGCATAACTCTTCAGAGATAAGGACTTTGGTGATTTAACCCCAGCCACCAAATTTGAAGAAAATTACCTCTACCCTTGTGCAAATCAGCACATAAGGCTAGTTTGTCTCACCTAGAAAGGTCCAGAATGACTGCAGTAATTTGCATTTTAGAAAAATTGTCGTGCGTAGACAAGGAAACTTTGGGCTGAGGGAGCACATGGATATTGTGTATGGATTCCTGCAGCAGGTGAAGTGCACAGGAAAGATTGGGGCTGAAGGCAAAGTTGTGAAAACCAATTCTGAACATCTTTACGTATCCTCTTTCAGCTGCTGCACTCTGTGGCTGAAATTGTATTTTAGAAATACTTTGGATCTTCCTCATGTTTTTGCAACAGTTTTACTTCACATTTTAGCATTTCTGTTCAAAGTGGAT
This sequence comes from Sylvia atricapilla, assembly GCF_009819655.1. Taxonomy (NCBI): domain Eukaryota; kingdom Metazoa; phylum Chordata; class Aves; order Passeriformes; family Sylviidae; genus Sylvia; species Sylvia atricapilla. Next base: position 76,397,957 of record NC_089141.1, read on the forward strand.
GTTTTTTTAGTCAGAAAAATCTTAATGTTCTTCTTAACATCCTTTTGATCACATACAATTTGTTTGGTCATGCTTATTTATAGAATAGAAACGTTCACAAAAACATGAGTATGGGGTTAATGAGAAAGAAGAACAGTACCATCTATGTGTAATTATATTTATTAAGTTATAATTGGATGTGTAAAAGGTAATGTTTAAAGAAAATTTTTTCCATAGCGTTTTAAAATGTACTTACATCGTATATTTTAATATATTGTGTTATTTATATATTTTATATTTAGTACATTTGTTCTTTACCTTGTGAATTCTTTAACACATTCTTCTATATATTTTATATTTAGGACATGAATTCTTTGCCTATTGAACTGCGTGGATTAGTGCTAATTGGGCAAAAAGGAACGGAAGGAGACAGAAGTTACAGTTAAATGCATTGTAGAAGTGTAACTATATTCTTACACTCATAGACCTTATTTAACTTTCTACTGTTTATCTTTGAATATTGGACTAGATTAATATAATATGGGCCAGTCAGTACAGCCATTTTTATGTCCCCATTCTGTATTGATCATGATTTTGCTAAAATAGCCATAATCAATAAGGTTCATCTCACCTACACAGCCTGGCTTCTCTAACTCTGACCTTAGTCAGCAGAAAGCTTAGTGGGCAAAAATTTTTGTATTAGTACTGAGAATGAGGTTAGCTGTTAGCTGAAAGGTTAGCTGATACAAATTTTTTGTCCTTCACATTCAACCCCAGTTTAATAATTCTCAAATTCCTTCATTCAGGTCTTAGGTATATAACTTTAGCAAAGTTAGTCTGTCCTCATTGTTTCTCTTATTGTCTTTCTTCTCTTTACTTGTGAGACCATAATATGAACAATGGCAAATGTCTTATTAAAAGGATGAAAATGCATAGAGTGATAGATATTTACCATCTTTTGAACATGAATATCACTCTTAAATAATTAGATGGCTGTGTTTCTGTTGCCTGGAATTGCAGTGCCTAAGTAATGTAAAAAATACAGGTAAGCATTACCTAAAAGTAGTTCAGCCAATTTCAGGTCTAACTCATTGAGAGAGGTACCTTTCTCTTTCCATTAGTTGAGAAGGGAAAAGATGGTTAATATTAGGTGCTGAAAGCTTGGTGGTGAGTGCCAGATGAGGGCTGAAAGTGTACGGGGTGATGTGTGGAAGGTAATGAGAGTCACTGAGCTCTATGTGCTGTAATTGTCCAGACATGACATGTGAGTGCTTGTTGGACATATCCATGTTTTATGTTATCTAATACAATTTTTAATGAACTTTTGGGAGTTTTTTCATCTGCTGTGTTTTTTCTCTTTAACTGAACAGAATTAGTGGCATTAATCTGTTTCATAGGGTTCTAGTGCAGAAGAAGCAGAGAACAAAGCTTTAGCATCTGTGAAATACGCCATGTTTCTTACGTGTAGGGAGGAGGAAGTAGCTGTCACATTTCCTGTTGAAAACTGGCCTGAGTGCTTCTAGCCAAATGTTGTAATCACATTTACTTGTGGTTTGGCAGATATATTGCTAATACCTGTGTTGTCACCCAGCACTGGTTCTTGTGCATGGAGTTTGAAAAGCCAGGCACTGTCTAAAAAAACAGAGTTCCAAATGAATCACAGCTCTTGACCAGTTCTGTTTCTCACACTATGGCAAGTAGGATGGCTAGCAAGGAAAATCTGGTCATCCTTTTGCAGGACTGAATGGGCATTCTTATGTATTGCATGAATTAGATCTCTCATACAGGGGAAAGCGCAACAGAAAATTTTGATCAATATGGCTGTATTTTAAAACCAATTTCATTGGCAAGAGATGGTTAAGCTCTTGGATGGACTCTTGGTTCTGCTGCAACAAGTTTGTGAGAAGTCATAAACTCTGTGTAATGACTGAGCTCTTACAGTACTCTGGAACTCTACTGATATCTGGAGCAAACATTGTGTTTTTCAAGATGCACAAAAAAATGAGTGTAATTCTATTTTAAACAATGACCTTTGGGATATTGCATATGTGACAGGCTTTAGAGAGACCAGGTCAAATCATGACTCCTACAAAGTGTGGCAGAAATTCCATACTTCTGGCAGTACAGTCTGGGTAGTTCCAAGGGGGCTGACAGATCAAAAGGGCGAGAGAACTAAATGAAACTGTAAACCACAGGAAAGACAGCATTCAATACAAAACTCTTAACAAACAACTCAAAAAGATTTTTGGAGGTGGTGTCCTCTAGAAAGACATTTTCAGTTTGGTCTAAGACAGGTTGGGGGTTTATTTTGGTTAGCTAGTATAATCTACAACTTTTCCTTAGTTTGCACACTGTGTTCCTTGTGGGTCTTAAAGGCCAGTGTTCTTGCTCTCTGTGCTGTTGCCAAATTTCCTCGGAGATGGATTTATTCTGATGTCTTTCCTTTTCCCTTGACAGTAGTAGTTGTCTCTCACTCCTGATAGTGTGCCTCCTTTAGTAGGTTCGGTCGGTACGGAAAAGTTTCACTGTATTGGGTCTTAAAAACTTTAAGGAAATGCTGTATTTCAGTTTGTTGTTAGTGCCTGTGGATCAGATACCTATCTCTGAGTCAAAGAAAGAGATAGGTTAATGTGCTTTTTTGGATTAAGTTTGTAAATTAGTGATAGCTGGGGAAATGGCAATCTGTTCAAGAAGATATTATCTAACAAGATAAATCTCATTAGATTTATCAAGCTCAGGCCATGATTTTTTTTCAAAAATGGAATTTAAAAATTTGATTCTAAAATATGCATTGTCTCCTCCAAAATGCAGAAGAATTTTTCAGATATGCTGCACTTTACAATATTTTCTTTGCTTTCAGCTCGCAGGAGCTGGTAGATATCAAACATTTCTTAATAGAAATTTTACTGGGGCAGCTAAATAAGGAGGGTTGAGCTTGACCCTCTTAAATATCAGATAATTTGTTAGGGTTTTTTTCCTGAATATCTGGACTAAATACTGAACTTACGATACTGAGGGAAGGCAGTTGCAGAAATTGTCATTAAGACCAAAATCTCTTCATGTGAATAAAGGATTCTTCAAGAATTAATCTAGCTATCATTAGAGAATGTACCAGTACAAGTGTATCATCTTGTTCATAGTGAGGAACTCATATTCTCACTGTATATATTTGACTTTTGGTTAGATTAGTCCAGTCCTGTGAATTCAATGGCCATTTGTGACTGAAGTGTGCTGGGTGCAATTCTGGAAAGTGGTTTTTGCCTTTCTTCAACAGAAAGGGACCTGGTTTGCACATCCCCAGACTCTTCTGCAGGGTGATCCAAAGCAGTCTAAATGCAGATGGTTGGGATAATTTGGTTTGAGAACTACTCCTGAGTTGAGGTACAGCACTGATATTCTCACAGCCCCTGCATATTGTCCTGTTACTTCTGAGTTTTCATACTCTCCAGAACTTCTGTTACAAAAGGGGGTGAATAAGTGAAATTCTGACAGAAGGGATAACGGATTAAAGCACTAAATGTATTTTGATTCAGGTTTACAGCTATTAGTGGCAATTGAGCTCAAGATTAGGAGGCAGATTTCACTACTGAAATCTAGCACAAAGTTTGCCTGGATGTTTTAAAAAAGAGAGTATGGAAAGTAGTCTTATATATGTAGAAGTAAAGTTGGATTATTTCCTTGTCAAACTTAGAGGTAATTTTTAATCACTTCTCTTCATTTTCGTATTAGCATTAGTAGGTTAGCATTTCCTTCTGCCTGTTTGCTATGTGGACAGAAAACCTGTAGTATTCTTAACTTAATACAAAGTGAAAACCAGCATGTTCTTACTGGGAACAGCCCTTCTTTGAAGGGAGGTGTAGGACACAGACTGCTCAAGAAGCAGCTATTTCCCATATTGGTATATGAAAGTATATAACTGGATGATACTAACAGAGTGCTTTAGTCCTCCCTGCTGCATCACAGTGGTTTGTTATGAAGCTCTTTGCACATAAAAAGAAAGTGAGATAATTACTGTAAGACTATTCTTAAATATCTGCACAATAAGTTTCTTTGCTTAAGGAAATAAGGGAAAATTTGTATAGGAGAAGGAGTTTGCTGGTTTCCTTTTATGAAGTAAATTATTATTATTAGTTTTGCCAACTGCCTAAAGTTATCTCTTAATAAGAATTTTAAAAAATGTTTTGGAAAACAACAAAGTTATGAAATTAAATACTTTAATTGGTGGAGAAATAGCCCCAACTTTTTTTGATGACAAACAGATTTTTAGATTTTTCTTTCCATAAGAGTTGTTAGCACACACAAGTCAGTATTGTTGACTGATCTGATGAAAAACACCCTCTTGTAAGTGGTTCCTCCTTTGGTAAATAAAAGATGGTTGAAAAAACAGATTAGAAGAACAGACTTGTAAATTATACTAAAAATAAATGTCTTTTCACTGTACTTGTGAACACTTGATTTGCGTGTTCCTTGCTTCTTATTTCACAAATGCTTGCAATGAGACAAATATCCACATTTCTCAATAATGCTTATGATGTTTCCTTTTTCCAACAGAAACCAAATACTAAAGTAGGTTGTAACATGTCATAGGAGAGAAAATCAGTTTCAGATATGTTTTACATTTATTTATTTGAAATTTTCAAGGTATGCTGAAGGACTGGGCAGTCTGACCCTTTTGTGAAACTGGGAGGTCTTGGGCTCTACTTGCAGCTCACAGTGTTACTGTGTTTCATCCAGTTTATTAATGCAGAGTGCATAGAAATTTCCTGGCATTAGGACCAAGTGCCAAAACCTTTTGTCCCAAAGAATGCATCATCAGGCTGCAAATCTGAGCCTCCATGAATCTCTCATTCCTTCCTACCATCCCCAGTGCTTACCTGGGCCCTTGCTCTTTCTCTTGAGATATGGGAGGTGGGTGTGAATCCCCACAGGCTGAGGAAGACTGATAGCATGGATCTTGGATTCTTTGGACATCCACTCTGCAAACATGACTTTGTTAAATCAAGACAGGCAATAACAGCAATCCTTCTTAATTTATCCAATAGATTTAAAACTAAAAGAGCCATGAAAGATCTTTCAAGAAGCTTAGAATTGTTGTTTGCCTGCCTGTTTGGAGGATCATTTCTTGTTAAGACTGTGGACACAGCTTTGGCAGAGGAGCCTCTAGTTCCTTGCCCCTGCCAGGCTGCTGAGGATGCTGGTTGTGAAACATTTGGGTTAGGGTGTCTCTCTTTGCAGGACCCAACCCTGCATGTTTGGAGACCTCCACAGTGGAAGCAGGTTAGCCAGGGTGACTCAGGTTCTTCGCAAGGTTCTTTCTCAGTTAAATGAGGATGAGAGGTGTTGAGCCATACTCTTCGATCTGGGCAGCTAAATCCACCCTAGATTTATAAGAAGTAGTTTAACTGTTTCTTTAGCCTTCATCTGGGTTTCACTGCTGAAGGCACTGGAGGTTTTCATTGGGCACTGGACTGCAGGCCTTTATGTCCATGCAAATTGCTCAAAAAGCTTCTGTTAAAGGGAACATCCAGATGTATGCTGTTCTGAATCAAAGCACAGTGCACTCCATAGCATCCTTTTAAAGCACTGCTTTTTATTTAATAGTTTACCCTCCATGTAATTTCAATTTTTCCTGTGGTCACTATTCAAATAGAGTATAGGCTATAAATATGCATATTTATTATTGATCTCAATGTGATATGTAAGAAAATGTAATGTAAAAACCTTTTTGATATAACTATTGAGTAATTCTTTCAGCCTTTGTCTGATCAGCTGGCACACAGGCTAGTAGAGGTTATTATTTTGTATGACATATGAAGAACTATAATTTAGTCTAATGATGGTATATTTTCATATTCACAGTGGAAGGGGTACACGTATATGTATGCACATATAAAGCAGGAAGAAGGAAAACCTATTTTTATGTAAAAGGGCACATCATATATATAGGCAGACCAGTCTGAATATATGTAGAAAATGTGTGTGAATAGATACAGAAAATACTTCAAATTGCTGAATAAAATATTCCCAGATTCTTAGGTCCCTTGCACATAATATTTGGTTCTTAAAATAATCCTGTGAAAGTGCTGCTTTTATCTTTTCTGTGTGATGATGAACTTTTATGTTGGAAAGTGTTGAAAGTACTCAGATACTAAAGCTTAGATTTGTGTTTTGTTTGGCAGTACACTTCTGTTTAGAATTCTTTTAATCTATCCATTCCCTGCTTTTATATTCATCTGATAGTTGAAGGTTCTGTGAAGGATATTTCTTTGCATATGAACTTATTAAACCAATAATGCACAAAAGTGTGAGATTGACTTTTTTTTGTGGTTTGTGTTTTTGAGTTTTTGTTTGGTTTTTTTTTTTTTTTTTTTTTATCACAAGATAGGCTCTTGTTTGAGTTGTTTAATTTTTATTTGCCTTTCTTGATTTTTTTTTTTTTTTGAGGGGTAGGGGGAGGGCAGGGAAAATAAGAAACAATTTATATGGTAGATCTAAAGTTTCATTAAAATTGCTTATGCCCTGTCCCAGGCATTTTAAGTGGGCCATCTGTCTAAACATCTCTGCATTTTTTTCTGATCATTTCCTCGACTTATTCATGAGCCATGGGAGGGCTCCTTTGTAGTCTCCATGTAGCTGGTTCAGTCTACCCCCACTGAATACATCTATGTGCTTGCATAACATATCTTTTCACAGTGCTGGAAATTCTCTGAACTTGGTTCAGATGAATGGCCCACTTTCTGAAGGTCTTTTTTTCTCCCTTTGCAAGATTTGTATGCAGAAACTGACCTTGGTGGCTACAGAATCCAGCACATTATTCTTGATCATTTTACAGGCCACCTGCTGTGAAAGTTATGATGAAGGATTTCTTAATGATTCTTTGACCATTAACATTGTTTTAAGTCAATATTTCACTTTTATTTAACTGCTGAATAGGTAATTGCACAATTGAAAAACAGCTTTATGTAGTGTCATATAATGTGGTTTTCAAACGCTTGTAATCTTTCAAACGGGAGGATTTGTTATGATGGTTTGGGATTTCTCTGTTTACATAAAGTATTAGGCAGCAAAAATATCAGAAGTGAAGAGGAATTTGTAAATGTTTTCCCTCTCAGCATTAGAACACATACTTTGAATTGGAAGTAAAAAAATCTATACTCAATTTTCTGATCCTTTAGGAGCTGGTGACATCCTAACTCATTTACATCATCAGTGGTAATCAGGAGATGGAAATTTATGTGCCACAAACTGCAGAAAATTGTAGTTTTTATTGAGTTCCTTCTATCTGATTGGTTGGCAACAATCAGAATGGTCAGGGCAGAGTTATTACTTGATTTGCTTTTGTGAGTGTCTGTTTTCTTTCATTACTTGTTTTTGACTAGAATAGATAATAGTTTAATTCATGTTTTCCTTGAGCACAGTAAATATGTGCTGACCTATAATTTTTATCAGTCGTCTGCTTTCCTTGCTGAAAACTTGCAAAGAAACCAGGAGCTTTGATTGCTGCGTTATTCTCAAGTGTCTCCCTCTCCCACACATGGCATTTGTGGGTAAAAGGGACACAATGCATTCTATGCAGACATCATCTCTAGTTGAACAAACAGCAGTAGAGCTTGAAGATAAATAACTAAGCAGGGAAATGGTGCTGTTTTTCTTGTTTCGTTGCTTACATGTTTTTGTAATTGGTGCTTTGGAGTAAAGCCCTTATGACTTAAAGCCAAGGCATCACTCTTCAGCTGCGTTCCTGTGCTTGTGATGCATCCCCTTAGAAGGCAATTTGGAGTGGAGAGGTTCAGAATTGCCCTTTCTAGTGTGGAAGGAGTTTATAACACCCTTTTCCACCCATCTCCTGTTGTTGTGGCTGCAGTGCTGCCTTTGCTCTCTCTGTCCCTTTGTGTGTAATGCTCCTGGCAAGGGTGAGCAGTGCACAGTTCTCCATGGCACTGGTCCTCATCCACCTGGCACTCATCTTGGTGTGAAACTTGTGTTTCTTCCTGCAGCCAGTGATCTTTATACACAAATGAAGTAATTTTATTGGATGATATGTCATTTGCCAAAGCTGGCAGAAAAAAAGGGAGGGCATGTTGAACCCTAGGAAAGACATACTGTGTGGATTCTGAATCTAGGGTTGGAGGAGAAATGCCTTATATTTTCTTTATGTCTTTTAGGATGGCAAAAACCACACTATTTTTATTTTCAGTGGTTTTTTTTTTTCCCTGTGAATACAATATGTTGGATTTTAGCCCATTATGTAGAATTTTAAAAGTTCTATATTTTGAGAGTAGCTAGAGGTTTGGGAAGTTTTCTGTGAACTAATGTGAAATATATTCAGAGTTCAGATGCTTTGTTTGGGAGGACTTAAAAGTCTTCTCAGCTGAGGAAGCAAGCTTGGCCAAGAACAAAAATAATTTCCCATGCACTGAGACTTCTCAGATACTAAAAAAAAATCCAAACACCATAAAACAACAGAAAACCCCACCACAAATCTCCTTTCTTAGCCTGGTAGAAACTTCTGCATTTCTAAAGTGGTTCATGGACGTGAGCAACTTCCCTTTCATATCCAACAAACTTAGGCTTTGATCCTTACTTTTGGACTTTGTAATTGTTATTTATATGAACGTTTCCTACCCGCAAATCCTATCAAAATGGAGTCTACTACAAGAAAATTTCTTTGAAAGAAATTTGGTTTAATGAAGAAGCAGGATTGTCATGAGCTAAAGTGAGTATCTGTCCTAGCCAGTGTCAGTTATAGTTGCAAAACCACAGGCAAAGCTCATTAGCAAAGTTGAAAAATGTCCCTGTGTGAATGGATCTAGCAATTCCAGGAGGGAAGCACAACTTGCTGTATACTTGGTGTTAGATGCAGCTCTGGACCTTGCCCTCCTGGCCACTGGTGTTGCAGAGAGAGAAATTATGTGGCTGTTTGAAACCCAGGCAAAGCAGTGATGACAGTCATGCCTTTCAAGAGGCATGCATCCTGTTTGGAGATACACTTGACAAAGCTCAGCAAGACAGGACTGAACAAAAATAATCCCTGCTGGAGAACAAGACTGTCTTTCCTTTGATGGCCTGCAGCCAGATTCATGAGGTCACTTCCAGTCAAATGTAATATGAAGCAGGGCTGTGCCAGCAGGGCTGTAAGGAATCTCATGACACCAGTGAAGCAGATCTACTAAGTTGAGTTTGCAATGAGGTCTCAGTTCTAATATAAGAAATATGAAGTTGCTATAAACCACTAAAACCTGTTGGTTGTTGCAGTGGAGTGTCATGGAGAACTTCACCAGGTGCTGCCTGTGTTGCTCTGTACTGGTGCTCTGATACCAGGAAGTGCAATGAAAACATCTCTCAGCTTGCTGCCTGCTACCTGTGCAGGAAATTCCTCTTCCTTTTCTTCAGGAACTCCTGTGTCTGTCACATTTCCTATCAGCCAGTCTAAATGTTTGGTGACATACAGGAATTCCAATATGTGTTGCTGAGAAATGACATTACACTCAATAAACCATAGATAATTCCTCAGATCCTTTGTTTTGACAATTATCACTATATTAAATGTGAAAGGTGACACTTGCCATTGTTAGCACAGGAACAGGTTTTTTTCAATATCTGTCTTGTGAACTTTGAGGGTAGTGATAGAGGTGAGCCAAGGTGTTTGGTGAAATTTGTTGCAGATCTTACTTGGCTTGCATCCAGAAGTTACTAAGGATAGGTATGCATCTATTTGTGATATATTTAGCATTTCCATTTCCTCTTTTCAAGCTTTCGGAAGCTCCTTGCCTCATTAAGTATACTTGAAATTGTACTTTCTTGAGTTCCACGTATCTAAAAACCCTAATGTTCTTAAAATAATTGTTGAAATGTGTAGCAAGTGAGTGTGTTATCCTTGGCTTGGGCAGATAATTTCTCTTCCTGTGAGACCTCTGGAGGCCTCACAGGTGCTTCTCCCTTGTTGATTCCACAGGAAACCTGAGCACTCTCTTTGGGGAGATGTGGTTCACTGGTCACCTGAATCCTCCGGAGGATGCATGTGACATAATGTATTTACAGGTTTTAAGACTCTGAAGGCTGCAATAAAAGGTGTAGTAAGTGCTATAATGTACACAAGATTAATGTTACAGCAGAAATTATCCTTAGAGGAGATGTAAAGGTGCTAAAATTATTTTCCCTACAGATTTCTTACAGAAAAATCTAACTGTGTAAGAGTCAGTGTGGACGAAAAGCTATACCAAAATGTGTTTTTGTTTTAATGGAGTTGAAATCACACCTTCCTGTCTTCCCTTTAGGCCAAGTGGTGCATGCTCATGGTAATATATGGTGACCACTCATTAGAAAAGTTGTCATATACTTTTGGACACCAGTTGTTATGGCAAAGTGGAAGAGACTTGAGAAGTTAGAATGAGGAAATTGAAAATGTATATATATTTAAATAAAATAGCTGAAAATTGCATGTTTCACTCTGAATTGCCAAGAATGGAGGCTCAGTTCTCATTCCTTTGCTGCCAGGTGTGTGCTTTTTTTAAGTTGAAAAGATTCAGGTCTCCTGTATTACTTGATAAATGGTGCAGCCACAGAATGCTGCAGGAATCAGTATAATCCTGCATGTGGGCTGTGATGATACATCATTATTTTTCCAGTACGAAGGGCTTTGTGGAGGAGATACTTAAAAATGTATATTAGTTATAAAATTACTTGTATTACTTGTTTGACTGAATCTTTTGTCTGTAATTGGCTTTTAATTAAGGTTTACTGAGAATGAGATTAAAGAAATAATGATTATATTTTGCCCTTGAAAAGACTGCTCCAGTTATCACTGTTGCTATTCTCCTGCCAGCCCACTTTCTCATCTGCTTTTCATCCTGTTTGAGCTAATTCTGCAGCAAGTGCTGGCTGCATTCAAGGGCCTCCTATAACTTTATCAGCATACCCAGTGTGTCAAGGCAAATCTAGAAAGAAAGTAAGAGTGTATTTTCTCCTTATATACTGTTTGATAGAAATATGTATTTAGTATATTTTTTTCAAGTATGCTCTCCAACTGTCTCTATAGATTAATGGTATTTTATATCCTTCATGACCATCCTATGAGGCAAGTGCTTCTGGTTAACTTGGGAGAAGCATGAAATCTCTGTTAAAATTTTTTCTTCTGTCTATTTTTTTTTTTTTTTAGAATTCCTATTGCTAAATCAAAGAGAAGTAGCTGGGAGCTCTCTGTGCATCTAGGAGATGGAACTTACCCAGTTGCAGTTTCAAAGGATGGCTCATCGTTTTCTGTAAGTACTGCTCATTTTCTAAGAAATTCAGTGGATGGAGTCAATATATATCATCCTTGACACCTGCTAACATTCTCCATCTTTTCATTGGCTAAGGATAGATGTGTGGATTGTCTTTAGTAGGCATTGCTGTGAATTACCAAACAAGACCCTGACAGTTAAAAAGTGCTAGTGTATTGAGATTTTTCTCAGGGCTCATGCCAGTGGAACATTTTTGTATATAATTGTTTATTAAATTAGTTCCTAAATTATTCTGTTTAGTGTCTCATTTAGAAGTAGCATCTTATACTCCCCTGTAGTTATATGAGAGCAAGAAAATAAATGCAATGTTGACAAAAATTGCATTACCTTAAGCTAGTGTTTAGAAAAACAAATCAAGGATCCAAGTGAATTGAAAAAGCAATCATACTGGAACTGGAATGGAATTATTCAGCACTCTGTGGTAGAACTGTATGTGGTCATAGTAAAATGCCAGTGTTTCAAGATGTGCTTATACATTTCAGATGAATGTGTATAAACTATTTTTTTTTTTTTGCAAATATTCTAAGGTAATTATTTAAGCACTTAAAGTAGTCAGCATGAAAGGCAGAAGGACAAGCCATGACAGTAGAAGAACAGTAGTGCTGTGTTTGGTAATTCAGCTGTTCAGCAGAATAAAGTCAAGAAACAAGCTGGTTGAAGTATTAAGAAGATAAATTTATAGGGAGAAATACTTTTTATATCTGCTAATGGTGATTCCATAACCAGAAAGAGATTTTATTTTTTTTTTAAATAGGCAGTTGACTTGGATAGTATTTGTTGACTCTTCAGCAAAAGGTTTCAAAAAGGCTTTAATAAGGCAGATTCTCTTAGTATGGCAATAACACACCCTACTTGCTGAATTGTAGTTTTGGAAGCAAAGACCAGGTCTGCATGCCGTTTTTAAAATCTGTATAATACTCCTAACAGGCATCCTGTGAACTTGGATACAGCCCATTCAAACCACAGAACACTTCTGTCAGATTTCAGTTCAGTTTAGGGTTGGGCTGGCATTGGCTTGTGTGACAGAGAGAGCCCTTCCCAGGAGCAGTCACTGCCCTCAGCCTTTCCACCTTTTTTGTTGCAGCACTGCTGCTGTGTTGCAGCACAAGAGCTGCCAGCTGCTGTGGGGATGAGCATGCTGTTTGCTATGAGTGCTGTGTAGGCCCTGGCTGCTGTGAGCTCACAAATCTAATTCCCACAGTTAGACTTCTCCAAACCAGGGAGCTGTTTAGCACAGCCAATTACACAAGCATACATCTGCATACGTGCACACATTTTTGGGAAATTTGCTTGAGTCCAAACCTGTCTCTCGCTTTAAATGGAACTGCTAACGATTGTGATGACTTACAACAGTATGAGAATTATAGCTAGTGTAAACCAGTTTGACAAGGTATATGTGGAGTCTGATTTCTGATCTTTTGGTTTGTTATTCAAACAATAACAAATGTGAAAGTTCTTTCTCATATCCTTGTGTCCCTGCAGTAAGTTACTGCTATTACCTTCAACTGCTAGGCAAGGAGGCAAGGGCATCCCTCAGTGTCAGAGAAAGGGGTGCCTAAGCACTAGGGAGAAATTACAGGTACCAGGTTAGGACTGGCTGTGTGCCTAAAAGCCTGGACTGGAGGGATTTGTGACAATTGCTTTCGCATTTTATTTCCACCCTAACCATGCCTGTATGCTTGGGGAGATATAATTCCTTATTTATTTGTATCTGGAAAATACCTGGTGAAATAAATCACGTTAGGTGGATTTCAGGAGAAGTCTTTTTTGCTAAAACCATATACCAATAAAGATATAGTGTATTAAAAATTGTGCCTGAGCTTGAGTATGTAAAAAAGCAGGTAACTCTTTTTTAATAGCATGGTTGTTTAGAGTTAAACTTATTTTTATTGTTACTGGATAAATAGCAGAGGACATGTTACTCTTCATCAATAATTTTTTTTCCTGGTGTTCACCTCTGATTGTGCTGCAGACAAGAATATATAGTAAATACAGCACCATCAAAAATCTGACTTGTTATTCAAAACTTTACAATGGAAAACCAAAAACTGCCTTAAAACTTCAAAGAAGAGAAGTCAAGACTAGGAATGGGAAATCTTGTTTCTGATCAGGAGTTATAACGTACCATCAGGAAAAAAAAAGGAGAAATTCGAAGCTTGCTTTATTAACTTTGCTGTCAGAAACACAAGCCTCACTTTTTGAACTTCTGCATTTTCTTTTTGCTGTTAAGTTGGTGTGACAGAGGCTCCTACCCTTGTGGGTTGTGTCCCCTCGTGGCTTGTGACAAAGATAGCTGAATCTGTGGTGCAGTTAGCTAGCCCAGTGGGAGGGCCACCTTCACATTCCCCTTCAGAAGTTAACTCGCACCGCAAACTGTGCTGTGCAGCAGCAGCATTCGCATCCTGATTTACTTTGTTTACCACAGGGACTCCTCCAGCAGTGACTCCTTTCTTTTTTTCCCTGTAACTCTGCTCCTCTCGCCAGCCAAAAGCTCCCCAGCTGGCAGTGTGCAGTGCTTTGCGCTGTGTGCAGGGAGTGTGAGCAGCAGGCTTCTCCATGGTTCCCGCTGTTCCGAGCGGATCGTTCGTCAGCATTTTGGGCTGTGGGTCATCTGTGGTTTTCTTCGTTTATCATGAGATCCTTAATGAATGGTGCACTGTTAACTGCTCATCGCTGCTCTTTATTTTTCAGAATTTTGAGTTTTGAAACCATCTGTTTTTAACTATTTTGCTTGTAACAGAGGTCCTTGATAGGGGCTGGCTTTAGGCCACTTTAGCAGCCTTGATTCCCAAAATTGAAGGATTTGAAGGAGAAGTGGTCAAGTGTAAGTGATGCTCTTTGCCTGAAGCACTGCAAACAAAAATATTAATTTTTATGATTCCAGTAGAGGCTAAAAACTTCTGTGAATCCTAATTTGATCTATTTTCTTTTAAAATAGAAGTAACTTGGTTTTTATTCTAAAGCCAGCAACATATTTGCTAGTAATAAAATTTACATAAAATTATTGTACTAGAATTTTCAGTACCAGACAGTTGTTTCTGGTGATACCCTATCAACATAGCAAATGCTTTTGCAATTAAAAGACTCCAATGACCTGACTTGAAAATTAAAATTTAGCAGCTTTAGTAGGACCTTGCTTGTGTACAAAACTTGTGTACAAAAAACTTGCCAATTAAATTGATGTAAATGTCATTTATTCTTTTTTTTTCTTTGTTCTATATATTAATTGCTAGAAGAATATTTAAACTAACTGCTTGTCATATATACCACAGTTTTTTAGAGGACAGATGGTCAGATTCTTAGCTTTGATTAGTGTTCTTCTTCTGCTTAAATTTTTTTCTCTTGTCAATTGAATTAAAGATCTTACAATCAAGATTACTGCTAAAATAAAATTTGAAGGAAGAGTACTCGCTTTGCATGAGACTAATGCAAAACAGCCACAAGCAGCCCAGAAGCACCCCACCACCAGACTCTGGAATCTTTTGTTTACTTCAATTACAAACAGGAATCTTTCCCATCTTGCCATTTTCAATTGTTAGTCTGGCTATCAGTTGTGTTTGTTTTTTGATTTTGTTGATTGAGTTTTGCTGTGGAAGGTTGGAGTTTGTTCTTCCTTTACAAAACTCGACTGTTCTGCAGGCTACTGAAGGGTGGGAGAGACAAAATCAAGTGGGAACCTACATATATTGAGGAAACTTGGTTAGCTGTGTGGTGTCCCTGCAGCATATGAATATGACCCTCCAAAACCAGATGTCAGCTGCCAAGGATGGTCCAGTTCCATGTGATGGTGGGATTGTTTATTCATAGGATGGTTTGAGTTGGAAGGGACCATAAAAGTAATTTAGTTCTAACCATCCTTTCAACCTAATTTTAGTTCAATGAGGAATTTGTAACTCTATTCTATGCAGTAAACTTAATTCTTGAAAATCTTTTTGCCGTTATCCATTTTCTGATTATTTGCTACAGTGTAGGAATACTCTGTCTTTAGAATTCTTTATTGATGACTTGCATGCTTTCTCTGCAAGTAGTTGTTACTCTCCTTTTTCCTGTTTGAAAACAGTCCTTTCTGTTAGGGTTCTTCATCTCTGCAGTTAATGCATACCTTCCCAGACCGCTTAGCCTCATCTTCTCATCAGTTTAGTTGTCAAAGAATTTCCAGATGTTTTCAGTTATAAAGTAGCTTCTTATCATTGAAGTTGTTTATTTTTTATTTTTTTTTAAGCATAAGGTGTCATAGTTCAGAAGTTACTTTGGGCAAATTGAAATTCGATATATTTCCAGAGGGACCTGTATAGGTCAAATGCTGAATAAGAGGAATAGAGAAAGCTAAATTCCTTAGGTCAGGTTGTTACTAGAATAGGCTACCATTTTCACAAAGCATTGTATCACTTCCTAAATTCAAAGTTAAGAACAGATAAATGTAGTACAAATATGAAATCTGTAGAAAAACTTTTTGCCACTTTTTCAGTCCAGTTGGAAATGAGTGTTTTATATAATTTTTAGGGAAAAACACAGATTTCTTTTTCCCCTAATCTTTTTCTTGAGAAGTAAAGAATTTATTTGATACCTGTGTGGGTGGAAAATCAGCCTGCGAACCTCTTAACATTTCTAAGAGAAAACCTATTGTATAGTACGAAATGCCAGCGTAAAAATAAAATGTAAGGCAATACTATCATCATAATTTGAATACATCCTATATGATCAATATAAGTAGGTGCATATTTTTGTGAATGCGTTACTTTAGTTAGTGAATTCATGTTTATCTAATTATTGTTAAGCTTTGACTGAAAATAAAATAAGCATTTAATTTGGAGAACTTTGATGTATTTGTTTTCTGTAAGCTTCATGACTGATGGGTAAGTTGATTAGAAAACTACTTCAGAAAATATTTTCATTGTGTCATAAGGGGGAGGAAAAAATACCACCCAAAAATCACATGGAAGTATGAAAAGCATCAAGTGGAACAAGGAATAGTATAATGGAAAATTAGAGCAATGATACAGAAAGTTGCTGTAAGCAAGCTTAGTTCACATTTAATTCCTTAAACACAAATGTGAATGGAGTAGGATAATAATTCAGCGCATATTAAGTTCTGTCTTTCCAGTAGTCCGTGTAGAAGAATAACATTGCCTATCTATCACTATAAAATTAATAACCTTGTTAAGAGAATTAATAAAATACCAACATTATTAGTAGTATTTTACATTTCTGATGTGCTTCAGGCATACAATAATTAATTGGTCATATGAAAGAAATATGAGTACTGTATTAATAGGGATGAAAAGCAAATACCTGTAGGAATTAAAACAATAAGAGGGGCAGCCAGTTGTAATACAAATTAACATATATCCCTAGAAGCAGTAGATGAAGACTTTCTGCTTAGATTAGTTCTAAGTATATATCGTTACATGTTTTTATTTGAAATAAAATGTATTGTTCTCATGTCCAATATTAGTTTGAATGAAAGGGATGTGCATGTGTAAAGGCACTAGTGGGTGGGGCAAAATCTGTTGGATAATCCTTACAGCTGTAAGCAGAAAACTTTCCCTGCCTTTTTCCATATGGTTTGCATTTTACTTGCAGCATAGCACACGAGCTCTTCGTTGCAGTATACGTACAGTTGTGCAAACAAAACTTTGTTACAGTTCTGTGGGTTGTATACGTATAGAAACTATTGTTGTAAAGGTTGTATATCTACTTTCAATCTCTTAGTTCAGTCTCAAATCCAGAGCATTTTCTGTTTGTAACAGCTGTGTGTTTTGTATAATGTCACCTTAATGCAGTATGCATAATCTAGTGCTGTGGTGAGAGCAAACCCCCTAATTTCCACCCTTGGAAAGCACTGGCTATAGTAGTCGCATTCCTGCTTGTTGATGCACTCTGTGGCTTTACAGATCCTGCAGTCCCTTTTCTGTCTGACAGATTTACTGTACAGGTAGAGGTTGCCCCATCCTATCATGATGGGATGGGGACAAGTGCTCCTGGGAGGCAAGCATTCTGCACTTGAGTCTTTCAATCTGAGGAGAGCATTGATCCCTGAGTTTTGACTCTGTGGCAACTGCTTTAATTGGTATATTTCTGTGACTGCTGACATTGTAGTTTTTTAATGAAAGTGGCCTTGACCTCAGTATCTTGTTGTGAACTCAGTGTTTCTGGTCTGCATTTCCACTCTGCCTCATTGAATGTCTCAGCTTAAGTGCTGGGATCCCTTACATGAAAAAGAGATAAATATTGAGTATACTCATGTGATAATCTGTATGTACTTGGGTGTGCTTTGTTCTAAGCCAGAGGAGATGCAGAGTGTGTCTGGATTGTACAGGTTTCTTAAAAACCATGCTAGTTTAGCAGTACGTATGTGCTGGTGCATATTTGCTTTGTAAAGAGAGATTGTTGGTGTGAATTTGTATGTCTCAGGTAAGTTTGTTCACAGAGTACTCCGTAAGCATATAGAGAAAATACCTACAAGGTTGGGAATTAAAAAGGACTTGAGTAATGTATTTATTAACTGTGTGGCTTAAAATATGCTCTTCCCTCTGTGTCAGGGCAGTGTAATAACTTGGTTATAGTAATGTTTGGAGATTTTTATTCTGCTACAAAACTCACAGTAACATGGTCTGGCACTGGTATGTAGCCTACAAGACATTTCTAAAAAGAAAATGTAATGAAAGGTCTGAAATGCTAAAATGCAAAATATTTTAAAAGCAGGCATGGTCAATTTGGATTAGAATCAGACTTCACTGCTTTAAAAGATATTCCTTAGTAGGCAGAGGAAGAATTAGATTTTTACAATGATTAATTCTAAATTATCTGATGAAGTGTTTTACCCACACAGGTGGCTTCATAACACAAATTCCTGTGGTATGAAAATGGATTCTATGTTCTGCCATGGGTAATGATCCAGTTGTTCCAGGAATTCCAATGAGCAGTAAACTGAAATAGAAATTAAAGCTCTGTAACAATGCAGAGCAATAACATAGCATTTTCCTTCTTCAGAAAGTCATGTTTCTGGCATACAGCATTTAATTATCATATCACCCTTTAGTCTTCCTGTGGTCTTCTGGTGGAAGACAGAAAATACCTTGAGGAATGGGTGTTGCTTCAATTCATTTGTGTGCCATGCACACTTGACATCCTGCACCACAATATTCATATAATGATTTTCTAATTTCTAAAAGCAGTACTTACATGGATGTTACTTTGATGCTTTTCTTACCACTAATTTCTCATCCAACAAAACTGGAAAGGAAATACCCAACCAACTCCATCCTGTGCCCAGAAACGCCTCTAACATCCCAACCCCTCTTCCCAAATTTTGTAGAATGAATAGATTAAAAAATGTTGTGAGCTCCTCCTGCTGGTTCTGAAGAAGCAATAGTTGCATTTAAAAGACTGCTGATATAGTGTTAAGAGCCTGGCTTATTACCACAAAAGCCATAGTTAACTCTGCAGCTCCTGGATGCTGCTTCATCTTTAATTCTGTTCTCTGAGGAAATTTTAACACATTTTATTTAATATTCAGTATAAGACTATTTTTTTGGATCTCTTGATGCTTTTGCATAAGGAGGAACTATAAGGTCCGTTGCTGTTTTGAGTTCCTTTCTTAGCATTAAATTTCTTTGCTGCTTTCCCCCCCCCTCCTTTAATTTTTAAATAAACCAGATTATTGAAATTACTTAAATGTAGCTTTTATGGCTCATGAAAAATAGCGCTCCTGTCGTGGATAGATGTGCGTCAGCTGTGACTAAATGTTTTGATGTAGTCTTCTCAAAAGATAGACTAGAAGAGCTTTCCTTTGAAATATGTGAAGCAGTTTTAGACACAGCTTCTCAGATGGATCTAATTAGTCTTTCATACAGACTGGATGTCCGTTTGTTGCAGCTGAATTCTCATTTCATTCACCCATAACTAGAAACACCTCGCTTCAAACGTGTTTCTTCAAAGAAAGAAGGGTTTAGGGTTCCGTGTTTTACTGCTTTTTGATGTTGGTTTCCCTTTAACTGAGAAGACCTTATGTTTATACAACTGTTATTATTAAGAAAACATAGCTTTGTTCATGAGGGTTCATTCGGTATCAGTGTTGGCTATTGGTGGCAGTTGGAGATCTGTGGAATAGATCTTGCTATACAAGACTAGGGGGACAGCTGTATGGCTGGCTATTAAGCTTGTTGTAACAAAGATTTGAATGCAAGCAGGATATTCTAATAAGACCACGGAACCTGGTTTGTGGGAAGATGAAAATTAAGATTAGAGTACAAATGATCAGGCCCATTGGTGGATAGCAGTGCTATTTGTTGTTTATGCACAGTGCAGTGTCACCCAAGAGACACTGTGCTCTGTTCCCCATTTAGGATGTGTTTACATGGTGCAGTTTAGTGCAGCACAAAGGAGCCTGTGCTGACTAACATAGTTTGGGCAAGTGCTGCATTAATGCTGTTGTACTGCTCCTAGCTGGAATAACTTGTTAAGAGCTGGCATGTGCAACCCTGTGAAACAGTGCATTGGGCCATGTTGTGACACTTCTATAGTAAAGAATATCATTAAAACTGTAGTGGGAAGTGTCTGATCAGTGTTAAATAATCAGAGTGTGATACTTGGATACAGCTGTGATTGATCTTTAAGGAAAATGAGTGGAAGAAAGGCAAGATGACAAATGTTCTGTCCTTGTCTATCCCCCACTGGCTTCTTTGGGGTCATGATGTCATTTAGACTAAGTGGAATTTGCAGGAACAGGCTGGTGGTGCTTTACTTCTCTGCTTCCCAGAAGTGTAGCTGAACTGTTTTTGCCACTGGACATTGCTATTCACCTCTTATCTTCCCTGTGAAAGGAAGGGCAGTCCAGCCCTGCTGCCTCAGACAGTGGCACCTTGGACATGCTGGTGCGAGATGGAGTGGGCTGTGAGCAGTTTCGCATTAATGGAACTGGTTGGTCTGCTGGGCTGTCTCTTGGGTCCCCGTTACTCATGCACAATCAGTAACTCCAGCACACTTTTGTGTTTGCTGGGAACCATTTACTGTAATACCTCTTCCTGTCCTGTGCCTCACCCAGTCATTTCCTCCATTTGCCTCTCACCGTGTCACCTTCCTTTTTTTCAATCTTCTGTCCACAGAGATTCTCCGTTTGTCCTGCCAGAAAGCAGGACTGTGTCTGCTGTGTATTCACTCACAAGTTGGCCAGTCCAGCTGTTGGGTGACAACCAAATTGCCCTTGTCTGTCCAAGAGCTGAATGGAAGCACTCATTTTGTCCTCTGTGCAGCTTTTCATTTTCAGAAAATTTAAAGGGATTTTAATATGTCTGGTTAATACTGACCAGTCAGTGGGTTCAAAAGTTGAGTGTGTGCTGGGAATTTAGAGGAGGGACATGCAAATAAACCGTGCATTTTGTTAGCCTCTTTTTCCTTTTGAGATCAGGCTAAAGGTAGTGTTACTGAAAGGGTTAAGAAAGAAAACAAGGCTGTTTGGAATGCAGGAGAAGGGAAATTATTTTAAATTATTAACAATGAGTTGCATTTCTGTCTATGGCTTATCAAGAATAGAAAAAGGAATCAGATTTAAGTAGTTATAATCTGCTGCAAATATTTCATGTTCTGGAGAAAATTTACGTATCTCAAGGACACACAATAAATTGAAATCAATTGGAAACCAAAATAGGCCTATAACTCCATAACTCTACAATTATTTCAGGTCATGTTGTATGCACCAATATGCTGGATTGACCTTGGCTGAACACCAGACATTCACCAAGTTGCCCTATCACTTCTCTTCAGCTGGACAGGGCAGAGAGAATAAGATGGAAAATAACTTGTAGGTTGAGATGAGGCAGTTAAGTAAACAAAAGTGAAAAGTTGCACACACACAAACAAAGGAAAAGACAAGAGTGTTATTCTCTGATTTCCATCATCTACTTCCTGGGAAGAATCCGTTCCTAAAAGGTGATCATGCATTCAAAAGCTGTACCTTATGCCTATTGACATCTTGTTGCTCACTGCTGCTAATGTGTCATTTTTCAGGTCCTGCCTCTTTTGAGTTTGTTCTGGTTTCATTCTTCTGTTTAGTCCTAGGAATTTCCATTCCTCAGTTGTCTTGACTGGTTCATGTTCATTGTCTGGCTAGTCTGAGTCTCCCCTTTGGACTTCCCCATCAATTACCAATTAGTCTTGGTTCTCTTCTATAGAATTTTACGTATCTGTGCCCTTCTCCACAGACCTACAGGCTTTCATCCATGTATTGGTCCTTATTTTCCAGGGCCTCAATGTTGATTTTGCTTATCCCATTTCTTCTACCGTACAGTCTGTTTGGTAGTTCTGTTTCTAATAACTCTTTGACTCTTTTGGTAGTTCTCTCTTTACCCTCATCTTGTACTTCTAGCTCCTTCTTCTTGAACAATCAGTGCTTACTTCCCTTGCTTCCATTCTCTGAGATAGGTTTCATGTGTTTCCGTTACCACTTCCATTTATTTCCTTCATTTTTAGTCATCTTGCTCAGTGAGTTCCCTCCTGCCTCCTTATTACTTGCTCCAAATTTTCCTCTCCATCTTTTCTGCACCTCCCTCCCAGACACAGCTAATCTTTGTCCCAGCCTGCTTTCTCCAGTTATGGGGCCCTCAGTGTCCAATTTTTGTTGTGTGAGGGTTGTTTATGGCTGTGCTTCTTCCTTTGCTGCTCAGCTCTAGCAGGAGTAAGCACTGAAATTCCAGAGGTGATAGTCTTATTAGTTTCATGTTTGATCTGGTATTCCACAATCTAAACTGAAAATTTCAGTGGGAACCTGTGTTCCTCCCAAGGCTAGTATATATTAAATGCAAGGAAGAATCTTCTAGAACTGTGGCTGTGAAGTGTGGTGACCTACAGATATAGATAGGATTTGCTTTTTGAAATGCACGGAACCTGCCCAAAGTTATGCTGGTTGTAGGAGAATGGTAGAGGTACATTCCAACTGTTTCACTTCCCAGGCAGATTTTCAAGCCTCTGTTCTAAATCATAAATGAGATATTTCAGCCTTGCATAGAAAAGTCAATAAAATTTAGTAATCTGGCCAAAAATGTACTCTTGTTCTGTGTCAGAAATAGCTGCATATTTTCTCTCTGAAATTTCTCCTCTCTGAAATCACTCCTGAATGACTGTTCAGCCTTAATAGAATCCATCTGAGTTATTAGAAACTGAAAATGCAGTGTGATAATGGACAACTTTGGTACTAAAGGCTCTTCCCCCTCATTCTGTAGCTGTGTCCCAGTCCCATGCCTTTTGGCAGGCTCTTCCTCTGCTACTCCCATGCTCCTGTCTTCATTCCAGCCTTTTCTTTCTGTTGTGGGTGCCCCCTTGTTTCCATCACCTAACCTCTATCAGCTGTTTCCTTTATTGCTGTAATTGCTGTGTATTTTCACACAGTGACCTCTTTGTCACTGTTGGAGCAGCCCAGCTGTTTGATGGCAACAGACTAGTTTGCATGCATTGTTTATCCTGTTTCAATTTAATATTTTCTCCTAGCTGATAGAGGAGGAGGGAAATAACCATACACCCTTCATATTAAGTCAAACTGGCATTATGATTTTGATGATTGTGAGGTTTGAATACTGTTAATTTATAACAAACATATTTTTGAATAACTTAGCTTCTTTTGTATTAGTTTTATTAACTGACCTGTCAAAGGAAAGCTACATTGGTGGCAAATCATCATAATAAAAACACAGAATGCTTTGGGTTGGAAAGGGCCTTTAAAGATCTGGTTACACACTGACTCACCCCTGCCATGGGCGAGGACATCTTCCACTATATCAGGTTGCTCAAAGTCCCATCCAGCCTGACTTTGAACATTTAATATGCAATAAGCAAGAATGAAGACTGATTTTGTTGTCTAAAGGTAAACAGCAATAAATGAAGAGAAGGGTAGAGATAGACAGATAGATAGTCTATCCAAATCTCAGAAAACTGGAAACCTAACCTTCTTTCGTTTAACAATTAAACAGACCAAGAGCAAAACTGTCTGGAGTAAGATAGCAGCAACTTTCAAGATAAAAAAGAAATAGATCCTCTCTTTGGCAAAGGAAAACTTGCAAGAAATAGATTAGTTAATAGGAGCATAGGGGAAAGGCCCCAGGGATGGTCATTGTCAGTCACAGTCAATCAGTCTATGCAGCCAAAGTCTGTGGTGAGGTCAAGTTGTTTTGGCCCCTTATGTGGGCTACATCTGCAATCCAAAGTGAACCATTGGTGATGTAAAATTGTTCATGCTGACTTTGCAGAATATGAATCCTCATTACTTCATTTATTGTAGTTTATATAATAAACCCCAATTCTCAAGATGTGGTTTTGCTCTGTAAAAATGTGCTTGAAAAAACTGAAGTGCCATATGGCTGTAAGAATGAATGCTTTTGGAAGTATTACAGAGTGGGATCTTTTGAACCTGTTGAACAATTCACATTCCTGACAGAAGCTGGTTCAATAGCTATGGGTGTGTCCCAGAAAATTCAACATTAGTAATGCTTTCCAGAATAGGTGGGAAATTGTTTTGAAAATGGTAGTGGGAAGTATGTTCAATGTTGCACAAAACTCTGTTTATTTTTCAGTCATTTGGGACTATTAATCTGCTTTCCTAGATCTGCCTGGCTCTTTCTGTGGATATTCTTCAGATGGAATTTTTTAATGGTCTCCATTAGTTTATCATTTTAACATGGGTACAGATAACTGGAGTGATCAGCAAATGAAATTACTTCAGAGTATAAACTCTTATTCTGTCTTTGAGGTTATATTTCATCTCTGTTGTATGCCTTCCTAATTACAAGCGTATTTCAGTGCACTAAGTTAGAATTTTAAAGACATATTATTCAACTTCTCCAGATCAGAATTAAAAACAACATGGGCTGAAATGTTGTATTAATTCTTCAAAATCTGATAATGTATTTTCTTTCTCCTTTAAACTTAATTATATTTAAAAAATATTAAAGCAAAAATTGTTCTAACTCTCATGGCAAAGTTTGGTGTATTTTTCAATTAAACTATTGTTGGTTGGATTATTTTGGTTTGTTTTTTTCTTTTCTTGTTAAAACAACACTACCCTCTGTTGCATTTTCAGTGGAACATAGCAGATTATCTCTAAACCTGCATCAGTGTGTCCTGTCATTGGTGGCAGCACTGGTGAAAGCTCAGTGCAAATTTTGCAATTTTGTCTTGTCCTCAAGAAATGTCTGAAGACTAAATAAAAAGTACAGGTAACTGTTGGAACAATATGATTTAGATACAGCTCTGTGACTTCAGATAATCTCAGAGTATATCTTAACTATGTCAGATTTTTTCCTTGTGAAGTAGTGTCATTAAAATCCAATCTGTGCAAAGCACGTAGAAGATTAATTAACATTGGGAAGAAAAGAGATGTCTGAGCCTTTCACCTGTAAGGTACCCTTTATCTCCAGCTGAGTTTGCCAGCCTTTAATGCTATTTGTCATCTTTCCCAACAGGTATCTTGATATTTTTTTCCACAGTGCCTTTTATACTTTGAATGACTCCTGTAATGCCAATACCATGTATTAGAATATTATCCTCTCACACTGAAGGCTTTAAATATTTTTTGTCTTGCAAAAAAGGACACATTCATTTAACTGTATGCTGCCTTTTACAAACACATAACTTAAGGGAGCATTGAGAAAGATAAAATGTCCATTCCCAGTTTAAGGATGTTGTATATACAAATTTAAGGCCTGTCTGTTATAATTATTTTTATATAGCTGTTTTTTTACAAAGAGGGTGTTGTTCATTATTTTCTGCTAAATCAAACACACACAAGGATAGTTCTACATACAGCTATGCTGTGGTGTTATGGTGCACACTCGTGGGTGATCTTTACCAGGATGCAAGGAGCCATCTTGGCTTCTCCTGTTGGGTTGTAAGGAATTAAATGGGTCATGTAGACAAGGATGCCTGTAATGAATAGTGTCCTTATATGGTGATCATTAGGGCGGGATGGACCTGTCTGGCTACTTCTAAATGTGAGGTAATTTTTTTTTTTTTGGTTAATGGTAAAGCTATTATATGTTTTGCAATAAAGGAATGTGAGATCATTCTCTTTGTGCTTCTGTTTTACATTGATGCTTATTTCATGATATTTACATGAATATTCACAATTTTATCTTTACATTTTTGGTATATGTGTTTAAGTGCGTACTTATATAAATGTATGCATTATATTTAATTATATTTTAGCACATTATTGAAAAAGCATTATTGTGATACTTTTTCATAGTATCTTAAATCTCTTAGGGAGAACTGATATTTTGGTATGCTTTTTTTCATTTTTTTTCCTGGTTGCACCTTTTTGCCTTCGTTAAGGAAATAAATTTTGTCAGAGCAATCTCTTGGGTTTAGATAACCCTGAGCTTCAGTGCTTGTAGGAATCCTGCCCTGAGCTGCATGCTGTCCTTTAACATCTATGGAAACCTTATCATAAGCACAGTCTGCTGCTTCTCCTTGTTCCAGTGCAAGGCATCTGTATTTAAAATAGTAGGGATAATCTCCATTTTGATTGCTTGCTTCCTAGGCTAAAAAAGTTGTGGTTGCAGTATATCTTACTTTCAAAAAATGATTTTTGCAAGTCTTAGGATGGGATAAGAGATAAGAATTTTCATTTTTCTGAGATTGAGGTTTTTGTTTTGTTTCTGTAAATTTAATGGTAATATGGTTTTATTAGATCATTCTGCATTATGTTGCATGACAGAGGAAATGGAGCTTTTACAGATGTGAGCTACTGGCAGTTTAGGTATCAGATCTAATACAACAAAATGGCTTACTAGGATCATGGAAAGCTCTAAAATTCTTGTATCGTCACTGAATCTTCCTGGTACATGCAACTTTATAATGTTGTCAGTTTTAATGTAAATAGGTGATCAGTGGTTTTAATTGTGTGAGAAAGTATTTAAGTCTTCTTTATTTGGTCCTTAGTTGCTGATAGATAGAAAGATTCTAATGATACCAAAGTGTCTCTTCACTGAGGAACTGCTGGTTATCTGGCATTGGTTATTTCATGGATCAGAAGCATGTTTGCCTTACAGTAAAAGCCTGCCCACAATTTCTCTACACAGAATTGAACTGTTCATTTTCCCCTGAAGTGCTTCAGTGTGCAAGGCCTTGTAGGAAACTGCAATTCCATATGGAAAAGTACATACAATGTCTACTTTAGTTACAGTATACCTGAGTTACCATTTTTTTTCAGTTCTGCTTGGATTCCTCAGTGACAATGGAAAAGTCAATTATGAGATTTTAAATTATTTATTGTGGGTGTCCTTTGCTGTCTCAGTGCCAAGGATGAGGTACGTCCTCAGGGCTGGAGGAGCTTGTCTGGTGGCTGCCTGTCCAGTGTCAGCCTTCGCATGTCTCTGTGTGTATTTAAGAAGAGATCCCGTTGAGTGTAAAGAGCACATCCCACTCAACACCCCGTCCTCTGGTCTGGCTTGAGTCCAGTGAGCAGGAAGAAGCAGGCTTTGTCAGAGTAAGTGTAATGTAGGAGTCTTCTCCTTTTTCTTTTCCACCTTTCTTAGTAGTGAGTTTATTGCAGTTTCTTTTCATCATCGAGGGCTGAAACCATAGTGAATGTGTAATGAGAACTGCCAGCTTTTTATGTTAGGGAGGCAGGCAGCCCTATGAAGAGAACATGGTTTAAGCTGGTTCAGAGGCAGCTTTATCTAGTTTGAGTTGAAGGATACTACACTTCCATTATCAAGTCTCAAACTTTTTTTGTGGAAAGATAGGCTCTTAGCGTGATCAACAGCACAGCAGCAGCAAGCAGCACCTATGTAAACGGCATAGTCATAATTTCAAGAAAAGGCAAGGGATACCTTTTTGTGGAGAGAAATCTGACCATGAACTATTTACACCAGAAGCTGGCAAATGGATTTCGCACTGAAAAACTGAATTGAGGGGACAGTAACAGTGTTGTGGCTTCATTTAGGCAAATCTTAAGCCTTTGGAAGCTTGAAAAGAGAGAAAGTGTTTTAAAGTTTCCAGGGGCAAGGGGGACTGGCAGATTCCACCACTCCACATGATCATGTAACTGTCAAAGTCACTCTTGAAGCATTGACTGCCAAAATAAAAGTACCATATTTTTAGGAAATCTGGGAGTAAAAATATAGTCTGAGTAGGACCACCGTCTTTTATTATCCCTGTAATGGTTGTAATTCTGTCAAGAACTTGTAAGACCTTTAAATATTTTTTCCTAAAACTACCACTATGGTTTTGTGCCTGAACTTAAAGGGAAACTTATCGTACCTCATGTCCCATTAGGCACCTGTTGTTCCAAATCTCAATTCAAGCATGTTTGACTGCAGCAGTCCTGTAATGAATAAAATGTAGATTTCATTTTTAGGGCTGTTATAAAGCAGGAGTCGCTGCAAGGGAAAAGAAGAAAGTGTCAATAAATAGGTGTGTAGTTATACCTATTTGGAATGGCATATAAGGATTGATTAATTCCATAAAGTCCACATTCTCTTACACGTCAAAGTCACAGCAAAGGATGAAGTAAAGGCAGTTAAATCAGGGCTGGTATTGGTATGACTCCATCTTGACATTCTCCTAATCCATGACTAGGTTAACTAGGTGAGCAAAATACTTCCAGCCTCTCTTTTCTGTCTAGTTGAGCTGCTTTATTCAGTATTTCTCTGCTTCTGAAGGTGTAAGGTTCCTTGCTATATAACATAATGGTAAGGAGGATTTTGCAATTTTGAGCTTTATTAACTGAATTAATGCCTTCAGCAAGACTACAGATACAGAATGTGTGCTTTTACTGAAAGTATATTTAATTTTTATCACACTTATGACAGTTCTGCTGCCTTTTGTCTGGAAACAAAATGGGTGAAGATGAAAAAAATTGGCACATAATGTAATGCTAATGTGTCTATATTGTGATTTTTTTTTCTAAGTAGCAAGTAGTGTAATGGTTTGATACCTTGAAAGAATTGGAGAATTTGAAAAGAGAGATCCCTCCTTTGTTTTACATTATCTAGCTCTGCTGAGGAAAAATGTGTGAAAAGTTTTCATTGTGTGATGGGTGAAATTCTTTCTATCAGAGAATATCAGTGAGCAGGGCCTCACTCTTAATGGCATCAAAGCTAATTCAAGCTGAACAATCCTCAATCCATGGGCAGTAAGATAGTAGATTTCTGTAAAAAGATGTGCAAAGCTACAAAATAATCAGATGTTGCAGTTACTAACAAAAAGAAGGCCTGTAAACTTAATGCAATAACTGGCATTTTCTTGGACAGAAAGTTCACCAAGCTCCAGGTATTTTGAGAGATTCTTTTTGCTACTTTTGAATATTAATTTTTTCCAGTCCTACTTGCCATTACTATCGGTAGACATCACTTTTGTTGTGGTTATAACAAGGAAACTCCCCACAGTGAAGATCAATGCAGAGTCAGGTAATTACAGTTTATATCTATGTTAACAAGCTTTGATTATTTTGTAGTCAACTGGTGCTGTAATGCAACATAGAAGTCTTCTACAACTTAAAAAAAATCTCGTATTTTAAGCTATTTTTGTAGAAAATGTAGAGATCATTCATTGTAGGGAAGAGGAGTTAGCAGTAAACCCAAACAATAAGTGCTCCAGCTCATGGAGTCTGTTATTGCAGAATGAACTTGTCTGAATTCAGTTTTCCTAGAATGATTATTCTTATATAATAAAGATGATCTAAAACTTATGATATAAATTTTTTGAGACTGCTGAAAAAATAAATACATAAAACATACCTGGTTTTCTTATTATGTCATCTTCATGTAGTTATAAAAATTCAGTGTTAGAATTTTAGCATTTCATTATGCATTTATGGCTTTGACAGCTGGTCTGGTTGTTTGTTCTAGGTATTTTGACCTTTCCTAGACACTTCACCTGTGAACTGTCAGAGGTGTCTCTGTGTGTCAGACTTCGTAGCTGTCCATGAGTATGATTGCTTTGAAAATTAGTATAGATAGCTAGACAGATTTTGTTTCCTAGATCATTTTAAGAGCAGAAAAAATAGGCTTTTTTTTGTCAATCTCAGTTGTCTGTACTGAAGGATTTTTACTGTTAAGGTATTGTTTCCTAAGTATCCCTGAGCTTACTGATTAAGTTGTCTGCTCTACCATCTATTGAGTATTAAGACAGCAGACATTGTCTAGGTTTACCCATTCAAGTTACTATTTCTCCAGTCCTTCACCAAAGCTTTCCTGTTAGTATGCCTGCAAAATACTGAACCAGAGGTTAAGCAACAGCCATAATGTGGCAAATTTTATCTTAACAAATGCTGCCATTGCCAAGTTCTCATCAGGCGGACATGAATTGTTCATTTTATGGGGAGAGGTGATGTGTAAGGCTAAGGGCAAAGGCTCTGTTTTCGTGAAAATAACTCTTCCAGGTAAAAGAGAAGGAAGGAGACCTAAACCCTGTGTTTTGGATATTTTTCCCTTGTAGAAGTATTCTTCTGTTTTCCTTAAAGAAGGAGCATTTGACTGTCTCTAGCCAGTAGCTGGGGCAGAAAGAGGATGGTGTTGCTTAGTTCTCTAAATTTGTCTGGTATTGCCATAATCTTGGCTGACCGTGTGATGGTGAGCATGACAAATGATTCACTGTGCAAACCAAAGAACCAACATAGTTCTTCTGTAGAAGAAATCAGTTGTTCCAACAACAGAAGTGTTCATACATCTCTGTTGTATGCAGATGGTATGTTGATCTTTCATTCTTGGGGGGGGGGTCTTCATCAAAATCTAGGATTAACCTTCAGTATTATGCCTGGGCTGAAGTGCTGGAATCCCTCTCCCACCTATTGCTGTAGATAAACAATGGCTTGGCTGTTCCTGTACAAGCCTTCTTTAGACTAACAAACACTACCAGTGTTGAGTTCAGCACGAGACCCAGCAGCCACTCACCCATCTGCCAGTTATGTGTAGTGGGAAGTAATTAAAGCCTTTCTTTTGTTGAAGCTTTACTGGCGCAGTGAGATATACCAGATTCTTGAGAGCAGAGTCTGAATGCCTGAGGAAGAATGTGTTGCAGGATGGCTGTGGGGCTGCAAGGCTGGAAGAAAGGGAGGCTTGGCCTGGCTTCTGCTTCTGGGACTGCTCAGAGATTTTGCCCAGTGACTGGTTTTGATGCAACTGAGTAAACCCAAAATTTAGCTTAGGTTTTGTGGTCTTGCAATAAATACAGCATACTAAGTAATTTTTGAGTGGTTTATATACTTGGGTATTGGTAATAATCTATGGACATGAAACACTTGTTCAGCATTAAGTTTTAAGAGTCTCCTGAACTAAATGCCATTTTTACCCCTTAAAAATTGAATGTAGCATCTATTTAAAATATAACTTATGGTTTATATCAGCTAAAATCAGCTGTTCCACTTCTTGAAGTCTTTCCAGTTCTAAAAAGACCATCATTTCTGTAGAGGAATGAATAATGTAGGTTAGCTTGTTTCTGTGGGCATTTATTACAGGCACGCAGAACAGTTCCTGGAGAGGTTTTCTATTTCTTATTTAGCAGCAGTGAAAATCGCAATTATTCTATTTACTTGGCTTGCCACTATGGCAAAGAGTAGCTCTTTGGACTGTGAGGAGGAAATGTTTATTTTCTCTGGCTGCTCCTTGCATATGCTGCTCCAATTATAATTAAATATGAATATTTACTGATAAAATGGAGCATTTCTCAAGTTCAACTAAATTGATTTTTTAAATCCAAGATACAGGCAAAGGCAACCCATCTTGTGTTTTGTGTAATGCTATTCATTATACAGAATTAATAGACAGTGTAGCAAATCAATAAAATATCACCATACATGTCAGATGAACATTAGGGCTGTAAATTCTTCATCAGGAAGAATCTGTAGAGGAAAAAGGGAAACAAAAAGCTAGATCAAAAGCGATGTGAGGAATTAATGTGGAGAAGATGAAAGGGAAGGAAACGAACAATAGGGTTGATGTAAGTGGAGGATTAGGTAAAGCAGAAGCAATCATTTTTTATGGAACAGATTAAAATAAATTGAGAATAATTGTTATGGGAGGCGCAAGTGGTGACAAGTTGAAAATGACATGTATTTAGTGGCCTGATGAAAACTAGGGCTTGTTCTTGAATTATGCCTATGAGTAATTTCCAAGGAGTAGCTTTCTGATACTTCTTGTAGTATCGAGTGTTCTATCTGTGGCATTCACACAAGCTTATTGGATTCTTTTGAAAATTCAAATACTGTGCTAGCATCATTCAATGTTGTTTAGCTCCAGATAACAATTTCATTTAAAATATTTGAAGTCAAGAAAATCTTCCATTCACATCTGCTGACTCTGTGTATACAATGCTAGGTTAACTGGCTTGCTTAAAGGAGTGTTTACAGTTCATTACTTGGTTCTGCAACTTAATTCTGAAAGTTCATAGAATACAGGGTAAACTGAAATTACTATTGGTGCAAAATTTTACCTGTCTGTAAGCACGTTAAATGCTGTTAATAATGTCTTGGGAATAAGGAAAACCTGTTTCCCAAAACTGTGCATTAGGGTAATGTACAGTTGTTATGAGCAGTACTTTGAAAATAAACAGAACCTGGTGTTCTTGTGTTCCCTGGCTGTCCTCTGCTGTATCCCACTCCATGCGGAAGGTAAAGGAGCGAGATCCCTATCTCATATTTCAGGGTCATCCTTTTCTCTCACAGGGCAGCGGTAGTTCTGTAAACTATCAGTGTCCTTGTGCTCAGGAAAGACCACCAAGAAAAATATGAACAGACAGTGCTATGTTCTTTCTTGGGTCTTTCCCACAGCTAGCAGGGAAGCCCTCAGTAGAGGGTGGAGGAGGCATTTGTTCTTGAGGGAAATTTGTTGTTCATTGGCTTAAAAGATTCTTCCTGGACAATCCTAATTTTTTCCCTAGGATTGTGCCATACTACTCACATCAGTCAAGAACTATGGTGATTACACCTGTAGGAGATTTTGGAACTTGATATTCCTGACTGTCCTTTGTTTGCCAAAGTTCATCTGTAAGTCAAAGCATTGGACATGGTGGTACCAGAAGGAAGCAAGTGTGATGTTGTGATATTCTGTCACTAATAATTGGGAGGCTGTCTCTTTCAGCGTTTTGCTGTTTTTCATAGCAGTATATTAAAGCTCACTTCAGTTCCTTCTTGCTCTGTCTCTGCTGTTCTCGATTCCTCACCACCTTTTGAATAATGAGGCCTTGAATTATAGACACATGATGATACCAAGGTCTTTATAGCCCTCTCCCTACCACTTATGATCTGTTTGATTTTTCTCATGTGTGAAGTTTGCTTTGTTAAGATGATTTTCTCAGTAGGGCCTCTGTATAGACAGGGACTGTGATTTCCCTGCTCTGAAATTGTGTCCCTTGCCTTTTTGACCTTGTTATATGCAGTAGTTATTTAACTGAATCCAAAATTCATTTTTCATTTGCTGGTGTTTTCTTTTAATGTTATTGAACATTTTCCCCTAAGTTTGTTACTTGCTTCTGGAATTTTTTTTAAAAAAAGTTGTTGAGCTTTTAAACATTTTTTGTCTTCTACATAATTTTTTCATTTTGCCTGCTGTTTGTACTATATTATATTTCCTGCTGATACACTTGCATATAACCTTTCAAGCTATTAAGAAATATTATAAAGGTCTTTTTTTGTTTATTTCATTGACCATTTCCTAATTTTTCAATTTCCAGCGACATTGATTCTTTGGGTTTTTGGTGCAGCCTTCTCAAGGCTTGGATCTCAAAGAATGTTTTGTGCAGTTATATTTTCTCTTATTTTATGGGTTAAAGCTTCTATGGAGCAAAATCTTTCATGTGGCCTGTTCTGTGGAAGTCTCTGTGGTGCTTCCAACTATTTGCTGTTATAATGTCAAAATTAAATCTTGTTTCTTAGCGAGAATGAGTTTCTCACTTCTTGAAATAAATTGAGATCAGCTGACTTCTCCTCCATATGCTGTCATTGGAGGTGAACAGCAATTGCTTCTACACAGTATGGATATACTGTCCTTATGTAGAAGAGGTGAGTGATTTGGACTGACCCCTTAAAAGTAGGGATGCCCCTGGCAAATGTTAGTGTGAATAAGGGAGCAAAATCAGTTCAGAATCATTGCATTCCTTGCATTGAGCTCTTTTTCAGTCTCCTAAGAGAAGGAGGAATTTCTCTTACAGAGATTTTCTTGATTCTTTCATCCCTGAATGGAACATCTCTGTGTTCTCATGTGAGGATCACTTTAAATGACTGAGACAGTGGAGTCTACAAGACTGTACAAGGGCCCCCATCTCTTACACAGGATGTTTTCTGCAATGTGTTAGAGCCCAGACAGATTTAGTGGACTCAGGAATTGGGCCCTCATTTAAAAGTGCTGGGAGAAAGTGGAAAGCTGTTGTGACTTCTAGGACTTCAAATATGAAAGCATGAGGATCCACAGATAAACCTCTCACATTTTCCCATCTCACTGATGTTTTACAGCTATGCTGGAGAATATGAAATGATGGCTGCTAGAATGAAAGATTTTGTCTTGTCTTCTGAGTTTTTAGAAAAAATTTATAGAAAATCCAGTTAAGAAATACTAACAGACTTTCTGAAAGGTCCCCAAATGTTTTTAGAGATAGCATCATAGTACAATTCTATGAAAGACAAGCCTTTTGTGAGAAAACCTAAAAATCTATACATTTCCCATGGTATTTACACCAGCCAAGGCAACTGTAGTGTCAGGATGCTCCTTCTCTTGCTGCCTGAGAAGCAGAGTCTTGATTGTTAGGTATTTTCTCTGCATTTTCTTCCAATCTGACATCTAATTGATACCTAAATCGTATCTTCTTAATGTCAGTGTTGTAGTAAATATGCAGCTTAATGTCTGGTGATTGAATGTTTTATTTTGGACAGTGTAAAACTTGCTCTTTTCTTTTTGACAGCTGTTTAAAAGACATGTATTTTTGATTTGTCCAAAGTCTGAATATTTATAGGTGATTAAAATAAAGAGGTTGTTTAGCAGGTGCTAACTGCAATTTTGTAGCTGGAGTATCATAATCACTTCATGAGGTTTCTCTGTTAAGGAAATTGTCTTTGTTTAATGCTAAAGGATGTAGGTAATCTGTCTCTAATGCCAAATTATTTCAGGGTGTGCACTTCATTTTTTCCCCTACATTTACGTAGATCGGAAAACTGAATGTTCCAAACAACTTGTGGAACAGTTTCCATATCAACTTTTATGTACTAAAAGTGTAATTAAAATTGTTCAACATAAAACATAAAAAGGAACTCAAATTTAATTTATATGGCTTTTTAAAAGAAAATTATTTCTTATTTAACTGGTTTTGTTAGCATGGTGCATTTGAATTTACCCCAGTAAAAGTCAGTGGCAAGTCACTGTCTCCTATTTAAATGTAAGTAGCTGGAACCATGAGGAAATACTGAATTTGCAGAGGTATCTATTCACACCCATTACTTTTATGCCTTTTGAGTGAATTCATGGTAATCAGTTTGTTAACATAAACAATGCAATCCCATTAACTTCTAAGGTAAATAGCATTAGATGCAAACATCTTTTTTACATTGCTACATGACTTGATTTGTTCTGCATATGGAAACGCTTTAAAACTTTCTTGCATTTCCTCTTTTGTGTAAGCGGCTTGTGACTCTTGTGATAGCTCATCTTTTACCTGCTGTGTCAGCTTTGCATCCTTATCCCCTGTGCACTGGCCTGTGTTCTTCCCTTTTCTATTTATCACTGACACATCTGGAGTGATGACACTCTTATTCCCTGTTCTGCGTTTATTTTAAAGCTAGAGGAGGGGTTTCTAAAGAGGAAACATTCTTACTGCTACTACTAATTCCTTACAGTTCTTTCCTTTCCCTGCAAGATGGCTGGTGTGTTTTGATAAAAATGAGTAATTTTGTCTTGGTATTAGTCAAATATGCCCAAGAGAGATGCAAATGTATGGCTAGGGAGCAGGAAATGATGGAATGGATTGGGTAAGGATTTCATGATGCTATCACTTCTCACCAGCTTCTGAAAAGTTACCAGATAAAACCACTTGCTTTGGTTTTAAAGTTAAAAGCCTTGAAAGTAACCAAACAATGGAAATAGAGTTATACGTATTTTTTTCGCATCTAGACTCTTCTTCCTCAGTGCTATTTTTTAAATCTTAAATGAAAGACCTTTTATATCTCCTGGCTCAAAGAAAAGGTCTCCTATAAAGACGTTTTCTTATACTTGAGAAACATTAGAGCTAGTCTGGCTGTTAAAATTTTATTGTTTACCTTAATCCAAATGCTTGATAGAGCCATACAGAAGTGATCTTTTGGCTATTTGATCAAAGGACATTGCAGATAAGATCAAAAGAAATTTGACTTTTGAAAGAATCAGGTTTGGTTCTATGTTATGCTTATTGCTCTGAACCATCTGGGGCAGTTTGGGGAAGATATGCAACAGGAAATATTTTGCATATGAAGCTTTTAGCTGAAGTGGTGAATAACCTTGGACTGGGTATATCCAAAGGACTGGTGTTGACCTATATCCTGTTGTGACAGCTGAGAGCAGCAGGTTGGAACTGCTGGATGGAATCCATACCCAGTTGTCCACTGTACTTTCTTCTTGTCACTACACAATGTCAAATCAAAGACATTTTTTCTTTTATTTTTTTTTAACTGTTGCTTATTCTAGCTGTTTACTAATTCAAAGAGAATATAGACTTGCTGCCATGGCATTACAATGGGAAAAGTAATTTAAACCAATGGCAGACTGTGTCCAGTCTGAGCATCCATCCTACATAACTAGGCCAAAGTGGAATACAACTTCCAAATATAATAAAGGGGTGCTTTTTTTTTTCTCACTAGCTGTTTTGCTGCCTGCCAATTTTGTTGGGTCTCTGTATCAGTTGTAAATGATGTGTGAAATAAAACACTTCTCAGTTGATGGATACAATCCTCATGATTACAAATGCTCTTCGAATTGCTGTGGTATGTTTTGTTTAGATCAGACACGGAAGTCTACCTAGTGCATAATGTTCACTTTAGAAAGGAGATAGAAGGAGGGCTAGTAGGAACCAGTTTTTGATATCTGGGTAGTAGTACTGGGAGTTCCTCACTGGCCAGTATTAATTCCCACCCCTCTCCTAATTATGAAAACAAAAATTAGAGACTTGAGACTTACACGTGACTTGTCAGCAGCACATTGGCAATCAATGCAGTAATTCATTAGTTCTTGACTCTAAGCCTGAGATCCAGCGTCTGGTGATACAGTCTATTTAAAAAAAAAAAAGTAAAATCTGTCTTAGCTTGCATATCCTTATTACATAGCTTTTACTGAATCAAATGAATATTCACTAAATGAATATATGTATTAGGTGAATACTTAAAAAGAAAGAAATGTATTCCAAAATGTGTTTTTTCTAAAAGGGCAGTATGAGTTTTAGTCTGTCGTGTTTTGTAGTGGCACTTTGGTATGATAATGTCATTCCACTCTTTGAGAATTTATACTGTCAAGTGGGATAGGGCTTGGGATCTCTGTGTGCCTCTGAAGTGGAAGAATGGAAACCTGGCAGCTCAAAGTCATTTTGGAATCAGGCTTGCTTAATGATTTCAGTATACAGACATGAATCATGACTCAATAGCTACTAAACCAGCTCTGTCTACCTTATCACAGTCTATTAACTGATGTGTTTCTAGCTCCCAACGTAATGTTCCTATTCACCCAGATCCTGTCATTGGTCCCTATGCTAAACCCCAGTTCAAGATAGGATAATCTGCTGAGGATATTCTTGTTCTCTATCAAACAAGGACAGCTGAGTGCAATGCAGCTTTCAAAGTGCCCAGTGTGCACATGATAGCAATACTGTTTGAACACCTGCATGATTTTTCAGCCATCTAGGAGCAATATCTGTAGCCAGGTTGAACTGTATTTAGCTGGGCAGAGCCGGGGCATTTGTCTCTGTAGAGCAAAGTAAAAAGCGAGTCATGTTCTTTCTCCTTTTCCACACTGATCCAATAACGGTAGACACCCATATTCCCAAAACCTGTATAGCTGTGTGTGAGGCTGTTGCCAGCAGATGTAAATTATTTTATTTTATTTTATTTTAAACTTCTGCTCCCCCACCCCTTTTTGTAGCCTTAGTGGGCTCAGGCAGGTTACAAGTAAGAGATGTCATTTTAATAATGACTCTGCAAGAAAAACTGAAGGAGTAAAACAAAGCATTTGCTGCAGTGAAGTGTTTTTGTTGCATACAGCCCCTCTACTAGGTTTTGCAGAGAGGATCACTTCCCTGGTGAATGCTCGAAGAAAGCCCTTGCTGATTAGAGGTGATGAAGGCCATCACTTCTCCCTCTCCTTTTGTTTTGATTCTGTTGTTGTTAAGCTGAGGAGCTGATGCCTGTTGTGTGCTCTTTTCCTTGGTCTCTCTGCTGGCATGCTCCCATTTCTAAAGTGAGATCTAGCAAAGCAGCTAATGGTAATTTGCATCTATAAGTGCTACTTTAAAGAAAAGAGAGATAATTTCAATGTGTGCACATGTGTTTGATTTATTCTAGTGGTTATGTGCTATTTGCTGCTCTTGTGATTGAGGACTGCCCATTCTGTGAATGTGCTTAATACTTTGAAAACTTGAAAGTTATGATGGCACCCCACACAATGTCAAAATGTGCATTTGAAGTAAAAGCCCAGCAATTCAGCTCATCTGGTCTTGTTCATAGCAGGTAAAAGGCTGCCTTGATGACACTTAGAGCAAATGAATTTCTCTCCTGCAGTCATGCACTGAATAAATTGCTTGATCTAGTTCGGTACAAAAGGACATGATCTATAAATAGTTAACAGAGCTTTCTTCAGGACAAGTGATCTATAGACTGGAACTCTCTCTTGGGGTCTTTTAAAAAAGTAAGTGCTGATATGAACAAAAGGAAAGTTTGTTTTTTAAAAAAGGCCTTTTTAATGAGATTGAAACTCACATACTTTAACTTCCTTTTGAAAGCATCTGGCCAACCACTTCAAAAGTCCAAAAGGCTAACCTTACAGTCACTTGAAGAAAAGAAAAAAGGTCAGTCTGCTAATCTGATGTGAATATATTGTCAATAACTGAAAATACAAGATAAAACAGCTGGTTAATTTGAATCAAAGAAATTAATGTCGTATAAGCATCAGTGAAT
Source organism: Sylvia atricapilla (assembly GCF_009819655.1). Lineage (NCBI taxonomy): Eukaryota > Metazoa > Chordata > Aves > Passeriformes > Sylviidae > Sylvia > Sylvia atricapilla. Next base: position 76,436,327 of record NC_089141.1, read on the forward strand.
TCAATTTTTGCAGTTTTAGGCTTAAAGGAACTTCTTTTTATGACATTTTTATACATTTGTCGACATACCACACTGTTGGCCACAGGGTCTGTCTCTGTCCTATATGCTCTTTCATGCACTTTTTTTGGCAGCTAATATTGCAGGTTTTTAAACCATTGGTATTTGTGATAAGCAAAACTTCTAAGACATTTAAGTGTGCTAAAGGAAGCATCCATCTACCAAATTTCATCCTATGTGGTATTTTAAGAAGGAAGAAAAATTCTATAAAATCACAGACTCATTAAGGTTGAAAAGATCTCAAAGATCAATGAGTCCAACCTTTAACTGAACACACCTTTTCAACTAAACTGTAGCACAAAGCCAACTTTTCCAGAAGAATGCTGTGGAAGACAGTACCAAAGGCTTTACTGTAGTCCAGGTAGGAAATATCCAGACCCTAGCCCTCATCCACTAGGTGGGTCACCTGGTCATAAAAGGAGACAAGGTTGGTCAAGCAAGACCTGCCTTTCCTTATTAACCCATGCTGGCTGGGCCTGACCCCCAGTTGTCCTTTCTATGCTGTGTGATTGCACTCAAGACAATCTTTTCCATAACCTTCCCTAGCACCAAGGTCAGGTTGACAAGTCCAGTTGCCCAAATCCTCCTCCTTACCCTTCCTGTAAATGAGTGTCACATTGGCCAACCTCCAGTCACCTGGGGCCGCCTCAGTTGACCAGGACTGATGGTAAATGGTTGAGAGTGCCTTGGTGAGCTCTTCCACCACCCTCAGTACTCTCGGATGGATCCCCTCATCCCCATGGAGCTGTGAGTGTCTCAGTGGCACAGCAGGTCACTGACTGCTCCCTCCTCCCTCTGTTCTGCTCCCTGTCCCTGACTACCAGCTCTAGGGCTGGTTATCCTGAGGAAAACCAGTCCTTCTGTTAAAGAGTGAGGCAAAGAAGCTGTTGAGTACCTCAGCCTTTTCCTCAGCCTTGGTTACAATGTTCCCCTTAGCATCCAATAAAGGATGGAGATTTTCCTTGGCCTGCCTTTTTGTTGTTAATGTATTTATAAAAGCACTTTTTATTATATTTCACAGCGGTGGCCAGATTGAGTTCTAGCTGGGCTTTCGCCTTTCTAATTTTCTCTCTACATGATTCTTGTACTCTTCCCGAGTTTGCTGCCCCTTCTTCCAAAGGTCAAAAACTCTCATTTTTCCCCCTGAGTTCCGGCAAAAGCTCCCTGTTCAGCCAGGCTGATCTTCCCTGCCAGCTTGTCTTTTGGTACATAGCAATGGCTTGCTCCTGCACCTTTAACATTTCCATCTTAAAAGTATGTCCAGCCTTTCTGGACCCTTTGTTAGTAAAGGTGGTTTCTCAAGGTACTCTGAATCATTAAGTTCTCTTTCACTGAGTTGAGAGCAGTCATCTTGAAAGTATGGATTTCCCTGCCTGTATGACCTGTGAATGTAAAGTTGGGGTTTTAGTGGCAGTATGCATGCAGGCCAGGATGGTGATGATGACAAAGGGGCGGGCACATGTTGCTGGTGTGGATGTCAATCCTATCAGTGTCTCCAGGACACACTTAGCACCAGCAAGCACAGTGTGTGCTCACATAACTGGGCAGAGCTTAAGAAGCAGAGATGTGACTGTGAGTGCTTGGAGGCCAGAAGAATCCTTAACTAGAGACAAAACAACCTATTTAGAAATTTGCCATTGTTTTTTTTGGGAGAGCAAATCATTTTGTGCCTACAGAGAAACTGAAAGCTAAGTTTTCCTAAGTCCAAACTAGAAAATCACTTGAGCACGTGAAGGCTGCTGGCTTGATCAATTAAAAAAAAAGTTAAAATAGCATAGTGCAGTCCCCTCATCTAGGTGAGGAAGTAGACTAAGACTTCTCTAAACAACTGAAGGAAATCTCTGTCACAGATGTGCTGGTCGCAGGGACGCCAACATCTTCTGGAAGGGCAACATATGAGATGAATGGTGGAAGGTTTCTGAATAGTGTTTGGGATAACTATTTGATACTGTGACTGGATGGGTGAACTGGTGTTGACACACCCAGATCAGCGACTCACTTCCAAGGAAGAACTGGTTGAAGAGGTGATACCAAAGATAGTCTTGGCTGTGACAGCCATGAAATGAATGGCTGTTATTTAGGACCCTGAAGGAAAGGAAGAAAAAGATTAGCAGGGTACAGATCCTGGACACGAGGCTAGTGGATGTCAATGTATTCTTTATTTATGCAAGGTCCTGCACTTGCATTGGGACAACTTCAGGTATCAGTACAGGCTGGGGGATAAATGGATTGAAAGCAGCCATGCTGAGAAGGATTTGGGGATGCTGCTGGATGAGAGGCTTCATGGCAGCTGGTAGTATCATGGGCTGCATCAAACGCAGCATGACCAGCAGGTTGAGGAAGATGATGCTGTCTCTCTACTCTGCTCTGGTGAGATCCCACCTGAAGTGGCATCAACCTGACAGATTTGTTTGATAAATTGACAGGATTTGCGGTCTAGGGGAGAGCAATGAATCTCATTTTCCTGGACTTTAACAAGTCTTTTGGCATGATGTCACCTAACAAGGTAACAAGCCAGTTGAGTGGTCAGACTCAGTGGGCCGTGGTTAATGGGTTGTACTCTGCTTGGAGGTTACCAAGGTGCTGCAAGGATCTGCACTGTGACCAGTCTTGTTCAACAACCACATCAATGCCTGGAGGCAGCAGTGAGAGTGCACAGCCCTAAGATCTACAGAAGGCATAATTGGAGAAAGAGCTCAGTGCAGTCAAGGGCAATGCTGCCACCCAGTGGGACCTAGGCAGGTAAGAGCAATGGGCTAATGGGAACTTAGTAAAACTGACTAGTCAGTGCCTGTCTTGAAGACTCAGTATTTGATGTGGTCTGAGTTTCGAGTAGAAGGATCTAATGACCTCCCTCTATCTGCAGACTACACCTCTGTTAACAGAGCACAGGGCAACTTTTGGTGCCAGGGTGTCCTGCTGACTCAAACACATCCTGCTGATGTGTCTGCCCACATTTTCAAGTCTTTCTCCACAGACCTGCTCCCTAGCTACTCAGGTCACAATGTATCTTTGTGATAGGTTCATCCTTCTTACGTTGGGACTTAAAAATTAGTCTTGAATTTCACAAAGTTTTCATTAGCCCCTTCCTCTTGCCTGTCTAGGCTCCCCTGGATGGCAGCCCTGCTCTCGAATGTTTAATCTGGTTTTGTGCCATCTGTAAACTCCACAAGACTATACTGTCACCTCTTCCAGGACATAGTCCTGGAAAATGTCAAACACTTTGAGAGTAACCAGACCCTGGGTCACTAGCAAATACAGTCCAAAGAACAGCAGATAAAGCATATACAAGAAGGAGCTTAACTAATAAGAACTCCCACATGGGAAATCTAGCTGAGTTTTTTTGCATTTATGCATAATTCATTTGCATTAATGAATGACAGCATGTGAAGTGCTATTTGGTTGCTGCTATTTCCTAATGTGGCAAATATGACTCTGATTTTGTTCGAGGTTCTTAAAGACAGTGTGGGGAAGTTAGAGCAAGTTGTATAAGAAGACCCAGTAGTTTCCAAGACAACTCTGCAAATTACCACATGTTCTTACAGGCCAGGTAGCCAGTAATTCATGATAAGGAAGTGTATTGTGGTTATTTGCTACTGGCATATATAGATGCAAGATAGTGTTTGAACTCTTCTGCTGATTGATTTATTTTTTTTTACATTAAAAACTAGGAAAATATTTTACAAAATGCATAGGGTTTCATGCATCATGCTTCTAAAGGAAGTCTTAGGCTCACCAGCCCCATAAAGACTTTGCTCACATTCTTGAGGTGGCATGGGACTGCATAAGGTAAGGGACGATAGCTTTGAAAGAGGACAGTTTTCACTTGCCTTTTCTATTCCCGTGTGCTTCTACGTTGGCTGGACAGTAGATTAGACGAGAGTTCCATGCATTTTGTGAAAACTGTTTGGGAACCAAAAGCTGCTTCATCCAGCTCAATTTGGCTTAGTCTGAGGTCACTGCAGACTGTTACTGAATACTGCTGCCTATGGCTGGACCTTCTATAGCCACTGTGCTACAAATTCTCTGGTCACCCCCTCTTCTGCACAAGAAGCAATACCTATCCTTTACCTGATGTGTAAAAATGTGACAACACCCCTTCATGTTTTGGCATGGATGCTGTGGTTAGCAGTGGTGGGGGTAAGGAGTCTTCTGCTTGAGACAGTTACTTTTTCCACAGAAGAGGAGAGCTTTATGTAGGTTTGAACAAAGTCAAATACATACAAGCTACCTCACGTTTACAAGAGTTACACTTGCTGTTATTGTTCCTTCCTTGTGGGAATGATTTTAAGGTTCACTTTGCAGAACCCTTGCTGCCCACTGGATGTGCCTTAGATTATTGCCAGTTGAAGGGAGTGAAGGCTATGAAGTGAATATTCATATATATCTTGTGAAGAGTACTGTCTGTTTTCCTGAAAAGTATATCTTCATGGGCAGCTGTCTTGATCAGAGAAAGACTTCAGCAAGTCTGCAGAGGGTGATTTTTCATTTTGTAGATCTGATTGATTAGAGAATGCTGTTTCTTCCATTATAGCAAGAGTTAGAATTAAGGGCTGTAAGTACTATGGCTAAGGGTGGCATAGCCAAGTAGTTAGGGCCAGGACTCTTGAGTTAAACACCATGCTGAGAGGCAGAATTGAAACCATGGGATTAAATCTGCAGACTTAAGTTAGTCAGACTCAAGGCTGGCATGAGGAACTTCAGGCATAATGTTTTGAAACATCAGGCAGGAAACAAATGCTTCAGCTGCCCTCTAGTCTCCTGGAAAACCACCTTCATTTCCAGGAGAAAAGAAGTGACATGTGCCAGATGTACGCGAGACTCTGCATTAGTAAATTAACAGGGCTATAACACTCAGGCTTGTGCTGCCTTCTTTAATTGCCTGACATGCACATGGAATGCCAAATTATGTTCTCTAAAGGAAATTGAATGCAGATTATGCTTTGCAGCTCTTTGCACTATTGGTTAGCTGGTACCTATCATGCTGAACATCAGGAACTCACTCCACGAGAGGTGAAGGGTCTGCTACTTGTGTAGTTCAGGTGCATGCCAGCGAAAGTCTGCAAAGTTGTGACAGTGGGGTAAGCTGTTGACCTTTTTCTAGCATTGTGTCTTGGACTTGTCAGTCTTCTTTCTGAGACCTCATTTACAGTAGCTTTTGAATTGGAAATAATTGTAAAGGACCATGGCTGCTTTTATTTTTTACGTCCTCACACAGGGACAAACAGACCTTTTAAAAAAGGAATAATTCATCACCACTATGTCATGTGGACGTAGTGCAGCAATGCAGTCATAGTTACTGTAGATGTACATACACATATGTGTATATTTGGAACTGAGTAGTCAAGGATAAAGCTAGACTATATAGGTGTGGTATAAAGCACAATGTGACCCACTGCAGGAGTGAATTGACTGGGATCTTCTCACTGCAGTTCAAGTGTTAGCATCCATTGAATGGTGATTTGTTCTTGGCTTTCTTAGGAGCACAGAAACAAAGTAAGATGGGAAGTAGTAAATGTAATGTCATTAGTTAATCCCCATATCCCCCTTCACACCCTAAACACCAACCTCCAAGCCTAACACGAAAAGGTCCTGGGTTTATTGCAGTATTTATTAGGTTCAGTTATGATATCTATTGCTAGTGGAGGAATGAAGGCAAATACAAACTTCTGACGAGTTCTTCTACCATCTTCTCTCTTCCCCTATTTCTACCTGCTAGCCTTGCTAGGCTGTTGAGCTGCAGAAAGGAGGTTTGCTCTATTAGATAAAGTATTGGTTTGGTTTCAATCCCCATCTGGTTTTTGTCACAGCATGTCCTGTCTTCCCCTCCACCTCTGCGTTTTCCCTCATTTGTATTAAAAATAATGTGATCACTACGTGGTAAATATCTTATTTCCAGTCCTTGTTCATTTTCTCTGATATCTTGATGTCCTGTCTTTGTCATCCTACCTATCAGAGCATAGCCAAATTTCCTTGGGATTCTCTTGGCATTGCGTCACAGTTGGTTACACATGGTGTTAATGACGCAAAGGTGGTGGGGTCGATCCCTAGAGACCGTTAACTTTGAGAGTTGAACTCAGTGCTCCTTGTGGATCCCTTCCAACTGGGAATATTCTGTGATTTCTGTGATCTTCCCCAGTTGCACATACCATGGTGAGTTGCAGGTGAAGGCAGCCAAGACCCTGTAGCTCCATTATGTGGGAAGAGTGCTGCAGTTTATGGGATAAGCAGTAGTTCATATACCCTTCCCCTGACCCTTTATTCTTTCTTGAATAGAGAAACCGTAATAGTGACAATATATTATATGGTGGTTTCTACTGCACATAAGTAGCCTACAGTGCACAGTTTGTTTAGACTTAGCATCTGTTTGCTCTCTCCTTTCTGGGTGGTAATCTGGAATCAAGAATGGCGAGACTTGTATAGACCCTGGTGAGGGGTTTTGGGCAGGTCATTTACCATTGTGACACACTTGGTTTTCTCCTCTTTTGCTCATCTGTACAGTGACTAAAGAGCTAAGGATTAAATTGAGTTTGTTGTGGAGGTATTGACTTACATCCTGCCCCTGGACACACCCTTTGCTAGAACTGTAGATAGCAGCTATAGATTTTTTCTGAGGCTGCATGTAAGTCCTACACTGCTGTAAGTGGTATGGTGTTTACTTGAAGGTATTTTTGGGGACCAGTAGCCTGGTCTTCTTTGATGCTGTCTCACCTCGATCCCTGGGAACACATGGTAAATTATATTTTCAGACCCAGGCTCCAGTGCAGACAGTCTTTTTCTGATTTTAGAAATAGTTAAAACTTTTTAAATAATTGCCTTACCGAAGTTCAGTTGGTAATCAAAGAGGGTTGAGACAGAGCACTGGATATGCTTTTCTCCATTTGGAAAGTCTTTTTCATATGCTTCTCCTGTTCTCAATAAAGACAGTATTTGCTGATACACATTTGCTGAGAGTGGGCTGGGTTCACCAGAGTGTTCCAGCTGCTCTGCAGTGCTCTGGAAATACAAACCAGCTGCAGGTCTGGCTTAAGTCAAGCCAGGTTTGTGGCTGGTTTGCATCACTGGAGCAGTGTAAAGTACCTGAAGCATGCCAGCTAATCTGGCCTATTGGTGAACCATTATAAATGACTTGTTTTTCTTCTTGTTCTTTACATGTGACTTTATTTATAGTCAAAGCCCATAGAAATTGCATAGATTGTATCGCTAAGGCAAACTTTCTGTTCTAAACTAAAACCTATAAAATCAGAATGGTTTTTAAGCCAGAACTGCTGCTTCTTAACTGAAATAAATTTATCGAATTGCACACTACTCCTCTGCATTCTCTGTTATGGATTTCTTTTAAGATGCTTCTTCTTATTGGGTCAAATAATAAGTCTGAGACCTAAAAGAGTAGGCTTTATAAGTTTTATTTTGCAAAACGTGTGCTCATCTTTTATTCTAAATACATTGAATTTTTTTTCTAGTTTATTGAGAATGTATGCAATAGTTGTGTCATTATCACTATAATCTGAAATTTACTGGTTAGAAAATACTTTGGAGATTTTGAGAGAGGAAGAAAATTTATCAACCATGATTTTTCTTCTCTTTATAGTAAATTATAGAACTGAAATAATAGTTGCCTACCTTGAACAGTATGATGATCATTCAAAACATGCCATAAATATTAATCAACAATTATATTAGTCCATATGTAATACTTTTTTTCTTAACCATCTCCTTCTCTGAGATAGCTCTTATAGTGTTGAATGTGTGATGTGTGTTTTTCAAACAGTATAATACAACAGAAGAATGATAGAAGATCATTACAGCTATGATGATCTATACTTTTTTCAGAACCCAGAATTTTTGCTCTTCTCCTAGAAATATTTTTGTATAATGAACATGGTATGATTAACTCCCCCACTTTCTGGATAAGCATATTGGCATTCAAGTCAGAAATTGTATTCTCTGATCATCTGTATATTGAAAGAAAACATGTCAGAATTTCCAAAGTTTTTCTAGACTTTGAGGCAAAATGCTGAAGAATTAATTACTGCCTCATATTAATTAAGATAACAATGCAAAGCCCTTCATTAGAAGCATAGGAAAAGTTCTTCCTTGGTCCTTGGAGGGAATATTATATGCAAGCCCTGTTGTGTGGGTTGCAAGGTGTCACTGGAATTTATATGCATTACTTGTCTAATTGCAGTAAATGTAGCATGTCCAGATAGGTTTAAAAGTTGGATGGCTGTTTGTTACTTGCTGGAAATCACTTGAAACCTTGCTACTCAGAGGCAGCTGTTCACAGGTCCTTCACCTCTCCCCAGAGATAGCTGGAAGACTCTGTTGTTGGACCCTGTCTTTTATGGCAGAAGCAGTAAACATGACAGGTTGTTTGGGAGCCATCTGTTTTAAAATGGTTGCTGCTTTGTATGCAGTAATGAACTTGAGATCAGTTTTCTGTCTGTCTTCATAGTAACAGCCTTGTTTGGTGTCACAACAGGTGGAAGTTGATGGGATGAAACTGAATGTGACCAGCGAGTGGAACCTGGCTTCACCCTTGTTGTCTGTCACCATAGATGGCACTCAGAGGACTATACAGGTAATCTCACCAAAGCCTCTTTGGGCATACAAATGATACTGAAACATGGGGTCTAAACTTGCTGCATCATAAAAATTATGTGATGTTGCACAAACAGCAGAATCTTTCTACTTTGTGACAAATTCACTCCACTAAAGCTCTGGATGCACTTGAAGTTGCTTATCTAGAGTTTTGAATAGCTTGCTTTTAATGAGAAGTTCCTTATTTAGATAGAAGCTTACCTCAGCTTATAGGCTCTTTTTATTCAGTAGCTTGTGAGGAGACAGTTTCTTAACCATATAAAAAATAAGGAATGGTTTACTGCAAAAAACCAACCAACTGAAAAAACTGATCAACTGAAACAAAAAACCCTCCCTCCTAACCCAACTCGCAACAGAAACCCATGTGGGGACCTACAGTAAAATTAGTCTCATGTGGATTGTGTGATTGTTACACTTCTGGGCCTTTGCAGTTTGAAAGTCACAGGGCAGCACATCTCCCATGTAACATGTAATGTGTTTTTTATGTACTTATAAGAAATATGATTAGTTTCATAATTTTGAGAAGATAAATATAGAAAACATCGCAAAAATTATGTGCCTCTTAGAAAAGAGGACTGAAAAGCTAAAAGTAGTTGTATTTTCTTTCCTTCTGAACACTTAAGTGTTTGAAACCAACTCTACGCACCAGAGAATGCTTTTCTAAATGTAACTTCAGTCAGGATTTATATATTTGTTGACAAATCATTTATTTACAAATATCTGTTGATCCTGACATTAATGAAAAACAAATCAAAACTTACTGAAAGTGTTTTCTACATCTAACAGTATCTGTTTCCTATCCATTTATCAGTGATACAATGGTCAGATTTCTCATCATTTACAATGGAATGTGTGAATTTAGTTTTTCATTTTTACCCCTGGCAAGTTACTCAGCTGGAAACACTGTTTTTGCTTTGATAGAATTTAAAAGACTGCAACTTGAAAATAAAAAATTATTTTATCTTTCAAGGTTAGTATTGCCCGAGAGTGAAAATTTCCCAAATAAATTCTGGACTTGAGTTCTGTAGATTTCTTGGGAGATTTATGCTAGCTTCAAGGAGTGTGTATATCTAAAATAATATTCTATTTTTAGGTATATTTTTCTTTTTTATTATTTTAATACTGGTCCATTTTGGTGCCATTATATAAAGTACATTCCTAATTTTGAACAGGAAAAAATACCAAGGTATGAATCTATAAAATCTGCCTAGTTGACAAGCATTTTATTTAGAATGGATAACTGTGTTCACAAGACCTCATTGCAAACTATATTACTGTATGACTGGATATATAATAACTGATAGTAGTAACACCATTTAGCTAATAATAGTTGAATTGGCCCATAAAATTAGTTCCAAAATTAATGATCATATGATCTGAAGAAGCTTTCTTCTGGGAGGTGAGCCAGCAATAGTGTTACTTCCTACTCCCTGAGTAGGACCAAACCCTATGAAATACTGCAGATCTAGCCACAGCAACATGCTATAAGCTGACTACATGGTATCTAGCCAACAGAATGTGGAAAAAGCACATATGTTGTTTCCTTCTCAGATTTTATCTGCCTTTGCTTTTAGCAAAGAAACTCAGTAGCTTGAGAAGTTATTAATTTTTTAGTGTATATATGTAAATTTATGGGAACCTTAAACATGACCTCTGACAGTCACTCACCAGAATCAAAATTGGGTTCTTGGTTATATATTTCTGTAGATTTGCCCCACTGCAAGAACCAAATTAGACAAGTGTATTCCTGTAGGTCAATTTGTCTCCAAAAGCAATTGACCCCTGAGTCTTGAAGTATCTTCTTTCTGCAAAACTTAGCCCTAGAGCCATTTAAGCAAAAAATATGGATGAATTGAATAATTCCAGCTGTGCTTTATTAATTTGCAGCCGATCTAATTTTTCCTCATAGTTGGTTTAATTCTAAATTTGCCCAACCAAATACAATCTTTGTGTGTTTTATTTCTTTGAAGGTTTGATTTATGCACCTTTGGCTCAATCCCACAGTTTGGCCATAAACTAGCAAAGCACTTAAGCATTCAAACAGGGAATAAATAATCTTAAAAAAGTTTCGGTTTGAAATATATTTATGTGAATTATAGTCTAGACATTCAAATGTTTGTGTATCTATTAAAAAATACGTTATTAAGTATGCTTCTGTATTTTCACTCCTCTGCTAAAGGCTCAATGAGAATTAGAGCAAAGCAGAGCACCAACTCTACTGCAGAGTTATGAAGGGCCTTTGAGTTAAAAACTCACATTTTCCAGGAGAGTTTCTAGATATGGGACCTGAGTGCCTGAGGAGAAGTATAGGCTCTGGTCACAGTCTGTCTAGGGCATACCAGGGCACAACAAGGATGTGTGGCAGCCCCCCTCCTCCTGCTTTTGTTTCCTGTGTGAGGAAGCCCATCTGTGTGCAGCAGATGGGAGCTGCGGAGTGCCTGGCCAGGTACCCAGATGAGAGTGGGATCAGAACCCTGGGGTATACTGCAGGTCCTGTGGCTGCAGCATAAGGGCTCTGAAATCATTGTGCTGCTTTGGGTTACTCTGAGATCCAAGGGATGTTATACAAAGTAAGGAAATGAGGAAAACTTGGGATCATTTGAGCAAGAGATTTTTGAGATACAGTCTCCAAGGATGGGCAGACCCCATGGCATATCTTGTAGCACTTAGATTTCATCATGGGAGTTTTTGTGGTTGTTTTGAATAGTTCCTCAGTTAATCCCAATTTCTCAGCATTTTGTTTACTTATGGCAAAATTCTCTCTCTCATTTGATGAGGCTGAATTCAACACATCCTGAAGTGTAGGATTTTGTCCACCAAGCAAATGACGGTTTTTTGGTACAGAAATACTTTACCAAAATGGTTTCCCATACTTGTTTCAAAAGACATTAGTGGCTCAGAATTTGACTTACATCTAGCTATATTATGAATTTGGAGTTTGCCTTTGCTGAAAATCAAAGGTCTGTAGGAATATAGTTGCAATACACCTTCCTCAGATTTGAAGGGATTGGCTTTAATTTAATTGCAAATGCATCTGTAAAATACTTGTATATATAAAATGGGATTTAAATATGATATAACCCTTTAGGAAGTATTTAGAATAAAAATAAATTAATAAATGAGGTCTTAATGATTCCTGTGAAGAGTGAGTGGAAAAGTGGAGGTTGATTGAAGTTGTGGAAAGGAAAAATAAGAATTCCAATGGAAACTGGAAGGGAGAATGGTGGCTCAGTGTGATATCCTGGAAAGTAATGACAGTTGGAAGAAAGACAACAGGCATATTTTGGGAAAATTAGGGCATTTTTACTTCTTTGCCTCTCCTCCCATATACAAGTAAGCTAGATTTCAGTGAGCCGTGTGCCCACAGATGTTGTCTATGACCTCTTCTGTCTTCCAGTATGAACTAGGGAGCAGGTAGAAGGAAGGAATAAGCTGTCTTTTTCCATAGAGTTTGAGCATCTTTTATTCCTCATGGGAACTAGAATCTAAGGGGACCTCAAGATAAATCAAGGAATCCATGGAGTCCCGCAGATGGGCTTGAACCCAGCTGCAGCTCTCTCCTTTCTAGTCAGGTTGCAAGTGCATGCCTTCTGCTGGGACACTGCACAGGAAGACCAGATATCCACAGGGTGAGCAGGTTGCTCAAGAAAAAAGTGCTTCCAAGAAGGAGATCCTCAAAGCAACAACTACTTGTGTTTGGGCAGGTTCTCAAAAACCTCTCCACTGACCATTCAGATTTCGAGGCTGCTCTGTGGCAATGCTACATGGACAGATTTTACAACTGCTTAGTGCTGTTGAATGCTGTGTCTCCATTGATTCCACCATCAAACAATCAAAAATCTCGTTGTTAAATACCTTTTACTTGCAGATAGTTCCCTGTAGCAAGATGATGCTGAGCCAGAACCATAGAATGTTTTTGTTTGAATTATTTGTTACCATCTTTGCCAATATTTTTGTACTCCTTAGTTCCATCATATGAACGCAGCCTTTTCACTGCCAAACTGTTGGGCCCACAGCTCTGCTATCTTGCTATTCTGAAACCTTCTACCCTCTAAAGGTAGTGTAAGCATTCTGCCTGGATCCTGGAAAACTTTTCATGGCTTTTAGCACCTCCAGAAAGCAATTTTACAATAGCACTGGTGATACCTCCTTTTTTATATTTCCTGTCTTTCGGGGAATTAGTCCCTAATAAGCTGAAGCTCTGTAGGATGTAGTGGCAACTCAGCTGGACAAGGTCCTGAGCAGTTCAGCCAGTATCACTTTGACACTAGCCTTGCTTTGAACAGGGAACATGACTACCTGATTTCCAGAGGTCCCTTCCAGCAAAACTGTTCTGTGTCTGTTGGGCATCCGAAACTCTGCAGTAAAGAGGTCTTTATCAGTCACAGCAAGGTGTAATTAAGAGAGTAATGGAGTTGCTAAACAAGAACATGATCCTGTAAAGCTGAAATCATCAGTCTCAAGCTTGAAGTGTTTTTGTGAATGAAATAGATGAAGATTTATCAGGGGAGCTTTCTCTACTTAGTGTTAAAGGGAATTTGGTGATAGCATCACTTATTTTTTCATTTAATTTATTTATTGCATCAACAATTGCAGCAGGAGTAGTATATTCTGCATCCTGGGGTATGACAAATATAAGTGCTTCTCTGGTACAATGTTTCTTTAGATTATTATTTTGGTCTATAATAACAGAAAAAAATGAGAATGCTGGTTATGAAATCTTTGTTCCAGGGAAATGTCTGACAGGAGAACAAAGCCTTTGCCCAAGTATTCATTTCCTACAACTCTTTGGAGACTTTCTTCATATGTGCAATTTTTTTTTACTTTTATAAGAAAAATTACCTTTTGTCATTTTGCTGTTTTGAGATCTCAGATGTAATCTGTGATAATGATAGGATACATTATATACATTTTCAGTCTAAAATACCATTACCTCAGAATACTTATTTTCTTAACCCCTGAAAATTATTTTGGGGAGGTTTAGTGAGCAATGTTCATGACTGCTTGACAGTCCATTTTTTAGTGCTGTGTAATTACTGCACATACTCTGCTGTTGTCCTTCAACCATGATTTCAAAATTACTCTTGGTAGGTTTTCTCCAGAAGAGGGACTCAGAATGATCTGCAGACATTTGGTTATCCTAGACCCACATAGCTGTACATTTGGGTAGAGAAAAGCCAGTGTGAGCCCCAGCACTGAATTCTTGATGGCCCACATTGATTAACCTGTAGCTCACTCCCTGGGGTTTTTTTCAGCCTGTTCCAGTTATGGCTAACCTAGCCAAACCTGGTACAGATTTCTTGTCCATGGTTCAAATGGAGAATGTGTGAAGGGAAGGGGAAAATTAATGGGAATCAAAGCTCATGAAACTACAGCAGAAGAGCTAAAAGCACACACCACTACCTTTACCAATTCTTTAATGAAAATGAATATACTTTCTTTTTTTCATTCAGGAAGGAAATGAGTGATCAACTGATACGTTCCATCAATCCCTCTGAAATGGGATTAGTTTTATCCTGTCTTACTCAAGATGTCAATCAAATAATGTTAGTTGTCATGGTATCTTATACCATATTTTTTTCCTCTTGGAGCTATACATTTTCAAGAAAAACAATGTTCAAGATGAATAAGGATTCTGTATATGTCCAAGAACCAAAGCACTGGGTTCAGTCACTGACAGACATTGTAGTTTTATGATATCTAAACCCTGAAAGATGAGAAATGGCTCTCTTGAACGTGGTAACACATTCAGGGAGCAAAGGGGAAGGAAGAGGAGGGGCGTAAGAGTGAGAAAGGACTATGGATCCTGTCAAGAATTTTTCTCAGGGCAGTCACAGACATTATCAGATGTAGAATCACATGGCAGCATTTTGACTGCATAATCCTCCCCTCCCTTATAGGAGCAAGATGCATCGTGGCATGCCAAAAAAAGGGTTAAACTTCCAGAAGTTCTAGTCATGTTGTGATTTAATGTAGTAACAGCAAAAATTTAGAAGTTCATAGAGAAGGCTGAATGCCTAATTATTGTGTTGTTGTAAATCTTAGGTTGAAGTAAATGTCCTTTAGATTCGTTCTTTACCAAATAAGCAGTATTTCCTGTGGAGGTTTTTTTGGTTGTTGTTTGGGAGGGGTGGGATTGTGTGGCTTTGTTTGTTTGTTTTTTGATTGTTTCTTTTTTTGTTAGTTCTAAAACTTGTCATCTACTTCTTTGTAACACTTTCCCGTCTAAGTGGATTAAAGAAATGCATGAACATACTTAGAAGGCACTCTCTGTATATGTAATAGCATACCTGCCATGGTTTTAATATAAAAATAAAAATTGGCAAAAAGAAGTATCAAGTAATAGTCACATTGGATATCACATAAAGAAATATTGGGAAGGATCTGTGTTTCTATTTTTCTGTTTGTAGGAGGACAGAAATTCCCAAATCACCTACTGTAATTGAATCACAAGCATTAAGAGAACTCCTAAAAAGTAGTGATAAGATGCCTTAGCCTCTTAGAAACTGCACCTGCACAATTGTCTGTGTGGATCGATGCCCTATAAGCCATTCATCCTGTATTTAACATCTGTATTTGTACTGTTTGGGAACAGATTCCATTTTGTCCCTGGAAAAGGGCTGAGATAGCTTGCAACAGGTCCAGGGGAGGCCAGTATTTCAGCATTCTGGCAGGATTCCTTTTAATGGGAAAGACTGTTTCAGTGCCACTAACAGCAGTCTTAAACACCTTTCACAAGTAAAAATGCTCACACACAGCCCTTGATCATCTCTTTTCCCGCTGGATGGCTGCTGCCCTTGTAAGAACCTGGGAAATGTGGATGTGCCCTGAGAAGAACAACTCACTGAGGCTTCATTTACTATAAAGTGTGAACTGAAACTGGTAATGGCTAAGGGTAGAGCAGTGCACAAAATCAGGCTAACTTCCCGTCTGTAGTTTAATGCTCTAAGGGGAGAAAATGATGGCACCACCAGTGGAGAATGCTAAATTGTGAAAAAGTAGGGTGATTCCTAAGTGGAAAGGCTTGTGAGGGTGAACAAGTCTGAATGTGCAGCACAATATAGACAGACTCCAGCATACTGCAAGTCTTGGTCACATTGCTAGTCTGGGATTACATCCCTCAACTGGGGTTTTCCACAGTGGAAAGGCAGTGCTGAAATGAAGTTCTGCTTTCTAGAAGGAGATGGAAAAGGAGACTGATAAGGTCAAATCAATCACCCATTTTTCTTGAGAGGATGACTTAAAGGTTTCACAGCTACTTCTGCAGCCTTTTTCTTCTTTCTGACCAAACCATGGGACTCCAAAGGTAGCAATGACATGGGTGGAAGATGAAGATTTCCAGATGTCCAAGCACCCTCGTGAACACAAAATCTCATAGATTAAATACTAGCAAATGAATCTGTTAAAACTTTAGAAGGTAAAATACTTTGGGTTTTTTTTCCCCGACTTCCCTGTTGTGGGAATATTTTTTTAATTAAACCTATCTGGGGATGATTCTGGTTTTGTTAGGTGGAATTTTCAAGAATTTATAAGTATTTGCTAAAAAGTGGATAGCAATCCTCCATTTAAAATTCCTGGCTTAAGATATTCAGAATTTTTGTTAGTGAGATGTTGAAATTAAATAATAGGGGCTGGGCTGCAAGAAATTCTATGTTCTGAAAAACAGCTCCATGCTGGGAAACTACCAGTGTTTCACTCAAAATTTTATCTGTAGCCTATCCATAACTTTTCTGGGCTTGTAATTTTGGTTTTGGTTTGGTAGTTCGCTGCATGTTGTCTGACTGGGAATATAGTCACGCCATAGCTTTAAAAAATTGCAAGAAACATTGGCTGAGTGACAATCTGTGTGTTTTCTGTCTCCAGAAAAAAAAAAAAAGAAATTGTCTCCAGCTTTTACTTTCAGCAAATAAAGCCAGTATATAGTAGTTCAAGATAATTGTTTGAGAAGGTTGTGTATCTATTTATCTGATTGCCTTTGCCAGTTCAAATTAATTCTGGCTTTGGAGGTTATCATTACTTTTTCATTTGCAAGCAAAGCAAAAAAAATTGCTTTTGGTCTGTTGTAGTTTCTTTGTTTTTGTATAATTCCTTCTCTGCAGCTGCTCCCTTCCAGTAGCCTGAGAGTCATAGAGACCAGAAGATTTGTGGAAAATAAGCTAAGATCTTGTTGTTGTCTAATAATGTCAGTTAAGAATGTCTTTCAGTAATAAATATATTTTGTTTTCTCGAGCTGCTTTATCCTTCTTCTTGTAGAGGTTATAATTTTTATCTGCTAGTGCTCATCCATTGCAGGCTTAATGCAAAGCTGATTGTAACCCTATTGCATCTTACAATGAATACATCATTGATACCCAACTAAGTGGAAATAATTTTCTATGGCAAAGCAGAAGAATTTAAAGTCATACCACACTAACCTCTTGTAATTTACTGGGATTTGCAGATTAAAATGATTATTTGTGAAATGACTGTGGTGTAGCGTACACAGGATAGAGGAGGAGAATCAAACACATTTTGCATGATTGTATACACTTTTCTATTTTTACATGTGTGGATAAGCATTTTGTTTGTATATACATAGCATATGCAGTATAACATACTGTAACCTGTGTATGTAAAAATACATATAATATTTATGTAACACACTCCCATTTGACAGCTTTGAGACTGCAGATGGATTTTTTGAAGTTGCGATTTTTTTTTTCAAATTTGAGTTAGCTCGTTGCTTTCTCATAAGGAAAAAAAAATACTTCTAACTCGCATGACATTACTTAAGTTAGTTTGAAGCTCTGTGCACTGAATCAACCAGAAAAGAAATTGGTTATATCTAAGATTGTGTAATTTATATCAACAATGTGATTTTACTGTATTGGCAGGTAAACACATGGAGATGTTTTGTCTTTGAACAAATGATAAATTTCCCTTGCCTTTTTGGTGCTAACCTCCTAGCAAATAATTTGCAATTTATTAGGAGAGCAAGGACAATGCATATAATTAGCTATTCTCTATTGTTACCTCTATTTGATTACTTTCCTGCTATGACATGCAATATGAAACCATCTATTATGAGGTATAGAATATGTAAATATCTAACTCTACAAGAGAAACTGGAGACTGGTCCTTTTTCTAAAGAGGTGGGAAATAAAAGAATAATTGTTAACCATGTCCTTTCATTTTCTTGAAAACATCAATTACATTTACAAATCCCAGAAATACAAGCCTGCCAGTGGAACAGAAATAACTCTTTTCAGAAAAATCTAATCACATCTAATAGCTGAAATTTATTTACTGTAATTTGAAACATTAATTATGATAATGTTCTGATTTCTTTTGTAACACAGTTCTCAGAAACCTGGCAGTTCTCTTTTTGTTCTTGCTGTAACATATGTTTTGTGACTTGGAGAATTTCACCACCTTTCCTTCTCCTTTTGGTTTTTTTACATACACCCGTGATGGAAATTTCTTTTTCTCCTGTTTTTTTAAACAATTTTCTTCATCTTCCCCATTATTCCCACCCCATCTCAGATGATAATTTAAGAAATGGATTTTAGTGCTTTTACTGACTTTAAATGCGATCAACACTGAATGTAATGCGTTGTATTTTGGACACAGCAAACAGTAGAGGAACTGCTGTACTGTGATACCAGTATGCTTCAACAGTGTCAGGGCAGGAAAAATGCTGCTGCTATCTTTGTCTTGAGGCTGAGTCTTTAGAAGGTGCCTTCTTTATATACATAAAGTGGTTATTAAATTATTTTTGAAAGGGCTTGGATTTTGCTATGCTAGCTTATTTGGCTGCAAGTAAGGAAAATCTGTGTGAGGAAATATTTTAATGATTTTCTTTTCAGCTGTGAAAAGTAAGTCAAGTTGTCAAGATACCTGGCTTTACTTTGAAAGCCTTTAAAGAAAATGACAAAGGGCTCTACTTTTCATTTTGTTTTGTTTTTTAAGTTGTGTTTTTCTGTGTGACAGGGAGATTAGCCAAAAAAGTGGAATTTTTATTAGGACATGAAAAGGTCTCTAATGACCCTTGAAAGCGGACAAAAGGGTAGCACAATAAGTGACAGAACTCTAACGAGGGTGGAGGGCATTCCAGGAAAAAAAGAAATTAAATCCTTTAATTTTTTTCGGCTTGCCATTTTCTGACAGCTTATCAAGTGGTTGGGACTTGTTTGTTTTGGCATGCGGTTCATTCATTGTAGTCAGCCGGTACTTTGTTCTTCTTTGTGGTTTCCAAAACCTGATTGTGTTTATCCTAGACTGTGGGAAAAGTGTATATTCCTGTTTCCTTTATAAAAGTAAACGTCAGGTTTTGTATGAAATTTTATTTCCCATATTTTCCATTCCATTAATCATTATTGTTGAAATATGTCAGGCTCTGGCACATCACCCTTTGTTTTCATATGATTGTACAGATTGCAATGTCAGTGTGTGACCTGTTAAGTCAAAAAATAAGCATGTTTGGGCTGTAGTAATTATTACTTCATAAAGTGCAGCTGAGGAACACCATTAGTGAAAAGGGACCAGGATTTAATTTATTGCTATTAAAATTGTTTTGGGGGATATCTAGCTATTGTTGTGTAGCACTTTCTCATTTGGTCTGGACAAGACTTAGGGGAGCCATGGTAAGGCTCTTCATATACGTGGAGGTAGCTGTAGAAAGGAAGGGAATAATCTGTGCTTCCTGTGTGTAATGAAAGAGATGAGAATTAATATGAGTAATGCAGTTTGAAGTAAGAGTTATTTTTCTCAAATATTAGGAACAATCTTTCTCATGGTAAAGATGCAGAGCACTGGGATAAATTGTTTAGGGAAGCTGTGAAATTTTTGCAACTGAAAGATTTTGAGAATGAGTTAGAAGCACATCGTTTGGGAGTCACACTGGTGTGTTTTGATTCTGCTGGGAGTCTTGGGCTAGAAGATATCTCAAGATTATTTGCAGCCCCGTTCTTACAATTTTTTTTCTTTGAAATGCTGAAGATTTCTGTGCAGTTCTTTGCAATAGTACTCATCTTCTCGGATCTGTGCTTTAGTACATTTATGTTCACTTGGCATTGTGTAAAACGAGGGCTGTGTTCCTTGTGTTGGGCCCTATGTGGGCCATGGCATAAATAGTGGGAGTGAAATGTGAGAAAAAACTTTTGACACTGAAGGAGAAAATGATTCACAGGAAGAAAAAATTCTTTATATGTTTTGCATATTTAAATTATGTTTAATACTGTGTGAAACCAGTAATATATTTTCTCTTGCATTGTCTTGCGGCTTACTGACAATGTAATATCTGAAAACTGTTTAATAACTTCAATCAACTCCTGAACCACAGTAGGTGACCAGACATTTCATAAGGTCATTTTTTTTTTCTGTTTCCGAAGTAGCATCATTTGAGGTTTGCATTTTAAAAAGAGATTAAAATGTCTCTCATTAGGAGAGAATGAAGATAATACTAAATGTGAGTAACAGGAATACAGAATCACAGAGATGGCAGAAGACTCATTATTCATGACATTCGAGCACAAGGTTGCTCTATGTTGTACTTGGCCATATTTGCCTTCATTGTCCTTCAAAAATGAATTTTATTGAGTTGACTGAACTAAAACCAAAATCTGAGAAGTAGGGTTTAGGCTTTTAGTACCTCTGTTGAAGGAAAATGTTTTATCTGTTTTATGTATAGATTTATGTATTCAATTATTTTTGATTACTTTACAGTGATGTGACAAAGAAAATGGAATGGTTACAAATTTTGAGTTACTTTAATCGATTCTTACATTTGTGTTTTTCAGCGGATTTCTCGGAATGCCTCTGGAGAGACAAGCATTCAGTTTCTAGGCACAGTGGTAAGCATGTAATGACTGTGTATTGAAAAGAGTTAAGTTGGTAGAAGAATATAATGTAAGCAGAAAGTACCTAAATTGCACTTCTAGTACATTTACACTTGTAGTTATGGGGATATTGTATCCCCAGTATTATGTGTAAATACTCTGAGTTTAGCAGGTGAATGTAGGCCGACTGGAGCTAATTTCCAGGGCACAGTATCTGTGTTCTACCTTTCTGTTGATTCAAGTCTGCATCTATTTCATTTAGAAGGGATCTAAAAGTAACTGCTTGTAGATTTGTAAGCTTATTGCAGTGTACTGAGTTTTGGTGAGCATCAGGATCAATCCCACTCTTCCTCACATCAACTTTCTGATCTCTATTGCTTCACCATATCCCATACCCCCATATCCCAGTAACTGTCTTGGAAAAAAACCTGTTTAGTAATGCAAAGTGTTCTGTTCTTTTCTCACTCTAACCAGGTTTGGTAGCTCTGTAGTTCTCTCAGGTTTTATTTGCTGGATAGAAGTATGCCTAAAATCATAACGAGATTTTATATCATTAGACAGAATTTACTCTATAAAATTGTTCTGTGGAGCAGTTATGTATAATATACAAGTTTTGTGTTAGGTCATGGATGCTTATAAATATACATGTGATCAAAGCAACTTCCAGTTCTGTGATTTGCATGGTTAAAATGCAGCCATTGAATTTTTCCAAGTTCCATGTGCATCTAAAAATAATTCTGAAAATGAAATAAAATTGAGGTATCCTCAAGAGTATTGTCCTGCTTGCTGCCAGTAGATTTCACTGTAGTGATATTAACAGTCAAAAGCCTAGGAATGAAACATTCCATTTAGAATTTAGTCCCAACATCTTTGTGCACTATTTGTTTTGGACACAAGTGGATTAGGATTGCATATGTTCATGCTTTCATTCTATTTGTGATTAGTTCTTCTGCAAGTCCTATGAAGCCATTGTTGGTGAGGCTAACATGGTAAAGGTAAACTTAAAGATAAACTTAACAAGAGTGCATTTAGATTTTTACCTTATATGTTTGCTTTTAGAAATGAAAAGTGCCCCTACTATTTTTTACTTCTGTAAATACATCTCTGTGTATGCATATTTATTTATTTGTCTTAATCACAAGCAGAGTAGCAGTAGCATAAAGACATAAAAATGAAGTTGTATTCTGCACTGTATTTATGAGGATGCTTTGGCTCAGGAGTTGCAACCTGTGTATATGAGATTGCTGCTAGGTGACTGATCAGACAGTCTCTGTGTGAGAAGAAAATACTTACTCAAAAGTAGATAATACATAAACACAAATGCAACTTGATAATACTGACTAGATTTTAACTGATTTCTCTTTAAGTGGGTGCTGTAGTAGGAAAAATTCTGATAATGTATTCAGACATTAAATATTAAAATTAGTTCAAATTAGATATGAAAATATTTTGTATTCTTTTGTCAGAAGTGCCCTGAAGTCTCACAGACCAGAACTCATGTTCTGGGCCTTGTGCAACAGGAAAAGATGATAAAAGTGGGAATAGAATTGATGGCCTTTTAACTTTAAAAAAATGATGATGAAACGGCTAATGGATTGTAATATATGTTAGATCTTACTGACTAACTCATGTGTGTTTATTGAATCCTAGTTATTTGGGGAAATCAAGTATGTGATTACAACTAAAATTCTCAGGAGGACTAAACAGAAAAGCGTTGAGTACGCTGAGCTTTTTTTATTTAATATAAATTATGCACATCTTGCTTATCAAACCCAGAGAGAGAACTTCAGCAATCAGGGTAGAGAAACATTAATGAAGTCTGCTTCCCAGGGTTTGTTCCAATACCAGTTTTCCCATAGAATCCAATCTGTGCCTCTGCTTCTCTCCATTCTTCTAGCCCAGTGTCTTCCTTTCCATAAGTCCTGGTTTTTCATTTGTCCTTCCCTCAATTAACATCCTAGTACTGTTCTGATTTAAACTTAATATACTCAGTTTAGGTAATGAAGGCGGGGGGAGGGGAAGATACAATGATATCCACTACAAATTGCTGCACATATAGATAGACAGTCTGTATGTGTGTACATGTGCGCATACACAAATGTAAACGTTCAAACAAAGGAAATGTTATCTTAATGAGGCCCTAGAAATACATTTTGAGTTCACCATTACTTCTCTCTTATTAAACCCTTGCTAAATGCAGTTGACTTAGGAAGTGTTTGAAAAGAAAATTTAGCAGAAAAGACTCTTGATTGCTCATTATTATTTTTATTATAGTGTATTGTTACCAACATAATAAACAGCTTGCAAAGTTACTTCTCTACTCTTATTTTGTAGTAGCAAACATAAAGGATAACCCTGAGCATCCTGTGTTCCTTTTGGTCAGGGCAAATGTTGATGGCACTCCAGTGGTACCAGGCAAAATGGTCCTGTGGAGCGTCCAGACCACTGATCTGTCCAGCAGAATGTATTTTTAGAACCAGCTTGTAAGGAACACAGCTTGCCTGGCTTCTCAGGAAGGCATCAGCTTCAATAAATGGCTTCACTGGATTTTTTGACATTGGCCTGTAGAAACAACTTTGCTGCTGGATTTTGACAAAACACAAGCCACTGCTTCAGGAAGGCAAATGACACTCTGAGAGGAAATGAAAGCTGTACTTCTCTATTAGAAATATCTTGGCTGTTCCAGTTAGTTAGATGGAAGACAGAGAAGACTGCATTGCAGATGAAAGACAACAGTATAATATGAATTTTGCTGCATAACATATGGTAAACATCTGGACAGTAAGATGAATGTTTCTGTTAGTGTAGCAGCATATTTCTGTTATTTTAGAGGAGAACAGGAAAAATCATGTTGCTTTGTCCAGTGATATCATAGCTTTGAGTACATACTGTTAGCATCACTCGGGGGTCTTACATGGATTTGTAATAATGCTTTTGTTTGTTTCTGATCAGGTGTAGAAATTCATTGCTACTTGAGCATTTTTCTGCTCTCCAAATTGTAGTGGAATTAGATAGCTTATTTTCTGCAAATTGTTTTTTGATAGAGGGTTGTGAGTTTCAGATATAATAGGGAGTCATGCTTTTGGAAGATGTAGGAGGATGTTTCTGCCTGAGGAGCAAGCAACTTGTAGCTGTAAGAAATAGTTGTTGAATGGGAAATTGCACTGGTTTGGTTTAATTTTCTTGTGAGGATAGCATTTTGAGTCCTGACTAAATTATTGCAGAGGAGATCCTGGGTTATTGCTGTAATTGAGATTTTACATGAGTTTTTGCTCATTTGTCCTTTCTGATGAATGTCACTAGATGTGGTGTGCTGATGGAGTCCTGCTATTTTGCCACTTCACGCTAGATTTATTCCAATAGTGTATTTATTAATACCATTACCATAACAACAAGTAATCTGGTTGTACTGTATATTGTACAAAGAAAAAGGAAGCAGGATAGTACACGATTCAGATTAATGTCCAAAACTGTGCCCAAAACCAGGATTCCAGGAAATAAGGAAGCAGTCTTTTATGGGGTATCTCCTTTGT
Source organism: Sylvia atricapilla (assembly GCF_009819655.1). Classification (NCBI taxonomy): domain Eukaryota; kingdom Metazoa; phylum Chordata; class Aves; order Passeriformes; family Sylviidae; genus Sylvia; species Sylvia atricapilla. Next base: position 76,460,334 of record NC_089141.1, read on the forward strand.
GTAGGCAGCTCACAGAAGTAGGTTTGTCAAAAATGTAGAATCACAGAATTGTTTAGATTGTAAAAAGATTTCCAGGATGATCAGTTCCAACCGTTAAGCCAGCATTGTCAAATCCATGTCCCCAAGTGCTATGGCTACACATCTTTTCAATACCTTCAGAGACAGTGGACTGCACCGCTTTCCTGGGCAGCCTGGTCAATGTTTGACAACCTTTTCCATGAAGAAATTTTTCCAAATATCCTATCTAAACATCCTCTTGTGCAGCTTGAGGCAGTTTTCTCTCATCACTTGTTACCTGAGAGAAGAGATCAATCCCCACTTGGCTACAACCTCCTTTCAGGCATTTATAGAGAGTCTGGAAGTCCCTCCTGAGCCTCCTTTTGTCAAGGCTAGACCACCCCAGCTCCTTCAGCTGCTCCTCACAGGACTTGTTCTCTAGGTGTAAAGATCATATAAAATAGATACATAAAATCTGTAGCAAAGCACTAAGGTCGATATGCAGAGCTCCTGCTTCAACCTCTGCAATTCAAAGAAATGGATTTTTGAGTACTTGGAAGACCCAAGTCCACCCTTCATTCCTGTCTTTGTAATTACCCTCCATTTTCTGTTGTGTCTTTTGTCTTTTTGTTCCACCGTCTGTTCTCTTACATGAGAGAAATGTTTTTGGCTGGCCCACTGCTGGCCCCAGTCATTTGTTGGTTATTCAGGCTTCTCAGCTGGACTTCAACAATGAAATATGTCTGGGCAGGCAGCCTTTAACAGAAAGAAAGCTGCGAGTATACAGAGAACTGCAGATTATTGTGCAAGCATTAAATGTATTCTAGACTGTGTGTAGAATTTGAAATAAAGAGGTTGTGTATGTTCAGATCATGAGCAGCCTGGCCCCATCACGTCTGTAATGCCATTGTCAGTTTTGGGCTGCAGGTCATGCTTGACAGTGGTGCTCTGCTGACCCAATGGATCACTTTCCTCAAAGGTCACGGTCCCTATCCTCTGCTCATCGTTTATGCTGCTTCTTTGATCTTCTCTAACATCACAGCAGAAATATAAACAGTTTTGGTTTTTTTTCCTCTGAGTAGTGATAAAAGAACATATGCATGATATCCTGCTCAGTCTATTACTTAACAATATAGGGGAACACAATATAGGAACCCACATGGAATAGATTTGCATTAGTCTGGCTTAAGAGTCAAGCCTCTTTAGGTACTTTCTGAGTTTGCTAGTGCTGTTTTCTTGATTCATGCATCTCAGTGGAGGCTTTTCCATTGCTGATCACCAATGGAGTGCTTTTTGCCACCTTTGATTTACAAAATATTTGAGGTTTTTCTCTGGTAGCTTATGCTCACTTATGATTACTGTTAGCCTGTTGATGCTACACATCCTTTCTTCAGCCTTTTTGCAGACCCATTTAAAATAGTCCTGAGGCCCACCACTGCAACCAGATCTGCAAATTCCAGGTTGAGAATACTGGACTTAGGAAAAGTAGTCTCTGTCAAGCTCTGGCCATACTGACGTGTATTCTAGTGCAGTTGTAATCACAGTATTAATGAAGTTTGGATTTTAGCTTCTTCCAGATAGATTGGCAAAGGGAAATTCCATATGCAATCAGGGTTATTAGTTCTCTATCCTGTTCATGGCAGTCACAAATGGAGAGCTTTATGTAAAGGCAATCCTCAAAATCCTTGCCTTTGCTCCTGTCATACTGTATTTTCTTATTTCAGTTATGTATCTAAGGTAATCTTAGGAGCTACAGGCCAGTATACTAACTTCTGTCGCTGCTGATTCTCCCTTCTGCTCTCTCTTGTCATGGCTTATCTGCTTTTGCTTCAACAACCAACTTCCAACTTTTTGTCCCATTACTGAGGCTTTACAAATTGTCCTGAAACCCTGCAGTCTGTGTATAATCTCATCAGCAGACAGTTTACTCCTCCTTTTTTCCTTCTCCCTGCATTCTTATAAAGCTTTGGCTGTATGAGTCTGATTCAGCTCACAATGGCAAATGTTTAACAGCCTGCTTCTTTCACCCTTAGAAATCATAGTCCTTAACAAGTTCTTTTCTTTCTTTATGCTTTTCTTCCTATATGCAACACTTCTGAAATTAGGTACTGAAGATTTATGCAGACTTTCAAACATTGGTTGAAGACCTGCAGAGGTTACAAAGGTGATATTTATTGGAATATATAGAGTACTAACCACAAGAAAATAAATATAGGCCAGTAGGTGTTTATTTTGCAAGCTAATGTCTTTTTTAAAATGTTTTTTTTACTCTTCCTACTCACAAGCCTTAAGATTAGGGTCTCTGCTGATTTAAAGGGAATTGTATTGTTGCATAGGTTTTATTTTTCATCCATGTTTAGAGGCACTGTGAACCACAGTGCTTCTAGTAGTAGAATTATCATCAGTGGCATTTCAGTAGTGCAAAAGGTGTCAACAGAAAAAAACATCCAGTTGTTTCTGAAAACAGTAGCTTCCTGATGGATGGATGGATTATGAGAATCCTGAGACTGGCAGCAAGGTGCTGCAGTACTCTGTGGAAAGCAGGTAACTCACACAAGGATTTCACTTGTGAAAGTAGTGACCATCATTAGGACTCAACAGTGAGAATTGTTCCAGTTCATGAGGTGTGAATGATCAGGTGCAGTCACACAGCTACATAAGCTGTTCACATTTCAGTTCTCTTACATATTATTTGCATGTTTTAAAGCAGAAGGTATAGTGGATGTATTCAAACTGTCCACTGGGGGTAAACTCAAAAACACCCGAACAATCTAGAAATACCAGTGTTACCTAAAGCCATGTCCCTACAGTCAAAATAATCAGACTATTTTGGAAATCTTGTTCAGGATTCCTTTGGAAAGAGAAATAAGAAGGTGCTTGGAGTTCTTTCTGAATTTTCCTCCTGTTACTTAAAAGAAACTAGAAGTGCCACAAGTTCCCACAGAAAAACTTCTTGCAGTCTTTGCCTGAGATCTCCTTGAATAAGACGTGGTGGTGCAAAGGTTAAGCTGAGGATGCTTCAGGTGCTTATTGGATGCCTAATTGGCTGCTGCCAAATTTCCCTCAACTGGACTATGGATTTTGGTCTTGTTTCTGTAACAGAGCCAGTGCTCTTCAGAAGACGTGTGAAAACATAGTTGTGGTACTTGTAGGTAGATGGACTTAGCTTTTCTATGGTAATTTGGCTGAAATTTAGCAGCAGTTTAAACAGTGTATGTGGGTGCAAATTGGATAAGGAGTTGTGAATGGGGATTGAGAGGCAGAAATTTGCATTGCAAGCATTGTATTCTTACAAAACAAGGATGGAATTAGGCTATTGCTTTTAAATTCTAATATTTTGCTTTTATTTATTCATTTTTTTCTTGGTATTGTATCTGTTATCAATTAGAGTTTCAATTTGCAGAACAAAACCTGTGATGACATCAGAAGTAGATCAGGATTTCCATGAACATCCTTTATGTTGGTGGATTCTGTAGTGTGTGTGCTATCTGTAGTGTAGTGGTCTTTGTTTATAATGAATGAGTCCCCTCATCCCTCAGAAATAAGCAAATTCAGAAAAAATAGGATTTTTGATTTTCCATACTTCATTTGACAAGTTTCTTTCTTACTGAACTCAGTAACACTTTGAGGACAAGGGCTGAACTTGGCTGGTTAGCCTGTTACTCCTTGGAAGACAAGTGGACAGCTTTACCCAAAGGTGCAACTCAAGTGATTTACTTAGGCAGACTATGATTTACCACTGAAATAATTATTAATTGCTTCATTTGACCAAAGAATTGTTGGTGGAGGTTTTTTTCTGTATCAAGACTGTTACCTCATAGTGAAGATGAGTATTTTCTTATGAAGATGTTTACTGAACATACATGTAGCCCATGTTTTGGAACTGTATTTTGATGTCTGCAACTTTGGCATATATCCAAGAACTATTTAGGAGGTATTAATTTACATGACTTCAAAGCTTAATCAGGAATCTTCATGAAACAAAGGCATGATGAAGTTAGTAAAGCTAATTTAAGTCTCTGAATGTAAATTTTAAATGAAATTTTTATTGATAATAAATATACTTTGTTTCTCATTAGTCTTCTAGGCTTCAGTGGTAATATCAGTAAAATAAACATGTTTTACAAAGATTTAACATTAAAAATGCTATTAATATGACCCTTGGTACACCAGCACAATTAGATTTCAAAGTGAGCATTTAGGATGTAACAGCGATTAATGACAACCATCGAAAACAATTTTGAACTCCATCAGTTTAACTCAGGAGGGTAAACTTAATATGATAATTTATCTAGTTGAATTGTATCAGCTTAGCAGGAAAGTATGCAAATATGTGACCCTTACCTAGAATCTAAATGGATGCTGTGCTGATAGATTTATCAGTTCCATTAAAGAACTTTAGGGAACTTTGGAATTTCAGCAATTGTTCCCTTGGAGGTTGAAAACCAAACCTGATCTCATACTGGGACCATTCTGGTCTGCATATTTCCATAATTTGCCTTTGCTACTAATATGACAGCAAGACGCAAATAACTGTTTCTAATAATATCAAATGGAGTTGTGGAGGACAGCATTTTAATGTAGTAAAAGACCTCCCCGTGGGGTTGTTATTGCCACTATAGAACAGCAGTTACACAGTTGCAACAATAGTCTCTTAATTGATTCGTTTAATTAGCAAGAGATGAAGCTTGTGCTGCATCTTGTCATCTGTTATCATGGGGGCGGCTACAGAAAGAATCTCTGCATTTGTCACTCTATACAGTCAGGTTTAAGCAGAGTAAAAAGCATTGCACCTATAGAGGTGAGCACTGGTGAGAATGTTTTGTGAGTGTGCTTTCACTCGTGTTTTCAGTGTGTGGACATGTCTGCTTTAAGAACCTGCATGGTCTCTGGGGGAGAATTTATGACAAAGCATTGTTTTACTGGGGGTAAGTCTTAATCCAGCCATGCCAGGCATTTCTAACCTAAATATGCAAATCTAAGTATTATAGGAATGGTGGATTATTTGGGGCATCACTGTTGTAGACTAGATTTACTTGGAAGAAACAGGGTCAGATTAGTGAAACCAGCCATCTGCCTTGTGATTGCTTTTTCATGGCATTTTTGTCTCCAGACTGGATAAACAATGAGTTACATGAGCACATGGTCCATGGTAGGGAGCATGTGTAAAAGAGGGAGGATTTTTGTGGTTGGTTTTCCCCAGAGTAGTTATGAATACAGATACGGCGCTTTGCTTGTTTCTGGGAGATGAAGTAATTTTTTACTTAGATCTATTTTATTTACATTTTATGGATATGTAAATAAATATATTTTAAATACACGTAAATATATTTGGAGCTTCAGTTTCATTTTTCTCTTCTTCTTGGCTTAGCTTTGTCTTCTGTTCAAGGTTATTCTTCCTTATGGAAGGAAATATTTCTAGAAGAGGACAAGCTTCTTGTTAAATGCTAATTAAGAAAAAGAAGGTTAAGTTGGCATACTTCCATTGTCATAACACTGACCTAAAATAAAACATCTCTTACTAATCTGAAATAAATTAGAGAGGGAAGCAAATAATTCTGTGCACGTGAAACACTTGAGATGTCTTCTCATGGTCTGTTCTTTTAAATGACTGTGCTTTGGGGTTTTTTTTGGGTTGTTTGTTTGTTTTTGATTTTTCCACTTGTGTGCTGTAGTGTTGGATATGCTATCTAATTTTGGAATACAATGGTCCTGTCACTCTGTAGCAATATACTGTCAGAGAAGGCATGCTTTTTAGGACAATTTAAGGGAAGATTTAGCCCACTTATCATTAAAGATCCCATGGTAATTTCCACAAGGTTCTGAGATTGCTTCATATTCTGAGAGTCTTGGCCGTAGTCCACTTTGTGTAATTACCTTCTGTCTACAGAAATCCCTACTGCAATTTTAGATGTGTTTGGTATTTTTCACTTCCTGTCCTAAATAGTGAAAATATTGCTACATACTGCTCATAATTACTGCAGGTTATAGCCTAGGTTCAAATAAAGAGATTGCTTAGTGAATTTTGTGTTCCCATTGTTAAAACTACGGAATATGTGACAAAAGATGAGTAAACAGTAGGATATAAATTAAATCCACAAACTGATGAAATAACTCTAATAATTTTACTGTTTCACTGCATTTTGTCTGTCTCTGAGCTAAAGCATCTCTACTGCTAGTACCATCATTGAGGGAAGAAAGACCAACTCTGAGTCCATGTGATAGGTCAAACTTAGCAGACTGCATGGTTCTTTGAAGCAGGTCAGAAATCAGTGTGGTGCTCTAAGTGCTGTTGTCATGCACTCAGTTGACTTTTACGTGGATTTTATACATTTTTGTTCCCACAGCTGAAATCCTTGATTGTGTTAAGATTTGTCTCTTAACTAAAACTGGTTTCAGTTCCTCTTTCTGCGTGCTTTCATGAACTCCAGAATGTATGTTCAACTGTGCTGTCTTTAAAATGGTCCACTTCTGTGTTGCCTTGTTTGATAGGATTTACTGCCTTCTACTTGACGTTAGTGTTTTCATCACTAAAGCTTTATATTACTTTGTGGTATGCCATGTCAAGTCTTTTCACTGCTATTTCATTTCCTCTTTCTAGTAATCCTTTCTTTGTTTCTTCTGCCATATTTACCTTCTCCATCTTTACTCAGATTGCTTCTCCTGTGTATTTCCTGTGTCAGACTCTTTAGACACACTTGTATTTTGGGGTTTTTTTCCTTTTCTTTTTTTTTTTTTTTCCCTTTAGAAAGATACATGAGTTGTGAAGAGATAATAGTATTAATCTGACATTAACTTTCATGTCTTTCTCTAAGTAGCATTTAGGAAAAAAAAAAAACTTTAGAAAAATTGCTATGCATCAGCAAGTCGTATAGCTACTACTATAGCTACTAGTTAACATAAAAATATTAGAGATTTTGGGGGGGATTACCAGGGACTCTTGTAACACAAAAGTCGTTCCTTTGTTTATTTATTTTCTTCATAGCATATAAAATCTATATTTTGAAGCACTTTATTTTTTCCCAGTGTTCATTTAAAGCCCTCTGCAAATAACGGGAATATATCATGCAAGAATACATGAACAGAGTTTATTTCACTTTTTTATGCAATAAAGTTTCACATAAATTCTGTGTAAAGTACATTGAAAACTATATGAATGATGTTTTAAAAATGATTCTGTGCATCCCTGCTCATCTGAAGGACAGCAATCCATGCTGCTGCAAGCACTCACCTGGTTCAAGCAGGCAGTCTCCATCTTTGCTTCATTCATGCTCTTGGATATTTATAGTCCTTGCCCACAGCAAGGCAAAGGAAGGTGAAGGACAGAGCAGTGGTAGTAGGAAGTCTCATGCTTTGTGTGACCATCTCCCAAACACCAGTCTTCTGTCCTGGAGAGGTGCCATGTTGGCAGGGTGCACAGGAAGCATTCACGTAGCAAATTGTGTTATGAGCAGCAGAATCACAACAAGGTTCTTCCTGCATCTAATGGTGTTTGATCGCGGGGAGGGAGAGAGAAAAGGGAGGTCAGGGCAATGAGGATGAAAAGGAAAGACCCACACTATTGTGAGGACAGTGAAAACAAACTGCCCCTGTGCCAAAGACCTTCAGCTTATGTGACAGGGCAGTGCTGAGTGGGCCACAGGAATGTTCAATCCAGGCCAAAAAGCCCTATGGGTAGAAAAGCTGTGTTAATGTTCTGTGTTTCCACTATAACTCTTTCTCCTCCCTGCCTTAGAGCAACTTCTCTTGACATGCCCTCAGAAGCAATTTTCACTTGCTGCTTTCTTTGACATCAGCTTTTATATGAGGAAAAACAAAGATGTTTGAGTTTTAAAGTACTTACATTAGTATTCTGTTACAAGTTCTTTGGGCGTTCCTTGTTTTTTTGTGATCCTTTTCTGTTGTTTTGGTGGTTTTTTTCTCCGTAGGTTTGTCTTCTGGTTATAAAGGAGCTGCAGGGAAGCCCTCCCTTAGCCTTGCAAGTTCCAAGCCCACTGTTGACATTTTAACAAATACTCAGCAAGCAGAGCAACCCAATGTGCTTGCTGCACCTAAGCCAGATCTGGACACTACATCAAGAAGATCCCAGCTATGTTCCGACAGGCATTTTTTCCACAGCCTGGTTTTGACACATTGACTGAGAACACGAATATGTGATAATGGAAATAGCCTTGTTTACAGTATCAAATGGTGGCTTTTATGAGGCACAAATTATATTCAGATGTCCTGTAAAGCAAAATACAACTTTCGTCAAGTTACGAAGTGTCTCAAGATGCTAGAGAGGCAGTGAATTTCTCCACCCTTAAAGTCATGCTGCAGGCAAGATGAAAACACAGAACATTAATGTTTCCTAATTTATCTTCAATAGCCAAATAGAATTGCAGTGTTACATGTGGGGTAACTGTACAAACACACTTATCCTTAGAGAGGCCAGAGGTGGCTCTTATAGAATGATTGAGGTTGAAGCAAACCCCCCACTCCTTCAAAGCAGGGTTGGTGAGAGCACACTCGTCAGGGCTGTGTCCAATTTTCTTTTGAATATCTCTATGAACTCTGTATCCTGACAATGTGTTCAGTAATTTGCAAATTCTTGGCTGTCCCCAGGGCACTGGGCAGTGACACAGAAGTGAGGCAGATGAAGAAAAAACGAGGACAAGCAATTCCAGGTCTGTGCTAATGCTTAGTGTAAAAGAGAATAATCATTCTTTGCCAGAGCTTGTGTGACTGCACTGAGAAGTATCCAGTTGAGGACAAGCTCCATTTCTAATCTGAAAAAGACTGAACACTTGTGGTGGAGACACAGGTATATAGCAGAATGCAGTAGTGGAGGAGGAGGAGTTTTCAAAAGCTTATAACTGAATGATCCACCCTCAGCAGTTCATCTGCTGAGAACCCTGCATTAGCAGTAGTGAATTTTGAGTCCATGACTGATACATTAATATCCTTTTCAGGTGGCTGTCAGCACTGCAGAAGCTCCTCCACCTTTGTGCCAGTTCTTGAAGCATTTTTCAAACCTGTGTGGTGTTTGTGGTGTTTCAGTTTTGGTCATGTGACGGTTGGCACTAATTGTTCTAAAACCATTTTCAGTGTCATGAGACTGCTGGGAGGCCCCTCCAGCTGGAGAGAAAATAAACTGCTATTCTGCTTCTGATCTTCTTGCTGGCTTGGTTTGTGGTTCACAAAGTCCACTCTTGTTGTGCTAGAATTATATTTGAACTGGCATCACTAACATGACACATGTAACAATTTACCTGGAACACCTCATCTGGAAAAGCATTATTCTCACTGACAGATGATCTTGTGTGGTTTGTGCAGCTTGTGTGCCTATGCTGGGTTGAGCATTTAGCCTCAAATTACTGACAACTCTGTTGAAACTGGGCAGTGGCTGCCGAAGAATTTGGATATGCTAGGGTTGGAGAATAGGCACTCCAGTAGCTAGTTGTTGAGTGGAGGTAGGGGTGTCTGAGCCAAGATGACTTCCTTGGGCTTGAAGGAAGCAGGGTAGACTCCTGCTACTATAGGTTCCCTGCAGTGTCTTTCTGGGCAGGGAAGGAGAAGTGAGAAGATGTATTAAGGCAACTACTTGAGGTTGTAGTGGCGATATCAGGTTGTTGGAACTCATTTTCCCTGTATAAATTTTGATGAGGAGAGTAAAAAAGTATCTGAGATGGAAGTCAGGCTGAAGGCTCTGATTTCCACCAATTTTCATATATGACAGTGTGAGATGTCTAGCATGAGCAAGTCTGATGCTTGGTTTTATGCACTGACTTCAAACTGAATGGCATATATTACTTTTTGACTTCACTACAGACTGTAATACTCTCCAGGCCATTGTGGCTTCTCAACAGCAGGAGACAGCAGCAGAGAAGTTCCTGTGCAGAAAAACTTTGTAGAAATGCAGCTACTTGCTAGGAAACTCTCTGCCATGAGCATGGTGAGCATAGGCCTAATAGCCTTTGCAGTGATTGGAGTGTACGTTTCTCTCTTGAGTCTGAGCTAGAGCCACCTCTCTGTACCTAAAGGATTTGTCTGCTTGATAGTTTAGACCTAGGCCTCCAGGGCAGAGTAAGCCAGCGCTGTGCAGCCCTCCTGAGCTCAGCCTGGAAGTGCTCATGTTTTGGTATCGATCCATTTTTCATTTTGTCTCAGAATTTCCTTATTTAATATGCAGCTAAAAGTGATTCTCAAGTACTTTGGCTTCATCGTGGTTTTGTTTTCATAAAAGCACCCCCATGCCTTTATGTTTGAAGGCTCCATTAGTGTCCATAACGAAGAGAGAGTAACACAGATGGTAAACATTTTTACCACGGAACACCAGCAGTGAACACCATATCACTGATTTAGGAGTCTCTGTACTGTGCTTGCTCAGCTGTACATAATCACTCTCATTTCCTTCCCTTGGGTTCCTGGCCAGCTTAGGGAGACTTTCCTGACGTGAAGTCTCCCTGGCATTGCGGGGCTATTGCTTAGTTCTCACATGTGTCTCTTTGCGGAGCAAGAAGCTCCACGCTGGAGCTGGTGTGAGCTTTTCGCTGGCGTGTTCTCTGGTTTTCAGAAATGTATTTTCACCAAATGCACAAGGCTAAAATTAAAATTCTTTTGTGTGAGGACAATATCTGCCTTAGCTGCCAGGCAGCCTTAGTGCATTTGAATGCCTCCCTGATACAAAAGATAATAAACCTTTGGGAACTGTGATTAGCCCTGCTAGGGTTTTGTGGGATAGTTGCCATGGTAGAAGCTAGTGAACATTTGGTACAAAGCAATAACATTCTTAAAGTTTCAATTTTCATTCTGGGAATGCTGATAGAAAGATGAATGCTGTGAATAAGGGTTGTTGGTTCTCTGTAGTAGTTCAAATAAAACTGTAAAAAAGTAATTTGGTTTGGTGCAGCATTTTACCAAGCCAACTAGCTGAGAGGTTCTTAGGTTCTCTTCCTTTTCACTTTTCTTTGTACAAACAAAATAGCAAATGTAGGCTCTGTCTATCAAAAATGCATGTAGCTTTTCTTTTGTACTTAGATGAGAGAGATAAAATCAAACTAAAATTTCACATTAGCATTCTGCTTGTAAAATAAAACCGTGTCCTTTGGGCCACGGGAGGTGTTTTTTTTTTTTTTCAAAACAAGCATGCACTACAGTCTGTGTAGTGGCCCGTTTTGGTGACTTGTTTACTGGTGTGCCTTTCATATCCAAATTCTTGGCTACAGGCAGAGCATTCAAATACTTTTTGTCAGAAAAAGCTGAAAATTGTCTGAAACTGGAGCCAAGTTCACGTTCTCTGGAGTACCGTTTCAGCCTTTGGGAGGACCATGTAGTGCAGAGTAACTGAAAACTCCGAGCTAGGTTTGTTTGAACAATCTGAACTTAAAGAAGAGACAGCAAAACAAATACTTTTTAATTCCTGTGCTTTTTTTATATTTACACTGGCAGTGGTGTCTTCCTCAGATAAAACGTTTTGATATTAAGCAGTTCCTCTAATTTTACTGGGCTCTGTTTCTTTTTATGGTAACGCACACTGTGCAGGAAGGTCATTATATGGGAGAAAAAAGCTGTCAGCATAAAAGAGAAAGTTAACATTGCACATGTCTTTGTTTATAGGGTTCTTGGAATGTGCTGTGACTTGAGCCAAATGATGGCTTAAACTGTTCTTTTTAGTATGCTGGACGGCCCCTCCCTGTGTTCTGCCAGTAACAGGTACTCCACCTTGCAAGTATAAATTGTAAAATTACCTGTGAACTCATCTCAAATGTTTCCTTTGTGTGTAGTACTTGCCGTAGAGACCATTTAAATTTTCCTTAAAGGTTGCTGGAATGTGGTCGTGGTTGCCTTCAATTAACCCAACTGTGTGTGATGAGAACATTGACATCAATAATTGAAACATGTATTGGTTGCATATGCAAAATCAATCTGGGTTTATGCCAGTCTGTGTTGCCTGATGACCGTACATCACAGGGAGCCTTGCAAACTGCATTGGTGATTTTTCTCTCGTTTAGTATTGCATTAACATCTGTGGCACAAATGGCCATTTATCACATTGTAGTTTTGTTTGAGTTCCAGAAGAAAGATGAAAGAAAATGCAGCTACTCTACATTTTCTTTACTTCCATCCCCCAACCAGTTTCATGTCTAAGGTTAAATGAGGGCAAAGGGGTAAAAACACTGAATAACTTTCAGGTTACACAAGCAGCAATAAATTCTTCAATTCTGTACCTTAATAAAAGAATAGAAGAATTTGTCTTTTCTAAGCCAAAGCTACTGCCTTTGGTTTCATCTTGAAATGAGGTTTTCTCATAAAATGTTAACCATCAGATGTTAACCATCTTAGGGATTCCTGTTGAACTAGTCCTGCACAGGCGTGAGGAAGGAGCCCTGATGACTTGGAACATGAGAGATCAGATCAACAATTAAAGGATAATAGTGAATTGGGAAGGAAAGGGAAGATGACTAGCCAGGAAGGATTAGCCTGAGTCAGGAACAAATTTCCTGAAATTATTCAAGCAGGTGCTTAAGGGGAGGTGGGCTATTCTCTTCAGGAGTGATTTTTCAGCAGTGTGTGAGCCAGCTACAAGCAGGTCTGAGAGGCCATCGAGGAAAAAACTCCATTGGGGAAGAGAAGGATACTGCCTCATAGGGTCAGAGAGAAAGCAGTGTACTCCTGAAAGATTATAAGATTTCTGCTCTTCCCCGTGAGAGGCAATGTGCATTGTTCTATGAAGGAGGTTAATGTGCTAGCCCACTGACCATTTCCAGTGGGGAAAAAGGAGTATTTAAAGAGCTAATATACATATTTTCAGTGTGATTTCTTTGTATAACATCAGTAGATATTAAAATCAAGTCTTACTGAAAGGAAAACCACAGGTATAAAGTGTGGCAAGTTTCACAGGGAAAACCAGCATCTTTTATTAGACCAGCCAATGATGTTGTGAGGATAAAAGGCAGCACATAAGTTCACAGCCTGTTCCTTGCTGCACCTTCAGTGGGGAAGGGGGATTGGTCTGAGATGTTTTCACAGGCTCCATCTCTGCACTTTGATGTTGGGAAGCTGGGACCAGAGAAAGGGACAAATCAAACATGGGCACAGGTGAGGCAAGGACTTTCAGTTTCTGCTCTGAACAGTTGGTGTACCAACTGTCAGTGCAGTGGCAGCATTTTTAAATGAAATGGCCTGGCTTTAACAGATATTATAGCTACCCCTGTTTAGATATTACAGCTACCTGTGTTTCTTTTTATTAAAATATTCTGAGATCAATTTTCGGTGCTCAGCTGTATTCACGCCAGCCTCGTGAATAAAAATGAGGATTTGGTTTTCTTATTTTCAATGTGTTTCATTACATTGGATTCCTTTACAAGCCAAGCTGGTATTTGTTTGGCTGAATTCATCTTGGAGTTATATGGGAATGGACACCTCAAATGCTAATATTTGATTTTTATACACACTACAACATCTGCACTAGTTTTTGTTGGCATTAGGATTCTGTGGGCAGTGGTTTTGTTTAGGAGCAATTGCATTAGTGTTCAGTAAACCTGAGATTGTATATTTTACTATTTATAAAATATTTGTCAAAGGATTATCCATTAAACACTTCTTGCACTTAAAGGAAGAAAGCAGAGTTTATTTGGATGTCAGAGGTTTCACCAGACTGCTATCTTCTGGTCTCAATCTAAAGAAAAGGAGGGAGACCTGCAAATACCAAGCATCTAAATTTCCAGTATATTTTATTGAACAAGGAAACTTTATGTTTAAAAAACATGTACTTTGAATGATTTCCAAAATGTATTGTTGGATTCAAAGTTGTGAAATGTAATTGCTTTTACACCCTGGCAGAGCCACAGGATCTGCAGTGGCTTAAGAATAGTGAAGACCGAAGGCCAGATTTTCAGAGGCAGCTTAGTCCCACTAAAATTAATGCATGTTAGGCACCTAAATGCCTTTGAAATCTGACTCTGAGCCCATAGTTTTTGTTGCTTGGACATTTCTTTATGCCAGCCCTTCAGTTCAACTCAAGGAACAGGAGAGGGATTTCCTGTGTCGGTCAGCAACGTGCTGTTTAGCACTGGAGCTAACCCCAAGCACAGGGCTGGGCAGTGCTGCTCTGGGACTCACTCTACATTAATATTACTCTAGTAGAAGTCAAAGTTTAATTGCTGATGCGACATTTGACTCTATTCTACAAATAAGTTCTGCAGTAAGGAGGATGTCAAAGAAAAATTTCCCCTTCCCTCCTCCTGACTTTTTCTCCTAGGTTTCAGTGTTCCTCCCAAGACTTATTTTGAGAGACTAATATATATCCTAGCAACATGGACATCACTGTTCCGAGCTCGTTGTGTAGTCATAGTTGTATGGGTAATAATACTATGCTGTCTTTAAAGGAAGGAGCAGCCTTAGAGAGTCAGGTTGGAAAATAGCTAAAAAGTATAATTTTTCCCCATCAAATTATAAACCTGTGCTGTGCTTGCTGAAAGCACATAATGAGTAGAAAGTGAGCACTAATCTATTTGGCTCTGTCTGAACCTTCATATTTCTATTTATCTCAGTGGGAGTTTTTAATATTCTACTGATGTTATTTTATGTTTTGCTGACTTTCAGGTTGAGATATTGTCACTTAGAATCATGTTGACTGCCTGAATGTAAAATCAGACTTCATGAGAATTAATAAAATCAAGTTATTATGGATCCTGGAGATGGCACTAGCTGATATAAATGGTGTCCGAAAATGATGTAATGAGCTGGTTTTGCCATTATTTCAAGGTTCTTTTTCATATACTTGAAAGAGTTTTGTGAAGGTATATGCATATTAAGGATCAGATTCTGCTTACATTACTGGGAGAGTATCTCTAATTGATCTAAGCAACAGTGCTAAATGCATGAATGAAACTTCTTTCCAGTTGCTACTTCATTAATTGCAAATTACTTTTTTTAACTGGTCCCCAGTTTCCCCTCTGATTTTCCCTGGATGGCTGCCTCCTCCCTACCACAATTCCAGACTGTGGTTATTGAACATGCAGTGACTTTGCAGCTGATTCAGTGAGAACTGCAAAAAAGTTTTAAAGATGAGAAAAACTTGATGTAGAGTTTTGACACATGAGAACAAGTCCCACTGATTGTGGTGCTGGAGTGTAGAAGGTGCAGTGGTGAAGAATATATGAGCTAATTGAACTGCCACTCTTACTGGCAGTTCCGTGCATGGCTGGAAAATGCTTTTTAAAGTAACAGTAAAAAAACCATTCTGTTTATAACCAAACTGGAAACACAAAAAAGGAAAAAAAAAGTTTAGCATTGTAAATTAAAAATGTATTAAGATCTGCAATGTAAATACAACGTTTAGTTGTTTTGTAGTGAAACTTAATTGAATGATCTTGGAGAAATAATGGAAACCTTTTATTAATATCTTCTTAATATCTATCAAGTTCCTTATTCGCTTTGTGCCTGTGCTGCCAGATGGTGAGTTGAAATCCAGACTCAGATTTAAATGCTTGGTAGAAATTAGGCATATTATGGGGGAATTAATGAATGAGATTCAGTTCTACTTGGGGGTGTGAAGACAAACAGTGGAAAGACTTTCAGATAGGAAGAATCCTGGGGAAACAAGAGCCTACAACCATCTCCTCCTCCCTTTGATGCAGTCTTAGTGAATTTTGAAGTGATGCAGTTTCAGGGGAATTACAGAGTTTTTATCTTATGGCTGCTTTTAGATGTCTCAAAATAAATCTGGAATTTCTCCCAACAACTTATGAGGCTTTTAAAAAGATATAGGAATGGAACCACTGAAGTTGTCCATTCTGAGGAGTGACCCCAAACTATCAACTTCACCTTAAAGCTGATAGAGAGGTTGCTGACACATTCAAGGCCCTTAGAAAAGTGCTACAGTGAATGAGTCATCATGGCTTTATCCTTGAATAAACTTAAAATAGTGACATGCTTTTAGGAACTGAGATCTGTACAGACATTTTTACCTTGGTCCATCATTTAGCTGCATATATTATTGCTTTTTTGCCTACTCAAAAGAGCTCATGTAAAGGAAAAGAGGACAAAGCCTCCAGTACGTGTACTGCTTTTCTCAGTAGTTTCCATGTGACTAAGGATTCATAAGTAATAGAATTATGAATGCCCAAAGAATCTTTCTTCATTTGTAACAGTTTATATTCAGAGCATTTCAATTCCATAGAAAGTCTGTAAAATCTCCAGCAAATCATGAGCTTACGCTCTGGGTTTCTCACCAGAGAGAATCCTTCTCCAAGTTCTCCAGTACTTCAGTGGTTGCCACAGGTAAAAATTTTACAAGTGTTTGTCATTTGTCCATCTTCTTGTTCATATGTCCTTATGGTAGAGGCAGTAACATGGCTAAAGGCAAGTTGATATCTTCCAATAGTAAGAAAAATGATTAAAGGATGGATTCTGTATTCTTCAAAGGTCGAGACTGTGGCATTGAAGAAGCCCACCAAATTTCACCTTAGGGTGGCAGGAATCCAAAATATTTATATGCAGCACAGATAAACTAAGGCCGTTTGCTGGTGGCAGACTTCAGGGAGGAGGCATCTAGCCCACTTCTATAGACAAGAAAGCATTTCATTGGAGGCTAAAAAAGCCCACTGCAAGTTCTTATATGTGCTTTAAAAATTCTTTATAGGTGTTTCTGGAAGGTGAAGTTGGTTAAAGCATGGTGCTAGTAACACCAAGGTCGTGGGTTCAATCACCTTGTGAGGGTTAGACTTAATGATCCTTGTGAGCTTCTTCCAACTCAGAATATTCTGTGGTTCTGTAAAATACAAAAATATGATATGTAATAGGAATATATTGTCAGATGGACAAATGTCTAAGAGATGGAGAAGAAGATTATTTAAAATTCATAGTTCTTGGTCATCACTTGTATGTGCGCCAGGTTGTACTTGAAATCACAGCACAGAACAAATTAAGAAAATGTGCCTACTCAAAGAAAAGTGGCTTGTTTTGCATGAAAAAAAGCAAGTGCCTGCTCCTTAGGTAAGAAATTAGTCAGGAGTCTTATGTTGTATTTTTTTGATTACATTTTCAGGTGTGATAGATTCCTCTTGCATGCATGCAAATCAGTGGAAATTGCAAATTCTTCCATCTTTCAGGACTCAGGGTATTGATAGTTCTCCACTGTCGCATAGTTGAACATATTTCTCTCAGTAGAGAATTGTTAAAACCTTTTCTAATATGATTTTGTCTGCAGCTTGCCAGTGACATCTTTACTATGCAGGCATGCATGGTGGCCCAGTGGGAGTTTCAGTTCACTTCCGATTATTTCCCAGGCTTTGGCCAGGGAATTTCTCAGGCTCAGACAGTTCTGAGCAGTCGTTTCAGAGCACTCCTCTTCTTCACTGCACATCAGTGCCAGATTTCCAAAGATGCAAATACAGCACAGTGTGTGACAGTTCTGTCTCTGTAGCCCAAATACATGTATTTAAAAAAGGCAATTCTCTGTGTTTGGTCTTGAAACTTCCACTGATACTACAGTGATGCTGTAGAGACAAATTAGTTCTTTCAACAACAGAGAGGGAGAGAGATGAATGTTTTAATCAGAAGAACAAAGAAAAAACACAAGTATTCATTAGTAACAGGGTTAATGGGGAGAATTTACTTTTTTAATTAAAAAATGAAAAATTAAGTCTTACTGTTAGCTTGTTTCTTTTTTAAAAGATCTGTTTGCATCATTACTTATTAATCAATACTATTTTTCTGTGCACAAGGAACTTATTTATTGTATTTATATAACATTGCCTGATGAACAGGGTGGCTGCTTACAGCGCAGTGATATTGAAGTAGTTTGAGTTATAAATATTTTTAATGATCCTGTTGTTGATGGATGGATTATTCCTCTCAGCAAAGACGAAGACTTCCCCAAGTAGTTTAAGAGAACAATTTGAGTGTCAGTTTCACAAGTGAAAAAAATCCAAAAAGGAAAAGGAAGCAATTCATTCACAACGGGACATGGTGCAGAGGAGGATAACCTGCCTTCAAAGATTTTTGTTTCGAGTATTATAATGTTTAATAAATAGTTTACTTCAAAGGGCTTTGCTGGAGAAAAAAAAATAAAATAAGCAGCTTTCCTGCTATTCTTGTTCACTGGTCCAGTGTTGCTATAAGTAGCTCATATCCTGTCCTCTGTGGTCTCAGGTGGTTAGCTTTTGTTTGGGAAACTGAAGCTTCAACCAAAAGAGCTGTGCCTACCAGTTAAATTATTAGGTAGTTGACAATATGTCTTGAAAATCAATGGAAGTCATTGTGGAACTTGGCGGGGTGACTTTGGCAGGGGAGGAGGGGTCTTGGTATTTTGGGTGATGAGCAAAGGCAACAGATCAGATCATGTAAAAATAGAAGTCGCTAAGAAAGGCATCCAAAATAGGTTCTTCACTTTCATCTGCCCCCACCACACAGTTTTTTTCAAGCATTGTTAAACTTTCATAGAGTACAAGATATATTGAGAGGTCATTTGATCTGTTCTCAGTGTCATGATTAGCTATAACAAAACACATTCTTATTTGAAGTTTTTTTGACATGTTTTGTATCCATTTCAGTATTTCTGTATTGTTTTATTTCTGCTAAGTGGTGTACTTTGTGTTTTTGTTCCATCAAGTTAAGAAATGACTCAAGGTTTAAAGGAAAAGGCTTAGGTGTTTCCCTAATAATCTTAGGCTTTCTAGTTCTGGGCATGTGAAGTAAGCTGCTGTTTTCTTCCATTGTTTTTAATTCAAGAAGTTGTTTTAAATCATTTGAGGGAGTAGTAGTATGTTGCTGTCATCATTCTAAAGCCTCATGGGGATGAGGCACTTGCCTAGGGATGTTTCAGAGACATTCTCTGGCCCAATTTCAATGTCTTCCCTATGAAATATCCTGTATTTCCAGCCATGCTAACTCCAAGTCAATGAAATAAGAAATACTCTCCTCATGTGATTTTTGTGAGGAAGAAGTTTTTGTCAGTAAGGATTGATGGAGTAAGGGAGAAGTCTGAGTGCAAGGACAAACAAGTTCTCCAGAAATAAGATGCCATAATCACTTGTAAGGAGACCTTCAGACAGGCAAAACACAGCCTTTCTCCAAGACCAAGTATGTAAGGTGTAACACTGAGCTATCCCAAAGTCTGCTTTTCTAATCACTACAGTAGCATCCTTAGTTACCCTGGCTGGAGGAAAGTAGGTTTTACCAAATAATGCACACACTGAAAATAGAAGTGATTCTGATTCTGATTTTAGAATTTCACCCCGATTCTTTTGGGTCTTCATTATTGATCGTGTATTTTATCTGTCATCGTCTGATGGCTGCAAAATAATTTGTCCTCAGAACATGTTGAGTAAGTGTAATTGCTTCAAATCAGCCCTTGTTCAACTTACAGCTAATGAATAGCCACTAGAGTCTAATCAGTGCTATAATGGTAATTAGTAAAGCAGATAAAATAGCTGGAAATTGAAACGATTAAACTTGCCTGTTTGGTATTCCATGTTGAGCAGTGAGTAAATGATGAATCAGAAATCATATAGGGTTCACTTGTGTATTTATGCCACTTGGACAAATCCTCTGCACTTCAGACAGTAGTTTGAAGGGAGAGGACATGCACTCTGGTGGTGCCAAGAAGTTCAAGGACTGTGCCTTGGATCACCAGGGGCCCTTTCAGTCTTGTTCTCCTTCACCACTTGTGCACATGCTCACATTCTGCCAAGTTCCTGTTCCATTCCTACAGGCTAGTCCTTACTCAAAAGCTATGTTCCTTACTCAAAAGCTTTGGGTATGTGTCTTGTGGATGAACCCTTATCTGTCACCTCCACAGTCCTGAGTTTTTCACGTCTCCAGGTCCAATAAGGCTTCATCTGGATTAACTGCTTGTTGGAAACTAAGCTGTTTGTCTTTTGTCTTAAGCAAACTTAACTGCCATGGAGGGAAAACATGAAACTCCTTCCCAACCATCCACCAGCAAATCTCTGACATAATGACTTGCCTAAATTTTTTTTTTCAGAAGGGCCTTTTGTGAATGTTTTCCCCTATTATCCCACTATGAAAAAAACCTATATACCTGTTCTTTCTTTTCAAGTAGAGTGTAGTTCTGTTTTTCTGTCCTGTGATCTTTTGCTACTGTTTCCTGACTAAGGAACAGCATTTTTCAGAACTGAGAATAATATCAGTCTGATTTATACCTGTCCTAATGGAAATGACCAAATATTAGACATTGTAATTGGAGATTGCTTAGTCAATAGAGAGAATTAGGTACTTGCGGGACTGATTGTCTTCTATGTGCTTCTCTGTGTGGTCTGTAGAGGGGTGAAAGTTTCCTTGTTCAAACTTTCCCGTATGTGTGATATACCCCAGACACCCACAGGAATCTGGCAGCCCTGACACAGGACCTACAGGTGCACTGTGGTTTTCTAGGGCAACATGCAGAAGCTGGATAGGACACCTTAAAGCATCCCAAATGGCAATGGCACTTGAACTTCACCCTTAAAGCTGAGGTGTTACGGGAAGTTTCTCTTCAAGTCTGGAACTTACTGGGAGCATTACCAGCAGAATATCTAGTACCTTAACTGAATAACAAAACTTCCTTTAGAATGCCTTTCAAATGTATGAGAACAAGAGAAAGCCTTGTTTTGTTCCATGTTTCATGTTGCTGATAATAATAAACTCCCTTCCCACTTAACCCCTCCCACTCAATACATTCTTTCCTGTGCAAGAGGAAGACTCACAGCTGTAAGATAAAAGGTTTTATAAACCTTGAAACAGAAATAAATTCTTACATGTATATCTACTTATGCAAATGTATAAATATAATTTGTACATAGACACTATGGATTTCTATGCTTCTATTATACCTAATGTTGTTTATACAGATTGAATTTAGGTAAAAAGGAAACAGTTCAATGTAGATATGAATGAATCAAATGATGTTTGCACTTTGTGTGTTCAGGTAGTATGGAGTATGGTTCTGCATGTGATAAAGAAGCTTAGTTAGTTCTCCCCGCCTGTAACTTTGTTGATGTGAATGCTAAATAAATTAGTGAAATTATGAAGCCAATTAATAACTGGTATTTCAAATTTAAAAGTCAGACATTGGGAAGATGAGGCTGGGAAGAATAGGAACAAAAAGAAAAACCAGCAAAGATAAAAGATTCTTTGGTGGTGGTTGTTGACTCCTACACTAAATTGCCTTACTGCCTCGCTGTCAGACCTTTTGTTTTGTGGACTCCAGTAGTTGCAGTAGCTTTCTGCATTTTACATATGCTGTACTGAGTATTGTTTGTCATCATGGGCACCTGAAAGTGAATTATGGAAATTTCTGCTTGTGATTTAATGTTGCACAGGAAATAATACAAAGCATAGATTGTTAATTGCAGTTTTATATTTATTCTGTGAAGCTAGATATAGCATCTGTTCTATTTTTGTGAGACTTGTAGGAGATTATGGTTGTCACAATGATGTTTTTAAGAAACACAGGTAAAAGGGAGGAAATATGGATGACACATACTGGCTTGCTGTATTTTTTGCAAGCAAATAGATAAACTGATAGATGTAATATATGAGCAGATTTTTTTTTAAGGAAAAGAGCTACTCTAGATTTTCAGGAATTTGCAGTTTTTTCCAAGAAAGGCAACTTAAGTCTTAGAACATATGTATAAAAAAAGCTGTGAAGTTGCAGTTGATTTCTGAAAGATATGAGCTGTAAAGATCGTTTATACTTAAAATCAGTATTCTCTCTCTCTCTCTCTTTCTCTCTCTCTCTCCATAAATATATATAAATGTTCCAGTGTTATTCTAAAGCATTCTGGTTTTGTTTTCCAGGCTCTTATGCAAAGAATATCTGAATATTAAATCAGTAATAAAGCATGTGCTCAAGTGTGCTATGCAAGTAAGCTTTTCTTCAGTGTACTTCCCAGAATTTTCTATAAGTAAAATCAGGATTGCTCAATCCGTATACAGGTTGAGGAGGTGGCTAGAAAGAAGTGAAACCTTGGTAGCTGGGAGAATGACTGCTGCATCGTGACTTCAGAGTGGTGCAAGCTAGGTTGAGTTACTCTAGGAAAAATGGGGACTGCCTTAAAAAGATTAAAAACTGAAGGATTTTGAGGGTCAAAGATACGGTCTGTGAAGGAGAAAGAGCAACCAGAAGACTAGCTCCCTCTGAAAGGGGGTGGTCACAGACACCCTTATCTCTAATGTCTTCTAAAATCTTCTTTTCTCACATTTTACTCTAAGTAGCTGTAAATGAAATTACTTTGCCACAGTCTCTATTTTTAGTTGATTCTGAAGTTAGCAGTTGTTTTGCCAGTCTCATTGACATTAGCTTTGTTTTCAATGCATGTAATACAACTTTAAACTAATTTTAGCTTATGCTAACTGATATTACATTAATACTTTCTTTTCTAAATGAAAAATGCTGTCTTTGGATGTCCTCCCTAGAACTAAGTATTTCTTTCTTACTCTGTTTTGAACAAAACAAATTGAAATTTATTCAATCTGCCCTTCTACAGAGTTGTCTTTCACATGATACTCATATGATGATCAAGAGTTCAAACATATATTTTTCAAGAAATGCTGAGTGTCTTTAACATTTCTTTCTCGAAGTTTCCTTTTTTTCTGTTGGCTACCTCATGTGATGTAACCTTGTCAGAAGTTCAGTGATGCTCAGTGTGCAGTGGTGTTGCCTGGTAATTTTTCAGATTGTTACTGTACAGGTGCTGCCTATTCATTTCAGATTCTCCTTATATGAAACATAAATGAAGAAGTAAAAAGATAAAGCTCAACTTTCACTTCAGTTACAATTCAGTCACACACCAGAAAACTCACATTTCTGGGTATTGATTGTGTTCATTTGCCACAGCAAAGTGCATTCATTGATAACTACCTGCTGGTATTGAATCAATTGTATGTGAAACATGGGGCATTATTGTCAGGTAGGGTAAATAATATTGATTCTATTTTAAAATGAATACAGCATAGGAGAAATTAATTTGATTCTATGAATTCAATAAATTATGTTCTATCAACTATATAAACAGTGAAGGTCATGTAATATGATATCATGCGGCAAGTTACAGCTGCAAGTTTTAGCAAAGTTTCCCCTCCATAACTGCAGCAAAGACGTTTTAGTTTTGTTTTGTATTAAAGGAGGAAGAGAAATCCAATGCCTGTAATCGATCTTAAGGTAGGATCCCAACTGGTACCAGGTCCTCTGACAGTCCTTAAGTGGAACTACAGTGTTAACTGACTGCAGCAAACCAGGCCCTTGGTCATGCCGTAGGTCAGCAGTCCTTGAAACTTTGAATATTATTGTGACTATGGACTCTGCAGTCAAAAGTCCTGATCTTTCAAAATGAGCAAACAATCAGAAATGGGAGAAGGGAGTTGTGTTGATTGACCATCTTTGAAGCCATTGGCTCCATGAAAGAATATCAAGGAAGAACAAGTGCAATAAGCTCAACTGTCACAAACATGAGTCAACCATGAGGATGGCTTCGGATTGCTCTTGCATCTATTCCCTTAAAGTGAAAATGAACTGCCTTACAGAAAACGTGTTAAACAGCAGCAGCTAGAGCACTGAAACTGTGAAACAGAGAACCCTTTTTTAGATTACAGCTGACTGTACAACTGAGATTTAGTCACTGACCATGTACCTCAAACATTGTCTTCACAATCTGCACAGTGATCCTGAAGTCTTCGTATATGAGCAGATAAGGTGCCGATTATCACACAACCGTATGAAGAGAGCAGGAGACAGAATTCTGCCAGTGCTATGGTGCCCTTGTCTCATTTCAGATATTTAGTAACAAATACCTCGCAACCAAGCTGTAGCTGGTTGTGTCTAGAATTTGATATTTGGAAACAGTATTAGCTCAAAAGAGCTGGTGCAATAAAGAGTTGTCTGTATATGAAAAAGGGGTGGAGGATGTGAGCCATCTGATTGTAATTGGTAGATGCAATTTCATCATGAGTGAAGATTGTCTGTAGAAAGTAACCTGTAGAGAAGTGAAGGTAGAAGCATCAGACTTAAAGCTTCAGAGCAGTTCAAATGCCTATTTTTGGCACCTACAGCAGGATTCAAGTACAATTTATGTGTCTGAGTCAAAGAAAGTGATCCAGGAGGTTTAGGATCCAGTAACCTTCAGAGTCTCCTCAGGACACCTAAAATAGGTTTAACAGCTGTCCAACTAAAGGCACGTGTCTTCTCAGCAACCCTGCTCTGCAGAACTGGATATCAAATCACTTACCCTCCCTGTGCTGCTGAAACAAAGTACTTGAGTACAACTCAAGCCTCCTGAGAGAATAGGCTTTGGAAAACATCTAGCATGGATGGGGCAGAATTGAGTTCAAGCCAAAGCCTAGCAGCTGTGGCCATGCTGATGAAAATTCTTAGCAGTAAAAGGTAGAGGTGAACACTTGCAGTTCCTTTTGCTGCTGAGAGCACTTGCCTGCAAGACTGTGAGTTGGAGTTCTGTGCTAAGTTCCACATGACAGAATTGAAATTTCTGCAGTATGTTGTAATTGCCAAGTCTTAGAGTGATAGAAGGAGAAACCCTCTCTGTGCTTGAGGGAAAGCAAATTTCTATGGGGAAAGCAAATTTTGATCCTCATTTTCAGAACCATTTCCCCATGTCACACCAAGTAGCTGAGCAGAGTGCAGTTTTCTCCTCTTCCCAGCTGAGTTCCTTCACCTTTAGGCCACATAACTAGTTTTGTTCTTCCCTTGTCCTGTTTTTCCACTCCTGCATGCATAACTGCATGCCTTACACAGCAGCAGAGGTCTTCTTTGAGTACCTTGTAGTCAAATTTGTAAATATTTTAATTATTGAGTCCATTTTGAAGTATAGAGTGCTGAGCTGCATCTTGACTGCCCTTTCACCACTCTGCTTGGTGTGTTGCTGTTTCCATCTACTGATGAAAGCACCCCTTTATTAGCCAGACCAGTATTGCATTGTCAGCCAAATTTCAACGATGTTGGATATAGTTAAAATTTAAAGAAAAGAAATTTTTTTGCAATGTGTCTCAGTTTAAAAATTTATTAGCGAATAATGTTAGAAGAGTGATCTGTTAAACTTTGATCTTATCCCACTGTGAAATGTCCCCAGATCTATTTCTTTGCAGATTTGACAAACTGGGAAGCTTTAAAACATCCTGATAACCAGCATGTTTGTTCCTAACATTATACTGAGTAGTGAGAGTATTGTGATGGATAAAATCAGTGCTAATTATTTCTAGTCTTAAAATCCTTTCCTTCTCTTCATCCTCACATTACTCTACACAGCAATACTCATGAATTTACCGCTCTCAACAGCATTCTTTGTTCTGAGTTCCTTTTCGTGTTCCCAGACTAGGTTTTTATGATTATTGATACGCAGACTCACTCCTGTTGCTATTTATGCCAAGTGTGATGAACTGGTGTGTTGAAAACAGAGATCTAACTATGGATGTGTTACTCTACTGTATCATTGCCACTAAAATTCTTTGCAGTTGACTGATTTTTACCTTGTGCCTAGTGGATCATTCCTAGTCTTCTCCCAAAGTAGAGAAATTCACTTAAATTAACAACAAGATTTAAGAAGGAGTTCAAATGTTTTGTGAATAGTGCTTTTCGGTTTTTTGAAGCAAAGAATGGCAGTTAAAAAAATGCAACAATGTTTTCTAGTGATTGAAATAAGTGCACTGCTGG
The DNA here is from genome assembly GCF_009819655.1 of Sylvia atricapilla. Classification (NCBI taxonomy): domain Eukaryota; kingdom Metazoa; phylum Chordata; class Aves; order Passeriformes; family Sylviidae; genus Sylvia; species Sylvia atricapilla. Next base: position 76,485,982 of record NC_089141.1, read on the forward strand.
TTACATTTCACCTTTTAAACCAGCAGAGATATTAGCCTGGTGACCCTGGAAAACAGCTTTTGGATCTAAACCAGTGGTAGCTCCAAGTGTAATACTCCAGATCTATTGTAGGTTGTCTGAGCAATCATTCTGTTGGATTACACTCAGAAAAATGCTGGTGTGAGGAATAAACATAGTTTAGATACATAATAAGATAGAACAGAATGTGTAAAATCTGGGCACCCTGGTCCAACCCACCCAGATTCCTCCTGGTGGGAGGAATCTCTGCCCATGGCAGGGAGCTGGAACTAGATGATCTTTAAGGTCTCTTTTAAACCAAACCATTCTGTGATTCTGTGAAAATACATCTCTAAAAAAAAAAACCTATAATGGCAATTGCAAATATATTTCCCATGGTGTTTAAAAAAAAAATTGTTCAGTGAAGTGGAGAACTGATAAAAAATTTATTCAAAGTCCGTTATCTTTGAGTTTGATTTGCATTTAAAGAAATATTCCTAGCTTTCTTTCTGTACTGTTTTCATTAGGATAGTCAGAGTTTCACATGATCCTTTAATTGTTGTGCAAAGAATCGAGTCAGTTACAGAGATGAAATGTGGAGATCAGTACACTCTGTGAACACTTCAGAAAAACTCAGTTAAATTAAAAAATTAAACACTAAATCACTTTGACCAAGAACTTCAAAATATTGCTGTGAGGACAGAGGTTAAATTAATTATGAAGTAATGGCCAAAGCTCACACACTAATAACTCTGGTGGGAGTGACTATGAGTGGTTAACTGAGGTGCTCTAGTCTGATGGTAGTTTGGGTGATTGCCTTTTACTGACTCAACGAGCATATTTCAACAGGATCACAGAATCCTGAGGGTTGGATGGGAGCTCTGGAGATCATTTGATCCAAGCCCCCTGCCAAGTCAGGGTCACCTGGAGCAGGTGGCACAGGAACGTGTCCAGGTAGGTTTTGAAAGTCTCCAGAGGGGGACACACCACGCCCTCCCTGGGCAGTCTGTCCCAGTGCTCTGACACCCTCAGGGGGAAGAAGTTCTTCATTTTGAGGTATTGCATACAGTAACATTCATCACTTCATCTCCAGTCCCAAGTCTACTGGATAATGTTGTTGCTCACTGAAAAATAAGTTCCAGGACTCACTTCTTACAGGAATGTTAAGAGTTTGGGCTAAGATAGCTCAGTCATAAGTTGTTTAATTATAGAATCATATAATAGTTTGGGTTGGAAGGAACCTTAAACATCATCTCATTCCAACTCTCCTGCTGAGGACTGGGACACTTTCCACTAGACCACATTGCTCAGTGTCCTGTCTAACCTGCCCTTGAACACTGCCAGGGATGGGGCATCTGCAGCCTTTCTGAGCAGCCTGTTCCAGTGTCCCACCAACCTCACAGTAAAGAATTTCTTCCTAATATTTTATTTAAATTAACCCTCTTTCAGTTTAAAGCCATCACCTTTTTTCATGTCCCTAGAGGCCCTCATAAAAAGTCCCTCTCCAACTCTCTTGTAGACCCCTTTATGTAGTAGAAGACTGCTAGAAGGTAGAAGTGGCCCCTAGAGCAGAACTGGACCCTGTTCTGCTGACTTTTGTGTCACATTTGAACTTGAAGAAGGATCTATCTATATTATGTAGTACTGAGGAGGTACAGCAGCAAAGCTCCAAATGTGTATTTTGAGCCAGGAGGAAGACAGAATACAAGTACCTTCAGTGCTAAGTGACAGATGATTGGGGATTTGTATTGCCAGTTTGGGTTTAGGTGCTTCAATTCTGCTTAAGCGTCCTACTTTGGGAATGTAAGTCTTTTTGAACTGAGCCCTTAGATAGTAGCAAATGATGTCATGAAGGTTTGAATTACAAAAGCACTAGTCTGTGACACAAAAGACAATTTTAAGTCCTATATGAATAGTTCTGCTAGTAATCATGGATGCAATAGCATGTATTTCTAAATTACAAAGGCTAGAAAATGTGCGTCTACTGCTTGTGTATTTATCCTTCCTAATGCCATGAAACTATCATTGGAGATTTAATGGTAGGAAGCAGTTATCACACCAGTGCTCTGCTGTGGCTGAGACTTTCATGATGATTTAGTATCCAGAATAATTAAAAAACCATAACTAAATCCTGTTTTATTACATATAATAAAATGCACAGATTTTGTGTGGGTTTTCATAGTCTGCCAGTCTTTTATTGCATTCTAAATAAAAATGAACTTTTTTTAAAACCGTAGAATGAAAAAGTAGAGCACAGTTAAGTGGTTTTTCAACAGCCCCCTCCTGAAGAAGATGGTAAGAATGAGGGATTCATTTTTCAAAAAAACTTTTTTCCAGGCAGATATATCCTTACTTACGTGCAGTGTAGTAATTAACTTAGTTCTTACTGAATTGAAAGTTCTAAGTAAAGTATCTTGGGAGATACTGTGAACTGAGTGAAATTAGTGGGACTACTGACAAAAACAAATCCAGAACAAAATAACATCCAGGATTTAAAGCCTCTCAATCTCTAACCTGGCCAGTAATGCTACTAAACCCCCTAAGTCAGTAGTCAGGCTGTGTAATTGCCATGGTGTGAGAACAGAGTGTCAGTCAGGAAGACATATGGAAGAGATTATCACACCATTTATGTAAAATTGCACCATCTTGGATGACTTGAGCTCTCACACATGTACTCCTTTCTCACAGCTTCCCCTCATGACCATCTAGACTCCTGCTTGGAATTCTGAGTTTGCAACAGCTTTGCAAATGTATCTGGACTTGCCCAGGTTCAAGGGGCTTCGTATTTAAACTTTACTAAATCCATATTTCAATCTAGAGAGGATGAAAATATACTGAATTAAATGTCTGTACAAAGGCCTTGGCCTCCTACACACGTTTTCCTCCAGTTGTAGATGTCATTGTGCTACCTGCTGTACAAAACAAAACAGAAAGATGCTGTGGCTTACCAAGTAGTATTTGGAAGTGTTCCAAGGCAAATTTACAGACCAAACTCTAACCAGTGCTTACCCAACCATTAGAAAACTTAGTAAGCTGTGGAAGAAGGCAGTTTGCTCTGCAGTTTTCTCTCTATGAAATGTACAGGCTGAAACCATTTTTGCAGTCAGTGGGAATTAAGGTCTGTCTAAATTTCTGTGTGGTTGTAGGTATCTTCACAGTGAATGAAAGACCTCTCTCTGCTCTGCTTTTTCCTCCATTTAAGTGAGTGCCAAAAGTAGTGCTGATCTTGAAGGCAAGAGGAGTCAAACATTTATTATATCCTGGCCACCCAGAGGAGGAAAAACATTGGTGTCTACAAATGAAGCAGCATTTGCTTGACCTTTCTCTAAATGAATTTTACTCAAAGGTTGTTTTTTTTTTTTTTTTTTTCCTAGTGAGGCTATGTTTTGCCCCAAATCAGACAGTACTTTTCAAAAGTGCTTCCATACTGAACGTACTGAAGAGCTTACAAATTTGTAGTTAACCAAAAGGAATCTGGGTGAGAAGTAGTAAATATCCTACAGGTTTTAGGTTGCTATGTATTTGGTTGGTGAAACTTCAGTTTCACACATCTTTGGCTTTTCCCTTTTTATAAGTAATTACCTCAGTTTCTAGTCAGACCAGCCTCTACAGGTTGCTTTTGTGAGCCTTGTGCCGTTTATTATCAATGGATTTGCTTTTTATTGTTGTGAGAATCCCTTACTCTAACAAGTTACTGTGTCAAGGCATACAACCGAGTTCGTAGTCACCTGTGGCCAGTGCAGCTCATGGCAGCCTTTATTAGTTGGGGACATCTGTGTAACTCCTCAGACAGTGAACTCCAGGACAGCTGAACCAAATTTCTCTCTGAAAGATTTAAAGATGTAGTTGTAGGTGAAGGTATTTCCTCTATCTCTACAGCAGCTTTCCAGGGATAAGAAAAGGAGCAGGTCAAGTGGCTACTTATGAGGCAGCATGTTTTTACTTTTAGAATACTGAGCCTTTCTAGCCATGCTGTCTGTGGTACAGCTGAAATCTCACAGCAAGCAAATATTATAGTCATGTGCAAGTAACTGTAATAGCTATAGTTACATGGGGGTTCAGAGTATGAGCACACTTAGTTTTGCCTTGCTGTCACTGGGTCTGCCCCTCACCTTTTCCTGCATGCATCCTGTAACAGTGGTCACTTAAGTGGTTTGCTTGGGTTTTTGTTTGGTTTTTTTGGGAGGTGATTGTGCTTTGTTTGTTTGTTGGGGTTTTTTTAGGGGGATGTATTTTTTTGAAAATCAGAACCAAAACCCCATCCCATTTTGCAGCCATCTGGGTGTTCTCTGCTATGCAGTGCAGAACCAATTGCATGGTTCTTGTCAGTGGTTGCATTTTTATTGTTATATAAAATAAACAGGTCAAATGTTCTTGCCCATTTTTAAATGCTTGTAGAAATAAATTTTATTTTAATATTAATGCATGTTAAAAACCTCAGTATTATGTAATAGGGTTAGTCATGTTTAACCATGCTGTACACATCTCCAAGATGTATTTTTCCTACTCTAGATCATATTCCATGTTTAGGGGGTATGGTTTTGTAAACACTTAAGCATGTGATTTGCCTTATTCTAAAAAGAAGTCCTGATGACTGCTGTTGGCCTGGTTACTTGTGAAAGGTTAGGCAAAAGCCTTCAGGATTGGGACACATTTCAGAAAACAAGTAGTTGCTTTTCCTTGTGCAGATATTTTCATGCTCTTTTTCAACAGATTTTATCAAGAGAAAGAGAGATTATTACAGTAGGAACTTCTGGTATTTTAAAACAAAAAACCAAGTCATTAGTAATGTAACCAAGTTATTTTCACAAAGTTGCAAGTGCTGTGGCAGAAGCTCGTTTCTAACCAACCTGCAGATGAGTTGAGGCAGTGGTGTGTGTTTTACCTATGTTCCACATTTGGTACTCAGGGCAGTTCTCCCTGGCTTTGTCATTAAGTAGCAGATTTAAAGTAAATGTTTGAAGTATAGGTTGACCGTATTTGAAGCATAAGGGTGATGAAAGTGATGCATTATGTCACTGTAACATATTGACATTATCAATTATGTGTTATTAAACAGCTTAGCTAACTGAATGATTTACCTTGTGTTTAACTGCCTCTTTCAATTAAAAGTAGCAAATGCTGTAGAACTGGGGCACAGTCATAGAAACCATATATTTTCTCCTGTTAACACCAGCACTGCTGACATACAGGTGATGGGAGTGTTGGCATTTTGCTGCAGGCTCTAATGGGCTAGTTTAAATGGCCTAAAAAAAGTGATTAATGATTAGGAACAGGACTGTTACACAGCTTCGCAGCCCTTTTCCTCAGTGCATTTCCATTTACGTCAACCAGCAGCACACTTGGGAGGTGTTATTTCAAAGTAGTCGGCGCAGGGGCATTTTTCTACTACCATTCGTTTCTATTTCTTAAGTCCCTTTGGTTGTCCAGATATAGCTAGTATTTCCTTAAAGTTGTAAGCTTTAGTGATAAAGAAAGATATCCTCAGACTAGTATGTCTGGTGACCAAAATCTAAAACTGTGGAACTCTATTGTCATTTCAAAGTATTTTTGCCATCACTCTGCTTACTCCTGTTTGGTTTATTGTGTTGGAAATAATCTAAAGGTCCCTCTCGGAGTAACTGGAGCACTGCATCAACCAGTACATGATTCTCCTCTGCTATTCACTTGATTTTTGCGGCAAGCAGTAATTTGTACATTAGTCCTGCTTGTTTGTAATGGGTAACTGTCCACCCCTAAGCCCTCCCTTTATTTACATGGATACACATCTACATATATATTTGTGATGTGTATTTCTTTGGGAACTGAGATCAGTAGACACTGCTGCAACACTCCCACCCCAAGTAATAATTAACACTTTAACCCCTCTCGCCCCAAGTAATAATTAGGTGCCATGAGTAGGAAAAACAAGTAGTTCCAAAAGAAAATTGAGAACGAGGCTGGAAAATCTAGCATCTCAGTCTTTTTAATGAACCTTAGGAGAGTGAAGTGTCTAGCAGACATAATGCATTCTCTTTGCTCTTTTAAGCTAAGGCAATATCAAACACTAGAGTAGAGGGGATTGAACGCTCAAGGGGAAGATACCTTGTACTTTTTGGAAGTTTATTTCGCTACACTGAGATCTTAGAACTTGTGGCTGAAAGTCAGCACTTGCTCTCAGGTATCATGTTGCAAGAGAATGAAATACATTTTCTTAGAACAGGACATTTGTGCAGTATTTTAGTTGCTAGCATTTTTCTAGTGATCAAAGAATGAAGCTAAGTCTTAGCTGTGTACAAGTTCAACCAAGTTTTCTGAGCAAGAAACTTAAAAAAAAAGATTCATACAACAATTTGGAGGGCAGAGGGGAAAGGGGGAATTTAAGTTTGGAGCGCGGTGGCGTTGGCTCCAGCAGGTATACTAGAGCCACTCTTTTGCAGAATAAAAATGATGCCAAACAGATTTGCAGTGTCTGTGGGAATAAGCTTGGCTCAAAGGTGAGCACGTCACCAAGTTGGCTTGTCCTTTAATGATGGTATTGTAGTTCAAGATGGTATTGTAGCTCATCTTCCTTTTTTAATGCTATTTTTAGGAAACTAAGGCTGAGGCAGGCATGCTGAAGGCTCCGTGTGTGTTTGTTCTCTGGCTTTGCAGTACCTTTGACTCAGCTGATGGACTTCAGCCAAGCATATCAGAGGAGGAAGAATCCCAAAAGCACTATGGTCCAACCTGTTTCTTGAATAAAATGTGTGCAGTTGTAGGAGGAAGCTGCAACTCTGTGTGGTAGGGAATGTGGTCAGAGAGTTTGGTTAAACTCGAGTTTTTTAAGATGGGAGAATGGCAGACTGGGGTGTGCAGCTGGGAATAGCCCCAGGGCTGTAATGGTGTTTTACATGACAAACAACTACAAACCTCATCTGAGAAGAAGCAGGCCTTGATAGTCCTGGTGCTGACACAACTACTTGTTACTTCTGAGAGATTCTCCTCTTGTTTGTGCAGTATACAGAGGGGGATTTATATGAGTTTTCTTGTCAGCATATGCACGGGCCAGAGTATGAATGAATTTTACAACAGGTGTGTAAAGCTGCTTCCCTTCTCCCTTCTTATTAGGACATGTAGCTTATCAGTAGCCACTTGAATGTCTTGGTTGGTTTTTCTATTTTTTTTTTTTTTAATTTATTCTTTACATTTTATTTTATTTTAGCACCAACGTTTTCTCTTTGCAGAGCCTGCATCTCCAGTCCTCGGTTGGGTCAGGGAAACATCTGCTTTGCATAGTTTGCAAGTGTTACTTATTAACTCAGGCCCCCAAATCCGGGCAGTGTGGTGCCTGTTCCCAGGCCAGGCTCAGCCTGCTACTTGTTTTTTGGAAGCATGTGTTGAAGTTCATTACACGCATTTATTCTTCAGTTTTCTGCTTGGCTTGAATCCGCTTCTATGATTCTGTTCTGAAACGATGATGTAAACTATACAATAAAAAAAATATATGGGGTTTTTTTTCCTTACGCATTCGTGCAGGACTTTTTCCCCTGTAGTTCATAGTAGTACTGCTTGTGGGCAGGTTTCAAAGGAATCTCATCTCCATATGGTTTTACCCGATAATCCTTTATCCACCATCTTCAGCTCTCATTCCGTTGCTTTCTTGCCTGTGGCTACGTTTCTATCTCTGCATCAATTAGCACAGTGATTTATACAACAAGCAAGCAGTTTAGAGGTAATGGTACACAATTAACATCTCATTCCACCATAAAGGGTATGCTAAATACCCCAGTCACTGCTTTCTCTGCCTGGAATTGAAATAAGTGTTTGTCCTAATTCATATGCTATCTGATGTGAAGTGGGCCCGCTTTGTACGGCACTACACCATTAATCTAATTATAGATAGCTGCAAATGAAGTGCTGTCTGAGCACAGAGACTGAAGAAAATAGCGCTTTTGTCATTTAGCATGACTCTGTGAAGCAGGATCGCACTTTACACGGCAGCACGGCAAAATGGGAATCTGAATAATATTGCTGCCTGTTGCATCTTTTCTAATTACAACAGCATTGTAAACACAACTGGGCGCTGATATAAATAGAGCTGTAGATACGCTGTCATGTGGGTTGTAGGAGAAAATCCTTAGTGTGCTGTTGTATTAAATGATGCATCCTGATTGACAGCTACCTTGAGACTGCGCTGATGGAGTTGTCAAAGCCTTGTGCGAGCGCCGGGGCCGCTCCGGCGGCGGCAGCTGCGGCCGCTGCGCTCCCCGGCCCGCAGGACATCGCCGCCTGTCCGTCTGTCCGCCCTGCCCGCACGGCCGCCGTCTGAAGCCGAGGGAAGCTGTTTGTGTGCACGGCTTTAACCCTTGGTAGGTTTCTCTAGAGTGCTAATTATGTATCACACAAGGAATGGAAAGTGGGAAATGCGCCTGAATTACAAGTCTAATTAAGTTTCTGCTGCTGGAAGTGTGTGCTACGTGCTGGTGAGGCTCCTCTCGGTTTTCTTTCCCTTTTGATGCTACTAGAGGCTCACGATTTTTGGGGACTGGTTTGAGATATTTCTTACTGCTACTTTTTTCATCAGCTGTCTCTGTAGCTTCGGTATTTGCTCCTCCATCAGACTAAAAGTGCTGTTAGTTTGTGCAGGTGTTAATGCCAATCCTCACCACCACCCTGTGGAAGCAAATTAGCTCTAGAACTCGGAGCTCGGAGAGAAAAGCCTCTGTGATTTGCAAAATGTCATTTATCTCGTTATTCGGTAAGAAATCCTTGACTCTGAAAGAAGGTGGTGGTGTCTGACACCGTCTAGTAGCACAGAATAAATGCTAAGCAGGGATCATTTTCCCGCTTAGATGCTGTGGTGGAAATCTAAGCAAGAGTACGGTCTTTCAGTGATGTTGACGTGTATAATGGTTAATAAAAAAGGCAGCGTGCTCATTTTGTTTGGAACTGGAACATTGCTTGGTATTGCTTCCACTGAGTACAGAATAATATACTCCGTGTGAATCGATGGCGTCAAAGCACAGGTGACAACAGTGAAGTGACTTGAGGCAGGATGTGGATTAGGAATGCTGAAGGGAAATTATGTGACCACAGTTAATACATTTCACTGGTTCCAAACCTGAGACTGTGAGGCTAGTGAAAATAATGAAGACACACAGCAGACAATTTCTCTACTGAAATCTGAGCTATGTAAGATTTTCACCCTTCTGACCACAGGAATGACAGCTATTTGAAAAACATGGTTGAGCATTTAGGTAAAGCATACTGAAAATCCACATCTGGTCAGCAGTCCAAACACTAACGTAAGTAACATATGGGTAGTGATTACTCTATAAAACCTCCAATGTATTTTGAACATTTACAGCTTCTGGGGACATGAGTTTCAAGTGTACAGGGGAAGATCATATTTAATAAACTAATGTGAGGTGTAACACAGTGCAATTTTGAGCATTTTAGTGAAGATTTACAATATTCTGATGCATACGTTAAGGGAACCATATCTGTGCAAACTACAGAACTTGTTTTTAAGCACAGATGGGGCGAGATATGCCCTGGCCATCTTTTTTTTTTTTTGTTGCAGTCAGTCTACTTGTCTACTGACTTGGGGGATCAGTAGGGAATGTACTGACAAAAAAAACCAAAACAACCATGAGACCTAAGGTATAATTTTCACTGTATTTGCTTTCTTCTCCTCCACCCCCAGCCTGAATTGCTATTACTGCACCTTTTTGTGTTCTTATTTTTGTCATGGAGATTTGGTTGTAAGAGGTAGTTTTGCATTACATAAACATCCAATTCATTTAGTGGGAGAGGTAGGACAGGATGCTGTTACCCTTAGAAAGCTATTAAGTAACATCACTTTTCCCTACTGTATTTTTTTGTCAGCTGACTGTGGACTCCAGTGGTCTGGTGGTAAAGAAACACCTGTTTTGTGCCATTAAAAGCTGTATGGCTCCTTTTGGTACTGCTTTATTGACTTCACTTTGGCTGGCAGAGTTGGGCTTTGAAACCCTGTGGAGTGGAGCAGTGGCTGGTGACAACTACTCATCAGCACAGATCTGATGGGTAGCAGATTTCCCTGCTCTCAGAGTCCACCTGCAATCCATTTATGACTCCAACAAATGTTTCTTCTGGTTTAGGCCAGTGGAAACCTCCTGGTCTCTATTTATAACCTAAACTTAACAGCCTTCCCCAATTTACGCCCCCTTCTTTCTCCCATCTCCTCCTTCTGAGCATAAAGGAAGAAAATCAGAACCTCATCCGCACTTGGTTAGAAGCATATCAAAACTTCTGCTTCCTATGTTCAAGCATTGTTCTCGCTAAATCAAAGGCATAGCAGCAGCGTTTGTCATGTAATGAAAATATGTGGTATTTTCTTAATTGTCTTTGTTGTGGCAGCACTGGTGGGCGTTGTTTGACTTGGTCTTCCAAGAGAGTCCTGCGGCTCTCACCGAGCCACCCGGGTTGGGTGTACAGCACCCTGCACCCAACAACCCATGAGCTCCACAACTCATCTCCAGGGATAAATAGCAGCATCACAAAGGGATATTTATGCAGGTATTTAGTGGGATCCAGCCAGCAGCAGAAATACATCAAAGGTAATCTTGGAGAAGGAACCTTTCTTTGCGGCTTTTGTCTTTTCATATTCTGAAAGGTCATTTGTGAACCAACTGTGCCAAAAAAGGCCTTTCCCCAGAAGTTTACTGTTGTTATTTTTTACTTTTTGATTATAGTAACTTGCTTATCCCCCAAACAGACTAAAGAACAATAAACAAATACAAAAGGAAAAGGAACAGCTCATCAATAACAAAGACCTGCATTTTAAAGCTTTGAGAGTACTGACTCTTACATCTCACTCCAAGCAAAGCAGGAGTCCTGCAGAGAAAGGAATCTAAAAGATATGAAAATTATAAAGATAGTAAAAACAATGTTTGGTAGGGATATTTTAGCTTGGTGTGGAGAACTGAGCTTTAAAGTGCAGCATACTGAGGAATGTGTTTTTCCCCCCACTGTTGAATGTTGTAAAGTGCATAGGGAATTCTGTATTTCAACCCCTGTGGAATACTGTAACCTAGATGAATGCAGAAGGTCTGGCTTTCCCTTCAAGTTTAAATTTTGAAATTGGGCAGCTCAGGAGTGTTAATGTGGCTTAAAAAACTAAATGACATCTAAACCTAATCCTTTCAAATCATATCAAAATAGTCTCTTGCAAGAGGCAACAATATGGTCCACAAATATAACTTATTTCTGCATTCTTTCTTTTTTTTAAAAAAAATTATTTTCAAACTCTGAGTACAAAGAAGACACCAACCATGGATACTGAAACTGTGCAATTTGTTGTAATTATATTCCCCCCCATAGATTTAATGAAGGACTTTAAAGTACAATTTATCTTGGATAAATAGTCCCTCTACACAGAATGTTTATTAGATTGACAGCAGAATACACTCTGCAAGCTTTTTTTCCTTGCCACTTATGACTCAGATGAATTTTAATAGGAGTAAAAAGCTTTTATTTGCACAGTAATTTCACTTAAGGATCATATCCTTCAGAAACTGGCAGACACTTGTATGTCTTGATTGCAAAACAGACACTCAAGAGTAAAGCAACACGCACAAGATGTTATTATTTGACTTGTCACACTGCTGCAGTTCTATTGGCGGCTTATGTCACCAGTTCTCCCGTAGGCAGCGGGTGCCCTGTCCCTGCCCAGGGCCGTGTGTCCGTGCCGCTGGCACCCGTGCGCCGCGCTCCTGGAGCGGGCGGAGAGCCGCCTGTGTTTTGGGGGGAATGGTGAGCGCCACAGCCTGAATTGCCGTGATGATGCCTGCGGGAGGCTTGGAGTTAAAGCTGCTTTCTGCATACAAAATGGTGCTGGTTTCCCCGTGCCACGGCAATTAGGACCGAGGCACATGGCTGCGAACGGGTCCTCGAATCTTTGGGTGCCACTTAAAGCCTCAGGGAACATCGCTGCGGCGTTTTGTTACACTTACTGGGGTGTGGTGGCAGGATCGCTTCGTGTAACCATTTGCCTCTATTTCTGGTTAGAAGCGAGTGTTTCTGAGTGAATGGCTGCACTGTTCATCTCGCAAAATATTGTGTGTCCACACACCATTTGTGGAGGATGATAATCCTCTGTTATGTTGTTTGAATTCGGCTCTGGAAGCCGCGTTTTAAAGATGTCACTGCAGAGTTAATCACCTTTTGCATGTATTTCTAAATAACTTGTTCTGCTTCCTGCAGAAGCAGAAGGTAGAGTCCCCCTTTACCTTCACCATAAGGATATCGGATTTTTTCTGTCCACGTAAAAAATGAAAAGTAAAGACATTTTATTGTTAATAAAACAATAGCTAATTGTTTTGGAGCAAAACATACTGTTCCAAGCAAGGTGTTGAACTTTCCATCAGCAAAATACGCATTTGAATTGTAAATGCCGTCCGCCGGATGCTTATTATTAAAACCTTTGTTTAAATTATTGATGAGGTGCGGCGCTGGCCTTGGCTCGGTGTGGCCCGGCGAGGCGGGAGTGTCACACAGAGACCTGCTGCCATCTACTGGCTCCGTGCGCTCCCTCCCGGGTGCCGGCCCTCCGTCCGTCCGTCCGTCTGTCTGTCTGTCTGTCAGAGGCCAGGGAGCTCGCCAAGTGATGGCAACTTTTTTAAAAATTAAAAGCCCTGGGCCCGAGATGTTTTAGGCAACGTTTATACGCCTTCAGAAAGGTTTCGCTTAAAGGGATGCTCTCACCTGAGGGTCATCATATTCCACCCTGTTTTTAATTGCTGTAAAACATTCTAGAGAAAACAAAACTTTCTCCGGGTAGGTAACGGCTGCTGAATGGGTTTTAGTGCAGATAAAGCATATTCAACACAACAACGTTTGGCTGTTCTGCTTATGTATGAAAAATCAGGATTGAAATTGAATTAATAGGTTTTAATTGCAAAAGCTGAGCGAATTACTAACTTCAAACATGAACTACATGGTAAAAAGAAATGCTTAAAAGGTAAATACAATGCTTAAGATCAGTCATGTCGTTGAAAGTCTGGCAGACTTTCCCAAAAGGTCAATTTCCAATTCATCACTGCACTGAAAAAAATCCCTGAATATTCCTTATCCACCAAAGATAATGTGCAGCAAACATAAGGGCATTTTTGTTTTTATATTTGCATCTCCCCTCTCTACCCACAATTTTAAAACAAGTCTGACATGTCTTTACTCGTTTCTTTGGTTTTATGTGCACTTTGCTGCAGACTTGGGTTGAATATTTTTCTTTCTGCATCCTGAAAATGAAACTCTGAATAAAGATTTCAAACAGTGTTTTTTAGACGCTCCTGTGAAGAATATCTAACAGATGTATTACATAAAAACGTGCCATAAAATAATGCAGGTTATTGACTGGAGTTCACCAAGGTACAGTTTTCTAAACCAGTCCTCTTCCTATTCTTTAGTACAAATTGCAAATACTGACGAAGGTTGCTGCGGAGCTGAGCAAGTACATGCCAGAGAAAGCAGCAGAGGACACCTCCAGCATTTTGAGATCTCCCATGCCTGGAACAGTGGTGGCAGTTTCTGTCAAGCCTGGGGACATGGTAAGAAATGTGATCTATATATCTGTATTTTCATTATATATCCCACAGAAATTTCGCCTTGGTGCAACTGAAACTACATGTTTGATGTGGAAGGGTTTTTATTGTTGTCTTGGTTTTGTTTCTTTCTGGTTTTTAAAATCACCTGTAGAATAAAGTGTGCTGAAGGATGTGTGCTGTTTTTAGTTCGAATTATAAAAACTTGTAAGGAAAACGAATTCAAATTAAACTGACTTCAAAAGGAAAATTTTCAGCCTAGTACAAGTCCACAGAAGAAACTCAAAGAGATAGCTTGGTTTTGTATCCCCAATACCTTGAGGGGCAGGACAGGTACAAGGGAGAAAATTGTGAGTAGATTCACATAAGTGGGTGTGTGTGTGTCTGTCTGTCTGTCTATCTATCTATCTATCATCTATCCGTCTATCAGCTGTCAGTGCTAGCAGGAGGGAATTGTTGATTTTCTGCCCTGAGGTAATGAAAATATTGCTAGAAAAAAAAAGGGACACAGGACAGATATTTAACTTTACCCTTTTTCGTTTCTTTCTTTCTTTCTCTTCTTTTTTTTTTAAGAAGCCCTGTGTTATCATTTTGCAGGGCACATGAGTTGGGAATTCTGTGCTGGGAATTTCCAGGCACATGTGATAGTCTTCTTGTCTTGCAGAAGGAATAAAGTTGTCATACAGAAGGGCAAGGGATTGTGCTGGTTTGGTGATTTCCAGTGCTTCTTACCTCACTCTGAGTTGGAAACAAGTTTTTGTTTTAAAGTTGAACATAAACAGTGACTTGAACTCAGCTTTATATGAAATTCTATCACATTGTATCATGTGTTATTTCTAAGGCTGAGACCCTTATTTCTCATAACTGTTGAAAACAAGAGAGTGATTGCAGACACAGGAATATTTGAATCAGGTCATATTAATTTTCAAGTACTGTTGTCAGTTAAATGGTACCATAAACATGTATGTAGCTTCAATCACAGGGTTCATAATTTACAGCAATGAAACCTAGATCTTTTTGAAAGATGATTCAAAAATGGGATCAAGATCTGAAATTCAAAATCAGCATTGCATTTTTTAGGTGACAGTCATTGATCATGCTGGCAAAGTGGTATATTTGCTTACATTTTACTATGATACCACCTTGGTTTTAAAATATATCGTTGTTTCTGTCTGTGTACTGTGAAAACAGAATCGTCATGTTAATATAAAAGATCTGCAGGTGCCAATGTTCGTAGTAATGAAATAAAGACATTTCAGAGGAAACAGATCTAAGCTGATAAGAAATTAAAAACTCTTCTAGCTTCTACACTTAGCTTTCTTGTTTATGATCTATACATGCACACACATAGTTTAATACTTTAAAGCAGTATTCAATTACAATTATTCTTTATGTCTCAATAATATTCTTTATGTCAGAGCAATCTGCTTTCTTTGTCTAAGGCAATACAAGTGGCTGAATGAGGGAGATCATAAGCAAATACTTTTCTTTTTGTGAAGAATTAATGGAAACATTTTTAAGTCAAGGATTTTGAAACTTTAAATATTTTTTTAGTATTTAGTTTTGAGAAGTTAATTCTAAATGTTACCAGCCTTCTTGCCCTGAAGAATAGTTCTTGTTGTCTTGAAGGTATACAGTCAGTGGTGAAGGAGGCCAGAGCCTAAGGGGTTTTAAGTAAATAAATAAATGAAGCTCTCTCCACAAATCTACAAGTGGTGCTGTGCATCAGAGCACAAGTTGTTAAATAATGTGTGTGAGATTTTTTTTTCTCTTCTCCTCTCCTGCAGCTTTTTGCTGGAGGCACTGAGTGGCAGAGCATTTGAACACCATAATCTGTGTTCTGCTGACCTGAGCTTGTCATTGCTAATTGTGTGGCTTTAATTGCAAAAAACACATTTGCGTTATTGAAAAGGATTTAACTTAAATCCTTCCTTTTCAGGACTAGTGTCAAAACGTTAAAAAAAAGCCCTGAGCCAGCGAGCGAATGAGGGTAACATCAGCTATCGGCACTGAATAAGCAGTGGGATGGTGGGATTCAGATTACCAGTCTTGGCTGTCTGTCAGAAACCAGCTCACCCACTACAGCTGCTGAAGGCATGATGGGCAGGGAACTGTAGCTCCTTGATAAGTACAGCTTTTTTTGTTGCACTGCTTGGGAAAAGTCTAATTTCTTCAGTGTGCTGGAGAAATGGGAATTTAAGTAGCTCCTATTCCGTGTGCTTGCCACTGGGTTTGGCAGCTCAGATTTGCACGGTGTGTGAAAACAGCACAGCTGAAAAATGGGAGAACGTGAGGTAGTTGTCCATCCTTCCCCTCAGGTGTTGTTGCTGCTAGCAATAAAGCTGTCAGGTTATAGCTACTCTGAGATTGTTTGCCCTCAGCTGTGAGCCGTGTGCTACAGCGTCGGTGCGGCACAGTCCCTGTGCTCAGAGACACTCTCAGAGCGGTCAGTACCACGGGGAGCTGAGCTGTCGTCCCCCTCCCTCAGGTGTGACTTTACAAATGGTGAAAAAGCGCCTAGAGAGGGTCAGCTCATCTCTGGCTGACTGGCCGTCAATAAACTCGTGTTTATTGCCTACGGTCCAGGTCCGGGGCATCGCCCCGTCAGGTAAAGCACATGGTGTTTGTTAGTCCCTCTCCATGTTTCCGTAGCCAAATGAGAGGGCAGTGCTGATCTCTGGGGTTAGTTTCCCCCGCTCGATGTGTCATTGTGTTTACTTGAAGCATAGTGGTCTCTCTTGTCTGCTGTTGCTGAGAAATACTTTGGTCTGATGAAGTCTGATAGAAGATTGCGTGAGCATCCTCTATTCAGCTGGTCTGATAAGCAGTTTTCAATTCATTTTTTTGCCAAAAGATATTGCATATGCAAGAAATTTATTTTCTTTTGTCTGTAAGATGATCTGTAGATTTTAGTAACACAGTAGGGAAGTGCTGTTTGTCATTTACAGAGAAGCAGAACTTGTGATGCTGCCAATTTCTTTAGGTTTTTAGTTACTTTCTACTTTCTTTATTTCCCTTCATGTGATCAGAAGACTGTAATTAGTTGTCACTCAGTTATTCCTGGAAGCACAATGAAGGCATTCAGAAGCAGAAAGCAACATAAACAAAGAAACAGAAATCTGGCTGACTAGAAAAGAAGGTTAATACTATTTAGGGAAAGAAAATTTAAATTTAGATTACATTCCTCATGATAACACAGTCCCATTAATACAGGAAATATATCCCTTATTGGATATGAGGGTGTTTGTTATGTAATGCACACATAATGATTGTGCGCATTAGGATGAAATTTGGTTTTGGGAGAATTACTTTTTGGTTCCTCCTATTGCCATGGGCCAGAGAAACCACTGGACTTCAAGAATCCAGGCAAATAATTCACTCAGTTTTGGCAGCACAAGCCAGCCCTGGTTAGCACACAGCAGGACTTTTATGCCAGAGTGTGGAGATGGCACTGCGCGTGGTTCTAGTCTCACCGCAGCTACCACAAAGACAGCACCATACAAACTACTAAAGCTGCACAGATTCCTTTATTTACTTAGAGGGCAGGACACGGGTGGGCACTTGAAAATACTTCTGCTTTGTGTTGAGTTGTTTGGCTCAGTTTCTGTGCGTGTAGGATTCTGTGCACTGAAAGTGCAGGAGTGGGGAAGGATCTAGATCCTAATGGTTGCATAGGTAAAGAAAGCAATGTTGCTCCTAAAGCAAACCCACCGGAAGTATTCCCACTGCTGATTCCAAATTTAGTAGTCTGAACTGTCCACAGCAACAAAGAAAGATCTTAGCTGTCCTGTTTGCCTTGCAGCCTTTGCTGTATTTTCACCTATGAACATATTTTTTGCAATTTCAGTTTTCTGTCTGTCAGGAAAGTGAAGGTGGTTTTCTTTTCGCTGTATGTTTCTGTTGGTTGTTTTTCCTTTTTAGTAACATTAGCCAGGACAATTGTCATTACTGAGCTAAGCACTGGTCACTAAGCTAATGCCTAATACCTGGCAGCCTAAATCACTTTAATGATTCCCCCCACACTTAAATATGTAAGAGTAAAGCACCTCTGGGTAAACACTCCTCTGTTACTACAGCCAAAAAAGAAGGATGATAAATTATTTTCACTGAAGTTTCTAAGTTTCCTCTCTTTCCAGCAGATTAAGGTTACTCCAGGTTTATGGTAGTCATCACCATTCAAGCCATTTTTTAAATGTACTTTTCTCATATAAAAATTCATTATGATTTCAGATTGATGCTAGTATAGCCATGGGCATTAATGCTGCATGGGATGAATTTTTTCCTACCAAAATGTCAGCTGTTAAATGTAGATGCTAATTGTCTCAGTAATTTCAAAATTGGGTAACTTGAAGGCTGCTTTTTTAGTTGTATAACTTACAAAAGACATTACTGTGTTTCCACCTTTTAAAGTTAATTAAAGAAAAAAGTTTTAAACTGCATTCCTCTTTCAGTTCAGCTGCATGTATTTTATTTCAATTTCTCTTGTTATTCTTTAGAAGAGTAGTTTTTAAAAAAATCTTTATTCACGATTTTCCATCTCACAAGCCTTGGGAAATTTTTGCTATGGGAAAAGATACTTTGTTTGACCTGTACTGCTGAAATGCTCACTACTAAAAACCAAAACAAAAGAGCTTTCTAAATTCTGTTTGTCATTACTTCATTCTTGTGGAGGAAAAAAAAAAAAAAAAAGGTGAAGTTTTAACCTTACCTGTTGCCATCAGAGAGTAGTGTGTTGTTTGAAGATATATTTGCTATTCAGGCCTCAAAATCTTAAAAAAAAATTTTGTCTTTTCTAATGTTATACTAATCAGAATTTATAGTAGAGAAACAACATCCAGGTTAAAATAGTAAAAATTTATTTGCTTAAGTTTCACATTCTATTTAGATAAATATGGTATCACTAAGTAGTAAGATATTATCTAATTCAAATACTACTTTTCTTTTGTATGGATTTTTTTTTTTTGGTCATCTTTCCTTTTTCTTTCCCTTTCCCTCCTTTCCTGACTCCTGTTCTTCAGAGAAAATATAAACTCCACTTGTCAATTGAATGGAATTCACAAACTTGGCAATATAGGGTCACAAACCATACATAGTTTTTATGATTCTGTGTATTTGACAATTTTCTTGCGGTTTATCTTTTGGGGGGGAAAAAAAAAACCCGGTTGGTAAACAGCAAATGAAAACTTTTTCATGGTTGTATAATTTCCAGAGTAAAAGTATTCAAATATTTCACCATTCTTATTACATGAGGCCACAAGTAATGATTCTGGTTACATTGAAAAAAAAAAAACCTATAATAATAATTCATAATGTATTGATTTTTTATATTTGATTTGAAAAAAATTTGCTACATATTTTATGCAATTGCATAGTCTGAGATTTGTGTTCAAGTACAGTGTAATAAAGAAGGAAATCCTATTATGATGAGTTAGAAATAGTCAATATTATTATTTCCTGCTAGGGGAAAAAAAATGTTGCCAAACCTTTGAGATGAATTCACACTTTTTTTTTATTATTATTATTTTGGTGTGCTTTGCCTTTTCAAAGGCTGTTTCTAAAAAAGTTGATTGATACAGATTGGGCTGAGTTAGCAGCCCCAGAAGTGCTCTGCCTGCATATCACTTCCCCAGCACCCTGGGATGGCAGAGGCAGTTGGGGCAGTGTGTTTTGGATAAGTGGGAGTGCAATGACCAGTGCTGATTGCTGTCAGGGGGACATCAGTGACCTTTAGTCAGAGGTCAGAAGATGTGGGATATGCTATGTTCAGATTCATTCGTTAAAGGAGTGTGGCAAAAAAAGTTTAGTAATGATTTGTCAAGTCCTATTAATTGCTGCTAATTATATTTGCAGTTCTGTAGCTCTGGTTTCAAAGTTAATTTGGAAAGAAGAGAAAACTTGCACTAATTATTTTACATGGTAATGGACAATGCCAAGGAATTGCAATTGTTGCTCATCCAATTCCTCTTGATTTGTTTTCTTGTTGGATGCTGGCTGCCAGATTGTCAGCAAGTCAGAGAGAAAAAAATCTGGGAAGGGAATGATAATAGCATGGACTAAGTTTAAACAACAAATAAACAAACAAATTTATTCACTTTATAAATAGTGAATGCATACTTAATTCACGGCTCAGTGATTTTGCACAAGCATAAACAAGATGCATGTTTGCAATTATTTTGCAGAAGGCTACAAGGGAGGATAACTCTCTTTCATATGGCACTATCTTGCATTGTCTCTTTTCACTTTAAAAGGCTCAACAGGGACTTAAGCAGCGGTATGGTGGAAATTGTGAGTGATGTTTACTGGTGTCTTCCCAAAGATGAGGAAGGAGAAACCAATAAAATACAACTCTCACTTCACTCTTAACCAAATCCAAGCTCATATTTGCTTAGGGCTGTCATTGTTTCTTTCCACTTCAGCTCCAAGAGCCTTAAAAATGTTACGCATCAGAGCACCTGTGTTCTAAATATAATGGTCTTAAAAATGTAATTGAGGGATTTTCACTTTTGTAGGCAAATCAGCAGGGTTGATATTGATCCGTCTTTTTAGGGAGCCACAGTGCACCAGAAGGTGATACTGTAGAGGGCCCCGTAAACCCTCGGAGCCTTCTGTCTAATTTGGCAGAAAAACACAGAATGTCGGACAACAAAAGAAAGATCCGATTCCGTAAGAAATCTTCATCCCTCCCACCTCCTTTTCACAAGATTAAAAAAAAAAGAGACTTAATTTTTTCAGCTGCACACAATGATTTGGTGCTCACTCTTGCATTGAAACAGTTGCTGTCAAAACAGGCAGGAAACAGTTTTCTTTTAATTGCTGAAATCATTCGGAAGTGCTTCATGCACGGCTTCTATACAGCAGATGCTGTGCATTAATTGGCCTGTGTAGGGCTGACCCAGGGTTCCTTGCAGCGGGCCCAATTTTAGGCAGAGGGTTTAAATAGCTTATTTCTTATTTTGTATAACCTGGCACACATTATGAGCGCGCCTGCACGTGGGGTATTTCATGGTCTGCAGTTTCTGATGTCATGTGGGTTTCAAAACCTGTGCTTCTCTGGTAATGTACTAGCAGCAGGTAAGCTCTAAATACCATCCATCAGGAGCTAATTTTTTATCCAGATACTCCAATGACTGATGAACCTGTCTTTTGTATGAATGTTCAGCACAGGAGAAAGCCATATGCCCCTGGCACTGGTTCCTATGCATTCTTTACAGTTTGTAGGGAGGAGATTAGGCAAAAAACAAACCCTTACATTTACATGTCTTTCATTTATTTAGCAGTTAGCACTTTCTAAAATAGCTCTTTTCTTTATTTTTTTTTTTAACAGTGAAAGGAGATTTAGGTCTTTTAAGCCAATCTGACTACCACTACTCATTTTCTTTATCAGGAATATTACTGCACACCCTTAATAGGGAACCTTGTTTTGCTACTCCCCGTCTGTTCAAAACAGACCTTAGCCCATTAGAAGGTCCTCCCTTGTGTGGGAAGACCACAGCTGTTACTGTAAATCTCATCCAGTAACTGTATCACCCCCATTTTGTGGCTCTGAAGGATGAAATTGAGAAATGGAATACTGTGCAGTCATCCTTTACATCTCCAATTTTAGGCCTTTGCACATCATTTTCATGCTTTTATTCCAAATCAAACAACATTAGTGAGCAACACCACTCTGTGCTAAATGCCTGGTGTCTAAGCAGCACCTACGATCTTTGTTTTTGGAAGATTTAGGATTGGGAGGCAAGTTGGGGTGTTGTTGATGGTGGTTTTTTTACATTTTATTTTTTTTTTATTCACTCTTTTCTCTCCCTTCTTCCTCATCACCAAATCTTTCCCAGTCCCCAGAGTTTGTCAGAAGCAGAAATCCAGATGGTAGTGAGGTGCCTAAGATGGAGGATGCTCTGTTATGCCTCCACAGAGGAAGTGGGAGCTCAGCACGGCTTACAAACACAACTTTAAAAAGGCTTCTGTTTCTTTAAATCCTTCTGAATAAAGTGGATCTAACTTCTTGTGAAGGATATTGGGGGCTTTAATCAGAAATAAGAAGTGGTTTAAATCATTAGCACAACAAAGCAAACTATAAGCTTGAAGATAAAAGTCTCAGGGGAAAGAGTCCTCTGAAAATAAATGGGACTTGATAGATTTCCATATCATTTATAACTTCCCTTAATTACACTTGGAAGACTTGCCAGTAAAACTGGAAAATTGGCAGCCTATATCCATTATAGTAATTTTGCCGACCATGGCAAGCAGCTGGCTTTACTGGATTTTATTTCCCATCACTCACAATTAATCATCAGCTGGAGATGTCTGAAACTCCTCAAAACGTAGCAATACTGTGTGACATTCAGGCCTCCTTAAAATGCTGAAATCTGCTGAGTAAATGGGCCGAGTTCCCCTTCCAGCGAACTCATTTTGGTGCGAGGCAGGCTGCCGGTTAATGAGTGCCACTTCGATAATCGGATGCGAATGTGAACCCTGACCTCATGTCAAAGGAGAGGACGCAGCAAGCTGGATAAAAGATCGGTGATTCAGATCTGCAAACTTTACACCAATTAGACAGAGAGCGGGGAAATACATCAGTGCCCATTGGGTTTATCAGAAAGACTTGTGGGGCTTGTGACCATTTTGTAAGCCTAACATGGGAGACGTCCTGTCACAATCAGTAAGTCTCTCTCCGATGACGCACAGAAGTCTGCAGAAAGTGTACCATATTCACAAAGATCCCGTGGTAGCAATGCCCTCGGGTGTGTGCCGTCTTTTCGTGCTCCTGAGCTTTAAAGAGCGCTATCTCTGAGTGCAGAGAGTCTTTGTGGTCCTCGTGTAGGTGCAGTGAGAGCAGGTCGGCGTTGCTGCATCTACCATTCTGCTTCCACCCTGTGGCTTGAGGTGCTTGGTTGGGAAATGACTGGAGACAGCTCCCTGTCCTGTGTGTCACCTTTTCACCGTGCAGTCTCTGAGTTACTCAAACAGCACCACTGACTGTTCCCAAATTCACATTACAATTGTTAGCAGCATCGAGATGCTGGGTACTTCAATGATCTTTTTTCTTCTTTTTTTTTTTTTTTTCTTTCTCTTTTCTGTTTCTTTTTCCTTTTCACTCTGTAGAGAACAAAACTGAACTGCTACTTTGAGCTGCACCTTGCAGAAATAAACTGCTAAAATACAGACTGCAGGTCTAGCAGTTAATCACTCATTTATTTTGATATACCAAGCAACGTAAAGGTCGATTTATCTGTAGTGTAAATCTGTGAAAAAGATACCTGAGATTAATTTCTTTTAAGAAAATGAGCCCTTTTACTTTACTTGGTTCAAATAAATGAGATTTTTTTTTGTTTGATTTTAGCTTCCTGTTTTGACAGATTTGGGTCATCACTGAGACCTCTCTAAATGGAAATGTAAAGATGGTGGTTTTCACTGGTTTACCATCCACTGAAAGAAATAAATTATACGAGGAAAATAGAGCATTTAAAATGGTCCCGATAAATCCTTAAATAAGTTAGACAGCAAGAACTTGTACACATCTCTGTGGTTTTCATTTGCAGGCTAAATAACAGGCAAAAGGATATGTGCAATTATAGAATGAAAGAAATTGGACAATGCCCAAAAGACTGAAAAAGAGGAAAGAGAGATACAAGTGCCTAATTTTAGGATTTGTCGCTTTTCAACACAATGAGTGGAGCTGTAAAGGTTTAACATAAGAACAGTAATTAAACTTCTGTGCTTAAGTGACACTTGCGCCAAGATAATTTTGAACAAATTGCACATCATCAGAAGTACAGACGCCGCATTTTCACACGTGGTACCTGCTGAAAGTGCCTCCTTCCTTTCAAATCAGTAAGACTAGATGTTAACTGGATACTTTGACTATGAATTTTGTGGGTCGAGAGGCTTATTTCCTTTCCAGACACTGCGTCCTTTGTCATCAACCCAGCAGGCATTATATAAAACACAAAAACTTTATTTTTGAGATAGAGGGGAAACTGGGAGGAAATTCAGACTAAGGGATATTTCCATCCCACAATGACTAACACTTCTGCCATTTTAGCACCATACTTTAGATCTACTGAGGCAGTTCTGTACTTTTCCTGTAAATGTATTTCCAGAACTCTATTTAAATAATTGCTGACTGCTTCATTTCACACCATCCTCCCAATGAAGCCATGTTACAGGTACATTTAACTGCTCAAGGAGAGAGTTTCTTGTGGCTTTGTAATTAAGCCACTGAATTCAGATCTGTTGTCCTTAGCATATCAATCTTCAGCAACCCCTAGACCTGTGTTTTTGGCTCTCTGATGGTAGAGTTTAACCAGAGGGTGGCAAAGTTGTTTCTGAAATGCGTATTTTAATAATAGCATTATTAAAAGAAAACCCTCTCCCAACAAACTTTTTTGCCCATTTTTTCCCTTCTCTTTGAATCCAAAGTAGATGTTCATTGCTTCCTCATAACCTCAGAAATGTTTGGAAAGTTCAGAGCAGATGGAAGAAAAGTAATGAGGTAGGGAAAAGGAAAGGAGAAGAATAAAGGAAAGGAGGAGTGAGCTGCTGGGACAAGGCTATGAGCAGAGCAGCAGGTGTGAAAGGAAGGAGACCAAAGACAGGGAAAAGGAATAGAGGGGAAATAACTGGGGACAAAGAACAATTCTTTGATACTATTCAACAAATTGGACACCTGCTAATGACTTAACTGCTTGCCTGAAGCTCAGGATGGAATTTCTGCAGAGTATTGGGTTTTGGTTATTCTCTGTATCCAGTTAGTACACCATATTCCCATAGCAAATGCTTTCCATATTTTACCCTCCCAAACCTCTCATAATGTTGTTGCCAGTCTGTTGGGGAAAGGGTGTGTAAGCACCTTTTAACATAATGGTTTTTGTTTTGTTTTGCTCGGAATCCATAGGCAGATATCAGTGCTTTTCAGTCATTTAGTAAAAAAACAACTGTACTTACATTTTGGGAATGTTCTTCATGCAATGTTCATTTGATCTCTGACTTCACATCTGTCTGTTAGTATATTCCTCCAAGTGGTACACACTTGTCCTTAAATATGTATTATTCATTTTACATATAATTAGAGAATTATACCTATGTGTATATATGTGTGTATATAAATAAACATTTTGTTGGCACTGGCACATATAACAGTGCATAAACCAGATTTCTGCAGTTTTCAGATTACCCTGTTTAATGAAACTTGGACTTCAGAGTGAAAGCATCCCAAACTTGCTGGGATAATGAGGGAATAGCAGACTCCATCTGCAAAAGAGCCCAATGAAAAGACTTGCAGTGGGCACTCAGAACCAGGCATCCCATAGGAGTGCATAGGTCCTAAATCCTGGCATGTAGGTCCTGGCACCCCTTCTCTCTGGCATGCATCATCTTTGTGGAATGACCAGCTGATTGCTGGGTTACAATGGGTAAATTCCAATTCCCATTTTGCCTCTCGTTTTTAGGCAGCCTCCACAACCACTGTCAAGCCTTGAGTGGCAGTTTCCTCTGCACAGGGTGGTCCAAGACATTGGAGGGAAGATCTGACTGGGAGGCACAGGGAGCCCAGCAGAGCAGCCCAGTGGGTTCCTGGTGACCTCGAGCTTGGACATGTCTGTTGGCAGGACACAAACAAACAGAAAGAGGAAGCCTCAGCGTTTCCTTTTAAGAGCTGTGAGCTGTGGTGAAAGTGATGCGTTTGTCTCCCCTGTGGATGAGAGCTGGTGGCTCCTCATGGATGTGCTCCTTTCTGTCAGTCCAAAGTCATCAGCCACCATCAGAGGCTGCCATGTGCAGAGGGGTGACATTCTTCTCAGCATCAGCCCACTGGGTATTGCTGGACCTTCCAGCCCAAGCTCCCCCAGACACCTGCCAAGGAACTTTTGGCTTCTGAATCAGTATGAATATCTGTGGACCCTGTGCCAGTGAAGCAAAGCAGAAATTCCCCAGCCAAAAATGCATGAATTAAATTTTGCTCTGCGTTTAATTGATGTTGAACTGTGGTGGCGTGAACTGTGGAATGTGAACTGTGGAAGCTGGAGCTGAATGGATGGATGGGAGAGGAGCCTCTCACGTGTGCCTGGGGTGATAGATAGTTTTAAGCAGGTGATTTTTTTTCCCTACTTTGTTGCCAGTTTTGTGATTGTCATTTGTGTTGTGACTGTGTAACTGGCTGACTTGACTTGTGTCATGAAAGTCTTTATAGCATTTAACAAAATAATCCTTTTATTTTCCATAAGAATCATCACATTTAGAACATTTCAAATCCTTTATCCTCATTTTGTACTGTTTGAATTTCACCAGGTTTCAGAAGGTCAAGAGATTTGTGTAATTGAAGCAATGAAAATGCAGAACAGTATGATTGCTGCTAAAACAGGCAAGGTAAGCCACCTTAGGTCACTTAAAACCATATGCAACTTGTCAAACAGGATAGAATTTAAAAAGGAAAAAAGGAGGATTCTGGTTGTTAAGGAATTAAGTCTGATTGCTGTAAGTCTTTCAAAGTGAGGTGTCTTTAATTTTGTAACATTTGCATCTGCTGTGAATGCTGTTAAGTAGTTCCGAGCCTTAGATAGCACAGCAGGAAATAGTTTTACTGGCTTTGGAAATTCATATAACTCTCTTTCTCCTAAATGATTTGTTTTCTGTGATGTTACAATGCCAAGTTGAATTGAAAGGTGTTGCAGACCATTTCTCCAAATTTCATCTTTCCAGAGAGCAACTGAAGAAGAGAGCTCTCTTTGCCAGTTAATTATTTAATGGCAAATAATTTGACGTTAAAAAAACCCAGCCAGAACAAGGCATAGAAAGTGCTTTTGCAGGAGAGAAAAAAACAGCATTTTTTTATTATTGTAGCTGTTAAATATCAAGCCTAGATCTGCACATTTGTTAAGCTTTGCAAGGCTGTGCATTAGGCTGTCCTGCTTCTGAGGGATCAGTGATGCAGCCCTGGAGCTGGGACTTTGCTGCAGTGTACGATGTGCCAAAACCAGCACTCTGGGCAGGGAACTGGTTAAGCTCATGTGACAAGGGCATGCCCTAAACCCCAGTTGGTCTGAGGACTGTAAGACTTCAAGGTGGGACTTCAGAGCATCCCTGGGCCAGATTATAATTCACAGCCTGATACTATCACCTAGACGTGGGCCCCAGACCATCCTTTCCAATGGGAGAGCATTGTCTGGATCTGGATTATATATTCTCCTCTACTGCATGTTTGCTAACCTGCCCTAGCCCATCTCTGCCTGGGTTCAGTCAAGCCCCTCTGCTCTCTCTGAGGCACGAACCCCAGGGCAGGAGCCTTCAGCCCACATGGAGGCAGCAGGGAGCCTGACTCTGCGGGCAGGGATGGGGCTTGCCACTGGCAAGGTTCGCTGGGATCTCAGGATGGCTCTCAATGCCAAGGACTGTTTGTGTGTTTACAAGAAAAGCTTTTTTGGCACAGCTCTAAAATTGACACCGAGGCTGGGTCGCAGGACTTGCCTCTTCCAGTGCATCCAGTGCAAAACTGGATCTCAAGAGAAAAAAATACTGAGAGGACTATGTTCCTTTTTTTTTTTTTTGCTCCAACATTGCTGCTTTATTATTTCATGCATTAATTTCTATATAATTTATTTTCTCACTTGATTAATATTTCCAAGCATTTAGTTTATTTGTTTAACCCCTTATTGCTGCTCTTTGCATCCACTGGCTTTAACTAGTATTTGTAATTAAAATGCCATTCCCTCTCCCACCCACCCTATTTATTTTTCATTTTAACTTTCCCTTTCCCAACAAGGTGTTCTGCAATCCATGGGCCTGTTCCTAACCATCCTGCTCGTACTTCTCCTAATAATAAATATTTCCCACTCACTCAGTACAGATGACACAGAAAACTGTGTTTGGTTTCTTAATCCTCCAAGGTCAGATGTGAAAGGTGCACAGGCCACTCAGGGGGCCACGTGTGCACCTTACAGTGTCCCCTTGGTGCACCCATTTCAATAGCAAGCACGTTATTTGACCTTTAGAACGTTAAGAATTTGAATAAGCACAAAAGTTTTGGGCTGTGTAGAAATGAAGCTGCTAAAGAGAATTCATCCTATTCTGCAGTGCAAAGTCATGGCTCTGAGCGCTAAAATAACTTGGCCTCTCCACAGGAATGGGATGTTTGGTACAGGCTGTTAGTCCATGTTTTGATGCTTTGAAACTATGTTTTGAAACTCAGTTCATTTGTCTTCAGCTGGAAGACGTTCCCATTTTCATTCCTGACTTGAATTCCTTTTCTGTATCAAAATCCATCTTCCTGTTTATAACTGTGAGAAAAGTGGCTTGTTTTTATCCACTTTGAGTTTACTCCAGCTGCAGGTGGTTTAAAAATGAGCGAAATCTGGAGGGGAACTGGCGAGCCTCCTGTCTTCCACAGGACAGCTGTGCCTGGGTCAGCATGAGGAGCCGGCCCCGCTGCACGGCAAAAATCGCTGGGGGGTTTGAAACTCTGGTTAGCTCCGATGTTTGCTGAACCTTGGCTTTGTAGAAAAAGAAAGGCAAGGGGCAGAATGTTTCTCACACTACTTTCCTCTCCTAGAAGATTGAGGCTCATCGGGTACACTGCCCAACTACTGATTTAGAACTAAAGCCCTTGTTTGTACGTATCACGCTGTCTTGGCCTGTGCTCAGCATCACTTCTGGAGCGGTGCTGTGAGTGTGCCTGTGCTACAGAGACATAGATCTGCTTACAGCTCACGTGACTTTAGACTGTCAAACATGGATGTGGGCAATAGCATGTCCATCACAGCCTGGTACTTGGGTATGCTGTGCATTTCCTTCAGGGACCCAGGGTAGTGTTTGGATGATTAAAATGAGCTATTGCTGAACAAGGATTTGGCATGTCAGTATGAGCTCTGAATTAATACTGGAAGCAAATTCTATAGAGCTTCAAATATTTTCTATTGCTTCATGTGCTGAAAGGGAATTCAAACATGTTGCAGCCTTTTATAGAGGAAATAAGAGACTAGTGTAAGATGTTAGTGTTTTAAAATTCAGGAATCTGCATGGGAGTATGTAATTCATCTACAGATATAGTTGCACTTACTTGACAGTGGTAGTAGCCCTTTGCCAAGTTCAGTTATGTTAAAAAATCCTAATTCAGATTTGAATCACCTATCCACACTCTCTGGAAATCGAGAGAAACTTCACGGCTGCAGTTCTAAGATTCTGCTATATTTAAAAACTGTAATTAAAGAAATGGTGAAGTATTTCATTGCAATGTCCCAACATGAGTACTGAACAATCAGCCTGTGTTTCTTCACAACCAGGTGAAGAAAAGGTACTTTTTAATTTCAAAAAGTGGCACCTCTGTCTGACATTCAGGTCTTCAAGTATCTCTCTTGCAAGCAAAGCAGCTAATGGTAGGTGCCTAAATACCCTGATGGGGTTGGACAGTATTTGTCAAGCACTGGTACTCAAAACTCAGCTGGGCTCTGAGCACTGGAGGTCGAGCACTCAACAGCTCCAGGTTCTTGCAGCACAGGTGGATCTGTGTCCCTGGGGTGTCCCCAGGCTGCACAGTGGCCATCACCCCATGCATGCAGATGCAGTGCTCTGGGCAATACAAGCCATGTCAGCCAAACCATTTATTTCACCAGGCTGTCGAGGACGGGTTTAAATTCTGCTGTTTCTGTATCCTAGGTGAAAGCTGTGCACTGCAAAGCTGGTGACACTGTTGGAGAAGAAGATCTGCTGGTGGAACTGGAA
This sequence comes from Sylvia atricapilla, assembly GCF_009819655.1. Lineage (NCBI taxonomy): Eukaryota > Metazoa > Chordata > Aves > Passeriformes > Sylviidae > Sylvia > Sylvia atricapilla. The sequence continues at coordinate 76,515,234 of NC_089141.1, forward strand.
TGAAAGGTTGCCTCTACACTGTTGAATTAACTAAGCCTTTATTATTTTCATCTGTAAAGTAACATTAAGACATTTCAACACAGAAAACGGACAGTACTATGCACAAGATTTTATACAGGCATATTTACTGTATCAGTGGTTAAGACAGCAAACACAGATGTTAAATCTTGGCAACAGATCCCAGATTTTTACTTCCAGAAATACTTGTACATAACCTTTGTAATGCTTTGATTTTTCAGGATCAAATAAAATCAATAAAATACCATTTCTGCTTTGAAACAGGAAAAGCCTCTTTTTTTGAAAAAAAAAAAAAAAAAATAGAAAACACTACAAAAGCCAAAATCTGATTTGTTTTCTCCACAGCAATGTTCCTGGTTTGAGGCCCCAGCCAGGCTGTACAGAATGGCTGGCAAGAATGAAACATTAACCACTGAGCAAACTGAGCAGATTTCCTTTACTCCGTATAAGTGCTGCACAAGTACCACCAACGGCTTAAATTCTGATCTGATTTATTTTGAATTAGGATATGTATTTATTGAATTATTATTAATAATAAATTATGATTTTAAATACTTAAAAATACTTATATATTATTATATTTTTAATGCTTTGTATAGATTAGATTTAAATTACAGGTTAGAGTCTTTATTTTGCTAGTGCAGACATTTGTCATGTACTTTCATTTGACATTGTAAGGGAATTGTCTTCTTTTATTCAAACTCAATCTCCCCATTCTTATCTTCTTGATACTGATTACTGGATGCCTTTACAGAAGGAGCTGGCACTGTTCTCAGAGCTCTTTAGCAGCCCCAAGGTACTGCTAAGAGCACGCGCTGTCCTTCAGACCAGGCCTGAATGCTTTCAGGAAAGGGAGACAAAGGGACCTTGACCACTGCCCTGGAGTGGAGTGGGCCTGCTCTCATCTTCTTGCCGGGGATGTGCAGAGTCCTGCTACTTCCCAGAAAGAAACCCTGTGGCCAGAGGTGCCTGGGCCCTTTACTGGAAGGTGAAGGAGGAAAACAGTCGGTGACAGGGCTGGTAACTCACGTTCAACTAGGAATGTTTGATTCTGCTTGGAACTTCTGACTGAAGAGGCATTCTTCCTGTTATTGAGACACTGCTGATTAACTACATCACATGGCCAAGGGGGAATGTATAGCCCAGGGATCTGCTTAGGGAATTAGTTTATAAAACTCATCAAGATGAGTAAGGAGAGCATTTGGACAGTACCTGCCTTCCAGGAAAATTAATGCTTTTGCAGTTGGAGAAACTGAGGCAGAGACCCTGCAGATCTCCGTACAAGTCTCCTTTACTGCCATCTTAGCCCTTCCCAAAGGAGCACAGTTCAGTCTCTGCAGGTTGTCCTAAACAGAGAAGTACTGTAAAGAGACACAAGTATTCTACTATCAAGTTACTTGTTTTTGCTTATTGCAGCAACATAAAAGCTTTTCTAAATAAGATGCAGCAGTGCCTACTGCTGCTAAGGTTTAGGCTGATTCCCTACCCTGGATCTCCTCTGGCCATCACAGGGCTACTGGCAGTGAAGCAAAAGTACAAAATAGTTCTTAATTGTATCCTTGCTGCATTTGATGGTACTTTGGCTCACTGCATGGCATACAATGCCTGCTCCCATCCCTCTGGCAGCTTTGGCTACTGTACAATCTATCTGTACCAAACACTGCAGCTGAAGGAAAATATAAGGCACAGAAGTGTAACAAGAAAAAGCCACAATTTTCCCAGATTGTGCAGAAACCAGTACAGCACAGTTGTACAGCACAGTTGGTTGGGTCAGGGGGACAACAGTCTTCTTTACGTATTTTTTCCAATTGAAATGTTGCAATAATCACAATGCAGGCCGTTTGGATATTTTTATAATGTACATAAATGTTTCCCCCATCAGGAAACTCAGTTTGCATACAGTAGCAAGTTCTGCATTAAAATGCTTGGCAAAAGTCACCTTGACAGTAACTGCACACAATGGCTCCAGTGTAGCATGCTTTTCCTGGTCCCCAACAGCCCCCACATCCCCCCAGACAAACACACACAGGCACACAGACACACACACCCAAATCCTACAGTCACACAGTAACAGAAGTGGAACTCAAAGTGCTTAGAATGTAAAATTAAAAAAACAATTTTAAATGTAACTCCCTTATATTCTCTCAGTATTTCTTGACAGTGCCTTTTAAAACTAAACATGGTTTAAAAATATACCTTTCCAGTTCAGAAAAAAACCCATTTGCAATGCAGAGTAAGAATAATCTTTACATTTTCTCCAGCAATTTCCTATTTGTCTAGAAGCACCAAGTTATCTGACCAGCTTCCCCTGTTTACATGCAGTAGCCTACTAAACCCGTTACAAGTCAGTATTCAATAGGAGTTGTGCTTTACTTTGCAGACATTTAAATCAGTTGCAGATAGTGCAAGAAAATTTGTCAATCAGGGAAAAAAATAATCTGTTCCTCTGCCTTTCACTGATCTCCATTATTATGCACCAAGGCAAAGGGTGTAATAGAGGGAATAATTAGACCCCAGACCCGATGAGCAAATACATTTTACACCTGGTGCAAACCCAGTTACCTGCAGCAGGCTGGGGGGGCCAGGAGGACACTGACTGACTGGGGAGGAGTCTGCAGCTCTGGGCCTACAGGACTTCAACACTAGTGCCAAGGCTCCTGGGTTGGGAAGGTTACAAGAGCTCTTGCATTTTAATAACAAGGTATTACAGCTTTCCTGGAAAGGTTACCGAGCAACACCTGCTTAGCACTATGTCTTCGGCCAGGCCACATCGCCTCCGTTTCTATTCCCGGCTCTCCCGTAGGACATAGGCGAGGCCGTGCTTCCCCGAGCAGTCGTAACTGTCATAGTAGGGGAGCCCGACCCACTCGGGCGGGTACGTGGCCGTGCTGTACACGAAGCACTCCAGGACATTGTCGGCCTCTCCCGTGCCGCCCTTCTCTTCCCACTCCACCACCTGGATTCTCATCAGGGTGCGCTGGTACATGTCTGGGCAGCCTTCGAACTCATCCAGGAACTGCAGCATCTGCTCGTCGACAGAGTAAATCTCCCCAGCGATGTGGTGGCCCGTCCCCGGGATGTTCAGCATGTAAGGAATATTGTATTTCCCTGCAATCACCAGTGGGTACTTCTCCACCGTGCGGCCCCTTCCTTGGAATTTCGCTAGGCCTTTGGCCGTGTTGATCATGTGCTTGTAGTTGGGCTGGCCCTTCTTGAGCGTGCCGTAGACGAAGACACGGGCCAGGGCCATCGTACTTGCAAAAGCAGCTGAAAGACAAAGAGGGGCGTTACCCACGGGGCCAGAACCTGGAGAGCCATGGCCCTGCCAAGACACCTCCTACAAAACAGGCTGTTTGGGCGCGTGCAGAAGGGGTCTCATAGCCCTATACCACATTTAAGTATCATATTCAATTCAAGTATCTAGAAACTTTTCAGCCAACAAATACATCCGTGAAAAACACAGAAACCAGGAGAAAGTCAGCCTTTTGCAGTTCTTTGCTGTAAGCAAATTGCATTCTTTAAGGAGTTGCAAGCACCAGCCAACACATCCCCGACTCCCAGGAAAAACTCTGAATCTGTCTTAATTTTCTCCTCTCTCACCATTATGGGAGCAAGTGTATGGTGCTGTGCTCAGTGACTTCCCAAAAGCAAGTGTAACCTGGTGTGGAGTCATCTCGTGGAGGTGCTGGTGGATTTGCAATGCCAGCGCCAAGGTCCCACCTGCTGAGTGACAGACAAAGGCCAAACAGAAAACTGTGGGGCCAGGGGAGAAGCTGGAAGCCAGGGCTGCTGGCAGAGGGTCCAGGTAAGGCTGTGTTCCCTCCCCTCTTCCCCAGACACCCCAAGGTGTTAAATCACCTCGAGTAGCTGGTCTGCACATGTGTGAGCTCCCTCTTGACAACAGACCCTGAATGACCATTTGTTTAATCTGTGAGCATGAAACACTCAAAATTGGTTTAAATGGGATAAAAGACTGGCTTTACCGAAATGTAATGGGGGGGAAGGTACCTTCATAGTTCCTGCATTATTTTTTCACACTGCGCCCTGTTTGTGCTCCATCATTTCTGTAGGGTAGAAGTAATTGCACTGTGATGTTTTCCCACATTTTACCTGTAGTCACTGACTGGGCAGAGCCTGCCTCAGCCACAGTCACCTGGCTGGGCCAGACACCAAACATCAGAGGAGCCCGTGCAGCTCCTCTTGGAAAGATTGTCATTAAATAATGTATTTCAAGTTTGAGAAATATTTAAAAACAGACTGGAGGTAGAAATTTAATCTATTTTCTGCAATTTACTCTTATTTTAGTAAACTGTTAGGTTAGGTCAGTTATCCAAAAGGGTGTGTTGCTGGCCGAGAACAGCGTCATTTAAAAATCCTCAGTAGCTAAGCAATTTCCCCTTTGGTGAAGGAAACAGTTTGTATCAAAATACAGCTTTCTAAGCAAAAACAGTGTGTGCCTTCATTTACTGGCAAACTGCTTTCACTTAGGGGAATAACAACACACTGATTTTTTCCTTGTATTTCATCAGATATACTTCAGAGTAATTTATCCTTCATGATATAAACGAGTTTTTTTTTCTTAGATGCAGATCATTCCCTCACAATAAAAAAAAGCATTAATATTCAGTTGGCCCGAGTCTCTTTTATAAGAAAAATCATTACCTTTCAGATTGTGTTTTGAATAACAAACACAGATCCTTCAGGAAGAAACTTGTCCCAGTGGGGATTGAGAAAGGATCAGAGTTAAGCATTGAAACATGCAATTAATTCCCATTAGGGGATTAGGGCACTCGTGTTCACTTTGAATCAGAAAAATGAATTGTGAATTAAATTGTTCACAACCAAGAGGTTACTTGTCAGAGTTAATAAGTTAAAAAATAAAAAGGGAAACCTAAAACGCACATAAAAAGCTCTACAGTGAGTGGTGCATCTGTAAAAAAAAGATACGCTTCATTTCCATTAAACAAAAGCCCTGTCTCTACTGTACAGCTGGAGATAAGCTTCCAAAAAGTTCACAGAGAACAGTGTCACCATTTCTTGAAACTGGTGAAAACAACCCCCCTGTTTCTGATGGCACAGCAGCTGGCTGTTGGGGAACATCACCCATTTAAAGAAAGGCCCCCATCAGCCCAGTGCAGGGTCCACAGAATTCAACGGCAAAAAAGGAACTTGCTAACCCAGGTTTGGGCAAGTGTTTCTGATTTAGCCTTTGAGCAGATTGATTCAGCAGGCAGTACAAACGGAGATGGAGTGGGAAGCTGAAGTTTCAGCCACAGCTCCCTATGGCACTTCTGTGCCCTACAGCAGCCCTGTTGCTCATGCTGGATGGGCTGAGCACAATGACTTCTCCTTCTATTAAAAAAAAACCAACAACAAAGCAAAGCCCAGCCCTCCAGCCAAGGAGGGATTGGAATAAACTTGGTAATAACATTTCCTGATCACTGCTTCATATAAATAAGACATACACAATTTTCTGCACAATAAATCTGGTCTCCAGTGTGCCTGTGTTGTGCTGCAGAAAGGCTGTAGATGTATTAACATCACTTAAAGCGCTCACAAATCCTGGGCTTTTAAAAGAGTTTTAGCCACCTTGTGGCAGGAGAGCACAGAGCAGAATTGTCTTTGAGGGTCATTTCACAGGCTTCCAGTACGCAGCTGAAAAGAGTTATAGATGGCACCCCCTTGCTGAATCACCAACATGAAGCTGCCTTTTCTCACTTAATCCAGTTTGACACTTCCTACCTTCACTAAACGACCCGAGAGGAAAAGAAAACCCAACAAAAAACAAGCAAAAGCTGCCCAGACTTACACTGAATATTAGCTGCCAGGACAAAACAAACCCATTCAGAAAGTACTTTCATGAAATATTCATACCAGAATCATTAAAATTTAATGGCATGGGGAAACATGAGTGAAATTTGTACGTCATCTCTGTAAACTATTTCTTTTAGCTGTGAAAGATGACCTGCCAGATCGCTTGTGGGATCTGTAACAAGTTGCTTCATCAGGCAAGATGCAAAGATCAGAAAACAGAGGAGCTATTTCAGCATCACACGGGTAGGTGTTGTTGGGTGAAAAGTGGCTCACGACTGGTGCCAGCCAGGAGCAGCTGGGTTACCATTTGGCACCAGTGCTGGTAGGGCGGCAGCACTGTATCCACATCCACCCTCACCCACCAAGGGAGTGCTGGGTCAGGGCTTTGGTTTCCCCTGTCGAGGCCCAACAGCTCCAGCAGGGTGACAGAAGGGTGGATGGCCATAGGGCCAGTCGCTGGCTCACTCACCATGCACTCACAGATGAAGTTGCAACCAGACTCTTTGCTCCCACGTTGTGCACAAAACAAGACCTTGCTTCCCAAGTGGCTGCAGCAGCTTTGGCAAAAACCACCTTTTTTTTTTTTTTTTTTTTTTTTTTTTTTTTTTTTTTTTTTTTTTTTTTTTTCCCCCCACAATTACAGGACCCTACCAGCTTCTTTTAAAAATAAAGCATGGCCCCGAGCCGTGCATTATGCTGGCTCCAGGGCTGTTTGCAATCATGCTCACAGTGGGTTTGGGAGAAAAAGTTTCAACAAAATAAAACCTAACTCAGAAAGTATCCATTTCTCTCACTCCATACAGTAACATTATTTTCCCTTGAGAAAAATTCTCTGCATTGGCTCTGTGACCAGATATAGTTACACATTAATTCTTCAGAAGTTTCTTAAAAACTGTAGGAAACAGGTGAAAAAACAAAATGCCTTGAACTTTAAACTTGAGCCCAGTCTGTTTGAATGAAGGGAGTTTTAAGGTCACTCTTCACTCAATGCTAACTTTCAAGAAGGACTAACATGCCAGAGAGGACTCCTGGGACCGCATCCTGTTGGTCCTTTGATGCTTTCATTTTGTTGCTTGCTATTTTCTTTATAGCACAGACAAGGGCTTCCTGCCTGGGCCGACCCCTTCCCAACCTTGCTGAATACCTCGGAAAAAGTTTATGGCACGACACCTTTCTTACATTAACCACAGAGGCACCAGCGAAATGATGGCTCCTTTGAAATCAAGAGGTTATGGTCTCCTCGCAGCAGTCACCCGCTCCAAAACTGTGAGGTGCTGGTTTGGGAAAACAAACAAGAGTATTGGAGTAACCAGGGCCATGCTGGATGCTAGTGGGCACTACCTGAAACTCCACTTAACCTTCTTTGCAGATTGTTTTCATTTCTTCCTTGGATAACTCACATCCCCAAAACAACAAATACTTCTGTTTTTAAACTGGAGTATCTTGTGAGTCTCTGCCAGGAGGCAGAGTGAGGATGCCCTTCCTTTGGACAGGCATCAATCACAACACTGCTCACGTGCTTTGTACCCCTTTGTCATCACGGCAAACATTTGCCTTTTGTCTGTTTGAAAACATTCCAAATCACTTTCAACTGTACTGCATAGAGAAAATGTGTTAGATTAATTTTTATTACTTACAGAAAGAGTTTAATTCCCAAAGTGACTTTTAGAAGGCATCAAAGTGACAGATTAAACTACTACATACAGAAAGATGTGGGGGACGGAATGCAGAACACATGCTGGACACAACATTAGACTGATTAACAGGCTAAATTTCTACACTGCAGAGACAGGAGGGGATCGTCAGCACATCGTCACACACAAGAAAAGGTGGATAAAAAAACAGGTCAGTGGAAGTGGACAAACTGAATTGTGAGGAAGAAGGAGAAAGAAAAAATTATGTTATATTATAAAAATTATTTTACTAAGTATTGACTGTTTTGTCCTAATATTAAGTCATGTTGTACAGGTGCCACTGAAGTCTTGGGACCTCAATTCAGAAACCTGTGGACTACAAAACTATTTAGAAAGAGCTCAGGGCAGAGCACTGAGTCCAGAACTGTTTTACTTGGGCCAAGAATGAACCAGCAGGAGCTGATGAGAAGGGCATAATCACCTAAAAATATGGGTAAAGGATTTAAGAAGAGAGTTGATTCTCTGCATACATGAACACAAAACCAGCCAAAATTTTTTGCACGACATCATTAACGTGGACAGGAGCAGCTTTCCAATTGTAAGAACAGACAGGCATAAGAACAACCATAACAAATGACCCCCAAAAAGCTCGAGACCCCAGTGCCCTCTATCTTAGGGTGGTCCACAACAGATACCTCAGCATCGCAGCACAGGAACAGGGCACGGCAACATCGATGCATTTCCAGACTTGGGTCCAGACCCTCCCCAAGTCAAAGTGATGAGCGTTGTGCTGCGTAAAGTCCTTTTCCTCCTGTGACCTCTCACGCCTGCTTTTGTGTCAGCAATGGCAGCAGCAGCATGGAAGGCAGCCCCAGGCTGTGACTGCGTGTGTGTGCATGAGGCCAGACTACTGTGGGGTCTTCCCCTGAAGCCTGCTTGCTTCATCTTCCTGAGTCAGGAGGCTCTGTGCACCTCCTCAGTGACGGCTGACAAGTCCACATATATTTAACAAACCAAGAAGCACTCTTTACTGATTCTCCTAAGGTTTTCTGACATAGGAAAACCAGAACTGAAATATTTAAGAATAGATAAACCATGTCTGGTTTAAACCAAACCTTTACACAGGGTGAGAAACCCTGCACCCTCCTTTGTTCACACTTCATTCTCCCCATGCCTTTTTGAGTGTTGAGCAACACACTGATGTTTCAGAAGAACACAGCAATACTTCAAGCATCTCAGTCTTGAGTGCCGACTGAGTTGTGTTTACTGAAAATCAGTAAACAGTATGGAAGCCATGAAAACTGGAACTCTTGAAAACTTTGTTCAAACTATCATGGATGCTACAGTTATTCTTGTCTTAGAGAAAGGCAAGAGACTAGATAGATTCTCAAAATCCCACTCAAGCATGGTGGGTCCTTACAATGCAGTTTTAAATACACTACAATTAATTTAAATTATATATAAAAAAATAATCTCTTCTTTGCACTTTTAGCATAGGTGCTTACACAGTTGTATCTACACAAAAGAAAGAAAAAAAACAACCCGCAAGAATGGAACACAAGCTTTAAATGCCAGACTGCTGTTAGAGGAGAAAAGTAGAAAAACAACTTTTGATAGGGCAGCCCTGCTATGCCATGGTGAATTTGAAGTGGTTTCCATCATTGAGATGCAGAACAGAGCCCAGAGTTTCAAACCGCCGACATCCTGAAACTCGGGACAGAGGCTGCAGCTTGGACGGGTTCCCTGCGAGGTCAGCACATTAATTTACATGCCAATACCCGGAGCGGTCAGTTCGCTGTTTTGGACCGAGAAGATCATCCCAGCCTGTGAAACATGGCAAACACTTTGAGTACCTAAGCATGGGAATGTATTTTTCTACACTGAAAGGATGGTGAGAGAGAGAACGGGAAGAGAGAAAAGATGGGGTCTTGCGTGGGATCATGAGGTGCCTTTCCACAAAGGAAATGAGGGAACAGCTGCACAATGATCCTCTGTGAGGAGGGGAGAGGTGCCCAGGTCATGGCCCAGCACTGTCCCTTGGGAGTGCAACTGAGCCTGGAAAGGAGATGTTTATAAAGCCCCATTGGTGAGCAAGAGCATCCTCCCACTGGCAGGGGCCTCTGACTTGGGAAGCCATCTTATGCCTTTGCCCCTGTTCCGTGGAGGTGCCATGGCAGGGCTGCAGGCAGGATGAGCTCTGCCCAGGAGAGACCCAGTGGTGCCTCTTGGGCCTCACTGTGTGGCTGGCTGGGAGGGCCAGTAGCTGGACATCCTGATAGAACAGAAAAGGTCACTCCAGCCAACAGTTCCATAGCAGGATGTCCCCCTGGGATGAGTCAAGGTGCCTGAGCCCTGCAGCACCATGTGGAAAGGTCACTGCAACACAGTGCTCCTCAAACCTTGTTAAAAACCAAAGGACAGCAGAGATGTTCAGCGAACAAAATGTGCTCTGCTAAAATGAGCCAAACAGAAAAATCCATGTATAAATCTAGTATCACATTACACTGTAGTATTTTTCCACAAAAAATACATACATACTCTAGGCCAGTATGGACTAGCTACTGAAACACAAACCTTTGACCAATGTGGCAGAAATCAAACATTAGAAAAATGCAACAGACTGGGTTTTTTCAACACATGATTCCTGGGAAACTATGGGGTGCTTTAAAGGGTCAAAGAAAGGTAATTCATATACATTTGCTGTAACCACATATACACACACAAGGATTTTCTACACAGAGTCATGCTTTGCTTGTGAAGTGTTAGTGGCCACCAGAAAAGGAGAGAGGAAGGTTAAAACCAGCTGTACTAGTGGAGCCATCAGATCTAAATGTAAAGACAATTTTAAATATTCCACCAGAAAGTGTACAGATAGCGTGGGATACTGGCCAAGGACATTTGCTCTGAAGCAGAGTCATACAAATTTTGAGGTTGAGAAGGAATAGTAGACCAAGCATATCTATACACACAGAAGTTGCACTAACAATAACGATTTTTTATTTGTATGTATGCCACTAGGTAGCAATAGAAGGAAGAGGCCCTCCTTGACATTTAGGGGACTAGAGCTGAGGTTACTAAAGATGCAAAAGAAGCAAAAGTGGAGCTTTTTTTTTTTTTTTTTTAAAGAAGAAAGTCTTATACCATCCTTTCAGTCTGAATCAAATTTGTGGAAAAGCGTAATATTTATACTAGTATGATACTGAGACATACTAGCAACAAAGTAAATCAGCTCAACAGGCTGCCCAGGGAACTGGTGGAGTCACCATCCCTGGAGGTATTTAAAAGATGTGTAGATGCAGTGCTCAGGGACACAGTTTAGTGATGGAGTTGGCAGTGCTGGGTTAACAGTTGGACTCAAAGGTCTTTTTCCAAACTAAATGATTTTGTGATTCTATTCTAATTCACTACAGTTCTTTTGTCTTAGTAATTTAAAGTAAGTCTTACATTGGTAAGCTATCTGGGCAGTTTTATTTAATAAAAATATTTTTTAGTGAATTTCAGCTTGCAACTTAATACAAGTCAGAAATAAAAACCCAATCAGTAGCTCAGCAACGTATCTCTTCCACCACTTTCTAATATAATAAAAGGCAAGAAAATACAAACCAAAACAGGACATCAAATCAAAACTACAAAGAACCGTAACAGATGTATATAATTAACTTCAATCCCACTCTGAGACATATCACTTCTCTTTAGAAATTAGTAACAAGTTTACTACAGAACAAGTAAATCACAGATCATCATGAAAAGAGAATTAATGAGTTATTTCAACTGTCCTGGTCTTGATTTTTGCTCTCTAAGAATGACTTACAAATTCCTGCAATGAAGTTTTAAACATACCTCACATCCTTCCTCAGCAACAGGGAATGCAGCCTTATCCCAAAGTAAATACATTTACTGGCCTCCTATCTTCTACATAGAAGAAACAAATACATATTCTGGGGACATCCAAAAAAGCCTGAAATTGCACTTAGCAAGCACTTAGCAAGGCACTGGAGTATTTGCCTTCAAATCCATAAAATGTACCAACCAAACTCCCACATATCCTCCTGCCTGGTAGACAAGACAAGAAATCTCCCATTTGTATGTGTCCTAAAAGAATATGTTGAATTAAATGTTTATTTTCTGGTAAAGAGTGGCTTGGTCTCTGATGCAAAAGCATTCTATAGTCTAATGCAAAATTTAACACAGTTCTGTAAGATCTGTATTTACTGAAAAACGAGGAAAACCAGCTACACAACCCCTTAAATCTTCTCATGGAGCCACAAGAGTCGCACAAGAATTACTGATGGAAATAATTCCCTATCTCTACATATACATTTGCAATTGCAGATAAAAGCTATTTTGGTTTAATGATGACATGTAGAATTTACTCTAATTCAAGGTCTCCTTGCCATTTCTCCTTCCAGAATGCTTGGGAGGAAGCTTTAATGAAGGACATCTTATAGCAGGGGTAAGACTGTAACAGGATTACATAATATTCATCTTAATTTATATGAACCAATTATTTACAAATAAAATATTTACATAAATGAAAATGGCTTTAAACATGCTCTGCACCCTCTCTTCAGTGACCTTTGAGAAAGAATTTCTGATAGTAACTTAATGAAGAAAGAAGAACAGAATTAAGCACTGGAAGTAAATGAGAAGGGGATTAATATGCAGTGTGGTTCTGAATGCAAAAAAGCCAGGCCAGGGTCATTAAACAACCTACTCTGACAAGGATAACACAGTGAACTTGAAGTTCATTATTTAATCATCAGTGAAAACATCTCCAGACCAAGACATAGGGAAGAACTGTCTATGAACAAGGAGTAAGTTAAGGGAAGATTCTAATGGACTGAATTAAAATAAGAAGTAATAAGCACAGACAAAAGTTACCAGTTGCATTCCTCAGGAATCAATGTTGTTTTATTTTTTAATCTTACTGCAGTAATTAGCTGTGTGCCTACCACATCTGTGTGTGATGCATCCAGAAGAGCATCATTTCATGCTGCAGCCACATGAGATGGCCTAAGAACTGTGTAATTGAAGTAAGATGGCTTTTAATGATACAAAGTGCAAGAACATGTGCTTGGGGACCACAGACAAGAGCTTCTGGGGCATTCATCATTTGAAGGCAATAAAGGAATCAGAATCTCTTAAGCTGGAAGGGACACATAAGAATCATGGAGTCCAACTCCCTCCTCTTCACACAACTGCCTAAATCTAACCCATATGACAAAGAGCGTTGCCCAGACTCTCCTCTATCTCTGACAGCCTTGGAGCCATGACCACTTCCCTGGGGAGCCTGTTCCAGCAGCCAGTCACTCTCTCAGTGAAGAACCTTTTCCTCATGTCTGGACTTCCCCTGTGTCATCCCATTTCCTTGTATCCTGTCCCTGGTCAGCAGAGAGATCAGCACCTGCCCTCCACTGTCCCCCCTGAGGAAGCTGTTGGCTGTGATTAGGTCCCTCCTCAACCTTCTCTACTCCAAGCTGAACGTGCCAAGTGACCTCAGCCACTCCTTGTGAGTCTTGCCCTTGAGGCCTTCCACCACCTGGTCACCCTGCTCTGGACATACTCTAATGGCTTTTATGAAGGATTTTACTTCTACAAACCAAGTGGTTTCCATCTGTGATACATTTCTGCATCATGAGAGCATATAGAGCAGCTGAAAAGGATCTTCTAAATTTTTTAAAAATAAAATTAGCATTCTAGAGACATAAGTCTTCCAAGTTACTTCGTGTGCACATCAGAAGAAACTCGCATACCTTAAGGCACTGAAATATCTAGGAGAGTGTCCAACTACACCTATCCATCAATCTAGAGTTTGTGCTGAGAAAACCAGCATGAATTAGGCAGTATTACAATGTAAAATGTTAAGATGTAGCCAATTTAGGATTGGAGTATGTCCCAAGCAAAGGTGATTAGGCCTCCATTATAAATTAGCATATCCTCTGACTAGCTTTACTATCTCCCCACAATGGCCTCCTCACAGCCCCCAAATATGGGCCAAAATTATGAGAAAAGGGGATGGGTAAACTAGCTACATTAGCTGTCAACAGAGCTGTCCAAAGGGGATTCACAGAACTCAGCATGGAAAGGGAAACTGCCACTGTCCCCTGTCCATACTGTGGGACACGAGGGAGAAGTAACAATGGATCACTACATTCCTGCTTTCTCAGGGTATGCTGTGGAAATAAGAAAACAATTCATACATGCTGCTATTTTACTGGGATCCCACCTTTCCAAATCGGTCCCAAATATGCAGTAGTATGTAGAATATTCTCCAATTCACTCCCTCATGCTTTTACAAATTTCACTGTGAGTAAACAGGGTAAGTAGGACAGGAACAGCAAGTCCCAAGACCTCTCTTATCCTTCTAAGTGAAAAGTTTCCTCTTGCATTGGGATCAGCAGACATTTTCAACACACACCTCTCAGCACAAACTGATACACAATATAAAGCCAACTGCTCTTCCTGTCAGCAACTTTGCTCCTACTAAAATAAATTTACCAGCACCACTTATAATTTATTTTTATGCCACAAATAAAGACAGCAGCCTCCAGTAAATACAATCAGCACCACACTTTTAGAAACAGACTGCTTGCACTGAAAGGTCTTGGCCCATAGCAAATGAGCCAAGTTTTAAGAAGTAGTTCTGGATGAACACTGGTACACCCTCACACCAAATGCATTTGACAATGAAATACTGGAATAAGAAAGGACAATTTTACAGATTAACCAAAAATCATATTTTTGGAGTTAAAATTATGCTACCTGAAAAATATTAAAGATAAGCATTATTCATACAATATAAAAAATGCACAAAACATTATTAAATAATTACTAAATAACTTCTTAGTCCAACTTGCCCATAGGAAGTTACATTTCAGCTCTTGAACAAATTTGTCACTGCCCTCCCAGTGCCACTCTCCCCCACCCAAATACTGTACAGTACAGCAGACTCAGGCAACTCCCAATGCCCAAACACAGGAATAATGTTATTATTCTGAACAGAATTTCTCCCAGACTTGACAGTATCTAGGGACATCTGGAAATCTCAGTTAATTTCACTTCTGCACTTCTTAAGCAAACACTCACTTAGTGATGCTAATTAACTGAGGAAAAAATTAAATAATATAATTAGGGTGCCAGATGTAAATCAAGAAACAGTACATTACTTAAAACACGGACGAGAAATCATATAACATTTTAATTTTGTCTTTTTGATATCATTTAAGAAGACAGGTAATGATCAAGTAACTTCTGAGTTTCAGCATGTGAACATTTCTTTCAAAATAGATAAATTATTGCCAAATTACAAACCCTCACCAGCTCACCGTTTACCTCACAATAACTATCAATTAGTAAAGGCATGCTTCTGAATTCATAATGCATTACATTTTTTACTTTCAACACCTGGTGTCACCAGAATAACACCATATATTTCTACAACGCTCTGCAGTGGTGTGTCTGTGTGTGCTTTGATTTTTAGGGCAGCAATACTTCAAAGGAAGTGGAATTGTAGAAAATTACGCCGAGTCATGCACAGATATTTTTTTTTTTTTTTTTTTTTTTTTTTTTTTGTTAATTGATACATTATCAGTTAACTGATAATGGCAGGTCATTTTAAAAATGAAGCTCAAGGTGTCTAAAAGCCTTTATCCCTTAGACAAGGTCAAAAAAGCCCCGAACAAAGTGAAAATTTTCTTGTATTTCAAGCAAGCTAAAGCCTAAACCTTTTTTTACAAAAACACTTTAACTGGTGATTTCTGCTACAGCAGAATTTTGCTAATTGCAATCAATTTTTGTAGAGGCTAATCACCACCTTTCTGTCTTGGGCTGTATTAATTGGTTATTATTACAGTTCCCTTGAGAATAGACAGTGGGGAGCGATTTTGATTGATTATTGCTTTGAGCTCCTTGGATCCTCAAGACACTAAACAAAAAGTTAAATATCAAAGAAGATTTAATTAATTTCAGTCTCTCCTTCTTTCCACTCTATCAGCAAAGTAGAGCCAATAAAAAATTGACAAATTAAAGGGAAATGAAGAGAGTCAGAACTGGTGACCCTGTATTTTTTTAATGAGAAAGTACATGCATTTATTTGCTCTAATCTTTAGATAATGGGCATAAGAAAATGAAAACTTCCTCAGCTTTTGATGCTTATTCCAAAGCCCAGATGGAGTTATGGCTGGCAGTTAGATTAACTGGTATGAGACTTAGATTTTTAATACAGCATTCAAAGAAATCAGTGAAAGAATCCCGAACTCTTGGGGGAAAAAAAAGTCATAAGCTTGTTATACAAGAAAGATAGAAAACACTGTATTATAACATACGGGTGCAGTATTTCAGAATCAAAAGGTTTAGGAGTCTCTATCTTGGCAGAAAATTCTGTATCAGAAAACAAAGGAAAATGCAATCAAGATATTTATAATTATTTTGTAAAATCTCACTCAGACTTACACTTCGACTAATTATGCATGAGTTTCCTGCGGCAGACTTTCCAGAAGTCATATTGTCTTTCAATACTTTTTCAGTTAAGACAGAAGCGCTTCCATAGGTACAAGTTTTCAGGATTTAGTGCAGTCACTGTGGACTTTAAAGCTAAAGGAGCAAAGCTAACCCTGATACAGGAATTATTTTCAGGTGAGTGCATTTCTAGGATCCACAATGTTTGGAAGAGATCTCTATGTGCCTGCAAGGCATTTACTACCTCTAAGCTGATCTGTGGGGCCAGCTTTTTGATGACAGGCTTCCAAATCCCATAAAGGAAGATAGGCAAGCAATACAACCTTGAATAATAGTATCAAATAACATCAACCCATATAAGGAATAAAACAGTCATGGAAAGCAGGAATAAAGCTTAAGCCTAGGAAAAGGGGTGCAAGTCATTAAGAAAAAGCAGCTCTTCTCCTTAATGCTTGATTTAAACAGATGTTAACATAAATAAGTAATTTTTAAAAGAGACAGTTTAAATCTGGTGGGTTAACCAAGTTAGACAGGTTTTACAGGCAGGTTTTGTTTATTATTACCACCACCACTGGTTTGCTTCAGCATTTCAGAACAAAAAACCCAAAACCCCCCCAAAAAACAACAAAAACAAACAAACAAACAAAAACCCGGACAAAAAACCCCACCCAAACACCAGTAGTTTTCTGTAAAACAAGGTGTTAATTATTTCAGGACTCCCTAGTCCCTTATCCCTTTTTAAAAGGGAAAAAAAAAAAGACCTTAGAGGATCCTTTTCTTCCAAACGATACAAGTATTCAGTGGTCACTGACTCAGAATGTGCTTATATGCACAGGAGCAGAAAGACAACTGGTAAAGTAATACACAGGTCACAAAGGTTTAGCTGGAGCTGCTCAGCAGAGTGGCCTGATGTGTCCTCCACCGCAAAAGACTACCCAGGCAGACCTAGGGGACATCACCTGGATGGAGATACACACCATTTCCAATGTCAGCTCCTAGGGAAGAAAGAAGGGATGCAGAACTTTTAGCAATAAAACTTAATATTTAGAATGCACACAGAGGCAGTTTCCCATCTCTATCACTGGTAAGATGTGCAGATTCTGAAAAGAAATCATCTGTTTTGATCCATATTAGTTACTTTATCTTGACCTTCACTAGCTACTTTGTCAAAAGTTCTAACTTTTGACACTGATAATGCTCATGATATTCCCATAAGGTAGCTAGAAAAACATGATTTAAAAGAATTGTCGATATTTAGACCAAAAAAACCCCCAAACCAAAAAAAAACAAAAAAACAAAAAAAAACCCCCAACCAAACAACCAAACCTCCAAAACTGGTTAGAAAGACTAGTTAGTATTTATCAGATGTTAACCTCAAACTGGACATATGCTCAGGATTTGTTATGTTAATTCCAGTACCAGAGAAACACCAATAAGGAAAACACCAAATGATGTGCACAAGGCTAATGAGAAGTCACAAGCCCCTGCACAACTGCTGCTCTTCAGCAGCCCTTCAGATAAGGCCAGAACAAAGATTGTGCCAAGAATAACCAACCACATGATCAAAATCTGTGGAAAGACTGGTGTAACAGCATTTCCACAGAAAGAAATCTGAAAATTATAATGATCATGAACTCAGCAAGAGTCAACAACTGTTAGGGCTGGAAAAAACATCCTGCTCTAGTCTGGCCACAAATTGAGTAGTATGCCCAGCTTTGAGCACTACATGTAAAGAACTGTTATCAGCTGGACAAAGAGAACAATCATAGGTCAGGAAACCAAAACCTACAGAAGAAAACAACAAAAATAAAGAGCCTGTACTGTGATCACTTCTTTTATAGAAAATAGCATCATGCCTTTAAGAATATGAAAGCATACTGGAAGAGGAGGAGGCTGTAAGCTTTTTTCCACATGTGCTTTGACAAAAGATCCAATAAGCTCAAATTCTGCAGATGGACATTAGAAAGACTGTCCACCTCCTGATAAGCACAGTGCCTAGGAAGAGCATAGATAACTAGGAAAGTTAGGAATCCTTCACTACTGTCTATTCTCAATAGCAAGACAGCAAATCTCTATCAGAAATAACACTGCAGCTGCCAAACTTGGCTTTTGCCAGGAAAATGGATGAGCCAATCTTTCAGCCCTCCTTTAAAAATAAACATAAAAGACAGTTTAAATCATATGCAATACATGGCAAGGAACACTCTACTCATGGAAACTGCAAGAGACCAATTCTGAGGTCTAGTTAGTAGATCCCTGCTACCTCAAGGAGAGGTTTCTAGTAGAGATCCCATTCCCTGTCTCTTTATAGATGGTACATTATGCAATTACTTGATTTTAAGATTTATTTTCCCAAATAGTAACAACCCTAAAAAGCAAATGAAATGTTGGATTCCCACCCCTTCTTATTCCATGCAGTGCCTCCTAAATACACTCAGAGACATAATCCTGAGGTGTTACACTGAGTGCTTTCTGACCCCATGAATTTTGCATTGCTTTCTGCACTGTGATCTAGCTTCAAAAGGCCAAACAAGACCAAATGGGACATGGGTTAGAGCCCTGGGGACAAAGGGCATGAATCTCATTTTTCTACTTCTTAGGAGATCATAAAATATGCTGAGCTGGAAGGGGCTGACCAGGATTCTCAAGTAGAATTCCTGGCCCTGCATAGGACAACCCAGCAATCACACCACGTGCCTGAGCTTTGCCCAAAGGCTTCTTGAACTCAGACCGGCCAAAGACTGCAGCTGGCTTTGGTTGGATCTGGCACACACAGGATATAACTGCCTCAAAGGTGGAGCAGTGCCAGCTCAGCCATACATCTTTGGCTGATAAAAGCACAGGAAGAAGGCAAAGTGCAAGAACAACCAAAGCCTCTGACACCACAGCCTCAAGTACAGGTGCACAGCTCACCTGTACCATTCCCACTCTGAAACTTCTGCTCCCTAGGTAGAAAGCAACACGCACTTGTGCATTGAGGCTTCCAAGACAGCCATCCTGCTTTACATATTATACATAAAGGCCACTTTAAATCTGAGTCCACAAAATAACCCTTCTCCTAGTTGTGTCTATTTTTCATGTCAAAAACTGTTTTTAGACCACAGATATGACAGATTTTAATCCCAAGTAGTTTTGAAATAACTGCTATTCAATAAAGATTGTAAAAATAGAAATTGTTTTGTTCACAGGCATAAAGGTTTTATTTGTTTATTGACAGCATGCTGGTGAGATACATCACTTTGATATGGAACTTTTAAAAATCTATACCCTCAGAGTTTTCCTCTGAGAGGCTGATGTGGCAACTGTAGATAAGAGACACTGCTATTTTTCTAGACATACAATAAACAATCTTACACACACATTTTTTTACCCACTGCATATGTGATTCACAGGTAAACTGCTGCACGTGTATGTGAGTGTAATCCACAGCAGTGTCATAGGTTTTATCAAAAAGAACAATGTAAGCTAGTAGACATTTCTTAGACAGCTAAGTGACCGTATCATGGTAGCTCAGAAAACATGCAACGAAAGCTGCATCTGCAGCAGCTTTGCCCACAAGACAGAAATAATGAGAGTTGGAATCCAAAGGTAATGTCATCTGTTCCTTCCTTTTAGTATCATACCTACCAGGTCTGGCGTCTGCAGCATCAAAACATCTGGTTGCAACAACACTGATGGTCAATCTCAAAATCTCCCCCAAAAAAGCACCCCAAAACCTATCAAAATGTTTGACAAATCTAGAACTGAAAGGTCAATCATGGACTTGATAATTTTCTCAGTCTGTCATAAGACTCAGAGCACAAAGTTATTTTATCAAAAGACTAAGTACACAACAAAATTCAAAACTGAACTGGATCACCACGTCAATGAATAAACACTTCCTGAGCTCACAATAAGACTGCAATGATAATAAACCTCTGCAAAAGACAGCTAAAATACAGAGTCTGATTTGAGTTTCCACCTAAAACAAATTACAAGTAAGACATACAGACTACAATACGACAAATTAAGGAGATTAAATCATTGTTTTGTTATACAGATATTAGGAAGAAAATTTTTAAGTTCATCCTGTACAAAATTAAAGATACTCGATGCTATCCATTAATATAATAAACTGTCACTAAGCATACTTAATTAAAAGATATAACTACTAGCAGTAAAAGAACAGACTAGATGAACAGATGGATCCAGATATATTTTGACCTAAATTTCTTGATATTTTGACAAGATAAATAAAGGTAAATATAAACAAGCAGAGGAGGGAGAGGAATAACCAGCCAGTCCGTAGATCTTAGTAAGGAGTCTCATACTACAAAGATGAAAAAAACACTATCAAATCCTTTTCTTTCTCTGTTCACCTGCTTGTCTTCTCAAAGATGTTTTGTTTCTGTTAAGAAGGTTTCCTGTTGCTTCCCATAACCACTTGCATATTCACCTTACTGAGACATTAATCATGCCTGGAACCCAAATAATGAAATGAGGCCCACTGCCTCAGGACAGTTTAATCAAAATACATAAATCATTAACCTGTTATATACTTTAAATATCTTAAAGGTTGATTTTCTTTTATGCTCACTCTTCTCTTGAATTTGACCCCTGCTAGAGATAACAGTTATGTACAGAGTCCACAGAAGGCAGAGATTCTTCTTTCTGAGCCGTTCATATCACCTTCCCCTTGGGCACTCTCCCCAGTCAGCAAGTTCCTAAGTATGTAACTTTGTGTTACTTATGATGTTTGAAATGAGCTTCAGAAAGCTTCAGTAAGATTTGGCCTGTGGCTGGATTCATATCCTGAAATTTTTCATAGCAGTTATACTTGAACCACATCACAGCAAAGACTGCAGCCTTGGAGCAGGTTAGTGGTTTGATGTGTGAAATGTGTATGTGCATGGTAAGCATCCTGCTGGGATTTATTCCCTATGTAATTTTCAGCTAAGGCAAAATCAAGCCTGGGGCTCCACTCCATAAGCTGTGTTGAAACATTCCTCTCCATTCATATAGTTTCTCAGTTATTTATGCATTTTAGTAATATAGTGCAGGCTCAGTGCAATCTCATCTAAATTTAATTTAGTTGCTCTCCTATGCCCATGTCCCTTCCTAACAGTTACCAAACATGATCTCCGCACCTCACAAGCAGCACCTAAGTTTTGAAGCACTGCTTCACAGTACATGAAGCCACACTCCATATATGTGCTGTAATCCATCTCCTCTCAGTGAAAACATTCTGGAACACTGAGCTCACATTCCTACTTACTCATTCCACAGAAAATCTTAAGTTTTGATGGGTTCACTAAAAACTGCCTCAAAGAAGATCAATAGCAGTTGATATACACTCAAACATATCTGAAAGATGACATTCATTGCAAGATTATGTTTTCTACACAGTAATTTTTAGTAACCTTTTCTCCTCACTTTCCTAGACTCTTTGGGCTTGTCCTATCCTCTTCAGAGTTCTTATTTTGCCAGAAAGAAGTTTGGGCCTAATATGTTCTTCAAGCCACAATTTCTGTTGAGCACCCGAGCAAGAATGCAATCGGGGGAATAAAGAACTCTAATACCTATTATTCTCCTTCTATTCCTGTCAATAAATCCAAGACCATCACATCTCAGCTGAAAATCATAGTAAGTATTTATTTTTTCATCCCTTATCTGATCATCTGCACCCAAACTACTATTGCTGAAAACTCTTTCCTTCAGTTGTGTCCAGTTCTTCTACCCACATATTCTGGTCTCTCTCTCAACTAGTCCTGTCTTCTGATCTCCGAGATAAAAAAACTGAATCTAGTAATTTTCTCTTAAATTTGTTACTATGGATGCTTATGTTATTAAGTCCCTTCTCCAGACTCCTAACATTTCTCCTTTTTTTCCATGAGCTTTTCGCAAACTCATGAAGGAATTCCCATTTTCCTCCAAGCCAAAACACTAACAAGAACCTGTTGCCTCAGTGAAGATTTACATCTTCTCAGTCCAGGTGAGCTAAGTTGGCTAAATCCCCACAATGAGTGCATATTCCAGCACTCCCTTCGCATATTGCCATCACACAGTTTTTGTTATCCCTTAAGTAGAGGGAAAATACAAAAAATACAGTGGCCAAAAGAATGTCATCACAAAAGGGAGGCAAGAGGACATGATGAGGTCTACCTGACATTAAAAACCACTGCGAACACCATTCCTCCAACAGAAAACTAGAACAAGACCTTTATTTCTCACTCACTACTTACAGTCTCACTTCCAAGATCATTTTTCTCAGCAATGCTTTGAAGAAAATTGGTTTGTTTCTATTTCTCTTCAGGCTTTCAGTACGACTGTACATGTGAACTGGGCCTCTCCTGATGGGAAATAATCAAACTTGTTACCTTTGATTTCTAGTGAAATTCACACATTCTGAGATGTAACCAAGAACAGGACTGTTGATTACAGAACTTGCAGTGGACAGAATCCAGAGACAATCAAAATGACATACTGATTTTAGTGATAAAATTCAGTGTCCATGCCCTAGCTTAGTTTAATGCACAAATTAAACAACAAACACTTGTGTTCAATTAAAAGAATTCAGAAAGACTGCCATTAATAGCCTCTGATGAGCCAGACAGTAGCATCCACCTTGCTTTAATTTCCTACGGTTCAGAATCTAGGCTGGTCACTCAGGCTTCACCAGTAAAGAAATCTGTTGGTGTATCACTTGTCAGCAACGACAAATGAAACTCACATTTCAAACGCAAATGTGTCATCAATGAAAGTAGACTAAAGAAGGGGGCAGTGCCGAAGTACAAACTCATGGTTCTTATCAGTACTGTGTGTCAGCAGAAATAACAGAACTTTAATTACTGGAAGTTCTGCACACAAACCAGCCTGCCCACCAGAAGGCAAAATGTATTAACTTGACATATTTCACAAGATCTGTAGACAGCATTTAGTACCTGAGATGCAAAGGTGGCAGCAGAGGTATAGGATGAAACCCAGGATATATCACAGAATGGGTCAAGTTGGAAGGAACCACTGGTCTCACCTCCCTGCTCAAGCAGGCTTATCCTAGGGCATATTTCACAGGATTGCAACCAGACGGTTTTCAAGTAACCCCAGTAAGAGAGACTCCACAACCTCTCTGGTCAGTCTGTTCCAGTGCTTGGTCACCTGCACAGTAAAGAAATTCATCCTTATGTTTAGGAGGAACTTCCTGTGCATCAGTCTCCGCCCGCTGCCTCTCGTCCTATTGCTCAGCACCGCCGAGCACAGCCCTGGCTCCATCCTCTTGGCACCCTCCCTTCAATATTACAGACACTGATGAGGTCCTTTCTTAGATGTCTCTTCTCCAGGCTAAACAGGCCCAGATACGGAAAAATACAAGAGAGAAACTATAAAAGATTTGAGTCCAGATCAGGTGTAAGAAAAATATTTGGGAGAAGAGAGAAGTCTTTTATACTAACATTCCAAAACATTACTGAAACTGTGCATGATATTTCTACCAGAAAGTAACATAATGCCAACAAACATTCCTAACACTTCTGGAATACTAAGTAAACAGCAAGACTTCTAAACGAGTGATGAGAAACGGCTTATCTACATCTGCTTCCTCACTAAAAGGGAGAGCTACAACCCTGACTGCTGTTGGAGCCAAGACTCAGCCAGAAGTGCAGTACAGCAGTCAAGATGATACTGTTTGGGATCCATGTTTCCTCTGACATCTCAAAGATTTTACCTTACACATCCGTACCTCTGGATTCATGAATACACCTTCCTGAACAAAGCAAGCAGCCAAGACAGCAAGCACCCTGCACTGTATTAACGGGAACACAACCAGCAGATTACAGGGAGCAACAATCTCCCTTTACTTGACATTCACTAGACTACACCTACAATACTACACCCACTTAGGGGCACAAAACAAGAAAAAATATGGACAAAGTGCATTCAGACAGTCACAGGGCAAAAGCACTTGCCTTGTGAAAAACAGCTCAGGAAACAGCCTTTTCAACCTGAGATGAGATGGCTTTCAATCGACCTAATAGCAGTCCTGTGGCTATCCAGGAAACATACCTGGCTATCCAGGAAACACAGGGTCTTCACAGCAGTACATGCCAGACTTAAAAAACAATAGGTATAAACCAAAATAAGAGAGGCCCCAACTTGATTCAAGGGAAAGGGTTCTCATGATACAGACAAAAATTGAAGTAAGCTGCCCAGAGGTGTTGTGTAGTCTCTATCCCTATAGCTTTTCGAGACATGTTGGATAAAACACTGAACAATCTGGTCTGGCCACAGAAACAATTCGCAAATTGCAAATGCAATTACTTGCATTGAGTAAGGAGGTTGGATGAGTGACTCCCCATGCCCCTCCCAACTTGAATTTTGCTGTGATAAAAGTTGTGGGCTGCATCAGGCTAGATAAAATGAGGGGAGATAAAGAAGATAAAGAGACTTGCAGTTACTCTGGTATTACCTGATAGCATGTATTTTCCAAATTGCAGCATTGTTCTAATACAGCTACTCTCACACACCTGAAGCCTGCTTCAGCACAGGTGGGATGATGTCCCTTTTATTTAGTAGCAACCCACACTGGAAAGAAAACAATGCTTGAGGGAAAGGATGAAAAACAGCAATTCTATGTGACCAAGAACTTCTGTCAGAATGTCAGCAATACAATGGTAACTCTGGCTGTTAGTAAAGGTCATGAGCAATTACAGTCAAAGCACTGCAGAGAGAGGTGGTTATGTAGGTAATTCCAAAGAAAAAGAGGTGTCTTGTAAGACAGAGAAATCAGGAGTGACAGTGATATCGAATTTGTTTTCTCAAGATGTTAAGAGCGAATAGCTGACACACTTAAAGAAATCACAGTGGCCAAGAGTCTTAATGTAAAGGCCATTCTTCCACAACACTGTAATGGTAAATCAATAGGACATGATATTACCCTGGTACAGTCTGTCCTTCTTTAACGTTAATTGGAAGTGGGGAAAAGAGAGCTGTATCTGACATGGTCCATAGAATGTAATTAAACCTTTGCAGTGAAAAAGAGCAAAAAATTCTGGATAGCTATGGATTCTGGGTTAAGACCAGTGATTTACTACTGCCTGAGTAGTTCTATTTCTAAAGAAAAAAGGTATTAAACATCCTTTTTAGAGAGACAGAATGGAAAGGGTATCACATTTGCTAACTCAATGATATGACTGGGTCCATCCATTTCCCCTGTCTCTTACTCAATTATCTATGTAATACTTACCCTTTCTGTCAGAATACTGCAATTATATCTATGAAAGATGAGAAAACAAAAGGTAGCATCAGTTCATATAGAAAATGAGTTCTGTTACAGCACATGCTCTCTGCTTAAGCAGTTCACATTACTTAAAATCTCATTCCAGTTTCACATTCAATTCTACTTAAAAGAGTTATGAAAATTATTTGACCAGGTTCAAGTTCAAAGAACTTCTAGAGTACAAGAAACATACAAGAAACATACAAGAAAAGTACATTGCTCTGAAAATGAAATTACAAAAAACTAGAGTGAAATGTGTATTTTTCTTCTACCAACAGTAACTATTAATAGCATTCATGATTACACAGAAAAATAATTTGGCTAATCTATTAGAGAGTAAAAGTGTACCAGAGCTAGCAGCATACGGCAAATGCCTCAACATACCCCTGGAATTTACTCTCTTATTTCACTCCATGACACCCCCATGACTTTATCTTTGTGCCTGTACTTACACTTGCATATTCACAATGTAGAATAGGCAGTCACATAACCTCATTTCCTTGAAGTTCCCCAAGAACAAACACAACCATAAAAACAACAGAAGCAGAAGTGGCAAAACCTGTGGTTACATGAGCAGTCAGGTGAAAGAAATTTTCAAGACGAAACTTCCGTTAAAATAGACAGTTGGGTTACTATTGGGATTTACGAGAATGTACAGACAGACTTGGAGGAATGTTGGTTGGATGGGACCTTTGAAGGTCATCTAGCCCAGCCCCCCCCTCAGAGCAGGGCCAAAGCCAATACTAGATGGCACTTTCCAAGGGAAGAGGCTGTGCTCAGCAGAACAGTGGGTGGCAAACACAGCAGGATGTCTGGTGCAAACCAGGCCTTGCTTGTGCCCTCTGCTCTCTGGAGGCACCTAGATTTCCATGTCAAACATCAGCCAAGGAAAGCATGAACTGACATGGTAAGCCTTTCTAAAGGATAAAAAGATGCTGCAGTAAATAAAACACTCCAAGCAATGTTTCTACACTGAATGATAGGAGAAAATAAGCAACGGAAACTAATGACACATATTAAGCCACTGAAAAGAAAAGCAATAAGGAGTAGATGACACGACATGTACCAACATCATGACACGCTTTCTTCTGTGATGGAGCGAAGCTGTGTTCGTTATTCCAGTGGTCTCAAAACAAACTCATGAACAAGCTCAAAGAAACCTGCTTGCAAAGCTGATGGCAGAAAACCATGCTAATTTGGAAAGTGAGGAGCAAACAGGCTGTAAGAACCCAAGGAAAATGAAGTGTGACGCACATATCAAGTAGTTAATACTTGTCAGCAGTCGGGTGCAGATTTAAAAACATTGACAGTGCACAGAAAGGCCATTTTTTGTTTTATTTAACATGCAACCTGTTTGCAAATTCAGGTTTTGAGACAGACAGTAAAAGACACATCTATTCTGTTTAGCATTTATTTAACCATGGCAGGAGAAAGCTCTTCTACACTTAGGTAACAAGACATGTTAGTGTTCCTATGACTTTGACAGTTATGATGGAGTGAGGGCAGGAGATGAGTGCCAGTTAAATATACTGTAGAGACAGTCTAAGTTTTTAAAACTTCCCTCAAGAGGAAGGGAAAATGATGACATTTTGCCCAGGTTTTGTTCAGAGATGTGAAATTTAAAGCTTCTCTCAATGGCCTTTGTCACACAATGAACAACTTTAATTGTCAAGAAATTGCTTTTCCAGGTTGACTGCCTGCTTAAGCTAGAGAGTATATAAAACAAGTCCACTCCTCCCAGAGCTCTACATGAAACAACTTGGTCATGGAGATATTTACAGCTGTGCTGCTCTATGTTCAGCTCTACAGAAGCTGCTACCTTGGTATTTTCAAAGCATGGCAAAAATTACAGAACCAGCAAATTAAAAAATACCTGAAGCAAAAAATGAGGAAATTAATTGTCTGGAATTAACACAGATATGACTAAATGAACCTTAACCCAAACCTAAACAACTTAATGTAACTCTTTAATGGAAAAGGATACAGAACAGGTGGCAGATGAAAGTATAGCAAAATGAAAAGCCAGGGTGGATTAAAAAAAAAAAAAAAAAAGGACCCCCTCAAATATTCTGGTCCAAGCAATGCAGGCAAAAACATAAGTGCTCTGAAATGTTATTTTGTAAGGATATCCAGTCACGGAATGATTTGCGTCGGAAGGGGCTTTAAACCGTCTATTTTCAAGCCCTACCGTGGACAGGGGCACCTTCTGCTACACTCTGCGGCTACGATATCCGCCGAACTCTTGCCGTTATCTTTTCCCTCTAGTTTAGGTATTAGCTCTCCAAACACCCACCACTAACCCATTACAAGGGTTAGTAACGGGTTACTAAATGTAGTAACTAATGTTACTAAAAGGAATATTTGGATCACAGTGAACACTGCTGTTTGGAGGATGCGGCTGAGCACCTGGAGAACGCAAGGTGATCACGCCCTTGGCCGCTCCAGCGCCAGGGACAGCTCTCCCTGCCCTCCGCTCTCACCGACGGGCTGCCCTCGCACACCGAGGCGGTGCTGTGCCCTTGCCCCGCGGGCAGCCGTGTCCCGGCCGGGAGCGCTGAGCCGGCCGCCAGCAGAGCGGGGCCGGGCCGGGCCGGCTCGCACCGGCTCTCGGAGCGCGGCCGGGGCCGCAGGGCGCTCCCGCAGGGCCGCTCCGCCGGCAGAGCCCCCGGCCCTCCCGCAGCCCGCGCCGGCACCTCCGCCTCCCCTCAGCGCTTCCCCGCGGCATCGCGTGTGGCGAGAGCGGCCCGGCCTCGGCCCGGCCTCCGCTCCGCTCTGCCCGGCGCTCCTCGGGCACTCACTCGCCAGCGCTGCCGCCGCGTCAGACCCCGCGCTCCCGCCTGCGGCCTCCGCCGTCTGCCCGGCCCGGGGCGCCTCTCCGGGGAATAGGCGGCGGGGCGGAGCGGGCCGTGGGGCGGCGCCTGCCCGCGCTCCCTCCCCCGCAGACGGGCAGCGCGGGGAGCCGGGCCGGTGGCCGGGGCCGCCCCGGCTGCCAGAGGGACGGATCGTGCTTGGCGGGAGCGCGGACAGGGCGGCCAGGCGGCCGGGACAGCCGGACACCCGCGGCCTCTGCCAAAGCAGGAGCAGCGCCCGGCGCTCCCGGGAAGGGCCGCTCCCGACACCCGCGCCGGGGCCTCGCCTCCTGGAGGCCGTGATAAACGTGCAACATTTGGCAGCCAGTCTGGCCTTTAGAGAACCTTTAAAAAAAAAACCTTATTGTTTCATAAACTCTGTTGACTACTTTGTTGAAAGGGATTTTGGCTGTAGGCACCAAGTGGTCTTGAGCCTTCTGAAGCAGGAGTTTTAAACTTTGAGGGTGCTAAGTGCCTGTTTACCACCTTTGCAGGCAGCTTCTAGTTACCAGCCAGATTCCCCCAAGCTGGCTCCGTAGGGATCAGTCTGCTCTTTAGCAAGACATGTTAAGGTTCCACACAATAAATCGCTTTAAAGTGAATGCATTGATAAGAGGAATAATGTTGGAACCCTGGAGCATGAAAATTTCAGGCTTTCTGTGCTGAAAAGTGCTGACCCTCAAGCAAGCACCACATTTGACTTGAGGCCTTGGAACAGGCTTCTGAGGTTGAGTGATAGCACTGGGGTTGTGGGTGTGTAGTTTGAATAATATTGTGTGTCTCACAGGGTGAAAAACTTGAATTTGGGATTTTAGTATATAGCAATACACGTGAGTCAAGATGGGGGTCTTTGGACATTGTCTAGGTCCTTCTTCATGGGTTTGCGTGATTTTCTGTAATTGGCTGATGGAGTCCTCATTGCAGACTTCAATTAGTTAGTTACTGGACTTAAAATAAAAATAATTTAGGTGGCATTTCATAATTGGACAGATTGTCCTTGAAAAGATGTGGTAGAGATAGAAAAGTACTCCATTTTACCTCATTTCTCTAACGTCCTCGTTAGAGCTCACAGCTCATGAGTCTGTAAACAGGTAAGAAATAATAAACATCCAACTCCGCACATGAACTTAGACTCCCGTGTATTAATCCCAATCCTGGCAGGGAAAATGAAGCCAGAACCATCACAGAATAAGAGTGAGATACTCTTTCTACTGTTGCTGTAAAAATGGTCCTGGGGGTCCTGGTGAATGGCAAGTTGAACATAAGTCAGCAGTGCCCTGGCAGCCAGGAGGGCCAAGCATGTCCTGGGAGCATCAGGCACAGTGGGATTGTCCCGCTCGGCTCTGCACTGGGACAGCCTCACACCTTGAATATTGTGTGCAGTTTTGGGTGCCACAATGTAAGGAAGATACTTAACTATTAGAGTTAAAGGAGGACTTTGAAGATAGTGAGGAGTCTAGAGGAGAAGCTGTATGAGGAGCAGTCTGCTCAGCCTGGAGAAGACTGAGGGGAGAGCTCATTGCAGTCTACAATTTCCTGATGAGGTGCAGACACTGATCTCTTTTCTCTGATGACCAGTGATAGAACCCAAGGGAATTACCTGAAGCTGTGAAGTTCTGTCAGGGAAGGTTGAAGTTGGATATCAGAAAAAAGGTTTCTCAGCCAAAGGATGGTTGAGCTCTAGAACAGGCTTCCCAGGGAAGTGGTTACAGCGTCAACCCAACAAAGTTAATGAAGTATTTTGGACAACACTCTTGGGCACACAGTGTGACTCTTGGCCAGGAGCTGGACTTGGATGATCCCCATGGTTTCCTTCCAACTCAGGATATTCTACTATTCTCTCTAGAGCATACAAGTACCATTCTGTAGCCTGGTTATTGGGACAGCATGTGATATTTTGGTGTCAGTCCCTCCTCCTTGACTAGTTACTAAGTGGAAGCTAGGTTGTATCTCTTATAGACTATTCACTTTTTTACCCAATTGCCATTCAATAATTCTGTTCCACTTATAACACTGGGTAGGACTGTTGCAAAACAATAAATATGTATATGTATATGTAAATAGATGGAAAATTTTTCTTAAGAAAGGATGTTCTTTGATGTTTGCTCTTTGTATGCTTTTAAGCCTAATCAACAAGAAGGGGTATTCAATCTGTCAAACAGATAACAGCTAACAAGCAAGCTCTAAGTGATGTCCAGGTGTTAGAAAAACAAATTACTTGGTAGAATTGCCTTGTTAAGAGTTTAGGGCTTGAAATGCTTCGATGATCTCAGACCTAGGGGAAGGTTAACAGAACTTGGGAAGAAAGATGTATCACTGATAGTGGATACAAAGAATACGGAATTTACAGGCCACAAAGACATCTGGCAGAACACCCAAGATAAAGTAGAAACTAATAAATACCCAACCCAGCAATTGTGCTCTGATTGGGTAAATGACAATTCCAACAGGGGGAGATCGTGACCACTGGCTTACGGGCCACTGACCCAAGAAACCCACCGACCCCAAAGAAGAGAAAGACTGAGCATGGGACTAATTAGCATGAGAAACAAGAGAATCATTAACCAATAAAAGAATACCAGTTAATAAGAGAACTATATAACTTGTAGCCAATGACCACTAATTCCTTTGTTTGCTAAATTGTATAAATAGCAAAAAGTTCTTATAATTAGTGTGTGTAATTTGTGCAATACCACTGAGCAGCCCAGGATTGTGCAATTCTGAAATAATCAGTGTCTCTCTTAAGTGTGTCATTATTGGCTAGTTACACAATGGGTAAAAAATCCGATTTTGGCAGAGGAGGTTGCTCAGCATTTGAGGCAGTAGCTCCTGCTTTTTATATGTTATCGTTTTAGACACTTAATTAATTAGTTAAGTACTCCACTGCTTTCCTCAGATGCTGCTTTTTGTTTGTTTAGGTACACACGTTCAACATCAGTACACTCCTGCTGAATCAGGATTTTGAACTGTTACTCTAAGAGGAAGAATGCCTTCCTGTATGTCCCAGTCCTGGTCTGCCAGGCCCATTAGGTTTTCTTCCTAGCTTGTAGCAGAACTCTGAATCAAAAACTTACTACAAAAATGAACACCATTGTCACAATTAAAATCTATGCAAAAAAAGAGATAGCAAAATGCAGATTTATTTCATGGCTTCATTACAAATGTATTTACTTCCTGCTCAGCTGAAAATAAATTGGAACATACCATTGGCAATCTAAATGATTAACACTACATAAAAAAAGTTCAGCTCAGAAATCACAAGCTACCAGTTTCAGTACCTGTAGGGATTTGTCCTAACAAAAATACTTATTTTAAAAAGCCCTGAACCACTTGACATGTATCGTCACTGACACACACTGAACACTCATGCCACAACACGGCAGTGCAACTTTCTAACACAAAGTAATCAGTCCTCCAGTGGTCAATAGTCCATGCAGCTGTGCACATCCTCTTCCTCGGAGAGATACACAGTCCTTTTTCTTTAAAGCACAGGGTTCAATGGTGTTTATAACATAACACCTATGTACAACCACTTCACATTATTGTGGAGCCCAGCACAGTCTGAAGTGCCCTTTACAAGTGGCACCTCCTGCTTATGGTGTTCCATGACACAAATTTGGCTCCCTCAGCTCTTACATCTCAGAAATCCAGCCATGTGATCTCACTTTTGCTCCTAGCAAAATTCAGTCTTTTCTAGTAAAACATGTCCTCATTAACACATATTTGGTAGAGACACACCAAGAGCTGTGGAGGGGAGCACTATTCAGTGAAAGGGCCAAGTTGAGAAGCATATGAGAATCTACATGTAATGACAGGTATGTGAATGTACCAATGCTCATGTGAAATATGGGACACAGGCAGGAACCAGCAAACAAATATCAGAAGATATCAAAACAAAAAACCACACAATGCTATCACATTTAACATTCTAACAGCTACAGCTTGAAATAGCAACTGGAACTTAAGGGAAAAAAATACCAATTTCACTGTTGCAAATTTACAGTTGCTTCAGAATCGCTTTTTAAAATAGGAGTGAAGGACACCAAAATTCAATAAGAAGCTGTTATTGTTCATTACAGAAACATAAACAAGCTAGCAATTAATCGAACTGGATGTGAATGTTGTTTTCATACACAGGGATCTGATGTTCAGTGCTTTATCAGTCATGTAAATTTATCAAAGTTAATTCATTTTCTCCCATTCTCTCATCCAGCTATTCTCTGACTCTCAAGGCAAGTACCTGCCAGTTTGCTTCAATGCCAGTCTTTTAACATTCTTGGTGCCAACACTATATGAGACTTCTAGAGGAACCAGATTACTTCATGTATGGGACCAGATCACTTCAACTAAAAGCAGCAGATTTTTCTTTATGTATAGGAGCTGATCACTTTAGCTACCCTTTGAGGTTAGTGAAGATGAATATATCCTTCAAATATGACATCTCACATTCTAAAGATTTTTTCCCCAGTGACTATACAGAGAAACTAGGATGGATAGCTCAAATACAGGTATCTGAAATATGAAGGAAGAGGTTCCCAGTGAATAGGCCCAATATTTTTAACAAACCATTCAAAAGTATTATAGATTTTTATTTCTTAGTGCCCACAAACACATACACAACCCATATCTCTTAAGTTTAAATACTATGAACTTAAATAACAGGAAACTTCATGTACATGGCATTGACCTAGACACAACAGAGACATACAATTAGGGAACTTCACTGGAAGTTTTTGGTGAAAAGAGACTAACATCCATAGTAGTCATTGTGACTGTTTTCCTGACTCCATTCTGTGCATTAAATTATTCTGTAGTTCTCTTCTCAGAACTGTATTTGAACAAGTAATCTTTCTCAAAAACTAAAGGGAAAAAAAAAAAGAAATAAGGAAAAAGGCTTCTTAATTTCCCTAGAGAATCAAACAGGCCAACTGATAAGGAAACTTTAATCTTCTGGAATTAGCAATGGGAAAAAAATGCAGCATGCTGGAGAGATAGACGATATTTGTAACTACAGTTATGTACAACCCCACTTTTTCTTCACCTTTTTGTCTTTGAAGTTGAGTATTCTGCACTGTTCCAGGAGTCAGTAATGAGGTATGAAAAACCAATAAAAAGGTTAACATTACAACCATTTTAATAAAAGCTACTGCACTGTTTGCACTTTCAAAATATTTCTGAAAATAAAGTAAAAAAATATTTAGTATTTTTAAAAATCTTAAGGAAGTTTTTATTACAAAAGCAGTTGTCTTTGTGGCTTCTTTTGAAAACAATCCTGCCTCAACATGAAACTCAGACATATGGGTATGCTTCATATTACCATCATACAAGTAATCACATTGAATTTCCATAGCAGTAAATATTATATAAAACAAATAAACTCTCACAAAAATATATACAGGTAGCCAGAAAGCTAATCAAGAAGAAATTATGTTGTCTGTGCTGAAAAGCAAACACCATTTTCAAATACTAACAAAACATCCAACGTGTTTGTCCGTCTCTTCTGTCTTTAAGACTCTTGAATGGACTTCCACAGAGGAATTTCTACAACTTTGGTTTATAATGACCTACAAAGAATTCATCCCTCATACATAATATTGATCTAGTGGATGTCTTTAAAGCTGATATGGAAAGCAACAGAGAAAACTACACATGTAGTGGACTTTATGATGAGAATAATAATTTAGACTCAGGATATCATATTCCAAATATACAGAAAAGACTTGATTGTAGTAAACATTTATCTTCTGCTATAAATTAGCTCATCCAGCCAGATCCCAACTCTTTAATTCCTCATGACTGAAGAACCTACATGTTCTCTCTGTCTGACGAACAGTAGGCTATATATGGAAAGCCTTAAGAACCTGCTGTTTGTACTGAAAGGTGCACCTATTTCAGCACCTTTCAGATACAAAAATTGGTACTAAACTATGCTGGCCATTGGAAGATGATTAGTCATACTGGTGAAGTGTTCTGCTTACCACATGCTTACCAAAGAGCATGCTTGGATCATATTCAGAAAACAATTTCTGAAAATTCTGTCCAGAAACCAGAAGAAATGGAAGCAACTGCCACAGCTTTGTACCCTATGTGAACTAATTAGTCCCACTGAGAAACAGGCTATATTTGTAGGAGAGGAGCACACATTCATGCCTCTGGCACCTTGACTAAAACCAGTGTGTAGCCATGTTAGTTTGTTCAAAGCCAAATTTGTGGACAGCACCACACTGCCACAGCCACATGGTGGTCAGATGAGAAGGGCACACAGCATCCTGTCCTGTGGCAAGAATTTCCCTGACACTTTAGTGGTTCCACACACAGATGAGTTGTGTGTGGAGAATGCTAAACAGTCTCACAAGAATCAATGGACAAATTAGGAAAGCTGCACATACTGCACTGATCAGTTTCTCCCAGGGACATGGATGGCATGAATAAAGGAATATGAAAAGACAGGTAAAGTTCCCCAGCTTTCATATCCAATAGCAAACTTCCAATCTTAAACAAACGAACAAACAAACGACAAAACCAAACATCTCAAAAACCCCCAAAGAAACTGGAAAAACCAACCACCAGCAAATAAACAGACACGTGACTGCTTCCTGAAGCAGGAATGTAAATATTAGTATGTGACAAACAACTCTGGACAGCCAGAGTTCAAATGTGTATTAAAGCATAGCCCCTTTTAAGAGGTAACATGGTATCGAAAAAACGACCTCTGACTCATTGCACATGGATGTGCTCAGTTTATGCATTAACAGCTACGCTTAGTTATCTGCCCTTTCAGCAAACACACCAGCCATGGGAGATAAAGGTGAAGCCAAGTTCTTTCAGGTAACAACAGATCAACTGCCAAGGTCAGGTCTTCTGCACAGCTGGTTTTCCACAGAAATTCCCTCTTTATTCCCCAGCAATATAGGAACTGAAAGGTGTAATGTCCTTAACCAGAAAGCACTGAATTGCCTGAGAACACAGCAATTAGCTCTTACAGAAACTGTACTGTGGTTAAACTACTGACCTGCCACAGGAGCTAAAGCAATTGTGACTTGTTGCCCATGCTGTCTGTGTAGATGAGGCTGCCTGCAAGAACACAAACTCTACCTGACTCCTCTGTTGCCTCACCTTCTTTTCATTAGCTGCTTGCTAAAATCTCCATCCTCACTGAACAGTATTTTCTACACTTAAGCATACCTGAGCAGTACAGTGGCTGACAGACATTTATAGTCAAATCCTTGCCCTTATTTACTCCGATACAAATCTGACACTTCACAGGCTGGAGACAGAAATGAGCATAAGGTCTTAACTCAAACTATATGAGCAGACTGATGTGCTGGAGAGAATTCATTCTTACACTGGCTCTGCAGGACTGGCACTGGAAGGCAGTAATAAAACTGAAGTGGACAGATATTTTTCATACTTGAAAAGATCAGGATTTAAACAGGAAATTGCACTTTTAAGTATCACTTTCAGAAATGAAACTGCCTCCTGCTATTCATCCCGCTATTAAGAAGTCAGATGAAGATATCAAATTACAAGTGTATGTGTGAAATTCCATCTGCATTGCTTTCATATACCTATAAAAATGTTCTAATGGACTTTAAAAGCAGTTCAAGTAAAAATAAAATGATCCCTCAAGCTGAAATGTTAGGATCTGTAGGAGGGCAAAACTGGACATTCAAGTGTGCGGTGCTGGTGGTGTTGTTTTTGAGAAATGATGACTGAATCCTGTACATGGTCAAAAGTACCCATGTGACAGTTGTCATAAACAGCATGCACGGGCAACCTGAAAAGGAACATCAGGCACCGCCTTTCTTTTGCAACTGCTCCAGTTTTCTTCTTAAGAGGTTGTAGTTTTCCTTGGTTCCTGGTGCCATGGGATCAAGCTTCAGAGAGACTTCATAGTGCTTCTTCGCTAAGTCAAGGTTTCCCCAGCGATGATAAAGCACAGCTGGAACATCAATGGGGAATTTCATTAGCAATATTGTTGAATAATGTACAATCTTGCCAATCACTTGGAGAACAACATTGAAGTATTTGTTTCCAGCGAGGGTCTGTCACTGGCTGGTGGCACAGTAGCTGCTTGTTCTGTTGCCAAATGCAGGAGCAAAGCCTGGGAGCAGAACTGGCATGGGAATGATGAAGGAATGAATTACAATGGAGCCATAAATGGCAGCTCTTATCTGGTGAGCTCATTGCGGGTTACAAGCATAGCATAAATGAACCAATTTGCAGACACTAAAGTGCAGCTACCTCTGGACTGGACTGTGCAGCCCTCTTGATCTGTCATATCGTGTGACAGCTTTTCTGGCTTTAGTGCCCTGTTCTTCTGGCTGGCAGTTCTTCTAGAAAGTAAAATAGAAATCTGCCCAGCAGGAAGAAGGCTCAAAAGATTGCTTTTTCTTTTTAAACACAATGAATATGAAGCAAATAAACAATATAGCTGATAAGAGTTAGAAAGGCTCTTACCCAAGTTACCGTGATAACTGGCAGCATTTGGATTGGCTTTAATTGCCTTGAGGAACAAAGCTTCAGATTCCTGAATAATTTAAAATAATAAGTCATCAGGAAAGTCCATTCTCATATATATAAAACTATGCCAAATTTACCCACCACTGTAATTACAAACCCTCCAAAACTATGCCATATCTATATGATACCACCATACAAATACCCTGAGCCTGCCTGATCCTGTAGCTCAGGTAGCTACAGCCCCCTGAAAAGAGTAATAATGTAACAAATGAACTTCACGTTTTCACAGACTGCTATTATTTTAGCAGAAATTCACTAAGCACTAGTGAAGTTTGCTCTTTAACTAAAGCACTATTTTTAATAGTTATAGTATTTTCAAACATTACCTGCTGAAGTTTTCCCTACTTATGCAATCAAATTAAGGAAATGTAATTTGATATCTAAGCAAACTGCTTATAGACACTTTACCTTTTACAATAGTTTTAGCATTAAAAATAGGGGCATTCCAGTAAATCCCTTTCAAACAGATATTTCAGTGTGGTTCCCTATGAAGACTAGCTGAGTACCTTTTACTAAGAGAATCATGCCAAATCATATCATGCCATGCAACATCCTTCGCATTTTCCTCACCAGTTATCTTTGTATTACTGCTTGCAGTGTGTGCTTTTAAGACTCTTGATATCTGAATACTACTCAGCTCCCTCACCTAGTATTCAGAGAATAATTTACCGCTAAATTTATTCTCTAATTAAAACAATTTTATTTTTCCAAACTAGCTGCTAATATTGATACTTTTTCACCCACAGCATATTTCCTGTGGAAGTTTAAAAAGTCCCCAATCCAAATGGAACATATTTACTTGCTGACATGCAAGTTTAGATACTTGAGAGCAAATTTTACATAGTTTTCTATGCTGTGCTGGGCTTTAAGGAAAGTTGTTCATTCAGTTTCAATGCAAATGACCTGAACATAAAATTACCTCAATGTGGTAGGCTTCCATCTGTA
The DNA here is from genome assembly GCF_009819655.1 of Sylvia atricapilla. NCBI lineage: Eukaryota > Metazoa > Chordata > Aves > Passeriformes > Sylviidae > Sylvia > Sylvia atricapilla. The sequence goes on from NC_089141.1 coordinate 76,552,724, forward strand.
TGCACATACTTGCTGTCTGAGGTATGTGAGAACACTAATATGAAGAAAAGTCCTTTCCTTTGTGCTAAGCTTTCACTGCTTAAAATATAACACAGGCTCTACTGAGAAAGAAAACCTGTCAGCCAGAGTTTTGGTTCCACCATCTTCTCATGTCAAGCATGAAATAACTCTCTGTAAGGGTACCTCCAGGGGAAAAGAAATTTCTGATGTCAAGATTGAGTCACTCAGCTCTAAGTGACTTAAGAGCCTCCCCACATGTCCAAATTCGAACCCAAACTAAAAGCATTGCTGAGCACAGCTGAGGCTGCCATTCTCAAGCCAGGAGAAACTCATGCGGAAAGCGCCTTTGTCTCCACCCATTGAGGAAATTACAAACCCCAGGACTCTCAGAGCTAGTCCAGTGGAGGGCTGTGAAGATGATGAGGGGATTGGAGCTTTTTATATGAGGAAAGGTAAAAGGAGCTGGGCCTGCTCAGCCTCAAGAAGAGATGACTGAGATGGGACCTCACTGATGTCTAAGTATCTGAAGGGAAGGTGCCAAAAGGATGGATCCAGGCTCCTCTCATTCATGCCATGCAACAGCACAAGGGGCAATGAGCAGAAACTGATGCATAGGAAGTTCCATCTGAACATGAGATTGACCAGAGAGGTTATGGAGTGTCTTTCCCCAGAGATATTCGAAACCTCTTCGGACATGATTCGTGCAACCTGCTCTAGGTGAACTTGCTCTAGCAGGAAACTGGATGAAACAATCTCCAGATGTCCCTTCCAACTCCAACCATTCTGTGATTTTGTTTCAGGAGAAGAAATACTTCTGATAGGAATTAACAAGAGAACCAGATGTCTGCAAATTTACAGTATATGACTCCATGGTACAAGTTTTAGCATTGCCTTCCTATGACATGAACAGTTGTTTCAGCATTCTCGTACCCAGACTGTTAAACCAGATTGTTTCTGGATGCATTGGTCTCTTTGAAACTCAAACTATTTCATGACTTCATTCATGTTTTGGATGATGGGAATGAATGCAATTTCAAAACTTTACAGATAGCACTTAAGAGGAGGGAGTGAGAAATACACTGGAGGGGAGAACAACTATTTTAAGGGACCTAGGCAGAGAAACAGACTAGCAGGAATCACGGAATGGTTGAGGCTGGAATGGACCTCTGGTGGCCATTGGGATGGCCAAAATGGGATTTTGATAAGCACTTTTGAGACCACACCTGGAGTATGTGTCCAGAATGGAACAGGGCTGGAGCACAAGAAACAGCTGAGAAAACTGGGCCATTTCAGCCTTCAGGAGAGAAGATGAAAGTGCTGCCTACAACTATCTGATAAGGTAATACAGAGAAGATGGAAACAGACTCTTCTCACACATCTGTGAGATGCGATGAGACATAATGGATATAAGCTGGCATACAAGAAATTCCAATTAAAGGAAACATCAGTTTTTTTCATTATATTAAGTCAAGCATTTAAAGATGCTGTCCCAAAGAGGCTACGGAATCTCTATCCACAGAGATATTCAGGATTCATCTGGAACTGGCCCTGATTTGGGTTACGAGTTGGACTAGATGACCTCTAGATGTCATTTCCAGGCAAAATTATTCCATGATTTCCATGTTTATCAATCACCTGAGAAACATACTGAGACTCAAAAATTTGGCAAGTGGTGCACAATAATTCCTCTTCTCATACAACTCTCCAATCTTAAAAATCAACAGCGGACTTGCACTTGAAAGCATGTAGTAATTTTAAGCCTCACAAAGTTGCATTTTTTCCCCACTCCAAATTTTAGTATTTTGACCTAGTAAATCTCTTTTTTCCTCACTGGGCAGGTTAACAGCAATCAGAATGAAAGAGATGCTAACCATTTGATTCAGCCTTATACCTAAAATTGCCACCTACACAGAGGAGAAGCACCTAATGTACATACTTTTATCCTTTCACTGCTGAAGCACAATGGGACAACACGTGCAATATGCTTCCAGATAATTTAATGAAACAGATATTCAAGAGCTGGCTGCCATTACCATAAATCTTCAGCTCCATGCTGAGGATATTTTTATCACCACTACTTTGCTCAGCAGCTAGTAGAAGCATAGTGGTTGATTAAAGGCTATTTAAGGTGCATCATATTCATATTACTGTGGATATATGGAGTAAATATACATTCCAGTACATCAGTGATATTTCAAATTGCTGCATCTCGCCAAATCTTTAAGTGTTGCCAAGAAACTTGCAACTTGCATATAGCAAAGGCTTGGGGTAAGCAGACTGCATTCCATCTGCTGCCAAGGCCACAGAATTGTAGTCTGGCTTTATTTCAAATACAAAAAATGCTGAATGGTTTCAATTTATTGCACTTTTACAGAAAAAGCATAGATGTACATGTAACAAAAATATAGCACACATCTTTTTCAAAGAACTAAAGATAGCTTGGTTCTTCATCAATTGAGATAAAACAAGCATTTAAAGGAGAATCTAACTTGATATAACAGATGTTAATTAAAAAACCCAAACAAAACCACAGAAACAGCTCATCCTTTATGTGCTTTTCTCTCTAAAACAATAAATCATTCATCACTAGATACAAACAAAAAATAAAGGGCTGGTTTTTCTTTTGTTTGTTTGTTGTTGTGGTGGGTTTTTTTTATTTTTTTTATTTTTTTGTGACGTAGGAAACCTATCTTCTGCTGAAAATTAAAGGGCACTTGAAACTGAAGGAAAATGTTGTGTGCTTATTGGAAGGAAATCAATTCACAACATAATAAAAGCTTTTTGACTTAATGTCTTTTAAAATAAGAAATAACAAAAAAATCCCAGAACAGATCTTTGTTTGTGGCAACAGAGCCAACATAGTAGCAGCTTTTATACAGACACATAATGAGTAACCTAATAAATTAAATGCCTGAGGTTATACAACACATCAGATACAGCCAGGCAGCACTCTGAAAATTACCTCCATCACCTTGACAGTCTCCATCCCCATTCCTCCCCTCCAATTCCATGCAATAAAAATCCTTGAAGAGCCATCAGCTTCTCTGTTTTTACATGGTGAGGGGATGGACAAGAAATCTGAATTTTTCATGGTTTTTTATTTTTTGTCAGTAAGTACTCTCCCATTACAAACAAATCTGTATCTCTTTCCAGGCAATGCCAAATACAACTGATCATAACCTTTTAAAGTGAGCCCACTTTCCAATTCCAATAATTTGCTCTCCCTGTTATATATAACCATCAATTTTAAGTGACTAGTCAAACTCTGCACAAACCTACTACTCCATATTGAACTATTAAAACACTCACTGGCACTCTGCTTTTTTTTCCTGGGCTCCACTATTCCTTTTGCTTTTTTAAGAATGTGGACTTAAAGCTGCATTTTCCTCTACTCTTACTTCTACTTTGTCTCCAGCACATTCTCCTGCAGCATAATAGCCTTTCAGGGCTGGCAATCAAAACCATTATATTCTTTTTTATTTCTTAAATCCACTAAGACAGACTTGTCTCTCCTACACCTGGAAAAGTTTTCTAGGTTGTTTTCAACTTATTTTTTCAACTTTATTTCATTATAAATGCTCTTTATTCTGTCATGCTACATAATCTTCCTGGTGAATGACTATAAAATCCTCTATTCTTCCACAGGCCTGACTCACCAAAATAATTCTAGCAATTACCTCCTCCATAATATCATACCTCATACGTTCTGGATGTTAATTTGTATCCTTCTGTAATTTTGTAAAACTAACCTAAAATATATCTTTTATAGCAGTCTCAAGTGGAGAGAGAAAAGAATTAGAATGTCCAGGAAAAAAACCTCAGCCAGTCTAGAAAAACAGTAACAGGGTGTTTAATAGCATCACTAACACAAACAAAAGCCAGTCCTGCATTGTCACAGGCCCTGGCCTCTTTGTGGACAGGTCAAGACTCCACACATGAACAAATATGTAGAAATATAAGTAATCAAAGTGACTACTGGACAATACATCTATTTTGAGAATTATTATTCTTATTAGTCTTATTCAAGTTAGAAAAGACCTTTAAGATCATGAAGTCCAACTGTAAACGCTGCACCACCAGCATGTTCACCATTAAACCATGTCCTCAAATGCCATATCCATACATTTTTGAACAGTTCCAGGGATGGTGACTTCACCACTTCCCTGGGCAATCTGTTTCAGTATTTTACAACCTCTTTTGCTGGGGGGAAAAAAAAAGAGAAAAAAAAAGAAAGAAAAGAAAAAAAATTCCCAATATCTAATCTAAACTTTTCCTGGTGTAACTTAGGCCATTTCTTGTCAAGTTTCATACTGGAGAATCATCTTACTTTGTATATAAATGAGGATGTTCCTGCAGTGATGTTAACATTATCACTATCAAAAAGACATCAAATCCCTGAAAAGCCTAAAAAAACCCTAAAAAAAGTTCAGTAAATGATGTTTTTCCAAGGAACAACAAGAACTTGATTATTAATTTGTCCCTATCACATACATAAATCACTGATTATAGAGTCAGTTTAAACAACTAACTATATTAAATGTGTATGATTTATTCTCTGTCACTTTGTAAAATTCCCCTTGGAAAACAAGTCATTCTCATCAGTTTCATTACATTTACTACTTGCAAATAAAGATAGCTAATAATGAGGTACCACTCACAGGCTGGTCCACTGCATCCAAGAGAAAGTTCAATACACTGAGTATGTACTTTCTCTCATAGTATTCTGAGATCACCCAGGTATCCAATCCTCAATCTGGGATTAACAAACTCTTACTACTGTATTTTAGATCATGTCTGAGGCAAATAGGCTAGAATTCTTATCTGTATATATATATTCATAGAACACATAGCAAAAGCACAAGGACTAGCCTGTCCTGTCTAATTTGTATTCCTGAAACAAGGTCTCTAGTTCAATGCAGGCTCTCTCCCTCGCCAGTGAAGCAACACAAGACCCTAACTGCCCTCTAGTGTGCTTAAGAGCCTATTTCTCTCCACTGACCACTGACATAGTGTAAGGCAGTAACATTTGTCACCCAAGCATCTAAAATAAGGAGGGATCAGCTCAAGACAGAATCACACACCAATACTGTGATAGAAAAAGGCACTGAAATATTTTAAACAGATTATCTAAGTTGTAGTCCACAATGATCTCAAACAGTTTCTACAAAAAGCATAGGTGGAGTTTAATTAAGGGAAAAAACCCACCTAAAGCCAGCCCAAAGCCCAAGAGTCAAAAAGTTACCTACTCTAGTTACCTACCTTATATTTTTGTGATTTCCCCAGTACATTAGCCAAGGAAAACATAAGGGAATGATCATTTGGTATTAATTCCAGGGCTTCTCTTCCGACTGCTTCTGCTTGAGCTAGATTGCCTGGGAGCCCAGGTAGCGAAAAAAGGGAAAGCATGCTTTATTTTAACACAGCCTGATTAGCTGCTTTTCATGCTGCAAGCACAGATATTTTACAACTAGCTGACTGCATATTTTTTTTGAGAAAACCAGATACCACACACACACACACAAATGTAAAATCCTGCAGGCAACAGAGTATCTTCATTTTGTTTTCAACAGGTAACACCTTCAGAAGAACAAAGCAGATATTAAAAAGTTCTGGAACTTAATCTATAATACAAGCATGCTTGCACAATGATGGCATTTCAAGTAAGTATCAGAAATTCAATTTATGGGCTAGATTTCAAGTTATGCTTTAAAATCACTGAGTGACAAGGCATTCTTATATTATTAGAGTGTCTGGGTTGCCAAAGAAGTAGTAGAGATCCTTTTAGATAAAAACAGATAAAGGTTTAAGTTTTTCTAGACACTGAATTATTAATGAAAACATTAAAATAGACCTTTACCTGTGTTATCAAGCAATATTATCATATTGTTCCAAGCCAAACTGTGCTCTGGTTTCAGGACTGTAGCATTCCTCCATGCATTCAATGCATCTATGTGGCGATTCAAATCTGCATACTGAAACAAAAGAAAAATCCAGTGATTTTGCTAGTACTTGATTTACTTTCCTATCATTCACTAAAGACAATAAAGAGAATAAAGAGTTATTAATGTCTTGCTCCTTTCTAGTAGGATTTCTTTGTATAGACAAAAATAAATGTAAAAGGAATACTCTTGCAGTGCAGAAGATAAGAATGCTATATACTAATTTTCCTTTTCTCTTCTCTGGAAGTGAGGCTTGTCTTCAAATATGCATGTACCATTAGAATAAGTAGAAGAAACAGCATACAATTTAGAAATCTACATAAGAGAATTAGTACATGTTTAATGTACATATTTCCAAAAAATCTAATTTGAATTTTTCGGCATAGTTCTAACAGCTAACAATATACGGATGAATGCAAAACAGCGTTAATATTGGGAAATGATTAATAATACCTTTTGGAAAAAATAATTTTAAAATCGCCATTTTTATTTATACTTCTTTATATGATAGAGTAGGATTACCAAAGGTTGTATGGAAGAAAGTATACCAGGAAAGCAATAGGAAAAGCTATGAAAAGTATGAAATCACCCTAAAATACAATATAAGCAAATTGGGATAACTATCAGCTTTTAACAGCACAGCAGAATTACATAAATCTCTCTCTCTCTCTCTCTATCTATCTACACAGAAAGACACACAGCTTCCAGTCATAGCTATCATTTATTCAAAAGCACTTACCAACCGCCCTAAATTGTAGTAACAATCTGGGTATTTTTTCCTGTGTTTAATTGCTGTCCAGTAGCTTTGCTCTGCCTCTTCAAACCTTCTTAAACTGTTCTGCACTATTCCTAGATTCATCCATGCAGCAGCAAAATCAGGTCTGTGCAAATTGGGATAAAACACCAACAGAGTGAACAATTAAGCATTTGAAACACAAGATCCTATTGTTTAATTTTGGCTCAGTTGGTGCAAAACACAGCTTTAGCATTGGTTTAAACATACTGTATTTGTACAGCTAAGGACAGCAACTCCTCTGCTTCATGGAGCTCATTTCTTTCTTTCAGAATATTTCCAAGGTTGTTCATGGCATGTACATATTTTGGATTCAACCTAAAATTTAAAATTTAAGAGATTAATATTATGTATGGACACGTATTAATATATGCAAGTTTCTAGCTCTGCAATGCTGCAGAACATCAGAATGAATACCTAAGCATTTTCTTCATATTAAACATGAAAGCAATTTTAGGACAGATCATTAAAGCAGTAAAATTTCTAATACCTTACAGCTTCTCTGTAGTATTTGATTGCAGCACTTTGATTTCCTTTGTCAGCCAGGTTTTTGCCAACATTGTAGTGCACCTGAAAACACAGATGGATATTCCACCAGATGCCACACAGTCAGATATTTTGTGGAACCAAGTAGCTAAAAATTATTTCTCCAAAAAGAAACAGTCAGCACTTGTGTCATTCACTGCTGGTTTTCAGTGTAGGTTGGTACTTAAGATTGCATAATTCATACAATGAAGACCATAAGACAAAATCTGAGGTAGAGAATAGCTTCCCTAATCCAGCTAATTAAGAGAGATTATTCACTTCCTAATTTTATTAATGAGGTCACCACACCTTTCACAAGACACTTTGTATGGAGACCTCCTGCTCTTAATTTTGTTTATTAACCAGGCAAGAGAAAGTTTGACTCAAATCAAATCTATCATAGCAGAAGGAACACTACAGCAATGTGTCAAACCTTGTTTTAATTATAGCATAAACTAGGAGAAACTCAACATTCACAGAAAACTCGAACAAAAGGCAAGAGACAGGCAAAATTATTGTCTTAGGATAAAAATGTATCAAAGAGCTTTTCTGAAATAATATGTATATCAACATGTTGAAGACTGCCTGTTAAAAACTGAAGAATGAAGGAACGATCTAGAGCTTTCAGACTACAGGGAAAAGATGCATCAGCCAAATTTATGGCAAGAATAAATAGGAATAAATATATTTCAGGATAAATCTGAGTTGGAAGACATCTCAAATCCCACTTTAAGGCAAATCTCAGGAGACTATGTTACCTGGTCAAAAAGTACCTTGAGTACTGACTCTTGAAAAGAGATTTCTCAGCACTCAGATCAGGACTCATTATTTAGATTACCATTTGAAATCAAATTGTAGATACGTCATTTAAATGAAAATCTAATTTTAAAACACTATAGACGAATAACTTCAGATTGAAGTCCAAAAAGATAGGTTTCTAATGCACTTAGATAAGTCTAATTCACCTTCTACATTCAAAAAAAAAGGATTTTATCTGATGTGTCCATTAACTGAAAAATCCTAATTGCAGTTGGCACAGTATCTGGGACCTACTGATCCAGTGCACACAATTGTTGGAGCCTAGTTGTTATGGTATTTAATTGTTGAATTTCATCTCTATATGATTGTAACTATGCAATAACATACCATCAACAAATGAAGTTAAGGACATTTTCCATGCTTTCTCAAATGGGAGAAAAAGTATTTTCACTGGTTCTAAGAAGAGCAGAGATACTATAAAGCTTACTAAATATGCACAGAGGCAGGTCCTCACACTGTAAGATATAAAATAGTACACAAATTCAGCATCCCATAAAAGCAGGTCTAGCAGAATTTCCACAAAGAAAAAAATCCTGGCATTGTACTGTACATTCATATAAAGAAGACAGGGCCCATGGCAAAGAAGCAAGAGAATGGCACAAGAAATAACCAAATGAAGATCCATTGACAGTGTCAAAAAAATACATGAAGATAGAGCAGCATTTTCCCAAGAGTCATTAAAGTAAAATGAAGTACCCTAAAAGATGTTTCTTAGGACTGAATTCTATTTTTATATCTCTTCCAGAAATTTTTCAGAACACTAACATTCTAACCAAATTGGATTGCTTTGATTATATATATTGAAGTTCACATATTTAAATTTTACCCACATAAAAGATAACTTGTGGCAACACAGAAGAAATACTTAAGGATTTCACTGAATATTGGATGTATTCAAGTACATAACTTTATGCTTCAGTATCAGCAAACAAAATTATATTTACCTTGATTTAATTTATTTCTTTAAGAAGCTTTACAAAATGAAATTTGACTAAAAACCAGGACAGAGCAGATGAGAAAAATCTTGGTGTACACCAACCACTCAGTCTTTCACATGTCAGCTTCATTTTCTATTTTTCACAGTTGTTTTTTTTTTTTTTAGCATGTAGTATCTTCACATCCATTTTTTCCCAAAAGCATCAGCAGCAAGAATATTTTTCTCATGCTAACAGACTTGTGCAGTCTGAAGAAAACTGAGAGATATCAGTTCTCTCAAGTCAAAACATCAAATGAAGTATTGAGTGCACATGTACGTTTTGTGAACTGAACTAAAAGGATGTACTATAGTCTATTAAAACTGACAGCACAACTATTTAAATAATCTACTAGCATTTTCAATGGTGTATTTCTTTTGTCCTCATCTATAGATCCTATGTGAAAGGAAATAATGTCTCTATACAATATCCCCAAAAATGAAGGTCTCCTTGCTGTAGGTAAGTTTTCTAATTTCCCTTCAAGTGAAGTTGTAGCTTTAGTTCCTCTTAATATGGCAGTGACAAAGGAAAGAAGAGGAAAAAATTCCAAAACCAAACATACCAAAAGAAGTGCACAGCCTCCCATAAATATCTAATGACAAAACCAGTTCTGCAGTGGGTTATAAGATGCAGTAACAGCCTGCTCTTAAGAACAGAACCAGCAAAGGGTTTCCAGGCACATATAATCATCTGAGAGGTGCAGGTTACTTCTGCCACCTAGCTGAGTCCCTCACTTCAGTGGCCACAGCAGAGAGATGCCAAGGTCAGCCTTTAGCTCACTCAAAGCAGACCTGCAGAAACCACCTGCAGTCTGCTGAGCACAAGGCTGTGACTCCTGAACAACATGGGGACACAAATGCTTCCTGTGTACCAACGGGTGGGAAGAGTCTGGTCTTTAATAATATGGGGCTGGTGAGTGGTTTAAAATTTCATCTTTAGAGGTGTGGCTCTTCTGGTTTTGAGAGATATTGTGCATGCCAGCCTGGGAGGGAAGATTTTCCTTTCCTGGTTAAACATTTAAGAGCCTTTCGTTATTAAATGATTAAATATTAACTGGAAATGACTTATTACATTATACTTAGATGATCCTTTATCAATCTTAAACAGGCAATTACTTTACAGTAATAGTTCTAAAAGGAGCATATCTCAGGGATGCACAACAACACAATATTCTCCAAAATCTAAGAGACCAGGTAAAAAAAACCATAGGGTAGAACCTATAGGCATGTGTTGTTTAGGTTAACATAACCATGGCACCAGAGCCTAGCCAAGGAATAGGCTCTATGTATTGGTCTGTTCAATACCTCAGTCAGCCTAAGAAGCCAGTATAAAAAAGAAAAAATTAAAAGTATTATTCTGTACCAGATATACGTAGTACTTGAACGCCTATTTAAATGTTAAATTTAAACAAAGAGAGAAAAGAAATATATTTTCCTGTACAAAAATGAAATTATTGCCAGACTGGTTTCTTTGCTTTTTGTAATATCATCTTCTAGGAGGTACACCCCCTCAGTTGGAGCACTACTCTTATCACCAATTTTACTCTCTCTTCCTAGCTGCTTATAATCTTTTTCAGTGAATATGAACATTTGCTGAAAAGGATAAAAGCAAAGCACAGATGTCAAAATTCTCCAGCAACATGCAGATGCCTCTGTTCAGTGCCAGCTCCTGTCATCAATCTTCTCTTTCTTCTACTACTGAAACTCTGTTTCCTAAATAATAATAAAACAAAGCTTTTTTGATATTCACATCTTGTTTGTGTATCTAATGTTGTCTAAAGGTTTTTCTGCATGACTGTGCTTGTATACACAAAAACTGACATCTAAAATGGTGGCAAAACACTGCAAATAATCCATATAAACACAGCTCACAGCACTTAAATTCCCCAGAAGATAGTCCTCTTTTAATATATAGCATAAAGAAAAATATCTCAATATCTAAAGGAAATGCCCTCTAGATCATGCCCTCCTTCTTTAAAGATCAAAGATCAGACAGCATTAAATTTTGTTCTGTTACAAAGAGGTTTTATGGGACCTTTTAAGAAAGTATAGAAACCAATCTCACAAACTTACTGTACCTTTTCAGTGTTAGCACAGCTCGTCTCTGACAAATTTGTATCTATAATGATTGCAGTTTGCATAATGCATAAATGTCAAAGTTCCTTACTCTGATATGTCAAGGCAGATAGTTACTAACATTATGTTGGGAGTATTTTAACTTCCTTGCTTATTATTGCAGAAAAATTGCTACTGAAATGGCTTTTCAAAAATTATGTTTATTAATCTCTATCCTTTGAAGAAAAGCCAGCAGCAAAGAGAATGTAGGGATTACGTACAAAATAACAACTTACAATCACTTAAATTCAGTTATTTCAAATCTAGGAAAAGAAAAATGCTAGCTATTTCCCATGTATGTAACAAGGTAACTGCAATTATTTATTATGGACAATCAATGAGAGGACGTCATCCAGGAATAAAGACCATCTCTGGATTCTTAACTGCTGTGACTTTTCTAAAACCTGAGAAAAAATAACTCAGTTCTTCCAGCAGTGCAAACATTTCCAACAGCAAAAAGAAAAGGCAACAAGAAGAGCATTTTTGGGAATAATCTTTAAATTAAAAGAAACAATGTGTAATGACTTTGGAAAGTGAGGAGCAATCCAGCAATGTCTAGAAATAGCGAATAGCAGTAGGAGAGTGTCAAAATCTCACATAATCTTATGTATCTAGTTGTCAGGACTTCTTATATTCTTTTATCATCAGTGGAGAGAAAGACAGAAATCTAGGACACAGCCCTTCTGACTTATGTCTTTCATTTAGTCCAAGGTGAGGAACCACAAGCTAAAAGAAACAGCCAAAAGAAACAGTTTCTTCTCCCCAGGAGAAGAATACAATCGACACAGTATGAAAAAAGATGGTAGAAAAAATGGAATCAATATGCAGGCACCTCTTGTTCAGCTAAGGAGAATACTGCCAAATCTATTAAAAATGTGTACTGTTTCAGTCTAACGACCTTTGAAACCAACCTGAGTGCAGGGCCACACAAGTACGAATGTGGGACATGCTTTAACCAAGATCTGTAACATACTTGTTTCTCTCTCTTAAAAACCCCACCCACCCAATGTGTATATTAAAAAATAATATATATGTATATAAATAACACATATATTTTTAAATATTGTAAATAAAATTTTAAATATTAAAATTCAAAAATATTTAAAACATTTAAAAAATCTGTATTGGGAACTTTTTTAGAGGTCAAAATATTTGTAGCTTCATTATGGTACCTGATTGTTTCCAATAAATTTTAAAGTTACTGGGCATGGTTTATTAAAGTTGACTTTAAATGTCATCCTCTTGAGCCAGATGTGCCACCACTCAAGGCACCAGATTCACTACTGGGCCAGACAATCTCATTTAATGCAGTTTCCTCATTTTTATCATACAGTTATGTTTAAAGAAATGAGTCTCGAAATTAGACAAGGCGGTGCTGTTACTACTTGTTATTTAGAATTAGGGTAAGTTTACTCTATGGTTCCCACACAGACAATTTGGAATTGAAAAGAGCTGTACAACAAAACACAAGCAGCTTTTTCTGCTAGTGAGGATTTGAGATTTTGAGATCCTGCTACATAATGGCAGTAAAACCACATTACACATATTTAATATGTTCCAAGAACAACAAGAAAAAGCTATTATCTATGTGCCATTCTTTGGTCTGCACCAGCCTCCCACTGAAATAAATGGGTCACTGAAAGAAAGTCCTGTGGAGTCATTTTTCAAGGAAGCCTGCAATTTCAAGACAACTGAAGATGAGAACAAAAACTGGCTCAAATTTTTACATTTACCTTTGTCAAAATTTAATAAATATAGCTGAATTCATAAAGAAAAAAAAGAGATAGGCTCTCATACATGGACTGTCTGATGTTCCTACTTAGAAAAATTCCCCACTATTGTGATTTCGAAGTTACATCCTTCAGCAAAATTGGAATGTGAGCCTACAGTCCTTTCCCTGTTCACATCTCCATGCTTTCCACTTGCACAAGCTGTCACCAGCAGAAACACAGCTCAGGCATGTCCACAGTGCCCAGTGTTGACAAACACAAGCTCATTCTGCCTGTACATTCACTGGCTTTAAACCAGCTGCATTAGTTCAGTAGCTTGTGCACAGCTTATCTGCTGAAGTGCAGTGCTGCGGGAGCACAGTTACACAGCTTCCCAGCCAGGCATGGCTGGAGTCCAAGGAGCTTGGAGCACAGGCAAAGAGTGTGGATCTGTCTAAAGCACTCTTGCCATGGCAGATGGATGGAGTTACACACAAAGAAAACAGATTGCATTTGCTCCATTTATAGTATGCGCTTGTCATCCAGAAGACAAGATATACTGAGGTCATCATAAAAAAGAAGATGGTTGCCTACCACTGCCACACAATAAAATACAACAGCTCTTTCCTATGTATTAAAATCTCAGACTGCTGAAAGATGCCACCATGTAAATATTGGCCATAAATGTTTTTTACATCTCACAGTTGCATATTTGCATTCCAGTAAATGCTAAGTTTACCATTCTCTTTGTGAAGCTGAGCATTCCCAGGTTCCTTTTTAAACCCTGTGTCTTGATTGTCAATTTTTAGATACCATTCTAGATTACAGAAATCTAATCTTTTAAAACATCAGTGTCTTTTTATTGACAAGCTGCACTGTCCCACCCCCAGGCTCTTCAAAGAGTATTTTTGCTAAAATTCAGACAACATCAGGGCTCAGTGGTATGCTTCAACAGGTCACACTCCTGGCTGTCAAAGGACTGCTGTGGAGGTCACCTCTTTTGGAGGCTGGAGACAGTCTCCAAGGCTGAACACTGCTGCTCAGCTCAGTGAAACATCCTATCCAGTCCCACCATCTTCCTTGTTCCCTCACTAAGCCTGCAGGGAAAATTGCAGTTTTCCTCAGTGCCCATGTCTGAAGAGTCTAGAGCATCAGCTGCTGTAAAAAAAGCAGAAGTGGGAGCAAGATTTTACTCCCACAATTGCACTGATGATATGCTGCTTTGTCCCTCAGCTGTGCTGGCTTTATATACCACTGGAAGGTGCACAGAAAAGATACTTAAAACAGCACAGACATTTTTCAGTTGAATACTTTGTTACAACTTACTAACCTTGTTTTGACATTTTTGTTGCAATAACTTTCAATTATACACATAATTCTTCTAAATAGATTTTATTTGCAGTACATCCAATTTGACTTGATGCCTTTCTTGAAGTGCATTCTCCCCTCTCCCTCGCCTCCCCACCCCCACCTCCAAATTCTGAATGACAATATTGTAATTTGCACTTTCTGGTATTTTGACTACGCTACCACTGTAATTTAGATGTCTGACCTGTCAATGTCATTCCTGAACCCAGCCAAGACTGTGAGTAACAGTGTAGCACAATATATTAACTATGCATGACACCTCCTTGACCCCAAATCTCAAAGCACTTTAAAAAAAGAAAAAAAGAAAACAAGTTTAGAAGTCCATGTGTGACTTACTTTTGCATTCAGAGGGCACACAGATAACGCACTCCTAAAAAGCTGTTCTTCTGACCTCCACTGGCTGCTGCGGAGCGCACAGCGCATAACATTGATCAACAAGATTCCAAGTACTGCCACAGCAAGAATTTTCTTAAGGAAAGAGAGCCAAGTTAAGAAACAAATCATGCAATTGAATAGCTTCATCATCAACAACTTTACTGATTAATTTGATGGTACCTTTTTCTTGGCTTGCTTACTCAAGAGACTAAATCCATATGTAAAGAGAATGCAATATCCAATACTGGGGAGGTAGATGACTCTCTCTGCAACAACAAATCCTACTCGGAAGAACAGATTACTTGCAGGAAGAAAAGGGATAATAAGAAATCCAAGTCCCAGTGTAAGGATTCTGCAAACAAGAAAGATTCTCAGATTAACTACAAATTTTAACAAAAGTACGTTTTCCACTTAACTTACAAACTCTGTTCAAATGTTGTAGAAGGATGTGCATATAGAATAGGGTATTCAAACACAGCCTTTGAGAGCCACTAAGATCAAATTTCAGTGAGGCACTTAAAAAATCATTGCTATAATTTCCAGAAAAGCAATATTCATGCTTCCAGGCCAGAAAATAGCCCCATTACATATTAATTACAAAACTCCTATTTAAAATACACAGGCAGGAAAAGTAATGGTAAAAGCTACCTGTCTATTTTTGGACCTTGTAAGACAGTAATGGGGACAAAACCATAAGCCAGTGTTAAAGAAGAAACTTAGGTGCACATTCAACCGAGAGGGTGGTTTTTCTCCTAACAAACACATCAGTAGTAGAATCCATTGTGGTTAACCACTTGAAAGTTAATAATCTACTCTCTGTATACAGATAGAAGAGACACATTATTTTTTGAGAGCAGTCCTCCTCTTTTTAGGCACCAATGTTAGTATCCTCAGCAAGTATGGACTCAGCGCTTTATGGACTATACAGAGCTCAGACAAAAGAGTCTAGGTACCTCACTTTTACAGAGCTGACATAAGGGAATAAGAAATTCAGGTCTATGTCATCAGATATTTCTTACAAAGGCAATGGACAAAAGTAATTTTCTATTCTAATTTATTACAAATGAATCTCTGTACTGTAAGGCAGATGTGTCCTCCTGGTCTCTTTTCCTCCCCACAAGTCCTAGGCCTTTACTATACTTTTTGTCTTCGCTTTTTACTAAAAAGCTATTTAGCAATAAAAGCTTAGTGTGTGCATTTTTACTAGAAAGTATGACATCACTTGCAGCAAGAGTTCCACCCCTTCTCCAAAATGATTTATCTGTGCAAATAAGTATGGAAACAGCAGAAAGGAAGGTGGGTGCACTGTAAACATTTGAAGGGATAAGAAGGAAGAAAAGAATATGAAAAGATCTTGCACTCTAAACAATAGAATTACCTATGTTGGTGATAAAAGGAAGACTGGAAAATGTGGGCCCTCTCTGGAAGCAAACGGGAAGCCTGGCTACCCAGGACATGGAGAAGGCCGAGGTAATATTTGATAACTTTTTTGTCTCGGACTTCACTAGCAAGTGCTCCAACCACACTGCTCAAATCCCAGAAAGCAAAGGTAGAGACTGGGAGAATGAAGAACTGCCTGCTGTAGGAAAAGGTCAGGTTCAAGAACTCTAAGGAACCTGATGGTGCACAACTCCAAGGGATCTGGTAAGATGCACTTGCAGATCCCAAGGGAACTGATGGATGAAGTTGCTAAGATAGTGCTGAGCACATATCCATCATACTTGAGAAGTCATGACAGTCTGCTGAAACTGCCCACTGACTAGAAAAGAGGAGACTTAACCCTCATGTTTTGAACAGGGAAAAAGGCACTCAGGAAATTAGGTCAGTAGGTCACCTCTCTGCCTGGCAAGATCATGGAGCAGATCCTGCTGGAAAATATGTTAAGACCCCTGGATAATAAGGAGGTGATTGGCAAAAGCCAATCTGGCTTCTCTAAGGAAAAATGTGCCTGACAAATTTTATAGTCTTTTACAACGGAGTTACAACTTTGCTGGATAAAGGAAGAGCAAGTGATATAATCTACCTGGGCTTGTGCAAATCATTTGACACTATCCAGCATGACATCCTCATCTGGAGATATGGATTTGACAGCTGGACGTCTCAGTGGCTAAGGAAGTGGCTGGATGGTTGCACGCAAAGAGTTGCAGTCAGTGATTCAGTGTCCAGAGTCCAGTGACAAGAGGTGTTCCTCAAGGGCCGGTATTGGGATGGGCACTGTTTAACACCTTTGTCAGCGACATGATGGTGGGACTGAGTGCACCCTCAGCAGGTTTGCTCACAACACCCAGCTGTGCAGTGTGGTCAACACGCTGGAGGGAAGGGAAGCCATCCAGGAGGACCTGGATAGGATAGGGGGACTGTTGCAAACCCCATAAAATCCAAGTGCAATGTCTGGTACTTGAGGCAGGGCAGTCCCAAGAACAAAGATGGGCTGGACAGAAAATGGCATGAGAGCAGCCCTGAGAAGAAGGAAGGACTTGGGGGTGTTCAGTGATGAGAAGCTGATCATGAACCAACAAAGTGCACCTGCAGTGCAGAAAGCCAACCATATCCTGGCTTGCATCAAAGTAGCATGGCCAGCAGGGAAAGGCATGTGATCCTGCCCTTCTGCTCTGCTCTGGTGAGATCCTAGCTGGAATGCTGCAATCCAGCTCTGGGGCCCTCAAGACAGAGAAGACCTGCTGGAGTGAGTCCAGGTGTGGGCCACAAAGATAAGGAGAGGGCTGGAGCACGTCTCCTATGGAGACAAGCTGAGAGAGTTGGAGTTGTGTATCCTGGAGAAGAGAAGGCTCCAGGGAGACCTTCTAGCAACCTTCCAGTGTCTAAAAGGGGGCAACAAGACAGCTGGAGATCGGCTTTTCAAAAGGATACATAGCGATAGTGCCCCATATTCCTGGAAGTGTTCAAGGCCAGGATAAACAGGGTTTGAGAAACTTGATCTCATGAAATGTGTCCCTGCTGGTGGCAGGGGGACTGGAACTACCTGACCTTTAAGGTCTCTTCCAACTCAAATCATTCTATGACTGAGCAGTTGAAAAATTTTAAGGAACTGAAAAATTAAGTCTACATAAAATCCATGGGAACAGAATCTGCAAAGTTAAGCCGAAGTCTGTAGCGAGAAAGAACAGTTTACAATAAACTTCTTAGTTCCTTTGGGCAAAGTACAAGTTGTTTTCTGAGTACATACTATGGGTCAAGCATTTTACTTTTTAACTGTATTGACCATGGCCAGTATTTCTATTTGCTTTCAAAGTACATCTCCTCTCTTTCATTATTAGGAGAAAATTAAAGAAAATGATGACTTGTAAGAACTATGGGCAACAAGAAACGTAATTTCCTACTGCGTTTGAGCACATATTACTTTTTACCACCTACAGTGTCAAGGATCTCAAAATACCACTTCAGGAGAAAAAATAAAGCAGCCATCCATGCCTCTTCCTCCAACTCTGCTTCTACTAGTTGGTGTACAGTGATGGACCCAAATTGGGATAAAACTGTAATGACAGCTATAAATATTTATTTGAACTGCATTTGCTAGACACTGCTTCCACTGAGTTGTTAAAATTATCAGTAGTGGATTTAACAAAATAATACTGTACTCAAGTTGGCCAGGCATTTAAAATTCATCACTGTCTCTTACCTTCTCTTATGGCTGTCTTCTGAGCACAGAGCTTGGCATATCAGACCAATTAGGCAGAACCAAAGTGCTGCTAGTGCAATTATCCTCCAGTCGCTGACGGATTTAATGAGGGGTATGCAGCCCATTGACCAATCAAAACACAGCCACCAGGGACACAACAGCAACCATGCATTCAGTGAATAGTAGTAATTATAGTTTATAGCCTGTCAGTCAAAGAGAAAACAAACATTTATTTGATACTAAACTTGGGGGGGGAAGGGGGCAACTTTAGTCCTTCCCTCTTCCCCCATTTCCCTTGTAACACAATAAAGAGGCCATGAATACTGTTAGTTAGACTACAACTATTTACATATCCATTACTATTACAGCAGTGGGATTAATCCTTAATTTTTCTCTTAAACATAGCTAGGCGGCTCTCTAGCTCAGATCAGGGAAAGGCAATTCTGTGCTGTCCAACCAATATTCATGTATTAAAAGAACAATCTCGTGCAATGGGACAAAACATCAACAGACATCATCCACTGTCTTCATCTTTCATTCTCCATCTCCAGAAAGATCCATAATGCCATCAGAGGTATATAGCCAAGACATACTCCAAATACACCAGACTAGAACTTTGTGCTATTTTCTTTAGTTGTGAAAGAAGATGAAAAGTCAAACACAGTATGTGAAAAAGGGATGAAAATCAGTAAAAGCTCATCTTTTGCATGCATGGGAAAAACAGTGAGTAAATGGAAAAGTACTTAAATGTGTACAGTGCATCCTAAATTGAATGTAAAGAATATACATAGTATAGTATGAAAAAAAAAATGCAGAGAATTATCACAGCAGCACAAGTGAAGGTGACTCATCACACATATATTGAAATGTAAAAATTGCCCACTTTATTGTCTCCAGGAAGCACAGAAAACTCATTTTTATGACAAAGACAAATGCTCTGAGGTGGCCAGAAAAAAAGCAACTTCATAACTTACTCTTACAAACAGACTGTCAGCAAATGAAGCTGGGTTGTCTACTTCAGTGAAAGCTGGTGGTCCTGTGCCCATAATCCTCCAGCGGATATAGAGTATGCCGGCCCCTCCACACATCAAAAGAGTTGTCCTGAAAAGCAGTCCCTTCCTTAACAGCCCAGCATTCTACAGGAAAGAAAGAAAGAAAACCACCTCATGCAGAAACAGTATTTGTTCTCACACTCAACACATTCACATCCTTTTCAACTCTATCTCAGATGGAAAAAGCTATTCCTGTGCATTTTTGCTATTGGAATTGACATTTTAATTGTATTTTTTTGCAAACATTTTAATTTCCTTCTCAATCAGTAAAAAAAACTTGTTAGTTCAAGAAGACACCCTTCTACAAATCCTCTGTAATTCTATAGCTGATGTAGTTTTACATGGCAGTTTCTGACAGGGAATTTGAGAGGAATACAACCTTTAGTATACAGCATATTGAATTAAATTATCTTTTCTTTGTAAATTGGACGATGATTACTTCGGAGACTTTGTTTTAAATAGCTCTTTCCAGCTGTCTGCTTGTCATGGAAAATTTTTGTCGACTTAGGTATCTTTAGAAGTAAAATTACAGGTATATACAAAGAAAACTGCACAGTTAGGAACTGAGAGGAATTAGAAACTGAATTAAAATTTTCACACCCAAAAACATGATTAGAAGCTAATGATACCCAAATCACTTACTTCAGGGTGAATTAGCCAAGATCAGAAAAAGTAGACACTTGTGTTTGATTTAGATTAATTTAGTTGGTTTACATCATGCATCTTATAATATGCACTTCAGGGTGTAAAGAAGGCAACTCACATAAAACATAAAGAAGTGATGGTATAGACAGTAAATCTGACAGACTTTTAAATCTTTTTCTCCAGAATGTATAACACTTTTCTCCAAGCACACATCATTTTCATAAACTAAAAAAAAAAACAACCAAAACCCAAACCAAAAAACAAGCCAGTGAACATTGTAGAGTTTCTTCAGGCTTCACCAGTGGAGACTGGAAACAGAATCACCAGCAAGTATAACAATACACCAATCAAAGCTTTAGGTTGGCACATAATTATTATTACCTTTTATATGCTCTTTAGCAAGGATCACCACAGTTGTTTAGGATATCAATATATGTCTGAAGTTTAAAAAAATAAAAGTAGGCTGCCTGAACAAAGACAGACATCAGTGCACTGGCTGACGATACTTATTTTCTAAAACGATGGAAAAATTAAATTTAAAAAAATTCAGATTGGTTTTTAGCATTTGTAATTTACAAGAGTCATGATAAAATATTTAGTTGAAAACCTAAGGATGAAGCAGTCTGTAATTTTGATTTTACATAAGCTAGCATTTGTGCTCAATGATTGCTTCCAAGCTGGACATCTCAGTAACCAAATTTCAACAAGGAGGATTTAGGAATGGTTTTCCTATAGAAGAGCTTTTGGAGAAAATTGTACTATAAAAAAAAAACACTTACAGTGAAAATTTATAACTGTTTTATGACATATTAACAACAAAATCTGTTATCCCAGGGCTCCATTTCATTTAACAGTACATGCAGTATCTTAAAGGCCAGATTTCACAATTGTCATAAAATCTCTCAGTAGGCAGAATGTGAAAGTGGAAGTAGTGTTATTGTATCCCCTCTGATTTAGAGCTTACTGATATCCAGAATGAAACTGAAACCTGTCTCAATCAAGAAGAAAAAAACCCACCTGTTCTTACTTGAAGAGTTTTTAGGATCTGCCTTTCAACAAAGCAAAACAATCTTAGATGAACTTCCTTGGAAAGAGCAGAACAGATTTTTGCAGGTAACAGGAACTAAAATTAATTACTTCTCCCAAAAGAATAAGAGGAAAAAGGTACATCTGATGCTTTTTCACTGAGACAAAACCATTTAAAAGTTCTTCTTTTAAACAGAAGCATCATGCTCTGAGCTCTTCATGCTTAAAGAATAATCCTCCAAAAAGGTTTGACTCTGACATTTCCTGGAAACATAGAATGGTTTGGGCTGGAGAAGGGATGCCATGGTTATCTTTTGCTAGATCAGTTTGCTCAAAGCCCTGTCAAGTCTGGCCCAGAACACTTTCAGGGACAGGGCATCCAAAACTTCTCTGGGTAACCTGCTCCAGTGCCTCACAGCCCTCATTGCAAAAAATTTATTATTGGTCAAACCCTGGAACCAGCCTCTTGGGAGGTGGTCTCCCTGAAACCTTCTCCATTACAGAAGGAGTTACTAGATTAGTCAGGCACAACCTGCCCTTCGTGAAGCTGGGTTGGCTGTCTCCAGTCACCTCCCTGTCATTCATATGTTTTGACATAACTTCCAGGCTGATCTGTTCCATGATCTTACTGGGCACTGATGTGAGGCTGACTGGCTACTTATTCCTGAGGTTCTACTTATTACCTTTTGTTTCCAGTACCTAATTCTGAACTAGTTCTGCTTTAGATCCCTACAGCTTTGGATGCTTCCCTTGTCATACTCTAGTTGATATTAGCCTCCTTATTCAGCAAAGCTGACCAGCATTCCTATTTGCTGCCTGAAACACTCTGTAGTCCCCATTTAGCCTTTCTTGGTCAAATCTATTGTTTCAGTTCTAGAGAACCTACTTCCCCTGATTTCCCCTGAAGCTCTTCATTTCATTCATTGCAAAGGAATTTAAAAGCCCCACAGGACTTGTGGAAACATTAGTGATACTCCTCTGCAGTGAAACTACCGACTAAGGCAAAGTACAAGGAATATTCTTTTGCCTTGTTGAATGCTGGATCAGAATCTTAGCTGTTCAATAGCAGTGATGCTTTAGTAGGCTGTAGGTCTATTTGGCTGTTATCCATTTTTGATCTGAGGCTGATTGTTTCTGTTATTTGCCAATACTAGGTGCCAGACTCCACTTGAGACCATACCAGATAAAGTGACATCAACGAAAGTCAGAAAAATCAATCCTTAACAACTATCAGTGCTTACATAACTTTTTCTTTTAAACTCCAAAGCTACTAGGGCCCGTTAACATAATGTGTTTTTAATGTACTTGTCAAACTGTCATTGAGAATCTGAATAAATCTCTCCCTCTCTTTATTCTGATCAAACGCCATTCCAAGTACTGTTTCAGGTGCATAGTTACTGACCCTGAAGAACTTGTTGCATCAAGCAGTCAACTGTTCCATGCAACATTTTTAACATACTGTTGAGAAAATTGTGGGAGGGATTTCACTATCCAATGCAATTCTAACAATACCCTGTTACTACTCATGTTGCTGCAAAGATGTCATAGCACATTGCTTTACTAGGCTGACTAATCACGCCTTTTTTGTTTGTTCGGTTGGTTTGGGTTTTTTTTTTCCCCCTAATTCTCAACAACAACAACAACAACAACAACAACAAAACTGTCAAAAGCTGAATCTTTTTCTTTTAGGACATAACTGTCTGAATGGCCAGAATGAACAAAATCTGTAAGAATGAACAAAACATCCAGAGACTCACCTCCAATGCTTTGTCCTTATACAGTAACTTTCGAATGAACTCCAAAAGATTTATCTTGTTAATCACCAGTGCATCAAACACTGCATTCAAACCCTAACACGCCAAGAGAAAAATAACAGCATAAGATGAAGCAGCTAATCACACATTTTTTTAAAAATACATTTTCAATTGCACTTCTACCATGACTTACTCTGTATCTTAATTCTGATTTCAAACAAGTAGAGAGATACATTGGTAGTAATGATGGCAGAATGGTAAATAGAGCTCAGATAAGTAGAATAACATTTTAATGTAATGGGAATTCTCCTGCCACATGGAATAACTCTTCAGGGAATACCATGCACCAGCAAGCTAGATAACATATGCATGGTCACAACAGAAATCTGTTTTCCATCTTCTTCTCCAAATGTTCTGCAGTATAAATGCAGTATAAAGGAGGTAAGGTTTCTATGAATAAGATGGAGTTTCTTTAAGCCTTCTACTTATTTTTTGTTGCATGGTATCTTTGGACTTCCAGGTTTTGGAAATACTGTTTTTAAAGGGTACAGACAAAGGCTCAGAAAGATTTAACCGAGGTATCAGGCTTGCTTTTCTTGCAATTACAGCAATAAACACAGTGCAAGTTGCTGGGGGAAAAAAAGAAAAAAAGAAGAGTTCCACATGACATCAACCACTGCACATAAAACTAGAACATATTCTGTGCTTTGCAGGAGTACACTTGCACATAACTACATTAAAGCAGGCAACCAAAATGTATAAATGTGTCCAGGGGTAATTCTATTGAGGTTACTGGCAAAATCAAACCTTAGCGTTTCTCCTTCTAAGTTTCAGCATATCACTATGATAATTCTTGAATAATATCCAAAATTATTATTCTAATAATTTTGGAAATTACCTCACTGTTCTAAAGACTAAATAGAAAAGAAGCAGTAAAACTAATTCCAGGTGAAGAAAAGCTGGAACACTGGGCGGCCACAAGCACCTCACAGTCAAAGGGAAGAGACAGAAGATAGGTTAAAGTGTGGCTTGGTTCCATGTAGAAAGGCCACTTGGCAATTAAAAGGCTTTTGGCTCACTCACATGGAGATAGGAAAGCAAGAATTCTACTAAAAATCACTTTCAGCCTCCAAGTAATCTTTTTAATGGATGATTTAGCCCTTTATCCCTCTGACCTGTGACCCTTAGCACAACAATAAATATAATCATCCTAGCAGAGCAACAGCAAATGAATAAAATCCCAAATCCAATAATAGTTCTATGTCTGATAGCTCAAATAGTTCTTCATACTGCTAGAGTAAATAATTACACCATGTTTTTAGACAGTTCCTTAAGTTTACCTTACAGACACCTTTGAAAAAGACATCACTCTACAAACATCTATCAAAAAACCCATCCCAAATCAAGAAGTTTGCTGTAATTTCCCCCCCTTTTCTTTTAGCAAGGACAAGAGGGTCCTTGCTGCAAAGAAATTTCTGATTCTGTTGCTTATCTATGTCAACTAAAACTCTAAATTGGAACTATTAATAAAGATACATGGCTATATAAAAGGTAAAAATCACAGATACAGCATTTCAGGTGGCCAGTTTGGTCACCCAAAACAGCATTGTCTTCACTGAAGTTATAAAAAGCCAGACCACAATAAACACGAGCAATAACTACATCTGTTTCCACAGACAGATCCTTAAACAAGGGAGAAATGGAAGACATGCAGTACTAGAAGAGCATAAACAATGACCCCATTTATAATAGCACTGTTCAGAAAAGCAAGGAAATGGAACTTTTAAAAATGCTCTCCTCTGGTTATATCTTGGTTCATGAGCCTTCAATGAGAAGTTTGTAGTCCTGCTATCTCAAGAATTATGTTCAAAAACAAGGACCACAAAAGTGAAACTAATGCTGTAAAACCTTAAAACTTTGCAAAAATATATGCAACCTGCTTACAAAAGTTCAAGTGAAAAAATCTAACAGACTGGCAAAGATACAGTTAAGACAGATCTACTAGAATGACTGCTTTTTGTCAACATTAACTAGTTTTCTCAGCAGAATAAAAAGGTGTGCATGCCATTAGCTGTGGAGGAGATTCATCCCTGTAGACTTTACAACTACACCTGAGAGATGTTTAGGTCAAAATTCAGTTAATAAGAAAATTCTTACCAGTATTGTAATTCCTTGTTCTTTGCACAGCATGGCTATTGCACCTAAGACAACACTCACCAGGACCCAGAATACCGAAAACGTATGCCCTTCCTTATCTGTCAAAACAAAGAATGCCATCTCTTTAGGCATTTTATAAATTTAAGGGTAAATTAAGATAAGAATTCAAAAAACAAACAGCATTTAGTATTGCGGTAATTTCTACCAGTCAAGATCTGGATACACAGACTTAAAAAGCACAGGTCACTTCCTGCAATATGCTGGCATTTGTCCCTTTATTGCAGTCATTTTCTGCTCTTGGAGACATTAAAAATCTCCTTATTTGCTTCATGTTTTAGCCAGATTAATTAGAGCAGCAGAAGCTTCACATAATTTTCACTATTTGTCATCTGCAAAGGTTAATTCCCAATATTTAGAGAGATTTATCATCCTTAGCTAGAGCTCTGTCATTACTGGCCACTCTCTTCCAAACTACTGTAAGAACAAGAAATTCTTCATAATAGTTACTCATGAAGTGTCACACACACAAACTGTTTTAACTGCAGTCTAGTCTACAAAGGCACAATGAGCTGCTTCTCCAGGGCTGCTGCATTTAGCAAGTACCTCGTGTCATTTTATTATCACTGCAATAGAATGCCATGGAGCTCAAAAATGTCAGCAGCTGAGCAGAAGCAGTCAGTCCTTGCACTCAGGAAGCAGTTTTACAGCAGGGTGAGGAACTCTGGGGTTAAGAGATCAAGAGCAACTACAGCTTCTACTCAAAGAAAAAGACTTTAAAGACTTTACCATGTAGCTGATTTTGGGTACTACAAGCAGGCATACCTGAGATGAATACAACAATAAACCCTACTTCAGCCAAGGTACTGTCACACACAGAATACACAGGTACTTCACATTAAAACATATCTGTCACAACCTCTACTCCATAGGTGCAAGCAGCAGCGGGAAGCACTCTGCTCATTCAGAGGCAGTTGCTTGATTCAAGTAACACGGGCTCTACAGGCATCACAAGAATCAAACTTGACATGTGAAAAAACAAAGTCAAACTCTGCATTCATTGACTGAATCCCTTTCCTACATCCCTTGATCTCTAGAGCAGTTCTCCTCTACTGCTAATGCAGGTTTGACCCTCACTGCCTAAAGAGAACTGCAATAATGGTCTATGAAAAGATTAATTTCACCAGAAGTAGGCGCCTACACCTAAGCTAGTACACTAGGCTTCCTCTATAACTGGCCATGAGAAACCGACACCTTCGGAGATTAAGTTACCTAATGAAATGCAGCTGAACACCCTTCAGAGAAGTAACTCTGCACTGATGATACAGGGAAATTGGTACACTACCTCCAATGTTGTTGGGGCCAGATACAAATCATAACCA
Source organism: Sylvia atricapilla (assembly GCF_009819655.1). Taxonomy (NCBI): domain Eukaryota; kingdom Metazoa; phylum Chordata; class Aves; order Passeriformes; family Sylviidae; genus Sylvia; species Sylvia atricapilla. The sequence continues at coordinate 76,578,993 of NC_089141.1, forward strand.
TAAGCGTGAAAAGAATCTGCTGACATTGGCCTCCTCCTTCATTTTGAACCAGACGACATCTTTTGTAGCAGAGGGCTCCACACTTAATACAAATATGCTGAAGAACAGATTTTGAGGTTGCTTACTAACACTCCTTTCTTACCTAAGACTTCTAAAGCTTCAACAGAGTGAATATTAAGATATTTGAGATTCATCCTCGCAATATATAGAGGGCATTTGATCCTTCTCCCTCTAGCCCAAATTATGTCTCCAGAAATGAGGGAAGACTTAACATTAGAGGTGCAAATGCTATAAAGATGAAACGAAGCCTTCTTTTAGGAAAGAAGTCATACACATCTAATAACACCAAAACAAAGCAAGAAAATACAAAATACATAATGACTAAAGAGACATTGGAAGTAGAAAAATTAAAATGCAACAGGGAAACTCCAGCACACATATTATACAGAAGAACAACTGAGGGTTGTAACTTATGGAGGAAAGAGCTTCAATGTTTGTTCTATGATTATTGCCAAGTCAAAAAGAATTCTGTCTAAATACATCTCTTCAAGGAACTCTTCAATTTTTCAAACTTTGCAGTACAACAGACTGTTCAGACAGGTCTTGAAAATCAGTTTTGTTTTTTTGTTGTTGGTTTTTTTTTGTGTAGAGATCAACTAGAACAGAGAATGCAAGGATAGAAGGCAAAGCTATTGACTGTGTTCACAAAATGACAATAAATCATCCTTAGTAAGTGTAAAAAGGAAAAAATGAAGACAGTCGATAGACTTTACTGTGTTTATGGAAGTAGACTTCCATTGAGAGGTTTCTTCTTCTCTGAATCAAATTCTAGTGGAAAGGAGTTAGGATAACTAAGCACTTCTCAGAGAAGCAGTATTCAGTACACAAATACAAATTATTCTAACACGAAGATAGTGGGAAGTATATATAGCAAGAGACCAGCTGGCAATTCAGAAATGCTTTGATGATTCAAAATATAAGAGTAATAGTAAAAAGGGAACTAGGTCAAATCATGAAGGACAAGTGTAATAGCAGCACAGTCATACAGAAAAACTAACACAGAAAGGTCACATCACAAAATGAGAAAAGGTAATGTATGTAAAGAACAAAACCCCACAATTCCATGGATATATTAGTAAGAAGGGTAATGAAGAAGGATTTATTCCAATAGTCATTGAGAAATAAAATGGACAATGCCAAGAAAACAGAAGTGTTATGTGCCTTTTTCCTTAATTTTTTTTCCCAAAAAGGTCAGTTGCAATCAGATGGTGAGTACAGCATCAGCAGAAAGGAAGAACAAAAGCCAAAACAGTGAACTACAACACACAGAATTCATAGAGAAGTTAATCTGTTTTAAATTATGATTGGTTACATTCACTTCAACAGGTCCTATAAAAACTCAGAGTAACCTCAACTCTTACCTCTGAGAAATCATGAAAAATACATGAGAATCCAGAAGTTTGAAATAAAATAAAGCAATGTCTACCTGTCTACTTTTGAAAAGGAGCAAAAATATGAAAGGATAGACTGTAGATGTAAAGCTAAGCTGCCTGGTCAAAATTACAAGAAATCACTACACCTAGACAAAATATTTTCTAGGTGATACTCTAAAACATGAAAGAATATGATTAATTGTTCGCCAAATATTGTAGTCATTTATATAGAACTAAGTATAACTTTTGACTTGGACAGAAAAAAACCAGTCTTCCTGATAAAAGGTAATCTGTAAACATCCTATATCTTGACTTTGTAAAGGCATGAGAATACCACTGGAAGCAGAGTGAAATATGCCGCAAAAAAAAAAAAAAAGAGGCTGCATAAAGTTGTTATAAAATGGATACAAATAACAGCTGGAAAACTACAGTAAAATACTAGCTTGCTGTGAAAAAAAGTAAAGATAACATTCTGTACTAGATTCTTCCTTTGTCCTTACTCCATTTGGATGATGGAATAAGAAATATGCTTATTAAGACCAGAAGTGCTGCCAGGCTGTAATGGCTAGGAAGCATACAAAGGAGAAGTCAGAATTCCATTGACAAACTGGAAAAAACAAGGAATGATAGCTTGGTTTGGAAGGGACCTTATGGATCATCTGATTCCAAAACCCCTGCCACAAGCAGGGACACCTTCCACTAGACCAGGTTGCTCAGACCTCCATCCAGTCTGGCCTGGAGAAATGGTCTAGCCAAATAAAAGAAAACTGAAGCCATTCAATAGGTACACACTCACAGTTGTGCATAAACAAGTTTCTTCTGAACATCCCAAGTCTCAAATGCAAGAAATGTCTCAGCTTGCCCAGCAAAGTCCAGCTTAAGCATGGACTCACAAAGATGATAAAAACACACAGAAAAGAGAAATAATGAAGGTCCCAAAAACTGAGCATCAAAGACCTTGACTTCAGTAAGGCCTTTGAACAGTCTCCCATAAGATCCTCACAGAGAAACTGTTGCTGAATAGGCTGGATGTGCAGACAGTGAGATAGACTGAAAACTATCTGAGTGGCTTGTCTAGAGGGTGATGGTCAGTGGCACAACGTCTAATGGAAAGCAAGTGTACTCAGGGGTCAATACTGGGTCCAGTCCGATGCAACATCTTCATTAATGACTTAGATGATGGGGCAGAGGGCACCCTCAGCACACTTGTTGAAAGCACACAGAAGGACCTTGTCAGACTGGAGAAATGGTCTGGCAGGAACCTCATATAGTTTACTGAGTGAAACTGCAAAATCCTGCAGCAAAGCCTCCTGGACAGCTGGCTCTAGGTGACCCTGTGTGGGCAGGTCAGCTCAGGTGACCTCAAGGCCCCTCCAACTTAAACCACTCTGTGATTCTGTGAACAAGATCTCTTGAAAAGCACTATCTTTGCTCCTTTGTTTTCTTTTGCAGGCTCAAAAAATCAACTGTTATACAGAGAATTGTAATATTATCAAAAAACATCAGTGATTAAACTTCAAAGAGAAAGAATTTCAATTAAGAAACATTTTATTTCATGCTTGTTCCTGGGTCAATATGCAGAATACCTCTCCATCCCCACCACCCCCTGCCTCAACTGCAGAAATCTCAGTAAACTAGGCTGGCAAAATAGATACAGAAGACCATCATTCAGCAATGCTTTCAATTTTATCTTTTTCTTTAAACAGTGATTTGAAAATGTAAAGCACCGCATAAGCGCTTATTATGAGATACACACATACCAACTAAAGTAATCAGTCTAACAAAGCATATTCCCCTAATATTGCGCTGCTTCCCACCAGAAAAATCTTGTGTCAGAAAACGAAACCAATCTTTCATTGGCACCTGGGTCTGGTTGAAACTGGTATGCCATATTGTAAGTGGGCATTTTGCCACTCTAACAGATGGACAAAATTGTAAGCATGCCAAAGAAATAGAGTACTTGCTTGTTTTTTTTTTTTTTTTTTTTTAATCTGGAGAAATATAGTGTTTCTACACAAACCCGAAAAGCGTTGCTCAGATGGTCTCTCTTTAGGGGTATATCAAGTCTGAAAGTTGAGGGGATTCAATAAAATACCTATGTAAACCATAAACAAGCCATGAGAGCTCCTCCATTTAGACTGCTAGACTTGAGTATAAGCATTCCTAGGGCAAGGATGCGTACACAAAATGTTTTATAGTGCAGAATTGACTGATCCTAAATTTACGAGCAACATATTGACAGCGCACTTAAACACTAATCCTATTTCAACAGACCTTATTTTCCAGTGTCCTAAATCCACAGGTCAATGAAAACAAACTTCTTAGAAGCGAAGGATATGAAGAAAATGCGACATTTAAACTACCAAGCTTAGTTCTATTGTAAAGCCAAACTAACTCTATCCAAAGTAATTACTACTACACTTAGGCATTCAGCATTTCCTTCAAACCCAGCTTAGCAACTTAAGAGTCTGCCAGGTGACAGCTTGGAGCACTTTAAGGAGTCACCATCTTAAGGTGAAACACAGCAACTGATTTTGTGAAAGCACCTACTCCTCTGAAGGTTGAAGCAAAGTAAGTTATGTTGAGCTCCTGCAGGAAGTTTTAATTTCTAACTGAAAAAGATCACAAGCACTCATATATTCCATTAATGTGCCTTGCCTGTGGGACTGGTGTCTTCCAACTGAACTGCTACAAATATTCTTCTAATCAAGCTCTAAGATTTCCCTGCTCGTGAATTGCCAAGCAAAGGGGGCAGAATTAGCTAGTCTTAAAAGACCAAATAAGAATCCATTGTTAGAATTAAATTAAGCCCAAGATCTCCTTGTGCGTCTCCAAATGTACATACTACTGAGCTCAGCTCAGTGTTTCACTAAATAATGATATTACAGTAGGAAATGCCATTCCTAAACATTTCCAGTCATCTCAAACTCATTACCTGAAGGCCACACTGAAGGAAGCATCTATTCCCTGAATTACAACATCTTGGAGGGAAAGTTAGCATTAATTCTGCCAGAAAAAAGGTCATTGTGTTTCCTCAGCCAACTAAAATAATAAAATTGATAGGTTTTTCACTTACAACTATTCCCTCCCAATGTGTCCAAATATGAACAGTAGGGCACACAGTTGAAAAACCAGGGCCCACATGTTTAACAATGGTAAATACCTCTTGACCAACTGTACATTTGGTAACAAATTCCCCATATCTTAACAATGATCTCTTTCACACAGGAGACTTAAATGTTTCCATTCTGTGGAAAATGTGGGAAAACTTCCATAATATAAACCTCCAATATTCACAGAACTCATCACTACTTTGCATGCTTTATTAAATTGGCAATGAACTAGTAGATGATTAGTTGACATCTACACAGCACAAAACAAAACAGAAACACACAACCAGCACAAAATAATTTTTACACGTCATAGCATATGAGCAAAGAGTTGGTTCTGTATTTAATACCTACACCAATATTATTCACATGGAGCGAGTCATGAACTCCTCATTTTATGTTACTCAGAGATCGCCAATGCAGATGGCAAATACATGCAACTGGATCACTGTCAAAACTGAAGACAAAGGAAGGCAAAAATGAACACTACAGCAGTTTTAAATTGCCTTATGAATTCCCAGAGAAGCTGCATTAAAATTCAACAAAGTTAATAACCCACAATTCCCTTCAGAACATACCTAAACAGTTGTCAGCTCTTGCTGTCTCCAAAGCCTATGCAGTGGATTTGTCCCCACAGTTGTGTTTAAAATAGCAGGACAGAATGAGAACAACAGATTAGTTCCTTGCAATTATAAATGTTATCCTTTCAAAGATGCTAACTTCAAAAATGGTATACTGGGAAAAAGTAACAGAATTGTAGAACTTCAGTAGGACATAATTATAGCCCACATAACTAAATGCCTATACTTTAAAAAAAAAAAAAAAAAAGAAAAAAAAAAAGGTTCAGATTCTGGCTTAAAGAAATTGTCTAGCCAAAAATCCACTGAAACCACAAATAAATCAGGTAAACAAGCTGCAGTATATCTTGAGCTCTACAAAACCCATTATCTTCCTTTGGAAGTTTTCCAGCCTGACACTGATATTTTTCTGATCTCCTCACTGTTTTCACTATTACATATACTTTCCCCATAGTATTTCTAAATCCTCCTCAGACATTTCATGAGCTCCTACTCCTACACACACACACACAAACCCACAAAAAACCTCAAAGAAACCCCACTTTACATTCATTTTCTCAAGTGAAATTAAGTCTCTCACATATGATTTTTGACCCTTTTCTTTAAAGAATGACAATTCATTAACTATTGAAGTTTGTGTCTAAACTATTGAAACACAAACAGATTTTTTGAATTCAGTCACACATAATTTTCACATTGCCTTGCTGCAAGAATAATCAAGTTCATTATTAAAAACTTGGATAATCTGTCTGATAATAGCATTGGGATGCTGCTGGTAGCAAAACAATATATGTTACTGACCCAACCATATCAGTAGCATCACATCAGGATGTTTTTCAATGTTTGTTTTGCTCTGATGCTCATTTAAAGTACATGAAATAAAAACAAACTGGCATCAAACATCTTTTGGTAACCTTATTCAAAAGACAACACAAATGCAATTCACAAGTCTTGATGGTCTTAAGAGTTGTACCCACTTTTAAGTGTTCCAAAAGAGTCACACTACAATGTGTCTATTAGTAACAATTAAACAAAACAAACAAACAAAAAATATCAACCTTCAATAATTCTCCTACTCTTTGTAAAAATTTGGTGAGCTAAGCTCTATATAAATGTGACAGTCAAATTCAGGAACAAAGACACATGAAGTTGACCTATAGTTTAGGGGCACACTTGCCCTTAATATACAAAAAGCCTAGCAGGACAAAAGGAAAAAGGATGTTAGAACAAACTGGCACAATCCACTTTTGTGCAGAATCACCATAAAGCATCTCTATTTTATTAGGAACATAACCCTGATACAGAGGGGGTTTTGGTTGCTTTCTCCCTTTCTCACAAAGACTATTTCACAAAGATAAATTACCTTCTTGGCCTGACCTAGAAAATAGTGTAGTAACAGCTCTTAGCTTGCTCTAGAACTACCAACATCCACTGGCAGTATCAAAGACATTCTGGATCATGAGGATTTGATATCAGAAGGACAGCATCCTTAGAGGAAAAAAAAGTACTTTTCTTTGCTGCTTAGGAGACATTGTCTAAGTCTGCTTTTTAAATTATACGTGCATATATTCAAAATGCATGTTCTTATATTCACAGTGAGACCAACTTACATCTTGGGATTGACTCGCTCAATCTGTGCAGAATCAAATTCAGCTAAAGTCAGATGAAAGTTCTTTACTCCTTATTTAACCTGTTATTTGAGAGTACCTAGAAGAACTGTTCACAAAAGAAGGAAATTCATACCAAGGGTAAAACCTTTTATTTACTTTGCAAACACACTGAAGAGTCATATTCTACGACAGTCACTTTTCCTAAAGCCTTTCATACAAAGAATCACAGGAACAGCTCAGTTTGGAAGGGGCCTCCAGAGATCACTGGGCCCAATCTTTGTGGGAAAGGGAGCCTAGATGAGATCACCTAGAACCCTGTCCAAATGCATCGTGAAAACCTCCAGCCATGGGGACTCTGCCACATCTCTGGGGAGGCTGTTACAGTGATTGATTGTTTGTGCTGTAAAAAAATTCCTTCTTACATCAAGGTGAAACCTTTCCCAGTGCAACTGGCCCTTGTCTTGGTCATGTAGCTCCTTGTGAAGAGAGAGCCCCCATTCTCTTTGTAGCTGCCCTTTACAATCCAGATATGCCCCTTTCCTACACAAGCACTCACATTCAAACAGCTGCAGGTTGGACAAACCTCCCCTCCACAAAGGAAAAAAAAAATTACAATAAGGGCAGCAAGTAAAACTACTTGTTGTCTTTGGTGGGGTTCAGCTGGAGGATAGATGGATACAATAGTGAACAGGACTGTTGTCTGGAGGGGATATGACAAGCTGGAGGAATGGGCCTCATGAAAATCAAACACAACAATTAAGGCCTGGGCAGCAGCTCTGCAGAAAAAGGTCTTGAGTGCTTGGTTGATAAGCTCCTGGCTGATAAGTCAGTAGTGTGCCTTTGCAGCAATCAAGGTGAAAGACTCAAGTATGTAACTTGGGTACAAATTCTTGTGTACAGAGAAAGTCTAAACTTCTTCAAAAAGTTGCTAAGGGAAAAGCAGGCAGTGAAGGTGACAGTAAACACTGAAAACTGACCTGAAAGACAGTGCTGGCAGACTGTAATTTTCCTTGGCAAAATAGCTCAAAAGACACACCTGCTCCCCTATTATGATGTAATTCCCAGTAAAAAAATGAGTAAGGGCTGCTTAATATCTTGTCTTTGCAACATTTTCCTTCTTCTGTATCAATGACACAAATTTCAGCCAAGAATATTATTACATTGACACTGATTTTTAAAGCTATTAAACTGGCATTCACAAGTTGAAGAGCATCCTTAACCAGAATATACATCCTTTATCAATCCCAAGATGTCCTCTACAACAAAATAATCAGATGGTCCTATATTATTGTCTCCAGCAATCACCCTAAGAATTTGGCTCTTGAGTTCTTCAGGCAAAGATTATTACCCCTGCCATACAAGCATAACTGTCTACCTGAGACATTGGAAAAGAGATAAGGCAATATTTTGATTTGTCTATCTTACTCTACCACTAATAGAAGAAACATCATAAGCACAATCATATCCAATAAAATAGGTGAGAAAAGAATGAACAAACAAGCCAGAACCCAAGGCCAATTTTCATCAAGAAATCATCAGCTCAGTTGAAAGAAATTAAACCTACTCAAAGGGAAGAAAAATATATCTGAAGTAAACAGGAATCATCCTAAGTAACATTTGAAATGGCAAGAGAAACTTATGATATCAGCAACAGAAACATGCATAATAGTTCCAAACAATCTAAACTGAACCAGCAGGAGCTGCTCACAGCATCTCACAGCTCACTGTGGATTAGCTCACTCCCCTCAGCCCACACTGAGGTCTCTGTGATGCCTTAAGTATGGTGTTAGGCCAGATCACAAAGTCAGCTCAGGCACCTCTGAAATACCCTGCCAGCTCTGGCTAATCATTACAGGCCATGCCCACTGAACAACAGACACACTCTTCACAGCACAGCTTCTTGGGGGTTCACCAAATGAGTCCTGTATTTTGTCTGGGAGCACATTCAGATACCCAGACTACATGTCCTGCATAGCTTTTCACAGTCTTTCTTGTGTGCTTATTTAACAGAGCCCCCAAGATAATTTCTCCACAACTGTATTTGAACTGCCAACCTGCATTCAGATCAAATAACACCAGAGATCTGAAAGCTCACTTGAAAATACATCTACCAAGAAAATTTTCATCCTAAACACAGCTGTCTTTCAAAAAGTCTGTGAGTAACACTATATTCAGCATAATATGCCAGCACTTGCATATTGCAGGAATTTAGAAGGCTTACTCATAGGAATAATTCTTTGCAATTCATTAAAAATACAAGTAACATTCTGAAAAGTTGACTTCCATTTAAGACATTCCAACATAATGCCATGAAGAGTAGTAAAATATTTAAGCATATACATTTGTAGGTTTATTTCTAAAATATTTATTAAAATACTTCATTAAAACGTCTAAACAATAGAACATTTAGCAAATAAGCCTGGCATAAAATGGACTTTTCTTAAATTAAATTCAGTGTTTAACAAGAATTAGAGACAGCAACCTTTTTAGAATTTCTAACAATAACTAGCTGCTAAAGCAGATTTTAAAAAAAAAAATATTTTTTGAGGGTAAACAAATCAACCTGACATTTTAAATTTTGCTATACTTTACTGAAATGTGCAAAGAGTAAAAATATACACAATAGGTAATTAAGGGGCAAACAGAATGCTTACTTTCTCTAAATGCTTTACAGTAGCCAAGGAATGACAACAAGAAGAACAGGGCACACAGTAGGTCAGCTCTGCCAACAATCCCAGCAACCTTTCAAAAAAAAAAATTTCAAATTACCACATTTTTATTCTTAGAAAACATGAAGTAAAAGAACACATACAAAGTGAAATATATAATAGACTATAACTGTATCACTTTTTTTTCCTTTAATTTGGTTTACTGGATTAATTATATCTAGTTTTAATGATGCATCCTATTTTTTGGGGTATTGCGTAGTATCAACTACATAAATGGTTTGGCTTTGGTTTATGAAAATTTTAGTTTATGGATTTTTTTTAAAAAAACATGAAGGAGGACTTCACTGAATAAATTTTAGGCTCTACACAATTCCATCTGTTTTTTGGATAAAATTGCATTTCAGCTGAACACTTAGAAAACATGAAAATATAAACCAGTTAGGGTTGGAAGTGACTTTAAATACCATCTCCTTCCAACCCCCCTGCCTTTCACTGGACCAGGTTTCTCAGAGCACCATCCAAGCCGTGGACACTTCCAGGGATGGAGCATCTACAACTTTTCTGGGAAGCCTGTGCCAGTGCCTCACGGCCCTCATACTGAAGAAATTCCTCCTAATATCTAACCTAAATCTACTCTCTTTCAATTTGAAGCCATTACATGGCTTGGAAGCCAAACATCCTGAACCACAATTAAATTGGCAGCTCTGCTGAAACACAAATCAAAACTGTTCACTTTCAGAAGACAAGCCAGCCTTCAAATTGCAATCTGAACACTGAGAATGGACAAATAGCTTCCAGCTTGCAGATTCAGGGAAGAAAAAAAAAAAATCTCCCTCTGGCAGTCTTTTGTGTTACATCAACTGGCTGCATTAGAGCAATGTCCAACTGCATGTTGAAACAGAAGTTGTGCTAATGTAAAAGAAAATGAGAAGCACATCCTGGGACCTCTATACTCGAGATCTGTGCCAACCTGTTTAAATCAAATGCAATCTCAGGACTATCTATCTGAAAGTTTTGGTTCAAGGCCCTAAACTGTATTTACAACAACTTGCTAAGACACAGCAAGACACTTTTGGATCTTCAATTCCTAATTACACAAGTGTCAGGATAACACCACAAATTTTTTGTGAAAATCATGACAATGGAGCTGGTAGGGGAGTCTATAGGTCCTGATGTTGGAACCTTACTAGAATATACACCCAGAGCAAGGATCATGGAAATGCCCCTTATTTTTCAGTCTAGCTCTGCTTACTAGACAGCTGAGTTCCGTGTTCTCAGGAGATGTAAAGAAGCGGGGCAGAACAGCTTTAGCTTTTCTTTTTAAAATCACTTTCTGTGATCATATTTCAGGGACAAAAGGAGAAACTACAGTTCTTCTACAGTATACCAGTTGTCCCATTTTGTGTGTTGAACAGAAAGAGGAAAGTAAAAAGAGCATTTTTGGTATCAGGGTAACATGATGGAGCAACTATTTCTAAATAACATCAGAGAAAGAGAAGTGTAGAGGCATGAGAGTACGACTGATTCCACTGAAGAGACTCTCTCATTTTTACCCTCAGCTTCACTTGAGCACTGCAAAAGAAGAAACTGTTGGGACTCCTAAATTCAGTTCAGAACTTCTTGATTTATCTACCACTGTGCACCTAACTTCTCTGCTGCTTCTTCTTCTTCTATCATACTAAGGAATTATGAGAATTAACTCAATAGCTGTGGAGTACTTTGAAAGGTGAAAATAATGAAGTGTCATTCTGCTTCAGGAGCCGCTCTTCCTAATGAGATAAAAGTTAAGGTGAGCTGACACAATTTCGAAAATAAATGTCCACTTGTTACAGCAAAGAGATTAAGGAGCTAATAACACACATGGGCTCAGATGACTCCAATAGCAAAATGTCACCTAAAATGCAAGATAAGGCATATATATTCTGGCAAGAAGGCAAACAAGGGAAAAAAACCAAACTAGTTTTAAATTAGTATCAGATATAGTCTTATGTCCGTGATTCATTTAGCATTTCATCACTGAAGTGGCACAAAGAATAGGCCTTTTTTAGAGCAGAAAACTATAGCACAAGAGTATTTACTTGTAGGTAGAAAAATTATAGCATTTTCCTAACATAGGTACTGAAAGCATAACACACTGCAATATCTGTTTTACATGACAGTTTGTTTCACTGCGTAAACCAAAACCTAAAGCAGCAAACAGACGGATTCTTCACAATTTTATGTCAAAATATGTCATCTCATTTCAAAACCAGGATGTCGGATACTTAAAACTCACAGGTTTAAAATCATAAGGAACACTTTTTAAGAGATGCTGCCAGACACACATTCATCCTAGAACTGTAGCAGTATAATGACTTTTTCACTGGAGCAAGATTTATTATTCACCATGTAAATGATTAGAGGCTTTTGTTCATTCCTGGATTTTAGATGATATATAAGCGTGTTACTTTTCCCCCCCTCTTCTTCCACTGTTTGCCTGAAACATTTGCAAGGCTTCAAATATGCAAGCAGACCACATCACTTGTAATTTATTTAACATGGCAAAGGGCTTATTACTATTCTCATGCTGATTTAAATATGTTCTTAGAGTCAAATGGAATGAAGAATAAATTTATGGATATTGATAAAGGGGTCAATAATAGGTCTACTACAAAGTTAAGACTCAAATGAGATTTCTCTTTACATGTCAGAACATCAAAAGAACTGAAGACTTGTTTCACTTTACTCTGACATCTAAAACTGATTGTGGAGAACGAATATGAGGGACCCTTCTGACACAGTGCACTCTCACAAAGAATTTATTGTGCAGGCGAGTGAACACCAGAGAATGATTGTCAAGATGTTTTAGCCACACTACCAGAAAAGGTGCCAAATTACTAATGCATAACTTTGCACCATCTCTAGGTCTTCAATACATGCAAGGTCTCCAGTCAGCTGAGAGAAGAGATTTCAATAACTTTTTCCTCACCAATCATGTGCAGAGCAAATGCAAGAAGCCAAAACCATGGCATACTGTGAATAAATGAAAAATCAGTGCCACATATGTAGAATGTACACTGTAGGATTCACTGTTCATTGCTAGGACAAAATCAAAACTAAAGCTAAGACTATTTCTGTAGCTCAGATCTTCCAAATTCTAACAAAAAACCCCCAAAATTTTCCTTTTTGTGATAATTTTATATTTCATTTATTCATTACCACAAGATCAAGAAATCAGTGATGACATTCAGCAACCCCACTAGCATAAGGCCATAAGATTTTCTTAAGTATGAGCACAAAAGAGCTTTTTAAGAACACCATCTTCTCTTCACAGAATTCCCATGCAAGAACTTTGCTTTGGTCAGATATTTTAACTGATTGCTATACATGTGCCATGCTTCTATTCTGCATCTTTAGAAGTTTGCTTTTGCCTGCACTATCAAGGGCCCATTACTGTCAAATTTGTGTTCCCCACGTACATAATTACAGACTGCGATTAAAAAAAATCCTTTAATCTTCTCCTTCATATTAAAAATACAGACCCAGTTTGAGCTCTCATGAAACAGGATGATTTCTAGCCCTTTAATCACTTTCATGGCTCTTCTGAGCACTCTCCATTTTTTCCAGTGTTGTCCTTGCAGCATGGATACAAAACTGAATACAGAATTCTAAGTCACATACAAAGTTCATAGAGTGCCCTTAGTCTGATTTTAAAACTCTTCGTTTTTTTTATCAATGCAAATGGAAATGAAAAGTAATTAGGGAAGTCCAAGAGGTAGGGAAACTCTGTAGCATAGTGCTATCCTCCTTTAGTGATTGTACTTGAATGATTTATCTTCCTTAATAAGGTCTAGCTCAGTGGAATTACAAGCCTTGGATGTACTAACCACAATATTTGATTGTTCTATTAAGACATGTGCCAAGAGAAGTGTTAAGAATATATAAAATCAATCTGTAGAGTATAAGGCTATGCCAGAATTAATTAGTCAAGATGCTCAAGAACTTCTAAAATAAAAATCTCGAGATAATTATTCAATACTTACACACTCGGTGTGCACTGGATGTACAGCAAAGAGCAAAGCAGCAAGAAGAGAGGACTTTGGAGCCAGGTTTAGCCGTCTTCCTTTATTACTGAATTGCAATCCACCCAACAATATGGAAAACACATCAACCATCAGCACTGAGATAGTACAATGCAGTATTATATTGATGACATGGAAACCAACTGGATAGAAGCCTCCAGCAAAAAGGTAATTAATTCTGTATAGAAACAAAAATATTAAGGCTAGGAATTACAACAGTGGTTAGAAAAATACAAATAGAAAAACTAAACAGCCCCATAGCAGACATAGGCACACAAAAATAAAGTGGACATCTCAGTACATGTGATGTTACCATTTAGCCACCACAACAGGATAGGAACAATATCCCAGTCTTTAGGCCAAGGTATTCATAAGGAATATCACATGGATACAGTGTCTATCCTATCCAAACACGTGCCTTAGTACCATTATGTTAATCATTCCTATAGTTACTTAGAACTGGCTTTTGGCCAACAATGTAACTTCAGTGTTGTAACACAGGAGTATCCTGGGGATAAATAACCCAGCCCACTGAGGGATACCCCTGGGCTTAAGAGCAGCCAACTTGATGAAATTATGTCAATTAAATCCACACAGTGAGGAAACTAATGTGCACTGGAACTATGATTTCCACTGACATATTCTCTGAAAGAGGTCCTAAGCATGTGGGTACAATCAATATCCCCCCAGAAGGTAGTCAGTACATCTTGGTAACTGATTTGTGAGACTGGTTAGAGACACATTTCATAAAAGTATTAGAATCAGAAGGAGGAATTAGGGAAAATTCAGTTTAAACCCCTATTCAAGATAGGCTCTGCAGTAAAATGGAGGCTGAGAAGAAAAGGGGGAAAACACTGTGCTATTATTCATATGCTTTTATCAGTAGGTGAGGTACACAGAAATTTAGTTTGAATAGGGCATTTTACACTATTCTTTTGGTTAATCTGCATCTGGCATAAACAAAACCTATTAAAAACATAACCTATTATAAATATGATACACATAAAGGTTGGAGCTTAGGGAAATTAAGGAAACCCATTTCTTACTTGTGAAAATAGCATTTTATGGACCATCTCCAAGGCTCATCTACATTTTCAGATATAGTAATGATTGTATCCTAGTTCACTCTTTAAACAAACGAGAATGTTATTAGAGATGGAGTATACTACAGAGACAAGAGAAGAAAAGAAAAGAAAGGAAAAAAGAAAAAAAAAAAAAAAGGTAAAGTATGTTCTGTGTAGTGCATTGAAGACTTCAATAGGTTTAGGACTCTGACATGTTCTACTCAGTTTACTCAGTTCCTTATTTTTCTTGATGAAAATGTGAAGAAAGCCCAATAGACAGTGAAACCCACAGTGCTAAAACACTGACACTGCCCTAAAGGGTCAAAGTTTTTGCTTGAATATAAGGACTAAGAGTGGAAACACTTCTGCACTTACTTAGTCCCTGGCCCAGAATGGGCAACTTCAGAATGAGCACCAAGTCCCCACTGATACCACTGAGTCACAAGGGGAGAATAAAAAAAATTAAGACTGAGTACTAAAATATTCTCTGCATTACTGTGCCAGATTTCTACATTGTCTACTGTTTGTTCAAATCTTTGTGCAGAAAACATGAGCTAAGCATCTACAGAAGTAACCCTCTTAAATCTTTAGCTATTTAACAAAACCAGCAAGTTATATATAGGCAGACATTTCATTAGATTCTCAGACACTAGAGTTAGAATATTGGAATGAAGAGGTGGAAAGACTACACAGTGAGCTGATGGAAAAAGGCCACACTACCTTGGTGCTATTTATAAGATAAACCATTTGACAAGTCAGCAGGTAAGCAGAGAACAAAAACTACAATAGCAGCGTAAGTAAGTGGCAGCATGGCCAAGTGAAGGGAACATACACTTCCTAGTTCCTTGATGATGTGACATAGTACCACACCACTCCTAGTACCAGGTATAGAAGACCATTAAGACAAAAATCTCTGAAAAGCAGAAATACAGAATGTCAAAATAATTACTATTTTGGGAAAGAAACCCCTGGAAAATTAAAACACCATTTGAGATTAAGGTAGTGAACTCAAAAATTGTATTCTGGAAAGGTATCCAACTACCCTCCAGCTAGTTTGTTCTTGCCTTTTCTGTTGCTTCTCCCCTGAATTCAATTGAGTCAATACAGGTTAAAAAATATTCGGACCTCAAGCAAAAATACAAGTCTCACCTGAAAGTTAGGACAGTTAGCGGTCGATAAGACTTATGACTGGTATTGCTGCTGAGTTTGCTACCCCAAAAGTCATGATACCACAGGTCACCAAGTGGGGTTTCTGCCCTGAGGTCCTACAAGAAAACAAATTATCAGATTCTTAAAATTCTTCGTTTGTTCAAAACAGCTAAACCACAAGCTAGTACAAGCTCACACTAAGGTGGACATAGGAGGAGTTTTGTTGGCTCACTACTGACATTCAACCCATGGTACCTAAGTTTGCAATGAAGGTACATCTTGAATGCCTGCTATTATAAAGGCCATGATCCTGGATTCTGTAAGTAGGCATAACTACATGAAATTTAGAGCTATATTCACATCAGTTTATAATCTGGTCAATAGCTGAGATATGAAATACATAAATCTCCTTACCTTATAATTTTGTAAAAAGCCTTTGATTTTAGGTGTAGGTTATCTTACAGAGAAGGCCAACTACAAACTGCTACATTTTTTACCAGTGCAGTAGCATAACCAGTAACAAAAGCATGAAATCAAGGGAACTAAAGGTAGGAAACAACAGTTAGCTCTTTTTGAAGTCTTGCTTTGCACAGGACTATTCAAATAGTTGACATTGTTTTAACTCTTAATACATGAAATCAAGAATCAACATCTCTATATATCGTTCTAAAAGATTAAAAGACAGAATGGTAATGAATTATTTTACTCTGGGGTGCAATAGGAGCTTATAAAAAAAGACTGCAAAGAAAAAGGCTTGCTTGCTCTTCCCTTTTATGTCAAAGCCATGCTGATAATAAAAAACCCAAATAATGTAGGCTATTAAATGGAAAGCATACACTTTGGAGGAAAACAAGGATCTTGCTAGCATCGGCCTCACTATTCTATGAGGACAAGCTTAGAAGTTCAAACTAACATATTCTTGCCCTTCTTCTGCTTCCCTGGTGCAATTAAATACCAATTTATGCTACGGCAAGGTTCATGCAGGTTAGACACTTGAGACAGAACCTAACAACAAAACTCTACTAGTCAGTATTACTCCTGCAATCAACAAGTTACTCTACCCCCACCTTCTGCCTTAGAATTATTTGAGACCAAGGAACCAAAGGAAGTGGACAGGACACTGCAAACAGAATTAAGTAGACAAATAGGCTTGCTAACCCCATGAAAGGTCTTATCAACCCTGGTGCACCCTGTCTTATTATTCCTAGAACTCCACCTACTTACAAGATTCCCACATTGCAATTCCCTTGGTTTATTAATTCCAATAATGAATATTGCTCCAATGTTGCTACCATCTCACTTGCTTCTATAGTATCTTGAGCACTTCTGTGGTCTCCAGTACGTTCCCTCTCATCCTTAGCTAGTATTTTTGTCTTGCACATACTCCCAAACTACAGCCAAATTGCTGGACCCTAATGACTGGCTGCTGCTAAACTGAACTTAAAATAACTAATTTTTTCTTGCTTCTTTAACAAGAATATTCTTAATATATTCTGACTTTCATCCATCCAAAAGTACAAATTTATAAAAAAAAATCCAGGAAGAGTTCTATTTCTATCACTTGATCAAATTTGGCCAGTATTAGACAACTGATAAAAAAAATTAGGAAGGGGAAATAGGCTAAAGTTCCTAGCATATAGTGAAATGAACTAAAGTATTCTCTAATAGATTACTAATCAATACACATAAAAGAGAGCAGGGCTGAAACTGTAGTCTGAAAAAACCTAGACTGCAGCTGTCAAATAAAGCACTCTCAGGGAAATTCTTAAGAAATCAAGACTCACAGGGGATCCTACTTGGGCTTAAGAATTACCAAGGTGAAAAATTTCTTCATGCTCTCACAGATGTTTCTACTGCCAAGTAATAGCTAGAAATTTCTTTCTTCTCCCAGAACTGCAATTTTAGCCTTAGGCACCTAAATTCCTGTTCCTTTCTTCATTGGTATGTGCAAACCCTAAAGGTCATAATTTGACTCTCAGAGCAGGAACACACTCAACCAGCAGCTCACTAAATCAATAAAGCCAGCTTTTCCACGGGCAAGCTGGGACAGGGATGTACACCAAAATCTACTGAAGTCTTTGTACTCTGCAGGGGACAGTTGTCAGAGGGTGGTGTGGCCCTGGGAGTGTTTTTCCAACCACCAGCACTGCTCCTTATGTACATAAGGTCTAAGAAAGACATACTTTTATAAATGTTAGTACTGAAGAAGAAAAGTATGTCTTCCTTGGCACAGATAGTCTTCAATAACTTGAGATGGGAAATGTACAAGGCTTGATTTCTCGTTCCGCTACAATCAGGGTTCTTTTGTCTTCCATCGGAAGAATGCAGGAAAAGCTGAATGCATGGAATTACTTAGTGATTAGATTACACTTTCATACGACCCAGATATCTTCAATCATGTATCTTGCCCTTGTATCCAAGTTCTGTGAGAAAGTTTCTTACAGAAATTCTCCTACTTAGCGAACTTACCCTAAAATAGGAACAGTTTGCTCTGAGAGACACAGCTGTTCAAAAGCTACATATGATTTTCTCTTTAAAAACCAAAAGTAGCTATCAAATAATCTCTAAATATTTGATTAGCAGCAGCTTACAGACAGCAGAGTTCAAGATTTGAAGAAAGGTCAGTTTTTCTATATAAAGGCTTATGGAAATGACATATTGTGTCTGAAGTTCTGCTTAATCCAACTGTTTGTCTTGCCAAGTTAGTAAATAAATAAAGACAAAAGCCACTGTTGTTTACCAGTTAAAATGCTGCTTAAAATGATAAGAAAGCATCTGAAAAACAGCCTTTAACTCCAATAAAATTCAATAATGGAATGTTCCATGATACAATGAGCATGGGGTCAACTAAATGTGTATCTTTTGTTAAAACAACAATAAAAGAAACAAAAGATTGGGATGATGGCACCTAGTAAATTAGCAGAAATGGCACTGTGTAGTACCCAAGAAAATACTACAGTAGCAATGCTCAGTAAACCTATAAAATTACTTCAACTGCTGCCTTTGTTATTAAATAGGAATAAAATATGCTACGCTTTGTTTAATAAACTGTGCCATTGCTAGATAATCTCGCTCCCCATTAAACGGGTAAACTCATTGTCTCTGCATTTTTCTTGTGGATTTTGAATTTCCATATTTTCCTATGATCCCCGTGTTAAAACGATATGGTCACAAAATCCTCATTTAATTTCTAGAGAATAATAGAGGATTTTGATGTGAAAAATAGAATCAGCCTCACAGTTTTTCGAACATACAGACTACATGTGAACTAATTTATTTTAGCAGTTGGTTGAATTTCTTGGCATTGCCAACAGCTTGAATCCTGGTGCAAATTGGTGGGTTGCATAGATAAATTGAAACATTTTTAGAGTAAAGACTGAAAGAAATGGAGGGAGATTACAAGTGTGGAAATTACACATTAACAAAACAACCTGCCTTGTTTCAACATCAGTCTTTTGTTCATTCTTTTAAGAAATTAAAATATTATAAACAGGTCCCAAATAAAACTTTGCAGAATGAAACATTGCCAGGAGCTGTGCAATATAAATTACAATACTACTTTTTAAAAACCCAAAACAACAAGGCTATAGGTTCTTAATTTGTCTACAGTATTCTCTTGGAAGCTTTGAGATTTATTTCTAAATTGACAGATATATCTTCCCCCCCATACATTTATAACTGAGGGTATGATGACTTACACATGCATAACAGAAATTTGTCTAAGGAAACAGTAATTCTGCATGATTCTAAAAGGCACATTGTGATAAGTTGCCTCTATATCTTGTGCAAGGAAAAAAAAAAAAAAGTGAATTGTGTTCTAGAAGTATGAGTCTCCAGATTATCCTCTTTGTAAAACCCCACGGCTTCAGGAAGACTGAACCAACAGATGAATGTGATTATTCTTATCCTGTGCTTTTCTTTCTAAATGCTTAACAAGTACCTTCCAGAACAGCATAAAAGCTGTAACACCAATACCCATCCATGGGCACAGGCTCACTCACTGCTACATGTGATCCTGTGAAGTATCTCAGCAATTGCAGACACTCCACTGCTCAAAGTGAAAAGAATCTCAGCTAGAGGTTTGTTTGAATCACATGTTAATTTCTAAGCTTTTCAAGGTCTGTTCATTCAATGTATTGTCACCTTTAAAATAGAACACAAGAATACTCCACCTCCATCTCAAAAAAATACTGTTGTCACAGGAACTTTAAGGGGGGAAGGAGGAAAAAGGGAGCTTTGCTTGCCCATGTAACATTTTTATGATATAAACTACACCTGAAAAGCCTCTGCACCCTACAATAGCTTAATGATGCCTTATGTACCTGCAGCCAGATTAAGTTTATTCATTGGTCTTACTATGTGACCCCAAGAAGATAATGAACAAAATTTCCTATTAACATCCATGGGTATCAGAAAAGTTTACTGTACACTCTCACTGACTTGGGAATAAGCATAATTAAATTAAACTTACTGGCAGTCTTGATGTACAAGTACCTTTAAATCAGGCTTAACTTAAAAAACTTAAAAAAAAAACCACACCCAATAACACAAAATAGAAAACTGAAAAAAAAAAAAACACCACCAAAACAAAAACAAAACCAAACAAAACCCCAAAACAAACAAACAAACACCCCCCCCCCCAAAAAAAAAACAAAACCAAAAGAAAAGCTCTTTACTGAAGCTGAAACTTGAAACTTTTGGGTCTATTTAAATTAACTGTTCCATTATTTCTTTACCTATGACCATTTATGCCAAAGGATGTGAGGAAAAGAAAAGATACAAACCTTATTATTGATGATGGCTTCAGAATCATCAAAGACAAAATCTCCATCATAGCTGTTAGCAAAACAGAGGAAGGAAATTAGTGCCACAACCATTTTAGCCCAGTATGATGGAAGGAGGAACCATGAGACATCATGGTCCAGATTAGGTTCCATTTGTGCCATTCTGTGAAATGCTTGTTCCAAGTTGGGAGCTTCAGCATTATGTTGGTTGAAAATCTGGAAGAAACACATACAAGTGCATGGTTACAGCTCTAATTGACTAAAAAAGAATTTTAAAGGAAAGCTGGCTTGGGAGAGAAGAAGTTTCATACAACCTTACGTTTTTTCTCTCAGTGCCTCTCATAGTTACTGGAACATACCTAAACATAATTTTGTACTTCAAATGAGGAAGGTACAATTTCTCATGGTTGGAGTATAGAGATGAAATATAAGAAATCCTTAGATACTAAGGGTAAACTTTGGCACAGACAAATTCTAAAACTTAGAGCAAATCACTGTTTTTCTGTTTCTTACTGTTCTTTTCAAGCAGTACATGCAGATGCATCAGGGAGACTGTGAAGTATTTATAAAGTTCTGTAGAAAATGATAAACATTATAATTTCCTTCCACATTTAAAAAGCAAACATTTTCAATTGCCAAAAGAGCTCAACTCCCTTCAGTTAATCAAATTAAAGGACCTAGTCTTACCCACTCTCTATGCAAGGAATTCATACAAACATCACAGATAGACATATGGAGATAGCAGTTAATCGACTAGGCCCTAAATCTCAACAATTTAAGCAATGAGACAACAAGACCCATAGAACTGAGATGGGAATAGCGCTCACAAAATCACCCTGCACACCTCAAGTGCATTTGAAATTCCACAGCTGTATTCATGGGCTCATGAGGTTGTTGACACAGATGAAAAAGACCTTGCAGTCCAAGGACACTGAGTGACACATCAGTGTGGAGACACTAAGGCTGGAGGTTTACACCCATGAGCCACCTTTACTCAGGTGGGTCTCCTGGATGCTCCAGAGCCAGCGTTCTGTCCAGATCACTGCTCTGCTTCTGCTTCTCGGGTGCTCAGACACTACTGTGAGTGGTCCTATTATCAAGTGCTGCTATAAACAGCAAGCAAAGGTGGCTATGAATGGAAAACTGCAGTAAAAGCCAGGCAGAACATGATTTTTTTTTATTTTGTAAACCCAAAGAATGACAGGCACGTATAGTGGCCTATCTTCAGTTTCTTCATATTTATTTGCTTATTAAATCAACTATTGCACTCCTGAAAATACTGCATTTAATACCGTCATACGGGAAAAGCAGAAAATCTAGAAAAATAGCTCCGGCGCACCCCTGAACCATTGCATTCAATGTCTTTGCACGGTCTAGGAAAACAGCTCCAATCATCTGGCTCCTGTAACAGAGCTGACCATTAGAGCTGCTACAGCAATTGCCCTGTAGCTTTCTCCTTTCGCAATACTTCATTCAGGTCCTCGCATATTCCCAATTCCTGCACACAGACGCGCACAGGGACAGGCAGCACACCCTGCCACACCAGTGCCCCTCCTCGCTTTGGAGACCATATGGCACTGCTCCTAAATTCAGATAAAGTCAGTAACCTGGAGCTGCGCAACCTGAGAGGCTGGAGCTCTCCGGCTGAGCAAAGCAGCTGCTTTAAGAGCAAAACCTTTTCTCGGAGTAGTTTTCACGGGAACAAAGAGAGAAAGCGTGGCTGCTAACTGAGGGAAGTGCACGGCGTTGCTCCCGACAGCACGGATACAGCATCAACACGCACCACGCAATTAAAATATTTAATCTACTCAAAAATCATTTCGCCCTGAAAGTTTCTCCTATTACGCTTGCTCTATTTATCCGGCGCACAGCTGTGCCAGCCCTCTTCCCTGCGGTCCAGGAGGCCGGTCCATGGGGCCCTCGGCTCCCCGGGCGGCGCGGCACCCCCGCGGGACCGCCGCCTC
The DNA here is from genome assembly GCF_009819655.1 of Sylvia atricapilla. Taxonomy (NCBI): domain Eukaryota; kingdom Metazoa; phylum Chordata; class Aves; order Passeriformes; family Sylviidae; genus Sylvia; species Sylvia atricapilla. The sequence goes on from NC_089141.1 coordinate 76,601,415, forward strand.
CCCGGAGCGGCGCGCACGGCGCTGCCCGGCGGCAGGGCACAGGGAGGGAGGCCGCCTCCCCGCCGCCCTCTCCAGGGAAAGGCGAGCCCGAGCCGACCCGGAGAGCGCCCGCCGCACACCGCAGGCACCCCGCGGCGGGGCGGGCACGGTGCCTCCCGCCGGAGAGCGCCGGAGCCGCGGGGGTGGCTCGCACCCAGGGTGGCGCTGGCCGTGCCCGGAGCCCCGCAAACTTGGGGGCGTCCCGGGCACCCGGCGGGCGGTCTAGGGGAAGGAACCCGCCCGGGAACGCGGCGGCGGTTGCGGGGTAAAGGGTCGAGGCTCCGGAGCAAGCGAGCCCCGCCGGGAGTTTGGCGGTGGCCCTGCCCCGCTCGCCGCTCCCCTTTTGTCCTGGCGGCGACGGCTCCGCCGCAGGGGGTGGCCCGTCCCGTCCGGCCCTCACCCCCCGGGCCGGTCCCGCCAGCGGACGGGGCGCCGGCGAGACCCCCGCTCCCCCGCGCGGCGTTACCTGCGAGGACACGGAGCCCGCGCGGCATCTCCCACCCGGGAGCGAAACTCTCCCGCCCGGCGAGCCCCGAGCCGGAGCGGCCGGCGGGGGAGGGGCCGCGGCGGCTGCGCCTCCGGGAACATCCCCGCAGCCCATTGGCCATCGTCCCGCCCCGCCCCTCTCTGGCCCCGCCCACTGAGACAGCCCCGCGTGCCCATTGGCTGCGGCCGCGGTGACGTGTGGCGGGCGGGGCCGGGCGCGCGGAGCTGGGTGCTCACTCGCGGTGGCCGCGGGGCCGGTGCGGGTCGCTCCCGCCTCATCCCAAACTCCGCGCCCCGCGCACAGGCGGGGCCGGGCGGGCTCCCGGCAGCGCCCGCCGTCGCCTGCGCCGCGTTCCCGGTGCGCGTCCGCCCGGGGTGCCCCGGCGGTGCTCGTTGTCCCGCGTGTCTGGCTGGCCGCGGGGTGGGCCGGGGAGAGCGAGGGCCGGCCGGCACGGGGGCGGGAGAACAGCGAGCATGAGCCCCCCGCGCCTCTCGCCTTTGCGAGGTTCCTGCGGCGGCGGGCGTGCGCGGAGCGACAATCCCCCGGGAAGCTGATCCAGCCCCAGTGGGGCGGTGGCGGGGATGGGTGTCGGGATCTCGCCGCCTAGGACCGATAAAAGGGCGAGCGGGCAGAGCGTTCCAGCCTTTTTGTAGGAGGCTGTCGTCCTACTGGGGTTGTTGCAGATGTCTCCGCAGGACAGGTACTGTAAGGTGACAACAAAAGCCTTGTATCAGGTGTAGGTAATTCGTACGTTTAAACATCATCGCTATTTCCTCGTAAGAAAGTGATTAAACACTGAACTGGTGGCACCAAATGTTCGGCAGAAGCTACTCTAAAAATCCCCCATCAAAATCTTAATATGTTGAAATTGGATGAGAACTCCTGGCTGTGTGCCAGGGAGTGACATATGATTTGGAGTGGGATTTTTAAAGATGTTTGCCTTATCAAACGTCAAATTAACAAGGTTATTTCATGGCTCCTTTGAGGCTTTAACTCTCGAGTGGAAACACTGCTTTGGGAGGGAGGGTTTTGGTGGCTGCCACCCATAACTGCTGACACCTGCTTTGGAACATCTGCTCTGCAACACGGGCAGCTCAGCTGGGTGAGAGGCAGCAGCTGAGACTGCACAATTGCCAGGCTCGTATATTATTCAGCTGTATATGTGCAACTCCTGCTTTTAAGATGGAAGTCTGTAACTTGTGCCTGTTAAACAGCTACCACAAAGCGTCTGAGGTGCTCCTCGCTTGTGAAGTGGTGGAGAGCCGGCGACCTGCTGTCATCAAGCACGCAAAGCTCTGTGAACTGATTGCAGGCTTCAGGTCCCTGTGGTACAAGAGCTAAAATAGGTACGCAAAGACCTGCAAACCAATAAATTGAGCCTTGTACTTTCAAATGATCTTGTTTGTCCTGGCTTTGTCCCTGACTTAGTGATCTAGGTCGGCACAATGAGGAAGCTTTGTGTTTCATAATTTGTCCTCAGGAAATGGTAAAAGTGAAAGATGTTGTTATGACTTTTGGGTCATTTTGCCTTATAAATTCAAGGTAAAACATGAGATAATCAGCAGAGACATGTTTTCTAGGTTTCTGCTTCTACAATCCAAAGCACTGAAGTTTATATCTCTTCTTAAAAATAACTTTAAGAAGTTTTTTAAGAAGCTTTGCCATATTATTTCATGATTAGGAAGTACTGGTTGATGTTTCCTGACATTTCCTTACTGTTTCAACTTCCACACCCCCAAACTACCACACATATGCATTATCAAGTCAAATTCTTGTCAACAAGAATTCTCAAATTCAATAATCTTCCTGAGATTACAATATTTATAGAATTTTTAATTAGTGTTTGCTAATGGAAGGGCCCTAACTCAGAAGAGAGGCGCCCAATTTAGAAAAAAATTCCTTTAGTTAGAAAAGGCAATATATCATGTATTCAATCTTATCTTCTATAACTTCTAATGAAGTAAATGAAATTTCAGTTCATGCTTAAGTTTGCCCATATGTAAGAATTTATTTTAATTTAAGCATATGTAAATATATGTAAGGTTCTGTGAATCAAGGTTGAGATTTGCTTCACCAGACTCACTGTGACAATTGCCAGACTTGTAGTATTTGACTCACTTCCACATTTCTGTGTTTGTTCCATAGCTAGTTTGACTTTATCACATTTGCTGATGTATTTATTTCTACTAATGACCCATTCAAATCACATACTCTTCTTAGGAGCTCCTTTGCTTACATTTCTTGGACATCTGCATGTCCTGTATCTGTGCTTTATAACTGGAATTCCATTTGTTCAGTGTGTCTGCTGGTATCATCATTTCTGGTCAAATATATGTATTTCCTCACAGCCAGATGCACAGATGGTATAAATCACCTCATCACCACTTATGTCAATACAACAATAGTGATTAACATTTCCATATGAACTAGTTAACACATGCAGAAGGTTCTGCTTCCCATTATTTTCCATTTAGAAATAACCATTTTTTTCTTAGGCCTTTATTATTTTTATAATAGATCAGCTTTTATGATGACCTTCTGTTCTGCTTTAATTAACATGAAGAACTGCAGAGCAAATACCTGTTCTGGAGATTTCCCTAGTTCCCTCAAAATCTGATTCAAATCAGCTACAGTTGCATAATTTATCTTCAGTCTGCTTCTTTGGAGGGTTATTATAGCATTTCAATTTGAAGCAGTTCCTAAATACAACTTTTTTTTTTTTTTAATCTGCAGTTTCTGGGAGGGTTGTGTGTATGAAGTGAGTATCTCCTCGCTCTGTAGTTTTCTCAGCATGCTAAATTGATCTGCCTAAGTGGCTACTGCATCCTTATTTTTAGCAGCCTGCCATTGCAGATCTGCACAAAGGCCAGCCTCGCTTTTGTAAGAAAGGAGTGTGCAGAACACGTCATATTTCAAGGGATCAGCACTTGACAGTATCACAGTCACTTTGGAGACAAGAGAACAAAATGTCAGGGACTGTTGTAATGCAGGATTCAACCAAAGTGGTTCAGAAGCTTAAAAAGGCTGTCAGTTGCTACCACAGTTGTTTTTGGAACAGCTATGTCTTCTCCATTGCCTGGACTTTGCTCTCGTAAATGTGGCTGTGGCCATTGAGGGCCCAGCCACAGCTTGTGCCTGTAGGTAACCGGCTGTTCCTACCTGTTCCATGGCTGAGGTATGCACAGGCATTTTACATGCAAATATTTTCATAAAGAATAGGCATATTTTCCCTACTATTGTTAACAGTATTTCGATGGTCTCTTCCTCTTGACAGCTGGTGTCCCAATTAATTACACTGAATGAGGCATTTTAAGTAGCAGGTCTTAGGCAGCTTGTTTTGTATGTCATGTGCTGTGTGTGTGTGTGTGTCTGTAAGCACACATCCTGTATGTAGACACAGCCAAAGTCATATGCCTGGTGCAGTTCCAATGCTGATCAGCTGTAAGTCATAAAAGCAAAGCAGAAATGAAACAGAAGTTAAACAAGATTGTTGCGAGTGCAATGATCAGAGTCTTGTTCCCTGTTTTTTCTGTGCCTCATCTTCCAACACCTCTTTGCTTTACTAACTGTGGTTCTCCTTGTGACCCATGTAAGTCATCCTCATTGAGATCCCCCGGTATTCTTCACTTTGCATTTTGGCTGGCCACCTGTTTCAGGTTCACATTGTTCCATGACTTACCAGAGCTATGAGTGTGTTTGCTGGTGAACAGCCTGCCCAGACTTCCTGGCCAGGCAGTCACCACACAGAATTGGTGACAGCTGGGTCTCTCATTAAGGTATCTATCAGATTGCTGCCATTTTCACAGTGATTATGGGCTTTTTTATGAAATATGCAGGAAGTGAACGTGCTTGAGGCTCCTGTACTTTGATAACTCTGGATTAAATGGAACAGAAGTTATTATAAGAGTACTGACAGAAAGACCCTACAACTCTAATTTTCTATTGAATTGAGGCTTCCAGTGAAGTAGTGAATCCTTTAGCCCTGCTGCTGTAGACATATCCCTGCTCATCGGTTGAGAATGAGCAGATCCATTGAAGACTTGTTACTATGTTTTGCTGCTACTAAAATGTTTAGGGTAGAGTTGAAGAATTGTGGCTCACAGTCTTAAATTGTATTAAAAGTATATACTTAATCACACATGTTCCTTCTCCTAAATAAGTAGATAAGAAATATGTTTTTTAATCAGTTAATTCTGAATGTGAGAAATATGCTCTGTAGAATGTGTTCTTTTCAATAAAAAATGAAAATGTAGTAGGTCAAAGACGTGTGGGTAACAAAGATTCCACTATTCTGTTGTTCTCTGAAGCATAAGAATACTCAATACTTCTCACTGTAGTACTTTAGATGTAATACAAGCTATACTTCCCTTAAAAGCTATAAGCTTTTACGGGAAAAATAAAGAACTGTCTATCAATAATCAACCTAAACCTTTCAAGGAATGTACCAAGGTAGTTATACCAGCTTGCTACAAATTCACTATTAATACTGAACTGTTTCACTCTGTGCATCTGCATAGCTTTTTGTTAGCAAAAATACACCTCTCTTTGCCAGACATTGAAATTAAAATAACTATCTGTTCCTGACACAAAGAAGCAGAAGATAACAAAAAGAAAATTTAAATGGAAAGTGGAACCCTTAAATAATTTTCAAAGGTTCTTGAATTTCCTTCCAAAAATTATTTAAAGCTGTGTGAGGAAAAGATTGAAGCCACAATCTGAATGATTGCATGTGCTAACAATATGATTTAAGAATATTTCCAAGTTTTACATTTTAAAATTGTATTGTCCTAATCAAGAAGCTGTACAAGCATCTATGCTGTCAGAATCAATTTGTAATTCATTACTTTTGTCCTCCAGTTTAATAGTGTTTAAACTACACACACATACACACACAAATATAAATTAAAATAGGCACTTTTAAAGTCTGCTGTATCTATCTTAAGGTTAAGTTGATTAGAACTTTAATGTACACTATAAAAAATTGCATTGGGTGATACATTAATAGATTAGGAAAATTATCATTTACTGCAAAAACCTTCCAGCATCTAAAGAAACTTCTTTTGAAAAGTATTTGAAACCCTGGTGAGAGCACCAGAAATATTATTTGCCTTTCCTTGTATTACCTAATGTTAGCAAATTGGACCTTCATTTTGCACTCACATAGTAATTTGCCTAAATAAAACACAGTGCTGAGTGTGGTAAATCAGTCAGATGATGCAATTTTGTACTGAGTAGTATGAAATTATGATGACGTGAAGAAGAAGAATGAATTGAGGCCTCTACCTTTTCCTGTTATTTTTAACTTTTCAACCATGAGTCTAACCTTGTCTTTTATTTCATTTCCACACACCAGATTACCTAAAAACGGGTTCCATGAAATCCTGAAAGTTCACCTGCATGTAAAGAATTCCATGACTGAGGCCTACATTTAAAACGTAGGAGGGGAAAAAGGTATTTTTGATCTCTAAAAGTGAGAACTCTAGGGAAATACATACAATGAAATACTATAACACAATGAAAAAAAGAGAAGTTAATAGTGCATGATTCACATGAACCCAGTTTCCAACTTCTAAGTTGAAATCTTTATTGAAAGATCTTAAAAATGCATCTGTGTTTGAGGTATAGCTGAAGAGCAGTGTGATCCGAGAGGCAATTATTAGACACCATCAGACAGCAGGCCAGGATATCAAAGAGTAACACTGACATAAACCACAGAAATTATTTTAAACTTTTTTTAAATTAAATTAAATTGTAGTTCTTACTATAATAATTTTGTTTTATATAATTGTGGCTATAAGTATGAGATCATACTTGTATTTTTAGTGTCTACCCAAGAAAGCACTGAGATATTTAAGACCTATGAGTTACTGTAGAGTGTAGTTAGAGTGGCTGCTTTTAGATAATTTCCAGCTGTGATTTGTAAATAACATTTTTCTTTCTTTCCCTCCTTGCTCAGTGGTAATTACGGCTGTATAACAAATTTAAGAAGGAATACTTTATCTATATCTATACAATCTATTGTTGTTTTCATCTAAAATGCTTGGGAAAGGAAAGCGTCTTGCTCTAGAGGTGGAAAACCTAATGAATAATGAGATAGAGTTGTTTATTCATGATTGAAAGTAATTCAATGGCAAGAACAAGAAACAGAACCCAACAGAGCTGGTTATGGCATAATGTTTCCCTTCTAGTGAGGAATTCCGAGGTCTCACAAAGACTAGCTGAGCTAGAAGAATGTTAAAAGCCTAATAGTTTCATTGGACACAAACTGCACCCTTCTTCTGCCCATCCAAGAGAGCTCCATCTCAGGAGGAATGGGACTGAGTTTTTCAACTAACCAATTCTCTTCTAGAGGCCTTGTTGCTGATGGAAAGTGGATTTGATAGGACACTCCTGGGCAGGCTGCCATGCACTGAATTCTGCACCTTTCTCTCTGACCCTCTAAAAGGGGAGAAAAAGGATAGTTCTTTTCTTTCTCCCCACCCTGACCTCGGTTTTGTGCCTCCTAGTCCTGAATATTTTTGCCTGTTATTTTGACTGTGTCCTGTGAGGAAGTTATTCAGAAAGATTTCACAACCAGCTTTTTAAGCCTGTGTATGCAGCTTGTAAAAAAGACCCTTTTTCGTAAGTTGGCCTGAACAACACATTGTCTCTTGAGCACCTGGCCTTCTACAGAGCCTGTAACAAATTTTCTTGTTCTTCTTGTTCCTACTGAAATGCAATTATTCTTTTTCCTCCTAGTTAGCTAAGGCCTGTGGGTGAGACCCCTGTAGTGATAGATATTACAAAAAAACATAGGAAAGACAGAATTCCTGCCCCAGAGAGATAATTCGTGCCCCAGAATTTTGCAACATTCAAATGTTTAGAACAGCATTTATCTAATAACATTAAGTGGATCTTGTAAATAGTAGGGCAGGGCCATCCTTCTACTGGTGGTGTTCTTTTGCATGGACAGAGGCAAGCTATTTATGTGCTCCTCTCTTCTGATACTGCTACAGAGCTCATTAAATCTCCTTTTTGCAAGGAAGGCCTGAGGGCTATTAATTACTCTGATTTTCCATATATAAAATGCAAAGAATGCTACTAATCTGTTGACAAGTCTGCATGAAGCTGTCCAACTGTGAAATAATGTTGAAAATTTCATTTTCTCAGAGATACTGTCATCTCCTTGTGTGTTTTTTTTTTTTCCCTAAATGAGTTAGTAAAGCACTTTTCATTACCATGGAGACTAATATTTTATTGCAAAAATTGTAATTGCAAGCAAGTTTCAAGGTTGCAAGCAGATTTTCCAGAAATCAGGTCAATTGATGAAGTACCTGCACTCAGTGTTGGCTGCTGCAGTGCACATCACTTTCGTTCTGAGTCTTATTTACATTCCAAGCCTCAGGGCTCGGCTGCCAGCAAATCAATTGTGGAATTGTTGGGCTGTGATAGATTCTGCAATAGGATAATAAAGGAAAAATAACTTCACTGCTTGCATCTACCCCAGGGTAAGTCAGAGTAGCAATGTGTGTGTGTAGGCAGTGACTGCAAAAAAGTTGATGCCCCACAAGAACATATATGGGTTGGCTTACCCATAGCAGGTTGTTCTTGTAACCACAGCAAAAGATAGATGGCTCAATGCATGGCAAATCAAGGCCTGACTAATAATAAACACCTCTTGCAATTATTAGTTTGTTTTATTAAGAAAGAGAAAGAAAGAAAAACCTTGCTGCCTATTTTCTCACTATTTTTTAACACATTAAAAAGAAGTGAATAAATTAAAAAAAAAATCGAAAAGAAAAAGAAATGGCTCCAGTCTGCACACTGAAGGTAAAAATATCAACCATGCACTCCAGTACCACTCCTTGAGGCAAATATATGAAGAGCTTTCAGCAAGTCCGTCTCTTTGAACTTTGTATAGAAACCTTTAGGCAGAATCTAACGACACAAGATATTTCTTGACCACCTCTTGATGGAAAAACATTTCTGCTCATGTTTCTTACTCTTGTATTTATTCGCTTCCAAGTGAGTCAGATGTATCAAGAAACTGTTCCACAGATGCAGTGCCCTGTGGAACATGATCAAACACAAGTCAAGCGTTAGTTATTTTTATGAAAGATATCTGGCTTTAAAGAACCCTTGGCAACCCACATGCATTTGCAGTGATGCCTTGGGAAGGCCGACCTGAAACAGAGACTGGACAGAGCTAGAGAATAAAGTAGGTATTCATTGAAAGGCCTCCAGGATCCACCTTGGGCAGGACAAGAGTCTGACCAGGGCTACACACGGGGTGGACTATGAATGGTCACAAAATGGCTGATTGGTCACAAGATCTGACATTTTTATAAGTTTTGATCCATTTACATATTGAAGTTTAATTGTCCAATTTCAGCTTCAGGTTGTGAGGTCTCATCTTGTTTTCTCTCTTCAGTCCACAATTGTTTATGCTTTGGGCCTGAAATTTGTCCTTGGTCTTCAGCAGGAAAAGGGTTTGTTTTATCTACCTACTCTATGAAGAGAGCTCACTAGCACTTAATATGAGGCTCAGAACTACATCCCCAGGCACCACAGAATCTGAAAATATGAAAGCTGAAGCATAAGGCATCAGCAGCACTTACAGTTTTTATCAGTATCTGCTTGAGGATCGAGTTCCGAAAAGTGCCAAGTGCTCCTAACATGTGTGTGCTGACTTCAATGGCAGTAGTTGTATGAAAGCGTCAACACTTGGATGGGGAAGACTGGAGCCAGGCAGAACTATAGCCCTAGCTGGTACATACAGACATTCACATTAGCTTTTGAGTCTTCCTTTTCCATTCACATTTAGTTTGAAAACCATTTTATGAGATATCAGCTGCCTCTGAGCAAGTTTGCTGTGTTCAGGATTAAGCCCTGGTGCTATCATGTCCCTGACCTCAAATGGCAACACTCTGGTGTGCTGCAAAAATTTTGTCTTGTACTGTCCTGTACTCTCTTGCCTTAAATTATCCCTTGATACAACACTACAGGGAGCTGTCAGGAAATACAGTGTGTAGCTTTGGCAAACAAACAGTTATGAAGAACCAAATTAATCCAAAAGGAGAAATCTTCTGTTCCTACAAGGCTATTACAGTGCTCACTAACAGCAGGACTAAATGCAATGTCTAATATGAGACCACCAACCCCATCAGATGTAAAATAATAAGATAGGGATTTAATTGTATTACTGCTCTTAAATTTTGGACATCGTGATAACTGATACTGGAACTCCATATTCTGAAAATGTATTATAAAATACTTTATTTGTGTGGTTTTTTAGCATATCCCATTGTCTGAAACACTGGGCAGTACTCAACAAACTCAGGTACACGGATGCCTGAAGAGGAATTGTATCTCCTCTATATCGTGGAATGAGAGAGAAAAATAGAAAAGTAGACAAAAATTAAGACCCCAGGCAATAATTATAGCAAGCAATAATTTCAATTATGTTGTCCCAGAAAGTTCTATAACATGAATTTTTAAACATTTGCTTTCATGCAGTTGCATTCCCTTAAATATGTGGCAAAAGATTAATATCTCTTGACTGCAATAATAACAAAATTTCTTTTTGCAACTGCTTGTGCTCATGTTGTTGATTTTATTTTTCCCTCAGGAACCATTATTTTGTGTTTAGTTTCACCAAGTCTCATTCTGAAATGGTGCATGATGCTCTGTATCACATCCTTTAAGTAGCATGGTAGAGGTGGTTCATAGATTTTAGGATTTTTTAAAAATATTTGTCCATTTTGAAAAGAATAATAAGGAAAAAAACCAAAATAAAAAATAATAAAAAAAGCTTTGATAAATGCTTTCTAAAATATTTTTTAGAGGCTGCAGTCTTCTTTGGGATGGTATAAAAATATTTATTAAGATTGTGTATGGTCCAAACATAGTGATATAATCATCTCAATGACTACCCATGCTGTTGTACACTCAGTAGTTTTGGAAAAGGGATTTCAGCTTCTGGAGTAGTGAAGCTTCTGGCACCATTCATGTGCACTACCTTCACACATCATTGCTTCCACCTTAAAGCTGAGAGATGAGCAATAACCTTGCCAAATTCAGTTTGATGTTTGTCAGTTCAGGACTAGCCTTTCCCACTTAAGATCTTGATAGTCCAATGAGGAAATGAAAAGGAACATATGGGGAAGGGAGTAGGTTTTTCTCTAATGGCTAAATTTCCTCTTGCTCAAATTCCTTTGTGTGGCTCCACTGGTTGCCAGTAGAGATTAGGCCTAACCTTTTCAGGCTACTGTAAATTCTTGACACAAACTGAAAACTAATTTTTCTGAATCCCATGCAAATAACATACCTCTAGGCCAACCACTTTTATTACCACCTTTATTTCTTTTGTTTTTCTGTTGAAGCTATATTGGGATCTCACATTAAGCCATCTGTCAAATTCAAAAGGTGTTTCTTGTAAGAAAATATATTTTCTGTGTGTCACATCTAATATTTTTTATCTTGTGGCTTTATTTAACTACCTAAATAAACCAGCTACCATATAAAGTATTCTTGAATATGCCTTATACTTCTTTCTCTCATAAGCAGCAAAGAAAACCAACTCATATGATAATTATTGCTATGAGCATTATTCTAACTCTTTAAAAACAGAAGCAGCACTAACAGTTTCTTAGAAAAACAGCTAGTTGAGGAGCTGCTTTCTACAGGAAAGATCTTGTAGGCAGACCTATGGTCCTTCTAGGCATTCTAGGCTCTTCCCAAGGGGGCACTGCTGTCACTTCATACAAGTTTTGGTTCAGAGGACATCTAGTGCATCAAAAATACAAACTGTATGCTGGGCTGCATGAAAAGGATTTTGACCAGTAGGTCAATGAAGGTAATTCCCTCTTTTCCACGATCATAAGACCCCACCTGGAGTGCTGTGTCCAGGTCTGAGGCCCCCAAGATAAGGAGGATGTGGACTTGTTAGAGGCCAGGGGAGAACCATGAGGATGGGTTCGATGAGATAGGGGCTTCATAGTCCTCTCCTGTGAATGCAGGCTGAGAGGGTTTGGGTTACTCAGCTGGAAAAAAAGGCTCTAGGAAGACCTTAGAACAGCCTTCCAGTACCTAGAGGGGGCTGACAAGCTGAGAGAGACTTCTTGTGAGAGCATGTGGTGAGAGGACAAGGGGCAATGGCCTAAAACTGAGAGAGGGTAGGTTTAAATTGGATATTAGGAAGAATTTCTTCAGTATGAGAGTGGCAAGGTACTAGGGCAGATTGCACAGGGGACATCTATCTGCCCCCTTTCTGGAGGTCTTCTAGACCAGGTGGGATGGGGCTTTAACCTGGTCTTGTGGAGGGTTGGGGGAGTTGAAACTAGGTGGTCTTTAAGGTGTGTTCCAACACAAACCATTCTGTGATTCTATGATTCTGTGAAAAATTGCCTGCTTTAGATGTGCATACCAGCTTCGTTTTGGTTGTTGACAATTCTCAGGTTTTGGAAGAAGGGAACCTTGTTTTGCCTGTTGAAATGGTAGCAAATTATGAATTACTGTTTTTTAAACATGAGAAAGTGTACTCATCATAAATTCACACATTATTGTTTTACCAGCAATAATTAAGACATATGTAAGCAAGAAAAGAGTTCTTATAGCAGGTCTCGAAGTGCCATTTAAGCTGGCGATGCTGTGTATTCACTGGAGAAAGACTGTCAAGGTCCACTGGAAGAACTGAGGAAATCCTTATCACTGTGAATAAGAATGGATAAGGAATCATCAGTAAGTCACAATAGATGAAGTGCAGGAAAAAATATGCATTTGTGTAGACATGTATATATATACATGTACAGACACACATCTATCTATCTATCTATCTATCTATCTATGTGAGTAACTGTAATGATTGCTGAAAAGAGTTCTGGAAACAAGCTTGGAAAGGAATAAGAGCAGCTTTTTAACTATCTCCTAAAAATTTCATTGTTATTTTGGAGCATTTGTCATACTGCTGTTCTTTTCTGCTGTACGCTGCAGTTTTTTGACTTTGGCAGTGGAGGTTTTAAGCTTCTTTGCAACAGAGTGAATGTTTTGTGACTCCCAATACTCAATGTCTATTACACAACTGACTGTGATTTCAGAGGATTGAATTTGTATTGATAGATCCAGCTGGAAAGTGCTTGTCAGTGTAACAGGAGGTTGGCACTGCGACTGGACAACAGAGCAAAACACTCTCCTGAACAGTAAGTGCATTCTTAAGACTCCATCTGTATTTCCTGTGCCTTGTTAAGCTTTCAGTTTAGTGGGAGTCAGAAGTGCTGCAGGGGAACTTATACACAAGTGTATGTATGAAAAACCAGATAGTAGTTTTAACTGACTGAGGTCAGAAGTAAATTTCAGTAAGTCATCTTGACTTGGTTTCTCATTGTATATACACATTTGGTATATGCAATATATGCATATTGCACATATGCAATAAGTTCTGTTATAAAAGCCAAAGCTGAAGCAAGTAGTGGCTCCATCTGAAAATGGTCATACATTTCTAAGGGCTTTCAGTGGGCTGAGGTTTCCAAAGACAGCTTTGATGAACTAAATACAGAGCGAAGATTTGCCATATTTGACTTTTAGCTGTATTCTTATGATGAAAATATGTAGTAGATAAAACAGATATAGCAATTATTGAACGAGCTAGCAGAGAAGCTCTTTTTGACAAACATATTTAAGTATGGCACATATGCAAAATATTTCTGTGCCTTCTCCAAAAGATAGCCCAGTAATTTTTAGGGATAAACAGAATGTCTGGCCACCCACTAGATGGTGGCAAGGAGCATAGTTAGGTAAAATTGCATGTACAGCAGTGTATGAAGTTTCTTCTTAGCAGCAGAATCAGATTAATCTGCCACCAGATTCTCCCCCATAGACAGACGTTAGAGCCAATCCTGCTGAAAAGTAGGAAAATCTTTGTAATAGTGGTCCAGGATAATAGATTTTCCCAGTTAACCATGCTGTAGTGTAGCAAGAAAAAGAATAGTTGGTGTGTGTGTCTGGGATGCTAAATGGTTCTACTCTTGAGGTAAATCCAGCAACAAAATTATTTCCCGGTGGTAGCTGTTTCATAGATCTCCAAAAGTGCACTGATATGTTCAGAAAAACAAAAGAGGAGTGACACCAAATGGTTTTTTCCTAAGACAGAATAGTGATCCTGGTGCGTTGGAATACCAAAACAAAGGCTATGTGACAGCTGAAGAGTCTGCCTGTGCCTTCCCTCTCTCTGATGTGCGCTGCATCTCATTAGTTCCCTTCAGTAGTGGGAGGTAAGGGCCCTCACAGGTACACAGGCAGAACCACCAGCAGTCAACCCAAGCTAACTCTTTCCCAGAAGACATTATCCACAGCATATCTAAGAACACCACCTTCCTCATTTGTTGCCATAGGGGTGGTGAAGTTAAGGGAAGTAGCAAGCAGGAAGGGATATGTACTTGACTCTGGAAAGGCAAAGTTGAGCATGGAAGGCACCTTTACTATCTGCATGCCCTGTTATAAAAATGAGATAGCTCCAACAACAGGATTCCCATGCTCCATATCATCTGCAAAGGGCTAGTTTGTGTCTCGCTGACAGACTTGGTTGGTTGTGAGCACAGCTGTGCAAGTGCTAAGGGATCAGCAGAATTTAACACCAGAATTTTGCTTGCAATTTTAAATTAACTAGGGGTACCCTCCCCCCCATCCCACCCTGCATGGTAGGTGGATCATAAATAACAAAACAGCATAAAAAAGCTGCCTGAGACTCAGAGTATGTGCTATTACATTTGGTGAGGAGTGGCTGCTGCAGCCACTGCAGAGGCTGAATATATGCCAAGTCAGTCTCACATAGTTTAAGGGAAAGGACATGCATTGGTTGAAGATTTTTTGCTATAGTCTACAGGAGGAATAAAATACATAATAAATGAATATAAGAAAATATATTGTGCATGAAAGTACTTAACCCTAAACCAAATATTTGCTCAAGGTTCACAGATTTTGGTTCAGTGGAAATGACCACAATAAACTTTATAGACATGCAAAATTTCCTTATCACTCCAAGAAATGTGAAAAATTAGGCTGTCTGAGAATTGTACTTTTTCACTACCAACTTATTAATTTAATGAATGAGTTTAATAATGAAAGAGGGGGGAGCACATTGAACAGAGTAAAAGCAACAGGGACGTTGTAACAAAGAGGGGAGGACTCTTTTGATTCCAGTTCAGGTATCTACAGTGCAGCCTGAGTCCTCATCTCTCCAGTGAGTGGCTAATAGAAAAGCTGGCTACTGCCTTCCTACCATCAGCATACTTTGGCAAGAGTGGAGCTGAGTGTGATTTCACCACTTACCCAACTATAGGGTGCCTGAGTAGAGTGCTGTCCTGTCTTCTTCAATCCCATGTTGCAAGCTGCATCTTTACTCTGGATGATTGCTATGTAACATTGTGCATCCTGACCTTCTCACTAGAGTAGCAATCCCATATTTACCCTAGATTTACAGAATGGCTCTCTTTTTTTGATAGAATCACCTTTCAGCATTGCACAATAGCTGCTGCAAACATAGTTTGCCGCAGTCTGTCTGCTTAGTGATTTCTTCCCTTTAAATACCTTGCTAAACCATAGAGGCTAACAGAGTAACTGTGTTCTGTTACAGCCCTTAGAGCACCAAGCTTAGCCAGAAATAAACTAGTTTGAAAAAAATCCCCCATTTTACTTTGTATAGTTTTTAAACCACCAGTGATGCACATGGAAAGCAAATAAAAGACTCTATAGATTGTCTGTCTGGGAATCCGAATGTTCTAAGCGCTTGAGATGTTTTTCCCAGCCAGAATTCCAGCACATTAACAAAGACTGACACCTGCAGTCACAGGTAATTAGGTCAAACGAAAACAACTATAGGATGATGAAGAATGAATTAGGAAGTTCTCTGTTTCAATCACAATGGCTTCTTAAGTCGCAAAGGCTATAAATAGCCCTCAATTCCACTCTGCATTAACAGCAATCTAGAAAGAGTTGCCCAGGCCCTTTGTCATGTGCTAAATTTAAGGCGCCTCAGCTCTCCAAAAAAAAACACCAAAAAAGCAAGAAAAAAGAGGAGAAACAGAAAAGAGCAGGTGCTTTTTTGTTCTTATCAGCAACAGAAATGTGATTTTGACAGCGTTGCCCAGGCATTGAGTAAGCAAGTACAGTGTTGGACTTTCAACCAGACTGTGTGTTCTGAATGATACTTCAGATAAATTTATGCTGCTGACTCTGAAGCGTATAACATCTTAAGTCACATTGCTAAATATCCTCAAAGTTACTGAAGAGACTAAGCTGTAGATTTGCTATTGCTCTTTGAGTTTGGGTCTGAGTTAGATCTAAAGATTTGGGTCACAATCACTTGTTTCCACAAAACTCCTAAATAGGCAAGGGATTTTCTTTTTGCAGCAGGAACACTGCCAAGGCAGAATACTTTGAACAGTCATTCATTTCCAGATCATGACCAAGTGTGTCCAAGTGATGCACTGGAAGCAAATCAGTGACTTGAGGGCTAACTATCAAGACTAAATTTATGAGTCAGGCAGACCAGTCTGTCAGTGTGAACTTGGTGGAACACGCTCTGCAGATCATTTAAAAGCCTACATTTTATCTCACATTTGCTCAGTCAGCATACCTGGGGACACATGAGCACAGGAAGCTGTTGTGTACACTGTAAATGAATGGAAGACAGATCACACTGTGCTCACACATGTTCTTATGCAGCATTTCAGACAAAACATATTTTTCTTGGTTAACTATCACACAAACTCTTTGTTTCACAGTTAGCTGCTGGATCTTCCTTTTGTACCTGTTCTCAAGCTCCAGAGAGGTTTCTGGTTATCTACAGGCTATGTAGAGTAAATGCCTGTTTTAATCTGCCTTGTCTTTGGCAAAGGTTGCATCCCTTAAGGAATTTCCTGCTTGAAGATTTTATCCTAATTGTCTTAGAATTTACGATTTCTCAAGGTAAGCAATGTCACTGAAAATTTTAGCACCTTGTCAGACTGGTAGAATTGCAAACTCTTGGAGAACACAAAATGTCCTGTTCATTCCTCTTCCTCTCTGCTGGAACTTCTCCTGAAGATGTGGAGTAAAATTTTGAATGGGATTTGTATTTCCCCTTCTAAGACTTTTAGACAACAGACAGGTAAATTTACATCACTTGAAGTGAGGTTGGGGTAAATGATCACATGTAGCTCTTTATCTACATCTGGGCTACTCATTCTGTGCTTCTTTATAGCCAACAGGAAGAAAAACAGGCACTCATAGATCCCCAGACTTATTTTGAAGATTTGCATTGGCAGAAGCTAAATCATAACATAACAAAGCCTGTCCCCTTTGACACTAGAAACTGTGAGCCAATTCTCAGTCTTGAGATCCTCCCAAAGAAAATTCCAGGAGTCAGCCCCTGATGGAAGTCTCTCAGTGTAACAAATACTTTAAATTTTTACTAAAAATCTTAAATACACAATACAATGCAATAATACAGAATAATACAATACAGATAGCACATTAAGAATTAATATCTTCAATAATATGAAATATATTAAAATTATTATTACAATATTAACCAAGGAGTAAAAACAAATGGAAAGGAGAGATTAAAAGTTTGAATTTAAAAATTATGGTTTTGCCTAAAATAGTGTTATTCGGTAGTTAACCTATTTTGGATAAATCTAATTTACCCAAGTTTAAAGATGAAGAACAGCTTGAGCTAGTCTGCAGATGGAAACCCCAGCATGAGCAGTGACTTGATAGCAAAGTACTCCTGCAAAGCATAACTCTTCTATTATTTTAACCCTGATATAAAATCAGGTTAATATATGGAATAATTTATTATAAATACTAAAATATATTAATCTATAAGAGGTAGATGAGTGAACTACTGATAATACAGAAGTGATTCACTCTCACAAGAGATAAATGTAAAAAAAAACTTTTATGAGTGAATTGGCTTCTCTACCTTTGGTCATAGGAAGCTCTGACGCATTTCTTGAATGAGAGTGTTTTCACTACCAGTGTTTCCTGATAATTTGATTTCCCTTAAAAATTTTCATCCATGTATTTTTTAAGTGCTCCTTATGTTATTAACCCATAGTATTTAATAAACCAGGCTCTGATATGTGAATTAAGATTTACTGGTAGGTCCATAGAAGCCTCTACCAGCTACACTTTATACCTGCCACCTATTTCTGTATTGCTTTGGAATAAAACCACAGATTCAAAGCCTTGAGGGCCATTGGGGTTGGTCATATAGGGAAAATAACCCAGAAAAGCTTCACATTGTTTTCAAGTTTGTAGGTTCGTCTCCTCTCTCATTTTAACACCAATTATATTCATGACTGGTGGATAATTTCAGCTACCTTATTTTTGCAGTCCAACATTGGTCCAAAATCCATTTGTTTCAGCAGGGGATTTTCAACTGACTCTCAAATGAGCTTTGGATCAGTTCCTCACTAAATACAGATCAAATATAGGGGAAACCAGTTTCCTAGGATGTTCTCTGTCAGGATTCTCTGTTTACCATTACATTTTATAATGATAGCCTCTTCAGCTTCTTACACAGAAATTGCTTCAGATCAGTTGAAAGATCTTTTCCTCTTGTTAATAAAAACACATTTTAAATATGTCTTGAAATCTGGCCTGCTGACACCAGCTGAAAAATATGCTATTACATTATGCATGACTCTTGACTGTTCAGAGTATGAAAACCCCCTCCCTACTCCAGTCTTTTAATCATTGGAATGTTATGCTAAATGTTTGCGGTTTATTATTTCTTATAAATATGGCAATCAAGTGATGAATATGTGTTGTTAATAAGGATACCTATTTGGTATTAATAAAGTCAAATTGAAATTAATTTACTAAGCATCAGAGAGATCATTTTCGAGTGCATCTGTTCGCAGAGAGGCTTCACAATAAGGAGGATTTAGGGAGTGAAGTTGTTTACTGCTCTGGTGTTACATATTTCTAAGTAGTTTTACATTCTCCCCCTTCCATGTTTTTTGATTTCAATAACTATTGTGATTCACTGGATGTAAAATGAATGCTTAACTGCATTTATTACCTTTACTAGTTATTTCAAAGTTGGGATTAAAGACACACAATTGAAATGTTACAAAAGGGCAGCACATCCTTTCAAACCATACCTCAGAATGAATCTCTTGTGTTCCAAGCTTCTGCCATTGCTTGGGCTTTACTTTCAGAATATCCAGCACTTTACCAGAAAATGTAAAACATAAGCATAAAGAAAAGAAGATCAATATTATGTAGTATATAAATATGTATAAATAAACACATAATATTAAATAAAAATTAATAAAGTACAAATTTGAATGAATGCAGAAAAAAATCTGCTTTGCAGATTGGAGCAAAACACCTTGTGGTTAATTTATTCAGGGTGAAAGTACTGAGCAACAACAGACCTCAAGTAACATCAAGTGTAACATCAAGAGCATGCAAGATAAAATAATGAAGGAAAGAATAATATATGACATAAAGATAAAAGAAAATGGTATAAATTAGAATAAATTTTGTCAAGTGAGGTTTATGTCTGAATAACTGAATTCATTTTTTGGATAACAGGCTTTACAAAGCAGAAAGATATGCAGGATCAAAAATTTTTAGTAATAAATGACGGGATTGATCTGACTAAATGCATGTATCCGATCTGGTGACCTCTATTTCTGAACTACTCACCTCATGCTCTCTTTTTTTAGCAGTTCCAAAAAATAATTCCTTTTAGGGTATGATTCATCCCATCCTGAAATAAATATCTAAAATAAGTCAGATGAATCACACTCACAAGTGCTTGTTTCTCTCCATTGACTGCAAAGTTAGCCAGGGGTGACTAGCTCAGATGTAGATGACCACTCTGAAGATGTCTGAAGCTAAATGGAAGCAGTCCCACTGAGACAGTCTAATTTATGAGTAAAGTATCTGAAATGATGCCCGTAGGAAAGGGCTCATTAATAACACAGAGGTACAAACTTTAAGATACTTCGGGAGTTGTTTAAAGTGGAGATGGAAATGAGCAATTTTGAGAAAAATATGTAATGGGTTGGTGAACTACTAAACCATTTTTCATGAATCAGCCTTGGAGTTCGAGTATTTTCTTTAATGATTTTGGCACAAAAAGTAGGATTGAACTAATGATCTAATATGGAACTGGGTCACACTGTTGATAGGGAAGAGAATGAGTATACATGAAAAATTAGATGAGGTTGATAACAGTACAGTGGGAATGAGATGAAACTTAATGAAGGAAAAGTCAAATATTTTTTAAAAATCTGAAAATATTGTCTAGATGCCTAAAGTATATTTTGAAAAACAGATATCTAATTGTAACAAGAAAATAATATAAAAAATTAATCTGTTCAATCATTTCTGCAACTAAAAAGCAATAGAACTTCCAGAGTTTTTCTATTCTGTATAGTTAAGAAAACTGCTACTGTGGCTGAACTGAACATTTTGGAACTTGTTCTCTGCCTGGGCTTCTTTAGGGAGTCTAAGGTCCCTGAAGGCTGCAGTGTCTCTAAGCTTTTTCTAATTATACCTAACAAATTAATAGTCAGTATTGCCACATTTCAAAGTCAGCAGATAGGAGCAGAATGGACAAGCCTATTTTCTGGTCAATGGCATAGCTGCTCACATGCCTGAGAGGTATGCAGGGCAACCAGTGCAGAACTTAACCATCTGGTTGTGAGAAAGGCATTCTTTATTCTTCAGTGGCAGCAAAGAATTAAAGAGTCAGAGAGGTTAAAAGGGTGTGCTAAGAATGTCTTGCTTGCCAGCAGTGTTTTTTAACAAGAACCAAAGAGGGGACCTAGATCTAGCTTTAAGTTTTGTTGCCCTATTTTAATCATGATTGTTTCACTCAGGGAAGTGCTGACAGGAATCCAGATGACTGTAATTCCATTTCAGGGATATTGCCACTGGCTTACTCCCTGTTACTTGCTTGAACTGTGGCCCACCTGTACTATGAGATGAGAGATTAAAGTCCCCTTCTCTCAGTAGGTTACAAACCCAAACACTGGGTTTTTACTGGGGTAAAAATAAAATGCAAGTCTCCTACTGATCTGGTAAATGCGGTAATAATTAATCTGTTCCTGATCTCAGGCAAATTGTTTAATGACCATCTTTTCAATCTGACAGGACGATGAGAGTCATCTGTTCAAATGTGGCCCAGAGGCTGCAGATGCCCCATCCTTAGAAATATTCAAGGTCAATTTGGATGGAGCTCTGAGTAACCTGGTCTGCTTGGAGATGGCTCTGCTCTCTGCAGGGGGTTTTGAAAAGATGACTTTTACAGGTCTTTACTATCCCAAACTGATCTATGATTCTATGAATACAGAAGTCAATATCTGAATAGTTACACAGAATCACAAAATATTCTGAGCTGGAAGGGGCCCACAAGGATCAACAAGTCCAGCTCTTAAGCGAATGGCCCTAATGAGGATCAAACCTATGAGCTTGGCATTATTGTGCTCTAACCAACTGAGGTAATCTGATGTCTAGGAACTATTTATAGGAGTGCTAATAATGTGATTTGTGACTTGGTTTATCTCAAGATTGATACTAAAAAGTAGATAAATTAATCTTTCTGGGAGTGCTCACATCTCTCCTTTGAGTGTAAATGGAGCCTGGCTATCTCATTGACATGAAGATTTTATAGGTAATCCATTACATGTATGTGTGCAACTTCAGTACTTCAGTCAAAAGATGGTTTTTATCTCTGAATCCCTTTCACATTGATTCAATGCTTTTGTTCAAAATCCCAGTTCTGCAAAATTCCCCGTTCTTCTCACTTGGCATTCCTCAAAGTGCAGTTTTTTGCATATTCCTCCTTTCAGTGGTTTGGCTATTGCAAAGCTCATATAAACCATTTACCTTTTCTATAGACTGCAGGCACCTGACTCAGAATTTTGGAGCTCACTCTTAAACTTTGTGGATAATTTCTAGGTGATGGTGTGGGGAATATCCTTATTGTTCATAGACAAATGAGCTATCAGAGTGTCTCAGCACTTTTGAAATGCAGGCATCTAGAAACTCAGTCCTGGTGAGAGTTCAGCCAATAGCAGATGGTGAACATTCTGTACCACTCTGATGTGGCATCCTGCTCTGTACATGGCAGAGGGGAAGAAGTGAAGACATCTGAATCTCAGCTCCTTTGTGAAACTCTCATTCCTGCCCCTCAGAAGAGTGGAACCCTGCTTTAATGTAGAGATTTTTGACATAAAGCATCAGTTTGAAATCGATGTGTTAGAATTCTGTGCCCCAAAAGTTAATGGGGAGGAAGTTAACCTTTTCTTTTTCCACGTCAGGCTCTGTTTTCTTAAGCCCTGCTCTTCATCATAATCTCTTCATTATCAGGACTCGTTTTTTCCAATCAGTCACCTGCAGGCAGTAGGGCAATGATTTCATTGTGTGATGATTTATGAGGATGAACAAAGAATGGCTTGTTTTTTACAGTTTGTATTTCAGAAAAGTCTGAAGGCTGAAAGTAACACAAGCGAGCATACAGAAAAAATGGTTTTGGTGTTTAAAACAAAACAATTTTTCAGCAAATTTAAAAGAAAGTGAAACAAAACTAGCACAGAGTGTCTGATAATTTCTCTGCCTTTCTGAATGATGATTCATACTCATCCCCACTGGGTATATGTTTTGGAGAAAAAATTTAGAATACCTCAAGCTATTTTCCTTTTTTTGCTCACTTCTTATCTGTATCACCAAACATCTCTATTGTGTGTTTTTGTTCTGAGGAGGAGAGGATTCTGTAGCTCTATGTGAATGTCTTGATGAGGTTCAGCTATCATAGCAAGAATAGGAATAGACTATATTTAATGCCATTTTCTTGTTCTTTTGAAATCCACATCATTCCTGACATTGTTACACTAGAGTTCAGAAAAGCTGTCGGTCTTTCATACGATGTTAGAATGGAAGTCCAGTTAAACATTTTCTTCACTGTAATTTTCCATTTGCTTTCCTTCTCAAAACTCATCAGTTTTTCAACATGGCTTAGGTGAAAATTTTAACATACACCATTAGTCCTATCACGCCTTTTAGCAATGCCAGCTATTCTCATGAATTCTGAAAATTTGGACTGTCTCCAGCAGAATGGACTGATGCATTGGAGAAAGTCACTGAATCATCCTTTTACACTGCTGCACTGACCACAACAGCTCTGCTCTCACCTTTTCTGTGGTAGCTGCTCTTTGTTGCCCTAAGCTGTAGACCTCAAGCTGACAGAGGGGACTGAACTTGCAGAAGAAGGTGAGGACACGAGCTGCCTGCTGCTTTCAGCAGCTGTGGGTGAAGACAGGTTGCCCCTAACTGTGGACAGCAGATGCTCGTGAAGTAACTGCCAAAACAGTGTTTGGGGAAGCTGTACATGTGTTACCTGGTGCCAGAGTATTAGTGAGGCCAAGAGGCACTCAACACAGTGACATACAGTGGAGTGGAAGATGAGCCTGTGCAGTCCCAAAGTCTGGCAGAGAATAAAGACCTAGGAATGATTTCCCAGTCCTGTCAATTGTGTATCCTGTGCAAAAACTGACTGGAAATTATTCCAGAACAGTGTACTGCATCTATAATACATAGGAAAAACCCTAAAGTGGTAGAGTATATGTATGTATTGCCATTGGTCCTTTTGTGCCCTTTATCACCTTCCTGAGGCTGCCTATCTCAAATGTATTTTATCCAGGTAGGGAGGAAATTTCTCTGGCTGTTTTTTACTCACATGTTGGCACGTCAGAATAGAAAGTTGTAAATTGTTTAATATCTTCTCCTATCAAAATGCTTTTAAAGTGCACTTATAAGTGAAAGATTCCATTTGGCTTCACTTTTTTAACACCAGTATTAAACATAAAAACAAATCAGTTGGGCTGTAATATTTAAAGTGCTAATAAAAGCTGGAAAATTCAGAATTTTGGATTTAAAGCCCAGGGTGAATGCTCTAGAAGTTTCCAAGCACCATCTATCCTTATGTAACAGCTCTGGGGATTTACTTTGTCTCCTAAAGGAAAAGCCCTCCTCATTAAAAACTGCATAAATAAAATTCGAGATGGACAGCATATTTTGTAAATCCCAAGGAAGGTCTAGTTTCACAGTGATGCAGTGAACTATCCATGTTCTTTCTTTGGTCTCTCTACCTTGAATGACTTCAAATCCCTCCTAAACACAGCCTTGTGAGGGCATAGGATGTACTTTTTTGGCTCAGCAGTCAGTTTAGTCTTCAGTCAAAGGATTTTTCATTGATTTTTGTAGCCTTTTCCTGGCAGCATTTGGCCAATGTCAGTCATTGCCAGGACAATGGCAATAAATGTCATCCTAGGGAAGCCCATGTGCCTACCTGACAAACCACAACCTTTCTGAAGTTATCACAGAAGATTTCTTCTAAAATGCCCTCACATTTCTTGCAGCTGCAGTCAGTTGGAGCTATCTCAGAACCCTGGCACTTTCTCAGTAGTGCAAAATGTCTGAATGCTCTATTAGTAACTATCTGGGGCTTCATAAATGGTGAAAACAGAAAAAGAAATTCAAAACAAAATGATGTGCCGTATTTTAATTTTGAGATGTTGCATCTAAGCATGGAGGGAGGGAGTGTTTGCATTAATTCGGAAGAAAAGTATTATTTATTTTGCCCAATTTAAGCCATGGGCAAGAAGGACAATCCAAGGAACTGCAGGCTGGATGACCATATCTCAATCCCTGGAAAGGTTTTGGAACAGCTAATCCTGGAAAGCTTTGCCTAACATAATAAGGACAATAAGGTGATTTGGTTTCTATTGCAAGGATTTATGAAGGGGAGATCATACATCATAATCCTAACAGCCTTCTGTGATTCCATGACTGGCTTGGAGGGCAAGGAGAAGAGTAGCAGGTCTTGAGGTAAGCAAGGTTTTCAAACCTGTCTGCTGTAAAAGCCTTGCAGAAAAAATGATGAAATGTAGACCAGATAAAGGAACAATAAGGTGGCCTGAAAGCTGGCTTAAATACCAGTCTTCAAGGGTTGTGATCAGCAGCACAGTGTTTACCTTGAGAAGGGCCTTGTATCACCATTGGTACTGGGACCAGTATTGTTTAACATTAAACATTGATAGCCTGTATAATGGGACAGAGTGCAGCCTCAGCAGGTTTGCAGATAGCAAAAAGCTTGGAGGATTGGTTATTAGATGTGATGGTTGTGCTGCCAGTTCATAGGGACCTCAACAAGCAGGAGAAATGGGAATCATGAAATTCAGCAAAGGTAAAGCCAAAATTCTTTGCAGAAAAGGGGTTGAGGATCTTCACAGATGATATGTTCTTGCAGAAAAAAAAGCCAAAATCGCCCTGGGCTACATCAGGAAAAACACTGTCAGTATATCAGAGTAGATAATCTACTAGATAACCCTCTAGTCAGCATCTGGAGCACTGGGTTCAGTTCTGGGCTCCTCTGTACAAGAGACATATGGACATGCTGGAGTTAGTCCAGCAAAAGATCTCAAAGATGATTATGGAGTTGGAACATCTAACATGTGAGAAGAAGCTGAGAGAACTATGACTCTTCCACCTGGAGAAGATTCAGGTGGGGGTCTTATCAACATGCATAAATACTGGGAGGGTGCAAGGAAGGGAGCTCCAGGCTCTTTAATGTGGTATCCAGTGACAACAGGCAATGGATACAAATTGAAACAGAGTAAATTCCATTTAGACATAAGAGAACACTAATTTCCTGGGTGGTAAGACTTGTAAAATGTAGAGACTGTTTGCCTAAGTAGTGTGTGGGGTGCCCGTTCCTGCGGGCATTCAGAACCTGACTGGGCCTTCTGAAGGGCTTCTACAAGTTGTCACGCATCATAACTTCTTATTCCACCAGTGCCATCTGCTGTATAGGAACTAGAAACAAGCACCTCAGGAAAAATGTTAATTTTCAGAAGTACGGCTCTTTGCATATTTACTAAATCATCAGATTCTGACTGGAGGAATTACAAAGAACAGATGCTTACTGATACAGCAGCTCACACCCTACCGAGAGAATAATGTAGCAGTCCTTGCTCTACTTGCTAAAATATATTTAAATTTAAAATGGCCTTGCATTGTTTCATTTCTTTGTGTTATAATGAACATTCATTTCAGTGAATGATCCAATAGAAAAATTGGCTTTAGTTTTTACCCAAATTTCCTGAGGGCTTCAAAACAATAAACACTTTGGCTACATGTATTGGCATTTACTGCACAACAGGGATATGTTCCTCCCATTCTGCTACATTGAGGAGGAAGAATATTATCACCTACATATCTCATTGTTACTTCCATTACAATTGCTCTCTGGTGATGCAATTCAGAAATAAGGCATTTTTCATTAATTTAGTTTACCATGGAAACTCATGCAAGATAATCTAGTTCTGCTGTGTCTGTTGGTAGTAGAGAGGACTTTTTTCCTGAGATATCACTGTGTTTCCTGGCACCATGTCCTTGTGTCATGCTCTTGGCTTGCAAAGGCGGCTAAGGCAGCAGCAATTCTGTATGTGTGTGTGCCTATGGTATCTGTGTGTGGGAGTATGCAAAGCATCCACGTGCTCATACACACAGACACAGATATGTTTGTGTAGACAGACGTGGTCAGGAGCAGCTTGTGCCACCTCAGTCGTCCAGTTCAGACGTGGTCTAGAGCTAAATCCCTTCACTGTGTACTCTTCAGGGTGGGAAGAGTTCACAGGTGATGTCTCCCTTTACCCTGTGGAAGGGTCAGCAAAGCTCCTGCTCTCCAGCCTGGCGTAGGAGTGCCCAAGGGTGCAGGTCAGGGCCATTTCTTAGGTGAACAGTACTTTTACAGGAAAGCTGCAGTTTTGATCTCATTACAAATGTTTGTGAAATGGGGATTCTTTCTGAAAAATGAAAATGCTTTGTTCTGATGTTTTCAAAGTGCTCTTTCAATTATGTTCCAAAATCACGCTTCACTACTGCATTTAACAAAATTAATCTTGATTTATTTTGGTTAAAAGTAGTTACAACATTAGAAATATGCTAAAGAATAAAGGGAGATATAACATCTCATTTGGGTTTGATCAAAATTTTTTTGTTTCCTTAGGTCCTTTTTTTCACTTCTTCCTATATCAATGAAGGAAATAGAAAAAAAAATTGCTTAGAATTTATTCCAAATGCCCTTTTTAAAAAAAAAAAAATTTAAAATTCATAATGTTTTGCCAAGCATTATTCTTAGG
This sequence comes from Sylvia atricapilla, assembly GCF_009819655.1. Lineage (NCBI taxonomy): Eukaryota > Metazoa > Chordata > Aves > Passeriformes > Sylviidae > Sylvia > Sylvia atricapilla. The sequence goes on from NC_089141.1 coordinate 76,628,121, forward strand.
CCTTTAAACTACCTGCAATAAGGCTTAATTTTGAATGACTTTGACCTGGATCAGTCTTGGCTATTAAGGGTCTAATATAATGTAACTTCCACCTTAACTATGCTATGGTTTGCAGGAAGGTAATTTAGATGAATTAATCCTATTGGACCTCATCAATTATATTTGATTTTAGGCAAGTTCTTACACTGACATGTTTTCCTCCCTCTAAACTAGGGAAAAGGTAAAATTTAAACTAATTCCTAACTAGAGAAGCTTGGGCAGCCTCTTTACTGGAAACAGAAAATCAATGGTGTGGCAGTTGGGAATTTAAATATGGAGTTAGTGTATTTCTTTAATGATAAACCCATACTTTTCATATCACAATTGATACCAGAAGATTATTTAAAGTAAAAAATAATTCAAAGTAAAAGAGATATAAAAGAGCATTGATGTCATATTTCACCTGCTAATGGACAGCAGACAATTCTCAGAGAACTTCTGAATTTGTCTTTGCTGGTTACAGATAAAGTTGTTCACTGAGTAGTTGGACAAATTAAAAGTGAAATATTTGGTATAGCTGTGCACCCTTCATCCCTCCCACTTGGAGCATACACATCTCTGTTCCTGTGCTTTGCCCTGTGTGGGTCTTGCTCTTCTCCTTTCTGGTTGTCACATTCACAGTACTGTAAATATCCTCAGCATCTCCTTCAATGTTCCCTACAGTACTTTATTGTCACTAATAAAAGAAGTATTTATGAGAATTGTGACAAAATTATAATTTTTGATAATAAAGGATGTCTTATAAAAACAAGTTATCTGTGATCTGATACAAAAGGTCTTGAAATTGTTGCTCAGAAAGGCTGTTCAGAAATGCTGCTTTGTATCTCAGCGGCTGGCTGCTGCCGAGACCTGAAAGCCATGACTTCAAATTTAAATATTATCACTTAAATATTTAATTATTGACTTTTTACATTATATTAATCTGGAAACATACTTCCATATTTCCTAAAATAGAAGCTTAGGAAAACCTGGATATGACATTATTTATTGCAATGTTTTATTCAATCAAACTACAGTTGTCAGGACTTGTAACCTTCTCTCTCTCCACTTTCCACAGAGAATTCATGATCCTTGCTCTGGATCAGAGGTTCAGACCTCCTCACAATACAGAGCTCTTGCCAATAAATGTTGCCTAAGTAGTTTGTAACACATTTTTTTTACTTGTCTTTCCACTTCTTGATTATGAAAAAAGGGAGATTGTATTTACTTTTAGTTGGTGGAAAGGTCCCTCACCAAAAAAGACAGCAAGTTTTTCTTATTTCTTGGATTTTTCTTTCCTTAGGGAACCAGTAGTTTCCTATGCTTTAATTTTGGTTTATTTTAGGTTTTCTGTGCCCTCATAATGGTCATTGTGGTGCTAATTCACAAACTTTGTGGGTGAGAATTTTTCCTGGATAAGTTGCAATACAAGGACATCATTCTGCCCTCTCCCTTTCATTCTGGTAAGACTCAGCCCCCTGGCTGAGCCCCCACACTACGTGTATGGTAAGGTATTTTCTTCCTCACTGTGCTGGTACCCTGCCATCTTTGGTCTCATAAAAGAAGGCTAACACTGCAGTTAAAAGTTGAGTAGGAAAAGAGGCAAAATATAGGTTCTCACATCCAGCCAATTAAAATATATTGCTTCATGTAGCTACAGGATGATGAAAAGAATTAATTTTTCACAAATCACAATTTCCAGTCCCCTTTTGTGGCCTACATCTTAGGCACTCTTTAATAAAATGATAGCTTAAGTGTCTGGCTTTGCACTGTTCAATTTTTTTCATTTTTGACATACAACAGAGGGATGTTCTTTGGAATCAGAAGAAAGTGGTTTCCTAATTCTGTTCCCAAGATTTCTCCTCTTTGCAGAGCAATTTATTAAAAGCACTTACATTCCTATTCTAATTATCTCATCTCTGGCTGGCAATGAATGTCCACATTGAACATAGTTATTGATCAAAAAGATGGTAAACAAATCTAAACCTTATGGCCTTATTAATGGCCTTATTAATTTGTCTTGTCAGAATGGAAATACTGAAATACATTTGACAAAGTAGGTAAGTGCTGAAGGCCCTTTGAGTCTGTGTGACCCTGACAGAGGCTTGAGTCAAAAGTAAGGCTGTAATATGGATCCAGAGATCTTGGTTTTGACAAGATAGGCCGGGTCATGGTTAATCAATATATTTTTCTCATGTAGAAAGTCTGTAAATAATTCAGGAGGCAAAGAGTAAGTGAAATATCAGGGTAAGAGATTCCTGGAGGATACCAGGGCAATCTACTGCCTGTGTTCCAGACCAGTAGACAAGTCAAACACAGATATTATGCAGAACAGCTTTTTTTCAGGAAGCGGATAAACATGCCATGTTAAAGTATTATTTCGCCCCCTTACAGAGAAAAAGGAATATAGGATTTAGGAAAGGAAATATTAAACAGGTCGTCTTGGCTCTCATTATAACCAAAATTTTCCTTCAAGATTCCATGCCCTTCTTTGGGCCAACGACTTCTCAAGCTTTTGCTGAGACCCTGGTTCCTCCTAAAATCTTGGTCATTCTGGCCTATACTAAGAGTACCTCTAACAATAAAAACTTAAGTGTATATAAGCTTCTTAATGAAAATTAGTGGTACAATTTACCTAATTTTCTGTATGAAAATTTTCATTATAG